>NW_027361998.1:12110000-13353750 GCF_039654945.1 Dendrobates tinctorius | reverse complement strand
TGACATAGCACTGTGATATTCAGTGGGCCTCACACAATCCAAGTGTCCAGTGTCCACAAGTGTCTGCAGAAATTCAAAATCTCCCTTATCCTGTAGTCACTTTTTTCACACCTGCTGCATCGAGCCTGTGACATAGCGCTGTGATATTCAGTGGGCCTCACACAATCCAAGTGTCCAGTGTCCACAAGTGTCTGCAGACATTCAAAATCTCCCTTATCCTGTAGTCACTTTTTTCACACCTGCTGCATCGAGCCTGTGACATAGCGCTGTGATATTCAGTGGGCCTCACACAATCCAAGTGTCCAGTGTCCACAAGTGTCTGCAGAAAATCTAAATCTCCCTTATCCTGTAGTCACTTTTTTCACACCTGTGCCATCGAGTCTGTGACATAGCGCTGTGATATTCAGTGGGCCTCACACAATCCAAGTGTCCAGTGTCCACAAGTGTCTGCAGAAATTCAAAATCTCCCTTATCATGTAGTCACTTTTTTCACACCTGCTGCATCGAGCCTGTGACATAGCGCTGTGGTATTCAGTGGGCCTCACACAATCCAAGTGTCCAGTGTCCACAAGTGTCTGCAGAAAATCTAAATCTCCCTTATCCTGTAGTCACTTTTTTCACACCTGTGCCATCGAGCCTGTGACATAGCACTGTGATATTCAGTTGGCCTCACACAATCCAAGTGTCCAGTGTCCACAAGTGTCTGCAGAAATTCAAAATCTCCCTTATCCTGTAGTCACTTTTTTCACACCTGCTGCATCGAGCCTGTGACATAGCGCTGTGATATTCAGTGGGTCTCACACAATCCAAGTGTCCAGTGTCCACAAGTGTCTGCAGAAAATCTAAATCTCCCTTATCCTGTAGTCACTTTTTTCACACCTGTGCCATCGAGCCTGTGACATAGCGCTGTGATATTCAGTGGGCCTCACACAATCCAAGTGTCCAGTGTCCACAAGTGTCTGCAGAAATTCAAAATCTCCCTTATCCTGTAATCACTTTTTTCACACCTGCTGCATCGAGCCTGTGACATAGCGCTGTGATATTCAGTGGCCCTCACACAATCCAAGTGTCCAGTGTCCACAAGTGTCTGCAGAAATTCAAAATCTCCCTTATCCTGTAGTCACTTTTTTCACACCTGTGCCATCGAGCCTGTGACATAGCACTGTGATATTCAATGGGCCTCACACATTCCAAGTGTCCAGTGTCCACAAGTGTCTGCAGAAATTCAAAATCTCACAGAAATTCAAAATCTCCCTTATCCTGTAGTCACTTTTTTCACACCTGCTGCATCGAGCCTGTGACATAGCGCTGTGATATTCAGTGGGCCTCACACAATCCAAGTGTCCAGTGTCCACAAGTGTCTGCAGAAAATCTAAATCTCCCTTATCCTGTAGTCACTTTTTTCACACCTGTGCCATCGAGCCTGTGACATAGCACTGTGATATTCAGTGGGCCTCACACAATCCAAGTGTCCAGTGTCCACAAGTGTCTTCAGAAATTCAAAATCTCACAGAAATTCAAAATCTCCCTTATCCTGTAGTCACTTTTTTCACACCTGTGCCATCGAGCCTGTGACATAGCGCTGTGATATTCAGTGGGCCTCACACAATCCAAGTGTCCAGTGTCCACAAGTGTCTGCAGAAAATCTAAATCTCCCTTATCCTGTAGTCTCTTTTTTCACACCTGTGCCATCGAGTCTGTGACATAGCGCTGTGATATTCAGTGGGCCTCACACAATCCAAGTGTCCAGTGTCCACAAGTGTCTGCAGAAATTCAAAATCTCCCAGAAATTCAAAATCTCCCTTATCCTGTAGTCACTTTTTTCACACCTGTGCCATCGAGCCTGTGACATAGCACTGTGATAATCAGTGGGCCTCACACAATCCAAGTGTCCAGTGTCCACAAGTGTCTGCAGAAATTCAAAATCTCCCTTATCCTGTAGTCACTTTTTTCACACCTGCTGCATCGAGCCTGTGACATAGCGCTGTGATATTCAGTGGGCCTCTCACAATCCAAGTGTCCAGTGTCCACAAGTGTCTGCAGAAATTCAAAATCTCCCTTATCCTGTAGTCACTTTTTTCACACCTGCTGCATCGAGCCTGTGACATAGCGCTGTGATATTCAGTGGGCCTCACACAATCCAAGTGTCCAGTGTCCACAAGTGTCTGCAGAAAATCTAAATCTCCCTTATCCTGTAGTCACTTTTTTCACACCTGTGCCATCGAGTCTGTGACATAGCGCTGTGATATTCAGTGGGCCTCACACAATCCAAGTGTCCAGTGTCCACAAGTGTCTGCAGAAATTCAAAATCTCCCTTATCATGTAGTCACTTTTTTCACACCTGCTGCATCGAGCCTGTGACATAGCGCTGTGGTATTCAGTGGGCCTCACACAATCCAAGTGTCCAGTGTCCACAAGTGTCTGCAGAAAATCTAAATCTCCCTTATCCTGTAGTCACTTTTTTCACACCTGTGCCATCGAGCCTGTGACATAGCACTGTGATATTCAGTTGGCCTCACACAATCCAAGTGTCCAGTGTCCACAAGTGTCTGCAGAAATTCAAAATCTCCCTTATCCTGTAGTCACTTTTTTCACACCTGCTGCATCGAGCCTGTGACATAGCGCTGTGATATTCAGTGGGTCTCACACAATCCAAGTGTCCAGTGTCCACAAGTGTCTGCAGAAAATCTAAATCTCCCTTATCCTGTAGTCACTTTTTTCACACCTGTGCCATCGAGCCTGTGACATAGCGCTGTGATATTCAGTGGGCCTCACACAATCCAAGTGTCCAGTGTCCACAAGTGTCTGCAGAAATTCAAAATCTCCCTTATCCTGTAATCACTTTTTTCACACCTGCTGCATCGAGCCTGTGACATAGCGCTGTGATATTCAGTGGCCCTCACACAATCCAAGTGTCCAGTGTCCACAAGTGTCTGCAGAAATTCAAAATCTCCCTTATCCTGTAGTCACTTTTTTCACACCTGTGCCATCGAGCCTGTGACATAGCACTGTGATATTCAATGGGCCTCACACAATCCAAGTGTCCAGTGTCCACAAGTGTCTTCAGAAATTCAAAATCTCACAGAAATTCAAAATCTCCCTTATCCTGTAGTCACTTTTTTCACACCTGTGCCATCGAGCCTGTGACATAGCGCTGTGATATTCAGTGGGCCTCACACAATCCAAGTGTCCAGTGTCCACAAGTGTCTGCAGAAAATCTAAATCTCCCTTATCCTGTAGTCTCTTTTTTCACACCTGTGCCATCGAGTCTGTGACATAGCGCTGTGATATTCAGTGGGCCTCACACAATCCAAGTGTCCAGTGTCCACAAGTGTCTGCAGAAATTCAAAATCTCCCAGAAATTCAAAATCTCCCTTATCCTGTAGTCACTTTTTTCACACCTGTGCCATCGAGCCTGTGACATAGCACTGTGATAATCAGTGGGCCTCACACAATCCAAGTGTCCAGTGTCCACAAGTGTCTGCAGAAATTCAAAATCTCCCTTATCCTGTAGTCACTTTTTTCACACCTGCTGCATCGAGCCTGTGACATAGCGCTGTGATATTCAGTGGGCCTCTCACAATCCAAGTGTCCAGTGTCCACAAGTGTCTGCAGAAATTCAAAATCTCCCTTATCCTGTAGTCACTTTTTTCACACCTGCTGCATCGAGCCTGTGACATAGCGCTGTGATATTCAGTGGGCCTCACACAATCCAAGTGTCCAGTGTCCACAAGTGTCTGCAGAAAATCTAAATCTCCCTTATCCTGTAGTCACTTTTTTCACACCTGTGCCATCGAGCCTGTGACATAGCGCTGTGATATTCAGTGGGCCTCACACAATCCAAGTGTCCAGTGTCCACAAGTGTCTGCAGAAAATCTAAATCTCCCTTATCCTGTAGTCACTTTTTTCACACCTGTGCCATCGAGCCTGTGACATAGCGCTGTGATATTCAGTGGGCCTCACACAATCCAACTGTCCAGTGTTCACAAGTGTCTGCAGAAATTCAAAATCTCCCTTATCCTGTAGTCACTTTTTTCAAACCTGTGCCATCGAGCCTGTGACATAGCACTGTGATATTCAGTGGGCCTCACACAATCCAAGTGTCCAGTGTCCACAAGTGTCAGCAGAAATTCAAAATCTCACAGAAATTCAAAATCTCCCTTATCCTGTAGTCACTTTTTTCACACCTGTTCCATCGAGCCAGTGACATAGCACTGTGATATTCAGTGGGCCTCACACAATCCAAGTGTCCAGTGTCCACAAGTATCTGCAGAAATTCAAAATCTCACAGAAATTCAAAATCTCCCTTATCCTGTAGTCACTTTTTTCACACCTGTGCCATCAAGCCTGTGACATAGCGCTGTGATATTCAGTGGGCCTCACACAATCCAAGTGTCCATTGTCCACAAGTGTCTGCAGAAATTCAAAATCTCCCTTATCCTGTAGTCACTTTTTTCACACCTGTGCCATCGAGCCTGTGACATAGCACTGTGATATTCAGTGGGCCTCACACAATCCAAGTGTCCAGTGTCCACAAATGTCTGCAGAAATTCAAAATCTCCCTTATCATGTAGTCACTTTTTTCACACCTGCTGCATCGAGCCTGTGACATAGCGCTGTGGTATTCAGTGGGCCTCACACAATCCAAGTGTCCAGTGTCCACAATTGTCTGCAGAAAATCTAAATCTCCCTTATCCTGTAGTCACTTTTTTCACACCTGTGCCATCGAGCCTGTGACATAGCACTGTGATATTCAGTTGGCCTCACACAATCCAAGTGTCCAGTGTCCACAAGTGTCTGCAGAAATTCAAAATCTCCCTTATCCTGTAGTCACTTTTTTCACACCTGCTGCATCGAGCCTGTGACATAGCGCTGTGATATTCAGTGGGTCTCACACAATCCAAGTGTCCAGTGTCCACAAGTGTCTGCAGAAAATCTAAATCTCCCTTATCCTGTAGTCACTTTTTTCACACCTGTGCCATCGAGCCTGTGACATAGCGCTGTGATATTCAGTGGGCCTCACACAATCCAAGTGTCCATTGTCCACAAGTGTCTGCAGAAATTCAAAATCTCCCTTATCCTGTAGTCACTTTTTTCACACCTGCTGCATCGAGCCTGTGACATAGCGCTGTGATATTCAGTGGGCCTCACACAATCCAAGTGTCCAGTGTCCACAAGTGTCTGCAGAAATTCAAAATCTCCCTTATCCTGTAGTCACTTTTTTCACACCTGTGCCATCGAGCCTGTGACATAGCACTGTGATATTCAATGGGCCTCACACATTCCAAGTGTCCAGTGTCCACAAGTGTCTGCAGAAATTCAAAATCTCACAGAAATTCAAAATCTCCCTTATCCTGTAGTCACTTTTTTCACACCTGTGCCATCGAGCCTGTGACATAGCGCTGTGATATTCAGTGGGCCTCACACAATCCAAGTGTCCAGTGTCCACAAGTGTCTGCAGAAATTCAAAATCTCCCTTATCCTGTAGTCACTTTTTTCACACCTGTGCCATAGAGCCTGTGACATAGCACTGTGATATTCAGTGGGCCTCACACAATCCAAGTGTCCAGTGTCCACAAGTGTCTGCAGAAATTCAAAATCTCACAGAAATTCAAAATCTCCCTTATCCTGTAGTGACTTTTTTCACACCTGTGCCATCGACCCAGTGACATAGCACTGTGATATTCAATGGGCCTCACACAATTCAAGTGTCCAGTGTCCACAAGTGTCTGCAGAAATTCAAAATCTCACAGAAATTCAAAATCTCCCTTATCCTGTAGTCCGTTTTTCACACCTGTGCCATCAAGCCTGTGACATAGCGCTGTGATATTCAGTGGGCCTCACACAATCCAAGTGTCCAGTGTCCACAAGTGTCTGCAGAAATTCAAAATCTCCCTTATCCTGTAGTCAATTTTTTCACACCAGTGCCATCGAGCCTGTGACATAGCACTGTGATATTCAGTGGGCCTCACACAATCCAAGTGTCCAGTGTCCACAAGTGTCTGCAGAAATTCAAAATCTCCCTTATCCTGTAGTCACTTTTTTCACACCTGCTGCATCGAGCCTGTGATATAGCGCTGTGGTATTCAGTGGGCCTCACACAATCCAAGTGTCCAGTGTCCACAAGTGTCTGCAGAAATTCAAAATCTCCCTTATCCTGTAGTCACTTTTTTCACACCTGCTGCATCGAGCCTGTGACATAGCGCTGTGATATTCAGTGGGCCTCACACAATCCAAGTGTCCAGTGTCCACAAGTGTCTGCAGAAAATCTAAATCTCCCTTATCCTGTAGTCACTTTTTTTTTTACACCTGTGCCATCGAGCCTGTGACATAGCGCTGTGATATCCAGTGGGCCTCACACAATCCAAGTGTCCAGTGTCCACAAGTGTCTGCAGAAATTCAAAATCTCCCTTATCCTGTAGTCACTATTTTCACACCTGTGCCATCGAGCCTGTGACATAGCGCTGTGATATTCAGTGGGCCTCACACAATCCAACTGTCCAGTGTCCACAAGTGTCTGCAGAAATTCAAAATCTCCCTTATCCTGTAGTCACTTTATTCACACCTGTGCCATCGAGCCTGTGACATAGCACTGTGATATTCAGTGGGCCTCACACAATCCAAGTGTCCAGTGTCCACAAGTGTCTGCAGAAATTCAAAATCTCACAGAAATTCAAAATCTCCCTTATCCTGTAGTCACTTTTTTCACACCTGTGCCATCGAGCCAGTGACATAGCACTGTGATATTCAGTGGGCCTCACACAATCCAAGTGTCCAGTGCCCACAAGTGTCTGCAGAAATTCAAAATCTCACAGAAATTCAAAATCTCCCTTTTGCTGTAGTCACTTTTTTCACACCTGTGCCATCGAGCCTGTGACATAGCGCTGTGATATTCAGTGGGCCTCACACAATCCAAGTGTCCAGTGTCCACAAGTGTCTGCAGAAATTCAAAATCTCCCTTATCCTGTAGTCACTTTTTTCACACCTTTGCCATCGAGCCTGTGACATAGCACTGTGATATTCAGTGGGCCTCACACAATCCAAGTGTCCAGTGTCCACAAGTGTCTGCAGAAATTCAAAATCTCCCTTATCCTGTAGTCACTTTTTTCACACCTGCTGCATCGAGCCTGTGACATAGCGCTGTGATATTCAGTGGGCCTCACACAATCCAAGTGTCCAGTGTCCACAAGTGTCTGCAGACATTCAAAATCTCCCTTATCCTGTAGTCACTTTTTTCACACCTGCTGCATCGAGCCTGTGACATAGCGCTGTGATATTCAGTGGGCCTCACACAATCCAAGTGTCCAGTGTCCACAAGTGTCTGCAGAAAATCTAAATCTCCCTTATCCTGTAGTCACTTTTTTCACACCTGTGCCATCGAGCCTGTGACATAGCACTGTGATATTCAGTGGGCCTCACACAATCCAAGTGTCCAGTGTCCACAAGTGTCTTCAGAAATTCAAAATCTCACAGAAATTCAAAATCTCCCTTATCCTGTAGTCACTTTTTTCACACCTGTGCCATCGAGCCTGTGACATAGCGCTGTGATATTCAGTGGGCCTCACACAATCCAAGTGTCCAGTGTCCACAAGTGTCTGCAGAAAATCTAAATCTCCCTTATCCTGTAGTCTCTTTTTTCACACCTGTGCCATCGAGTCTGTGACATAGCGCTGTGATATTCAGTGGGCCTCACACAATCCAAGTGTCCAGTGTCCACAAGTGTCTGCAGAAATTCAAAATCTCCCAGAAATTCAAAATCTCCCTTATCCTGTAGTCACTTTTTTCACACCTGTGCCATCGAGCCTGTGACATAGCACTGTGATAATCAGTGGGCCTCACACAATCCAAGTGTCCAGTGTCCACAAGTGTCTGCAGAAATTCAAAATCTCCCTTATCCTGTAGTCACTTTTTTCACACCTGCTGCATCGAGCCTGTGACATAGCGCTGTGATATTCAGTGGGCCTCTCACAATCCAAGTGTCCAGTGTCCACAAGTGTCTGCAGAAATTCAAAATCTCCCTTATCCTGTAGTCACTTTTTTCACACCTGCTGCATCGAGCCTGTGACATAGCGCTGTGATATTCAGTGGGCCTCACACAATCCAAGTGTCCAGTGTCCACAAGTGTCTGCAGAAAATCTAAATCTCCCTTATCCTGTAGTCACTTTTTTCACACCTGTGCCATCGAGCCTGTGACATAGCGCTGTGATATTCAGTGGGCCTCACACAATCCAAGTGTCCAGTGTCCACAAGTGTCTGCAGAAAATCTAAATCTCCCTTATCCTGTAGTCACTTTTTTCACACCTGTGCCATCGAGCCTGTGACATAGCGCTGTGATATTCAGTGGGCCTCACACAATCCAACTGTCCAGTGTTCACAAGTGTCTGCAGAAATTCAAAATCTCCCTTATCCTGTAGTCACTTTTTTCAAACCTGTGCCATCGAGCCTGTGACATAGCACTGTGATATTCAGTGGGCCTCACACAATCCAAGTGTCCAGTGTCCACAAGTGTCAGCAGAAATTCAAAATCTCACAGAAATTCAAAATCTCCCTTATCCTGTAGTCACTTTTTTCACACCTGTTCCATCGAGCCAGTGACATAGCACTGTGATATTCAGTGGGCCTCACACAATCCAAGTGTCCAGTGTCCACAAGTATCTGCAGAAATTCAAAATCTCACAGAAATTCAAAATCTCCCTTATCCTGTAGTCACTTTTTTCACACCTGTGCCATCAAGCCTGTGACATAGCGCTGTGATATTCAGTGGGCCTCACACAATCCAAGTGTCCAGTGTCCACAAGTGTCTGCAGAAATTCAAAATCTCCCTTATCCTGTAGTCACTTTTTTCACACCTGTGCCATCGAGCCTGTGACATAGCACTGTGATATTCAGTGGGCCTCACACAATCCAAGTGTCCAGTGTCCACAAATGTCTGCAGAAATTCAAAATCTCCCTTATCATGTAGTCACTTTTTTCACACCTGCTGCATCGAGCCTGTGACATAGCGCTGTGGTATTCAGTGGGCCTCACACAATCCAAGTGTCCAGTGTCCACAATTGTCTGCAGAAAATCTAAATCTCCCTTATCCTGTAGTCACTTTTTTCACACCTGTGCCATCGAGCCTGTGACATAGCACTGTGATATTCAGTTGGCCTCACACAATCCAAGTGTCCAGTGTCCACAAGTGTCTGCAGAAATTCAAAATCTCCCTTATCCTGTAGTCACTTTTTTCACACCTGCTGCATCGAGCCTGTGACATAGCGCTGTGATATTCAGTGGGTCTCACACAATCCAAGTGTCCAGTGTCCACAAGTGTCTGCAGAAAATCTAAATCTCCCTTATCCTGTAGTCACTTTTTTCACACCTGTGCCATCGAGCCTGTGACATAGCGCTGTGATATTCAGTGGGCCTCACACAATCCAAGTGTCCATTGTCCACAAGTGTCTGCAGAAATTCAAAATCTCCCTTATCCTGTAGTCACTTTTTTCACACCTGCTGCATCGAGCCTGTGACATAGCGCTGTGATATTCAGTGGGCCTCACACAATCCAAGTGTCCAGTGTCCACAAGTGTCTGCAGAAATTCAAAATCTCCCTTATCCTGTAGTCACTTTTTTCACACCTGTGCCATCGAGCCTGTGACATAGCACTGTGATATTCAGTGGGCCTCACACAATCCAAGTGTCCAGTGTCCACAAGTGTCTGCAGAAATTCAAAATCTCACAGAAATTCAAAATCTCCCTTATCCTGTAGTGACTTTTTTCACACCTGTGCCATCGACCCAGTGACATAGCACTGTGATATTCAATGGGCCTCACACAATTCAAGTGTCCAGTGTCCACAAGTGTCTGCAGAAATTCAAAATCTCACAGAAATTCAAAATCTCCCTTATCCTGTAGTCCGTTTTTCACACCTGTGCCATCAAGCCTGTGACATAGCGCTGTGATATTCAGTGGGCCTCACACAATCCAAGTGTCCAGTGTCCACAAGTGTCTGCAGAAATTCAAAATCTCCCTTATCCTGTAGTCAATTTTTTCACACCAGTGCCATCGAGCCTGTGACATAGCACTGTGATATTCAGTGGGCCTCACACAATCCAAGTGTCCAGTGTCCACAAGTGTCTGCAGAAATTCAAAATCTCCCTTATCCTGTAGTCACTTTTTTCACACCTGCTGCATCGAGCCTGTGATATAGCGCTGTGGTATTCAGTGGGCCTCACACAATCCAAGTGTCCAGTGTCCACAAGTGTCTGCAGAAATTCAAAATCTCCCTTATCCTGTAGTCACTTTTTTCACACCTGCTGCATCGAGCCTGTGACATAGCGCTGTGATATTCAGTGGGCCTCACACAATCCAAGTGTCCAGTGTCCACAAGTGTCTGCAGAAAATCTAAATCTCCCTTATCCTGTAGTCACTTTTTTTTTTACACCTGTGCCATCGAGCCTGTGACATAGCGCTGTGATATCCAGTGGGCCTCACACAATCCAAGTGTCCAGTGTCCACAAGTGTCTGCAGAAATTCAAAATCTCCCTTATCCTGTAGTCACTATTTTCACACCTGTGCCATCGAGCCTGTGACATAGCGCTGTGATATTCAGTGGGCCTCACACAATCCAACTGTCCAGTGTCCACAAGTGTCTGCAGAAATTCAAAATCTCCCTTATCCTGTAGTCACTTTATTCACACCTGTGCCATCGAGCCTGTGACATAGCACTGTGATATTCAGTGGGCCTCACACAATCCAAGTGTCCAGTGTCCACAAGTGTCTGCAGAAATTCAAAATCTCACAGAAATTCAAAATCTCCCTTATCCTGTAGTCACTTTTTTCACACCTGTGCCATCGAGCCAGTGACATAGCACTGTGATATTCAGTGGGCCTCACACAATCCAAGTGTCCAGTGCCCACAAGTGTCTGCAGAAATTCAAAATCTCACAGAAATTCAAAATCTCCCTTTTGCTGTAGTCACTTTTTTCACACCTGTGCCATCGAGCCTGTGACATAGCGCTGTGATATTCAGTGGGACTCACACAATCCAAGTGTCCAGTGTCCACAAGTGTCTGCAGAAATTCAAAATCTCCCTTATCCTGTAGTCACTTTTTTCACACCTTTGCCATCGAGCCTGTGACATAGCACTGTGATATTCAGTGGGCCTCACACAATCCAAGTGTCCAGTGTCCACAAGTGTCTGCAGAAATTCAAAATCTCCCTTATCCTGTAGTCACTTTTTTCACACCTGCTGCATCGAGCCTGTGACATAGCGCTGTGATATTCAGTGGGCCTCACACAATCCAAGTGTCCAGTGTCCACAAGTGTCTGCAGACATTCAAAATCTCCCTTATCCTGTAGTCACTTTTTTCACACCTGCTGCATCGAGCCTGTGACATAGCGCTGTGATATTCAGTGGGCCTCACACAATCCAAGTGTCCAGTGTCCACAAGTGTCTGCAGAAAATCTAAATCTCCCTTATCCTGTAGTCACTTTTTTCACACCTGTGCCATCGAGCCTGTGACATAGCGCTGTGATATTCAGTGGGCCTCACACAATCCAAGTGTCCAGTGTCCACAAGTGTCTGCAGAAAATCTAAATCTCCCTTATCCTGTAGTCACTTTTTTCACACCTGTGCCATCGAGCCTGTGACATAGCGCTGTGATATTCAGTGGGCCTCACACAATCCAAGTGTCCAGTGTCCACAAGTGTCTGCAGAAAATCTAAATCTCCCTTATCCTGTAGTCACTTTTTTCACACCTGTGCCATCGAGTCTGTGACATGGCGATGTGATATTCAGTGGGCCTCACTCAATCCAAGTGTCCAGTGTCCACAAGTGTCTGCAGAAATTCAAAATCTCCCAGAAATTCAAAATCTCCCTTATCCTGTAGTCACTTTTTTCACACCTGTGCCATCGAGCCTGTGACATAGCGCTGTGATATTCAGTGGGCCTCACACAATCCAAGTGTCCAGTGTCCACAAGTGTCTGCAGAAATTCAAAATCTCACAGAAATTCAAAATCTCCCTTATCCTGTAGTCACTTTTTTCACACCTGTGCCATCGAGCCTGTGACATAGCCCTCTGATATTCAGTGGGCCTCACACAATCCAAGTGTCCAGTGTCCACAAGTGTCTGCAGAAAATCTAAATCTCCCTTATCCTGTAGTCACTTTTTTCACACCTGTGCCATCGAGCCTGTGACATAGCGCTGTGATATTCAGTGGGCCTCACACAATCCAAGTGTCCAGTGTCCACAAGTGTCTGCAGAAAATCTAAATCTCCCTTATCCTGTAGTCTCTTTTTTCACACCTGTGCCATCGAGTCTGTGACATAGCGCTGTGATATTCAGTGGGCCTCACACAATCCAAGTGTCCAGTGTCCACAAGTGTCTGCAGAAATTCAAAATCTCCCAGAAATTCAAAATCTCCCTTATCCTGTAGTCACTTTTTTCACACCTGTGCCATCGAGCCTGTGACATAGCACTGTGATAATCAGTGGGCCTCACACAATCCAAGTGTCCAGGGTCCACAAGTGTCTGCAGAAATTCAAAATCTCCCTTATCCTGTAGTCACTTTTTTCACACCTGCTGCATCGAGCCTGTGACATAGCGCTGTGATATTCAGTGGGCCTCTCACAATCCAAGTGTCCAGTGTCCACAAGTGTCTGCAGAAATTCAAAATCTCCCTTATCCTGTAGTCACTTTTTTCACACCTGCTGCATCGAGCCTGTGACATAGCGCTGTGATATTCAGTGGGCCTCACACAATCCAAGTGTCCAGTGTCCACAAGTGTCTGCAGAAAATCTAAATCTCCCTTATCCTGTAGTCACTTTTTTCACACCTGTGCCATCGAGCCTGTAACATAGCGCTGTGATATTCAGTGGGCCTCACACAATCCAAGTGTCCAGTGTCCACAAGTGTCTGCAGAAAATCTAAATCTCCCTTATCCTGTAGTCACTTTTTTCACACCTGTGCCATCGAGCCTGTGACATAGCGCTGTGATATTCAGTGGGCCTCACACAATCCAACTGTCCAGTGTTCACAAGTGTCTGCAGAAATTCAAAATCTCCCTTATCCTGTAGTCACTTTTTTCAAACCTGTGCCATCGAGCCTGTAACATAGCCCTGTGATATTCAGTGGGCCTCACACAATCCAAGTGTCCAGTGTCCACAAGTGTCAGCAGAAATTCAAAATCTCACAGAAATTCAAAATCTCCCTTATCCTGTAGTCACTTTTTTCACAACTGTTCCATCGAGCCAGTGACATAGCACTGTGATATTCAGTGGGCCTCACACAATCCAAGTGTCCAGTGTCCACAAGTGTCTGCAGAAATTCAAAATCTCACAGAAATTCAAAATCTCCCTTATCCTGTAGTCACTTTTTTCACACCTGTGCCATCAAGCCTGTGACATAGCGCTGTGATATTCAGTGGGCCTCACACAATCCAAGTGTCCAGTGTCCACAAGTGTCTGCAGAAATTCAAAATCTCCCTTATCCTGTAGTCACTTTTTTCACACCTGTGCCATCGAGCCTGTGACATAGCACTGTGATATTCAGTGGGCCTCACACAATCCAAGTGTCCAGTGTCCACAAGTGTCTGCAGAAATTCAAAATCTCCCTTATCATGTAGTCACTTTTTTCACACCTGCTGCATCGAGCCTGTGACATAGCGCTGTGGTATTCAGTGGGCCTCACACAATCCAAGTGTCCAGTGTCCACAAGTGTCTGCAGAAAATCTAAATCTCCCTTATCCTGTAGTCACTTTTTTCACACCTGTGCCATCGAGCCTGTGACATAGCACTGTGATATTCAGTTGGCCTCACACAATCCAAGTGTCCAGTGTCCACAAGTGTCTGCAGAAATTCAAAATCTCCCTTATCCTGTAGTCACTTTTTTCACACCTGCTGCAACGAGCCTGTGACATAGCGCTGTGATATTCAGTGGGTCTCACACAATCCAAGTGTCCAGTGTCCACAAGTGTCTGCAGAAAATCTAAATCTCCCTTATCCTGTAGTCACTTTTTTCACACCTGTGCCATCGAGCCTGTGACATAGCGCTGTGATATTCAGTGGGCCTCACACAATCCAAGTGTCCAGTGTCCACAAGTGTCTGCAGAAATTCAAAATCTCCCTTATCCTGTAGTCACTTTTTTCACACCTGCTGCATCGAGCCTGTGACATAGCGCTGTGATATTCAGTGGGCCTCACACAATCCAAGTGTCCAGTGTCCACAAGTGTCTGCAGAAAATCAAAATCTCCCTTATCCTGTAGTCACTTTTTTCACACCTGTGCCATCGAGCCTGTGACATAGCACTGTGATATTCAATGGGCCTCACACATTCCAAGTGTCCAGTGTCCACAAGTGTCTGCAGAAATTCAAAATCTCACAGAAATTCAAAATCTCCCTTTTGCTGTAGTCACTTTTTTCACACCTGTGCCATCGAGCCTGTGACATAGCGCTGTGATATTCAGTGGGCCTCACACAATCCAAGTGTCCAGTGTCCACAAGTGTCTGCAGAAATTAAAAATCTCCCTTATCCTGTAGTCACTTTTTTCACACCTGTGCCATCGAGCCTGTGACATAGCACTGTGATATTCAGTGGGCCTCACACAATCCAAGTGTCCAGTGTCCACAAGTGTCTGCAGAAATTCAAAATCTCCCTTATCCTGTAGTCACTTTTTTCACACCTGTGCCATCGAGCCTGTGACATAGCGCTGTGATATTCAGTGGGCCTCACACAATCCAAGTGTCCAGTGTCCACAATTGTCTGCAGAAATTCAAAATCTCCCTTATCCTGTAGTCACTTTTTTCACACCTGCTGCATCGAGCCTGTGACATAGCGCTGTGATATTCAGTGGGCCTCACACAATCCAAGTGTCCAGTGTCCACAAGTGTCTGCAGAAATTCAAAATCTCCCTTATCCTGTAGTCACTTTTTTCACACCTGTGCCATCGAGCCTGTGACATAGCGCTGTGATATTCAGTGGGCCTCACACAATCCAAGTGTCCAGTGTCCACAAGTGTCTGCAGAAAATCTAAATCTCCCTTATCCTGTAGTCACTTTTTTCACACCTGTGCCATCGAGTCTGTGACATGGCGATGTGATATTCAGTGGGCCTCACTCAATCCAAGTGTCCAGTGTCCACAAGTGTCTGCAGAAATTCAAAATCTCCCAGAAATTCAAAATCTCCCTTATCCTGTAGTCACTTTTTTCACACCTGTGCCATCGAGCCTGTGACATAGCGCTGTGATATTCAGTGGGCCTCACACAATCCAAGTGTCCAGTGTCCACAAGTGTCTGCAGAAATTCAAAATCTCACAGAAATTCAAAATCTCCCTTATCCTGTAGTCACTTTTTTCACACCTGTGCCATCGAGCCTGTGACATAGCGCTCTGATATTCAGTGGGCCTCACACAATCCAAGTGTCCAGTGTCCACAAGTGTCTGCAGAAAATCTAAATCTCCCTTATCCTGTAGTTACTTTTTTCACACCTGTGCCATCGAGCCTGTGACATAGCGCTGTGATATTCAGTGGGCCTCACACAATCCAAGTGTCCAGTGTCCACAAGTGTCTGCAGAAAATCTAAATC
Source organism: Dendrobates tinctorius (assembly GCF_039654945.1). Lineage (NCBI taxonomy): Eukaryota > Metazoa > Chordata > Amphibia > Anura > Dendrobatidae > Dendrobates > Dendrobates tinctorius. The sequence goes on along the minus strand of NW_027361998.1, from coordinate 13,338,185 downwards.
TCCCTTATCCTGTAGTCTCTTTTTTCACACCTGTGCCATCGAGTCTGTGACATAGCGCTGTGATATTCAGTGGGCCTCACACAATCCAAGTGTCCAGTGTCCACAAGTGTCTGCAGAAATTCAAAATCTCCCAGAAATTCAAAATCTCCCTTATCCTGTAGTCACTTTTTTCACACCTGTGCAATCGAGCCTGTGACATAGCACTGTGATAATCAGTGGGCCTCACACAATCCAAGTGTCCAGTGTCCACAAGTGTCTGCAGAAATTCAAAATCTCCCTTATCCTGTAGTCACTTTTTTCACACCTGCTGCATCGAGCCTGTGACATAGCGCTGTGATATTCAGTGGGCCTCTCACAATCCAAGTGTCCAGTGTCCACAAGTGTCTGCAGAAATTCAAAATCTCCCTTATCCTGTAGTCACTTTTTTCACACCTGCTGCATCGAGCCTGTGACATAGCGCTGTGATATTCAGTGGGCCTCACACAATCCAAGTGTCCAGTGTCCACAAGTGTCTGCAGAAAATCTAAATCTCCCTTATCCTGTAGTCACTTTTTTCACACCTGTGCCATCGAGCCTGTGACATAGCGCTGTGATATTCAGTGGGCCTCACACAATCCAAGTGTCCAGTGTCCACAAGTGTCTGCAGAAAATCTAAATCTCCCTTATCCTGTAGTCACTTTTTTCACACCTGTGCCATCGAGCCTGTGACATAGCGCTGTGATATTCAGTGGGCCTCACACAATCCAACTGTCCAGTGTTCACAAGTGTCTGCAGAAATTCAAAATCTCCCTTATCCTGTAGTCACTTTTTTCAAACCTGTGCCATCGAGCCTGTGACATAGCCCTGTGATATTCAGTGGGCCTCACACAATCCAAGTGTCCAGTGTCCACAAGTGTCAGCAGAAATTCAAAATCTCACAGAAATTCAAAATCTCCCTTATCCTGTAGTCACTTTTTTCACACCTGTTCCATCGAGCCAGTGACATAGCACTGTGATATTCAGTGGGCCTCACACAATCCAAGTGTCCAGTGTCCACAAGTGTCTGCAGAAATTCAAAATCTCACAGAAATTCAAAATCTCCCTTATCCTGTAGTCACTTTTTTCACACCTGTGCCATCAAGCCTGTGACATAGCGCTGTGATAGTCAGTGGGCCTCACACAATCCAAGTGTCCAGTGTCCACAAGTGTCTGCAGAAATTCAAAATCTCCCTTATCCTGTAGTCACTTTTTTCACACCTGTGCCATCGAGCCTGTGACATAGCACTGTGATATTCAGTGGGCCTCACACAATCCAAGTGTCCAGTGTCCACAAGTGTCTGCAGAAATTCAAAATCTACCTTATCATGTAGTCACTTTTTTCACACCTGCTGCATCGAGCCTGTGACATAGCGCTGTGGTATTCAGTGGGCCTCACACAATCCAAGTGTCCAGTGTCCACAAGTGTCTGCAGAAAATCTAAATCTCCCTTATCCTGTAGTCACTTTTTTCACACCTGTGCCATCGAGCCTGTGACATAGCACTGTGATATTCAGTTGGCCTCACACAATCCAAGTGTCCAGTGTCCACAAGTGTCTGCAGAAATTCAAAATCTCCCTTATCCTGTAGTCACTTTTTTCACACCTGCTGCATCGAGCCTGTGACATAGCGCTGTGATATTCAGTGGGTCTCACACAATCCAAGTGTCCAGTGTCCACAAGTGTCTGCAGAAAATCTAAATCTCCCTTATCCTGTAGTCACTTTTTTCACACCTGTGCCATCGAGCCTGTGACATAGCGCTGTGATATTCAGTGGGCCTCACACAATCCAAGTGTCCAGTGTCCACAAGTGTCTGCAGAAATTCAAAATCTCCCTTATCCTGTAGTCACTTTTTTCACACCTGCTGCATCGAGCCTGTGACATAGCGCTGTGATATTCAGTGGGCCTCACACAATCCAAGTGTCCAGTGTCCACAAGTGTCTGCAGAAATTCAAAATCTCCCTTATCCTGTAGTCACTTTTTTCACACCTGTGCCATCGAGCCTGTGACATAGCACTGTGATATTCAATGGGCCTCACACATTCCAAGTGTCCAGTGTCCACAAGTGTCTGCAGAAATTCAAAATCTCACAGAAATTCAAAATCTCCCTTATCCTGTAGTCACTTTTTTCACACCTGTGCCATCGAGCCTGTGACATAGCGCTGTGATATTCAGTGGGCCTCACACAATCCAAGTGTCCAGTGTCCACAAGTGTCTGCAGAAATTCAAAATCTCCCTTATCCTGTAGTCACTTTTTTCACACCTGTGCCATCGAGCCTGTGACATAGCACTGTGATATTCAGTGGGCCTCACACAATCCAAGTGTCCAGTGTCCACAAGTGTCTGCAGAAATTCAAAATCTCCCTTATCCTGTAGTCACTTTTTTCACACCTGTGCCATCGAGCCTGTGACATAGCGCTGTGATATTCAGTGGGCCTCACACAATCCAAGTGTCCAGTGTCCACAAGTGTCTGCAGAAATTCAAAATCTCCCTTATCCTGTAGTCACTTTTTTCACACCTGTGCCATCGAGCCAGTGACATAGCACTGTGATATTCGGTGGGCCTCACACAATCCAAGTGTCCAGTGCCCACAAGTGTCTGCAGAAATTCAAAATCTCACAGAAATTCAAAATCTCCCTTATCCTGTAGTCACTTTTTTCACACCTGTGCCATTGAGCCTGTGACATAGCGCTGTGATATTCAGTGGGCCTCACACAATCCATGTGTCCAGTGTCCACAAGTGTCTGCAGAAATTCAAAATCTCACAGAAATTCAAAATCTCCCTTATCCTGTAGTCACTTTTTTCACACCTGTGCCATCGAGCCTGTGACATAGCGCTGTGATATTCAGTGGGCCTCACACAATCCAACTGTCCAGTGTTCACAAGTGTCTGCAGAAATTCAAAATCTCCCTTATCCTGTAGTCACTTTTTTCACACCTGTGCCATCGAGCCTGTGACATAGCACTGTGATATTCAGTGGGCCTCACACAATCCAAGTGTCCAGTGTCCACAAGTGTCAGCAGAAATTCAAAATCTCACAGAAATTCAAAATCTCCCTTATCCTGTAGTCACTTTTTTCACACCTGTTCCATCGAGCCAGTGACATAGCACTGTGATATTCAGTGGGCCTCACACAATCCAAGTGTCCAGTGTCCACAAGTGTCTGCAGAAATTCAAAATCTCACAGAAATTCAAAATCTCCCTTATCCTGTAGTCACTTTTTTCACACCTGTGCCATCAAGCCTGTGACATAGCGCTGTGATATTCAGTGGGCCTCACACAATCCAAGTGTCCAGTGTCCACAAGTGTCTGCAGATATTCAAAATCTCCCTTATCCTGTAGTCACTTTTTTCACACCTGTGCCATCGAGCCTGTGACATAGCACTGTGATATTCAGTGGGCCTCACACAATCCAAGTGTCCAGTGTCCACAAGTGTCTGTAGAAATTCAAAATCTCCCTTATCATGTAGTCACTTTTTTCACACCTGCTGCATCGAGCCTGTGACATAGCGCTGTGGTATTCAGTGGGCCTCACACAATCCAAGTGTCCAGTGTCCACAAGTGCCTGCAGAAAATCTAAATCTCCCTTATCCTGTAGTCACTTTTTTCACACCTGTGCCATCGAGCCTGTGACATAGCACTGTGATATTCAGTTGGCCTCACACAATCCAAGTGTCCAGTGTCCACAAGTGTCTGCAGAAATTCAAAATCTCCCTTATCCTGTAGTCACTTTTTTCACACCTGCTGCATCGAGCCTGTGACATAGCGCTGTGATATTCAGTGGGTCTCACACAATCCAAGTGTCCAGTGTCCACAAGTGTCTGCAGAAAATCTAAATCTCCCTTATCCTGTAGTCACTTTTTTCACACCTGTGCCATCGAGCCTGTGACATAGCGCTGTGATATTCAGTGGGCCTCACACAATCCAAGTGTCCAGTGTCCACAAGTGTCTGCAGAAAATCTAAATCTCCCTTGTCCTGTAGTCACTTTTTTCACACCTGCTGCATCGAGCCTGTGACATAGCGCTGTGATATTCAGTGGGCCTCACACAATCCAAGTGTCCAGTGTCCACAAGTGTCTGCAGAAATTCAAAATCTCCCTTATCCTGTAGTCACTTTTTTCACACCTGTGCCATCGAGCCTGTGACATAGCACTGTGATATTCAGTGGGCCTCACACAATCCAAGTGTCCAGTGTCCACAAGTGTCTGCAGAAATTCAAAATCTCACAGAAATTCAAAATCTCCCTTATCCTGTAGTCACTTTTTTCACACCTGTGCCATCGAGCCTGTGACATAGCGCTGTGATATTCAGTGGGCCTCACACAATCCAAGTGTCTAGTGTCCACAAGTGTCTGCAGAAATTCAAAATCTCCCTTATCCTGTAGTCACTTTTTTCACACCTGTGCCATCGAGCCTGTGACATAGCACTGTGATATTCAGTGGGCCTCACACAATCCAAGTGTCCAGTGTCCACAAGTGTCTGCAGAAATTCAAAATCTCACAGAAATTCAAAATCTCCCTTATCCTGTAGTCACTTTTTTCACACCTGTGCCATCGAGCCAGTGACATAGCACTGTGATATTCGGTGGGCCTCACACAATTCAAGTGTCCAGTGCCCACAAGTGTGTGCAGAAATTCAAAATCTCACAGAAATTCAAAATCTCCCTTATCCTGTAGTCACTTTTTTCACACCTGTGCCATCGAGCCTGTGACATAGCGCTGTGATATTCAGTGGGCCTCACACAATCCAAGTGTCCAGTGTCCACAAGTGTCTGCAGAAATTCAAAATCTCCCTTATCCTGTAGTCACTTTTTTCACACCTGTGCCATCGAGCCTGTGACATAGCACTGTGATATTCAGTGGGCCTCACACAATCCAAGTGTCCAGTGTCCACAAGTGTCTGCAGAAATTCAAAATCTCCCTTATCCTGTAGTCACTTTTTTCACACCTGCTGCATTGAGCCTGTGACATAGCGCTGTGATATTCAGTGGGCCTCACACAATCCAAGTGTTTGGTCAGACCTCATCTGGAATATTGTGTCCAGTTTTGGGCACCACATTTTAAAAAAGACATCAACAAACTGGAGCAAGTTCAGAAAAGAGCGACCAGAATGGTGACCGGTCTGCAAACCCTGTCTTATGAGGAAAGGTTGCAGGATTTGGGAATGTTTAGTTTGCAAAAGAGAAGACTGAGAGGAGACTTAATTGCTGTCTACAAATATCTAAAGGGCTGTCACATTGTAGAAGGATCAACTTTATTCTCATTTGCACAAGGAAAGACTAGAAGCAATGGGATGAAACTGAATGGGAGGAGACACAGATTAGATATTAGAAAAAACTTTTTGACAGTTAGAGTGATCAATGAGTGGAACAGGCTGCCACGAGAAGTGGTGAGTTCTCCTTCAATGGAAGTCTTCAAACAGAGGCTGGACAGACATCTGACTGGGATGATTTAGCGAATCCTGCTTTGAGCAGGGGGTTGGACCAGATGGCCCAGGAGGTCCCTTCCAACTCTACGATTCTATGATTCTATGATTCTATGTCCAGTGTCCACAAGTGTCTGCAAAAATTCAAAATCTCCCTTATCCTGTAGTCACTTTTTTCACACCTGCTGCATCGAGCCTGTGACATAGCGCTGTGATATTCAGTGGGCCTCACACAATCCAAGTGTCCAGTGTCCACAAGTGTATGCAGAAAATCTAAATCTCCCTTATCCTGTAGTCACTTTTTTCACACCTGTGCCATCGAGCCTGTGACATAGCGCTGTGATATTCAGTGGGCCTCACACAATCCAAGTGTCCAGTGTCCACAAGTGTCTGCAGAAATTCAAAATCTCCCTTATCCTGTAGTCACTTTTTTCACACCTGTGCCATCGAGCCTGTGACATAGCGCTGTGATATTCAGTGGGCCTCACACAATCCAAGTGTCCAGTGTCCACAAGTGTCTGCAGAAATTCAAAATCTCCCTTATCCTGTAGTCACTTTTTTCACACCTGTGCCATCGAGCCTGTGACATAGCACTGTGATATTCAGTGGGCCTCACACAATCCAAGTGTCCAGTGTCCACAAGTGTCTGCAGAAATTCAAAATCTCACAGAAATTCAAAATCTCTCTTATCCTGTAGTCAATTTTTTCACACCTGTGCCATCGAGCCTGTGACATAGCGCTGTGATATTCAGTGGGCCTCACACAATCCAAGTGTCCAGTGTCCACAAGTGTCTGCAGAAATTCAAAATCTCCCTTATCCTGTAGTCACTTTTTTCACACCTGCTGCATCGAGCCTGTGACATAGCGCTGTGATATTCAGTGGGCCTCACACAATCCAAGTGTCCAGTGTCCACAATTGTCTGCAGAAATTCAAAATCTCCCTTATCCTGTAGTCACTTTTTTCACACCTGCTGCATCGAGCCTGTGACATAGCTCTGTGATATTCAGTGGGCCTCACACAATCCAAGTGTCCAGTGTCCACAAGTGTCTGCAGAAATTCAAAATCTCCCTTATCCTGTAGTCACTTTTTTCACACCTGCTGCATCGAGCCTGTGACATAGCGCTGTGATATTCAGTGGGCCTCACACAATCCAAGTGTCCAGTGTCCACAAGTGTCTGCAGAAAATCTAAATCTCCCTTATCCTGTAGTCACTTTTTTCACACCTGTGCCATCGAGCCTGTGACATAGCGCTGTGATATTCAGTGGGCCTCACACAATCCAAGTGTCCAGTGTCCACAAGTGTCTGCAGAAAATCTAAATCTCCCTTATCCTGTAGTCACTTTTTTCACACCTGTGCCATCGAGCCTGTGACATAGCGCTGTGATATTCAGTGGGCCTCACACAGTCCAAGTGTCGAGTGTCCACAAGTGTCTGCAGAAAATCTAAATCTACCTTATCCTGTAGTCACTTTTTTCACACCTGTGCCATCGAGCCTGTGACATAGTGCTGTGATATTCAGTGGGCCTCACACAATCCAAGTGTCCAGTGTCCACAAGTGTCTGCAGAAATTCAAAATCTCCCTTATCCTGTAGTCACTTTTTTCACACCTGTGCCATCGAGCCTGTGACATAGCGCTCTGATATTCAGTGGGCCTCACACAATCCAAGTGTCCAGTGTCCACAAGTGTCTGCAGAAAATCTAAATCTCCCTTATCCTGTAGTCACTTTTTTCACACCTGTGCCATCGAGCCTGTGACATAGCACTGTGATATTCAGTGGGCCTCACACAATCCAAGTGTCCAGTGTCCACAAGTGTCAGCAGAAATTCAAAATCTCACAGAAATTCAAAATCTCCCTTATCCTGTAGTCACTTTTTTCACACCTGTTCCATCGAGCCAGTGACATAGCACTGTGATATTCAGTGGGCCTCACACAATCCAAGTGTCCAGTGTCCACAAGTGTCTGCAGAAATTCAAAATCTCACAGAAATTCAAAATCTCCCTTATCCTGTAGTCACTTTTTTCACACCTGTGCCATCAAGCCTGTGACATAGCGCTGTGATATTCAGTGGGCCTCACACAATCCAAGTGTCCAGTGTCCACAAGTGTCTGCAGATATTCAAAATCTCCCTTATCCTGTAGTCACTTTTTTCACACCTGTGCCATCGAGCCTGTGACATAGCACTGTGATATTCAGTGGGCCTCACACAATCCAAGTGTCCAGTGTCCACAAGTGTCTGCAGAAATTCAAAATCTCCCTTATCATGTAGTCACTTTTTTCACACCTGCTGCATCGAGCCTGTGACATAGCGCTGTGGTATTCAGTGGGCCTCACACAATCCAAGTGTCCAGTGTCCACAAGTGCCTGCAGAAAATCTAAATCTCCCTTATCCTGTAGTCACTTTTTTCACACCTGTGCCATCGAGCCTGTGACATAGCACTGTGATATTCAGTTGGCCTCACACAATCCAAGTGTCCAGTGTCCACAAGTGTCTGCAGAAATTCAAAATCTCCCTTATCCTGTAGTCACTTTTTTCACACCTGCTGCATCGAGCCTGTGACATAGCGCTGTGATATTCAGTGGGTCTCACACAATCCAAGTGTCCAGTGTCCACAAGTGTCTGCAGAAAATCTAAATCTCCCTTATCCTGTAGTCACTTTTTTCACACCTGTGCCATCGAGCCTGTGACATAGCGCTGTCATATTCAGTGGGCCTCACACAATCCAAGTGTCCAGTGTCCACAAGTGTCTGCAGAAAATCTAAATCTCCCTTATCCTGTAGTCACTTTTTTCACACCTGCTGCATCGAGCCTGTGACATAGCGCTGTGATATTCAGTGGGCCTCACACAATCCAAGTGTCCAGTGTCCACAAGTGTCTGCAGAAATTCAAAATCTCCCTTATCCTGTAGTCACTTTTTTCACACCTGTGCCATCGAGCCTGTGACATAGCACTGTGATATTCAGTGGGCCTCACACAATCCAAGTGTCCAGTGTCCACAAGTGTCTGCAGAAATTCAAAATCTCACAGAAATTCAAAATCTCCCTTATCCTGTAGTCACTTTTTTCACACCTGTGCCATCGAGCCTGTGACATAGCGCTGTGATATTCAGTGGGCCTCACACAATCCAAGTGTCTAGTGTCCACAAGTGTCTGCAGAAATTCAAAATCTCCCTTATCCTGTAGTCACTTTTTTCACACCTGTGCCATCGAGCCTGTGACATAGCACTGTGATATTCAGTGGGCCTCACACAATCCAAGTGTCCAGTGTCCACAAGTGTCTGCAGAAATTCAAAATCTCACAGAAATTCAAAATCTCCCTTATCCTGTAGTCACTTTTTTCACACCTGTGCCATCGAGCCAGTGACATAGCACTGTGATATTCGGTGGGCCTCACACAATTCAAGTGTCCAGTGCCCACAAGTGTGTGCAGAAATTCAAAATCTCACAGAAATTCAAAATCTCCCTTATCCTGTAGTCACTTTTTTCACACCTGTGCCATCGAGCCTGTGACATAGCGCTGTGATATTCAGTGGGCCTCACACAATCCAAGTGTCCAGTGTCCACAAGTGTCTGCAGAAATTCAAAATCTCCCTTATCCTGTAGTCACTTTTTTCACACCTGTGCCATCGAGCCTGTGACATAGCACTGTGATATTCAGTGGGCCTCACACAATCCAAGTGTCCAGTGTCCACAAGTGTCTGCAGAAATTCAAAATCTCCCTTATCCTGTAGTCACTTTTTTCACACCTGCTGCATTGAGCCTGTGACATAGCGCTGTGATATTCAGTGGGCCTCACACAATCCAAGTGTTTGGTCAGACCTCATCTGGAATATTGTGTCCAGTTTTGGGCACCACATTTTAAAAAAGACATCAACAAACTGGAGCAAGTTCAGAAAAGAGCGACCAGAATGGTGACCGGTCTGCAAACCCTGTCTTATGAGGAAAGGTTGCAGGATTTGGGAATGTTTAGTTTGCAAAAGAGAAGACTGAGAGGAGACTTAATTGCTGTCTACAAATATCTAAAGGGCTGTCACATTGTAGAAGGATCAACTTTATTCTCATTTGCACAAGGAAAGACTAGAAGCAATGGGATGAAACTGAATGGGAGGAGACACAGATTAGATATTAGAAAAAACTTTTTGACAGTTAGAGTGATCAATGAGTGGAACAGGCTGCCACGAGAAGTGGTGAGTTCTCCTTCAATGGAAGTCTTCAAACAGAGGCTGGACAGACATCTGACTGGGATGATTTAGCGAATCCTGCTTTGAGCAGGGGGTTGGACCAGATGGCCCAGGAGGTCCCTTCCAACTCTACGATTCTATGATTCTATGATTCTATGTCCAGTGTCCACAAGTGTCTGCAAAAATTCAAAATCTCCCTTATCCTGTAGTCACTTTTTTCACACCTGCTGCATCGAGCCTGTGACATAGCGCTGTGATATTCAGTGGGCCTCACACAATCCAAGTGTCCAGTGTCCACAAGTGTATGCAGAAAATCTAAATCTCCCTTATCCTGTAGTCACTTTTTTCACACCTGTGCCATCGAGCCTGTGACATAGCGCTGTGATATTCAGTGGGCCTCACACAATCCAAGTGTCCAGTGTCCACAAGTGTCTGCAGAAATTCAAAATCTCCCTTATCCTGTAGTCACTTTTTTCACACCTGTGCCATCGAGCCTGTGACATAGCGCTGTGATATTCAGTGGGCCTCACACAATCCAAGTGTCCAGTGTCCACAAGTGTCTGCAGAAATTCAAAATCTCCCTTATCCTGTAGTCACTTTTTTCACACCTGTGCCATCGAGCCTGTGACATAGCACTGTGATATTCAGTGGGCCTCACACAATCCAAGTGTCCAGTGTCCACAAGTGTCTGCAGAAATTCAAAATCTCACAGAAATTCAAAATCTCTCTTATCCTGTAGTCACTTTTTTCACACCTGTGCCATCGAGCCTGTGACATAGCGCTGTGATATTCAGTGGGCCTCACACAATCCAAGTGTCCAGTGTCCACAAGTGTCTGCAGAAATTCAAAATCTCCCTTATCCTGTAGTCACTTTTTTCACACCTGCTGCATCGAGCCTGTGACATAGCGCTGTGATATTCAGTGGGCCTCACACAATCCAAGTGTCCAGTGTCCACAATTGTCTGCAGAAATTCAAAATCTCCCTTATCCTGTAGTCACTTTTTTCACACCTGCTGCATCGAGCCTGTGACATAGCTCTGTGATATTCAGTGGGCCTCACACAATCCAAGTGTCCAGTGTCCACAAGTGTCTGCAGAAATTCAAAATCTCCCTTATCCTGTAGTCACTTTTTTCACACCTGCTGCATCGAGCCTGTGACATAGCGCTGTGATATTCAGTGGGCCTCACACAATCCAAGTGTCCAGTGTCCACAAGTGTCTGCAGAAAATCTAAATCTCCCTTATCCTGTAGTCACTTTTTTCACACCTGTGCCATCGAGCCTGTGACATAGCGCTGTGATATTCAGTGGGCCTCACACAATCCAAGTGTCCAGTGTCCACAAGTGTCTGCAGAAAATCTAAATCTCCCTTATCCTGTAGTCACTTTTTTCACACCTGTGCCATCGAGCCTGTGACATAGCGCTGTGATATTCAGTGGGCCTCACACAGTCCAAGTGTCGAGTGTCCACAAGTGTCTGCAGAAAATCTAAATCTACCTTATCCTGTAGTCACTTTTTTCACACCTGTGCCATCGAGCCTGTGACATAGCGCTGTGATATTCAGTGGGCCTCACACAATCCAAGTGTCCAGTGTCCACAAGTGTCTGCAGAAATTCAAAATCTCCCTTATCCTGTAGTCACTTTTTTCACACCTGTGCCATCGAGCCTGTGACATAGCGCTCTGATATTCAGTGGGCCTCACACAATCCAAGTGTCCAGTGTCCACAAGTGTCTGCAGAAAATCTAAATCTCCCTTATCCTGTAGTCACTTTTTTCACACCTGTGCCATCGAGCCTGTGACATAGCGCTGTGATATTCAGTGGGCCTCACACAATCCAAGTGTCCAGTGTCCACAAGTGTCTGCAGAAAATCTAAATCTCCCTTATCCTGTAGTCACTTTTTTCACACCTGTGCCATCGAGCCTGTGACATAGCGCTGTGATATTCAGTGGGCCTCACACAATCCAAGTGTCCAGTGTCCACAAGTGTCTGCAGAAAATCTAAATCTCCCTTATCCTGTAGTCACTTTTTTCACACCTGTGCCATCGAGTCTGTGACATAGCGCTGTGATATTCAGTGGGCCTCACACAATCCAAGTGTCCAGTGTCCACAAGTGTCTGCAGAAATTCAAATTCTCCCAGAAATTCAAAATCTCCCTTATCCTGTAGTCACTTTTTTCACACCTGTGCCATCGAGCCTGTGACATAGCGCTGTGATATTCAGTGGGCCTCACACAATCCAAGTGTCCAGTGTCCACAAGTGTCTGCAGAAATTCAAAATCTCACAGAAATTCAAAATCTCCCTTATCCTGTAGTCACTTTTTTCACACCTGTGCCATCGAGCCTGTGACATAGCGCACTGATATTCAGTGGGCCTCAAACAATCCAAAAGTGTCCAGTGTCCACTAGTGTGTGCAGATAATCTAAATCTCCCCTGTCCTATAGACACCTTGTACCTTGTTTTACATTACTATATAGTTTGTTGGATTTTGTCTACATTTCTACCAAAAATGAGGAAGGCTGGTGGAAGATGCCGTGGAATTGGGCGGGGGTTGGCAGCTGGTAATAATGGTGTTGGTGGTGGATCTGATGGTAGTGGCAAAAGCAAAATAGGACCGAATGCAGGAGGTGCTGACCCTGCGCCATCGTCTGGCTCCATAAGGCTTCGAAGGCTTAGTTTTCTAGGAGTTGGCAAACCGCTTTTAACGCCAGAGCATCAGGAAAAAGTTTTGTCTTACATTGCTGACTCAGCCTCCAGCTCTATCGCCTCCTCTTCTTCAGTTGTAAAAAGTAAAAGCACTGAGTCGTCATTGGAGGCTCATGTTCATGAACCACACCTTTCCTTGTGTCCTTCACCACAACCAAGATTGAAGGATGATGCAGGCCATACTACTGATTACTCCATGGAGCTGTTTTCACATACCATGCCTGGATTATCAAGTGAAATGGTGAATTACCCAGGCCAAGATGAATCTGACATGGAGTGCACTGATGCACAGCTGCTGATAGATGATTCTGCTGGTACATTCACTCAGAGCACTACATTGTCCTCGCAGTGTACAGAGCCAGATTCTGACCCTGATGAGACTCATTTGCCCCTTCCCGCACACTATACCACCATACACGGTGACACAGAGGAAGGTGCACATGACATTGAAGAGGAGGTGATGGATGACCCAGTTGTTGACCCAGATTGGCATCCATTGGGGGAAGAGGGTACTGCTTCCAATAGCTCAGATGAGGAGCATCCACAGCAGACATCAACATCGCAACAGCTGTTATCTGACAGGCCCGGAGCACTCCAAAGACAGGTTCCAAAAATCAAAAGAGTTGCTGGACAGCTTGTCCAGAGGGTCAAAACATCACAACATGCTAGGCCGCAAAATGTCTGCCAAAGTAGGAAGAGTGCAGTGTGGCACTTTTTTGAACAAAATCCTCATGATCAGGCCAAGGTTATCTGTAAGAAGTGCGCAAAGACCTTTAGCCGAGGGAAAAATCTGAAAAATTTGAATACCAGTTGCATGCTTAGACATTTAACCAGCATGCACTTGCAAGCGTGGACACAACACCAAACCTCAAGTGCCACATGTGCAACTGATCACAAAGAAGGTAGTCAGCAACACTACATTGTTTCCCCAATGTAAGACCACCGGTTAGCACAGCAGCAAATGTTGAGGTGTCATTGCAAGGCCACAGCAGTCAGGGAATCCCACTGTTATATCAACGAAATACTGAATCTAGGCCATCAGAAAGAACACCAACTCCATCACCATCATCAACCCTCTCTCAGTCCGCCCTGTCCACCGCTACTTCTACCATATGCAGATCTCAAGTCCAGCTCACCCTCCCAGACACTATGAGTAGGTCAAGAAAGTACTCAGTCTCTCATCCGCGTACACTGGGTTTGAACGCCCACATTGCCAAACTAATCTCGTGTGAGATGATGCCCTATCGGTTGGTGGAAAGCGCAGCTTTCCGTGAACTCATGGCCTATGCAGTACCACGCTATGACCTACCCAGTCGCCACTTCTTCTCTCGCAAAGCCATCCCAGCCCTCCACCATCATGTGAAAGACCGCATTGTCCATGCACTCAAGCAGTCAGTGAGTGGAAAGGTGCACCTCACAACTGATGCATGGTCCAGTCGGCATGGCCAGGGCCGTTACGTGTCCATCACTGCGCACTGGGTTAATGTGGTGGATGCAGGGTCCACAGGGGACAGTGGTGGTGGGACAGTGCTGCCTAGCCCACGGTATAGGAAACAGTTGGCTGTAGGCACTCCTCCTCCTCCTCCTCCTCCTCCAGAAGCGAAAGCTCGTCCACAGAGCGCAGTCGTACGAGCACTCCATCTGCAGCTGCCACTGTTGCACACAAGGTGTCCCCCTATCGAGCAGCTAGTGGAAAGCGTCAGCAGGCTGTGTTGCAGATGATGTGTTTGGGCGACAGACACACCGCCGAGGTGCTGGCCGAGTACTTGAAGCGACAAACTGAGTCATGGCTGGGCAGTGTACATCTTGAGGCAGGCAAGGTAGTTAGTGATAACGGCCGTAATTTTGTGGCAGCCATATCCCTTTCAAAACTCAGCCACATACCTTGCTTGGCTCACACCTTGAACCTGGTGGTGCAGTGCTTCCTCAAAAATTATCCGGAGTTAACAGCCCTGCTCCATAAGGTGCGAAGACTGTGCGCGCACATCCGCCGGTCGCCTGTACACTCCGTTCGTATGCAGAAGCTGCAGCGATTGCTCCACCTTCCCAACCACCGCCTCATTATCGACATTGCAACAAGGTGGAACTCCACCCTGCACATGGTGGAGCGGCTGTGCGAGCAGAGGCAGGCCATAATGCATTTGTGGGAGGATTCACGGCCAGGCACTATGAGAGCAGACATGGAGTTGACAGGTGTGCAGTGGTCAAAGCTGAAAGACCTCTGTAAAGTCCTTCAGTGTTTTGAGGAATGCACATGGCTGGTAAGCGCAGACGACGCCATCCTAAGCATGAGCATCCCACTTATGCGTCTGCTCATGCAAACTTTGACGCACCTTAAGGAGCAGGCGTCTGCAGCCAATGTTGACGAGGAGGAAGAGGAGGAGGGAATCCTTGATGACATTCAGCCATTGTCTGCTCAGGGACCTCTCCTGGACAAGTTGGAGGAAGAAGAGGAGGAGGAGGATGATGATGGGGATGATTACTTAGGGGAGGAGGATGCATCTCGTGGGGCAAGTGAAAATGTTGGCGTGGCAAGGTCTGGTACAGGGTTTGTGCGTGACTGGAGGGATGTGGATTTGCCAGAAAGTGCTCCTCCAACCAGCACTCGCAGTGCATCATTGACACCGGGAACATTGGCCCACATGTCAGATTATGCCTTGCGGATCCTAAAAAGGGACCCCCGCATTGCCAAAATGATGAACGATGACGACTACTGGTTGGCCAGCATCCTGGATCCACGCTATAAAGGCAAATTACAAAACATCATGCCACAGGAGAATCTTGACCTAATATTGGCTAATAAACAAGCAACTCTGGTAAATCGGTTGCTTGAGGCATTCCCAGCACACAACAGCGGTGATGGTTCTCACACGAGCCGTACGGGCCGGGGGCAGCTTGGCAGAGGTGTTCATGGTGAACACAGCAGAAGTGGCGTTGGAGACAGGGGTTTCATGACAATGTTGTGGACTGATTTTTCAAGTACCGCTCACACAACTGGTAATACAGCATCGATGGAAAGTGACAGGAGACAGCAGTTGTCAACTATGGTTACAAACTACTTTTCCTCCCATATCGATGTTCTCCCACACAGGTCATTCCCCTTTGACTATTGGGCCGCTAAACTGGACACCTGGCCTGAATTGGCACAATATGCCTTACAGGAGCTCGCTTGCCCAGCTGCAAGTGTGCTATCGGAAAGAGTCTTCAGTGCAGCTGGATCAATCCTGACAGAAAAAAGGACCCGTCTGTCAACCCGAAATGTGGATGATCTAACCTTCATTAAAATGAACCATGCATGGGTTTCCAAGGATTTTGTCCCACCTTCCCCTGATGACACATAGGGTGACAGAAAAATGGCTTGCTTTGGTCCACCTCTTCCTAGGACTTGACCTATTTCGCCTTTTGCATCAGCTGAATGTCCAACATCAGCATATGCCACTTTCTAAAACTCCCTAACTGTGCTGCCTCCCCCCCCCATGGCCGGGGTCATCACCTAGCGCACGACACCGTGCGAGTGCCGTTGCCCTGGACAGGTGGGTAGGCCGACTCTTGGGCGCGGGCACAGGCACAGGGTCCCTCATAGTGCAATCAAGTGTCTCTGACGGTGGTGGTGCACACCCGCCGTCAGACACACCGCCGTACTATGAGGGGCCCAGTGCCAGTACCGACGCCCACGAGTGCGCCCCCTTTGCTTGGGCAGGGCCCCAGCATTTGCAATCTTTACCTCTCCCTGCTCCTCCGCTGTGTAGTCTGGGCCGTCAAATCCATACTGTGCCTGACACCGTCTGAGCCTGCCTCCTGATGTATAGACATATCTTTTGAATGTGTACGCTATCCATACATGTTATCCGGGGATACGGTACCCTTTCTCACCTTTGTGCAATCACGTGCAATCCATACTGGGCCTTACACCATCTGAGCCTGCCTCCTGATGTATAGACATATCTTTTGAATGTGTACGCTTTCCATACATGTTATCCGGGGATACGGTACCCTTTCTCACCTTTGTGCAATCACGTGCAAGCCATACTGGGGCTAACACCGTCTGAGCCTGCCTCCTGATGTATAGACATATATTTTGAATGTGTACGCTATCCATACATGTTATCCGGGGATACGGTACCCTTTCTCACCTTTGTGCAATCACGTGCAAACCATACTGGGCCTAACACCGTCTGAGCCTGCCTCCTGATGTACAGACATATCTTTTGAATGTGTACGCTATCCATACATGTTATCCGGGGATACGGTACCCTTTCTCACCTTTGTGCAATCACTTGCAAGCCATACTGGGCCTTACACCGTCTGAGCCTGCCTCCTGATGTATAGACATATCTTTTGAATGTGTACGCTATCTATACATGTTATCCGGGGATACGGTACCCTTTCTCACCTTTGTGCAATCACTTGCAATCCATACTGGGCCTAACACCGTCTGAGCCTGCCTCCTGATATATAGACATATATTTTGAATGTGTACGCTATCCATACATGTTATCCGGGGATACGGTACCCTTTCTCACCTTTGTGCAATCACTTGCAATCCATACTATGCCTGACACCGTCTGAGCCTGCCTCCTGATGTATAGACATATCTTTTGAATGTGTACGCTATCCATACATGTTATCCGGGGATACGGTACCCTTTCTCACCTTTGTGCAATTACGTGTAACCCATACTGGGTGTGAGAACGGCTGGCGAGCTGTTAAGCAAGCTACAGCACCTGTGGTTTGCACACGTAAGTTTTTCATTTTTTTCAGGAATGACGGTTAGGCCTAATTCCGGAACTGCGGTTGACCTGCACTTACTGGGAAATCATCGTTCGCGAGTAATAATTGTAATCAGTGATCCCCATCACTAACGTTGTTCAGCGGGTTATCTGCACCTGTAAGCGACAAACGCTGGCCTTTTCAGTGTAGCGCACATGCAGCCACGGACATGTAAGGGCATGACACACCAGTTTTTGGCCAATCTCATGTGCCAGAGCCTCACGTGTCCCTCTAGTAAGCCAGACTCGGACCGCGGGGCATGACGGAGTCTCGTTCGTTAACGGAATTAAGCTTGCAATGTGTGCATCTGTTCTGTAGCTGGCATGGTTGAGGTTGCCCGTGTTGAGTCAAATTACGCCGTAGGCTCCACTCCTGGTGGTGCCCTTCTGGACATTCCTTTAAGGTTCAGCTTTGCAACCATACTGCCCACGTAAAACAAACACTTTGCCTTCATGAACGCTGTTTGGAGGGTCATGACTCGTGGGAATAACGCCGCCCAATCAGTTAACCTGCTAGAGAGATCCTTCGTTGCTCCCAAGCATGACATCACACTCCCTAGGAGGAAGGTAATGCCACTGTGGCAACCGTGCTCCTGGGGGAGACACAAGTGCACTGATGCCCAGCCACTGCTCGATGAATCTGCTGGTACATTGACCCAGACCATTCCCCTTGTACGCTACCCGGCCTGAATCTGACCCTGATGAAACTCAGGTTACCCTTCCCATATACAGTTCCATTTTACACGGTGACAAAGAGGAAGCTGCAGATGAAAGTGCAGGTTCGGCCCACTCGCCATCAGACACACCACCGTACTATAAGGGGCCCTGTGCCAGTGCCATCGCCAACGAGTGGGCCCCCCCTGCTTGCTCAGGATCACAGCACTTGCAAGGTTGAAATACTGTGCAGTGAGATGGAAGATGGGGACGACGAGGAGTCCAGACTAGTACAGGGATTCCCTAGCGAGGAGACTTATTTGATTGTTTTCAATGTTGGGACAGCAATTTTTGGGGAGCACTATACTCTGGAGAATGATAGATGGGGCCAACCATACACTGGAATATTCCAAAGGTGGACATCAGACACTGGAGCAGCATTTACAGGGCCCATTATACACTAGAGCATTAGAAATAGGGCCCATTATGTTTGGAGCATTATTTGGGCCCATAAGACAGTGGAGCTTCATCCATGGGGACCAACATATACTGTAGCATTATGTGGAGCTCATCATATACTGTTTCAAACATTATATGGGACCAATGATTCTGTATGGAGAAATAGATGGGCCTCGTCATGAGATGTAAAAAGTGAAGTATTTTTCATTGTACTATACCGCTATTTCTCTGCCGTATCGGAGCATGATGAGTTGTGGTATGTGTTAAAGGGGCGCTCTTTCGCCCAGGGCACATGAAAACCTGCAGCCAGCCCTACCCCCCCACAACTTTAGCCAAATAACCCCCATTTTTCAGTGCGTAACTTGTATTATGAAGTTAATTAAGGTTGACAAGCTTAAGTAAGAAGAATTGATGCTTTTGGCATTCAAATGAGCACTGTAGGTGTGTTTCCTGTCCTCCTCTCACTGCCGACTTTTATTCCCCATTGACTTACATTGGGTTTCGTGTTTCGGGACGACCCCGACTTTTCCCTATAATCGGCCGATCTTGCTCGACCCAACTTTTGGAAAAGTCGGGTTTCACGAAACGAAACTCGACCATAAAAAAACAAAAGTCGCTCAACTCTAATAATTATACATATTTTATATGAATATTGTTCACGGCTTACCATAACATGAATTCACATCAATTATGTCATTGAGTACTTATAACGGTAATCTGATATTATTATTATTGATATTAAATTATTTTGTCAAAGAAGAAGAAAAGATCTCGTTATATTTTGAGGGTTCCAATTAATGTCTGTCACCCTCAAAAGGGGGAATTGTTAAATATTATTAGTTATGGATTTATATATTAGTTATGGAGTTGTATTCTTATTATACTCCGTTCTGTACTGGACATTGCCTTCCACTAACACTGCAAGTGGTAAATGTCAGCTCCACTACATATTTAAGTTTAGCTTGAGGTAAATGTCAAACTCCATATGTACCGAGATCACGTGCTTCAAGAGACGTATATAATTCATGGCTCACTGTAGAGGTCGCTCGCTCCTTCCCTCACCATCATGAGACACAGACGCAAGATGTCTAGAGTTGAGCAAAACGGGTCGAAAAAATTCAAAAGTCGCCGACTTTTGGCAAAGTCGAGTTTCATGAAACGAAACCCGACCCTAGGATGAGGTCGGCCACGAGGTCGGCGACTTACGCGCCAAAGTCGCGTTTCAAAAGTTTGTTTTGCGCTCTTTTTCAGCCAATCAGGATCCACGGACACTGTGGGCAACGTGATGACCTAGGCACGGGTCACCACCATCTTTCAGAAGGGCATGCAAGTGATTGGCTTGCTTTGGTGGGCGTCACAGGGGGTATAAAAGGGCGTGCACGCCGACCGCCATCTTACTTCTGCCGATCTTAGTATAGGGAGAGGTTGCTGCTGATTCTGTAGGGAGAGCGTTAGGCAGGGAAGAAGACAAAAAAACTGCTTCTGCTGCTAGCGATTTGGCCTGCACAACACACAAGTCACTGTGTGTGCAGTGCAAGGGGAGGCTATATAGTGGTGTATCAGTGGTGTTGGTTGTTGGGCTGCCCTTTAAGGCTTCCTGACACGCTGGCATTGCTGTTTACCCACTGCTCCGCAAACTGCTTTTTTAAAAGCAATCCAATCTCCCTTATCCTCTAGTCACTTTTGTCACAGCTGTGCCATCGAGCGTGTCACATAGCGCTCAGATATCAGTGGGCCTCACACAATCCACAAGTGTCCAGTGTCCAAAAGTGTGCGCAGAGATTCAAAATCTCCATTATCCTCTCGTCACTTTGGTCACAGGCAGCTGTGCCATCGAGCCTGTCACATAGCGCTCAGATATCAGTGGGCCTCACACAATCCACAAGTGTCCAGTGTCCAAAAGTGTGCGCAGAGATTCAAAATCTCCATTATCCTCTCGTCACTTTGGTCACAGGCAGCTGTGCCATTGAGCGTGTCACATAGCGCTCAGATATCAGTGGGCCTCACACAATCCACAAGTGTCCAGTGTCCAAAAGTGTGCGCAGAGATTCAAAATCTCCATTATCCTCTCGTCACTTTGGTCACAGGCAGCTGTGCCATCGAGCCTGTCACATAGCGCTCAGATATCAGTGTGCCTTACACAATCCACAAGTGTCCAGTGTCCAAAAGTGTGCGCAGAGATTCAAAATCTCCATTATCCTCTAGTCACTTTGGTCACAGGCAGCTGTGCCATCGAGCCTGTCACATAGCGCTCAGATATCAGTGGGCCTCACACAATCCACAAGTGTCCAGTGTCCAAAAGTGTGCGCAGAGATTCAAAATCTCCATTATCCTCTCGTCACTTTGGTCACAGGCAGCTGTGCCATTGAGCGTGTCACATAGCGCTCAGATATCAGTGGGCCTCACACAATCCACAAGTGTCCAGTGTCCAAAAGTGTGCGCAGAGATTCAAAATCTCCATTATCCTCTCGTCACTTTGGTCACAGGCAGCTGTGCCATCGAGCCTGTCACATAGCGCTCAGATATCAGTGTGCCTTACACAATCCACAAGTGTCCAGTGTCCAAAAGTGTGCGCAGAGATTCAAAATCTCCATTATCCTCTAGTCACTTTGGTCACAGGCAGCTGTGCCATCGAGCCTGTCACATAGCGCTCAGATATCAGTGGGCCTCACACAATCCACAAGTGTCCAGTGTCCAAAAGTGTGCGCAGAGATTCAAAATCTCCATTATCCTCTCGTCACTTTGGTCACAGGCAGCTGTGCCATTGAGCGTGTCACATAGCGCTCAGATATCAGTGGGCCTCACACAATCCACAAGTGTCCAGTGTCCAAAAGTGTGCGCAGAGATTCAAAATCTCCATTATCCTCTCGTCACTTTGGTCACAGGCAGCTGTGCCATCGAGCCTGTCACATAGCGCTCAGATATCAGTGTGCCTTACACAATCCACAAGTGTCCAGTGTCCAAAAGTGTGCGCAGAGATTCAAAATCTCCATTATCCTCTAGTCACTTTGGTCACAGGCAGCTGTGCCATCGAGCCTGTCACATAGCGCTCAGATATCAGTGGGCCTCACACAATCCACAAGTGTCCAGTGTCCAAAAGTGTGCGCAGAGATTCAAAATCTCCATTATCCTCTCGTCACTTTGGTCACAGGCAGCTGTGCCATCGAGCGTGTCACATAGCGCTCAGATATCAGTGGGCCTCACACAATCCACAAGTGTCCAGTGTCCAAAAGTGTGCGCAGAGATTCAAAATCTCCATTATCCTCTCGTCACTTTGGTCACAGGCAGCTGTGCCATCGAGCGTGTCACATAGCACTCAGATATCAGTGGGCCTCACACAATCCACAAGTGTCCAGTGTCCAAAAGTGTGCGCAGAGATTCAAAATCTCTGTTATCCTCTCGTCACTTTGGTCACAGGCAGCTGTGCCATAGAGCGTGTCACATAGCGCTCAGATATCAGTGGGCCTCACACAATCCACAAGTGTCCAGTGTCCAAAAGTGTGCGCAGAGATTCAAAATCTCCATTATCCTCTCGTCACTTTGGTCACAGGCAGCTGTGCCATCAAGCGTGTCACATAGCGCTCAGATATCAGTGGGCCTCACACAATCCACAAGTGTCCAGTGTCCAAAAGTGTGCGCAGAGATTCAAAATCTCCATTATCCTCTCGTCACTTTGGTCACAGGCAGCTGTGCCATCGAGCGTGTCACATAGCGCTCAGATATCAGTGGGCCTCACACAATCCACAAGTGTCCAGTGTCCAAAAGTGTGCGCAGAGATTCAAAATCTCCAATATCCTCTCGTCACTTTGGTCACAGGCAGCTGTGCCATCGAGCGTGTCACATAGCGCTCAGATATCAGTGGGCCTCACACAATCCACAAGTGTCCAGTGTCCAAAAGTGTGCGCAGAGATTCAAAATCTCCATTATCCTCTCGTCACTTTGGTCACAGGCAGCTGTGCCATCGAGCGTGTCACATAGCGCTCAGATATCAGTGGGCCTCACACAATCCACAAGTGTCCAGTGTCCAAAAGTGTGCGCAGAGATTCAAAATCTCCATTAATCTCTCGTCACTTTGGTCACAGGCAGCTGTGCCATTGAGCGTGTCACATAGCGCTCAGATATCAGTGGGCCTCACACAATCCAAAAGTGTCCACTGTCCACAAGTGTGTGCAGAAATTCTAAATCTCCCCTGTCCTATAGACACCTTGTACCTTGTTTTACATTACTATATAGTTTGTTGGATTTTGTCTACATTTCTACCAAAAATGAGGAAGGCTGGTGGAAGATGCCGTGGAATTGGGCGGGGGTTGGCAGCTGGTAATAATGGTGTTGGTGGTGGATCTGATGGTAGTGGCAAGAGCAAAATAGGACCGAATGCAGGAGGTGCTGACCCTGCGTCATCGTCTGTCTACATAAGGCCTCGAACGCTTAGTTTTCTAGGAGTTGGCAAACCGCTTTTAAAGGCAGAGCATCAGGAAAAAGTTTTGTCTTACATTGCTGACTCAGCCTCCAGCTCTATCGCCTCCTCTTCTTCAGTTGTAAAAAGTAAAAGCACTGAGTCGTCATTGGAGGCTCATGTTCATGAACCACACCTTTCCTTGTGTCCTTCACCCCAACCAAGATTGAAGGATGACGCAGGCCATACTACTGATTACTCCATGGAGCTGTTTTCACATACCATGCCTGGATTATCAAGTCAAATGGTGAATTACCCAGGCCAAGATGAATCTGACATTGAGTGCACTGATGCACAGCCGCTGATGGATGATTCTGCTGGTACATTCACTCAGAGCACTACATTGTCCTCGCAGTGTACAGAGCCAGATTTTGACCCTGATGAGACTCAGGTGCCCCTTCCCGCACACTATACCACCATACACGGTGACACAGAGAAAGGTGCACATGACATAGAAGAGGATGTGATGGATGACCCAGTTGTTGACCCAGATTGGCATCCATTAGGGGAAGAGGGTGCTGCTTCCAATAGCTCAGATGAGGAGCATCCACAGCAGACATCGACATCGCAACAGCTGTTATCTGGCAGGCCCGGAGCACTCCAAAGACAGGTTCTAAACATCAAAAGAGTTGCTGGACAGCTTGTCCAGAGGGTCAAAAGATCACAGCGTGCTAGGCCGCAAAATGTCTGCCAAAGTAGGAAGAGTGCAGTGTGGCACTTTTTTGAACAAAATCCTCATGATCAGGCCAAGGTTATCTGTAAGAAGTGCGCAAAGACCTTTAGCCGAGGGAAAAATCTGAAAAATTTGAATACCAGTTGCATGCTTAGACATTTAACCAGCATGCACTTGCAAGCGTGGACACAACACCAAACCTCAAGTGCCACATGTGCAACTGATCACAACGAAGGTAGTCAGCAACGCTACATTGTTTCCCCCACTGTAAGCCCACCGGTTAGCACAGCACAAATGTTGAGGTGTCGTTGCAAGGCCACAGCAGTCAGGGAATCCCACTGTTATATCAACGAAAGACTGATTCTAGGCCATCAGAAAGAACACCAACTCCATCACCATCATCAACCCTCTCTCAGTCCGCCCTGTCCACCGCTACTTCCACCATATGCAGCTCTCAAGTCCAGCTCACCCTCCCAGACACTATGAGTAGGTCAAGAAAGTACTCAGTCTCTCATCCGCGTACACTGGGTTTGAACGCCCACATTGCCAAACTAATCTCGTTTGAGATGATGCCCTTTCGGTTGGTGGAAAGCACAGCTTTCCGCGAACTCATGGCCTATGCAGTACCACGCTATGACCTACCCAGTCGCCACTTCTTCTCTCGCAAAGCCATCCCAGCCCTCCACCATCATGTGAAAGACCGCATTGTCCATGCACTCAAGCAGTCAGTGAGCGGAAAGGTGCACCTCACAACTGATGCATGGTCCAGTCGGCATGGCCAGGGCCGTTACGTGTCCATCACTGCGCACTGGGTTAATGTGGTGGATGCAGGGTCCACAGGGGACAGCGGTGGTGGGACAGTGCTGCCTAGCCCACGGTATAGGAAACAGTTGGCTGTAGGCGTTCGACCCTCCTCCTCCTCCTCCTCCTCCAGAAGCGAAAGCTCGTCCACAGAGCGCAGTCGTACGAGCACTCCATCTGCAGCTGCCACTGTTGCACACGATGTGTCCCCCTATCGAGCAGCTAGTGGAAAGCGTCAGCAGGCTGTGTTGCAGATGATGTGTTTGGGCGACAGACACACCGCCGAGGTGCTGGCCGAGTACTTGAAGCGACAAACTGAGTCATGGCTGGGCAGTGTACATCTTGAGGCAGGCAAGGTAGTTAGTGATAACGGGCGTAATTTTGTGGCAGCCATAGCCCTTTCAAAACTCAGCCACATACCTTGCATGGCTCACACCTTGAACCTGGTGGTGCAGTGCTTCCTCAAAAATTATCCGGAGTTAACAGCCCTGCTCCAGAAGGTGCGAAGACTGTGCGCGCACATCCGCCGGTCGCCTGTACACTCCGTTCGTATGCAGAAGCTGCAGCGATTGCTCCACCTTCCCAACCACCGCCTCATTATCGACATTGAAACAAGGTGGAACTCCACTGGAGAAGTGGAGAAGTGGGCAGCAACTAACAGAATGGTTTTTAACAGGGAGAAATGCAAAGTACTACATCTGGGCAATAAAAATGAAAAAAGCATATATAGAATGGGAGGAATAGGGCTAAGTGACAGCACATGTGAAAAAGACTTGGGTATACTAATAGATCACAGACTGAATATAAGTCAACAGTGTGATGCAGCAGCAAAAAAGGCAAATGCAATTCTAGGATGTATTAACAGAAGCATACAGTCTAGATCACGTGAAGTAATTATTTCCCTCTACTCCTCTTTGGTCAGACCTCATCTGGAATATTGTGTCCAATTTTGGGCACCACATTTTAAAAAAGACATCAACAAACTGGAGCAAGTTCAGAAAAGAGCGACCAGAATGGTGACCGGTCTGCAAACCCTGTCTTATGAGGAAAGGTTGCAGGATTTGGGAATGTTTAGTTTGCAAAAGAGAAGACTGAGAGGAGACTTAATAGCTGTCTACAAATATCTAAAGGGCTGTCACATTGTAGAAGGATCAACTTTATTCTCATTTGCACAAGGAAAGACTAGAAGCAATGGGATGAAGCTGAATGGGAGGAGACACAGATTAGATATTAGAAAAAACTTTTTGACAGTTAGAGTGATCAATGAGTGGAACAGGCTGCCACGAGAAGTGGTGAGTTCTCCTTCAATGGAAGTCTTCAAACAGAGGCTGGACAGACATCTAACTGGGATGATTTAGCGAATCCTGCTTTGAGCAGGGGGTTGGACCAGATGGCCCAGGAGGTCCCTTCCAACTCTACGATTCTATGATTCTATGATTCCACCCTGCACATGGTGGAGCGGCTGTGCGAGCAGAGGCAGGCCATAATGCATTTGTGGGAGGATACACGGCCAGGCACTTTCAGAGCAGACATGGAGTTGACAGGCGTGCAGTGGTCGAAGCTGAAAGACCTTTGTAAAGTCCTTCAGTGTTTTGAGGAATGCACACGGCTGGTAAGCGCAGACGACGCCATCCTAAGCATGAGCATCCCACTTATGCGTCTGCTCATGCAAACTTTGACGCACCTTAAGGAGCAGGCGTCTGCAGCCAATGTTGATGAGGAGGAAGAGGAGGAGGGAATCCTTGATGACATTCAGCCATTGTCTGCTCAGGGACCTCTCCTGGACGAGGTGGAGGAAGAAGAGGAGGAGGAGGAGGAGGATGATGGGGATGATTACTTAGGGGAGGAGGATGCATCTCGTGGGGCAAGTGAAAATGTTGGCGTGGCAAGGTCTGGTACAGGGTTTGTGCGTGACTGGAGGGATGTGGATTTGCCAGAAAGTGCTCCTCCACCCAGCACTCGCAGTGCATCATTGACACCGGGAACATTGGCCCACATGTCAGATTATGCCTTGCGGATCCTAAAAAGGGACCCCCGCATTGCCAAAATGATGAACGATGACGACTACTGGTTGGCCAGCATCCTGGATCCACGCTATAAAGGCAAATTACAAAACATCATGCCACAGGAGAACCTTGACCTAATATTGGCTAATAAACAAGCAACTCTGGTAAATCGGTTGCTTGAGGCATTCCCAGCACACAGCAGCGGTGATGGTTCTCACACGAGCCGTACGGGCCGGGGGCAGCTTGGCAGAGGTGTTCGTGGTGCACACAGCAGAAGTGGCGTTGGAGACAGGGGTTTCATGACAATGTTGTGGACTGATTTTTCAAATACCGCTCACACAACTGGTAATACTGCATCGATGGAAAGTGACAGGAGACAGCAGTTGTCAACTATGGTTACAAACTACTTTTCCTCCCATATCGATGTTCTCCCACACAGGTCATTCCCCTTTGACTATTGGGCCGCTAAACTGGACACCTGGCCTGAATTGGCCCAATATGCCTTACAGGAGCTCGCTTGCCCAGCTGCAAGTGTGCTATCGGAAAGAGTCTTCAGTCCAGCTGGATCAATCCTGACAGAAAAAAGGACCCGTCTGTCAACCCGAAATGTGGATGATCTAACCTTCATTAAAATGAACCACGCATGGGTTTCCAAGGATTTTGTCCCACCTTCCCCTGATGACACATAGGGTGACAGAAAAATGGCTTGCTTTGGTCCACCTCTTCCTGGTACTTCACCTATTTCGCCTTTTGCATCAGCTGAATGTCCAACATCAACATATGCCACTTTCTAAAACTCCCTAACTGTGCTGCCTCCCCCCGATGGCCGGGGTCACCACCTAGCGCACGACACCGTGCGAGTGCCGTTGCCCTGGACAGGTGGGTAGGCCGACTCTTGGGCGCGGGCACTGGCACAGGGTCCCTCATAGTGCAATCAAGTGTCTCTGACGGTGGTGGTGCACACCCGCCGTCAGACACACCGCTGTACTATGAGGGGCCCAGTGCCAGTACCGACGCCCACGAGTGGGCCCCCCTTGCTTGGGCAGGGCCCCAGCATTT
This sequence comes from Dendrobates tinctorius, assembly GCF_039654945.1. Lineage (NCBI taxonomy): Eukaryota > Metazoa > Chordata > Amphibia > Anura > Dendrobatidae > Dendrobates > Dendrobates tinctorius. The sequence goes on along the minus strand of NW_027361998.1, from coordinate 13,310,983 downwards.
GCAATCTTTACCTCTCCCTGCTCCTCCGCTGTGTAATCTGGGCCGTCAAATCCATACTGTGCCTGACACCGTCTGAGCCTGCCTCCTGAGACATATATTTTGAATGTGTACGCTATCCATACATGTTATCCGGGGATACGGTACCCTTTCTAACCTTTGTGCAATCACATGCAATCCATACTGGGCCTAACACCGTCTGAGCCTGCCTCCTGAGACATATATTTTGAATGTGTACGCTATCCATACATGTTATCCGGGGATACGGTACCCTTTCTAACCTTTGTGCAATCACGTGCAATCCATACTGGGCCTAACACCGTCTGAGCCTGCCTCCTGAGACATATTTTGAATGTGTACGCTATCCATACATGTTATCCGGGGATACGGTACCCTTTCTAACCTTTGTGCAATCACGTGCAATCCATACTGGGCCTAACACCGTCTGAGCCTGCCTCCTGAGACATATATTTTGAATGTGTACGCTATCCATACATGTTATCCGGGGATACGGTACCCTTTCTAACCTTTGTGCAATCACGTGCAATCCATACTGTGCCTGACACCGTCTGAGCCTGCCTCCTGAGACATATATTTTGAATGTGTACGCTATCCATACATGTTATCCAGGGATACGGTACCCTTTCTAACCTTTGTGCAATCACGTGCAATCCATACTGGGCCTGACACCGTCTGAGCCTGCCTCCTGAGACATATATTTTGAATGTGTACGCTATCCATACATGTTATCCAGGGATACGGTACCCTTTCTAACCTTTGTGCAATCACGTGCAATCCATACTGGGCCTAACACCGTCTGAGCCTGCCTCCTGAAACATATATTTTGAATGTGTACGCTATCCATACATGTTATCCGGGGATACGGTACCCTTTCTAACCTTTGTGCAATCACGTGCAATCCATACTGGGCCTAACACCGTCTGAGCCTGCCTCCTGAGACATATATTTTGAATGTGTACGCTATCCATACATGTTATCCGGGGATACGGTACCCTTTCTAACCTTTGTGCAATCACGTGCAATCCATACTGGGCCTAACACCGTCTGAGCCTGCCTCCTGAGACATAAATTTTGAATGTGTACGCTATCCATACATGTTATCCGGGGATACGGTACCCTTTCTAACCTTTGTGCAATCACGTGCAATCCATACTGGGCCTAACACCGTCTGAGCCTGCCTCCTGAAACATATATTTTGAATGTGTACGCTATCCATACATGTTATCCGGGGATACGGTACCCTTTCTAACCTTTGTGCAATCACGTGCAATCCATACTGGGCCTAACACCGTCTGAGCCTGCCTCCTGAGACATATATTTTGAATGTGTACGCTATCCATACATGTTATCCGGGGATACGGTACCCTTTCTAACCTTTGTGCAATCACGTGCAATCCATACTGGGCCTAACACCGTCTGAGCCTGCCTCCTGAGACATAAATTTTGAATGTGTACGCTATCCATACATGTTATCCGGGGATACGGTACCCTTTCTAACCTTTGTGCAATCACGTGCAATCCATACTGGGCCTAACACCGTCTGAGCCTGCCTCATGCTGTATAGAAATATATTTTGAATGTGTACGCTATCCATACATGTTATCCAGGGATACGGTACCCTTTCTAACCTTTGTGCAATCACGTGCAATCCATACTGGGCCTAACACCGTCTGAGCCTGCCTCCTGAAACATATATTTTGAATGTGTACGCTATCCATAAATGTTATCCGGGGATACGGTACCCTTTCTAACCTTTGTGCAATCACGTGCAATCCATACTGTGCCTGACACCGTCTGAGCCTGCCTCCTGAGACGTATATTTTGAATGTGTACGCTATCCATACATGTTATCCGGGGATACGGTACCCTTTCTAACCTTTGTGCAATCACGTGCAATCCATACTGGGCCTGACACCGTCTGAGCCTGCCTCCTGAGACATATATTTTGAATGTGTACGCTATCCATACATGTTATCCGGGGATACGGTACCCTTTCTAACCTTTGTGCAATCACGTGCAATCCATACTGGGCGTGAGAACGGCTGGTGAGCTGTTAAGCAAGCTACAGCACCTGTCCAGACAAGTACAGGGATTCCCTAGCGAGGAGACTTATTTGATTGTTTTCAATGTTGGGACAGCAATTTTTGGGGAGCACTATACTCTGGAGAATGATAGATGGGGCCCACCATACACTGGAACATTCCAAAGGTGGACATCAGACACTGGAGCAGCATTTACAGGGCCCATTATACACTAGAGCATTAGAAATGGGGCCCATTATGTTTGGAGCATTATTTGGGCCCATAAGACAGTGGAGCTTCATCCATGGGGACCAACATATACTGTAGCATTATGTGGAGCTCATCATATACTGTTTCAAACATTATATGGGACCAATGATTCTGTATGGAGAAATAGATGGGCCTCGTCATGAGATGTAAAAAGTGAGGTATTTTTCATTGTACTATACCGCTATTTCTCTGCCGTATCGGAGCATGATGAGTTGTGGTATGTGTTAAAGGGGCGCTCTTTCGCCCAGGGCACATGAAAACCTGCAGCCAGCCCTCCCCCCCCCCACAACTTTAGCCAAATAACCCCCATTTTTCAGTGCGTAACTTATATTATGAAGTTAATTAAGGATGACAAGCTTAAGTAAGAAGAATTGATGTTTTTGTTATTCAAATTGGCACTGTAGGTGTGTTTCCTGTCCTCCTCTCACTGCCGACTTTTATTCCCCATTGACTTACATTGGGTTTCGTGTTTCGGGACGACCCCGACTTTTCCCTATAATCGGACGATCTTGCTCGACCCGACTTTTGGAAAAGTCGGGTTTCACGAAACGAAACGCGACCCTAAAAAACCAAAAGTCGCTCAACTCTAAAGATGTCATCTCTGCACGGACATAACTGAACAGCTAGTATGTTAATCCAACTCACATCCAGAGAAGCTATGCACTGCAGGACACATGTCTTTTCAGAGTTCCAGGAAAGAAGGTTACAAGATTAGCTATGAACTAATGGACAATCTCTCTTTCTCCTATTTTTATGTTTTTCTGTAATAATCTTTTCTTTGATGGAAGAATCCAAATAAACCACTACATTTTTATCTGGTAATTAGTCCTGAGTATTTTACAAGGATAAGCATTATTTCACAACCACATGCATTCAACATACATATATACAACATATATACTACATGCATGCAACATGCATACTACATATATACCACATGCATGTAACATGCATACTACATATATACCACATGCATGCAACATGCATACTACATATATACTACATGCATGCAACATACATACTACATATATACTACGTGCATGCAACATACATACTACATACATACTACATATATACCACATGCATGCAACATACATATATACAACATATATACTACATGCATGCAACATGCATACTACATATAAACTACAAGCATGCAACATGCATACTACATATATACTACATGCATGCAACATACATATATACTACATACAATACATTCATACAATACATACATATAGACATACAGTACATATAACATAGAGTACATACCATCACTTGTCATTTTGATCCCCAAAGCCAATGTCATCTGAGGAATAAATATTAAAATAACACCAATATACTTACCCCTGATCCGCAGAAGTCCACGAGTGTCCCACAACGATCTTGCGTGGAGAACAGCAGCATCAGCTGATGCTACCGTTCTCTACGGGCTCCAGGAATACAATGATGGGAGGAAGGTATCCTTCCGCACTTTATTCCTCCGCCACTGAAAAAAAAAAGTCCCTAGTCTCACTTTATGACAAAAGCTGCATGGGAAATTTCTCACACAGCAATGCCATAAAGTGAGACTATGGACTTTTTTTTACAGTGGCGGAGGAATACAGTGCGGAAGGATACCTACCTCCTGTCATTGGATTCCTGGAGCCCGTAGAGAACGGTAGCATCAGCTGATGCTGCTGTTCTCCACGCAAGATCGTTGTGGGACACTCGTGGACTTCTGCGGATCAGGGGTATGTATATTGGTGTTATTTTAATATTTATTCCTCAGATGACATTGGCTTCGGGGATCAAAGTGACAAGTGATGGTATGTACTCTATGTTATATGTACTGTATGTCTATATGTATGTATTGTATGAATGTATTGTATGTAGTATATATGTATGTTGCATGCATGTAGTATATATGTAGTATGCATGTTGCATGCATGTGGTATATATGTAGTATATATGTAGTATGCATGTTGCATGCATGTAGTATATATGCTGTATATATGTATGTTGCATGCATGTAGTATATATGTAGTATATATGTAGTATGCATGTTGCATGCATGTGGTATATATGTAGTATGTTTGTAGTATGTATGTTGCATGCATGTAGTATATATGTAGTGTATATGTAGTATGCATGTTGCTTGCATGTAGTATATATGTAGTATGTATGTTGCATATAGTATATATGTATGTTGCATGCATGTAGTATATATGTGATATATATGTAGTATGCATGTTGCATGCATGTAGCATATGTTGTATATATGTATGGGGCATGCATGTGGTATATACAGTATGTAGTATGTATGTATGTTGCATGCAAGTAGTATATATGTAGTATGTATGTTGCATGCATGTAGTATATATGTAGTGTATATGTAGTATGCATGTTGCATGCATGTAGTATATATGTAGCATATATGTAGTATGCATGTTGCTTGCATGTAGTATATATGTAGTATGTATGTTGCATGTAGTATATATGTATGTTGCATGCATGTAGTATATATGTGATATATATGTAGTATGTATGTATGTATGTTGCATGCATGTGGTATATATGTAGTATGTATGTATGTTGCATGCATGTGGTATATATGTAGTATGTATGTATGTTGCATGCATGTAGTATATATGTAGTATGTATGTTACATGTAGTATATATGTGGTATATATGTAGTATGCATGTTGCATGCATGTAGTGTATATGTAGTATATATGTAGTATGCATGTTGAATGCATGTGGTATATATGTAGCATGTATGTAGTATGTATGTTGCATGTAGTATATATGTAGTATATATGTATGTTGCATGCATGTAGTATATATGTAGTATATATGTAGTATGTATGTTGCATGTAGTATATATGTAGTATATATGTATGTTGCATGCATGTAGTATATATGTAGTATGTATGTTGCATGTAGTATATATGTAGTATATATGTATGTTGCATGCATGTAGTATATATGTAGTATGTATGTTGCATGAAGTATATATGTAGTATATATGTATGTTGCATGCATGTAGTATATATGTAGTATGTATGTTGCATGTAGTATATATGTTGTATATATGTATGTTGCATGCATGTAGTGTATATGTAGTATGTATGTTGCATGTAGTATATATGTTGTATATATGTATGTTGCATGCATGTAGTGTATATGTAGTATGTATGTTGCATGAAGTATATATGTAGTATATATGTATGTTGCATGCATGTAGTATATATGTAGTATGTATGTTGCATGTAGTATATATGTTGTATATATGTATGTTGCATGCATGTAGTATATATGTAGTATGTATGTTGCATGTAGTATATATGTTGTATATATGTATGTTGCATGCATGTAGTGTATATGTAGTATGTATGTTGCATGAAGTATATATGTAGTATATATGTATGTTGCATGCATGTAGTATATATGTAGTATGTATGTTGCATGTAGTATATATGTTGTATATATGTATGTTGCATGCATGTGGTATATATGTAGTATGTATGTATGTTGCATGCATGTGGTATATATGTAGTATGTATGTATGTTGCATGCATGTAGTATATATGTAGTATGTATGTTACATGTAGTATATATGTTGTATATATGTATGTTGCATGCATGTGGTATATATGTAGTATGTATGTATGTTGCATGCATGTAGTATATATGTAGTATGTATGTTACATGTAGTATATATGTGGTATATATGTAGTATGCATGTTGCATGCATGTAGTATATATGTAGTATATATGTAGTATGCATGTTGAATGCATGTGGTATATATGTAGCATGTATGTAGTATGTATGTTGCATGTAGTATATATGTAGTATATATGTATGTTGCATGCATGTAGTATATATGTAGTATGTATGTTGCATGTAGTATATATGTTGTATATATGTATGTTGCATGCATGTAGTGTATATGTAGTATGTATGTTGCATGTAGTATATATGTAGTATATATGTATGTTGCATGCATGTAGTATATATGTAGTATGTATGTTGCATGTAGTATATATGTTGTATATATGTATGTTGCATGCATGTGGTATATATGTAGTATGTATGTATGTATGTTGCATGCATGTACAGTAGTATATATGGAGTATGCATGTTGCATGCATGTAGTATATATGTTGTATGTATGCATGTTGCATGCATGTAGTATATATGTAATATGTATGTAGCATGTATGTTGCATGTATGTAGTATGTATGTAGCATGTATGTAGTATGTATGTTGCATGTATGTAGCATGTATGTAGTATGTATGTAGCATGTATGTAGTATGTATGTTGCATGTATGTAGCATGTATGTAGTATGTATGTAGAATGTATTTTTATTTTTTACATTCAACATATTAGCCGGATGATGGGACTACTACTGTCCCATCATTGGCTAATGTGTCAATCACTGTCATGGTAGCAGGCATCGCCCGATGGGACTTGTAGTCCCATTGGACGATGCCTGCACAGACCCCCGCAGCCTGCACAGACCCCCGGACAGTCGGCACAGACCCCCGGCAGCCGGCACAGCCCCCCGGCAGGCCGGTACAGACCCCCCGGGCAGTCCGCACAGACCCCCGGCAGTCCGCACAGACCCCCGGGCAGTCGGCACAGACTCCCGGCTGGCCGGCACAGACCCCCGAAAGGCCCGTACACACCCCCGAGAGGCTGTACAAGGACAGAAAAGGGTTTTTCTTATTCCGATACCGGAAGTCCCATAGACTTGAATGGGACTTCCAGTATCGGAATCGGCGATACCCGATACTTTTTTCGTATCAGGCCGATACCATCCGATCCGATATTTTAGGGTATCGGATGGTATCGCTCAACACTATTGATGATGTCTCTTTTTCAGATGGTGTTCATCCCAGTGTGTGGATTGTGGGTCACTCGTATGTTTACTGGGCTGCTCGGAGAGCCGAAGTACGTCCAGGAGGACGATTGCTTGGTTTTTCTGGATTTGGACGTCAATTGTAGGGGCATCAGGCTCAGGTCCTTCCGGAGGTGGTCCTCATCGCGTGGGTAGTGTCATCTCCTATAGTGGTGGTTGTGGATGCCGGTGGAAACGACCTGGCCTCATCCCCGCTTGCTGAATTATTGACTCTTATGAGGTCTGACATGGATAAATTTTCAACTTTCTTTCCTGAACTGCGCTTAGTTTGGTCAGAAGTGAGACCCAGGCTGGCATGGCGTGGTGCCAGGGATTGAATGCCATGGAAAGATCAAGATGCACATTGAATCAGAGGATATCTCGCTTCGTCCGATATAAGAATGGTATAGTTATCAGACATCATCGTCTCGAAGGAGATAACTCCGTTTTTTTACTGCCAGATGCAATACATCTTAATGATGCTGGTTTGAATACTTTTTTTGTCTGGCATCAGAGATGGTGTGTCTCAGGTGCTTCTTTCTATGGGGGGGGTCGTAGCTCGGGGTTTTCGCTACTCCTTGGTGGAATGGGTGGAAAATTGGTTGGTGACGAAGCCTGCACTGGGAGTCCGATAGGCAGATAATCTCCCTATACCCAGTTGTTTGGCAAATTATTGACGGTTTTTGAGCTCCGACCAAGATATTTATCCACACAAAAGATGAGAGTAATTGTGAAAAATCTCTCCACAATAAAACAGTTATGTTTAAGAAATATGTTGTGGTGTCACTTCATGAGTGCCTATCTTCAATGCTCCATACTGTCCTGTCACTTTGAAGGGACCCTACCCTTACAGTAAGACAAACCTGACTACTCCTAAAAAAGGGACAGCTTTTTGATAAGAAAACCAATGCTTCTTCATAAACCATACTTGTCCTGCTGCTGTGGGAAAGGAACCCTACTTTCCAAGTACAAATAACAACAAACCTGAAACTGACTCCAAAAAGGGATAATTTTTGGATGACTAATGGAAGTCCATTGCCTCTTCATGGTCTGTACTCTCCTGCGGCTGGTAAGTAACTCAAGCCTGTAAAAGGGAACCTGTCATCTCAGCTAACGCTATTAACCTGCAAATATGGGGTTAATATGTAGATTAGGCTGGTGCTTGGCCTCATGAGAGAAAATGATCTTAATTTCTCCCAGGAGCTGCGGGCTTTGAGTAAAACGAGCATGCCGGCTACAGTCTATGGTAACAGCATTATGAGCAACCACTTTAAGCATGCCCCGGGCTTGGCTACAGTCTATGGTAACAGCATTATGAGCAGTGTTGTGAGTTCATTTTCCCCTTCATTAATGAGGCCCGAGGAACTCCCTCTTCTGGTAAAGAAAGGTAGTGAGCCTGATTGTCAAACACCTGAGGCTGATGATTGTGACTGGCTGAGTGGAGTTACGGACTGAATATAATGCTGCCGACGCCCTTCTGCCCTGCGGGTGATTTCTCTGTGGGATCCTTGGAGACCAGTCTGAATTCCTGCTTCTCAAAGCTAAGTTTGCTGCACGGCCTTTTGCTTTTGTGCTTTGACTTTGTTTTTGCTTTGTTTTTCTGGATTTTGCCATTCCCTGCTGGGGTGTGCTGAATTCAGTTAGCTCTGTCTTGTGAATATACCTGAGTGCTGATTCAGTTTCTGAAGCCTAGCTGCTTCAGGGCCTTTTTCATATCAGCTGGTTGGCTTATGTCTTTGATAGGGTTTTGGCAGATTGCAGACAGCAGCCTTCCTTTCCTATCTAGGTAGTTTTGGGGCCCTGTCTTTTCTCAGTCTATCCTTCTGTCTGTGTTAGTATTTTCATCTTGCTTCACCGTCATTATATGTTGGGGGCTGCCTATTGCTTTGGGGTCTGCTCTGGGGCAGTTTAGATTTCCCCTTTCTTTCTTTAGGCCTATGTATTTCTCCTGCTGTGATCGAGGGGTCTAGGGCATCATAGGAACCCCCCACAGCTACTGCTAGTTGTGTTAATAGGTTCAGGGGTCTGCAATCTGATAGTTGCCAACTTCTCTGGTTTTCTGGACTTAGCTTGTATTTCTGCTTTTGCCTCCTACGGTGACTCAATCATAACAGAATCACCCGCCATACCGCAGATCCTAGGGTACTCAATAACAGGAAAGGATTGTAAAAAAAAAAAAAAAAAAGTGTATATTTTTTCCTCTATATCTCTGAGGCCGTAGGGGGAAATTTTTTTTTCTCTCAATGGAGATAAAGCAATTGTCTGATCGTGTGGAGCAGCTCGCTGCGGAAGTGCGGGGAATTTCCGCCTACCTTGCTCATTCACATGATGCTGAACCAAAGATTCCTACACCTGATGTATTTTTTGGGGATCGGTCTAAATTTTTGAATTTCAAAAATAATTGTAAATTATTTTTTGCCTTGAAGCCTAACTCGTCAGGGAGCTCCACGCAGCAGGTTAAAATTGTCATCTCTTTGCTGCGTGGCGATCCCCAGGATTGGGCGTTTTCTTTTAAACCAGATGATCCTATTCTGACTAATGTGAATGCATTCTTTCAAGCTTTGGGGTTGTTGTATGATGAACCTAATGCCATTGATCAGGCTGAAAAGACCCTGCTGGCATTGAGCCAGGGTCGTGATTCTGCAGAATTGTACTGTCAAAAATTCCGAAAGTGGGCAGTACTTACTACCTGGAATGATAATGCCTTGGCTGCTCTCTTTCGGAAGGGGTTGTCAGAAGCCGTAAAAGATACTATGGTGGGATTTCCTGTTCCCTCTGGTCTTGACGATTCTATGTCATTAGCCATTCAGGTTGATCGGCGTTTGCGCGAACGCAAAGCTGCACGAGAGGTGTTGCCACCTGTTGAACAAATGTCTGAACCTATGCAATGTGATGGAGTTTTTTCCAGAGAGCAGCGTCAGGAGTTCAGAAGGCGTAATAAGTTGTGTTTTTTCTGTGGAGATGCCTCGCATATTATTTCTGTCTGTCCCAAACGAGAGAAACGCTTTGCACACACGTTTTCTGTTGGGGTGTTCAACCTAAGTTTCTTCTGGCTATTACTCTGATCTGCTCCCTGTCCACATTTTCCGCTAAGGCGTTTGTGGATTCGGGAGCAGCCCTAAACCTAATGGACTTGGATTTTGCTAAACGTTGTGGATTTCCGATGACACCTCTGCAGATGCCTATCCCTTTGAGGGGAATTGATGCTACTCCTTTGGCTAAAAATAAACCCCAGTTTTGGACCCAGGTGGTAATGCGGGTCGCCCCAGACCATCAAGAAAATTGCAGATTTCTGGTGTTGCATAATCTGCATGATACTGTTGTTCTGGGGTTTCCCTGGTTACAGATTCATAATCCAGTTTTGGATTGGAAATCTGTGTCTATGGTGAGTTGGGGTTGTCGGTGTGCCTTTAGTGAGGCTCCGGTGTTTTCCACCTCTCCTCAGTCGCATGATGTTCCTGATTATTTGGCGGACTTTTATGATGTATTTAGTGAGAATGAGTCCGCGTCTCTGCCTCCTCATAGGAGTTATGACTGTGCAATTGAACTGAGCCCGGGGTGTAAATTTCCCAAGGGTCGGCTCTTCAATTTATCTGCACCCGAGCACGAGGCTATGCGATCCTATATTAAGAAGGCGTTGGAGAAGGGTCATATTAGACCATCCTCGTCACCCTTGGGTGCCGGTTTTTTTTTTGTAGCCAAAAAGGATAGATCATTAAGACCTTGTATTGATTATCGTGCCCTCAACAAAATTACTGTTAAATATCAGTATCCGTTACCCCTGATTTCTGATCTATTCTCCAGAGTTAAAGGTGCTTGCTGGTTTACCAAGCTTGACCTCAGGGGGGCGTATAATCTTATTCGCATTAAGCATGGGGATGAATGGAAGACGGCGTTTAATACTCCGGAGGGACATTTAGAGTACCTGGTGATACCTTTTGGGCTCACTAATGCCCCTTCTGTCTTCCAGTGCTTCATGAACGATATTTTCCGAGATTTTGTCGATAAATTTTTGATTATCTATCTGGATGATATTTTGATCTTCTCCAAGGATTGGGATTCTCATGTGGAACATATTCGGACTGTGTTCCGGATCTTGAGGGAGAATTCCCTGTATGTCAAGAGATCTAAATGCCTTTTTGGAGTACAGAGGATTTCTTTTTTGGGATTTATTTTGTCCCCGTCAACTATTGAAATGGACCCGACCAAGGTACAGGCCATTCACGATTGGGTTCAGCCCACTTCTTTGAAGGCCCTCCAGAAGTTTTTTGGTTTTGCTAATTTTTATCGGAAATTTATAGCAAAATTTTCTAGTATTGCCAAGCCATTGACTGATTTGACTAAAAAGGGTGCTGATGTGTTAAATTGGTCTCCTGAGGCTGTTTCTTCCTTTCAGGAGTTGAAGCGAAGATTCACCTCTGCCCCGGTTTTGCGGCAACCTGATGTCTCACTTCCATTCCAGGTAGAGGTGGATGCTTCTGAGATTGGTGCAGGAGCTGTTCTGTCCCAAAAGGATCCTGTAACATTTAAAATGAATCCCTGTGCTTTCTTTTCCCGAAAGTTCTCTCCATCTGAACGTAACTATGATGTGGGGAATAGGGGACTGTTGGCCATGAAATGGGCATTTCAGGAGTGGAGACATTGGTTGGAGGGAGCTAAGCATCAAGTCGTGGTCCTCACTGACCACAAGAATTTGATTTACCTAGAGTCGGCTAAGCGCTTGAACCCTAGACAGGCTAGGTGGGCCTTGTTTTTTACACGTTTTGATTTTGTGGTTTCTTTTCTTCCTGGAACAAAGAATGTCAAGGCAGACGCCCTCTCTAGGAGCTTCCTTGCTGATTCTCCTGTGGTGACCAAGCCTGCTACCATCTTAGGCGAAGGGGTAGTTCTTTCTGCCATCTCGCCCGATTTGAGACGTGCTCTGGAAGAGTTCCAGGAGGACAAACCTGAGCGTTGTCCCAGTGGAAAGTTGTATGTTCCTGACCAGTGGAAGAAGAGAGTGATGTCTGAAGTTCATTGCTCTGCTTTGGCTGGTCATCCAGGTATTTTTGGTACTAGAGATCTGGTGAGTCGGTTTTTTTGGTGGCCCTCCTTGTTTCGTGATGTCAGGAATTTTGTGCAGTCCTGTGGAACGTGCTCCCGGTCTAAATCGTGTTCTCGCTCTAGTGGGTTGTTGATGCCTTTGCCTGTCCCCAAGAGGCCATGGACCCATATTTCAATGGATTTCATCTCTGATATGCCTGTCTCTCAGAGGATGACTGTTATTTGGGTGATTTGTGATAGGTTCTCTAAGATGGTTCATCTTGTACCACTCCCTAAGTTGCCGTCTTCCTCTGAGTTGGTGCCCCTGTTTTTACAACAGGTGGTTCGTTTGCACGGGATTCCTGAGAACATTGTATCTGACAGAGGAGTGCAGTTTGTGTCTAGATTTTGGAGAACTTTCTGTTCCAGGCTGGGAATTCAGTTGTCCTTCTCTGCTTTTCACCCTCAGACCAATGGGCAGACAGAGAGAACAAACCAGACCTTGGAGTCATATTTGAGATGTTTTATTTCTGCTGATCAGGATGATTGGGTTTCATTTTTGCCCTTGGCCGAATTTGCTTTGAATAATAGAGCTAGTTCTGCCACTTTGATGTCACCTTTTTTTTGTAACTTTGGGTTTCATCCTCGGTTTTCTTCAGGGCAGGTGGAGCCCTCTGCCTGCCCAGGTGTTGACACTGTGGTGGAGAGAATGCACCAGATCTGGGACCAAGTGGTGGATAAGTTATCTCTCTCCCAGGAGAAGGCCCAGCGGTTTTCCAACCGACATAGGACCATTGGTCCCCTGTTTAAGGTTGGTGATATGGTGTGGTTATCATCAAAAAATATTGCTATGAAGGTGGCTTCTCCTAAGTTTAAGCCTAGATTTATTGGACCTTACAAGATTGTGGAGATTATTAATCCGGTCTCTTTTCTTTTGGCTCTTCCTGTCACATTTAAAATCCATAATGTGTTCCATAAATCTTTGTTGAAGAGGTTTGTTGAACCTGTTGTTCCGGGGGTGGCACCTCCAAACCCTGTATTGGTTGAAGGTAACATGGAGTATGTGGTAGAGAAAGTACTAGATTCCCGTCTGGCTAGACGGAGACTCCAGTATTTGGTTAAGTGGAAGGGTTATGGTCAGGAGGATAATTCCTGGGTCTCTGCCTCTGATATTCATGCCAAACGATTGGTGCGTGCCTTTCATCGGGCTCACCCTGATCGCCCTGGTGGCATAGTTGAGGGTTCGGTGACCCCTCCTCAAGGGGGAGGTACTGTTGTGAGTTCATTTTCCCCTTCATTACTGAGGCCCGAGGAACTCCCTCTTCTGGTAAAGAAAGGTAGTGAGCCTGATTGTCAAACACCTGAGGCTGATGATTGTGACTGGCTGAGTGGAGTTACGGACTGGATATAATGCTGCCGACGCCCTTCTGCCCTGCGGGTGATTTCTCTGTGGGATCCTTGGAGACCAGTCTGAATTCCTGCTCCTCAAAGCTAAGTTTGCTGCTCAGCCTTTTGCTTTTGTGCTTTGACTTTGTTTTTACTTTGTTTTTCTGGATTTTGCCATTCCCTGCTGGGGTGTGCTGAATTCAGTTAGCTCTGTCTTCTGAAAATACCTGAGTGCTGATTCAGTTTTTGAAGCCTAGCTGCTTCAGGGCCTTTTTCATATCAGCTGGTTGGCTTATGTCTTTGATAGGGTTTTGGCAGATTGCAGACAGCAGCCTTCCTTTCCTTTCCTATCTAGGTAGTTTTGGGGCCCCGTCTTTGCTCAGTCTATCTTTCTGTCTGTGTTAGTATTTTCATCTTGCTTCACCGTCATTATATTTGGGGGCTGCCTATTGCTTTCGGGTCTGCTCTGGGGCAGTTTAGATTTCCCCTTTCTTTCTTTAGGCCTATGTATTTCTCCGGCTGTGATCGAGGGGTCTAGGGCATCGTAGGAACCCCCCACGACTACTGCTAGTTGTGTTGATAGGTTCAGGGGTCTGCAATCTGATAGTTGCCAACTTCTCTGGTTTTCTGGACTTAGCTTGTATTTCTGCTTTTGCCTCCTACGGTGACTCATTCATAACAGAGCAGCCACTTTAAGCATGCCCTGGGCTTGGCTACAGTCTATGGTAACAGCATTATGAGCAGCCACTTTAAGCATGCCCTGGGACTTTGTTTGCCATGAGTGTACTGATGCACAACAGAGTTGGCTGTCAGTCACTGAGGGGCCTTTCTTACAGCTGCTGTTCTTGTTAGCGTGACTGAATACCGGCAGTTTCTGAGAGGAATAAAGTTCATTTTCTCCAGGGACCCATGCTTTCAATACAGTGGCCAAAAACCTTTCTACTACAATTAACCTGCAGATTAGCCCTATATCTACTGGGATATAGCATTATCCAATGTGACTGGTTCCCTTTAAACTGCTCTGAAAGGGAGGATAATTTTTGGATGGTTAAATTAAGCCATTGCTTATTCTTTGGCTGATACTGTCTTGCTTTGTTTCATACTATTTGATTCATGACAGGACTGGTATATAATCTGATATTAAGGGGAATTAAAGAAGTAATTTTTAGTGTCTCTCACATTAAAATATTGGAGGAGAAGAAGTGTGGTAAAACAAAGAATCGTCCAGTTTGAGTATTTGGGTTTCCAAGAAAAAGGATATGACAAGAAGGCAAGACTGTTCATGTTGGCTTTTTCATTGACTTATTTTGGAACGTTAGGTTTGGGAAAGTTTGATAGAAGGAAAACATTTTTTCTAAAGGCTCGTTTTACTTCATTATTCCTCAGACTGTAGATCAAAGGGTTACATGCAGGAGTTATAACGCCATAAATGAGACAAAGATATTTCAGGTAGGATGAGTAACCTTCTGCCTGTCCCATGTACACAACAATAATTGTAAGGTAATACATCAAGACCACAGTGAGGTGGGAAGCGCAAGTGGAGAAGGCTTTAGATCTACCTCCCACTGACCGAATTTTTAATATTGAGATAATTATATAAATGTAAGAGACCAGAATGAAAACAGGTGATGAAACAAGTGTAAAAAAACTGACAACAATTATAGTTATCTTATAAAAGGAGAGGTCTCCACACGCCACCTCTAGAAGAACCAAAAGCTCACAAACAAAATGGTTCAATATGTTCTCTCTGCAGAATGCAAAAGGTCTTACCAGAGTGGGAACAACGGATGAAAGAAAACTTCCTGACCACATAATGATAGTGATACATCTACACACCCTCCAGCTCATAATGGTGGTGTAACGTAAGGGGAGGCATATAGCGATATATCGGTCATAGGCCATCACCGCTAATAAGATACATTCAGTTCCTGCTAGAAATGCACCAAGATTCATTTGTGTCAGGCAGAAGAAGATTGAAATTTTTCTTCTTTTAGAAAACATATCAATTAACATTTTTGGAACAGAAGTTGAAGAGTAGCACATGTCCAAAAGCGACAAGTTACAGAGGAAATAATACATTGGAGTGTGCAACTTAGAGCTGCGAATGACGGTGAAGATCAGGAAGCTGTTCCCCAGGATGGTCAGTGCATAAATGATGAAAAATGTGACAAAAAGTACAATACAAGCCTGAAAGTTCTGGGAAAATCCGATCAGGATGAATTCTTTAACAAGAGTCTGATTTGAGAGCTCCATGATGTATTCCAGAATTTAGTATTTACAGCCTTGTAATAAAAGCAGACAAGATGATTCAGTACTCAGAATGGATATTGCTTCTTACTATCTAATTTGAGTCAAAATAAGAGGAATGAAGAATATTCAGAATTGAGAGTCCTCAGTGGTTGATACCTTTTAATGGCTAACTGAAAAGATGGTAACAAATTGCAGCTTTTGAGACTACTCGGGTCTCTTCATCAGGCAAAGACTAATGCAACATCTGAAGAATCACATATTTATACACAACACAGCGCAGAAATAACGCAATAGATAAGATAAGTGAAGTGAAGCAGAATTGTCATTATGGGAGAGGGATAAGCATAAATATTGGAATAGTTCATAGATAAGGAGTGTGAAAGTTGTATTGTCCTCTGATTGGGGTCTGGTTCTGTGTTGTGTGATGACCCCAGAAGGTCTGAAGAGCAAATTCCTTAACTGATGTAAAAGACATAAATACATACGACACATGCATTCCTCCACTGAGTGTGTCAAACGTTGTCCTAAATTTATACTCCCAGACTCTTCTGTCTCTCTGAGACTTGAAGTTACCTTTTAATACAAGTAATTTAATGTCCATCATGCTATGACCGGGGATACAAAAATGTTTTGTCACAGGTAGATCCATTCTTTGTTCTCTTATTGTGTGATGATGAAAATTCGTCCTTGTTCTCGGTTTTTGCCCGGTCTCCCCAACATACAGACCCCCAGTTGGACATTTAGTACAAATGATTAGGTACACCACATTAGATGTGACGCAGCTGAAAGTACCTAAAAATCTAAATTTTGTGAGTTTCACCACAGAATTTGCATCATTCCCGGTGTGCGAATTCTGTGGTGAAACTCACAAAATTTATCCTCACCCACAATTACTTTGAATTTGACAACAAGATCTGTCTACAGCACATCAAAAAACTGCTATGGAGGTTATATAGCATTGGGTATAATCTCCAAGATTTGCAAGGAAAGTACCAAGTCTTCTCGGCCCAGAATGAACAAGTTAGTGACATATTGCTACTTCTATCTTTTCCATTTTTCGGAACAAGCTGTTTTAGAGCCTCAATGCCAGATGGAGAGTGATGACAACTTGTCTCTTCAGAACCCCCCATGGCTGCTCCGATGGTTAGAGATCAATAGACATTTGGCCACTGAGTCACTGTCACCATGTTCTTCTTCAGGTTCATTGTCATGTAGAAAAAGTGCTTGTCTACAGAGGGCCAGAAGTAATGGCGCCTCTTCTCCATCACATTACAGCAGTACATTTACTATTGTGGATGCTACTACTGTGTGGGTTACCAGGGGACATTATTACTGCACAGGGGACTAAGGATGGTATAGGACAGTATGATGTTTATATAGAGATTGGAAAAGTGGGCAGGCTGCCAAATTAAAGATGTTAAAGTGTGTGTTAAAATCTATAAAGACGAGTCATGGATGGAAAAGGTTGTCATGACAATCTGGGTCAACAAAAGAAGAAAAATGGAATGTTAGGTGTCGAGATCCCACTGCTGCACAGGGGGAATCTGGAGGCAGGTCCTCTGCAGTATCCCATTCTTCTTCAGCCACAGAGTTTCCTGCTCAGCAGAGACGTCGGTCCCAGTGTCTTGCATAGGCTAATGCTATGCGTTTGGTTGCTGCTGTTGCCCCAGGTTCAGCAATAGCATTCAGCATTAGTCAGTGGTGAGCAGACGCTACTGGGACAAAGTCCTGCTTTTCTCCACCTGAGCATGCCCGTGAGAAGACCGCTCATTGGTGGTCAGAGGTCACATGTTCAGGTCCTCAAGCAGCTCGGTTTGGACCATCAGCAAGGTCCCCGGAAGGCCACGGTTATAAAAGGATCACGTGGCCGCACGGCCGTGCGCTAGTATAGTCCAAACATGTGTAGTATGTGCATGAGTGAATGTCTCTGGTGCAAGCTCCTAATTATCTATTACCCTGTGACTGTTAATAGGGCACGGTATTTGTGCTCTGCGGTTCCGCGACTCTGTGAAGCAACAGTGCTCGTCGCAACTACACACCGGGAGGCGTTTAACCCACATGTGTCCAGTGCGATACCGCCATTTTGTGTCCTCCATTACCAAGCAGCAGTTAACATTTCTGCACGGTGGACCCCGGGCTACGAACGCACCTTATTACCATCTTTATATTATTTGGTGCATTCCACCAGCCCTAGCATGGAAAGGCAACAACTGTGACCAGAGAGACATCTTTGGTGAGTCACTGGATTAATCTGGTCAGTATTCACATTCAAGGTCTGCAAAAAGATGACCTTTCTTTACCAATACCTGGTTGCTTTTTTGTATTACAGCTGTGTTACTAGCAAAATGGCTTGACCATTACAATCAGCCAGGTAGTTTTGTCAAACAGCATTCCCCCTGTAATGATGGCTTGACAGATTCAAAAATGTCAATGTCAGACTAAGACCACCAATTTATCTAGCTCTATTCTTAATATCTGGTTTAGTGAGCACCAAACTGGATTTTTTCCCTTCGTAAACACTTAACTGCATCTCTGATGAAAAACAAGTGATCTAAAAACTCACATATCAGATGCACAGTGTATGGATCACATCATTATAGGGGTAGTAACATCCCTACAAACATGCATTAGGAAAAAAAGAAATTATACTTTACAGGAGAGAGAGGACCCCACTGACTATGAGAGCTTACACTCTACTGGAGAGAGAGGACCCCACTGACCATAAGAGCTTACACTCTACAGGAGAGAGGACCCCACTGACCATAAGAGCTTTCATTCTACAGGAGAGAGAGGACCCCACTGACCATAAGAGCTTACACTCTACAGGAGAGAGAGAGGACCCCACTGACCATAAGAGCTTACACTCTACAGGAGAAAGAGGACCCCACTGACCATAAGAGCTTACACTCTACAGGAGATAGAGAGGACCCCACTGACCATAAGAACTTACACTCTACAGGAGAGAGATGACCCCACTGACCATAAGAGCTTACTCTCTACAGGAGAGAGAGAAAATCCCACTGACCATAAGATCTTACACTCTACAGTGTGCATGTCACATGTGTTTTTAATCCAGTTTTTTCCGTGCCTATGCATGATTTGAGAGACCCCACCCCTCTCTTGTGTGACATGCATATAAAGAGCTGGCTTACACCACGTGCCCATACTAGGAAGCTGCCTATCTTCATCCTGTTCATTTATACTCTGTTCACATGTTCAGGTTTTAAATACATTAGATAGGGACTGCTTCAATAGGGTTACCTTGACGCGGTGAAGCAGCTTGATATACATTTTTTTGCAAAAAAAGTATTGACTAAATACCCTGTATTTGTTATCATCTTTTCATCAGCACTTGCTGACTACTGTTATGTTTTACTGCAGGATATTATTGTACAATTGTCATTCTGTGCTCTCTGTTTGTGTTTGAGTCAGTGGGTGGTATGAACAGTGTCCTACCGACTTGTTCATATGTGTGCATGTCACATGTGTTTTTAATCCAGTTTTTTCCGTGCCTATGCATGATTTGAGAGACCCCACCCTCTCTTGTGTGACATGCACATAAAGAGCTGGCTTACACCACATGCCCATACTAGGAACTGCCTATCTTCATCCTGTTCATTTATACACTGTTCACATGTTCAGGTTTTAAATACATTAGATAGGGACTGCTTCAATAGGGTTACCTTGACGCGGTGAAGCAGCTTGATATACATTTTTTTGCAAAAAAGTGTCTACTAAATACACTGTATTTGTTATCATCTTTTCATCAGCACTTGCTGACTACTGTTATATGTTTTACTGCAGGATATTTCTGCGCAATTGTCATTCTGTGCTCTCTGTTTGTGTTTGAGTCAGTGGGTGGTATGAACAGTGTCCTACCAACTTGTTCATATGTGTGCATGTCACATGTGTTTTTAATCCAGTTTTTTCCGTGCCTATGCATGATTTGAGAGACCCCACCCCTCTTTTGTGTGACATGCACATAAAGAGCTGGCTTACACCACGTGCCCATACTAGGAAGCCTGCCTATCTTCATCCTGTTCATTTAGACACTGTTCACATGTTCAGGTTTTAAATACATTAGATAGGGACTGCTTCAATAGGGTTACCTTGACGCGGTGAAGCAGCTTGATATACATTTTTTTGCAAAAAAAGTATCTACTAAATACCCTGTATTTGTTATCATCTTTTCATCAGCACTTGCTGACTACTGTTATATGTTTTACTGCAGGATATTTCTGCGCAATTGTCATTCTGTGCTCTCTGTTTGTGTTTGAGTCAGTGGGTGGTATGAACAGTGTCCTACCGACTTGTTCATATGTGTGCATGTCACATGTGTTTTTAATCCACTCTACAGGAGAGAGAGGACCCCACTGACCATAAGAGATTACACTCTACAAGAGAGAGAGTGTAGGGAAGGTGACCTGACAGATGGACTGACTGGTCAGATTTTAGAAGGGAAAACAGCTAGGAAAGAGTAGGTGGCATGCAGTATCTTGGGTTGACCACTAGATGGCAGGGAGGAGTGTAAGTTCAGGACTTGACATCAGCTTAGGGCTAAAGAAACCCTTGGTCATGGGGGGCGGAGTTACATGGAACCGGGAAAGTTATAAATTTGACAGGATGGTTCCAGAAAGTTCCAGTCCCCAGGAGGAGCTCAAGTGACAGGAAGACTATGAAAGTTGGTGCACTGTGAGGAAAACCTAACCAGGGGACTGAGGAGTTAGGGGGGGTGGTCCTGACATGAAGAACCGCAAGACAGACGAGGCCCCGGGGGGCAAGCACACTGAATTAAAGACGACAACCGACCAGTAAAATTGCTGTTGGTGTACAGGCCTAAGGCGGCCACAGTGACTGAGCTGTCAGGAGTGTCATGGAGTTAAAAAAGGGGAGGGTGCGTATAATTACGTCTCTGGAGAAAAGTACGGTGTGTGTGTAACGTGGCCTGAAACGGAGGGCCGAGAAAAGGGATTGCGGTGTTTTGCGAGGGCTGTCAGTCGGACAGCGGAGAATAAACTTGGACCTGTTGCACCTGAAACCTGCCTCCATCTTGTGTCTGTACGTCACTGCGCATTATACAGAGGGACCACCCCCCAGTCCGGCCCTCGACCCTACAAGAGGACCCCACTGACCATAAGAGCTTACACTCTACATGAGAGAGAGGACCCCGCTAACCATAAGAGCTTACAATCTACAGGAGAGATAGGACCCCACTGACCATAAGAGCTTACACTCCACAGGAGAGAGAGGACCCCACTGATCATAAGAGCTTACACTCTACAGGAGAGAGAGGACCCCACTGATCATAAGAGCTTACACTCTACAGGAGAGAGAGAGGACCCCACTGATCATAAGAGCTTACACTCTACAGGAGAGAGAGAGGACCCCACTGACCATAAGAGCTTACACTCGACAGGAGAGAGAGGACCCAGATGACCATAAGAGCTTACATACTAGAGGAGAGAGGACCCCACTGATCATAAGAGCTTACACTCTACGGGAGAGAGAGAACCCCACTGACCATAAGAGCTTACACTCTACAGGAGAGAGAGGACCCCACTGACCATAAGAGCTTACACTCTACAGGAGAGAGAGGACCCCACTGATCATAAGAGCTTACACTCTACAGGAGAGAGAGACGACCCCACTGACTATAAGAGCTTACACTCTACAGGAGAGAGAGGACCCCACTGACTATAAGAGCTTATACTCTACAGGAGATAGGACCCCACTGACCATAAGAGCTTACACTCTACAGGAGAGAGAGAGGACCCCGCTGACCATAAGAGCTTACACTCTACAGGAGAGAGAGAGGACCCCACTGACCATAAGAGCTAACACTCTACAGGAGAGAGAGGGGACCCCGCTGACCATAAGAGCTTACACTCTACAGGAGATAGAGAGGACCCCACTGACCATAAGAGCTTACACACTACAGGAGAGAGAGGACCCCACTGATCATAAGAGCTTACACTCTACAGGAGAGAGAGAGGATTCCACTGACCATAAGAGCTTACACTCTACAGGAGAGAGAGGACCCCACTGACCATAAGAGCTTACACTCTACAGGAGAGAGAGGACCCCACTGATCATAAGAGCTTACACTCTACAGGAGAGAGAGAGGACCCCACTGACCATAAGAGCGTACACTCGACAGGAGAGAGAGGACCCAGATGGACCATAAGAGCTTACACTCTAGAGGAGAGAGGACCCCACTGATCATAAGAGCTTACACTCTACAGGAGAGAGAGAACCCCACTGACCATAAGAGCTTACACTCTACAGGAGAGAGAGGACCCCACTGACCTTAAGAGCTTACACTCTACAGGAGAGAGAGGACCCCACTGATCATAAGAGCTTACACTCTACAGGAGAGAGAGAGGACCCCACTGATCATAAGAGCTTACACTCTACAGGAGAGAGAGAGGACCCCACTGACCATAAGAGCTTACACTCGACAGGAGAGAGAGGACCCAGATGACCATAAGAGCTTACACTCTAGAGGAGAGAGGACCCCACTGATCATAAGAGCTTACACTCTACAGGAGAGAGAGAACCCCACTGACCATAAGAGCTTACACTCTACAGGAGAGAGAGGACCCCACTGACCTTAAGAGCTTACACTCTACAGGAGAGAGAGGACCCCACTGATCATAAGAGCTTACACTCTACAGGAGAGAGAGAGGACCCCACTGATCATAAGAGCTTACACTCTACAGGAGAGAGAGAGGACCCCACTGACCATAAGAGCTTACACTCGACAGGAGAGAGAGGACCCAGATGACCATAAGAGCTTACACTCTAGAGGAGAGAGGACCCCACTGATCATAAGAGCTTACACTCTACAGGAGAGAGAGAACCCCACTGACCATAAGAGCTTACACTCTACAGGAGAGAGAGGACCCCACTGACCTTAAGAGCTTACACTCTACAGGAGAGAGACGACCCCACTGATCATAACAGCTTACACTCTACAGGAGAGAGAGGACCCCACTGACTATAAGAGCTTACACTCTACAGGAGAGAGAGAGGACCCCACTGACCATAAGAGCTTACACTCTACAGGAGAGAGAGGACCCCACTGACCATAAGAGCTTATACTCTACAGGAGATAGGACCCCACTGACCATAAGAGCTTTCATTCTACAGGAGAGAGAGGACCCCACTGACCATAAGAGCTTACACTCTACAGGAGAAAGAGGACCCCACTGACCATAAGAGCTTACACTCTACAGGAGATAGAGAGGACCCCACTGACCATAAGAACTTACACTCTACAGGAGAGAGATGACCCCACTGATCATAAGAGCTTACTCTCTACAGGAGAGAGAGAAAATCCCACTGACCATAAGATCTTACACTCTACAGTGTGAATGTCACATGTGTTTTTAATCCAGTTTTTTCCGTGCCTATGCATGATTTGAGAGACCCCACCCCTCTCTTGTGTGACATGCATATAAAGAGCTGGCTTACACCACATGCCCATACTAGGAACTGCCTATCTTCATCCTGTTCATTTATACACTGTTCACATGTTCAGGTTTTAAATACATTAGATAGGGACTGCTTCAATAGGGTAACCTTGACGCGGTGAAGCAGCTTGATATACATTTTTTTGCAAAAAAAGTATTGACTAAATACCCTGTATTTGTTATCATCTTTTCATCAGCACTTGCTAACTACTGTTATATGTTTTGCTGCAGGATATTTCTGTACAATTGTCATTCTGTGCTCTCTGTTTGTGTTTGAGTCAGTGGGTGGTATGAACATTGTCCTACCGACTTGTTCATATGTGTGCATGTCACATGTGTTTTTAATCCAGTTTTTTCCGTGCCTATGCATGATTTGAGAGACCCCACCCCTCTCTTGTGTGACATGCACATAAAGAGCTGGCTTACACCACTTGCCCATACTAGGAAGCCTGCCTATCTTCATCCTGTTCATTTAGACACTGTTCACATGTTCAGGTTTTAAATACATTAGATAGGGACTGCTTCAATAGGGTTACCTTGACGCGGTGAAGCAGCTTGACATACATTTTTTTGCAAAAAAAGCATCAACTAAATACCCTGTATTTGTCATCATCTTTTCATCAGCACTTGCTGACTACTGTTATATGTTTTACTGCAGGATATTTCTGCACAATTGTCATTCTGTGCTCTCTCTTTGTGTTTGAGTCAGTGGGTGGTATGAACAGTGTCCTACCGACTTGTTCATATGTGTGCATGTCACATGTGGTTTTAATCCACTCTACAGGAGAGAGAGGACCCCACTGACCATAAGAGATTACACTCTACAAGAGAGAGAGTGTAGGGAAGGTGACCTGACAGACGGACTGACTGGTCAGATTTTAGAAGGGAAAACAGCTAGGAAAGAGTAGGTGGCGTGCAGTATCTTGGGTTGACCACTAGATGGCAGGGAGGAGTGTAAGTTCAGGACTTGACATCAGCTTAGGGCTAAAGAAACCCTTGGTCATGGGGGGCGGAGTTACATGGAACCGGGAAAGTTATAAATTTGACAGGATGGTTCCAGAAAGTTCCAGTCCCCAGGAGGAGCTCAAGTGACAGGAAGACTATGAAAGTTGGTGCACTGTGAGGAAAACCTAACCAGGGGACTGAGGAGTTAGGGGGGGTGGTCCTGACACGAAGAATCGCAAGACAGACGAGGCCCCGGGGGGGCAAGCACACTGAATTAAAGACGACAACCGACCAGTAAAATTGCTGTTGGTGTACAGGCCTAAGGCGGCCACAGTGACTGAGCTGTCAGGAGTGTCATGGAGTTAAAAAAGGGGAGGGTGCGTATAATTACGTCTCTGGAGAAAAGTACGGTGTGTGTAACGTGGCCTGAAACGGAGGGCCGCGAAAAGGGATTGCGGTGTATTGCGAGGGCCGTCAGTCGGACAGCGGAGAATAAACTTGGACCTGTTGCACCTGAAACCTGCCTCCATCTTGTGTCTGTACGTCACTGCGCATTATACAGAGGGACCACCCCCCAGTCCGGCCCTCGACCCTACAAGAGGACCCCACTGACCATAAGAGCTTACACTCTACATGAGAGAGGACCCCGCTAACCATAAGAGCTTACACTCTACAGGAGAGATAGGACCCCACTGACATAAGAGCTTACACTCTACAGGAGAGAGAGGACCCCACTGATCATAAGAGCTTAAACTCTACAGGAGAGAGAGGACCCCACTGATCATAAGAGCTTACACTCTACAGGAGAGAGAGAGGACCCCACTGACCATAAGAGCTTACACTCGACAGGAGAGAGAGGACCCAGATGACCATAAGAGCTTACATACTAGAGGAGAGAGGACCCCACTGATCATAAGAGCTTACACTCTACGGGAGAGAGAGAACCCCACTGACCATAAGAGCTTACACTCTACAGGAGAGAGAGGGCCCCACTGACCATAAGAGCTTACACTCTACAGGAGAGAGAGGACCCCACTGATCATAAGAGCTTACACTCTACAGGAGAGAGAGACGACCCCACTGACTATAAGAGCTTACACTCTACAGGAGAGAGAGGACCCCACTGACTATAAGAGCTTATACTCTACAGGAGATAGGACCCCACTGACCATAAGAGCTTACACTCTACAGGAGAGAGAGAGGACCCCGCTGACCATAAGAGCTTACACTCTACAGGAGAGAGAGAGGACCCCACTGACCATAAGAGCTTACACACTACAGGAGAGAGAGGACCCCACTGATCATAAGAGCTTACACTCTACAGGAGAGAGAGAGGATTCCACTGACCATAAGAGCTTACACTCTACAGGAGAGAGAGGACCCCACTGACCATAAGAGCTTACACTCTACAGGAGAGAGAGGACCCCACTGATCATAAGAGCTTACACTCTACAGGAGAGAGAGAGGACCCCACTGACCATAAGAGCGTACACTCGACAGGAGAGAGAGGACCCAGATGGACCATAAGAGCTTACACTCTAGAGGAGAGAGGACCCCACTGATCATAAGAGCTTACACTCTACAGGAGAGAGAGAACCCCACTGACCATAAGAGCTTACACTCTACAGGAGAGAGAGGACCCCACTGACCTTAAGAGCTTACACTCTACAGGAGAGAGAGGACCCCACTGATCATAAGAGCTTACACTCTACAGGAGAGAGAGAGGACCCCACTGATCATAAGAGCTTACACTCTACAGGAGAGAGAGGACCCCACTGACCATAAGAGCTTACACTCGACAAGAGAGAGAGGACCCAGATGACCATAAGAGCTTACACTCTAGAGGAGAGAGGACCCCACTGATCATAAGAGCTTACACTCTACAGGAGAGAGAGAACCCCACTGACCATAAGAGCTTACACTCTACAGGAGAGAGAGGACCCCACTGACCTTAAGAGCTTACACTCTACAGGAGAGAGAGGACCCCACTGATCATAACAGCTTACACTCTACAGGAGAGAGAGGACCCCACTGACCATAAGAGCTTACACTCTACAGGAGAGAGAGAGGACCCCACTGACCATAAGAGCTTACACTCTACAGGAGAGAGAGGACCCCACTGACCATAAGAGCTTATACTCTACAGGAGATAGGACCCCACTGACCATAAGAGCTTTCATTCTACAGGAGAGAGAGGACCCCACTGACCATAAGAGCTTACACTCTACAGGAGAGAGAGAGGACCCCACTGACCATAAGAGCTTACACTCTACAGGAGAAAGAGGACCCCACTGACCATAAGAGCTTACACTCTACAGGAGATAGAGAGGACCCCACTGACCATAAGAACTTACACTCTACAGGAGAGAGATGACCCCACTGACCATAAGAGCTTACTCTCTACAGGAGAGAGAGAAAATCCCACTGACCATAAGATCTTACACTCTACAGTGTGCATGTCACATGTGTTTTTAATCCAGTTTTTTCCGTGCCTATGCATGATTTGAGAGACCCCATCCCTCTCTTGTGTGACATGCATATAAAGAGCTGGCTTACACCACATGCCCATACTAGGAACTGCCTATCTTCATCCTGTTCATTTATACACTGTTCACATGTTCAGGTTTTAAATACATTAGATAGGGACTCCTTCAATAGGGTAACCTTGACGCGGTGAAGCAGCTTGATATACATTTTTTTGCAAAAAAAGTATTGACTAAATACCCTGTATTTGTTATCATCTTTTCATCAGCACTTGCTAACTACTGTTATATGTTTTACTGCAGGATATTTCTGTACAATTGTCATTCTGTGCTCTCTGTTTGTGTTTGAGTCAGTGGGTGGTATGAACATTGTCCTACCGACTTGTTCATATGTGTGCATGTCACATGTGTTTTTAATCCAGTTTTTTCCGTGCCTATGCATGATTTGAGAGACCCCACCCCTCTCTTGTGTGACATGCACATAAAGAGCTGGCTTACACCACTTGCCCATACTAGGAAGCCTGCCTATATTCATCCTGTTCATTTAGACACTGTTCACATGTTCAGGTTTTAAATACATTAGATAGGGACTGCTTCAATAGGGTTACCTTGACGCGGTGAAGCAGCTTGACATACATTTTTTTGCAAAAAAAGCATCGACTAAATACCCTGTATTTGTCATCATATTTTCATCAGCACTTGCTGACTACTGTTATATGTTTTACTGCAGGATATTTCTGCACAATTGTCATTCTGTGCTCTCTCTTTGTGTTTGAGTCAGTGGGTGGTATGAACAGTGTCCTACCGACTTGTTCATATGTGTGCATGTCACATGTGGTTTTAATCCACTCTACAGGAGAGAGAGGACCCCACTGACCATAAGAGATTACACTCTACAAGAGAGAGAGTGTAGGGAAGGTGACCTGACAGACGGACTGACTGGTCAGATTTTAGAAGGGAAAACAGCTAGGAAAGAGTAGGTGGCGTGCAGTATCTTGGGTTGACCACTAGATGGCAGGGAGGAGTGTAAGTTCAGGACTTGACATCAGCTTAGGGCTAAAGAAACCCTTGGTCATGGGGGGCGGAGTTACATGGAACCGGGAAAGTTATAAATTTGACAGGATGGTTCCAGAAAGTTCCAGTCCCCAGGAGGAGCTCAAGTGACAGGAAGACTATGAAAGTTGGTGCACTGTGAGGAAAACCTAACCAGGGGACTGAGGAGTTAGGGGGGGTGGTCCTGACACGAAGAATCGCAAGACAGACGAGGCCCCGGGGGGCAAGCACACTGAATTAAAGACGACAACCGACCAGTAAAATTGCTGATGGTGTACAGGCCTAAGGCGGCCACAGTGACTGAGCTGTCAGGAGTGTCATGGAGTTAAAAAAGGGGAGGGTGCGTATAATTACGTCTCTGGAGAAAAGTACGGTGTGTGTAACGTGGCCTGAAACGGAGGGCCGAGAAAAGGGATTGCGGTGTATTGCGAGGGCCGTCAGTCGGACAGCGGAGAATAAACTTGGACCTGTTGCACCTGAAACCTGCCTCCATCTTGTGTCTGTACGTCACTGCGCATTATACAGAGGGACCACCCCCCAGTCCGGCCCTCGACCCTACAAGAGGACCCCACTGACCATAAGAGCTTACACTCTACATGAGAGAGGACCCCGCTAACCATAAGAGCTTACACTCTACAGGAGAGAGAGGACCCCACTGATCATAAGAGCTTACACTCTACAGGAGAGAGAGGACCCCACTGATCATAAGAGCTTACACTCTACAGGAGAGAGAGAGGATTCCACTGACCATAAGAGCTTACACTCTACAGGAGAGAGAGGACCCCACTGACCATAAGAGCTTACACTCTACAGGAGAGAGAGGACCCCACTGATCATAAGAGCTTACACTCTACAGGAGAGAGAGAGGACCCCACTGACCATAAGAGCTTACACTCTACAGGAGATAGGACCCCACTGACCATAAGAGCTTATACTCTACAGGAGAGAGAGAGGACCCCGCTGACCATAAGAGCTTACACTCGACAGGAGAGAGAGGACCCCACTGATCATAAGAGCTTACACTCTACAGGAGAGAGAGAGGACCCCACTGACCATAAGAGCTTACACTCGACAGGAGAGAGAGGACCCCACTGATCATAAGAGCTTACACTCTACAGGAGATAGGACCCCACTGACCATAAGAGCTTACACTCTACAGGAGAGAGAGAGGACCCCACTGACCATAAGAGCTTACACTCGACAGAAGAGAGAGGACCCAGATGACCATAAGAGCTTACACTCTAGAGGAGAGAGGACCCCACTGATCATAAGAGCTTACACTCTACAGGAGAGAGAGAACCCCACTGACCATAAGAGCTTACACTCTACAGGAGAGAGAGGACCCCACTGACCATAAGAGCTTACACTCTACAGGAGAGAGAGGACCCCACTGACCATAAGAGCTTACACTCTACAGGAGAGAGAGAGGACCCCACAGACCATAAGAGCTTACACTCTACAGGAGATAGGACCCCACTGACCATAAGAGCTTATACTCTACAGGAGAGAGAGAGGACCCCGCTGACCATAAGAGCTCACACTCTACAGGAGAGAGAGAGGACCCCACTGACCATAAGAGCTAACACTCTACAGGAGAGAGAGGGGACCCCGCTGACCATAAGAGCTTACACTCTACAGGAGATAGAGAGGACCCCACTGACCATAAGAGCTTACACTCTACAGGAGAGAGAGGACCCCACTGACCATAAGAGCTTACACTCTACAGGAGAGAGTGGACCGCACTGACCATAAGAGCTTACACTCTACAGGAGAGATAGAGGATCCCACTGACCATAAGAGCTTACACTTTTTTACAGGAGACATAAACTTACCCAGTGATTATGGAGATGGAGTATGACTGGTGTGGAAACTGTGCTTCACTGAGAATTGCTGATCTGCAGTGGCCTCAGTACTGATCACCACTGTATGATGTGTGATGTTCCGCTAGATGTCATAGCTGCAGGGGATTATGCTGCGCAGCGATGTGAAAAGACATTAGCCCAATAGCTTACATGTCAGCAGTGTGGGGAATGGGGCCAGGTAATTTTGTTTTTCTTTTTGCAAATCAAATCTAAAAGTTTTTTAATTTGCTTGAAAATGAGAATTGCAGAAACTTGATCCTCCTGAAATCGATCAACTGATCTGTAACGTTCTGGAACCAGAATCACTCAGGACTGTAAATCAAAGTGATTTTTAAGGCTGAAGAATGAATGTTTGTAAAGTCTAAAACATAAATAATAGAAAATATAAAACCATACATAGACAGAAAAGTAGAAAACTAAGCAAAAATAAATGTAACAAACATCTGTCTTAAATCACAAATCTTGTAGAAATATGAAAATCAGAACATAATAAACGGGATAAGATTTATTTTCTGTAAAAAAATAATGTATTCAGAGCAATCATGCCAAGGACATGCACTGCACTCCTCACACCTGAATTGCTCCCCAACCTTCTACATTACCGCTTTTATTAGTTCTTTTTCCTCCCCAGAGAGTAATGTGCGCTACAGTCACCTTTATGTCTAATTATCAGATTTCATATTTAATGGTTTGAAATAAATATTTATCACATATTAGAACCGTGTCTCAAGGCGATGCCAGATACAGACAAAATGAAATGTAACTGATGTAATGGGTATATAGCCACTAGTGTTGAGCTTTCCGATACTGCAAGTATCGGGTATCGGCCGATATTAGCTGTATCGGAATTCCGATACTGACTTCCGATACTTTTTCATATCGGATACCGGAATCGGAAGTTCCCATAATGCTATCAGCCCGCTGGCTTTGATTCAGCCAATGACAATCCTCAGAAGTGTGGGCACATCCTGTTAGGCATGTAGGCATGTTAACTATTGGCATGGCTGTGATTGGCTGCTGAAATGATGTCATGATGCACTATAAAAGCCACCGCCGCCGCCATTTCTGGTCACTCTGCTGTGAATTCAGTTAGGGACAGGCTGCTGTTCAAGACTGTGAGGGACATTTAGAAATAGCGATTCTCAAAACAATATTGTGCTTTACTCAGGCTACATAAACCACCACTGTAGCTTTCTTTTGCCTAGCAGCAGTGTTCACAGCTGTCTGCAAGGGCTGTGTGAGTGCAGCTCACGCTGTGGAGTGGGTCCTTCAGCCACCTCTGGTTGTAGGACGCCCAGCGTGCCTCACTGCTGCCTCATACATAATTTTTTTTTTTAGCTGCTTATTTGTCAAAAATTCTATCTAGTGTGCTTCCATCCGTATCCATATACGTTGGTTGCAAACACTAGTAGTAGACAGCAGTGCCTTTCTGCAGCCTTTCAGTGCTAGTGCCCACTTAGCTGCACTGTTCACGGCTGTCTGAGAGGTCTCTGACTGTGTGTGAGTGCAGCTAACGCTGAGTAGTGTGTCCTGCAGCTACATCTGGTTGTAGGCTGCTCAGCGTGCGTTACTGCTTCACACATATTTTGATTTAATTGCAGCTCATTTTTTCTCCTATTAGTGTGCATCCATCCGTATCCATATACGTTGGTTGCAAACACTGTAGGAGTACACAGCGGAGCCTCTCTGCAGCCTGTCAGTGCTAGTGCCCACTTAGCTGCACTGTTCACGGCTGTCTGAGAGGTCTCTGACTGTGTGTGAGTGCAGCTCACGCTGAGTAGTGTGTCCTACAGCTACGTCTGGTTGTAGGCCGCTCAGCGTGCGTTACTGCCTCACACGTAAATTGCTTTAATTGCAGCTCATTTTTTCTCCTATTAGTGTGCATTCATCCATATCCATCTACATTGGTTGGTTGCAAACACTATATAGGAGTAGATAGAGGAGCCTTTTTTCTGGCTTGTGCCCTTCAGCTGCAGCCAGATTAATATTACCCAATTTTTTTGGAGCCTCATCTTTTGCATTGTAGGTTACCTGCCTGCATTGTAATAGCTCCATAAAGTTGGTGATACTCTGACTTAAAAATCTTTTGTCACAACCTTAAAGTTTTTTTTCCTAAACCACAAAAAAAAAAAGTTCACCAAACACTACATTTGAAAGTTGTGTAGGCCACATTAGCTCCCATTAAAGTGTAGTCGACACACACACTTCATAAAATTAGTGTTTCTTATACATGTAACCAGCTGTTCAGGAATAAGCACACTAAGGCCCCCCTTTGTACTTTTCTGCCTATCTTTCTCAGTCTAGCAAGATGAAGAAGGCAGGGAGTAAAGCACGTGGCCGTGGGCATGGAGTTTCAGCAGGGAGAGGACGTGGGGATTCTGCTGGGAGAGGACGTGGAGATTCTGCTGGGAGAGGACGTGGGGATTCTGTGCGTGCTGTTGTCACCAGTGAGTCAGCATCCCCCAGTTTTAGCAGGCAACAGTCCTTTATGCACAGCTTTGTAGGACCTCACCGTACCCCACTGCTGCGGGAGGAACAAATTGAAGCCGTTGTCGGATGGATGGCAGCTAACGCATCGACTTCAATTCCTTCCACATCCTCTCAGGGCCAGGGCACCGAAGAGCAACCATTTGTCTCTTCACCACCTGCCAAACTGCCCAGGCAGTCAGAGAGCCATGGACAGGAGCCATCACAGTCTCTACTTCTGTTCTCGAAATCTGTTGGTTTGGAAAGAGGGGGCCAGCCAAGCAGCATTCCGGAATGTGAAGAAGAGGGAGTATGCAGTGATGCACAAATTCTTTGTGCCTCTGAATCTGAAGAGGCGGGTGGGCCAGTGCCTATGGTCAGCACACCTCAGTACGCATCAGATGATGACGAGACTCAGTTACCACTTTCTGGTGCGTACGGTGCTGGCAAGACAACCCAGGAGAAGCAGTTGTTTGAAGAGGGGAGTGTAGATGATGAGGTCCTTGACCCATCATGGTGTGAGGAACAGGAAGGTGGTGGGAGCAGCTCTGATGAAGAGATTCCCCGAAGGGACAAAACCGGAGGGAGAGGGAGGGGGCAGACTTGGTTGCCTGTAGCCTCCACTTCGGCACCCGTTAGGAGCATTCCACTTTCAAAAGGCAAAACGGGTGCTCCCAAAACTTGCAGTGCGTGGTCCTTTTTTGACACAGTTGCAGATGATATTTGCTTTGTCAAATGCAAGCTGTGTCATCAGAGAAAAATGTCAGCAACCTCAGTACCACAAATATGTGGAAACATGTGCGGACCAAGCACGAGGTGGAGTTACACAGACACACTGAAGACGTAGGCCAACGTACAGCACCACCTACCACCTCTTCAGCTCGTGTTGGGGCCTCTTCCTCCAGCTCACACACAGCTGGTTCGGCTTCCTCACAGGATCGCCAGGAAGAACCTCTGGCACTGTTGTCCGGAGACCCTGTGACATTCCACCCACAACACCACGTTCAAAGTCATCCTCACACTCCCTGGCCACTCGGCAGCCATCGGTAGCACAGGCATGGGAGAAAAGGCGGCCATACTCGGCACACCATCCCCCAGCACTGGCTCTGAATGCTGGCATTGCCAAACTAATGGCACTTGAAATGCTCTCATTCAGGCTGGTGGAGACTGACACCTTCCGGGACTTCATGACATTGGCAGTCCCACAATACACCGTGCCCAGCCGCTTTTATTTCAGCAGGCGAGCAGTCCCTGCCCTGCAGAAACATGTGGATTCAAACATCAAGCATGCGCTACTAAACGCCGTCAGTAGCAAGGTCCACCTGACCACTGATGTGTGGACCAGTAGCCATGGAGGGGACGATACCTTTCCCTCACTGCCCATTGGGTCAATGTTGTGGAGCCGGGTACAGATCTTGAGAGTGGCGCTCTACGTGTTCTGCCAACTCCCCGGATTGCAGGAATCCAGTCCGAACATATTGACTCCTCCTCCTACTCAAGTTCCTCTGAAACAGTGCAGCAGGAGACTGTTTCGACCGATATGAGCACAGCCGTGGCCAAACGTCAACAGGCCGTACTTGAATTAATTTCTTTGGGGAATCGAAGCCACACAGCGCAGGAGCTCAGGAATGCCATCAAGCAGGAGAGCAATGTGTGGTTTGTGCCAGCAAATCTCCAGCCGGGCTTGGTAGTGTGTGACAATGGCCAAAATCTGGTGGCAGCTCTTGGCCTAGGCAACCTCACTCACATCCCATGTCTGGCACATGTGCTCAACTTGGTCGTGCAGAGCTTTCTGAGGGACTATCCGGATCTTGATGAACTGCTGCACAAGGTCCGCATAGAGTGCGCTCACTTGCGTCGTTCCAGCACGGCAAGATCGTGCCTTGCTGCTCTGCAGCGCCGATTACGCCTTCCGGAACATCGCATCATATGTGACCTACCCACCAGGTGGAAATCAACGTTACATATGTTGGAGCGGTTGTGTGAGCAGCAGGCAGCAGTCATGGAGTACCAGCTGCATCAGGCGCAAACAAGTCGCACTGTGCGCCGTTCACACTTCAGCACCACTGAGTAGGCCTCTATGAAGGACATCTGCCTCGTTTTGCGTGCCTTTGACGATTCCACGCGGATGGCGAGTTCAGATGATGCACTAGTCAGCATGACTGTCCCCCTTATCTGCATGCTTCAAAAAACACTGCAAGCACTAAGGAATCAGGTTTTGGAAGAGGTGGAGGATGAGGAGTCCCAAATGCCATCTGCTTCTGGACAGTCTGCGCTACGTGGTTCCTCACAAAGGCCTAGGCAGGGGACACTTTGTGAAGAGGATAAGGAGGAGTCGATGGAGGAGGAAGACATCTCTCCACAGGAGGGAGGTACTCAAAGCTCTAATCAGTATGTACAGCGAGGGTGGGGTGATGCCGAGCAGGCAGAGATGACGCCTCAAACAGGGGACAGCGGTTCTTTGGCAGTTGGGAGTCTGCAGCACATGGTTGACTTCATGCTGCAGTGCCTGAGAAACGACCGCCGCATTGCCCACATTCTCTACACGGCTGATTATTGGGTGTACACCCTCCTAGATCCTCGCTACCGGGACAACTTGCAAACCCTCATACCAACGTTGAACTGGGAGCGGAAAATGCAGGAGTACCAAGACACACTGGTGCAGTCCATCATGTTTTCCATTCCAACCGACAGCAGTGGTGCTATTGCTTTACAAAGTACCTCTGTGCATCGAGCCAGTGAAGGAAACTCGGCACAAAGAGGAAGCAGAGACAGCGCCTCAGCACAAGGCAAGTCCACTATGGCCCAAATGTGGCAAAGTTTTGTGTGTCCGCCACAATTGTCTACACCATCACTGACGCCTCCAGTCAGCAGAAGGCAACGTTTCCGTCAGATGGTGACAGACTACATGTCTTGCCCTGTGAGTGTATCCCAGATGGCTCTTCCCCCTTCAAGTTTTGGGTCTCTAAGCTGGATACATGGCCAGAGCTTAGCCAGTATGCATTGGAGGTGCTGGCTTGCCCTGCTACCAGTGTGTTATCGGAACGCGTCTTTAGTGCCGCAGGTGATGTATTAACAGACCGTCGCACGCGACTTTCTTCAGATAACGTTGACCGGCTTACTTTTCTGAAAATGAACAAGGCCTGGATCTCCCCAGAATTTGCCAGTCCTCTTCCCGACTAAATAATTGGTTGGCAACATTATCCAGGTCTCCTGTTGTGTTCATGTTTCTACCACCTGAACTATAATCCCTGGGCTTCAACACAGCCAGTTGTCGCTCAGATGTGTCGTCTGCACAGAGAAAAACACTAGCTCCTGTGTTAGTGGGGTTCAGTAACGCCTGCTCCCCTGCTGTGTGAACGGCAAAGCCTCATGCTCCATCCACATTCAAACTACAACTGATTTTTAACCATGCTCCTCAGGCCTCTGGCTCCACTGTGTCTAGTATTTCCCCTGGCCTCCAACCCCGCCAGTGACAGCTCTTAAGTGGCGTCTGCACAATCCACACTTGTTCCAGTGTTACTTCGCCCAAGTCACGTCAGTTGATCCGCTGATGTGTGTCCGGCAAGGTCTCCTGCTCTGTCCTCATTCACACTACTAGTAATGGGAATGTGGACAGAGCAGGAGACCTTGCCAGACACACATCAGGGGATCAACTGACGTGACTGAGGCCAAGTTACACTTGAAGAAGTGTGGATTGTGCAGACGCCACTTAAGAACTGTAACTGGCGGGGTTGGAGGCAAGGGGAAATACTAGACACAGTTGAGACGGAGGCCTTAGTGTGCACGGTTACAATCATTAGTAGTCTACAACCTCTCTAAAACGTGCAGCAAGTTTGCCTCAGCCTGCTCCATGCCTCATCCTGGGCTCCAACAACGCCAGTTGGTGTTCAGAAGTGCCATCTTCACAGAGAAAAACACACTAGCTCCTGTGTCTGTGGGGTTCAGTAATGCCAGCTGTTCCCCTGCTGTGTAGACGGCAAAGTGTCCTTCTGCCTCCACCTGCCCACACCATCAGGCCTCAGCCTGCTCCATGCCTCTTCCTGGGCTCCAACAACGCTAGTTGGTGTTCAGAAGTGCCGTCTTCACAGAGAAAAACACACTAGCTCCTGTGTCTGTGGGGTTCAGTAATGCCAGCTGTTCTCCTGCTGTGTAGACGGCAAAGTGTCCTGCTGCCTCCACCTGCCCACACCATCAGGCCTCAGCCTGCTCCATGCCTCATCCTGGGCTCCAACAACGCCAGTTGGTGTTCAGAAGTGCCATCTTCACAGAGAAAAACACACTAGCTCCTGTGTCTGTGGGGTTCAGTAATGCCAGCTGTTCCCCTGCTGTGTAGACGGCAAAGTGTCCTTCTGCCTCCACCTGCCCACACCATCAGGCCTCAGCCTGCTCCATGCCTCTTCCTGGACTCCAACAACGCTAGTTGGTGTTCAGAAGTGTCGTCTTCACAGAGAAAAACACACTAGCTCCTGTGTCTGTGGGGTTCAGTAATGCCAGCTGTTCTCCTGCTGTGTAGACGGCAAAGTGTCCTGCTGCCTCCACCTGCCCACACCATCAGGCCTCAGCCTGCTCCATGCCTCATCCTGGGCTCCAACAATGCCAGTTGGTGTTCAGAAGTGCCATCTTCACAGAGAAAAACACACTAGCTCCTGTGTCTGTGGGGTTCAGTAATGCCAGCTGTTCCCCTGCTGTGTAGACGGCAAAGTGTCCTGCTGCCTCCACCTGCCCACACCATCAGGCCTCAGCCTGCTCCATGCCTCTTCCTGGGCTCCAACAACGCTAGTTGGTGTTCAGAAGTGTCGTCTTCACAGAGAAAAACACACTAGCTCCTGTGTCTGTGGGGTTCAGTAATGCCAGCTGTTCCCCTGCTGTGTAGACGGCAAAGTGTCCTGCTGCCTCCACCTGCCCACACCATCAGGCCTCAGCCTGCTCCATGCCTCTTCCTGGGCTCCAACAACACTAGTTGGTGTTCAGAAGTGCCGTCTTCACAGAGAAAAACACACTAGCTCCT
This sequence comes from Dendrobates tinctorius, assembly GCF_039654945.1. Lineage (NCBI taxonomy): Eukaryota > Metazoa > Chordata > Amphibia > Anura > Dendrobatidae > Dendrobates > Dendrobates tinctorius. Next base: position 13,273,839 of record NW_027361998.1, on the reverse strand, counting down.
GTGTCTGTGGGGTTCAGTAATGCCAGCTGTTCCCCTGCTGTGTAGACAGCAAAGTGTCCTGCTGCCTCCACCTGCCCACACCATCAGGCCTCAGCCTGCTCCATGCCTCTTCCTGGGCTCCAACAACGCTAGTTGGTGTTCAGAAGTGTTGTCTTCACAGAGAAAAACACACTAGCTCCTGTGTCTGTGGGGTTCAGTAATGCCAGCTGTTCCCCTGCTGTGTAGACGGCAAAGTGTCCTGCTGCCTCCACCTGCCCACACCATCAGGCCTCAGCCTGCTCCATGCCTCTTCCTGGGCTCCAACAACGCCAGTTGGTGTTCAGAAGTGCCGCCTTCCCAGAAAAACACACACAAGCTCCTGTGTTAGTAGGGATCAGTAATGCCAGCTGTTCCCCTGCTGTGTAGACGGCAAAGTCTCCTGCTCCATCCACATGCACACTAATACAGATTTGTAACTGTGCTCAACTTAGGCCTGTGGATCAACTGTCTCTAGTTTTTCCCTGGCCTCCAACCCCGCCAGTTCATGCTCTGAAGTGGCGTCTGCACAATCCACACTTGTTCCTGAGTTACTGTGGCTCAGTCACATCAGTTGATCCCCTGATGTGTGTCCGGCAAGGTCTCCTGCTCTGTCCACATTCACATTACTAGTAGTGTAAATGAGGACTGAGCAGGAGACCTTGGCAGACACACATCAGGGGATCAATTGACGTGACTGAGCAACAGTTACACAGGAACAAGTGTGGATTGTGCATACGCCACTTCAGAGCTGTAAATGGCGGGGTTGGAGGGCAGGGGAAATACTAGAGACAGTGGAGCCGCAGGCCATAGTGGAGCACGGTTAGAATCTGTAGTAGTCTACAACCTCTATAAAACCAGCTGCAAGTTTGCCTCTGCTTGATCCTGGACTACAACAGAGCCAGTTGTAGCTTGGAAGTGCTGTCCGCACAGATAAAAACACTCGCTCCTGTGTTAGTGGGGTTCAGTAATGCCAGCTGTTCCCCTGCTTTTGTGGATGGCAAAGTCACCTGCTGCCTCCAAACTCACCCTCCAACGCATTTTCTCCTCGCTCCAAGTAGGCCTCAGCCTGCTCGGAGCATTGATCCTGGGCTACAACCCAGCCAGTTGTAGCTTGGAAGTGCTGTCCGCACAGATTGAAACACTCGCTCCTGTGTTTGTGGGTTTCAGTAATGCCAGCTGTTCCCCTGCTGTGTGCATGGCAAAGTCTCCTGCTGCCTACAAACTCACACTACAACTGATTTTCCACCATGCTCCACTTAGGCCTCTGGCTCTACTGTCTCTAGTATTTTCCCTGGCCTCCAACCCCGCCAGTCGCTGCTCTGAAGTGGCGTGTGCACAATCCACACTTGTTCCTGTGTGACTGTGGCTCAGTCACGTCAGTTGATCCACTGATGTGTGTCCGGCAATGTCTGCCCTCTGTCCCCATTCCCATTACTAGTAGTGGGAATGTGGACAGAGCAGGAGACCTTGCCGGACACACATCAGTGGATCAACTGACGTGACTGAGCCACAGTCACACAGGAACAAGTGTGGATTGTGCACACGCCACTTCAGAGCAGCGACTGGCGGGGTTGGATTCCAGGGGAAATACTAGAGACAGTATAGCCAGAGGCCCAAGTGGAGCTCGGTTAAAATCAGTAGTTGTGTACAACCAATATAAAACTAGCTCCAAGTAGGCGTCAGCCTGCTGCATGATTGACCCCTGGGCTCCAACATCTCCAGTTGCAGCTCAGAAGTGTCTTAGGCACGGGTACTCCCTCCTGCCCAGCCTGGTCCCAGGACGCCTGCTGTTTCCGGGTAGTGTCAACGTCACTTTGCCACCGACTCGTTGTCCGGTCAAGCTGCGGTCGGGTTAGCCGAGTCTATGGCGTCTGCAGTTTCGGTGCTTCCTATGTGGGCTGTAGGTTCTGGTAATAAAGGCTGGTTCCGTAGTGCCAATAGGACAAGCACCCCCTGTAGGACTGTGGGTTTTGGTAATTGCGGCCTCTTCTGCTACCCGTCCGGCTTTCAGTACTGTCAACTGGTTCTCGGCAGTGCCTTTGGCCTAGGTGCCTCCTTCTCGGTATCCAAGTTCCAGCACCGTCAACTGGTCCTTGGTAGTGCTTTGTAGCACAGGTACCTCCTGCTTAGTAACCGTGTTCCAGCACCGTCAGCTGGTCCACGGTTGTGCCGTTGGCTCTCGTTCCTTCTGCTGCCCCTCCGGGTTCCAGCACCGTCAGCTGGTTCTCGGTAGTTCCATTGTCTCTTGTAGCTTCTGCTACCCATCCAGGTTCCAGCACCGTCAGCTGGTTCTCGGCAGTGTCTTTGGCACGGGTACTCCCTCCTGCCCAGCCTGGTTCCAGCACGCCTGCTGTTTCCGGGTAGTGTCAACGTCACTTTGCTACCGACTCGTTGTCCGGTCGTGCTGCGGTCGGGTTAGCCGAGTCTATGGTGCCTGCAGTTTCGGTGGTTCCTATGTGGGCTGCGGGTTCTGGTAAAAAAGGCTGGTTCCGTAGTGCCAATAGGACAATCACCCCTGGAGGACTGTGGGTTTCGGTAACTGCAGCCTGCTCGCGGACGCACAACTTTGTTATTCATGGGTACCTTCTGCTACCCATCCGGGAGCCTTCAACGTCAGCTGGTTCCCGCCAGAGCCTTTGGCCTAGGTGCCTCCTTGTCGGTATCCGAGTTCCAGCAACATCTGCTAGTCCTTGGTAGTGCTTTATAGCACAGGTACCTCCTGCTTAGAAACCTTGTTCCAGCACCGTCAGCTGGTCCACGGTTGTGCCATTGGCTCTCGTTCCTTCTGCTGCCCCTCCGGGTTCCAGCACCGTCAGCTGGTCCTCGCTAGTTCCATTGACTCTTGTAGCTTCTGCTACCCATCCGGGTTCCAGCACCGTCAGCTGGTTTTCGGCAGTGCCTTTGGCTTAGGTGCCTCCTTCTCGGTATCCGAGTTCCAGCAACGTCTGCTGGTCCTTGGTAGTGCTTTCTAGCACAGGTACCTCCTGCTTAGTAACCAGTTTCCAGCACCGTCAGCTGGTCCTCGGTAGTGCCATTGGCTCTTGTTCTTTCTGTTGCCCCTCCGGGTTCCAGCACCGTCAGCTGGTCCTCGCTAGTTCCATTGGCTCTTGCAGCTTCTGCTACCCATCCGGGTTCCAACACCGTCAGCTGGTTCTCGGCAGTGCCTTTGGCTCAGGTGCCTTCTTCTCGGTATCCGAGTTCCAGCAACATCTGCTGATCCCTGGTAGTGCTTTCTAGCACAGGTACCTCCTGCTTAGTAACCAGGTTCCAGCACCATCAGCTGGTCCTCGGTAGTGCCATTGGCTCTTGTTCCTTCTGCTGCCCCTCCAGGTTCCAGCACCGTCAGCTGGTTCTTGGCAGTGTCTTTGGCACGGGTACTCCCTCCTGCCCAGCCTGTTTCCAGCACGCCTGCTGTTTCCGGGTAGTGTCAACGTGACTTTGCCACCAATACGTTGTCCTGTCGTGTTGCGGTCGAGATAGCCGAGTCTATGGTGCCTGCAGTTTCGGTGGTTCCTATGTGGGCTGCGGGTTCTGGTAAAAAAGGCTGGTTCCGTAGTGCCAATAGGACAAGCACCCCCTGGAGGACTGTGGGTTTCGGTAACTGCAGCCTGCTCGCGGACGCACAACTTTGTTATTCATGGGCACCATCTGCTACCCATCCGGGTTCCAGCACCGTCAGCTGGTTCTCGGTAGTGCCTTTGGCCTAGGTGCCTCCTTCTCGGTATCCGAGTTCCAGCAACGTCTGCTGGTCCTTGGTAGTGCTTTTGAGCACAGGTACCTCCTGCTTAGAAACCGTGTTCCAGCACCGTCAGCTGGTCCACGGTTGTGCCATTGGCTATTGCTCCTTCTGCTGCCCATACGGGTTCCAGCACCGTCAGTTGGTCCTTGCTAGTTCCATTGCCTCTTGCAGCTTCTGCTAACCATCTGGGTTCCAGCACCGTCAGCTGGTTCTCGGCAGTGCCTTTGGCCTAGGTGCCTCCTTGTCGGTATCCGAGTTCCAACAACGACTGCTGGTCCTTGGTAGTGCTTTCTAGCACAGGTACCTCCTGCTTAGTAACCAGGTTCCAGCACCATCAGCTGGTCCTCAGTAGTGCCATTGGCTCTTGTTCCTTCTGCTGCCCCTCCAGGTTCCAGCACCGTCAGCTGATTCTTGGCAGTGTCTTTGGCACGGGTACTCCCTCCTGCCCAGCCTGTTTCCAGCACGCCTGCTGTTTCCGGGTAGTGTCAACGTGACTTTGCCACCAATACGTTGTCCTGTCGTGTTGCGGTCGGGTTAGCCGAGTCTATGGCGTCTGCAGTTTCGGTGCTTCCTATGTGGGCTGTAGGTTCTGGTAATAAAGGTTGGTTCCGTAGTGCCAATAGGACAAGCACCCCCTGGCGGACTGTGGGTTTCGGTAACTGCGGCCTCTTCTGCTACCCATCCGGGTTCCAGTACTGTCAACTGGTTCTTGGCAGTGCCTTTGGCCTAGGTGCCTCCTTCTCGGTATCCAAGTTCCAGCACCGTCAGCTGGTCCTTGGTAGTGCTTTCTAGCACAGGTACCTCCTGCTTAGTAACCAGGTTCCAGCACCATCAGCTGGTCCTCGGTAGTGCCATTGGCTCTTGTTCCTTCTGCTGCCCCTCCAGGTTCCAGCACCGTCAGCTGATTCTTGGCAGTGTCTTTGGCACGGGTACTCCCTCCTGCCCAGCCTGTTTCCAGCACGCCTGCTGTTTCCGGGTAGTGTCAATGTGACTTTGCCACCAATACGTTGTCCTGTCGTGTTGCGGTCGGGTTAGCCGAGTCTATGGTGCCTGCAGTTTCGGTGGTTCCTATGTGGGCTGCGGGTTCTGGTAAAAAAGGCTGGTTCCGTAGTGCCAATAGGACAAGCACCCCCTGGCGGACTGTGGGTTTCAGTAACTGCGGCCTGCTCGCGGACGCACAGCTTTGTTATTCATGGGCACCATCTGCTACCCATCCGGGAGCCAGCAACGTCAGCTGGTTCCCACCAGAGCCTTTGGCCTAGGTGCCTCCTTGTCGGTATCCGAGTTCCAGCAATGTCTGCTGGTCCTTGGTAGTGCTTTATAGCACAGGTACCTCCTGCTTAGAAACCTTGTTCCAGCACTGTCAGCTGGTCCACGGTTGTGCCATTGGCTCTCGTTCCTTCTGCTGCCCCTCCGGGTTCCAGCACCGTCAGCCGGTTCTCGGTAGTTCCTTTGACTCTTGTAGCTTCTGCTACCCATCCGGGTTCCAGCACCGTCAGCTGGTTCTCGGCAGTGTCTTTGGCACTGGTACTCCCTCCTGCCCAGTCTTGTTCCAGCACGCCTGCTGTTTCCGGGTAGTGTCAACGTCACTTTTTTTCACCAACTCGTTGTCCGGTCATGCTGCGGTCGGGTTAGCCGAGTCTATGGTGCCTGCAGTTTCGGTGGTTCCTATGTGGGCTGTGAGTTCTGGTAATAAAGGCTGGTTCCATAGTGCCAATAGGACAAGCACCCCCTGTAGGACTGTGGGTTTCGGTAATTGCGGCCTCTTCTGCTACCCATCCGGGTTCCAGTACTGTCAACTGGTTCTTGGCAGTGCCTTTGGCCTAGGTGCCTCCTTCTCGGTATCCAAGTTCCAGCACCGTCAGCTGGTCCTTGGTAGTGCTTTGTAGCACAGGTACCTCCTGCTTAGTAACCGTGTTCCAGCACCGTCAGCTGGTCCACGGTTGTGCCATTGGCTCCTGATCCTTCTGCTGCCCCTCCGGGTTCCAGCAACATAAGCTGGTTCTCGGCAGTGTCTTTGGCACGTGTACTCCCTCCTGCCCAACCTGGTTCCAGCACTCCTGCTGTTTCCGGGTAGTGTCAACGTCACTTTGCCACCGACTCGTTGTCCTGTCGTGCTGCGGTCGGGTTAGCCGAGTCTATGGTGCTTGCAGTTTAGGTGCTTCCTATGTGGGCTGCGGGTTCTGGTAATAAAGGCTGGTTCCGTAGTGCCAATAGGACAAGCACCCCCTGTTGGACTGTGGGTTTCGGTTACTGCGTCCTGCTCGCGGCCTTTCAACTTTGTATATTATGGGTACCTTGTGCTACCCATCCGGGTTCCAGCACCGTCAGCTGGTTCTCGGTAGTGCCTTTGGCCTAGGTGCCTCCTTCTCGGTATCCGAGTTCCAGCAACGTCTGCTGGTCCTTGGTAGTGCTTTTGAGCACAGGTACCTCCTGCTTAGAAACCGTGTTCCAGCACCGTCAGCTGGTCCACGTTTGTGCCATTGGCTATTGTTCCTTCTGCTGCCCATACGGGTTCCAGCACCGTCAGTTGGTCCTTGCTAGTTCCATTGCCTCTTGCAGCTTCTGCTAACCATCTGGGTTCCAGCACCGTCAGCTGGTTCTCGGCAGTGCCTTTGGCCTAGGTGCCTCCTTGTCGGTATCCGAGTTCCAACAACGACTGCTGGTCCTTGGTAGTGCTTTCTAGCACAGGTACCTCCTGCTTAGTAACCAGTTTCCAGCACCGTCAGCTGGTCCTCGGTAGTGCCATTGGCTCTTGTTCTTTCTGTTGCCCCTCCGGGTTCCAGCACCGTCAGCTGGTCCTCGCTAGTTCCATTGGCTCTTGCAGCTTCTGCTACCCATCCGGGTTCCAACACCGTCAGCTGGTTCTCGGCAGTGCCTTTGGCTCAGGTGCCTTCTTCTCGGTATCCGAGTTCCAGCAACATCTGCTGGTCCCTGGTAGTGCTTTCTAGCACAGGTACCTCCTGCTTAGTAACCAGGTTCCAGCACCATCAGCTGGTCCTCAGTAGTGCCATTGGCTCTTGTTCCTTTTGCTGCCCCTCCAGGTTCCAGCACCGTCAGCTGGTTCTTGGCAGTGTCTTTGGCACGGGTACTCCCTCCTGCCCAGCCTGTTTCCAGCACGCCTGCTGTTTCCGGGTAGTGTCAACGTGACTTTGCCACCAATACGTTGTCCTGTCATGTTGCGGTCGAGTTAGCCGAGTCTATGGTGCCTGCAGTTTCGGTGGTTCCTATGTGGGCTGCGGGTTCTGGTAAAAAAGGCTGGTTCCGTAGTGCCAATAGGACAAGCACCCCCTGGAGGACTGTGGGTTTTGGTAACTGCAGCCTGCTCGTGCACGCACAACTTTGTTATTCATGGGCACCATCTGCTACCCATCCGGGAGCCAGCAACGTCAGCTGGTTCCCACCAGAGCCTTTGGCCTAGGTGCCTCCTTGTCGGTATCCGAGTTCCAGCGATGTCTGCTGGTCCTTGGTAGTGCTTTCTAGCACAGGTACCTCCTGCTTAGTAACCAGGTTCCAGCACCATCAGCTGGTCCTCGGTAGTGCCATTGGCTCTTGTTCCTTCTGCTGCCCCTCCAGGTTCCAGCACCGTCAGCTGATTCTTGGCAGTGTCTTTGGCACGGGTACTCCCTCCTGCCCAGCCTGTTTCCAGCACGCCTGCTGTTTTCGGGTAGTGTCAACGTGACTTTGCCACCAATACGTTGTCCTGTCGTGTTGCGGTCGGGTTAGCCGAGTCTATGGCGTCTGCAGTTTCGGTGCTTCCTATGTGGGCTGTAGGTTCTGGTAATAAAGGCTGGTTCCGTAGTGCCAATAGGACAAGCACCCCCTGGTGGACTGTGGGTTTCGGTAACTGCGGCCTCTTCTGCTACCCATCCGGGTTCCAGTACTGTCAACTGGTTCTTGGCAGTGCCTTTGGCCTAGGTGCCTCCTTCTCGGTATCCAAGTTCCAGCACCGTCAGCTGGTCCTTGGTAGTGCTTTCTAGCACAGGTACCTCCTGCTTAGTAACCAGGTTCCAGCACCATCAGCTGGTCCTCGGTAGTGCCATTGGCTCTTGTTCCTTCTGCTGCCCCTCCAGGTTCCAGCACCGTCAGCTGATTCTTGGCAGTGTCTTTGGCACGGGTACTCCCTCCTGCCCAGCCTGTTTCCAGCATGCCTGCTGTTTCCGGGTAGTGTCAATGTGACTTTGCCACCAATACGTTGTCCTGTCGTGTTGCGGTCGGGTTAGCCGAGTCTATGGTGCCTGCAGTTTCGGTGGTTCCTATGTGGGCTGCGGGTTCTGGTAAAAAAGGCTGGTTCCGTAGTGCCAATAGGACAAGTACCCCCTGGCGGACTGTGGGTTTCGGTAACTGCGGCCTGCTCGCGGACGCACAACTTTGTTATTCATGGGCACCATCTGCTACCCATCCGGGAGCCAGCAACGTCAGCTGGTTCCCACCAGAGCCTTTGGCCTAGGTGCCTCCTTGTCGGTATCCGAGTTCCAGCAATGTCTGCTGGTCCTTGGTAGTGCTTTATAGCACAGGTACCTCCTGCTTAGAAACCTTGTTCCAGCACTGTCAGCTGGTCCACGGTTGTGCCATTGGCTCTCGTTCCTTCTGCTGCCCCTCCGGGTTCCAGCACCGTCAGCTGGTTCTCGGTAGTTCCTTTGACTCTTGTAGCTTCTGCTACCCATCCGGGTTCCAGCACCGTCAGCTGGTTCTCGGCAGTGTCTTTGGCACTGGTACTCCCTCCTGCCCAGTCTTGTTCCAGCACGCCTGCTGTTTCCGGGTAGTGTCAACGTCACTTTTTTTCACCAACTCGTTGTCCGGTCATGCTGCGGTCGGGTTAGCCGAGTCTATGGTGCCTGCAGTTTCGGTGGTTCCTATGTGGGCTGTGAGTTCTGGTAATAAAGGCTGGTTCCATAGTGCCAATAGGACAAGCACCCCCTGTAGGACTGTGGGTTTCGGTAATTGCGGCCTCTTCTGCTACCCATCCGGGTTCCAGTACTGTCAACTGGTTCTTGGCAGTGCCTTTGTCCTAGGTGCCTCCTTCTCGGTATCCAAGTTCCAGCACCGTCAGCTGGTCCTTGGTAGTGCTTTGTAGCACAGGTACCTCCTGCTTAGTAACCATGTTCCAGCACCGTCAGCTGGTCCACGGTTGTGCCATTGGCTCTTGATCCTTCTGCTGCCCCTCCGGGTTCCAGCAACATAAGCTGGTTCTCGGCAGTGTCTTTGGCACGTGTACTCCCTCCTGCCCAACCTGGTTCCAGCACGCCTGCTGTTTCCGGGTAGTGTCAACGTCACTTTTTTTCACCAACTCGTTGTCCGGTCATGCTGCGGTCGGGTTAGCCGAGTCTATGGTGCTTGCAGTTTAGGTGCTTCCTATGTGGGCTGCGGGTTCTGGTAATAAAGGCTGGTTCCGTAGTGCCAATAGGACAAGCACCCCCTGTTGGACTGTGGGTTTCGGTTACTGCGTCCTGCTCGCGGCCTTTCAACTTTGTATATTATGGGTACCTTGTGCTACCCATCCGGGTTCCAGCACCGTCAGCTGGTTCTCGGTAGTGCCTTTGGCCTAGGTGCCTCCTTCTCGGTATCCGAGTTCCAGCAACGTCTGCTGGTCCTTGGTAGTGCTTTTGAGCACAGGTACCTCCTGCTTAGTAACCGTGTTCCAGCACCGTCAGCTGGTCCACGTTTGTGCCATTGGCTATTGCTCCTTCTGCTGCCCATACGGGTTCCAGCACCGTCAGTTGGTCCTTGCTAGTTCCATTGCCTCTTGCAGCTTCTGCTAACCATCTGGGTTCCAGCACCGTCAGCTGGTTCTCGGCAGTGCCTTTGGCCTAGGTGCCTCCTTGTCGGTATCCGAGTTCCAACAACGACTGCTGGTCCTTGGTAGTGCTTTTGAGCACAGGTACCTCCTGCTTAGTAACCGTGTTCCAGCACCGTCAGCTGGTCCACGTTTGTGCCATTGGCTATTGTTCCTTCTGCTGCCCATACGGGTTCCAGTACCGTCAGCTGGTCCACGCTAGTTCCATTGCCTCTAGCAGCTTCTTCCAACCATCTGGGTTCCAGCACCGTCAGCTGGTTCTCGGTAGTGCCTTTGGCCTAGGTGCCTCCTTCTCGGTATCCGAGTTCCAGCAACGTCTGCTGGTCCTTGGTAGTGCTTTTGAGCACAGGTGCCTCCTGCTTAGTAACCGTGTTCCAGCACCGTCAGCTGGTCCACGGTTGTGCCAATGGCTCTTGTTCATTCTGCTGCCACTCCGGGTTCCAGTACCGTCAGCTGGTTCTCGCCAGTTCCTCAGCCTTCTTGTAACTTCTGCTACTTTTCCAAGATCAAGCTTGTGGAAATGGTTTTTGATTCTCACTATGGATCTCCATGACAATGACCCTGAAGACCACACAGAAGAATACCTAAAAGATGACCCTGAAGAAGATGACCAAGAGGACAAAGAACAGGAAGACAACCACCAAGATGCAGAACAACAAGAAACAGAAGAACAGAAGCATAAAAACAAAAGCAGAAGAACATTAAGCATAAGACTAAAAATCTGAGCAAATGATATTATCAAATTTATAAGCAGAAGAAGACTAAGCAGTGTATGGGGGTGAGTCCGTTCCTCCTCGTGGTGCCCCTGGAAAAGGTCTGCTGCTGCAGGCCAAACTGAACGCGGACAAATCCTGTTGTAAATCTTTTGTGACAGGCTGAACGGAAGGTGTTATCTTCAAAATTTTATAGATAACAACTACAGGAATGCCTGTCACAAATAAGAATATGATTAAGATGAATAGGAAGAAGTAGAAGTAGTAGAATTAGAAGAAGAAGAAGAAGTTGATGAAAAAGATACTGCTGCTGCTGAAGATGATGAAGGAGAAAGTGTGGGAGAAGTAAAAAAGAAGGTGAAGAGCATGGAAGTAGTGAAACATACATATCTGACACAAAATTAAAGACGTTAACATAGTCAATATCTTTGAAACTCCGAACGTCTTTAAAAAAAAAAAAAATCCTGCTATTCCATTTGATTGGGCTAAACCTCTATGGCTTTAATGTCTCCTACACCTCCCACAATACATTCTACATTATTATTAGTTGTTTCTCTTCACGTAGAATTAACTTACAGGGAAAGAAAGGGTTTTTTTTAATTCCGATATTTCTGTTCCATTGACTTGAATGGGACTTCCGGGATCGGAATCGGCGATACCCGATACTTTTTTTAGATCGGCCAATCCATTACGACATTACGATACGATATTTTTCAGTATCGGGTGGTATCGCTCAACACTACCGATAACCATATTTCAATCGGGAAATATTTTTCAAGCACAATGCAAAGCTCAGAAGGCAAGGAGCACCAGATTTTACTGTTATGGTTTACAGGTGCCATGACCCACTTGGAGAGTCCATGAGGTGCCAGAACAGCATAAGTGACCCCCATTTTACAAAATACTCCTTGCAATGAATTCATCTAGGGGTGTAGTAATCATATTGACATCACTGATGTGTCAGAATTTTATAACATTGGGCAGTGTAGAAAAAAATAGCTACATTTTTACCACATAATTTTTGTTTTAGCCCCAGATTTTATATTTTCATTCAAGAAGTGGGTAAAAAAGGCACGAACATTTGTCCCATAATTTCTACTGAACATGGCAATACCCCATATGTAGCTGTACAATACTTCTTAGCCATACGGAGAGACTTGGGAGGAACGGAGCGCTATTTGCATCCTGGCATGCAGATTTTCCTAGAATGGTTTGTGGACTCCATATACACAGCCCCTAAGGCTATGTGCACACATAGAGGAACTCTCGCCGAAATTACCGCTAGAATTCCGGATTCCATTCCGTGGGAAAATCACATTTAAATTCCCGTGATTTTCCCGCAGAAAAAGTAGCATTTTGCAAGCGTAATTAGCTTGCAGAATACTAGCGTTTCGCAAGCGATCTGTAGCATCACTTGGAGAACTCATTGACAGGTTGGTCACACTCATCAAACATGGTGTTTGACAAGTGTGACCAACTTTTTACTAGTGAGGCCGCCTATGCAGTATCTGTAGCAAAAGATCGAATGTAAAAAATAATAAAAAAATAAAAAATATTGTTATTCTCACCTTCCGGCGGCCCCCAATCTACTTCCCGCCTCTCTCCACACTCCCGGCATCTTCTGGTCCCAGTAATCCTTTGCGCGAATGACCGCGAGAAATCGCGAGACCGCGACGTCATCGCGAATGACCACGAGATGTCGCGAGACCGCGACGTCATCGCGGTCATTCGCACAAAGTATTACTGGGACCGGAAGATGCCGGGAGCGTGGAGAGAGGCGGGAAGAAGATCGGGGGCCGCTGGAAGGTGAGCATAACAATATTTTTTATTTTAATCCTATTTTTTACAGGGATATGGTACCCAGAGCCTGGAGGAGAATCTCCTCTCCTCCAGCCTGTGGGTACTATCCACAAATGTTCCGCTTTGCGCTTGGTGGGCACAGCCACATGCGGGAAGTAAGTGGAACAATGCAATCCTATGGGTACGGAATCGCCACGATTCCGCAAATTAATGAGCATGCTGCGTATTTTTCCACGATGCGAATCCGCCGCGGGAAAATCTGCAGCACTAGCACAGCATTGCGGAATCCCATAGGATTGCATGGGTTGCTTAATTTTCGCGGCAAAATCGCACATTTAAAACCGCCGCGGAAACGTGAAAAAAACGCTACGTGTGAACTCAGCCTAAGTGCTAGGAAAACAGAATTCCCCCTCAAGTGACTCCATTTTGGAAATTATACCCCTTTGGGAATTTATCTACAGGTGTAGTGACGATTTTGGCTCCATGGGTGTTTTCCAGAGCCAAGCAGCAATGAATGTTGCCGAGTGAAAATTGCAAACTGTCATTGTGGTGACCAGTACATTGTAGTGACCAGTACACTGTAGTGACCAGTATGTTATGCCCTGCCCGTGCTTCTGGAGACATGCATGTGTAAATTAGATGGGCTCTCATCATTGCAGAAATTCCAAACATGTGGGCGCTATATGTGATTTAGGCACACTGGGGTTCAGAAGGGAGGGGGGCATTTGGATTTAGGAGTGCAGAATTTGCTGAATTTCTTGTGGCGGGTGAGGAGCCATTTCGCTTTTCCAGAGCCTTTGTGCTACCAGTAACGTGGAATCCCCCTGTATTTCTGTTAACAAATGACAGATCTGAGTGGGGACTTGCTTTTTTTGTGGATTGAGTTGCAGCTTTTATTGGGAACATTTTACATAACATTTGGGATCACATTTATCCGGTGCTCTATGCTGACCACTTACTGCAATCTTTGGGAGGCAGAATGAAAAAATCAACAACAGGTGACGAATTGGTTTTATTTTTCACTCCATTCCTCGTGCAGAATAAATGATTAGGTGACTTTATTGCTTGGGTTGGTGTGATTACAGCGATACCAGATTTATATCAGGTTTTTATGTTAGGCTGCTGTCACACACTAAAAGACGCTTTTTAATTCAAAAATTAGCTGCATCATCACATTTTGAGAGCTATAATTTTTCCATATTTTGACCGCCAGTCATGTGAGGGCTTGTTTTTGAAGGACAAATTGACGTTTTTATTTGTACCTTTTTCTGAAACATGACATTTTTTGATCACTTTCTATTCCAATTTTTCGGAGGCAGAATGATCAAAAACCAGTAATTCTGGAATTTTTGTTGGGGGAGGGTTTAGGTCATTCCATGTGTGGTAAAATTGATAAGGCAGTTTTATTCTTCGGTTCAGTACTATTACAGCGATATCTCATTTCTATTGTTTTATGTTTTGACACTTTTGCACAGTAAAAACTATTATTCTGAGAGCTATAAATTATTTATTTTTCCGTTGATGGAGTTGTATGGCGGCTTGTTTTTTATAGGACAAGATGATGTTTTCAGCGGTACCATGTTTATTTATATCCTTTAATTGCGTTTTATTCCACTTTTTGTTCAGCAATATGATGATAAAGTGTTATTTTTTGCCTTGCTTCTTATTTTTTTACGATGTTCACTAAAGGGATTAATTAATGGGACAGTTTTATAGGTCAGGTTGTTCCGGATGCAGCGATACTAATTATGTGTACATTTTTTGTTTATTTTTTTCATATAAATATTTATTTGAGTGCAATATCTTTTGATTTTTTTTATAGTTTTGCAATTATTTGAAAACTTTTTTTTTTTATTTTTTTAATTTGTCCCACTATTGGACTATCATTTTTTGCAGGCTGATCGCTTGTACAGGATAGAGATGCAGCAGCATCCCCATGCTATGCAAACTGTCAGCTCTGCATTGACAGAGAAAGTTGCTGATAATGCTCTGAGCGTGATCTAGCACCTTTACTAGCTCTGGTGACCTGGATATCATCATGACGACATCAGGCTCCCATGACAATGATTGGAACCCACGTCATGCCACAGGGTCTCTGATCCAAGAGCAGATCGGCTGTCAACCATTTTACCTGGGGCATACATTACTAACCATTATCTTCATCATCACAACATGGAATACAGAGAGATCACACAAGAGACCATAGGAACAAAACACGTCAACAAACTAACAGTATGTGCTGCTGGAGAATAATAGCGTATTAGGGTCTTATCCAGGATAAAGTGATTAGTATGATCAAATTGTACTCACCAATTTGAGCCAAAAGACAAGCTTGGGCTCATACTCACTTGCGAGAGACTCTTGCATGAAAATCTGGCACTGCCGTCGGCACTCGGACCGGAGCGTGCGGATACATGTATTTATATGAAGCTCCTGTGGTGCTCCTGATGAAGAAGTCTTGTACTTTGAAATGCGTTGAGAATAAATCCACAATTTAATGGCTACATGGTCTGGATCCTGAATTATTCAGCCGCGCAGATTAAATCCACATTTACCCACTTTATTTTTTTTTTAACAAACCAACAGTGAGTCATGGCAAATTTGCCTGTTCATGACAGGTTCTCTGGCACCTGTCTGCAGCTATGGACATTACTCCAACATGATTGTTGGGCTGATGTCCTGCAACACTCAAGGTCTCCTTCCTCACACAACCATCAAGATGTCATACTCACTATTGATTATTACTGTGGAAGTTTCCACATTAATTGAACTAGGCAAATATCCGGTGCCCACAAGATCACCAGGAAGTACATTTGCAAGAACTCTTGTTGAATAGAACGTACCGGTACCTCCCATGTCCAGAAGGTGTTGAGGTTTTATTGACTAAAATTGGTCAACCCGATTGGTAGCCTATGATCCTAATATAATAAACATCTGGTCAATATTTTGGCAAAGGCTCCTTTCACTTCATTATTTCTCAAGCTGTAGATCACAGGATTTAGAAGTGGTGTTCCAACTATATAAATCAAAGAAATATATTTCATATGAGATGAGAATATTTTCACCTGTCCCATGTACATGGTCATACAGGTCCCAAAAAACAAGACCACCAGTGTAAGATGGGATGCGCAGGTGGAGAAGGCTTTACATCGTCCTTGTGAAGAATGGATTTTTAATATAGAAATAATGATACAAATATAAGACCCAACAATAAAAACAGTGGGCACCAACAGTGTAAAAACTCCTGTAATAACTGCAGATAATTTGTAAATGGAGGTGTCACCACACGCCAACTCCATAAGAATCAAAGCCTCACAATAAAAATGATTGACTTGGTTTTCCTTACAGAATACAGGAGGCTGAAAAATAGTGGGGAACGATGAAAAAAATATGCTTCCTAACCACATACTGGCAGTGATGTTCCTACACACCCTCCAGCTCATAATGGTGGTGTAATATAAGGGGAAGCATATAGCGATATACCGGTCATAGGCCATCACCGCCAGCAATGTACACTCGATCCCTGCTAGGATAAGGCCGATGCTCATCTGTGTCAAGCACATAATGACAGAAATTCTTCGACTCTTTGATAAAACATCATAGAGGAACCTTGGAAGAGCATTTGATGAATAGCACAAATCAAGGAAGGACAAGTTACAGAGGAAATAATACATCGGAGTGTGTAACTGAGGACTGACGATCACGGTGAAGATTAAGAATCCGTTCCCCAACATGGTCATTATATAAATGATAAAGAAGAAAATAAAAAGGAAAATGCAAACCTGGAAATTCCAGGAAAAACCAATCAGGATAAATTCTGTAACCAGGGTCTGATTTCCAAGTTCCATGATGCAGATCACGTTTTATGTTCTAAAAGCCGTATTGTCCAAAATGTGGAAGGTGCGTTGTGTTCTGAAAATATTTGAAAAAATGTCTTTATTGCTCGTCTTAAGTCAAAAGGAAAAGATGAAGACAAGAAATTTAATTTGATGATAATATATTTTATGTTATTAGACAACAGATATTTTATTATTCAGGTTCTTATTTCAAATATACCCTGGAAGTTCAGCATAATGGCTGTCAAATTGGCAGTCATATATTTATTCCCTAATACAATTTGTGGATTATATTCCATTGAGAATGTAAAGGGAGCAGGGTCATTTCTGTCCACAGTCCTTTCCTTATATAAAAGTGTTTCCCGATTGATATTGGAGACTGGCTTTGGCTTTGGTGAGGGACCATTCCGGATAGCCCCTCCTACATAATCTTTTGCATGTATTTTTACATTCTTGTTGGAAAGTATTGTGATCTAAGCAATTATGCTTTATTCTAATCAATTCTCCATATGGGATATTTTGTTTAATGTGCGGCGGTTGACATGATAGTGCTGCTAATATGGCATTGCTCGCTGTACGCTTCCTAAAGGGGACAACACGCATTGTAATTTTCACTGTCTGCTACCAATTTTACATCTAGAAAATTGATACTATTTGAATAAAAAAATGGGTGACCCTTATTTTGAAATTGTTATTGTTGCTGTACTGTATAAATTCCATAGCCTCCATTTCTAAGCCCCCTGAAACCAATAGGAGATCATCGATAAATCTTCCTTACCAAATTATATGTCGACCGTGTGTGGTATTGTCATTATAAACATATAATTCCTCCCATCTCGACATCACTAGGTTTGCTATGGCTGGGGTGAATTTGACTCTCGCACTGACTCCAATTTTATGGCCATGATTACTCATCAAAGTGTTAGTGGTGAAATGCACCCTGGCAGACATAGATTTAGTCAATGAACCGGTGATGTTTTGTGACATGCTGGTGTAGCACAGGCACAGCTTTCTTAGAGAAGTAATGGTGACTGGGCACCGGGTACTGGTGAACTGTGATGATCATCAGTTTTCGGAAACTGTCTGTATCTAGCAGGCGGAAAGGCTGCATTTCCGTGGCCAACAAATTGGAGTTGAAGGAGTTCAGCCTCTTAGCTTTATCATGTGTAGGAGGTAACAATCTTTTACATGACCACAACTGCGGGACCATGGGCTGGCTGCAGTGCTCAGAGAGGGCGGGGTACGATGAACTGGACAAACTGCTGGACAGTGAGTGAGGTGCAGGCGGAGATGTTACTGTGGACTGATAAAGTTGTGGTGTGGTCATTCTCTGACATCGGTCAAAATCAGCAGGCATGTCCACTTCCATTACAGCTGTTGGCGAGCTCTCACTCTGCCTAACTGGAGAGGGTAAAAAACCGGAGGTTGTGCGGTCAGAGACCTGCGTAACAATACTTGGTAAGTTTAACAGAGGAGAAGGAGGAAGAAGCAGCAGATGCAATTGATGGGGTGGTTGATGGTTGTTGATGTCCGCTGGTCCACATTTGAGCACAGTGGGATTCCAAGACTAATGCACGTTGAATGCCCATGGAAAGGTTCATGCATATAGTAGTCAAATTATTGCATTCTTTCATCTACTCAGTTTGTTTTGCAAAGTCGGACGATAACGTGAGTTGGCTCATCCTTTTCAGTGTCAAAAAAGACCCAGGCTAGGCAACCCTTGCCAGCCCTGCGAGCTACAGACCCATGAACGCTGCTGGCCTCAGTTGTGGCTGAGGATGCAGTGCTTTTTGTGGCTGCATCACTCCATGTCTGTACCACTTAATCTTTTCGGCTTCCTTCTCCTCCACCTCCTCAGATGACCTACTCAGCTGCATGCCTCGGTGTTCACACCAAGTGGGATCTGCAACATTATCATTACCCTCTGTGTTATCACATTCCTAGCCCTGAAAGTCCCTGTCCTCCTCTTCCTGCCCTGACAGCACAGTAAAGTCTGCGTGAGGCTCTGCTGAGTCTCATCAGGATCACCTCCACCCTGGGGGTTAACATTTGGTGACGAGGGTCTAGATGCTGCTCAGACCCTACTTGTCATGATCCAGGTTGGATTATGACAGATAAAAGCACTTGTAACCTTTTTTTTCCTTAAGCTGTGTGCTTAAAGTTAGTTTTTGCCCCCGGTGGTCATTAGGGTCATTGCACTGTGGCGGTTTCAGTTCTAGTTTTGCCCCCAGTGGCCGTTAGGGTCATTGCCATTGCTCTCTGGTTACTTTAGTTTAGTGCACGTGATTATGAAACAGGTGTGATTCCTCTGGCTTAACTATAAAGGTGTGTCATGTGCTCTTACTCACTGTTGGAGATATTGGTCATTTCCAACTAAGTCTGGTGAAGGAAGGTGCTATTGAGAGAGAGTTCCTTGTAGCTCTGACAAAGCTTGGTGAAGGAGCAGCTATTCAGGAGGAAAGCTGCATTCTGGTGCTGGATTCTGTTACTGGGAGCAAGAGCAACAGAGCAAAGCTAAGTGGTGTTATCCCTGTTTGTACCTTTCCTTTTGTGTGTTTCAGTGCAGTGGTGAGATTAGTTTCTGCAACATCCATTTCACTAGAAAGGGCTATGTGCAGGGCGAGCTAGGGTTTTTAGGTATCCTGCTCATTGCCAAGTTCGGAACCTGCATAGGGACTGTCAGGAGTGTAGAGACACTGACTCAGGGGAGTGCAGGAGGTCTCCAAGTCCCCGTTCCCTATCGCAGGGCCCTCCACTGTATCGGTTTCCCTGGTATTTCCCTTTATTATCTAAATTCGCCCTGCTGGAGGCAGTGTATCCAGATACACGTGTAATACTGAAATTCGCCTGCTGGAGACGGTGTATCCGGTTGCATGCTATATTATTTAAATTCGCACTACTGGAGGCGGTGTATCCAGGGTCACGTGTGTCAGAGAAATTCGCCCTGCTGGAGGCGGTGTGTCCAGTCACACGTAAACATCACACTACTTCAACCTGCCCCGGATCCAAGCTAAAAAAATTTGGGGCATCGGTACAGATGATTTCCTCCTCTTGACTCTGTGAATCTTTTGAGTACACTACGGATGCCTATGGCATAGAATGTGTGAACAGCATTGCAGACTCACTCATTTGTGGTTCCATACAGTCAATTGGTCGGTTGAAGAGTTGTGATACGGGGTGAAGCAAGGGTAATTGGGGTGCCACCTCTGAGGACTGTACAGGGTGTGATGTTTAAGTGGAGTTAGAGGAGAGACCACTTAAAGCTGCGCTTGCCATCTACTCCATCACATGGTCTTTCTGGGCCTTATCAACAAGGTGTACTACTGTGCGCCTACCGAAGAAAGGGAGTGGAGTAGCCCGTCCAGTAACAGACGTTGTCAGTTGTGTATGTTTAGGATGTGACGTTGTTGGTTCACTAGTGCTTTCACTAGCATTACCACCTACCCCACGTATACCTTGAACACCAATCCTAATCCTCCTTCTACCAAGACCTCGCCTTTTTCCAGTCATGTTGCTCAGATAGTGTGGTAGGAGTACAATATTAGCAGCAAAAAATGATGTGCTGTATCGTGTTAGTTACTGAGGAAAGAATTGTTTCAGTGTGGATGAGGCCTGTATGACAAAGATATGCTCCAAACAATTTCAAACTAAGATCTCCCCTACTGTATCACATTGGTAAAAGAATAAATATTTTGTGTGTGGATGAGACCTGTATAACATAGACTAGATGGTCCAAACAATTTCCAACTGAGATCTCTCCTACTGTATCATATTGGTAAAAGAAGAATTTTTTTGTATGGATAAGGCATGTATAATATAGACTACATGCTTCAAACAATTTCAAACTGAGATCTTCCCTACTGTATTGCGTTAGTAACGGAAGAAATGTTTTCTTTTGTGTGGATGAAGCCTGTATAACATAGACTAGATGCTTCAAACAATTTCAAACTGATATCTCCCCTACTGTATGATGTTAGTAACAGAAGAAAGAATTGTTTTATTAATAGAAAAAAGCGCGGACGGCACCGCTGTTACCATGTAATTCGCTGTGGCATGCGGCAAGCAGAGAACCAAATGCTGGGAATCCCGGGTGCCGGACCTGGAAATAGACAATCCTTGGAATCCACAAAGAAGAAAAGGTCGCACTCTTCGGGATGAAGAAATATCTCACAACGGGACCCGTTGAAGCGCTTGAATAGCGCAAAACGGCCGTTGTCAGCCTTTTCTGCACTTTGTATGTTACTCCCCCAGCTTGACATGTATTTTATGTGTCAATAAACCTGTGAGATATTTCTTCATCCCGAAGAGTGCGACCTTTTCTTCTGTGTGGATTCCAAGAAGAAAGAATTGTTTCAGTTTGGATGAGGCCTGTATGACAAAGAAGATATGCTCCAAAAATTTCCAAATGAGATCTCCCCTACGGTATCATGTTCGTATTTGGAGATGGGCCAGGACAGAGGCGTGGTGACCTCTGCTCATCAAATTCTTGACGAGCAGCGGGGTTACTTACACCACAAATGTTATTTCATTCTGTAGTAGGAGTAATATTTGTGGCGAGCTACTCATGAAGGTGCACGCCTCATAATGAATCTGGTACATCGCACTCCTCCCCACCAACTCATCAAGACCAACATGAAATATACCAGTCTTAATGAATTGGGACCAGGTTTTTTTTTTTTAGAAATCTAGTAAACATAAGTCTAAATTGAGACAAAGTTTCCACATTTTGCTCATAACAAGGGTCAATATTACAAAATATCTGATAGGGGTTGTTTACTTTTGGGGACAATTTTTAGTTTCATTAAAAATGTTTCCATCTATTGGCTTCTTATTACACTGCCTATTGCCAGTAGCAGAATGAATTATCAGGGTCGGCCACATTATATTTATTTTTAATATATTTCAGTCTGGAGAGTGGATGTTGAAATATATCAGGAGGTCCAAAAATAATGGTGGAATCATTCAGTCAGTTATAGACCATGAATAATGCAACAATCAGGAGCCGTGACAGACTGATCATGGAGATAGAAAAAAAAACCACACAAAATAAAAAAACAAATGTAATGTGTTCACAGAAGGAAGAATCGATTCGAAAGTTTTCATTTTCAAGGACTTTATAAGTCTAAGAATACAGGACAGTACGTATGTTGGCTTCTGTAACAAAGAGACTTACCTGTTGTGTCCAGTGTATTACAGTTTCAATCTTTTCACTGCCTCATCTAATTTTCATGGTCACAAGAACAAAAGATTCAATCTTATCAGGAAAGTAATCAGATTGCATATACAGATCAATGAGGTCAAACTGAACAATACATTGATTGTGATCTTGGAAAGTTCCAGCTGAAAAGGAAAATAGGCAAAAAAGATAAAAACTATCAAATAAATTGATTTAATTTAAAAAAAATTATTAGACCTTAGATGTTATTCATGGTGCTTTGGTGTAATTTATACACCGGCCTCCTGCTGACATCTTCATCATGGCAATGGTAATTTAATAAGTTCAGAATATTTCGGCCAAAGTAGCATTAGTAATAAATGACATTAATTTATGTAGATTAAGAGTTAAATAAATAATTGATCTACTTCCCGTCTTTTTTATTGGGCTTCTTTCCTCTGGTTTACTCCCAAAGCAGCTTTTATCAGCCTTCAGCTTGGAGTTTACCGTTAGGCACCAGAGACTCGCGGGCGCGACAGTCATTAATTTTATTTTAAAAAAATGTAATTTATTTTAGGTTAGTTATCTTTTCAATGTAAATGAAGAAATAGCTTCCAAATAAACCATCTAAACAATACAAAGTGTACCTATTTCTGAACAGAAAGTTTTGCAGTTTTCTAATGAGGAAATAGGAGCAAAATTATTCAGAACAGACAAAGTTTGAACCTCATCTTTTGTCCTTTTGACTTTTGCACCCCAATCGCAGACTGTACTGACTGGGCGATGTTGTTATTTTTAGTGTACTGTACTGATCTCGCGTAACTGCACTTTGTGATATCTTTATTGGGTTTTCTGTGGAATTGTGAACAGTCATGGTTGGTCTCCATCTGCTGGGTTGGCTGCAGTGGAAGACTTCTCGGTCCCTATTATACTATTTCTACTCTCATGAAATTGATGCCACTTCGGTGGTGTCAGGCCCCCATTTTTTAAAATTTGAAAGCTCCTGATTGGCGCTACATTTGTTGGGTTGGCTGAAGTGAAAGTGATGTCACTGCCCATTATACTAGTTCTATTCTGGTGAAAATGATGCCACTTTGGCATTGTCTGCCACTATTTTTTGGAAATGTGGAGAGCCCTGATTGGGTCTCTACATCTGCTGTGTTGGCTGTAGTGGAAGACATGTCGCTCCCCATTACACTATTTCAACTAAGGTGAAATTGATGCCACTTTGGTATTGTCTGAAATCAAAGCCGTTAGTTAAAATTACCTTTCACTGGAATCACAGATTGTGTGTGCCAAGTTTCTATATTTATTTGGTATTGTCTGACACTAATTTTTGGAAATGTGGAGACTCATGATTGGGTGCCTATCTGCTGGATTGGATGTAATGGAAGATGTGTCAGTCCCTATTATACTATTTCTACTCTGGTAAAATTGATGGCACTTTGTTGGTGTCTGCCACTAATTGGAAATGTGAACACTCCTGGATGGGTCTACATCTGCTCAGTTGACTATAGTGGAAGAGGTGTTGGTCTACATTAAACTTGTTTTACTCTATTGAAATTGATGCTACTTTGGAGGTGTCTGCCACTATTTTTTGGAAATGTGTATGCTCCTGGTTGAGTCTCCTTCATGCATGTAGCCTGTAGCAGTAGGCCTCCACTCTCTTTGAGTCAACTACCCGTGTTACTATCCTTACATTTTTCTGTTAATGGTAGTCTACAAAACTGATATTTGTGCCACCTGAGTGTGGCTCAGCATGAAACTAAGTTGAACTGTTGCATGAGGTATCAGTGCTCCCAGCAAAGGGGCCCTACACGATCCTTCTCCCACCTCGTCTTCATTTGAAGTTCAATTCAAAGTTGTAAATGCTGTCCCAGGCCCCGATGCCTCATGCCTGGCTGATTGCTGCAGTGACATGCTAAAATCTGTACTGTGGGTGAATTAAGACCACTTTCCTGGTGTCTGCCCCCGATTTAATGTGTTTCTCCTCCTTTTGGGTGCATTTAAAGGTGTTATGCTTGCATTTGTTTTTGCCTCCTATTGACTCCAATGGTGTACGCCAGAGTTGAGCGAAACAAGTCGGTCAGTTTCAAAAGTCGCCGACTTTCGCCAAAGTTGGGTTTCGCCGAGCGACCCGAGCGTCAAAGTCACGTTTCCCATAATGCTTACAGGTGCCTTTTCTCAGCCAATGAGCAAGGACGCACACTGTGGGCAATTCAATGACATGGGCAGCAGCCACCATCATCTTAGAGAAGGGCATTGCAGTGATTGGCTTGCTTTGTGTGGCGTCACAGTGGCTATAAAAGCCCTGACCGCCGACCGACATTTTACTTCTGCCGATCTTAGCATAGGGAGAGGTTGCTGCAGCTGTTTCTCAATAGGGAGAGTGTTAGGCAGGAAAGAAAAAAGATAGGCAAGAAAGAAAAAAGAATCTGTGCTTCTGCTGATAGCAATTGTGCTGTAGAGTTAGTGTGCAGTGACAGGGGAGGACTTTTTTGTGTGCAGCAGCGCTGGTTATTAGGCTGCCTGATAGCTGCATTGCTCTGTGCACACTGCTGTGCATACTGCTTTTTACACAGCACTAACACTTTAATTCTTTTTTTATGCACAGTTACCGAGCATTCATTTTTTCCCACAACGTATAGAGCTGTACACTCCTCACACACTACCGTGTACCGGCTGGTATCATGGACAAATACATGCTGACTATCTGTATGTGCCTCCGGAAATAAATATACGGAGATTCAAAATTTCCCCTACACCGTATTCAGCTGTCTGCTTCTGATACAGTACCGCATATCTGCTTGTTTGGATTACAGTCAAATCCATACTGAGACAGCATGTGCGTGTGCCTCCAGAAATAAATGTACGGAGATTTAAAATTTCCCCTACACCATATTCAGCTGTCTGCTTCTGATACAGTACCGCATATCTGCTTGTTTGGATTACAGTCAAATCCATACTGAGACAGCATGTGCGTGTGCCTCTAGAAATAAATGTACGGAGATTTAAAATTTCCCCTACACCGTATTCAGCTGTCTGCTTCTGATACAGTACCGTATATCTGCTGTTTGGATTACGGTCAAATCCATACTGAGACAGCATGTGCGTGTGCCTCTAGAAATAAATATACGGAGATTCAAAATTTCCCCTACACCGTATTCAGCTGTCTGCTTCTGATACAGTACCGCATATCTGCTTGTTTGGATTACAGTCAAATCCATACTGAGACAGCATGTGCGTGTGCCTCCAGAAATAAATGTACGGAGATTTAAAATTTCCCCTACACCATATTCAGCTGTCCGCTTCTGATACAGTACCGCATATCTGCTTGTTTGGATTACAGTCAAATCCATACTGAGACAGCATGTGCGTGTGCCTCTAGAAATAAATGTACGGAGATTTAAAATTTCCCCTACACCGTATTCAGCTGTCCGCTTCTGATACAGTACCGTATATCTGCTGTTTGGATTACGGTCAAAAACATACTGGGAGAGCGTCTGGGTGTGACTAAGGGAATATATAAAAGGAGATTTACATTTTCCCCTACAATTCATACAGCTGTACATTTCTGATACAGTACCCTATATCTGCTGTTTGGATTACGGTCAAATACATAGTGGGAGAGCGTCTGGGTGTGACTACGGAAATAAATACCGAGATTGAAATTTTCCCCTACACTGTATACAGCTGTAAGCTCCTTATACAATACCATATATCTGCTGGTATTTTTGGTACATTTTCCCAAACATGAGGAAGGTTGGTGGAAGAGGCCGCGGGCGGGGGGGGCATCTGGTACTGATGGTGGTGGTTGTGCATCTGCTGGTTATGCCAAAAGCACAACAGCAGCTAAGGCAGGAGGTGTTGATCCTGTGTCATCGTCTGGCTCAAGAAGGCCTGGAAGGTTCCCTTTTCTGGGAGTAGGTAAACCAGTTTTAAAGCTGGAGCATCAGGAACAGGTTTTGGCTTGCATTGCAGAAACAGCCTCCAGCTCTATCACCTCCTCTTCTGAAGTGTCCAAAAATGCAAGCACTGAGTCATCAGTGCAGGCTTCTGGTCAGGAACAACATCTTTCCTTATGTCCTTCACCCCCACCAAAAGTGAAGGATGCGGCAGGCCACACTTCTGATTACTCCATGGAGCTCTTTTCACATACCATGCCTGGGTTACCAAGTCAAATCCTGAATTCCCCAGTCCAAGATGAATTTGACATGGAGTGCACTGATGCACAGCCACTGCTAAATGATTCTGCTGGTACATTGGCCCAGAGCACTACATTGCCCTCGCAGTCTACTGAGCCAGGATCTGACCCTGATGAAACTCAGGTGCCCCTTCTCGCACACTATACCACCTTACACGGTGACACAGAGGTAGGTGCAGATGAAATTGAAGAGGAGGTGATGGATGATCCAGTTGTTGACCCGGATTGGCATCCATTGGGGGAAGAGGGTACCGCTGGCAATAGCTCAGAAGAGGCGAAGGATCCACAGCAGGCATCGACATCGCAGCAGCAGTTATCTGGCAGGCCTGTAGCTGTCCAAAAACGTGGTAAAAAAAACAAAAAGAGTTGCAGGATAGCTTGCCCAGATGGTCAAATTAGCACAGCGTGCAAGCCCTGAAAATTTATACCATAGTAGGAAGAGTGCAGTGTGGCACTTTTTTGACTAAAATCGTATTGATGAGGCAAAGGTTATATGTAGAGATGAGCGACTTTGCCTTTTTTAGGGTCGAGTCGGGTTTCATGAAACCCGACTTTCTCAAAAGTCGAGTCGAACGAAATCGGCCGACTATAGGGAAAAGTCGTGAAACACGATACCTAATGCAAGTCAATGGGGAGAAAAGTCGGCAGTGAGTGGAGGACTGTAAACACATCTGGCATTAATTTTATCCCCAGAGGCAGCAAAATCTCTCTCTTCTCTCTCTCTCTCCCTCTCCCTCTCCCCCTCTATCTCTCTCTCCCTCTTCCTCTCCCACTCCAGCTACGCTCCCGCTACGCTACGCTCCGCTTCTCTCATTGGCTGAAAAAAGTCACGTGCAAGCATTCGGCGAAACCCGACTTTGGGTCGCCGACCGCATGGCCAACTTCACACTGTGGTCGGGTTTCGTTTCATGACTTTTGAATCTGACTGACCTGTTTCACTCCACTCTAGTTATCTGTAAGAAGTGCGGAAGGACCTTTAGCCAAGGGAAAAATCTCCGAAATTTGAATACTAGTTATATGCTTAGACATTTAATCACCATGCACTTGCAAGCATGGACGGACTACAAAACCTCAGGCAGCACATGTGCACCTGCTCCGACTGAATGTAGCCAGCAACACTCCATCGCTTCCCCCTCTGTAAGCCGACCGGTAAGCACACCACGGGCAAGAAATGTTGAGGTGTCGTCGCAAGGCAAAAGCAGTCAGGGAATCACAATGTTTTTTCAACTAAAGACTGAATCTAGGCCATCACCACCAGCACCACCACCTTCACCAACCCCCTCTCAGTCTATCAGGTCCACCACTACTTCCCCCATATGCAGCTCTCAAATACAGCTCACCCTAGCAGACACTCTGAGTAGGACAAGAAAGTACTCATCCTCTCAACCGCGTAGACTGCCAAACTGATCCCATTACAGATGATACCCTTCCACTGTCCCACGGTATGACCTACCCAGTCGGCACTTATTTTCTAGAAAAGCCATCCCTGCCCTCCACCTGCATGTGAAAGACCGCATTGTCCATGCACTCAAACAATCAGTGAGTGGAAAGGTGCACCTCACAACAGATGCATGGGCCAGTAGGCATGGCCAGGGCCGTTACGTGTCCATCACTGCACACTGGGTTAATGTGGTGGATGCAGGCTCCACAGGGGACAGTGGCGGTGGAACAGTGCTGCCTAGCCCACGGTAAAGGAAACAATTGGCTGTAGGAGTTCGACCCTCCTCCTCCTCTTCCTCCAGAAGCGAAAGCTCGTTTACAGAGCGCAGTCCCACAAGCACTCTATCCGCAGCTGCCAGTGTTGCACACTGTGTCCCACTATCGAACAGCTAGTGGTAAGCGGCAGCAGACTGTGTTAAAGATGATGTCTTTGGGCGACAACAGACACACCGCAGAGGTACTGGCCAACTACTTGCAGCGACAAACTGAGTCATGGCTGGGCAGTCTACATCTTGAGCCAGGCAAGGTAGTCAGTGATAATGGCCGTAATTTTTGTGGCGGCCATAGCCCTTGCAAAACTCGGACACATACCTTGCCTGGCTCACACCTTGAACCTGGTGGTGCAGTGCTTCCTAAATAATTATCCGGAGTTAACAGCCCTGCTCCATAATGTGCAAAGACTGTGCTCGCACATCCGTCGCTCGCCTGTAGACTCCAGTCCTATGCAGAGGCTGCTGCGATCGCTCAACCTCCCCAAGCTAATCATAGACGTTGCAACAAGGTGGAACTCCACCCTGCACATGGTTGAGAGGCTGTGTGAACAGAGGTAGGCTGTAATGCATTTGTGGGAGGATAAATGGGCAGGCAGTTTGAGGGCAGACATGGTGCTGTCGGGTGTGCAGTGGTCAAAGCTGAAAGACCTCTGTAAAATCCTTCAGTGTTTTGAGGAATGCACACGGCTGTTAAGCGCAGATGATGCCATCATAAGCTTGAGCATCCCACTTATGCGTCTGCTCATGCAAACTTTGACGCACATTAAGGATCAGGCGTCTGCAGTGGAGGAGGAAGAGGAGGAGGAGGGAAACCTTGATGACAGTCAGCCATTGCCTGGTCAGGAAACTGTCCCGGACGAGGTGGAGGAAGAAGAGGAAGAGTAGGAGGATAAGGGAGATGATTATTTTGGGGTGGAGGATGCTTCTCGGAGGGGCAAGAGAAAATGTTGGCTTGCCAAGGTCAGGTACAGGGTTTGTGCTTGACTGGAGGGATGTGGATTTGGCAGAAAGTGCTCCTCCACCCACCACTGTCAATGCATCATTGACACCTGGAACATTGGCCCACATGTGTGATTTTCTCTTGCGGATCCTAAAAAGGTACCCCTGCATTGTCAGAATTATGAAGGATGATGACTACTGGTTGGCCAGCATCCTCGATCCACGATATAAAGGCAAATTACAGAACATCATGCCACAGGAGAACCTAGAGCTAATATTGGCGAACAAACAAGCAACTCTGGTAAACCGTTTGTTAGAGGCATTCACAGCACACAGCAGCGGTGCAGGTTCTACCATGAGCCGTACTGGGCCAAATGGAAGAGGTGTTCGTGGTGCACACAGCCAAACTGGCATTGGAGACAGGGGTTTCATGACCATGTTGTGGATTGATTTCTCTAGGACCGCTCACACAACTGATAATACTGAATCGATTGCAATAGACAAGAGACAGCAGTTGTCAACTATGGTTCAAAATTACCTATCCTCCCCTATCGATGTTCTCCCTCACAGTTCATTCCCCTTTGACTACTGGGCCTGTAAACTGGACACCTAGCCTGAATTATCACAATATGCCTTACGGGAGCTCGCTTGCCCTGCTGGTAGTGTGCTATCAGAAAGAGTTTTCAGTGCTACTGGAGCAATCCTGACAGAAAGAAGGACCTGGCTGTCGACCCAAACTGTTGATGATCTCACCTTCATTAAAATGAACCATGCATGGGTTTCAAAGGATTTTGTCCCACCTTCCCCTGATGACACATAGGTTGCCAGCAAAATGGCTTGCTTTGTCGTCCTCTTCCTCCGACTTCTCCAATTCCTCCATTTGCAGCTGCTGAACGTCCAGCCTACACCTCAACATATGCCAGTTTTTCCACCTCCCTACCTGGGCTGTCCCCTCCCAGGGCCAGCGTCAGCACCTGGCGCACCCGGGCAAGTGGAGCAGGTGGGGGGGACCACTTGTGTGCGATGGCACTGGCACAGGGCCCCTCACAGTAGGCCGGTGTCTCTGACGGTGGGGGGCCCACTTGCCGTTACAGACACCGTCGTACTATGAGGGGCCCTGTGCCAGCGCGGTCACCCACAATTGGGACCCCCTGCTTGCTCAGGGCATCAGCACTTGCAATACTTACCTCTCCCTGCTCCACCGCTGTGACCTCTTCCGCGTTTCCTGGCACCCTCTTCCTGAAGAGTCCAAGTGCACAGAGCTGGAAGATGGTGACGCTGAGGAGTCTAGAATAGAGCAGTGCCCAGCAAGGAGAGGTATTTAATTTTTTTTAATGTTTGGCGCAATATATGGGTAGCTTTATACACTGGAGAATTATATATGGTGCCCATCATACACTTGAGCATCATAGATAGGGCCCAATATACACAGGAGCTGTAACGAATGGAAGCGGAGGCAGAGATGGTGAAGCTCACATTCGTTTTTATTTTTTAAGTGGAACCTCGGGACCACGGTCCGGGGGGCTCCGAAGGGGGCGTGACTAGTGAGCCCCGGGTACTCGTAGTAAAGCCCCTCAGGCAGGGCCAGAATGGAATACCCGGAGTACACAGGTGCTACCTCCAGTTAGACCCTGAACATGTGGCAGCTGTCCCAGCGGGACCAAAAGGGATAACAAAAGTTACAGCAGAGTCGGTAATGCGCTGGGTCCTGGATCCGGATAGTTGGTAAGGAGTCGGTTCCAGAGACCTTCACACAGTCCTTGGACTCGGATGGCTGTAGGCAGAACGGGATGGCTTAGGCCCAGATGGTTGCTGATATAACCAGGTAACACAGGATACTGATATGCTGTGGAAACAGAGAGCATTAGACAATGCACAGAGACTGCAGATGCAGCGCAGACAGGTTAGCATGAGAACCGGATGTAGCAATGATAGATACTCGTTGCTCCGGTGCTCTTCCTATGGAGGAGAGGCCAGAAATAGCAGCTAGTGCGCTGCCATTGGTTGATTGCATTTTTTGAATAATGCACGCCGCCCCTTTAAGAAGGCAAGAGAGCAGGCAGGTGTGCCCTAGTAGCCTTAGCTACAGATCTCCTCACAGGACGCCAGGAGGAGGAGGCAGGACAGAACGCTGAGCAGCAGCATGAGAGGCTCGACGTGAATGCCCGGAACGGAGAGCAGCAGCAGGCCTGGACGCAGCGCCAGGACGGGGGCCAGGTGTAACAGTGGCAGAACTGGGCGCAGCACCAGGACGGGGACCGGGTGTAACAGTATCCCCCTCTTTACACCCCCTCCTCTTCAAGCCTGCGTAGAACCGTTTAAGGAGAAGAGGAGCCTGGATGTTCTCCCTAGGCTCCTAAGATCTCTCCTCTGGACCAAAACCCTTCCAGTCCACCAGGTAGTAGGTCTTACCCCTTACTTTTTTTACGACCAGGATGTTTTACCTGAAAAACATCATCCTCCGAGACAGGGTCAGGAGTGATACCCGGATCCTTAAAGAAGGGACTCAAAACTACTGGTTTGAGGAGAGAAACATGAAAGGAGTTAGGTACACATAGGGAAGTGGGCAACTTCAGCTTGTAAGAGACTGGTTTGATCTGTCTCAAGATCTCAAATGGTCCGATGAACCAGGGACCCAATTTGTAGAATGGTATCTTTAACCGGATGTACTTAGAAGAGAGCCATACCTTGTCTCCGGGACGAAAGATAGGCGCATCCAAACGTCTCTTGTCCGCATGCCTTTTCATACGCTGGGAGGCTTTCTCCAGAGCAGTTTTGGTATCCCTCCAGACCTTAGAAAAATCTTTGGAGAAAGTATCGGCAGCTGGAACGCCAGATGATCCGGAGATGGGAAGAGGTGTTCCAGGTTGCAATCCGAAGACAATCTGAAAGGGAGACTTTCCAGAAGATTCACTTACTTGATTGTTGTAAGAAAATATGGCCCAGGACAGTAAGTCTACCCAGTCGTCATGATGGGCATTGACAAAGTGACGCAGGAATCCAGCCAGGATTTGGTTTGTCCTCTCCACTTGTCCATTGGATTGGGGATGGTACGCTGAGGAAAAATTCAGTTCAATTCTTACCAGTTTACAAACTGCTCTCCAGAATCTTGAGGTGAACTGGACTCCTCTGTCGGACGCGATGTGGAGAGAGAAACCATGGAGACGGAAGATGTGCTGGATGAACAGGTCCGCCAACTCAGGAGCAGTTGGAAGACCGGGTAGTGGAACGAAGTGAGCCATTTTAGAGAAGCGATCCACCACTACCCACACCACAGAACAGCCAGATGAGATCAGGAGATCTGTGATGAAGTCCATCACGATATGTTGCCAGGGAGCAGACGGAATTGGAAGAGGCTGAAGCCTACCTGCGGGTAGATACTTGGCCATCTTGTTACGAGCACAGGAAGGACAGGCTGTGACGTACTCCAGAATGTCCTTAGCCATGGCAGGCCACCAGTAGTACCGGGAGATGAGTTGCAGAGGCTTTCTCTGGCCGGCGTGACCAGCCAACTTGGACGAGTGACCCCACCGAAGGACACGAGTACGCTCAGAAGCTGACACGAAAGTCTTCCTGGGAGGCAGCCGGGCAAGATCAGTAGAAGCGACCGCGACTAACCTTGAGGGTTCAATGATGTGCTACGGTTCTTCTTCTTGATCAGGAGGTAGAAAGGCTCTGGAAAGTGCGTCTGCTTTGACATTTTTGTCAGCTGGGCGAAAATGAAGAACAAAGTTAAAACAAGCAAAAAACAAAGCCCAGCGGGCTTGACGAGGATTCAGCCTTTGTGCAGTTTGGAGGTAAGCAAGGTTTTTGTGATCGGTGTATATGACTACCTGATGAAGAGCTCCTTCTAGAAGATGCCTCCACTCCTGCAGAGTCAATTTGATAGCCAACAATTCCCGATCTCCAACAGAATAATTCCTCTCTGCGGAAGAAAAAACCTTGGAAAAGAAACCACAGGAATGCAATCGATTTCTGGGTTAGTATGGCTCCCGCACCTACTGAAGAGGCATCGACCTCAAGAAAAAATTGTTCATTGGAGTTAGGACGATGAAGGACAGGTGCGACAGCAAAGGCCTTTTTGAGAGAAACAAAGGCCTCCTCAGCCTCAGGAGGCCAATCCTTCGGATTTGTACCTTTCCGGGTTAGAGCTGAGATGGGCACCACTCGGGTGGAGAAGTTAGGAATGAATTGCCTGTAGTAGTTGGCGAAGTCCAGGAATCGCTGTATGGCCTTCAACCCAGACGGACGAGGCCATTTGTGTACAGCCGATAACTTCTCTGGATCCATTTTTAATCCTGTGGAGGAAACAATGTAACCGAGGAAAGGCAAAGAGGATTGTTCAAAGAGGCACTTTTCAAACTTGGTGTACAGTCAGTTCTCCCTGAGCCACTGTAACACCAGGCGCACTTGTCTGCGATGCGAGACCAAGTCAGTAGAAAAAATCTGAATGTCGTCTAGGTAGACAACAACACAGGTGTAAAGCAGATCCCTGAAAATGTCATTGACGAACTCTTGGAAAACAGCAGGAGCATTGCTTAGACCAAACGGCATTACCATGTACTCGTAGTGGCCATCACGGGTGTTGAAGGCTGTTTTCCATTCGTCTCCATCTCTGATTTGGATCAAATTGTAAGCCCCTCTGAGATCAAGCTTGGTGAAGATCCTGGCCCCTCGGAGACGGTCAAACAGTTCTGAAATTAGAGGCAAAGGGTACCTGTTTTTTACCGTGATCTGGTTCAGTCATCGGTAGTCGATACAGGGCCGCAGGGATCCGTCCTTTTTCTTCACGAAGAAGCCTGCTCCTGCAGGTGACAATGATTTTCGGATAAACCCTCTGGCCAAGTTCTCCTGGATGTAGTCCGACATAGCCTGAGTCTCTGCCTGGGAAAGAGGGTAAACTCTCCCACGGGGAGAGATGTTCCAGGAAGGTCTATTGGACAGTCATACGACCTGTGGGGGGGAAGTTTTTCAGCCTCCTTTTTCCCGAAGACATCCGAGAAGGACCAGTAAGCGGATGGTAATCCAGGCAGGGTAGCAGGTTGGACCGGGGGTGAAGCTCGTTCAATCCATGTTAAACAACGGTCCGAGCAGGAATCTCCCCAACGTAGAATTTCGCCTGTTCTCCAATTAAGGACTGGTTCATGTTTCTGAAACCAAGGCAAACCTAGAAGCAAGGGGTGAGACAAACCAGGGTACACATAAAAAGGATTCTTTCAGAATGCAAAAGACCTACCCGGAGTTCCACTGGCTCAGTCTGGAACTGGACGGGTTCGGTCAGAGGCTGGGCATCGACAGCGGTTACCCGCAACGGGTTGGGAAGAGCCTGAACTGGTAAATGGTAGCGATCCACAAGCGTCTGCTGGATAAAGCTTCCGGCGGCTCCGGAGTCCAACAGACAAAGTCCAGAAAATGTTATTGCTCCGCAGGTCACGGAGACTGAGATCTGCAATGAAGAAGAGGAACATTCTCTACCTAGGGTGGCCTCTCCTACCGAGCCTAGGCACAGGAGTTTTCTGACTTCTTTGGACAGGAGCGGATCAGGTGTTCAGAACTACCACAGTACAGACAGCTTCCGTTTTTGCGACGCGCCTCCTGGCGGCGGCTGGCCAGACTTACTCGATCTACCTCCATAGCTTCTGGAGAAGAGGATGAGGTAGACGTCTTGGAAGAATTAGAGTCCAGGTGGTAGGACCTCCTGTCATGCTTAATCTCCATGGAACGCTCCTGAAAACGCAGGTCAATCCAGGTCGCCAAGGAAATCAGGTCATCCAAGATGGTAGGCCTGTCCCGTCCCTCCAGCTCATCCTTAATTTTTCCAGATAGGACCTCCCAGAAGGTATCCAGCAAGGCATCATTGTTCCAGGATAACTCAGACAAGAGGGTGCGGAACTGAACAGCATACTGAGCCACCGTGAGGGTTCCTTGGCTTAAGCGAAGCAGGGCAGAAGCGGTCGACGTGACCCGGCCAGGTTCATCAAAGGTCCTGCGAAAAGTTTCTAGGAAAGATTGAAGATCATTAACCAGCGGGTCTCCTTTCTCCCATAACGGATTCAGCCAGGCGAGAGCCTCTCCTGCTAGATGTGACATAATGAAGCCTACTTTGGCACGGTCAGAAGCAAACATATGCCCCAAGATTTCGAAGTGTAGGGTACACTGATTGAGAAAACCCCGACACTGAGTGGGATCACCATGGAAGCGGGTAGAAGCCGCCAGGCGGGGACCCTTGCTCGTCATGACAGCAGTAACCTGGGTGTTGCTAGGTGAATCAGGAGCAGCCGGGTTCTGCAGAGAATCCATGCGGGTGGACAGGTTACGTAGATACGTCGTGATCTTATCCTGTTAATCTCTTAAACGGGTCACCTCTTGGCACAACGCCAACGTCAGAGGCCTCTGGGGTCCAGCGGAT
Organism: Dendrobates tinctorius; assembly: GCF_039654945.1. Lineage (NCBI taxonomy): Eukaryota > Metazoa > Chordata > Amphibia > Anura > Dendrobatidae > Dendrobates > Dendrobates tinctorius. The sequence goes on along the minus strand of NW_027361998.1, from coordinate 13,239,517 downwards.
TCCAGGGTTGGAGCAATTTGTAACGAATGGAAGCGGAGGCAGAGATGGTGAAGCTCATATTCGTTTTTATTTTTTAAGTGGAACCTCAGGACCACGGTCCGGGGGGCTCCGAAGGGGGCGTGACTAGTGAGCCCCGGGTACCCGTAGTAAAGCCCCTCAGGCAGGGCCAGAATGGAATACCCGGAGGACACAGGGCTCCAGTTAGACCCCGAACACTTGGCAGCTGTCCCAGCGGGACCAAAAGGGATAACAAAAGTTACAGCAGAGTCGGTAATGCGCTGGGTCCTGGATCTGGATAGTTGGTAAAGAGTCGGTTCCAGAGACCTTTACACAGTCCTTGGACTTGGATGGCTGTGGGCAAAATGGGATGGCTTAGGCCCAGATGGTTGCTGATATAACCAGGTAACACAGGATACTGATATGCTGTGGAAACAGAGAGCATTAGACAATGCACAGAGACTGCAGATGCAGCGCAGACAGGTTAGCATGAGAACCGGATATAGCAATGATAGATACTTGTTGCTCTGGCGCTCTCCCTATGGAGGAGAGGCCAGAAATAGCAGCCAGTGCGCTGCCATTGGTTGATTGCATTTTTTGAATAATGCACGCCGCCCCTTTAAGAAGGCAAGAGAGCAGGCGGGCCCTAGTAGCCTTAGCTACAGATCTCCTCACAGGACGCCAGGAGGAGGAGGCAGGAGGGAGGACAGAACGATGAGCAGCAGCATGAAAGGCTCGAGTGCCCAGAACGGAGAGCAGCGGCAGGCCTGGACGCAGCACCAGGGCGGGGGCCAGGTGTAACAGCGGCAGACCTGGGCGCAGCGCCAGGATGGGGACCGGGTGTAACAGGAGCATCGTATGGGGCCCATCATACACTGGAGCATTATAAATGGGGCCCATCATACACTGGAACATCATCCATGGTGCCCATCATACACTGGAGCATCATATATCGGGCCCATTATACACTTGAGCATTATGAATGGGGCCCATTATATATGGAGCATTATATAGGTCCATCATACAGTGGAGCATCATCCATGGGGCCCATCATATACTGGAGCATCATATGGGGTTCATTATTTATGGGGCATCATATAGGGTGTGGAGCATTATATGGAGCACATATGAGGCCTATTCTGTATGGAGCATTATATGGAGCCCATTATGTATGGAGCAATATATGGGGCCCATCATATACTGTATGGAGCTTTATATGCGACTCATTATACTGTATGGAACAATATGTGGGGCTCATTCTACTCTATGGGGACCATCCGATACTGTCTGGCGCATTATATGGGGACCATCATATACTGTAGCATTATGTGGAGCTCATCATATACTGTATGGAACATTATATGGGACCAATTATTCTGTATGGAGCAATATATGGGGCTCATTACTCCATATAGCGCACTATGCAGTGGCCATAATACTGTATGGAGTTATACAGTGGGGAAAAAAAGTATTTAGTCAGTCAGCAACAGTGCAAGCTCCACCACTTAAAAAGATGAGAGGCTTCTGTAATTTACATCATAGGTAGACCTCAACTATGGGAGACAAACTGAGAAAAAAAAATCCAGAAAATCACATTGTCTGTTTTTTTTTCATTTTATTTGCATATTATGGTGGAAAATAAGTATTTGGTCAGAAACAAAATTTCATCTCAATACTTTGTGATATATCCTTTGTTGGCAATGACAGAGGTCAAACGTTTTCTGTAAGTCTTCACAAGGTTGCCACACACTGTTGTTGGTATGTTGGCCCATTCCTCCATGCAGATCTCCTCTAGAGCAGTGATGTTTTTGGCTTTTCGCTTGGCAACACGGACTTTCAACTCCCTCCAAAGGTTTTCTATAGGGTTGAGATCTGGAGACTGGCTAGGCCACTCCAGGACCTTGAAATGCTTCTTACGAAGCCACTCCTTCGTTGCCCTGGCGGTGTGCTTTGGATCCTTGTCATGTTGAAAGACCCAGCCACGTTTCATCTTCAATGCCCTTGCTGATGGAAGGAGGTTTGCACTCAAAATTTCACGATACATGGCCCCATTCATTCTTTCATGTACCCGGATCAGTCGTCCTGGGCCCTTTGCAGAGAAACAGCCCCAAAGCATGATGTTTCCACCACCATGCTTTACAGTAGGTATGGTGTTTGATGGATGCAACTCAGTATTCTTTTTCCTCCAAACACGACAAGTTGTGTTTCTACCAAACAGTTCCAGTTTGATTTCATCAGACCATAGGACATTCTCCTAAAACTCCTCTGGATCATCCAAATGCTCTCTAGCAAACTTCAGACGGGCCCGGACATGTACAGGCTTAAGCAGTGGGACACGTCTGGCACTGCAGGATCTGAGTCCATGGTGGCGTAGTGTGTTACTTATGGTAGGCAGAATCATAGAATCATAGAATCATAGAATCGTAGAGTTGGAAGGGACCTCCTGGGCCATCTGGTCCAACCCCCTGCTCAAAGCAGGATTCGCTAAATCATCCCAGTTAGATGTCTGTCCAGCCTCTGTTTGAAGACTTCCATTGAAGGAGAACTCACCACTTCTCGTGGCAGCCTATTCCACTCATTGATCACTCTAACTGTCAAAAAGTTTTTTCTAATATCTAATCTGTGTCTCCTCCCATTCAGCTTCATCCCATTGCTTCTAGTCTTTCCTTGTGCAAATGAGAATAAAGTTGATCCTTCTACAATGTGACAGCCCTTTAGATATTTGTAGACAGCTATTAAGTCTCCTCTCAGTCTTCTCTTTTGCAAACTAAACATTCCCAAATCCTGCAACCTTTCCTCATAAGACAGGGTTTGCAGACCGGTCACCATTCTGGTCGCTCTTTTCTGAACTTGCTCCAGTTTGTTGATGTCTTTTTTAAAATGTGGTGCCCAAAATTGGACACAATATTCCAGATGAGGTCTGACCAAAGAGGAGTAGAGGGAAATAATTACTTCACGTGATCTAGACTGTATGCTTCTGTTAATACATCCTAGAATTGCATTTGCCTTTTTTGCTGCTGCATCACACTGTTGACTCATATTCAGTCTGTGATCTATTAGTATACCCAAGTCTTTTTCACATGTGCTGTCACTTAGCCCTATTCCTCCCATTCTATATATGCTTTTTTCATTTTTATTGCCCAGATGTAGTACTTTGCATTTCTCCCTGTTAAAAACCATTCTGTTAGTTGCTGCCCACTTCTCCAGTTTATTTAAATCTTTTTGAATCCTCTCTCTCTCTTCTCTAGTATTAGCTATCCCTCCTAGCTTTGTGTCATCAGCAAATTTAATCAGTTTACCCTCAATTCCTTCATCTAAATCGTTGATAAAGATGTTGAACAATACAGGGCCCAGGACAGAGCCCTGTGGTACCCCACTTGAGACATTCTTCCAACTGGATGTGCAGCCATTTACGACCACTCTTTGGGTCCGATCACTAAGCCAGTTATGAATCCACCTAACAGTTGCCTTGTCCATTCCATACTTAGTCATTTTTTCAATAAGGATTGTATGAGAGACTTTGTCAAATGCTTTGCTGAAGTCAAGATATACTATATCTACAGCATTTCCTTGATCCACCCAATCAGTGATACCGTCATAGAAGGAAATTAAGTTAGTCTGACATGACTTATTAGTTAGAAACCCATGCTGACTCTGTTTAATCACTTCATTCTTATCCAGGTATTGACATACATGTTGTTTAATAATTTGTTCAAAGATCTTTCCTGGTATAGAAGTCAGACTCACCGGCCTATAGTTGCCTGGGTCCACCTTCTTCCCCTTTTTGAAGATAGGAACAACATTTGCTCTTCTCCAGTCTTCTGGCACTTCTCCTGTTCTCCAAGAATTTTCAAAGATTATGGAGAGGGGTTCAAAAATTTCTTCTGCTATCTCCTTCAGTACTCTGGGGTGTAATTCATCTGGACCTGGAGACTTGAATTCATTTAGGTTAGCTAAGTGTTTCCTCACTATCTTTCTGTTTATAGATATCCTGGATTCTTCTATTCCCTTAATAGGACAGTGAGTAACAGTTGATGTTGCATTTCCTTTCTGAGAGAAAACAGATGCAAAATAGGAATTTAAAAGTTCAGCCTTCTCAACATCCTGTCTTACCATTTCATCATTTTCATCCTGTAAAAATCCTATAGCATCTTTGACTTTTCTTTTACTTTTGACATATCCCCAAAATCCTTTATTATTGCTTTTGACATCTCTTGCAAGCCTCAATTCATTTTCAGCTTTAGATAATCTGATTTGTGCCTTGCAGGTTCTGCAGACAGCATTATATTCTTCTTTAGATATGCCTCCTTCTTTCCATTTTATAGGCCTTGTTACATTGGTCCCAGCTCTCTGCAGTTCATTCACTAGGTCCCCCCGCGTGGTTCTGGGATTTTTGCTCACCGTTCTTGTGATCATTCTGACCCCACGTGGTGGGATTTTGCGTGGAGCACCAGATCGAGGGAGATTATCAGTGGTCTTGTATGTCTTCCATTTTCTAATTATTGCTCCCACAGTTGATTTCTTCACTCCAAGCTGGTTGGCTATTGCAGATTCAGTCTTCCCAGCCTGGTGCAGGGCTACAATTTTGTTTCTGGTGTCCTTTGACAGCTCTTTGGTCTTCACCATAGTGGAGCTTGGAGTCAGGCTGTTTGAGGGTGTGCACAGGTGTCTTTTTATACTGATAACAAGTTTAAACAGGTGCCATTACTACAGGTAATGAGTGGAGGAAAGAGGAGACTCTTAAAGAAGAAGTTACAGGTCTGTGAGATCCAGAAATCTTGATTGCTTGTTTCTGACCAAATACTTATTTTCCACCATAATATGCAAATAAAATGAAAAAAAAACAGACAATGTGATTTTCTGGATTTTTTTTTCTCAGTTTGTCTCCCATAGTTGAGGTCTACCTATGATGTAAATTACAGACGCCTCTCATCTTTTTAAGTGGGGGAACTTGCACTATTGCTGACTGACTAAATACTTTTTTTCCCCACTGTATACTGTCCATTTTTGAGCTATTGTAGAATTTAAAATAGATTTCAGTCATGAGATGTAAGAAGTGAAGTATTTGTCATTGTACTATACCGCTATTTCTCTGCCGTATCAGAGGATTATGAATTGTGTTGCGTGTTAAAGGGGCCCACTGAGACTCATTGGCCCGGGGCACACGAAAACCTGGAGCCAGCTCTACCCCCCCACAACTTTACCAAATAACCCCCAGTTTTCAATGTGTAACTATTATTATAAAGTAAATTAAGGGTGACAAGCTTCAGTAATAAGAATTGATGTTTTCGCCATTCAAATGGGCACTGTAGGTGTGTTTAATGTCCTCCACTCCCTGTCGACTTTGCTTCCCCATTGACTTACATTGGGTTTTGTGTTTCAGTCGGACCTCCGACTTTTCACGATGGTCGGACAAATTTGTTCGACTCGACTTTTGAGAAAGTCGGATTTCATGAAACCCGACTCGACCCTAAAAAAGGCAAAGTCACTCATCCCTAACTGTTGTGTCTTATGTTTTATAGTTTCATGAAAAGTCAAAAAGCAGAACATGACCAAGTAACATCTGACAACGAATCTCACATGCTGCTGTGAAATCAGTAATATCAGCTCCCCACATGTTGCATTCTGCATTTCCCCCTCTGTTTTCTGCATCTAAATGTTTTTTATAAGTTATTTTAGCTGTTAAGATAGATAAATATCCATTATTGTGCTTGTAATTTCCCCTGTGTAAAGGACCAAACGTCTCCAGTGGAAGCTCCAACTCTCCAGACTCGGCAATTATTTCTATACTACTGAATACAGTTTTTGTATTTCGGGTAATCCCGGGAGTCGGAGTACAATCTCTTTTTTGTTTCTGGCAATTTTATTACTGTTGTTTGTTGTGTGTAAATTAATTTTCCAGATGGCGTTATCTGAAATCTATATCTACGACAGGATTTTGGAACAAAACGTTTCTACAACAGCTACCATAAAATTAGGGAAAAATAACGTTTTTTTAACTCTAAGGGTTTGTGTCTTTTTCAGATAATCAAAAATGTCCTTTGTTCAAGTAGAAAATTTACCAGGAAACTCTCCTTTTCTTTAGAGTTTTGCAAGCTTGGAGAATCTCTGTGCTGGAGTTTATAATATCCTTAGCATTTTTCTGGCGTTTTTATTTTTGCCGGCCTTTTTTTTTGCGTTTTTTTTTTTTCAACCTTTTTTTTCCTGATATTTTCCGGAGGTTTTTTTAATATCCATAAAGGAAATAAGAAAATGCTCCCTTGTGCCTATTACCTGTACCTGCAGCAGCACTGGGAAAAAACGGGTAGCGACTGTAGCCGGAGGCAAGTCTACTCCGATGCCGCCACAGATCTTCTAAATATATTTTCTCTCAATCGGAATCTTTCAGAAAACAATATAGCTGGCTGCAATAGTGTAGATAGGCTCTGATTCAATCCTCAGTGGGTCAGCATATATCAGATGACAGATGACAGGTTCCTCTGATAGGGACAGTCACTCCAAGACCCAATTCACAACAGGCAGGTTGGATGAAATTGTTTACACCTACTTTTATTGGTTCTATATATATCAGCAAAGTATTCGGGTTCCTAAAGCCACTGCAGAAGTGTAAACTGCCACCAGGCTTTGGAATGTAGTATACAGGACTAGACCACTCACTGTGACTCCTTGATAAGCCCCATTTTTAAAATTATTTACACCTTTTTGGCAACCGGTGTACCCTATAAGGCTTTTGGTTTACTTTTTTCCCCCGGTTCTGTTATGATGTCATATTTTATCATAGGCTACATGACCCCCTACCACATGAGGGAGGGGCATCCATCACTCTTTAGCGATAAGTTTTAAGATCTATTTTCTGCTTCACAAATTGTCCACACTCCTTGGATACTCTGTAAGGGTCGGCCAGGACCATAGTCGTGGTCGAGGACTTACATAAACATGACAGCTTTCTGTCAGCATACCCGCAGCTCCATTCTTCTCAGGGCTTTCTGTAAGGCACTGCACATTCTCCTCAGACGATGTGGAACAAACAGAGTCACACTCCCATTTAACTTTAAAAATAACAGCTTTACTCAGCTTAATGGCCTTTAGCTCCTCCTACTTTAACTATTTACAGGCTGAGTATGCGCTCCACCTCCATCTAGTGGCCTAACTGGGGTACTACGCTTTCCCTACAACTATAAAAGTAGTTAAACATAGCATTTACATAAATATACATTACACTTTTATCCCTTAAGGTAATACACTGAATAGTGTAGCAGTACCTATGTGACATACACATAATGGTAATATACATGAACGTGTAGCAGTACCAGTAAAATACGAGAAAGAGCTAAAAGATAGAACAATAACATTTTCCATTCCCTTCCATTCTCCCTTCCTTTAACAATGGTCGTCCCTGACCATTCCTTACCCACTTTAATCTTTACAGTCAATTCTCCACGCAGGGAGGCATTTAAAAACAATTCAACTTTGCGCAACATGAGCAATGTTCTCATTAAACTCTTACTCTTTTCTTATCAGAGGTGCCTGGCTCACAGTCCTCCAGGTCACCCACAGTCCAATAAAACTATCCGTGGTAAGGAAAGTCTCTTTCCACGACAATGTTTGTTGAACTCCCGTCCCAAGGTCCACAGTATTTGGGGTTGGGCTCCCCTTCCTTTAAGGGCAGCACGGTCCTGCATATTAGGACCCAATGTATATTCAGTTATATCAACAGTTCTTGAGGGAAGGAAAATGTCCCCCTTCCTTTGAGGGTGGCATTGCCTTTTGTGTCATGTGCGCTGCCTGTTCTGAAAACAATCTGTTGCTGCAGCCGCACGTAATCTGGAATACAGTCCTAGGTCATGGTTCTGCTTTCCAGAAGAAAGGGTGCAACAGGTGCAGCAAATAAAACAAAAAAAAATCAACATTCACTTGAGGCCGTCTGGCCATACCGCACCCGGCTATGGGGCGCATTGGGGCTTCTCCACCCATAGGGACACGGAACAGTGCCTATTTCTGTTGGTGCAATGAGAACATTAATGAGGATGCTGAACAGTCCCATTCAGAAGTAGCAATTCATCGGCACTCGTCCCATGCTGGGTCATTATGACTTGGGCGCCGTGCCTGGTTCAATGACTCTACAGCAACAGATATCGCAGGTTGCCCAGGGAATCCAGATGTATGGAGGGCCTGGCTGTACAGTGTCCCGGGCGCTAGGATCCGGATGAGCCCAATCCATCGTCAGTGGTCCTGGATTACAAGAGGGTTCGGTACAGCTGCTTCTACAGGTCACTTCCAGACCCCACCCATTTCTGGGTTGGGTCAACTCCATCCACTCCACCCATTTTGCAGCATTTGGAAGTGGAGGGTGTGGTCATTTCTTTAGCCACACCCTCCATGGGCAGGTCGATCATGACTGGCAGGCAGACTTTTGCCCTCTTTCCAGGACATGCCCATGAAGGGCGGAGTTACAGTTGTCATTTTTTCTCATGACGCCACTCACTGGCATCTTTTTAACCACCATCTTAGTCACTGTGGCGTTTTCAGTCCCACATAAAGGTTTAGACATATACAATAAAGTGGTCACTTTCTGAATTTCAGTCTCTACTCTCTTTGCGGCATCTGTGCATGACAGTATGTCAATTCACATCAAATCCTCCAGAGTTTCCATAGCATCTGAGGCACTTGTCACTTTTTTAAAATCTTCAGTCTCATCTTTTCTTATCACGTCAGTTTAACATTTTCTTGTCACATCAGTTTCATCTTTTCCTGTCTCATCAGTGTCATCTTTTACAGCACTCCCACGCTGCATGACTTCGGCATCCTGCCGACTACGCCAAGAGTAAGGGTCGGCCAGGACTGTAGCCATGGCTCCACAAGAATGTCATCTCAGCCTTATCATGAAAGTGATTAAAAAATGTTATGTACCCCAAAATGTTACCAATAAAACCCTAATTTATCTTGCACAAAACCAGACCCTACTTAGGTGCATCATCTGTCTCTGGAAATATAGTGGGCTCTCACTTTAATAGTAAAACAAAAACTCTGGAAAGGCGGCATGGCTTCCACCGCCTGAAATAGGATCCAGTGAATTCTGTGCTCCCAAATCCAATGCGCCCCTTCTTATGAACCCCATGGTGCCTAAACTGCAGTAAGCGGTAACATGTTTGGCATTATTGTAGCGGGGAAAGCACAGTTAACAATTTTCAGGCTGAGACTCTAGAAGCACCAGCTGGTCACAATGTGTGGACACTAATCTGGCATATTTACAATTCGTCTGAAAAAAGCATGGCGTGGATGTTACAAAATAGTCTCTTCAGCCGTAGATGAAATGCTTGATGGGTCTACCTTCCAAAATAGAGTCACTAGTAGGGGCTTCTGCTTTTTTGGTATCTCTGGGGCTCTGAAAATGAGACATTGTGTCTGCAATCTATTCCAGCCAATTTTACACACCAAATGCCAAATAGCACTTCTTCCATTTGGAACCCTACTGCATGTACAAACAGAACTTTTTGACTATGTGAGAGGTAACCCCAGGCTAAGAATAAAGTGAGTAAGAAAGTCTGTGGTCCACTTTTATGTGTTTCGTCTTATAAAAATGAAAAATGGGGGGTTAAAGTAAACATTTTTATGAAAAAACTAGCTGAAGAGCCCAGCACTGCCCGGGCATAGTAACTAACTGTGGTTAGTTATAACAAATTATAATTATCCTCCATTCCATAGTCCCATGCCCATATACCCATCATACACATCCTCCATCCCATAGTCCAGTGCCCATATACCCATCATACATATCCACCATCCCATAGTCCCGTGCCCATATACCCATCACACATCCTCCATTCCATAGTCCCATGCCCATATACCCATCATACACATCCTCCATCCCATAGTCCCATGCCCATATACCCATCATACATATCCACCATCCCATAGTCCCGTGCCCATATACCCATCACACATCCTCCATCCCATAGTCCCGTGCCCATATACCCATCATACATATCCTCCATCCCATAGTCCCGTGCCCATATACCCATCACACATCCTCCATCCCATAGTCCCGTGCCCATATACCATCATACACATCCTCCATCCCATAGTCCAGTGCCCATATACCCATCATACATATCCTCCATCCCATAGTCCTGTGCCCATATACCCATCACACATATCCTCCATCCCATAGGCCCGTGCCCATATACCCATCATACATATCCTCCAACCCATAGTCCCGTGCCCATATACCCATCATACATCATGCAACCAGAAAAAATGTAAAACTTGTCCATTTATAATGACCACGGACAAGATAAAGATCCCCAACTCACATCAGGACTACAAGATCCCAGGTACTTTCAGCTGCATCACATCTAATGTGGTGTACTTAATTATTTGTACTAAATGTCCAACTGGGGGTCTGTATGTGGGGGAGACAGGGCAAAAGCTTAGAACAAGGATGAATGCTCATCGTCACACAATAAGAGAAAAAAGAATGGATCTACCTGTGGCAAAACATTTCTGTATCCCTGATCACAGCAGCGTGGATATGAAATTACTGGTATTGAAAGGTAACTTCAAGTCTCAGAGAGAGAGACGAGTTTGGGAGTACAAATTTATGACGAACTTTGACACTCTCAGTGCTGGAATGAATGTGTCGCATGGATTTATGTCTTTTTACATCAATTAAGGAATTTCCTTTTAAAACCATGTGGGGGCATCACAACACATTAGGAGACCCCAATCAGAGGACCATAAAACATCCAGACTCCTTATCTATGAACTGGTCCAATGTTTATATTTATGTTTCTCCCTCTCCCATATTGATAGTTCTGCTTCACGTCACTTGTCTTATCTATTGCATTTTTTCTAGGCTGTATTGTGCATAAATATGTGACTTCAGATGTTGTATTAGTCTAGCCTGATGAAGAGACCTGAGTAGTCTCGAAAGCTTGCAATGTGTTACCATCTTTTCAGTTAGCCATTAAAAGGTATCAACTACTGAGGACTCTCAATCCTGAATATTTTTCCATATACCCATCACACATCCTTCATCTCATGGTCCCGTGCCCATATACCCGTCATACATATCCTCCATCCCATAGTCCCGTGCCCATATACCCATCATACATATCCTCCATCCCATAGTCCCGTGCCCATATACCCATCATACATATCTGCCATCCCATAGTCCCGTGCCCATATACCCATCATACATATCCTCCATCCCATAGTCCAGTGCCCATATACCCATCATACATATCCACCATCCCATAGTCCTGTGCCCATATACCCATCACACATCCACCATCCCATAGTCCCGTGCCCATATACCCATCATACATATCTGCCATCCCATAGTCCCGTGCCCATATACCCATCATACATATCCTCCATCCCATAGTCCAGTGCCCATATACCCGTCATACATATCCTCCATCCCATAGTCCTGTGCCCATATACCCATTATACATATCCGCCATCCCATAGTCCCGTGCCCATATACCCGTCATACATATCCTCCATCCCATAGTCCCGTGCCCATTTACCCATCACACATTCTCCATCCCATATTCCCATGCCCATATACCCATCATAGATATCCTCCATCCCATAGTCCAGTGCCCATTTACCCATCACACATTCTCCATCCCATAGTCCCATGCCCATATACCCATCATACATATCCTCCATCCCATAGTCCCATGCCCATATACCCATCATACATATTCTCCATCCCATAGTCGAGTGCCCATATACCCATCATACACATCCTCCATCCCATAGTCCCAGTGCCCATATACCCATCATACATATCCTCCATCCCATAGTCCAGTGCCCATATACCCATCATACATATTCTCCATCCCATAGTCGAGTGCCCATATACCCATCATACATATCCTCCATCCCATAGTCCAGTGCCCATATACCCGTCATACATATCCTCCATCCCATAGTCCCGTGCCCATATACCCATCATACATATCCTCCATCCCATAGTCCAGTGCCCATATACCCATCATACATATCCTCCATCCCATAGTCCCGTGCCCATATACCCATCATACATATCCTCCATCCCATAGTCCCAGTGCCCATATACCCATCATACATATCCTCCATCCCATAGTCCAGTGCCCATATACCCGTCATACATATCCTCCATCCCATAGTCCCGTGCCCATATACCCATCATACATATCCTCCATCCCATAGTCCCGTGCCCATAAACCCATCATACATATCCTCCATCCCATAGTCCCGTGCCCATATACCCATCATACATATCCTCCATCCCATAGTCCAGTGCCCATATACCCATCATACATATCCTCCATCCCATAGTCCAGTGCCCATATACCCATCATACATATCCTCCATCCCATAGTCCAGTGCCCATATACCCATCATACATATCCTCCATCCCATAGTCCAGTGATACGTTTGATACGCACACACTTTTTCCCCATTATGTAGATAGGGGCAAAATTGTTTGATGAATTGGAACACGCAGGGTTAAAATTTCGCCTCACAACATAGCTTAGGACGCTCTCGGGGTCCAGACGTGTGACTGTGCCAAATTTGTGGTTGTAAGTGTAGCTGCGACGGTGCGGATGCCAATCCCGGACATACACACATTGGGCTTTATATATTAGATTGAAATTTTTCAATATGACAACCTGTTATCAAATTCTGTGTAATACCTGTGGGTTCAAAAAGCTTACTATACCCCAGTACAAAATCCTCGAGGGGTGTAATTTCTAAAATGAGGTCAGTTGCTGGTGATTTATGTTGTTTAGGCACCTTAGGGGCCCTGCAAATGTGCGTGCTCGCGATTTAATTCGGTAAATATGTGTTACAAAAGTCGAATTGGTGCTCCTTCCTTTCTGAGCCTGCTTTTGTTTCTGACCACACTTGGAGTATTATCTCGCTCAGAATTAACTGGGTAGCAAATTGTTGTGTCCATTTTTTGTGCTATCCCTTCTAAAAAAAAAAAGAAAAAAATTGGGGCTGAAGCAAAATTTTAATTAAAAAATGAAATTTTTCAATATTACAACCTAATGTTATCAAATTCTGTGTAATAGCTGGAGGTTCAGAGTGCTCTCTATACCCCTGGACAAAATCCTTGAGGGCTGTAGTTTCCAAAATGGGGAAAGTTGCAAGGGAGATTCTGCAATTTTGACAGCTTAGGCTCCCTGCAAATGTGATGTGGCATCCTCAGTCTATTTCACCATACTTGTGTACCAAACTTGAAATGGCGCTCCTTCCCTTCCAAGCCCTGACGTTTGTCCAAACAGAGACTTCTGACCACATGTGGGATACTGCTGTGCTCAAAATTACCTGGGTGACAAATTGTGGTGTCCAATCTTTCATGCTATCACTTGTAAAAGTAAAAAATTTAGCGCTAAAGCAGCATTTAAGAGGAAAAATTACAATTGTTTTCCTTCCACATTGCATTAATTTCTGTGCAGCAACACATTTTTCCGACAGCAGTCTTGAGTTATTGGAGGGGTTATTTACCAGTAACTAAAGTACAACATGTCATGAAAAAAATCAATCTCAGAATCACTGGGATATGTTGAAGTATTCCAGATTTATAACCACATAAAGTGACAATGGTCAGATTGCAGGAATTGGGCTTCGTCATTAAAGGGAATCTGTCACCTGAATTTGGCGGGCTATTTAAATGCCTTCTGTCCGGTCCGATGGGCGGTGTTTCGTATCCATTCCTCCACCCCATCCTTGCCCGCCGTCCGCAATAATTTCTGGAATTTGAGTAGGTGTCCGTCATAGTCCGCACGTGCGCAATGCAATCTTGCCTCGCGCACACGCAGTATGTTTTGCCCAACTGCGGGCAAAGCCGAAAAGTATTACTGCGCATGCGCCGGTTAACTATGTCCTGGAAGTATTTCGCTGTGTTCCAGGACATAGTTATCCGATGCATGCGCAGTAATGCTTTTCGGCTTTGTCCGCAGCTGGGCAAAGCATACTGCGCATGCGCGAGGCAAGATTGCATTGCGCACGCGCTGACTATGGCGGACACCTACTCAAATTCCAGAAAATATTGCAGACGGTGGGCAAGGATGGGGACGAGGAATGGATACGAAACACCGCCCATCGGACCGAACAGAAGGCATTTAAATAGCCGGTCAAATTCAGGTGACAGATTCCCTTTAAGGTCAAAATTAGTCTCTTACTAAGGAGTAAAAGAAAACGCTTCTATCTAAGTGGAGAATTAATTGTGCGTCTGGAGAGTTGGAAGCTTCCACCTGGAGACTTTGCATCATTTATATGGGAGAATTACCGACACGCTTTTTTTTATTTATTAGGTAGAATAACTAATAAAATGACACAGAGAAAAGCGGGGAGATGACACAGAGGTGAAATTGTGGGGAGCTGAGGTTACTCTTATTTTCTAGCTACGTTCTCAGGCAGCACAAGGCAGGATTCATTGCCAGGAGGATGTTCCTGGAGTCGCGTTCTGCTCTTAGGATTTCTGAAATAAAACCTTTATACATTCATGAGATTGATCAATACAATTCCATTGTTACTTAACCCATTAAAGCCAAAGTTCATTTTGGTTTTCAGAGCATAATTTATGATTCTTACCCTATTACCTTTTTGAGAGGTTTAACTTTTTTTTTTATTTTTTTCGATTGATGTTGTCGTTACAGTTTTTGATATTTGGTGGTTTGTAATGATTTTTTCCTGTTGTACCAATATGGTGTCCATATAACCATGTCTCTATTTTTTACCTTTTACGGGTTTTAGAGTTCGGCCAAAAGAGTCGGCTGCTTTTTGTTATTGTCCATTTTTATCCCATTTATTGATTTTTTAAAAAATATTTAATGAACTTGATTTAATGAAATATATATTTTTTTATTTTGTAACTTTTTAAACCTTTTCTTTTTCTGTTTGTTCTTTACTCAAAGATTTTCACTTTGTATAGGAAAGTAGAAAGTCAGATTATTGATACGTGAAGGTTTCATGCTTGTGGGAAACACTACGAAAAGGTGTCAGAGCCGCAGCAACGATCCGGCAAACTAAAGCAACGGTGTCCAGCCGGGCGAGCCCATCGCTTTACGATTAGAAACTCCGCAGGGCCATGGCACCACTTCTCATAGGTAATTCTCGTTCTGTATTCTTACTATTAATGCAATATGAATCCCCATCTGTTACAACTCATCTAATGAATCACTTGTATGGTTCTGACACTTCACAGAAGGCCGTATCAACCCTTTCACAATCTTTGACGTATGCTTACATCAAAGGTCTTGTCCCTGCCTTTGATGTCGACTCCCACACCAAGCCCACATATTTCCCTCCTTTTCAGTCATGTGCCTTTAACAGCCGTGGGTGGAAGCAGATGATACATCCCACCCATCGGCGCCCCCCTGTCACATGATTGCAAGGTGCCGATAGGTTGTCATGATAGCCGGGGGTCTGCTGATGACGATCCTCTAGTGAATGCCGGCCCGTGGCTGGCAATCATATGAGATCGTGATTTCTGCTATGTATAGCACAGGTGATCGGATGATCGCATCTTTAAATCTCCTAAGGAGAAGCCACTAAAAAGTGAGAAAAAAGGTTTTAAAAATATGAAAAAATAAAAAAAAAACAAAACTTTCTATTATTCACCTTTTGCCCCATTAAAACTAAAAAAAATACACATTTGCTATCGCCGCATTGAGAAATGTCCATGATCAAAATCTAATATATAAAGCTGAACGTGTGTGTGTATGTATGTATGTGTATGTATGTATGTCCGGGATAGGCATCCGCACCGTCGTACCTACAGCCACAAAATTTTGCACAGTCACACGTCTGGACCCCGAGAGCGTCATAGGCTATGTTGTGAGGTGAAATTTTAACCCCACACGCTCCAATTCACCAATTTTGCCCCAATCTATATAATGGGGAAAAAGTGAAAGGAAAAGTGTTGGAGGCAAATTGACAGCTGCCAGATGTGAACAAGGGGGACTTAAAGAATGAGAGCGATGGCGCCAAAGAGTATATACCGTACAGCTGCTAAGGTGGGGCCCTGACATGGGATACTCGCCACACACGGGGATATGAACACACACACAAAATAAGCCACACACTTACCACGTGCTTCACCACATATACCACCCTCAGCACACATTTCACCACACATACACCAACCTCGCCACATAAAAGTCGCAACACAAAACTCGCTACGCTGTCCCAGAGTTGTTTAAAAGGTGAAAAATGAGCTGTGATTGGTTGCTATCAGCAACAGTTTTCCTTGTAGACAGTTGTGGGAACTGAGGCCTATTATTCTTATCATTTCTATGGTGTTATCGTCCTTCTGTAAAGCTGGAAATAACACAATTTATTACCGTGCCAACACAGACCACCCTCTGACACAGACTGCAGGGGGAGCTCAGAATCATGCAGGATAGGATTAGATACACAGCTCAGCAGTCAGTAGCACACAGGAAAGGATTAGACACATGGCTCAGCAGACAGTATCACACAGGAGAGGATTAGATACACGGCTCAGCAGTCAGTATCACACAGGATAGGATTAGATACACAGCTCAGCAGTCAGTATCACACAGGATAGGATTAGATACACGGCTGAGCAGTCAGTAACACAGGATAGGATTAGATACACAGCTCAGCAGTCAGTATCACACAGGATAGGATTAGATACACGGCTCAGCAGTCAGTATCACACAGGAGAGGATTAGATACACGGCTGAGCAGTCAGTAACACAGGATAGGATTAGATACACAGCTCAGCAGTCAGTATCACACAGGAGAGGATTAGATACACGGCTCAGCAGTCAGTATCACACAGGAGAGGATTAGATACACAGCTCAGCAGTCAGTATCACACAGGATAGGGTTAGATACACAGCTCAGCAGTCAGTATCACACAGGATAGGATTAGATACAGTGCTCAGCAGTCAGTATCGCACAGGATAGGATTAGATACACGGCTGAGCAGACAGTATCACACAGGAGAGGATTAGATACACGGCTCAGCAGTCAGTATCACACAGGAGAGGATTAGATACACGGCTGAGCAGTCAGTAACACAGGATAGGATTAGATACACAGCTCAGCAGACAGTATCACACAGGAGAGGATTAGATACACAGCTCAGCAGTCAGTATCACACAGGAGAGGATTAGATACACGGCTCAGCAGTCGGTATCACACAGGAGAGGATTAGATACACGGCTCAGCAGTCAGTATCACACAGGAGAGGATTAGATACACGGCTCAGCAATCAGTATCACACAGGATAGGATTAGATACATGGCTCAGCAGTCAGTATCACACAGGATAGGATTAGATACACAGCTCAGCAGTCAGTATCACACAGGATAGGATTAGATACACAGCTCAGCAGTCAGTATCACACAGGAGAGGATTAGATACACGGCTCAGCAGACAGTATCACACAGGAGAGGATTAGATACACGGCTCAGCAGACAGTATCACACAGGAGAGGATTAGATACACGGCTCAGCAGTCAGTATCACACAGGAGAGGATTAGATACACAGCTCAGCAGTCAGTATCACACAGGAGAGGATTAGATACACGGCTCAGCAGACAGTATCACACAGGAGAGGATTAGATACACGGCTCAGCAGACTGTATCACACAGGAGAGGATTAGATACACGGCTCAGCAGTCAGTATCACACAGGAGAGGATTAGATACACGGCTCAGCAGACAGTATCACACAGGAGAGGATTAGATACACGGCTCAGCAGTCAGTATCACACAGGAGAGGATTAGATACACGGCTCAGCAGTCAGTATCACACAGGAGAGGATTAGATACACGGCTCAGCAGACAGTATCACACAGGAGAGGATTAGATACACAGCTCAGCAGTCAGTATCACACAGGATAGGATTAGATACACGGCTCAGCAGACAGTATCACACAGGAGAGGATTAGATACACGGCTCAGCAGACAGTATCACACAGGAGAGGATTAGATACACGGCTCAGCAGTCAGTATCACACAGGAGAGGATTAGATACACGGCTCAGCAGTCAGTATCACACAGGAGAGGATTAGATACACGGCTCAGCAGTCAGTATCACACAGGAGAGGATTAGATACACGGCTCAGCAGTCAGTATCACACAGGAGAGGATTAGATACACGGCTCAGCAGACAGTATCACACAGGAGAGGATTAGATACACAGCTCAGCAGTCAGTATCACACAGGATAGGATTAGATACACGGCTCAGCAGACAGTATCACACAGGAGAGGATTAGATACACGGCTCAGCAGACAGTATCACACAGGAGAGGATTAGATACACAGCTCAGCAGTCAGTATCACACAGGATAGGGTTAGATACACAGCTCAGCAGTCAGTATCACACAGGATAGGATTAGATACAGTGCTCAGCAGTCAGTATCGCACAGGATAGGATTAGATACACGGCTGAGCAGACAGTATCACACAGGAGAGGATTAGATACACGGCTCAGCAGTCAGTATCACACAGGAGAGGATTAGATACACGGCTGAGCAGTCAGTAACACAGGATAGGATTAGATACACAGCTCAGCAGACAGTATCACACAGGAGAGGATTAGATACACAGCTCAGCAGTCAGTATCACACAGGAGAGGATTAGATACACGGCTCAGCAGTCGGTATCACACAGGAGAGGATTAGATACACGGCTCAGCAGTCAGTATCACACAGGAGAGGATTAGATACACGGCTCAGCAATCAGTATCACACAGGATAGGATTAGATACATGGCTCAGCAGTCAGTATCACACAGGATAGGATTAGATACACAGCTCAGCAGTCAGTATCACACAGGATAGGATTAGATACACAGCTCAGCAGTCAGTATCACACAGGAGAGGATTAGATACACGGCTCAGCAGACAGTATCACACAGGAGAGGATTAGATACACGGCTCAGCAGACAGTATCACACAGGAGAGGATTAGATACACGGCTCAGCAGTCAGTATCACACAGGAGAGGATTAGATACACGGCTCAGCAGTCAGTATCACACAGGAGAGGATTAGATACACGGCTCAGCAGACAGTATCACACAGGAGAGGATTAGATACACGGCTCAGCAGACTGTATCACACAGGAGAGGATTAGATACACGGCTCAGCAGTCAGTATCACACAGGAGAGGATTAGATACACGGCTCAGCAGTCAGTAACACAGGATAGGATTAGATACACAGCTCAGCAGACAGTATCACACAGGAGAGGATTAGATACACAGCTCAGCAGTCAGTATCACACAGGAGAGGATTAGATACACGGCTCAGCAGTCGGTATCACACAGGAGAGGATTAGATACACGGCTCAGCAGTCAGTATCACACAGGAGAGGATTAGATACACGGCTCAGCAATCAGTATCACACAGGATAGGATTAGATACATGGCTCAGCAGTCAGTATCACACAGGATAGGATTAGATACACAGCTCAGCAGTCAGTATCACACAGGATAGGATTAGATACACAGCTCAGCAGTCAGTATCACACAGGAGAGGATTAGATACACGGCTCAGCAGACAGTATCACACAGGAGAGGATTAGATACACGGCTCAGCAGACAGTATCACACAGGAGAGGATTAGATACACGGCTCAGCAGTCAGTATCACACAGGAGAGGATTAGATACACAGCTCAGCAGTCAGTATCACACAGGAGAGGATTAGATACACGGCTCAGCAGACAGTATCACACAGGAGAGGATTAGATACACGGCTCAGCAGACTGTATCACACAGGAGAGGATTAGATACACGGCTCAGCAGTCAGTATCACACAGGAGAGGATTAGATACACGGCTCAGCAGACAGTATCACACAGGAGAGGATTAGATACACGGCTCAGCAGTCAGTATCACACAGGAGAGGATTAGATACACGGCTCAGCAGTCAGTATCACACAGGAGAGGATTAGATACACGGCTCAGCAGACAGTATCACACAGGAGAGGATTAGATACACAGCTCAGCAGTCAGTATCACACAGGATAGGATTAGATACACGGCTCAGCAGACAGTATCACACAGGAGAGGATTAGATACACGGCTCAGCAGACAGTATCACACAGGAGAGGATTAGATACACGGCTCAGCAGTCAGTATCACACAGGAGAGGATTAGATACACGGCTCAGCAGTCAGTATCACACAGGAGAGGATTAGATACACGGCTCAGCAGTCAGTATCACACAGGAGAGGATTAGATACACGGCTCAGCAGTCAGTATCACACAGGAGAGGATTAGATACACGGCTCAGCAGACAGTATCACACAGGAGAGGATTAGATACACAGCTCAGCAGTCAGTATCACACAGAATAGGATTAGATACACGGCTCAGCAGACAGTATCACACAGGAGAGGATTAGATACACGGCTCAGCAGACAGTATCACACAGGAGAGGATTAGATACACAGCTCAGCAGTCAGTATCACACAGGATAGGGTTAGATACACAGCTCAGCAGTCAGTATCACACAGGATAGGATTAGATACAGTGCTCAGCAGTCAGTATCGCACAGGATAGGATTAGATACACGGCTGAGCAGACAGTATCACACAGGAGAGGATTAGATACACGGCTCAGCAGTCAGTGTCACACAGGAGAGGATTAGATACACGGCTGAGCAGTCAGTAACACAGGATAGGATTAGATACACAGCTCAGCAGACAGTATCACACAGGAGAGGATTAGATACACAGCTCAGCAGTCAGTATCACACAGGAGAGGATTAGATACACGGCTCAGCAGTCGGTATCACACAGGAGAGGATTAGATACACGGCTCAGCAGTCAGTATCACACAGGAGAGGATTAGATACACGGCTCAGCAATCAGTATCACACAGGATAGGATTAGATACATGGCTCAGCAGTCAGTATCACACAGGATAGGATTAGATACACAGCTCAGCAGTCAGTATCACACAGGATAGGATTAGATACACAGCTCAGCAGTCAGTATCACACAGGAGAGGATTAGATACACGGCTCAGCAGACAGTATCACACAGGAGAGGATTAGATACACGGCTCAGCAGACAGTATCACACAGGAGAGGATTAGATACACGGCTCAGCAGTCAGTATCACACAGGAGAGGATTAGATACACAGCTCAGCAGTCAGTATCACACAGGAGAGGATTAGATACACGGCTCAGCAGACAGTATCACACAGGAGAGGATTAGATACACGGCTCAGCAGACTGTATCACACAGGAGAGGATTAGATACACGGCTCAGCAGTCAGTATCACACAGGAGAGGATTAGATACACAGCTCAGCAGTCAGTATCACACAGGAGAGGATTAGATACACGGCTCAGCAGACAGTATCACACAGGAGAGGATTAGATACACGGCTCAGCAGACAGTATCACACAGGAGAGGATTAGATACACGGCTCAGCAGTCAGTATCACACAGGAGAGGATTAGATACACGGCTCAGCAGTCAGTATCACACAGGAGAGGATTAGATACACGGCTCAGCAGACAGTATCACACAGGAGAGGATTAGATACACAGCTCAGCAGTCAGTATCACACAGGATAGGATTAGATACACGGCTCAGCAGACAGTATCACACAGGAGAGGATTAGATACACGGCTCAGCAGACAGTATCACACAGGAGAGGATTAGATACACGGCTCAGCAGTCAGTATCACACAGGAGAGGATTAGATACACGGCTCAGCAGTCAGTATCACACAGGAGAGGATTAGATACACGGCTCAGCAGTCAGTATCACACAGGAGAGGATTAGATACACGGCTCAGCAGTCAGTATCACACAGGAGAGGATTAGATACACGGCTCAGCAGACAGTATCACACAGGAGAGGATTAGATACACAGCTCAGCAGTCAGTATCACACAGGATAGGATTAGATACACGGCTCAGCAGACAGTATCACACAGGAGAGGATTAGATACACGGCTCAGCAGACAGTATCACACAGGAGAGGATTAGATACACAGCTCAGCAGTCAGTATCACACAGGATAGGGTTAGATACACAGCTCAGCAGTCAGTATCACACAGGATAGGATTAGATACAGTGCTCAGCAGTCAGTATCGCACAGGATAGGATTAGATACACGGCTGAGCAGACAGTATCACACAGGAGAGGATTAGATACACGGCTCAGCAGTCAGTATCACACAGGAGAGGATTAGATACACGGCTGAGCAGTCAGTAACACAGGATAGGATTAGATACACAGCTCAGCAGACAGTATCACACAGGAGAGGATTAGATACACAGCTCAGCAGTCAGTATCACACAGGAGAGGATTAGATACACGGCTCAGCAGTCGGTATCACACAGGAGAGGATTAGATACACGGCTCAGCAGTCAGTATCACACAGGAGAGGATTAGATACACGGCTCAGCAATCAGTATCACACAGGATAGGATTAGATACATGGCTCAGCAGTCAGTATCACACAGGATAGGATTAGATACACAGCTCAGCAGTCAGTATCACACAGGATAGGATTAGATACACAGCTCAGCAGTCAGTATCACACAGGAGAGGATTAGATACACGGCTCAGCAGACAGTATCACACAGGAGAGGATTAGATACACGGCTCAGCAGACAGTATCACACAGGAGAGGATTAGATACACGGCTCAGCAGTCAGTATCACACAGGAGAGGATTAGATACACGGCTCAGCAGTCAGTATCACACAGGAGAGGATTAGATACACGGCTCAGCAGACAGTATCACACAGGAGAGGATTAGATACACGGCTCAGCAGACTGTATCACACAGGAGAGGATTAGATACACGGCTCAGCAGTCAGTATCACACAGGAGAGGATTAGATACACGGCTCAGCAGTCAGTAACACAGGATAGGATTAGATACACAGCTCAGCAGACAGTATCACACAGGAGAGGATTAGATACACAGCTCAGCAGTCAGTATCACACAGGAGAGGATTAGATACACGGCTCAGCAGTCGGTATCACACAGGAGAGGATTAGATACACGGCTCAGCAGACAGTATCACACAGGAGAGGATTAGATACACGGCTCAGCAGTCAGTATCACACAGGAGAGGATTAGATACACGGCTCAGCAGACAGTATCACACAGGAGAGGATTAGATACACGGCTCAGCAGACAGTATCACACAGGAGAGGATTAGATACACGGCTCAGCAGTCAGTATCACACAGGAGAGGATTAGATACACGGCTCAGCAGTCAGTATCACACAGGAGAGGATTAGATACACGGCTCAGCAGACAGTATCACACAGGAGAGGATTAGATACACAGCTCAGCAGTCAGTATCACACAGGATAGGATTAGATACACGGCTCAGCAGACAGTATCACACAGGAGAGGATTAGATACACGGCTCAGCAGACAGTATCACACAGGAGAGGATTAGATACACGGCTCAGCAGTCAGTATCACACAGGAGAGGATTAGATACACGGCTCAGCAGTCAGTATCACACAGGAGAGGATTAGATACACGGCTCAGCAGTCAGTATCACACAGGAGAGGATTAGATACACGGCTCAGCAGTCAGTATCACACAGGAGAGGATTAGATACACGGCTCAGCAGACAGTATCACACAGGAGAGGATTAGATACACAGCTCAGCAGTCAGTATCACACAGGATAGGATTAGATACACGGCTCAGCAGACAGTATCACACAGGAGAGGATTAGATACACGGCTCAGCAGACAGTATCACACAGGAGAGGATTAGATACACAGCTCAGCAGTCAGTATCACACAGGATAGGGTTAGATACACAGCTCAGCAGTCAGTATCACACAGGATAGGATTAGATACAGTGCTCAGCAGTCAGTATCGCACAGGATAGGATTAGATACACGGCTGAGCAGACAGTATCACACAGGAGAGGATTAGATACACGGCTCAGCAGTCAGTATCACACAGGAGAGGATTAGATACACGGCTGAGCAGTCAGTAACACAGGATAGGATTAGATACACAGCTCAGCAGACAGTATCACACAGGAGAGGATTAGATACACAGCTCAGCAGTCAGTATCACACAGGAGAGGATTAGATACACGGCTCAGCAGTCGGTATCACACAGGAGAGGATTAGATACACGGCTCAGCAGTCAGTATCACACAGGAGAGGATTAGATACACGGCTCAGCAATCAGTATCACACAGGATAGGATTAGATACATGGCTCAGCAGTCAGTATCACACAGGATAGGATTAGATACACAGCTCAGCAGTCAGTATCACACAGGATAGGATTAGATACACAGCTCAGCAGTCAGTATCACACAGGAGAGGATTAGATACACGGCTCAGCAGACAGTATCACACAGGAGAGGATTAGATACACGGCTCAGCAGACAGTATCACACAGGAGAGGATTAGATACACGGCTCAGCAGTCAGTATCACACAGGAGAGGATTAGATACACAGCTCAGCAGTCAGTATCACACAGGAGAGGATTAGATACACGGCTCAGCAGACAGTATCACACAGGAGAGGATTAGATACACGGCTCAGCAGACTGTATCACACAGGAGAGGATTAGATACACGGCTCAGCAGTCAGTATCACACAGGAGAGGATTAGATACACAGCTCAGCAGTCAGTATCACACAGGAGAGGATTAGATACACGGCTCAGCAGACAGTATCACACAGGAGAGGATTAGATACACGGCTCAGCAGACAGTATCACACAGGAGAGGATTAGATACACGGCTCAGCAGTCAGTATCACACAGGAGAGGATTAGATACACGGCTCAGCAGTCAGTATCACACAGGAGAGGATTAGATACACGGCTCAGCAGACAGTATCACACAGGAGAGGATTAGATACACAGCTCAGCAGTCAGTATCACACAGGATAGGATTAGATACACGGCTCAGCAGACAGTATCACACAGGAGAGGATTAGATACACGGCTCAGCAGACAGTATCACACAGGAGAGGATTAGATACACGGCTCAGCAGTCAGTATCACACAGGAGAGGATTAGATACACGGCTCAGCAGTCAGTATCACACAGGAGAGGATTAGATACACGGCTCAGCAGTCAGTATCACACAGGAGAGGATTAGATACACGGCTCAGCAGACAGTATCACACAGGAGAGGATTAGATACACAGCTCAGCAGTCAGTATCACACAGGATAGGATTAGATACACGGCTCAGCAGACAGTATCACACAGGAGAGGATTAGATACACGGCTCAGCAGACAGTATCACACAGGAGAGGATTAGATACACAGCTCAGCAGTCAGTATCACACAGGATAGGGTTAGATACACAGCTCAGCAGTCAGTATCACACAGGATAGGATTAGATACAGTGCTCAGCAGTCAGTATCGCACAGGATAGGATTAGATACACGGCTGAGCAGACAGTATCACACAGGAGAGGATTAGATACACGGCTCAGCAGTCAGTATCACACAGGAGAGGATTAGATACACGGCTGAGCAGTCAGTAACACAGGATAGGATTAGATACACAGCTCAGCAGACAGTATCACACAGGAGAGGATTAGATACACAGCTCAGCAGTCAGTATCACACAGGAGAGGATTAGATACACGGCTCAGCAGTCGGTATCACACAGGAGAGGATTAGATACACGGCTCAGCAGTCAGTATCACACAGGAGAGGATTAGATACACGGCTCAGCAATCAGTATCACACAGGATAGGATTAGATACATGGCTCAGCAGTCAGTATCACACAGGATAGGATTAGATACACAGCTCAGCAGTCAGTATCACACAGGATAGGATTAGATACACAGCTCAGCAGTCAGTATCACACAGGAGAGGATTAGATACACGGCTCAGCAGACAGTATCACACAGGAGAGGATTAGATACACGGCTCAGCAGACAGTATCACACAGGAGAGGATTAGATACACGGCTCAGCAGTCAGTATCACACAGGAGAGGATTAGATACACGGCTCAGCAGTCAGTATCACACAGGAGAGGATTAGATACACGGCTCAGCAGTCAGTATCACACAGGAGAGGATTAGATACACGGCTCAGCAGTCAGTATCACACAGGAGAGGATTAGATACACGGCTCAGCAGACAGTATCACACAGGAGAGGATTAGATACACAGCTCAGCAGTCAGTATCACACAGGATAGGATTAGATACACGGCTCAGCAGACAGTATCACACAGGAGAGGATTAGATACACGGCTCAGCAGACAGTATCACACAGGAGAGGATTAGATACACAGCTCAGCAGTCAGTATCACACAGGATAGGGTTAGATACACAGCTCAGCAGTCAGTATCACACAGGATAGGATTAGATACAGTGCTCAGCAGTCAGTATCGCACAGGATAGGATTAGATACACGGCTGAGCAGACAGTATCACACAGGAGAGGATTAGATACACGGCTCAGCAGTCAGTATCACACAGGAGAGGATTAGATACACGGCTGAGCAGTCAGTAACACAGGATAGGATTAGATACACAGCTCAGCAGACAGTATCACACAGGAGAGGATTAGATACACAGCTCAGCAGTCAGTATCACACAGGAGAGGATTAGATACACGGCTCAGCAGTCGGTATCACACAGGAGAGGATTAGATACACGGCTCAGCAGTCAGTATCACACAGGAGAGGATTAGATACACGGCTCAGCAATCAGTATCACACAGGATAGGATTAGATACATGGCTCAGCAGTCAGTATCACACAGGATAGGATTAGATACACAGCTCAGCAGTCAGTATCACACAGGATAGGATTAGATACACAGCTCAGCAGTCAGTATCACACAGGAGAGGATTAGATACACGGCTCAGCAGACAGTATCACACAGGAGAGGATTAGATACACGGCTCAGCAGACAGTATCACACAGGAGAGGATTAGATACACGGCTCAGCAGTCAGTATCACACAGGAGAGGATTAGATACACAGCTCAGCAGTCAGTATCACACAGGAGAGGATTAGATACACGGCTCAGCAGACAGTATCACACAGGAGAGGATTAGATACACGGCTCAGCAGACTGTATCACACAGGAGAGGATTAGATACACGGCTCAGCAGTCAGTATCACACAGGAGAGGATTAGATACACGGCTCAGCAGTCAGTATCACACAGGAGAGGATTAGATACACGGCTCAGCAGACAGTATCACACAGGAGAGGATTAGATACACGGCTCAGCAGACAGTATCACACAGGAGAGGATTAGATACACGGCTCAGCAGTCAGTATCACACAGGAGAGGATTAGATACACGGCTCAGCAGTCAGTATCACACAGGAGAGGATTAGATACACGGCTCAGCAGACAGTATCACACAGGAGAGGATTAGATACACAGCTCAGCAGTCAGTATCACACAGGATAGGATTAGATACACGGCTCAGCAGACAGTATCACACAGGAGAGGATTAGATACACGGCTCAGCAGACAGTATCACACAGGAGAGGATTAGATACACGGCTCAGCAGTCAGTATCACACAGGAGAGGATTAGATACACGGCTCAGCAGTCAGTATCACACAGGAGAGGATTAGATACACGGCTCAGCAGTCAGTATCACACAGGAGAGGATTAGATACACGGCTCAGCAGTCAGTATCACACAGGAGAGGATTAGATACACGGCTCAGCAGACAGTATCACACAGGAGAGGATTAGATACACAGCTCAGCAGTCAGTATCACACAGGATAGGATTAGATACACGGCTCAGCAGACAGTATCACACAGGAGAGGATTAGATACACGGCTCAGCAGACAGTATCACACAGGAGAGGATTAGATACACAGCTCAGCAGTCAGTATCACACAGGATAGGGTTAGATACACAGCTCAGCAGTCAGTATCACACAGGATAGGATTAGATACAGTGCTCAGCAGTCAGTATCACACAGGAGAGGATTAGATACACGGCTCAGCAGACAGTATCACACAGGAGAGGATTAGATACACAGCTCAGCAGTCAGTATCACACAGGAGAGGATTAGATACACGGCTCAGCAGACAGTATCACACAGGAGAGGATTAGATACACGGCTCAGCAGACTGTATCACACAGGAGAGGATTAGATACACGGCTCAGCAGTCAGTATCACACAGGAGAGGATTAGATACACAGCTCAGCAGTCAGTATCACACAGGAGAGGATTAGATACACGGCTCAGCAGACAGTATCACACAGGAGAGGATTAGATACACAGCTCAGCAGTCAGTATCACACAGGATAGGATTAGATACACGGCTCAGCAGACAGTATCACACAGGAGAGGATTAGATACACGGCTCAGCAGACAGTATCACACAGGAGAGGATTAGATACACGGCTCAGCAGTCAGTATCACACAGGAGAGGATTAGATACACGGCTCAGCAGACAGTATCACACAGGAGAGGATTAGATACACGGCTCAGCAGACAGTATCACACAGGAGAGGATTAGATACACAGCTCAGCAGTCAGTATCACACAGGATAGGGTTAGATACACAGCTCAGCAGTCAGTATCACACAGGATAGGATTAGATACAGTGCTCAGCAGTCAGTATCGCACAGGATAGGATTAGATACACGGCTGAGCAGACAGTATCACACAGGAGAGGATTAGATACACGGCTCAGCAGTCAGTATCACACAGGAGAGGATTAGATACACGGCTGAGCAGTCAGTAACACAGGATAGGATTAGATACACAGCTCAGCAGACAGTATCACACAGGAGAGGATTAGATACACAGCTCAGCAGTCAGTATCACACAGGAGAGGATTAGATACACGGCTCAGCAGTCGGTATCACACAGGAGAGGATTAGATACACGGCTCAGCAGTCAGTATCACACAGGAGAGGATTAGATACACGGCTCAGCAATCAGTATCACACAGGATAGGATTAGATACATGGCTCAGCAGTCAGTATCACACAGGATAGGATTAGATACACAGCTCAGCAGTCAGTATCACACAGGATAGGATTAGATACACAGCTCAGCAGTCAGTATCACACAGGAGAGGATTAGATACACGGCTCAGCAGACAGTATCACACAGGAGAGGATTAGATACACGGCTCAGCAGACAGTATCACACAGGAGAGGATTAGATACACGGCTCAGCAGTCAGTATCACACAGGAGAGGATTAGATACACAGCTCAGCAGTCAGTATCACACAGGAGAGGATTAGATACACGGCTCAGCAGACAGTATCACACAGGAGAGGATTAGATACACGGCTCAGCAGACTGTATCACACAGGAGAGGATTAGATACACGGCTCAGCAGTCAGTATCACACAGGAGAGGATTAGATACACAGCTCAGCAGTCAGTATCACACAGGAGAGGATTAGATACACGGCTCAGCAGACAGTATCACACAGGAGAGGATTAGATACACGGCTCAGCAGACAGTATCACACAGGAGAGGATTAGATACACGGCTCAGCAGTCAGTATCACACAGGAGAGGATTAGATACACGGCTCAGCAGTCAGTATCACACAGGAGAGGATTAGATACACGGCTCAGCAGACAGTATCACACAGGAGAGGATTAGATACACAGCTCAGCAGTCAGTATCACACAGGATAGGATTAGATACACGGCTCAGCAGACAGTATCACACAGGAGAGGATTAGATACACGGCTCAGCAGACAGTATCACACAGGAGAGGATTAGATACACGGCTCAGCAGTCAGTATCACACAGGAGAGGATTAGATACACGGCTCAGCAGTCAGTATCACACAGGAGAGGATTAGATACACGGCTCAGCAGTCAGTATCACACAGGAGAGGATTAGATACACGGCTCAGCAGTCAGTATCACACAGGAGAGGATTAGATACACGGCTCAGCAGACAGTATCACACAGGAGAGGATTAGATACACAGCTCAGCAGTCAGTATCACACAGGATAGGATTAGATACACGGCTCAGCAGACAGTATCACACAGGAGAGGATTAGATACACGGCTCAGCAGACAGTATCACACAGGAGAGGATTAGATACACAGCTCAGCAGTCAGTATCACACAGGATAGGGTTAGATACACAGCTCAGCAGTCAGTATCACACAGGATAGGATTAGATACAGTGCTCAGCAGTCAGTATCGCACAGGATAGGATTAGATACACGGCTGAGCAGACAGTATCACACAGGAGAGGATTAGATACACGGCTCAGCAGTCAGTATCACACAGGAGAGGATTAGATACACGGCTGAGCAGTCAGTAACACAGGATAGGATTAGATACACAGCTCAGCAGACAGTATCACACAGGAGAGGATTAGATACACAGCTCAGCAGTCAGTATCACACAGGAGAGGATTAGATACACGGCTCAGCAGTCGGTATCACACAGGAGAGGATTAGATACACGGCTCAGCAGTCAGTATCACACAGGAGAGGATTAGATACACGGCTCAGCAATCAGTATCACACAGGATAGGATTAGATACATGGCTCAGCAGTCAGTATCACACAGGATAGGATTAGATACACAGCTCAGCAGTCAGTATCACACAGGATAGGATTAGATACACAGCTCAGCAGTCAGTATCACACAGGAGAGGATTAGATACACGGCTCAGCAGACAGTATCACACAGGAGAGGATTAGATACACGGCTCAGCAGACAGTATCACACAGGAGAGGATAAGATACACGGCTCAGCAGTCAGTATCACACAGGAGAGGATTAGATACACGGCTCAGCAGTCAGTATCACACAGGAGAGGATTAGATACACGGCTCAGCAGACAGTATCACACAGGAGAGGATTAGATACAAGGCTCAGCAGACTGTATCACACAGGAGAGGATTAGATACACGGCTCAGCAGTCAGTATCACACAGGAGAGGATTAGATACACGGCTCAGCAGTCAGTAACACAGGATAGGATTAGATACACAGCTCAGCAGACAGTATCACACAGGAGAGGATTAGATACACAGCTCAGCAGTCAGTATCACACAGGAGAGGATTAGATACACGGCTCAGCAGTCGGTATCACACAGGAGAGGATTAGATACACGGCTCAGCAGACAGTATCACACAGGAGAGGATTAGATACACGGCTCAGCAGTCAGTATCACACAGGAGAGGATTAGATACACGGCTCAGCAGACAGTATCACACAGGAGAGGATTAGATACACGGCTCAGCAGACAGTATCACACAGGAGAGGATTAGATACACGGCTCAGCAGTCAGTATCACACAGGAGAGGATTAGATACACGGCTCAGCAGTCAGTATCACACAGGAGAGGATTAGATACACGGCTCAGCAGACAGTATCACACAGGAGAGGATTAGATACACAGCTCAGCAGTCAGTATCACACAGGATAGGATTAGATACACGGCTCAGCAGACAGTATCACACAGGAGAGGATTAGATACACGGCTCAGCAGACAGTATCACACAGGAGAGGATTAGATACACGGCTCAGCAGTCAGCATCACACAGGAGAGGATTAGATACACGGCTCAGCAGTCAGTATCACACAGGAGAGGATTAGATACACGGCTCAGCAGTCAGTATCACACAGGAGAGGATTAGATACACGGCTCAGCAGTCAGTATCACACAGGAGAGGATTAGATACACGGCTCAGCAGACAGTATCACACAGGAGAGGATTAGATACACAGCTCAGCAGTCAGTATCACACAGGATAGGATTAGATACACGGCTCAGCAGACAGTATCACACAGGAGAGGATTAGATACACGGCTCAGCAGACAGTATCACACAGGAGAGGATTAGATACACAGCTCAGCAGTCAGTATCACACAGGATAGGGTTAGATACACAGCTCAGCAGTCAGTATCACACAGGATAGGATTAGATACAGTGCTCAGCAGTCAGTATCGCACAGGATAGGATTAGATACACGGCTGAGCAGACAGTATCACACAGGAGAGGATTAGATACACGGCTCAGCAGTCAGTATCACACAGGAGAGGATTAGATACACGGCTGAGCAGTCAGTAACACAGGATAGGATTAGATACACAGCTCAGCAGACAGTATCACACAGGAGAGGATTAGATACACAGCTCAGCAGTCAGTATCACACAGGAGAGGATTAGATACACGGCTCAGCAGTCGGTATCACACAGGAGAGGATTAGATACACGGCTCAGCAGTCAGTATCACACAGGAGAGGATTAGATACACGGCTCAGCAATCAGTATCACACAGGATAGGATTAGATACATGGCTCAGCAGTCAGTATCACACAGGATAGGATTAGATACACAGCTCAGCAGTCAGTATCACACAGGATAGGATTAGATACACAGCTCAGCAGTCAGTATCACACAGGAGAGGATTAGATACACGGCTCAGCAGACAGTATCACACAGGAGAGGATTAGATACACGGCTCAGCAGACAGTATCACACAGGAGAGGATTAGATACACGGCTCAGCAGTCAGTATCACACAGGAGAGGATTAGATACACAGCTCAGCAGTCAGTATCACACAGGAGAGGATTAGATACACGGCTCAGCAGACAGTATCACACAGGAGAGGATTAGATACACGGCTCAGCAGACTGTATCACACAGGAGAGGATTAGATACACGGCTCAGCAGTCAGTATCACACAGGAGAGGATTAGATACACAGCTCAGCAGTCAGTATCACACAGGAGAGGATTAGATACACGGCTCAGCAGACAGTATCACACAGGAGAGGATTAGATACACGGCTCAGCAGACAGTATCACACAGGAGAGGATTAGATACACGGCTCAGCAGTCAGTATCACACAGGAGAGGATTAGATACACGGCTCAGCAGTCAGTATCACACAGGAGAGGATTAGATACACGGCTCAGCAGACAGTATCACACAGGAGAGGATTAGATACACAGCTCAGCAGTCAGTATCACACAGGATAGGATTAGATACACGGCTCAGCAGACAGTATCACACAGGAGAGGATTAGATACACGGCTCAGCAGACAGTATCACACAGGAGAGGATTAGATACACGGCTCAGCAGTCAGTATCACACAGGAGAGGATTAGATACACGGCTCAGCAGTCAGTATCACACAGGAGAGGATTAGATACACGGCTCAGCAGTCAGTATCACACAGGAGAGGATTAGATACACGGCTCAGCAGTCAGTATCACACAGGAGAGGATTAGATACACGGCTCAGCAGACAGTATCACACAGGAGAGGATTAGATACACAGCTCAGCAGTCAGTATCACACAGGATAGGATTAGATACACGGCTCAGCAGACAGTATCACACAGGAGAGGATTAGATACACGGCTCAGCAGACAGTATCACACAGGAGAGGATTAGATACACAGCTCAGCAGTCAGTATCACACAGGATAGGGTTAGATACACAGCTCAGCAGTCAGTATCACACAGGATAGGATTAGATACAGTGCTCAGCAGTCAGTATCGCACAGGATAGGATTAGATACACGGCTGAGCAGACAGTATCACACAGGAGAGGATTAGATACACGGCTCAGCAGTCAGTATCACACAGGAGAGGATTAGATACACGGCTGAGCAGTCAGTAACACAGGATAGGATTAGATACACAGCTCAGCAGACAGTATCACACAGGAGAGGATTAGATACACAGCTCAGCAGTCAGTATCACACAGGAGAGGATTAGATACACGGCTCAGCAGTCGGTATCACACAGGAGAGGATTAGATACACGGCTCAGCAGTCAGTATCACACAGGAGAGGATTAGATACACGGCTCAGCAATCAGTATCACACAGGATAGGATTAGATACATGGCTCAGCAGTCAGTATCACACAGGATAGGATTAGATACACAGCTCAGCAGTCAGTATCACACAGGATAGGATTAGATACACAGCTCAGCAGTCAGTATCACACAGGAGAGGATTAGATACACGGCTCAGCAGACAGTATCACACAGGAGAGGATTAGATACACGGCTCAGCAGACAGTATCACACAGGAGAGGATTAGATACACGGCTCAGCAGTCAGTATCACACAGGAGAGGATTAGATACACGGCTCAGCAGTCAGTATCACACAGGAGAGGATTAGATACACGGCTCAGCAGACAGTATCACACAGGAGAGGATTAGATACACGGCTCAGCAGACTGTATCACACAGGAGAGGATTAGATACACGGCTCAGCAGTCAGTATCACACAGGAGAGGATTAGATACACGGCTCAGCAGTCAGTAACACAGGATAGGATTAGATACACAGCTCAGCAGACAGTATCACACAGGAGAGGATTAGATACACAGCTCAGCAGTCAGTATCACACAGGAGAGGATTAGATACACGGCTCAGCAGTCGGTATCACACAGGAGAGGATTAGATACACGGCTCAGCAGTCAGTATCACACAGGAGAGGATTAGATACACGGCTCAGCAATCAGTATCACACAGGATAGGATTAGATACATGGCTCAGCAGTCAGTATCACACAGGATAGGATTAGATACACAGCTCAGCAGTCAGTATCACACAGGATAGGATTAGATACACAGCTCAGCAGTCAGTATCACACAGGAAAGGATTAGATACACGGCTCAGCAGACAGTATCACACAGGAGAGGATTAGATACACGGCTCAGCAGACAGTATCACACAGGAGAGGATTAGATACACGGCTCAGCAGTCAGTATCACACAGGAGAGGATTAGATACACAGCTCAGCAGTCAGTATCACACAGGAGAGGATTAGATACACGGCTCAGCAGACAGTATCACACAGGAGAGGATTAGATACACGGCTCAGCAGACTGTATCACACAGGAGAGGATTAGATACACGGCTCAGCAGTCAGTATCACACAGGAGAGGATTAGATACACGGCTCAGCAGACAGTATCACACAGGAGAGGATTAGATACACGGCTCAGCAGTCAGTATCACACAGGAGAGGATTAGATACACGGCTCAGCAGTCAGTATCACACAGGAGAGGATTAGATACACGGCTCAGCAGACAGTATCACACAGGAGAGGATTAGATACACAGCTCAGCAGTCAGTATCACACAGGATAGGATTAGATACACGGCTCAGCAGACAGTATCACACAGGAGAGGATTAGATACACGGCTCAGCAGACAGTATCACACAGGAGAGGATTAGATACACGGCTCAGCAGTCAGTATCACACAGGAGAGGATTAGATACACGGCTCAGCAGTCAGTATCACACAGGAGAGGATTAGATACACGGCTCACCAGTCAGTATCACACAGGAGAGGATTAGATACACGGCTCAGCAGTCAGTATCACACAGGAGAGGATTAGATACACGGCTCAGCAGACAGTATCACACAGGAGAGGATTAGATACACAGCTCAGCAGTCAGTATCACACAGGATAGGATTAGATACACGGCTCAGCAGACAGTATCACACAGGAGA
The DNA here is from genome assembly GCF_039654945.1 of Dendrobates tinctorius. Taxonomy (NCBI): domain Eukaryota; kingdom Metazoa; phylum Chordata; class Amphibia; order Anura; family Dendrobatidae; genus Dendrobates; species Dendrobates tinctorius. The sequence goes on along the minus strand of NW_027361998.1, from coordinate 13,204,122 downwards.
GGATTAGATACACGGCTCAGCAGACAGTATCACACAGGAGAGGATTAGATACACAGCTCAGCAGTCAGTATCACACAGGATAGGGTTAGATACACAGCTCAGCAGTCAGTATCACACAGGATAGGATTAGATACAGTGCTCAGCAGTCAGTATCGCACAGGATAGGATTAGATACACGGCTGAGCAGACAGTATCACACAGGAGAGGATTAGATACACGGCTCAGCAGTCAGTATCACACAGGAGAGGATTAGATACACGGCTGAGCAGTCAGTAACACAGGATAGGATTAGATACACAGCTCAGCAGACAGTATCACACAGGAGAGGATTAGATACACAGCTCAGCAGTCAGTATCACACAGGAGAGGATTAGATACACGGCTCAGCAGTCGGTATCACACAGGAGAGGATTAGATACACGGCTCAGCAGTCAGTATCACACAGGAGAGGATTAGATACACGGCTCAGCAATCAGTATCACACAGGATAGGATTAGATACATGGCTCAGCAGTCAGTATCACACAGGATAGGATTAGATACACAGCTCAGCAGTCAGTATCACACAGGATAGGATTAGATACACAGCTCAGCAGTCAGTATCACACAGGAGAGGATTAGATACACGGCTCAGCAGACAGTATCACACAGGAGAGGATTAGATACACGGCTCAGCAGACAGTATCACACAGGAGAGGATTAGATACACGGCTCAGCAGTCAGTATCACACAGGAGAGGATTAGATACACAGCTCAGCAGTCAGTATCACACAGGAGAGGATTAGATACACGGCTCAGCAGACAGTATCACACAGGAGAGGATTAGATACACGGCTCAGCAGACTGTATCACACAGGAGAGGATTAGATACACGGCTCAGCAGTCAGTATCACACAGGAGAGGATTAGATACACGGCTCAGCAGACAGTATCACACAGGAGAGGATTAGATACACGGCTCAGCAGTCAGTATCACACAGGAGAGGATTAGATACACGGCTCAGCAGTCAGTATCACACAGGAGAGGATTAGATACACGGCTCAGCAGACAGTATCACACAGGAGAGGATTAGATACACAGCTCAGCAGTCAGTATCACACAGGATAGGATTAGATACACGGCTCAGCAGACAGTATCACACAGGAGAGGATTAGATACACGGCTCAGCAGACAGTATCACACAGGAGAGGATTAGATACACGGCTCAGCAGTCAGTATCACACAGGAGAGGATTAGATACACGGCTCAGCAGTCAGTATCACACAGGAGAGGATTAGATACACGGCTCAGCAGTCAGTATCACACAGGAGAGGATACTTGGGTAATCGTTTAGATAATTTGTGTTGCAAATCTGTAGTGTTGAATATATGATGTGAAATGTTGTTATGTGCAATATAATCATTAGAATTTGTTATAACTAACCACAGTTGGTTACTATACCCGGGCAACGCCGGGCTCTTCAGCTAGTATAATATAAATCTGGAAACAGCCTAACCAGAAAAAAAAATCAAAACACCAGGATTATGTATTTTTGGCCTCCACAACACTGCAAACAATGCAATAGGAGGTGATCAAAACATCATATCTGACCCAAAATAATACCAGTAAAAATGTCGGCTCAGGGTAGAAAAAATAAACCCTCAAATAGCCCGATATCCTGAAAAATGAAAAGGCTACAGTTCTCGGAAACGGCCACATAAGCAGAAAAACAATTCAGTCAAACTTTCTTTCACCACTAAAATATAAAACCCCCTATACATGGTTAGTATCGGTGCACTCATAATGACCTGGAGAATTATAATTGCAGGTCAGTTTTACCAGATAGTGACCATGGTAATAGAAATATATATATAAAAAAAATTGTAGAATTGCACTCTCTTTGCAATTTCAATGCACTTGGATTTTTTTTTTCCATGCATCACATGATAAAATCAATGCTGTTATTCAAAATTACAACTCATCCTGCCTAAAAACAAGCCCTCATACAATAAAAAATGTATGATTCTTGGAACAAAGGGAGGAAAAAAGAAAAGGGCAAATATGGAAAATCACAAGGTCATGAAGGGGTTAAAGTAAGGGATAGAACTAGTGACAACATAAAACCATAAACCCCTGCCGTGATGATGGTGAGACTGACAAAAGAAGTCTCCTCTCTTGATCATCTCAGACATTTGTTGGCCCAGATTGCAGCAGTTGTGGCTGCGGCTGACAATCATCCCCAAATTGGTAGAATGCAAATTTGCAAATGTTAATATTCATATAAACCAGGGATTGGAGAAGCAGGAAGCTCATCTGCATATTTCCGGTGCGTTCTGGGAAGAGGAGAAGAGTCGCCTTAAGGTGATCGATCGCTGGGTCTCGCTGTTTGAGGACATCGCAAAACCGCGCGCCGAGTTTCCACCCGTCGTAGCCTGCATCAGCAATATGGAAGAGAAGAAAATCCACATGGTCACCTGCAACACATGCTACATGTTTACGGATCTTCCGGCCCAAAAACTCAACTTTACCTGTCAGAAGTGCAAACTTGTTGCCCTCTTAGAGAAAAAGGTGCAGGGACTGGAAGAAAGAATAGCAGCATTGAAGGTAATTAAAGAACATGAGGACTTCTTGGATGAAGCAGAAGCAACCATTCAGGATTGGGAAAGTGAGAAAAGCTTCAGAGCACATACAGAGGCTGAAAAGTGGAGCCATGTGACGAAAAGAAGCAAACGGATCAAGTGGTCATCACCACCCACACAGCTTAGTAACCAATATGAAGCCCTCATGCTGGAGAACGAAAATGGCACAGCTCAGGATGATACCGTATCGACGAGAGAAGACACACTATCAACAAAAGAAGTTACTCCGTCAACAAAAGCGGAAACAAATGACACTCAAAAACACTCACGAGCAACAAGCAGTGGGTCCGGAAAGAAAAGAAGAGTGGTAGTTGTGGGCGACTCACTACTAAGAGGCACGGAGGCAACTATCTGCAGGCCGGACATAACCGCCCGAGAAGTATGCTGCCTCCCAGGAGCAAAAATCAAGGATGTGGCCAACAGGATACCAACTATCCTCAAATCCAAGGACGACTACCCTCTCCTACTGATACATGTAGGCACAAACGAAACGGCAAGAAATGACCTACCAACTATCTGCGAAGACTTTGAAATTCTGGGGAAGAAAATAAAGGAACGGAACGTACAGGTTGTTTTCTCATCAATCCTCCCAGTCGATGGTCATGGCATCAGAAGATGGAATAGGATACTAGAGGTGAACAACTGGCTACGACGGTGGTGCAGGCAGCAAGGATTTGGATTCTTGGACCATGGCGTGAATTACCTCTATGATGGACTTCTCGGAAGAGATGGGATACACCTCACAAAACCTGGGAAACACACATTCGCCAGAACACTTGCCACACTCATCAGGAGGGCTTTAAACTAGAAGAAGAGGGGATGGGAGGAAAAACAGCAGACAAGAGGGTCATGGGATGCATTAGAAGAGGTCTGGGGACACGAGATGAAAACATAATTCTCTCTCTGTACAAATCACTCTTCAGACCACACTTGGAGGATTGTGTGCAATTTTGGACGCCGGTGCTCAAGAAAGACATTACTGAACTTGAAAGGGTTCAAAGGCGGGCTACTAAAATGATAAATGGAGTTGGTTCACTACAATACCCAGAAAGGTTATCAAAATTAGGTCTATTTACTCTAGAAAAGAGAAGACTTAGGGGAGACCTAATATATATGTACAAGTATATCAGAGGGCAATACAGAGATCTCTCCAATGAACTGTTTGTACCAAGGACTGTGACAAGAACAAGGGGCAATCTCTTCGTTTGGAGGAAAGACAATTTCTGCACCAGCATAGAAGAGGGTTCTTCACGGTAAGAGCAGTGAGGCTCTGGAATTCTCTTCCTGAGGAAGTGGTGATGGCCAACTCACTGAATGAATGTAAGAAAGGAATGGATGCTTTTCTTGTGAGTAACAGTATAGAAGGTTACGAATAACAGAATATTATAGGTAGATGGTTGACCCAGCTTAGGGGAAGGAATTTTTTTCCCTATGGAGAAAATTGGCTTCTACTCTGTGGGTTTTTTGCCTTCCCCAGGATCAACAATGCAGAACAGCTGCACTAAAAATAGGCTGAACTAGATGGACATAAGGTCTTCCTTCAGCCTTCAAAACTATGTTACTATGTTACTATAGGGGAGCTGTGGGCCCGTCATACTGCATATAGTGGAGCTGTGAGGGAATCATACTGTGTATGGGGGGAGCTGTGAGCCTATTATACTGCGTAGAGTGGAGATGTGTTCCCATCAAACTGTGTATAGGGGTGCTGTGGGGGCATCACACCACTTATAGGAGAGATGAGGGAGCATCATACTTTATAAGGGGGAGCTGTGGGCCTGTGTATAGGGGAGCTGTGGGGGCATCATTTGGTGTATAGGGGCCCATAAAACCACTTATACGAGAGATGTGGGAACATCATACTGTGCATGGGCGAGCTGTGGGCCCATTATACTGTGTTTAGGGGAGCTGTGGGGGAATCATACTGTATATAGGGGAGCTGTGGGGGGCCCATTATATTGTGTAGAGGGGAGCATCAATCTGTTTATAGGAGAGCTGTGGGCCCATTATACCGTGTATAGGAGAGCTGTAGGCCCATTATACTACTTATAGGAGAGATGTGGGAACATCATACTGTATACATACAGTGATGAGCAAAGGGGTAACAATGTTTTGATCTTCTTTCAGGATCCATATCTCACCAGCCACTACTGCTTTGAATCTGAGACTCCCATCATTTTATAGACAATCATCTTGACTATCTCATAAATAAATTTGACTGGCAGCTATTTAGCATATGATTAGTTATGCAGATTTGCGTCATGTCACTGCATTGTTACTGTTTTGCTCCTGGTGGTGGAGAATCTTTTTCTTCTTGAATACTACAATTAACAGTCTGTGCTCACATTCCCTAATAGTTCTATGTTATTAGGTAGATTCCCAAATAAAAAATTTGAAGAAAATTTTGTGAATTTGACAAAATCAAATTTCAAAAGAGCAACACATCTCAATTGCTTTTGTTTCTTGAGTCCTCACTAAATTGTTTCAGAACTATCATGTGGTATAAATGCAGTCAATCGTGTAAAAAAATCAGAAACAAAAAAATATTTTTTAATAAAAATAATTTTCTGTTATATATTGAAAAAATTACCGAATCTTAAGGAATATGTGTTAGATTTTTGGTTCTGAAGAATTTTGAGTTTGGTTATTGCTTGAATATGATGATCGTCTATATACTGTATATAAAACTGAATGTGTGTGTGGTGTGTGTATCACCAACCAATCACAAAGGATCTTTCATTTCACCAGAGCTGTTTAAAAGAAGCTGAGCTGTGATTGGTTGCTATGAGCAACAGTTTTATTTGCAACCAATCCCTAAGCATCTTTCATTTCACCAGAGCTGTTTAAAATAAGCTGAGCTGTGATTGGTTGCTATGAGCAACAGCTTTCCCACTCCACAACACCTCAGCAGACACTGACTGGGTGGGAGAAATCTAGCATCCCCGGGAACATAAGTTCCCAGCCATTGTCTGCATTGTCTGCCCCCAGAAAGGAGCAGAGAGCACATGACAGAAATGAATCCCCCCTCCCTGCCCATATACCCATCACACATCCTCCATCCCATAGGCACATTTTCCCTCTTAAAGGGATCTCCGGTATGGAAGTGAGGGCAAATCCCTCAGCGATCTGGTTCTGATGCCAGGCCTCTCTTAAAGAGATTCCCGGGATGGAAGCTTGGACCATTCCACTCAGCACTCTGGTTCTGACCCCAGGCTGATGGGATGATGTGGGATATTAGAGGTAGTAGTCCGGTGACTCTGGCTGACGGGATGATGTGGGATATTAGGGGGAGTAGTCCGGTGGCTCTGGCTGATGGGATGATGTGGGATACTAGGGGTAGTTGTCCGGTGGCTCTGGCTGACGGGATGATGTGGGATATTAGGGGTAGTAGTCCGGTGGCTCTGGCTGAAGGGATGATGTGGGATATTAGGGGTAGTAGTCCGGTGGCTCTGGCTGATGGGATGATGTGGGATATTAGGGGTAGTAGTCCGGTGGCTCTGGCTGACGGGATGATGTGGGATATTAGGGGTAGTAGTCCGGTGGCTCTGGCTGATGGGATGATGTGGGATATTAGTGGTAGTAGTCCGGTGGCTCTGGCTGATGGGATGATGTGGGATATTAGGGGTAGTAGTCCGGTGGCTCTGGCTGATGGGATGATGTGGGATATTAGGGGTAGTAGTCCGGTGGCTCTGGCTGACGGGATGATGTGGGATATTAGGGGTAGTAGTCCGATGGCTCTGGCTGACGGGATGATGTGGGATATTAGGGGTAGTAGTCTGGTGGCTCTGGCTGATGGGATGATGTGGGATATTAGGGGTAGTAGTCCGGTGGCTCTGGCTGACGGTATGATGTGGGATATTAGGGGTAGTAGTCCGGTGGCTCTGGCTGACGGGATGATGTGGGATATTAGGGGTAGTAGTCCGGTGGCTCTGGCTGATGGGATGATGTGGGATATTAGGGGTAGTAGTCCGGTGGCTCTGGCTGACGGGATGATGTGGGATATTAGGGGTAGTAGTCCGGTGGCTCTGGCTGACGGGATGATGTGGGATATTAGGGGTAGTAGTCCGGTGGCTCTGGCTGATGGGATGATGTGGGATATTAGGGGTAGTAGTCCGATGGCTCTGGCTGACGGGATGATGTGGGATATTAGGGGTAGTAGTCTGGTGGCTCTGGCTGATGGGATGATGTGGGGTATTAGGGGGAGTAGTCCGGTGGCTCTGGCTGACGGGATGATGTGGGATATTAGGGGTAGTAGTCTGGTGTCTCTGGCTGATGGGATGATGTGGGATATTAGGGGTAGTAGTCCGGTGGCTCTGGCTGATGGGATGATGTTGGATATTAGGGGTAGTAGTCCGGTGGCTCTGGCTGATGGGATGATGTGGGATATTAGGGGTAGTAGTCTGGTGGCTCTGGCTGATGGGATGATGTGGGGTATTAGGGGGAGTAGTCCGGTGGCTCTGGCTGACGGGATGATGTGGGATATTAGGGGTAGTAGTCTGGTGTCTCTGGCTGATGGGATGATGTGGGATATTAGGGGTAGTAGTCCGGTGGCTCTGGCTGATGGGATGATGTTGGATATTAGGGGTAGTAGTCCGGTGGCTCTGGCTGATGGGATGATGTGGGATATTAGGGGTAGTAGTCCGGTGGCTCTGGCTGACGGTATGATGTGGGATATTAGGGGTAGTAGTCCGGTGGCTCTGGCTGACGGGATGATGTGGGATATTAGGGGTAGTAGTCTGGTGGCTCTGGCTGATGGGATGATGTGGGATATTAGGGGTAGTAGTCCGGTGGCTCTGGCTGATGGGATGATGTTGGATATTAGGGGTAGTAGTCCGGTGGCTCTGGCTGATGGGATGATGTGGGATATTAGGGGTAGTAGTCCGGTGGCTCTGGCTGATGGGATGATGTTGGATATTAGGGGTAGTAGTCCGGTGGCTCTGGCTGATGGGATGATGTGGGATATTAGGGGTAGTAGTCCGGTGGCTCTGGCTGACGGGATGATGTGGGATATTAGGGGTAGTAGTCTGGTGTCTCTGGCTGATGGGATGATGTGGGATATTAGGGGTAGTAGTCCGGTGGCTCTGGCTGATGGGATGATGTTGGATATTAGGGGTAGTAGTCCGGTGGCTCTGGCTGATGGGATGATGTGGGATATTAGGGGTAGTAGTCCGGTGGCTCTGGCTGACGGTATGATGTGGGATATTAGGGGTAGTAGTCCGGTGGCTCTGGCTGACGGGATGATGTGGGATATTAGGGGTAGTAGTCTGGTGGCTCTGGGTGATGGGATGATGTGGGATATTAGGGGTAGTAGTCCGGTGGCTCTGGCTGATGGGATGATGTTGGATATTAGGGGTAGTAGTCCGGTGGCTCTGGCTGATGGGATGATGTGGGATATTAGGGGTAGTAGTCCGGTGGCTCTGGCTGATGGGATGATGTTGGATATTAAGGGTAGTAGTCCGGTGGCTCTGGCTGATGGGATGATGTGGGATATTAGGGGTAGTAGTCCGGTGGCTCTAGCTGACGGGATGATGTGGGATATTAGGGGTAGTAGTCCGGTGGCTCTGGCTGATGGTATGATGTGGGATATTAGGGGTAGTAGTCCGGTGGCTCTGGCTGACGGGATGATGTGGGATATTAGGGGTAGTAGTCTGGTGGCTCTGGCTGATGGGATGATGTGGGATATTAGGGGTAGTAGTCCGGTGGCTCTGGCTGATGGGATGATGTGGGATATTAGGGGTAGTAGTCCGGTGGCTCTGGCTGATGGGATGATGTTGGATATTAGGGGTAGTAGTCCGGTGGCTCTGGCTGATGGGATGATGTGGGATATTAGGGGTAGTTGTCCGGTGGCTCTGGCTGATGGGATGATGTGGGATATTAGGGGTAGTAGTCCGGTGGCTCTGGCTGACGGGATGATGTGGGATATTAGGGGTAGTAGTCCGGTGGCTCTGGCTGATGGGATGATGTGGGATATTAGGGGTAGTAGTCCGGTGGCTCTGGCTGATGGGATGATGTTGGATATTAGGGGTAGTTGTCCGGTGGCTCTGGCTGATGGGATGATGTGGGATATTAGGGGTAGTAGTCCGGTGGCTCTGGCTGATGGGATGATGTTGGATATTAGGGGTAATAGTCCGGTGGCTCTGGCTGATGGGATGATGTGGGATATTAGGGGTAGTAGTCCGGTGGCTCTGGCTGACGGGATGATGTGGGATATTAGGGGTAGTAGTCCGGTGGCTCTGGCTGACGGGATGATGTGGGATATTAGGGGTAGTAGTCTGGTGGCTCTGGCTGATGGGATGATGTGGGATATTAGTGGTAGTAGTCCGGTGGCTCTGACTGACGGGACGATGTGGGATATTAGGGGTAGTAGTCCGGTGGCTCTGGCTGACGGGATGATGTGGGATATTAGGGGTAGTAGTCCGGTGGCTCTGGCTGATGGGATGATGTTGGATATTAGGGGTAGTAGTCCGGTGGCTCTGGCTGATGGGATGATGTTGGATATTAGGGGTAGTAGTCTGGTGGCTCTGGCTGATGGGATGATGTGGGATATTAGGGGTAGTAGTCCGGTGGCTCTGGCTGATGGGATGATGTGGGATATTAGGGGTAGTAGTCCGGTGGCTCTGGCTGATGGGATGATGTTGGATATTAGGGGTAGTAGTCCGGTGGCTCTGGCTGATGGGATGATGTGGGATATTAGGGGTAGTAGTCCGGTGGCTCTGGCTGATGGGATGATGTGGGATATTAGGGGTAGTAGTCCGGTGGCTCTGGCTGACGGTGTGATGTGGGATATTAGGGGTAGTAGTCCGGTGGCTCTGGCTGACGGGATGATGTGGGATATTAGGGGTAGTAGTCTGGTGGCTCTGGCTGATGGGATGATGTGGGATATTAGGGGTAGTAGTCCGGTGGCTCTGGCTGATGGGATGATGTTGGATATTAGGGGTAGTAGTCCAGTGGCTCTGGCTGATGGAATGATGTGGGATATTAGGGGTAGTAGTCCGGTGGCTCTGGCTGATGGGATGATGTGGGATATTAGGGGTAGTAGTCCGGTGGCTCTGGCTGACGGTATGATGTGGGATATTAGGGGTAGTAGTCCGGTGGCTCTGGCTGACGGGATGATGTGGGATATTAGGGATAGTAGTCCGGTGGCTCTGGCTGACGGGATGATGTGGGATATTAGGGGTAGTAGTCTGGTGGCTCTGGCTGATGGGATGATGTGGGATATTAGGGGTAGTAGTCCGGTGGCTCTGGCTGATGGGATGATGTGGAATATTAGGGGTAGTAGTCCAGTGGCTCTGGCTGATGGGATGATGTGGGATATTAGTGGTGGTAGTCCAGTGGCTCTGGCTGATGGGATGATGGGGGATATTAGGGGTAGTAGTCCGGTGGCTCTGGCTAATGGGATGATGTGGGATATTAGGGGTAGTAGTCCGGTGGCTCTGGCTGACGGGATGATGTGGGATATTAGGGGTAGTAGTCTGGTGGCTCTGGCTGATGGGATGATGTGGGATATTAGGGGTAGTAGTCCGGTGGCTCTGGCTGATGGGATGATGGGGGATATTAGGGGTAGTAGTCCGGTGGCTCTGGCTGATGGGATGATGTGGGATATTAGCGGTAGTAGTCCGGTGGCTCTGGCTGACGGGATGATGTGGGATATTAGTGGTGGTAGTCCGGTGGCTCTGGCTGATGGGATGATGTGGGATATTAGGGGTAGTAGTCTGGTGGCTCTGGCTGATGGGATGATGTGGGATATTAGTGGTAGTAGTCCGGTGGCTCTGGCTGACGGGATGATGTGGGATATTAGGGGTGGTAGTCCGGTGGCTCTGGCTGATGGGATGATGTGGGATATTAGGGGTGGTAGTCCGGTGGCTCTGGCTGATGGGATGATGTGGGATATTAGGGGTAGTAGTCCGGTGGCTCTGGCTGATGGGATGATGTGGGATATTAGGGGTAGTAGTCCGGTGGCTCTGGCTGACGGGATGATGTGGGATATTAGGGGTAGTAGTCTGGTGGCTCTGGCTGATGGGATGATGTGGGATATTAGTGGTAGTAGTCCGGTGGCTCTGGCTGACGGGATGATGTGGGATATTAGTGGTGGTAGTCCGGTGGCTCTGGCTGATGGGATGATGTGGGATATTAGGGGTGGTAGTCCGGTGGCTCTGGCTGATGGGATGATGTGGGATATTAGGGGTAGTAGTCCGGTGGCTCTGGCTGATGGGATGATGTGGGATATTAGGGGTAGTAGTCCGGTGGCTCTGGCTGACGGGATGATGTGGGATATTAGGGGTAGTAGTCCGGTGGCTCTGGCTGATGGGATGATGTGGGATATTAGGGGTAGTAGTCTGTTGGCTCTGGCTGATGGGATGATGTGGGATATTAGTGGTAGTAGTCCGGTGGGTCTGGCTGACGGGATGATGTGGGATATTAGGGGTAGTAGTCCGGTGGCTCTGGCTGACGGGATGATGTGGGATATTAGGGGTAGTAGTCCGGTGGCTCTGGCTGACGGGATGATGTGGGATATTAGGGGTAGTAGTCCGGTGGCTCTGGCTGATGGGATGATGTGGGATATTAGGGGTAGTAGTCCGGTGGCTCTGGCTGATGGGATGATGTGGGATATTAGTGGTAGTAGTCCGGTGGCTCTGGCTGACGGGATGATGTGCGATATTAGGGGTAGTAGTCCGGTGGCTCTGGCTGACGGGATGATGTGGGATATTAGGGGTAGTAGTCCGGTGGCTCTGGCTGATGGGATGATGTAGGATATTAGGGGTAGTAGTCCGGTGGCTCTGGCTGACGGGATGATGTAGGATATTAGGGGTAGTAGTCCGGTGGCTCTGGCTGACGGGATGATGTGGGATATTGGGGTAGTAGTCCGGTGGCTCTGGCTGATGGGATGATGTGGGATATTAGGGGTAGTAGTCCGGTGGCTCTGGCTGTCGGGATGATGTGGGATATTAGGGGTAGTAGTCCGGTGGCTCTGGCTGATGGGATGATGTGGGATATTAGGGGTAGTAGTCCGGTGGCTCTGGCTGACGGGATGATGTGGGATATTAGGGGTAGTAGTCCGGTGGCTCTGGCTGATGGGATGATGTGGGATATTAGGGGTAGTAGTCCGGTGGCTCTGGCTGATGGGATGATGTGGGATATTAGGGTTAGTAGTCCGGTGGCTCTGGCTGACGGGATGATGTGGGATATTAGGGGTAGTAGTCCGGTGGCTCTGGCTGACGGGATGATGTGGGATATTAGGGGTAGTAGTCCGGTGGCTCTGGCTGACGGGATGATGTGGGATATTAGGGGTAGTAGTCCGGTGGCTCTGGCTGACGGGATGATGTTGGATATTAGGGGTAGTAGTCCGGTGGCTCTGGCTGATGGGATGATGTGGGATATTAGGGGTAGTAGTCCGGTGGCTCTGGCTGACGGGATGATGTGGGATATTAGGGGTAGTAGTCCGGTGGCTCTGGCTGACGGGATGATGTGGTATATTAGGGGTAGTAGTCCGGTGGCTCTGGCTGACGGGATGATGTGGGATATTAGGGGTAGTAGTCCGGTGGCTCTGACTGACGGGATGATGTGGGATATTAGGGGTAGTAGTCCGGTGGCTCTGGCTGACGGGATGATGTGGGATATTAGGGGTAGTAGTCCGGTGGCTCTGACTGACGGGATGATGTGGGATATTAGGGGTAGTAGTCCGGTGGCTCTGGCTGACGGGATGATGTGGGATATTAGGGGTAGTAGTCCGGTGGCTCTGGCTGACGGGATGATGTGGGATATTAGGGGTAGTAGTCCGGTGGCTCTGGCTGACGGGATGATGTGGGATATTAGGGGTAGTAGTCCGGTGGCTCTGGCTGACGGGATGATGTGGGATATTAGGGGTAGTAGTCCGGTGGCTCTGGCTGACGGGATGATGTGGGATATTAGGGGTAGTAGTCCGGTGGCTCTGGCTGACGGGATGATGTGGGATATTAGGGGTAGTTGTCCGGTGGCTCTGGCTGACGGGATGATGTGGGATATTAGTGGTAGTAGTCCGGTGGCTCTGGCTGACGGGATGATGTGGGATATTAGTGGTAGTAGTCCGGTGGCTCTGGCTGACGGGATGATGTGGGATATTAGGGGTAGTTGTCCGGTGGCTCTGGCTGACGGGATGATGTGGGATATTAGGGGTAGTAGTCCGGTGGCTCTGGCTGACGGGATGATGTGGGATATTAGGGGTAGTAGTCCGGTGGCTCTGGCTGACGGGATAATGTGGGATATTAGTGGTAGTAGTCCGGTGGCTCTGGTTGATGGGATGATGTGGGATATTAGTGGTAGTAGTCCGGTGGCTCTGACTGACGGGATGATGTGGGATATTAGGGGTAGTAGTCCGGTGGCTCTGGCTGATGGGATGATGTGGGATATTAGTGGTAGTAGTCCGGTGGGTCTGGCTGACGGGATGATGTGGGATATTAGGGGTAGTAGTCTGGTGGCTCTGGCTGACGGGATGATGTGGGATATTAGGGGTAGTAGTCCGGTGGCTCTGACTGATGGGATGATGTGGGATATTAGGGGTAGTAGTCCGGTGGCTCTGGCTGACGGGATGATGTGGGATATTAGTGGTAGTAGTCCGGTGGGTCTGGCTGACGGGATGATGTGGGATATTAGGGGTAGTAGTCCGGTGGCTCTGGCTGACGGGATGATGTGGGATATTAGGGGTAGTAGTCCGGTGGCTCTGACTGATGGGATGATGTGGGATATTAGGGGTAGTAGTCCGGTGGCTCTGGCTGACGGGATGATGTGGGATATTAGGGGTAGTAGTCCGGTGGCTCTGGCTGACGGGATGATGTGGGATATTAGGGGTAGTAGTCCGGTGGCTCTGGCTGATGGGATGATGTGGGATATTAGGGGTAGTAGTCCTGTGGCTCTGGCTGACGGGATGATGTGGGATATTAGGGGTAGTAGTCCGGTGGCTCTGGCTGACGGGATGATGTGGGATATTAGGGGTAGTAGTCCGGTGGCTCTGGCTGACGGGATGATGTGTGATATTAGGGGTAGTAGTCCGGTGGCTCTGACTGACGGGATGATGTGGGATATTAGGGGTAGTAGTCCGGTGGCTCTGGCTGACGGGATGATGTGGGATATTAGGGGTAGTAGTCCGGTGGCTCTGGCTGACGGGATGATGTGGGATATTAGGGGTAGTAGTCCGGTGGCTCTGGCTGACGGGATGATGTGGGATATTAGAGGTAGTAGTCCGGTGGCTCTGGCTGACGGGATGATGTGGGATATTAGGGGTAGTAGTCCGGTGGCTCTGGCTGACGGGATGATGTGTGATATTAGGGGTAGTAGTCCGGTGGCTCTGACTGACGGGATGATGTGGGATATTAGGGGTAGTAGTCCGGTGGCTCTGGCTGACGGGATGATGTGGGATATTAGGGGTAGTAGTCCGGTGGCTCTGGCTGACGGGATGATGTGGGATATTAGTGGTAGTAGTCCGGTGGCTCTGGCTGATGGGATGATGTGGGATATTAGTGGTAGTAGTCCGGTGGCTCTGGCTGACGGGATGATGTGTGATATTAGGGGTAGTAGTCCAGTGGCTCTGACTGACGGGATGATGTGGGATATTAGGGGTAGTAGTCCGGTGGCTCTGGCTGACGGGATGATGTGGGATATTAGGGGTAGTTGTCCGGTGGCTCTGGCTGACGGGATGATGTGGGATATTAGGGGTAGTAGTCCGGTGGCTCTGGCTGACGGGATGATGTGTGATATTAGGGGTAGTAGTCCAGTGGCTCTGACTGACGGGATGATGTGGGATATTAGGGGTAGTAGTCCGGTGGCTCTGGCTGACGGGATGATGTGGGATATTAGGGGTAGTTGTCCGGTGGCTCTGGCTGACGGGATGATGTGGGATATTAGTGGTAGTAGTCCGGTGGCTCTGGCTGATGGGATGATGTGGGATATTAGTGGTAGTAGTCCGGTGGCTCTGGCTGACGGGATAATGTGGGATATTAGGGGTAGTAGTCCGGTGGCTCTGGCTGAAGGGATGATGTGGGATATTAGGGGTAGTAGACCGGTGGCTCTGGCTGATGGGATGATGTGGGATATTAGGGGTAGTAGTCCGGTGGCTCTGGCTGACGGGATGATGTGGGATATTAGGGGTAGTAGTCCGGTGGCTCTGGCTGACGGGATGATGTGGGATATTAGGGGTAGTAGTCCGGTGGCTCTGGCTGACGGGATGATGTGGGATATTAGGGGTAGTAGTCCGGTGGCTCTGGCTGACGGGATGATGTGTGATATTAGGGGTAGTAGTCCAGTGGCTCTGACTGACGGGATGATGTGGGATATTAGGGGTAGTAGTCCGGTGGCTCTGGCTGACGGGATGATGTGGGATATTAGGGGTAGTTGTCCGGTGGCTCTGGCTGACGGGATGATGTGGGATATTAGTGGTAGTAGTCCGGTGGCTCTGGCTGATGGGATGATGTGGGATATTAGTGGTAGTAGTCCGGTGGCTCTGGCTGACGGGATAATGTGGGATATTAGGGGTAGTAGTCCGGTGGCTCTGGCTGATGGGATGATGTGGGATATTAGGGGTAGTAGTCCGGTGGCTCTGGCTGACGGGATGATGTGGGATATTAGGGGTAGTAGTCCGGTGGCTCTGGCTGATGGGATGATGTGGGATATTAGGGGTAGTAGTCCGGTGGCTCTGGCTGACGGGACGATGTGGGATATTAGGGGTAGTAGTCCGGTGGCTGACAGGATGATGTGGGATATTAGGGGTAGTAGTCCGGTGGCTCTGGCTGATGGGATGATGTGGGGTATTAGGGGTAGTAGTCCAGTGGCTCTGGCTGACGGGACGATGTGGGATATTAGTGGTAGTAGTCCGGTGGCTCTGGCTGATGGGATGATGTGGGATATTAGTGGTAGTAGTCCGGTGGCTCTGGCTGACGGGATGATGTGTGATATTAGGGGTAGTAGTCCAGTGGCTCTGACTGACGGGATGATGTGGGATATTAGGGGTAGTAGTCCGGTGGCTCTGGCTGACGGGATGATGTGGGATATTAGGGGTAGTAGTCCGGTGGCTCTGGCTGATGGGATGATGTGGGATATTAGTGGTAGTAGTCCGGTGGCTCTGGCTGACGGGATAATGTGGGATATTAGGGGTAGTAGTCCGGTGGCTCTGGCTGACGGGACGATGTGGGATATTAGGGGTAGTAGTCCGGTGGCTCTGGCTGATGGGATGATGTGGGATATTAGTGGTAGTAGTCCGGTGGCTCTGGCTGACGGGATAATGTGGGATATTAGGGGTAGTAGTCCGGTGGCTCTGGCTGACGGGACGATGTGGGATATTAGGGGTAGTAGTCCGGTGGCTCTGGCTGATGGGATGATGTGGGATATTAGTGGTAGTAGTCCGGTGGCTCTGGCTGACGGGATAATGTGGGATATTAGGGGTAGTAGTCCGGTGGCTCTGGCTGACGGGATGATGTGGGATATTAGGGGTAGTAGTCCGGTGGCTCTGGCTGATGGGATGATGTGGGATATTAGGGGTAGTAGTCCGGTGGCTCTGGCTGATGGGATGATGTGGGATATTAGTGGTAGTAGTCCGGTGGCTCTGGCTGACGGGATAATGTGGGATATTAGGGGTAGTAGTCCGGTGGCTCTGGCTGACGGGATGATGTGGGATATTAGGGGTAGTAGTCCGGTGGCTCTGGCTGACGGGATGATGTGGGATATTAGGGGTAGTAGTCCGGTGGCTCTGGCTGACGGGATGATGTGGGATATTAGTGGTAGTAGTCCGGTGGCTCTGGCTGATGGGATGATGTGGGATATTAGTGGTAGTAGTCCGGTGGCTCTGGCTGACGGGATGATGTGTGATATTAGGGGTAGTAGTCCAGTGGCTCTGACTGACGGGATGATGTGGGATATTAGGGGTAGTAGTCCGGTGGCTCTGGCTGACGGGATGATGTGGGATATTAGGGGTAGTTGTCCGGTGGCTCTGGCTGACGGGATGATGTGGGATATTAGTGGTAGTAGTCCGGTGGCTCTGGCTGATGGGATGATGTGGGATATTAGGGGTAGTAGTCCGGTGGCTCTGGCTGACGGGATGATGTGGGATATTAGGGGTAGTTGTCCGGTGGCTCTGGCTGACGGGATGATGTGGGATATTAGTGGTAGTAGTCCGGTGGCTCTGGCTGACGGGATAATGTGGGATATTAGGGGTAGTAGTCCGGTGGCTCTGGCTGAAGGGATGATGTGGGATATTAGGGGTAGTAGACCGGTGGCTCTGGCTGATGGGATGATGTGGGATATTAGGGGTAGTAGTCCGGTGGCTCTGGCTGACGGGATGATGTGGGATATTAGGGGTAGTAGTCCGGTGGCTCTGGCTGATGGGATGATGTGGGATATTAGGGGTAGTAGTCCGGTGGCTCTGGCTGACGGGACGATGTGGGATATTAGGGGTAGTAGTCCGGTGGCTGACAGGATGATGTGGGATATTAGGGGTAGTAGTCCGGTGGCTCTGGCTGATGGGATGATGTGGGGTATTAGGGGTAGTAGTCCAGTGGCTCTGGCTGACGGGACGATGTGGGATATTAGTGGTAGTAGTCCGGTGGCTCTGGCTGATGGGATGATGTGGGATATTAGTGGTAGTAGTCCGGTGGCTCTGGCTGACGGGATGATGTGTGATATTAGGGGTAGTAGTCCAGTGGCTCTGACTGACGGGATGATGTGGGATATTAGGGGTAGTAGTCCGGTGGCTCTGGCTGACGGGATGATGTGGGATATTAGGGGTAGTAGTCCGGTGGCTCTGGCTGATGGGATGATGTGGGATATTAGTGGTAGTAGTCCGGTGGCTCTGGCTGACGGGATAATGTGGGATATTAGGGGTAGTAGTCCGGTGGCTCTGGCTGACGGGACGATGTGGGATATTAGGGGTAGTAGTCCGGTGGCTCTGGCTGATGGGATGATGTGGGATATTAGTGGTAGTAGTCCGGTGGCTCTGGCTGACGGGATAATGTGGGATATTAGGGGTAGTAGTCCGGTGGCTCTGGCTGACGGGACGATGTGGGATATTAGGGGTAGTAGTCCGGTGGCTCTGGCTGATGGGATGATGTGGGATATTAGTGGTAGTAGTCCGGTGGCTCTGGCTGACGGGATAATGTGGGATATTAGGGGTAGTAGTCCGGTGGCTCTGGCTGACGGGATGATGTGGGATATTAGGGGTAGTAGTCCGGTGGCTCTGGCTGATGGGATGATGTGGGATATTAGGGGTAGTAGTCCGGTGGCTCTGGCTGATGGGATGATGTGGGATATTAGTGGTAGTAGTCCGGTGGCTCTGGCTGACGGGATAATGTGGGATATTAGGGGTAGTAGTCCGGTGGCTCTGGCTGACGGGATGATGTGGGATATTAGGGGTAGTAGTCCGGTGGCTCTGGCTGATGGGATGATGTGGGATATTAGGGGTAGTAGTCCGGTGGCTCTGGCTGATGGGATGATGTGGGATATTAGTGGTAGTAGTCCGGTGGCTCTGGCTGACGGGATAATGTGGGATATTAGGGGTAGTAGTCCGGTGGCTCTGGCTGACGGGACGATGTGGGATATTAGGGGTAGTAGTCCGGTGGCTCTGGCTGATGGGATGATGTGGGATATTAGTGGTAGTAGTCCGGTGGCTCTGGCTGACGGGATAATGTGGGATATTAGGGGTAGTAGTCCGGTGGCTCTGGCTGACGGGATGATGTGGGATATTAGGGGTAGTAGTCCGGTGGCTCTGGCTGATGGGATGATGTGGGATATTAGGGGTAGTAGTCCGGTGGCTCTGGCTGACGGGACGATGTGGGATATTAGGGGTAGTAGTCCGGTGGCTGACGGGATGATGTGGGATATTAGGGGTAGTAGTCCGGTGGCTCTGGCTGATGGGATGATGTGGGGTATTAGGGGTAGTAGTCCAGTGGCTCTGGCTGACGGGACGATGTGGGATATTAGGGGTAGTAGTCCGGTGGCTCTGACTGATGGGATGATGTGGGATATTAGTGGTAGTAGTCCGGTGGCTCTGGCTGATGGGATGATGTGGGATATTAGTGGTAGTAGTCCGGTGTCTCTGGCTGACGGGATGATGTGGGGTATTAGGGGTAGTAGTCCAGTGGTTCTGGCTGACGGGATGATGTGGGATATTAGGGGTAGTAGTCCGGTGGCTCTGGCTGACGGGATGATGTGAGACATTAGTAGTAGTCCGGTGGCTCTGGCTGACAGGATGATGTGGGATATTAGTGGTAGTAGTCCGGTGGCTCTGGCTGATGGGATGATGTGGGATATTAGGGGTAGTAGTCCGGTGGCTCTGGCTGATGGGATGATGTGGGATATTAGGGGGAGTAGTCCGGTGGCTCTGGCTGATGGGATGATGTGGGATATTAGTAGTAGTCCGGTGGCTCTGGCTGATGGGATGATGTGGGATATTAGGGGGAGTAGTACGGTGGCTCTGGCTGACGGGATGATGTGAGACATTAGTAGTAGTCCGGTGGCTCTGGCTGACAGGATGATGTGGGATATTAGTGGTAGTAGTCCGGTGGCTCTGGCTGATGGGATGATGTGGGATATTAGGGGTAGTAGTCCGGTGGCTCTGGCTGATGGGATGATGTGGGATATTAGGGGTAGTTGTCCGGTGGCTCTGGCTGACGGGATGATGTGGGACATTAGTAGTAGTCCGGTGGCTCTGGCTGATGGGATGATGTGGGATATTAGGGGTAGTAGTCCGGTAGCTCTGGCTGACGGGATGATGTGGGATATTAGGGGTAGTAGTCCGGTGGCTCTGGCTGATGGGATGATGTGGGGTATTAGGGGGAGTAGTCCGGTGGCTCTGGCTGACGGGATGATGTGGGATATTATAGTGAATGTGGCTATGCGGAGTGGGCGGGGCTACACACTCAGCTCTATATATATAGATATAGTCATTATAATTTGTTATAACTAACCGTAGTTAGTTACTATGATCGGGCAATGCCGGGCTCTTCAGCTAGTTATTTATAATATTACTAATAATAATCTAAATATCTTTCAAATCTAATTTATATTGGTTTAAAAAATAATCCCGTGTACCAAAACCTCCCGTTGTATATGTTACAGGGCTGTGGCCAATATGTTAATTACTGTATATCATGGAGCTTAGAAATCAAACTTTCATCATACATTTCATCCTGATTGGATTTTCCCAGAACTTTAAGTCTTGTATTTTACAGTATATTGTATTTTTGGTCTTTCATATATTGACCATCCTGGGAAACAGTTTCCTGATCCTCTCCGTCATCGTCAGTCCTCAGTTACACACTCCGATGTATTATTTCCTCTGTAATTTATCTTTTTTGGATATGTGCTGCTCATTTTGTTCTGTACCAAAATTTCTTTTTGATCTATTTTTAAAGAAAAGAAAAATTTCCGTTATCGGTTGTCTCATACAAATGAATATTAATCTTTTCCTTGGAGCAACTGAGTGCATCCTACTGGCGGTGATGGCCTATGACCGGTATGTCGCCATATGTCTCCCCTTACGTTATACCACCATTATGAATTGGAGGGTATGTAGACACATCACCGCGATTATGTGGTCAGGAAGTTTTCTAGTATCAACTGTTCCCACCATGGTGAGACCTCTTGTATTCTGCAAAGAGAACGCACTGAACCACTTTACGTGTGAGGTTTTGGCTCTTCTAGAGGTGGCGTGTGGTGACCTCTCCTTTTATAAGATCATGATAGTTGCTGTTGGGTTTTTCACATTATTATCACCGCTTGTTTTCATTATGGTTTCTTATATTTGTATCATTATTTCTATATTGAAAATCCATTCTGTGCATGGAAGATCTAAAGCCTTCTCCACCTGCGCTTCCCACCTCACTGTGGTCCTGATGCTTTTTATTACACTAGTGGCCATGTACATGGGACAAGCAGCAGGTTTTTCATCTTATCTGAAATACATTTCTCTAGTTTATATTCTTTTCATACCTTTATTAAACCCTTTGATTTACAGCTTGAGAAATAGTGAAGTTCTACAATCCATTCAAAAACTCTTGACCACAGTGTCTGTAATACATAGAAAGACATAAAAAAGACACAGGCCCAGTTAGTCCAGGGGTGCAGTAGCCAATTAATTTTCCCAAGGGGCCATATGAGAGGCAGTGACAGTTGTGGAAGCCAAACCAACAAACTGAAATCAATTCTGCTCAATATTAATTGTATCACTGAATATTGAGCAGAATTAAGCATACTGGCATCCCCCAATAAACTGTATAAACCCATACATAGCCGCTATATACCATAAGAGCCCACACATAGCCCCCTATATAAATTATGGGCTCCACATAGCCTTTCAATATACAGTATGAACCCCCATATAGTCTCCTGGATAAAGTATGAACTCCACATAGCCTCCAATATACAGTATGAGCCCCCACATAGCCTCCTATATATAGAGTATGAGCCCCCACATAACCTCAATATAAAGTATAAACCCCACATAGCCTTTCTATATACAGTATGAGCCCCCACATAGCCCTCAATATAAAGTATGAAGCTCACATAGCCTCTCTATATACAGTATGAGCCCGCACATAGGCTACTATGTATAGTATGAACCCTCACATAGCCCCTATATAAAGTATGAACCCCACATAGCCTTTCTATATACAGTATGAGTCCGTACATAGCCCCCAATATAAAATATGAGCCCCACATAGCCTCTCTATATACAGTCTGAGCCCACACATAGTCTACTATGTACAGTATGAGCCCCCACATAGCCCCCTATATAAATTATGGGCTCCACATAGCCTTTCTATACAGTATGAACCCCCATATAGTCTCCTATATAAAGTATGACCTCCACAAATCGTTCTTAGGTGATTGTGATTTCTGATATACATAGCAGGGCTAATGAGAAACTGGGTCTGAGCAGAAAAAGTAAATTAATGTGCATGCAAAATGTAATTGCATATGAACACATAACCTTTACACAGAGAAAACCAAAAGCAAAACACAAAACAAATATCCTGGAATAAAAAAGTAAAAAAATATATTGCAAAAATTGCATGAAGGTAGTAATAATAGTAATAATAAGGGTATTTAGTTAACATAATTTTGATCAAAATAATGTAGAAGCCATCCCGCCACGTCACGGCAACCCTTGTGGGACAGTCCTAACTCTTGTATTTAAAACCTTTCCACTTGTCAAGTGACGTAAATGTGAACAAGGACAGAGGGACTGAACCACCAGTAATAGTATAGGCCAGACAGGATGGATTTTCCAACTCAGAAACAGGGCGGTCACACCCTTATATGCACAGAATGCACAATGAAACAAATGAGAAACTGGGTCTGAGCAGAAAAAGTAAATTATTGTGCATGCAAAATGCAATTGCATATGAACACATGACCTTTACACAGAGAAAACCAAAAGCAAAACACAAAACAAATATCCTGGAATAAAAAAGTAAAAAAATATATTGCAAAAATTGCATGAAGGTAGTAATAATAGTAATAATAAGGGTATTTAGTTAAGTTTAGTTTTTTTTATTCCAGGATATTTGTTTTGTGTTTTGCTTTTGTTTTTTATAGCAGGGCTAATGCACAGCTATGTATAGCACAAGAATTTGGATTATCGCAGCTTCTATTCAATACAGTGAAAAAGTTAAAAAAGAGTTTTGAAAAATATTAGAAAAATAAAAGAAACACAAAAGTTCAAATAACCCCGCTTTTTGCCCCATTGAAAATAAAACAATAAAAAAAGTTTGCTATCGCTGCGTTTAGACATCTCCAATCTATCAAAATAAAAACAAATGAATTTGATTGGTAAATGGCAAAAAAATGTAAAAAAAAATATGGCACCATTGTAAAGAACTCGTCTTGCAAAGAACAAGCCCTCATATGGCTATGCGGATGGAAAAATAAAAAAGTGATCGCTCTGGAAAGTAAGGGAGGAAAAAAACAAAAAAGAAAAAAGAAGAAAACGTAAGATTGAAGGTGATAACTGAACAAATGAGAGCGTGATCCATTAACCGTTTCACCTTCCTGACCATGCAAAATTTTTCAATTTTGACAACTGTCGCTTTATGTGGTAATAACTCTGGAGCTTGAAAGGATTCCGGTGACTCTGAGAATATTTTTTCATGGCATACTGAACTTGATGATACCAGTAAAATGTGTTCATTTTTTAGTCTAATTATGCAAATTGTCTCTTCAGAGAGGAAGAGGACTAGAACTCTAGTGCCACCTATTGGAGGTAGCAATCCTAAAAGTCAATGTTGACCCTTTGACGAGCCTAGTTACATGACTTAGGATAAAAGTCAAACCAGAATCTCCATTTGCAGACACTGTGTCTCGTCAGTCTCCCCTTTAATTCCGATCAGACGCCTCTCACCCGGCCAAACCAGATCTCACACTTTGCACTGATGAGTGGCAGTACCTCAAAACACAGTGTCTGCAAATTGAGATTTTGATTTTTATCCTAAGTCATGTGACAAGGCTCGTTAGAGTCGATATTGATTTTTAGGATTGCTGCTTCCTAGAATCATAGAATCATAGATGATTCTATTCTATGATTCTATGATTCTACAGGAGACTATAAGGGGGTTCATACTGTATATAGAAAGGCTATGTGGAGCCCATAATTTATATAGGGGGCTATGTGGGGGCTCATACTGTACATAGTAGACTATGTGTGGGCTCATACTGTATATAGAAAGGCTATGTGGAGCCCATAATTTATATAGGGGGCTATGTACGGGCTCATACTGTTTATTATGGGCGGCACTAGAGTTCTAGTCCTCTTCCTCTCTGAAGATACAATTTGTATATTTCCAAGAGGAGCAGTATGGCTTAAAAGTCTCCTCATCTCAGCATATCAGGCTTGACAGGTCACTCTCCACTAAGGCTACTTTCACACATCAGGTTTTCGGCGTCAGGCGCGATCCGGCGTCGTGCCGGAATGCCGGATCCGGCAAATGTTTTGTAAAACCTGATGTGCCGGATCCGGTTTTCTGCCGGATCCGTCTTGTTCTTGACAGACAAAACCGGATCCGTCTCATCCGGTTCATCCGTTTTTCTATCCGTTTTTCGACGGATTACGCCGGATCTGGTTTTTAAAATTGACCCTTGTGGCCTTCCGAACAGGATTGGCTACTGGAAAACTATATATAGCATGTTCCTACAGCCCTTCTTTGACAGGTTGTAGTGGGCAGAGCTACTGAGCATGCTCAGACCAAAAAAACCGGATCCGGCTTTCGCCGGATCAGGCGCATTGCGGCGCTCATAGGCTTTCATTGTGTGAAAAAGACGGACGCGCCGGCTTTTTCGCCGGAGACAAAAAACGTTACAGTAGCCGTTTTTTCCAGACGCCGGATCGCGACACATTGCCGGATCCGGCGAAAACCGGATGAAATGCATGGCCATCCGGCGCGATCCGGCGCAAATGCAAGTCAATGGGGGGGAAACCGGATCCGGCATTGCATTTCGCCGGATCCGGTTTCTGTCAAAAGCGCCGGATCGCGCCTGACGGCGAAAACCTGATGTGTGAAAGAGGCCTAAGAGAACCGTTACCGCTTCGATCCCAGAAATTAGGTTACAAACTAATACTTTTCAACCATGAGCCTGAATGAACGGGCAAACTACAGAGAAGAGAAGAAAGAGGATCCACATCCTCCCGGCGCGGAGGTGCGCAGCCAACCACCGGCACACGTCTCTGGAATTCTATGTCAATAAATCTCTAGGTATGTATTATCTGTTACCTAAATCATTTATTGTAGTGGATAGTCAATATCACAAATAATTTATACTATAAAGCTCTTATCAAAGGGATGTATATAAAACTAACTGTACAGAGATATAGGATTAGTGTACTATCTGTGCTTACTGCAGTTTAATCCCAATAAATATAAATAATAAAATGCATGAATTATATCATATATAAGTATTACTCCGGAGCATGGAACGCCCAGTTATATACAGCCCTTCTTAATGACTACATCTAATGAAGCTCTCTTGTACTGATCAACTCTTCTCACCTCACTTATGTTCCAGCATAAATATATAATAAATTAATAGAATTTAATTTGCATTTTTTTTATTTATTTTTTAAATTACCATATTTTCGTTGCCGAGATCTGTATCTGAGCATGCGCTGCCTGCAGCGGCCATTTTGCCAGAGGCCACCGCATTGCAGCAATGGAGCTGTGGGGCTTCCGGGCTTTGAGGAAATGCCGGTGGCGCACACCACGCTGCACAAAGAGCCGGCGGTGGAGCCTCCCACTCTGAACAAAGAGCCGCCGTCCCCAAAGTACAGAGAGCCGCACAGAGCACCACAAGGAGGTAATAGGGATACGGTACTTCATTTACACCTTCCCAGTGAGGCGCCCCCACACCTCGGCATTGGGACCACTCCTCCGCACCGCCCTATAAGACGACTCCTGGCATATAAGAAGACCCCCGACTTTTAAGAAGATTTTATACTTTAACTGGAAAAGTTGGGGGTCGTCTTATACGCCCAGTCATCTTATATGCCGGAAAATATGGTATTATTATTTTTACTTCACAAAGGGAATCTATGTGATACCTATATACAGTGTATATATATACACATATGGGGAAGCAGAATGATTAAATTAATTAATTTTTGGTTCGATTATTAAGTTCATTATATTTAAATAGTTCTATTCAAATCCTAATTTAATAGATAATATAGCAAACAATAATTTTGATACTACATGATCAGAACAGATTCTTGAACAAAAGGATTTTATATTATATAATTCACACATTTTAGTATTAATAATTAATGATTAAACCAAATACAGATAGTCCATTAGTCATATAGCCCTGTACGGTTAATTCTATCCCTTTATAATATAAATTACTAGAGTTGAGCGAAACGGGTCGAAAAATTTCAAAAGTCGCCGACTTTTGGCAAAGTCGGGTTTCATGAAACGAAACCCGACCCTAGGATGAGGTCGGCCACGAGGTCGGCGACTTACGCGCCAAAGTCGCGTTTCAAAAGTTTGTTTTGCGCTCTTTTTCAGCCAATCAGGATCCACGGACACTGTGGGCAACGTGATGACATAGGCAGGGGTCACCACCATCTTTCAGAAGGGCATGCAAGTGATTGGCTTGCTTTGGTGGGCGTCACAGGGGTTATAAAAGGGCATGCACGCCGACCGCCATCTTACTTCTGCCGATCTTAGCATAGGGAGAGGTTGCTGCTGCTGATTCTGTAGGGAGAGCGTTAGGCAGGGAAGAAGAAAAAAAAACTACTTCTGCTGCTAGCGATTTTGCCTGTACAACACACCAGTCACTGTGTGTGCAGTGCAAGGGGAGGCTATATTGTGGTGGATCAGCGGTGTTGGTTGTTAGGCTGCCTTCTAAGGCTTCCTGACAGCTGCATTGCTGTTTACCCACTGCTCTGCAAACTGCTTTTTTAAAAGCAATCCCAATTTTTTTTTTTGTCCTGCTGAGGTACTGAGCGTGCATTTTTTCACACCATACAGCGGTGTACGCTCCTCACACAGTACCGTGTAACGGCTGTTATCACAGCCACAGAGAAGCTATCTGTGTGTCACTCTGTGAGAATAAGTCGAGGACATGTTCCGTTCTTACAGACCTGCACCTACTAGTTTTGTCTAGCTTTCAAACAGTTAAATATATTTGCTGTTTGATCACATTCAAAACTATAGAGAGACAGCGTGTGTCAGTCCGTATACTTAAAAAACACGGAGCTTGACAATTTTACGTACACCGAACAGCCGTGTACATGCACGCTCCTCTCAGTACCGTGTAACGGCTGTTATCACGGCCACAGTGAAGCTATCTGTGTGTCACTGTGGAAGGATAAGAGGAGGACTTGTTCCGTTCTTACAGACCTACACTCTAGGGAGATTCCTATTCTGCCCAATTCTACATACACCTTGTAGTTTGTGATACACTAGCCAATTTCTGCCTGTGACATAGCGCTCTGATATTCAGTGGGCCTCACACAATCCAAAAGTGTCCAGTGTCCACTAGTGTGTGCAGAAATTCAAAATCTCTGTGATCCTGTAGTCACTTTTTTCACACCTGTGCCATCGAGCCTGTGACATAGCGCTCTGATATTCAGTGGGCCTCACACAATCCAAAAGTGTCCAGTGTCCACTAGTGTGTGCAGAAATTCAAAATCTCTGTGATCCTGTAGTCACTTTTTTCACACCTGTGCCATCGAGCCTGTGACATAGTGCTCTGATATTCAGTGGGCCTCACACAATCCAAAAGTGTCCAGTGTCCACTAGTGTGTGCAGAAATTCAAAATCTCCCTTATCCTGTAGTCACTTTTTTCACACCTGTGCCATCGAGCCTGTGACATAGCGCTGTGATATTCAGTGGGCCTCACACAATCCATAAGTGTCCAGTGTCCACAAGTGTGTGCAGAAATTCAAAATCTCTGTGATCCTGTAGTCACTTTTTTCACACCTATGCCATCGAGCCTGTGACATAGCGCTCTGATATTCAGTGGGCCTCACACAATCCAAAAGTGTCCAGTGTCCACTAGTGTGTGCAGAAATTCAAAATCTCCCTTATCCTGTAGTCACTTTTTTCACACCTGTGCCATCGAGCCTGTGACATAGCGCTCTGATATTCAGTGGGCCTCACACAATCCAAAAGTGTCCAGTGTCCACTAGTGTGTGCAGAAATTCAAAATCTCCCTTATCCTGTAGTCACTTTTTTCACACCTGTGCCATCGAGCCTGTGACATAGCGCTGTGATATTCAGTGGGCCTCACACAATCCATAAGTGTCCAGTGTCCACAAGTGTGTGCAGAAATTCAAAATCTCTGTGATCCTGTAGTCACTTTTTTCACACCTGTGCCATCGAGCCTGTGACATAGCGCTGTGATATTCAGTGGGCCTCACACAATCCAAAAGTGTCCAGTGTCCACTAGTGTGTGCAGAAATTCAAAATCTCCCTTATCCTGTAGTCACTTTTTTCACACCTGTGCCATCGAGCCTGTGACATAGCGCTCTGATATTCAGTGGGCCTCACACAATCCAAAAGTGTCCAGTGTCCACTAGTGTGTGCAGAAATTCAAAATCTCTGTGATCCTGTAGTCACTTTTTTCACACCTGTGCCATCGAGCCTGTGACATAGCGCTCTGATATTCAGTGGGCCTCACACAATCCAAAAGTATCCAGTGTCCACTAGTGTGTGCAGAAATTCAAAATCTCCCTTATCCTGTAGTCACTTTTTTCACACCTGTGCCATCAAGCCTGTGACATAGCGCTCTGATATTCAGTGGGCCTCACACAATCCAAAAGTGTCCAGTGTCCACTAGTGTGTGCAGAAATTCAAAATCTCTGTGATCCTCTAGTCACTTTTTTCACACCTGTGCCATCGAGCCTGTGACATAGCGCTCTGATATTCAGTGGGCCTCACACAATCCAAAAGTGTCCAGTGTCCACTAGTGTGTGCAGAAATTCAAAATCTCCCCTGTCCTATAGACACCTTGTACCTTGTTTTACATTACTATATAGTTTGTTGGATTTTGTCTACATTTCTACAAAAAATGAGGAAGGCTGGTGGAAGAGGCCGTGGAATTGGGCGGGGGTTGGCAGCTGGTAATGATGGTGTTGGTGGTGGATCTGATGGTAGTGGCAAGAGCAAAATAGGACCGAATGCAGGAGGTGTTGAGCCTGCGTCATTGTCTGGCTCCATAAGGCTTCGAAGGCTTAGTTTTCTAGGAGTTGGCAAACCGCTTTTGAAGCCAGAGCATCAGGAAAAAGTTTTGTCTTACTTTGCTGACTCAGCCTCCAGCTCTATCGCCTCCTCTTCTGAAGTTGTAAAAAGTAAAAGCACTGAGTCGTCATTGGAGGCTCATGTTCATGAACCACACCTTTCCTTGTGTCCTTCACCCCAACCAAGATTGAAGGATGACGCAGGCCATACTACTGATTACTCCATGGAGCTGTTTTCACATACCATGCCTGGACTATCAAGTGAAATGGTGAATTACCCAGGCCAAGATGAATCTGACATGGAGTGCACTGATGCACAGCCGCTGATAGATGATTCTGCTGGTACATTCACTCAGAGCACTACATTGTCCTCGCAGTGTACAGAGCCAGATTATGACCCTGATGAGACTCAGGTGCCCCTTCCCGCACACTATACCACCATACACGGTGACACAGAGGAAGGTGCACATGACATTGAAGAAGAGGTGATGGACGACCCAGTTGTTGACCCAGATTGGCATCCATTGGGGGAAGAGGGTGCTGCTTCCAATAGCTCAGATGAGGAGCATCCACAGCAGACATCGACATCGCAACAGCTGTTATCTGGCAGGCCCGGAGCACTCCAAAGACAGGTTCCAAAAATCAAAAGAGTTGCTGGACAGCTTGTCCAGAGGGTCAAAAGATCACAGCGTGCTAGGCCGCAAAATGTCTGCCAAAGTAGGAAGAGTGCAGTGTGGCACTTTTTTGAACAAAATCCTCATGATCAGGCCAAGGTTATCTGTAAAAAGTGCGCAAAGACCTTTAGCCGAGGGAAAAATCTGAAAAATTTGAATACCAGTTGCATGCTTAGACATTTAACCACCATGCACTTGCAAGCGTGGACACAACACCAAACCTCAAGTGCCACATGTGCAACTGATCACAAAGAAGGTAGTCAGCAACGCTACATTGTTTCCCCCACTGTAAGCCCACCGGTTAGCACAGCAGCAAATGTTGAGGTGTCGTTGCAAGGCCACAGCAGTCAGGGAATCCCACTGTTATATCAACGAAATACTGAATCTAGGCCATCAGAAAGAACACCAACTCCATCACCATCATCAACCCTCTCTCAGTCCGCCCTGTCCACCGCTACTTCCACCATATGCAGCTCTCAAGTCCAGCTCACCCTCCCAGACACTATGAGTAGGTCAAGAAAGTACTCAGTCTCTCATCCGCGTACACTGGGTTTGAACGCCCACATTGCCAAACTAATCTCGTTTGAGATGATGTCCCATCGGTTGGTGGAAAGCGCAGCTTTCCGCGAACTCATGGCCTATGCAGTACCACGCTATGACCTACCCAGTCGCCACTTCTTCTCTCGCAAAGCCATCCCAGCCCTCTACCATCATGTAAAAGACCGCATTGTCCATGCACTCAAGCAGTCAGTGAGTGGAAAGGTGCACCTCACAACTGATGCATGGTCCAGTCGGCATGGCCAGGGCCGTTACGTGTCCATCACTGCGCACTGGGTTAATGTGGTGGATGCAGGGTTCACAGGGGACAGCGGTGGTGGGACAGTGCTGCCTAGCCCACGGTATAGGAAACAGTTGGCTGTAGGCGGTCGACCCTCCTCCTCCTCCTCCTCCTCCAGAAGCGAAAGCTCGTCCACAGAGCGCAGTCGTACGAGCACTCCATCTGCAGCTGCCACTGTTGCACACGATGTGTCCCCCTATCGAGCAGCTAGTGGAAAGCGTCAGCAGGCTGTGTTGCAGATGATGTGTTTGGGCGACAGACACACCGCCGAGGTGCTGGCCGAGTACTTGAAGCGACAAACTGAGTCATGGCTGGGCAGTGTACATCTTGAGGCAGGCAAGGTAGTTAGTGATAACGGCCGTAATTTTGTGGCAGCCATAGCCCTTTCAAAGCTCAGCCACATACCTTGCTTGGCTCACACCTTGAACCTGGTGGTGCAGTGCTTCCTCAAAAATTATCCGGAGTTAACAGCCCTGCTCCAGAAGGTGCGAAGACTGTGCGCGCACATCCGCCGGTCGCCTGTACACTCCGTTCGTATGCAGAAGCTGCAGCGATTGCTCCACCTTCCCAACCACCGCCTCATTATCGACATTGCAACAAGGTGGAACTCCACCCTGCACATGGTGGAGCGGCTGTGCGAGCAGAGGCAGGCCATAATGCATTTGTGGGAGGATACACGGCCAGGCACTTTGAGAGCAGACATGGAGTTGACAGGTGTGCAGTGGTCGAAGCTGAAAGACCTCTGTAAAGTCCTTCAGTGTTTTGAGGAATGCACACGGCTGGTAAGCGCAGACGACGCCATCCTAAGCATGAGCATCCCACTTATGCGTCTGCTCATGCAAACTTTGACACACCTTAAGGAGCAGGCGTCTGCAGCCAATGTTGATGAGGAGGAAGAGGAGGAGGGAATCCTTGATGACATTCAGCCATTGTCTGCTCAGGGACCTCTCCTGGATGAGGTGGAGGAAGAAGAGGAGGAGGAGGATGATGATGGGGATGATTACTTAGGGGAGGAGGATGCATCTCGTGGGGCAAGTGAAAATGTTGGCGTGGCAAGGTCTGGTACAGGGTTTGTGTGTGACTGGAGGGATGTGGATTTGCCAGAAAGTGCTCCTCCAACCAGCACTCGCAATGCATCATTGACACCGGGAACATTGGCCCACATGTCAGATTATGCCTTGCAGATCCTAAAAAGGGACCCCTGCATTGCCAAAATGATGAACGATGACGACTACTGGTTGGCCAGCATCCTGGATCCACGTTATAAAGGCAAATTACAAAACATCATGCCACAGGAGAACCTTGACCTAATATTGGCTAATAAACAAGCAACTCTGGTAAATCGGTTGCTTGAGGCATTGCCAGCACACAGCAGCGGTGATGGTTCTCACACGAGCTGTACGGGCCGGGGGCAGCTTGGCAGAGGTGTTCATGGTGCACACAGCAGAAGTGGCGTTGGAGACAGGGGTTTCATGACAATGTTGTGGACTGATTTTTGAAGTACCGCTCACACAACTGGTAATACTGCATCGATGGAAAGTGACAGGAGACAGCAGTTGTCAACTATGGTTACAAACTACTTTTCCTCCCATATCGATGTTCTCCCACACAGGTCATTCCCCTTTGACTATTGGGCCGCTAAACTGGACACCTGGCCTGAATTGGCACAATATGCCTTACAGGAGCTCGCTTGCCCAGCTGCAAGTGTGCTATCGGAAAGAGTCTTCAGTGCAGCTGGATCAATCCTGACAGAAAAAAGGACCCGTCTGTCAACCCAAAATGTGGATGATCTAACCTTCATTAAAATGAACCATCCAAGGATTTTGTCCCACCTTCCCCTGATGACACATAGGGTGACAGAAAAATGGCTTGCTTTGGTCCATCTCTTCCTGGGATTTGACCTATTTCGCCTTTTGCATCAGCTGAATGTCCAACATCAACATATGCCACTTTCTAAAACTCCCTAACTGTGCTGCCTCCCCCCCCATGGCCGGGGTCACCATCTAGCGCACGACACCGTGCGAGTGCCGTTGCCCTGGACAGGTGGGTAGGCCAACTCTTGGGCGCGGGCACTGGCACAGGGTCCCTCATAGTGCAATCAAGTGTCTCTGATGGTGGTGGTGCACACCCGCCGTCAGACACACCGCTGTACTATGAGGGGCCCAGTGCCAGTACCGACGCCCATGAGTGGGCCCCCCTTGCTTGGGCAGGGCCCCAGCATTTACAATCTTTACCTCTCCCTGCTCCTCCGCTGTGTTGTCTGGGCCGTCAAATCCATACTGTGCCTGACACCGTCTGAGCCTGCCTCCTGATGTATAGACATATATTTTGAATGTGTACGCTATCCATACATGTTATCCTGGGATACGGTACCCTTTCTCACCTTTGTGCAATCACGTGCAAGCCATACTGGGCCTAACACCGTCTGAGCCTGCCTCCTGATGTATTGACATATATTTTGAATGTGTACGCTATCCATACATGTTGTCCGGGGATACGGTACCCTTTCTCACCTTTGTGCAATCACGTGTAATCCATACTGGGCGTGAGAACGGCTGGCGAGCTGTTAAGCAAGCTACAGCACCTGTGGCTTGCACACGTAAGTTTTTCATTTTTTCAGGAATGACGGTTAGGCCTAATTCCGGAACCGCGGTTGACCTGCACTTACTGGGAAATCATCGTTCACGGGTAATAATTGTAATCAGTGATCCCCATCACTAACGTTGTTCAGTGGGTTATCTGCACCTGTAAGCGACAAACGCTGGCCTTTTCATGCAGCCACGGACATGTAAGGGCATGACACACCAGTTATTGGCCAATCTCATGTGCCAGAGCCTCATGTGTCCCTCTAGTAAGCCGGACTCGGACTGCGGAGCATGACGGAGTCTCGTTCGTTAACGGAATTAAGCTTGCAATGTGTGCATCTTTTCTGTAGCTGGCATGGTTGAGGTTTCCCAGGTGGAGTCGAATTTAACCGTAGGCTCCACTCCTGGTGGTGCCCTTCTGGACATTCCTTTAAGGTTCAGCTTTGCAACCATACTGCCCACGTAAAACAAACACTTTGCCTTCATGAACGCTGTTTGGAGGGTCATGACTCGTGGGAATAACGCCGCCCAATCAGTTAACCTGCTAGAGAGATCCTTCGTTGCTCCCAAGCATGACATCACACTCCCTAGGAAGAAGGTAATGCCACTGTGGCGACCGTACTCCTGGGGGCGACACAAGTGCACTGATGCCCAGCTATTGCTCGATGAATCTGCTGGTACATTGACCCAGACCACTACATTCCCCTCGCACGCTACACGGCCTGAATCTGACCCTGATGAAACTCTGGTTACCCTTCCCATATACAGTTCCATCTTACACGGTGACAAAGAGGAAGCTGCAGATGAAAGTGCAGGTTCGGCCCACCCGCCATCAGACACACCACCGTACTATCAGGGGCCCTGTGCCAGTGCCGTCGCCAATGAGTGGGCCCCCCCTGCTTGCTCAGGATCACAGCACTTGCAAGGTTGAAATACTGTGCAGTGAGATGGAAGCTTAATCCATGGGGACCAACATATACTGTAGCATTATGTGGAGCTCATCATATACTGTTTCAAACATTATATGGGACCAATGATTCTGTATGGAGAAATAGATGGGCCTCGTCATGAGATGTAAAAAGTGAAGTATTTTTCATTGTACTATACCGCTATTTCTCTGCCGTATCGGAGCATGATGAGTTGTGGTATTATGTGTTAAAGGGGCGCTCTTTCGCCCAGGGCACATGAAAACCTGGAGCCAGCCCTACCCCACCACAACTTTAGCCAAATAACCCCCATTTTTCAGTGCGTAACTTGTATTTTGAAGTTAATTAAGGTTGACAAGCTTAAGTAAGAAGAATTGATGCTTTTGGCATTCAAATGGGCACTGTAGGTGTGTTTCCTGTCCTCCTCTCACTGCCGACTTTTATTCCCCATTGACTTACATTGGGTTTCGAGTTTCGGGACGACCCCGACTTTTCCCTATAATCGGCCGATCTTGCTCGACCCGACTTTTGGAAAAGTCGGGTTTCACAAAACGAAACGCGACCCTAAAAAAACAAAAGTCGCTCAACTCTATAAATTACGGTTTGAATCTATACATATTTATTATTGAAAAACTCCACACATACAAAGCAACCTAATGAATAAGAAATATGAAATCTCCTGAGGAAGAAGTGACGGACACATTGAAACACGTTGAATAAAAGTCCCGTATTTTAATAAATCATAGACATTTGACGTTTTCCATACACAACAGCGTGGGAGACGTCCACAAATTATTCCTACCTTCAAGCTTTTTGGTTTTGTGACCCGTGGGGATCCACAGCACCTATACAAAGGATTTAAAAAATGCTTTTTAAATCAGAAATCAGGTTAGTACAATCTGATTAAGAACTTTAATTGTATGTTAGATACAACCCTATTTGCGCTACTCTCTCTCTAGTAATTTAGCAAAATTAGTAGGAGGCACGATATTAACCCTTAGAATAGACCTAGTAGATGGTCTTAGAAAACAATAATGGGAAAAAAATAAGGAACAGGTCAGTAATGAGCATGCAATAAGTGCATGGCTTGAAAAACATTTACCCCTGGGGGGTGTACATATATATCAAAAAATGTACCAAGTGGGCCTCTAAAAATTGTTAATGTGGGCATCATAAACACCCTTAAAAAATTTATAGGGAGGGTAGCATGATCACCCTGTTGATAAAAATCCTGAAGCATATGCCCATGTTTGTGTGGGAAGGGGTGCATGGGAATAGACAGAAAACAAAAACCCCACTGGATTTGAATTTATATTCTGCTGGTGTCATCTGGTGGTGCACAGAAGTCTGTCCCAATCCAGTCCTTGTTCATTAAGAGTCTGTCACGACTGCGGCCACTGCCCAGCAGACGCCTCCACGACAATGGCGAAGGGCGGCATCCCCTGGGGACACAATATGGACCCTCTATGCCACAGAGGGGGACCAGAGCCTACCCGAACTGGGAAAGGGCAGCGACCGGGTTTCTGTGGCAGCTGAGCATGTGGACAAAGAAGACATGTAGGACTTGATAACACCGCACAACTTCAGGTATAAAGGACATAAAGTTTACTTAAAGTAAAGTCACACAGTACATAGACAAAACAGGGCTATGCCAGGCTCCCGATTCCACATCTCCCAGAAGCGTACCACCCAGTGGACCCCAAAGCACCAACGGATCACTCCGTACACCTCGTACACACGTGGCTCCACTCTGCACACCGTATACACACGTGGCTCCGCTCCATACACCTCGTACACACATGGCTTCACTCCGCACACCTCGTACACACATGGCTCCACTCCGCACACCTCTTACACATGCGGCTCCGCTCCGTACACCTCGTACACACACGGCTCCACTCCGCACACCTCGTACCCACACGCTCCACTCCGTACACCTCGTACACACACGGTTCCACTCCGTACACCTCGTACACACACAGCTCCGCTGCGTACACCTCGTACACACGCGGCTCCACTCCGCACACCTCGTACCCACACGGCTCCACTCCGTACACCTCGTACACACACGGCTCCGCTCCGCACACCTCATACACACACGGCTCCACTCCGTAAACCTCGTACACACACGGCTCCGCTCCGCACACCTCATAGACACACGGCTCCACTCCGCACACCTCGTGTACACACGGCTCCGCTGCGTACACCTCGTACACATACGGTTCCGCTCCGTACACCTCGTACCCACACGCTCCGCTCCGTACACCTCGTACACATGCGGCTCCACTCTGCACACCTCGTACCCACACGCTCCGCTCCGTACACCTCGTACACACGTGGCTCCACTCCGCACACCTCGTACCCACACGCTCTGCTCCGTACACCTCGTACACACACGGCTCCGCTCCGCACACCTCATACACACACGGCCCCACTCCGCACACCTCGTACACACACGGCTCCGCGGCGTACACCTCGTACACATACGGTTCCGCTCCGCACACCTCGTACCCACACGCTCCGCTGCGTACACCTCATACACACGCGGCTCCACTCAGCACACCTCGTACCCACACGCTCCGCTCCGTACATCTCATACACACACGGCTCCACTCCGCACACCTCGTACACACACGGCTCCGCTCCGTACATCTCATACACACACGGCTCCACTCCGCACACCTCGTACCCACACGGCTCCACTCCGTACACCTCGTACCCACACGCTCCGCTCCGGACACCTCGTACACACATGGCTCCGCTCCGTACACCTCGTACACATATGGCTCCGCTCCGTACACCTCATACACACATGGCTCCGTTCTGTACACTTTGTACACACGCGGCTCCACTCCGTACACTTCGTACACACGGCTCCACTCCGCACACCTCGTACACACACACTCCGCTCCGTACACCTCGTACATACAGGGCTCCACTCCGCACACCTCGTACCCACACGCTCCGCTCCGTACACCTCGTACATACAGGGCTCCGCTCCGTACACCTCGTACACACACAACTCCGCTTTGTATGCACACGGCTCCGCTGCATACACTTCCTACACACATGGCTCTGCTACATCCACCCTGTAAACCCCTCCTGACACGACACATAAACTTCCCCTCAACCAGCACCATGACAACCAGCACAGCAGAGTCCTGCAGACACTGAAGCCCTTAATCATGTGACCCATGACTCCTCCCCTCCTGTGACCTCATCACAGGTGCTATGCACACAGTCAGAACAGCCATTGCGCACTCCTGGGTGCACGCCTTCCACCTTCTAAGCCTGCCTCAGGGACTAAGCATGCTCCTGAAGGCGCGCTTTCACTGCCCTGATGAACCAGCATCAGGCCAATTGCAGCACGGAGCTGCACAGCCAATCAGCGGCTGAAGCTCTGAAGTGCAAACTCGCGAGCAGGCCCCTAAGGCCTCTTTCACACTTCAGTCCTTTTGCATCAGTCACAATCCGTCGTTTTTAGAAAAAAACGGATCCAGCAAATTATTATGCTGGATCTGTTTTCTTCTCATTGACTTGTATTAGTGACGGATTGTGACGGATGACCTTCCGTTTTGTCCGCGGTGAAAACGATCCGTCGGAAAATCGGTGTCCGTCAACCTGAAAAAATGTCCATAGGAACGTTTTTTGTCTCAGTCGAAAAGTCATACAGCAACGGATCCGTCGCCGTCTGTCGTCTGTTAGAATTTACACCTATGGGCGATGGATCCATCACCGTCCATCATATGATGGAATCCAGCGACGTCTCTCTTTCCCCTCCAGAATCCTATTCCTTTAAATTTCCAACTGTGGCTGCTGCGACGGATCTGTCGAAAAAATGGATCCAGTGCATCAGTTTTTTTCCAATCTGCACTGGATCCATTTTTTCACACTTTGACGGATTGTGACTGAAGCAAAAAGACTGAAGTGTGAAAGAAGCCTAAGCATTCTAGGCCCCGTCGCAGCTGTGACCGCTGCGACCCCAGTAGCTACGCCCTGCCTGTCAGCATTTTCAATTGACAGGCGGATGCGCTTATCAGTTATAATATTCCTGGCAGCACTAAAAACCCGCTCTGACAAAATGCAGGGCAGGCCAGGACCTTCAAGACATAGTGAGACAGTTCATGCCACGTTTCTAGCTTGAACACCCGATAGTAGTAAGGCACAGAGGAATCACAGAGGATGTTGGTACGGTGAGCAAGGTACTCCTTCAGCATCTTCCAAAACTTTTCCCTCCTGTCAGAGTATCCTGCGCATCAGGGCCTGGGTGATGGGAGGGTCTGTGATAACTGTCCCAGACTTTTGAGAGTGTTCCTTTGCTGCTTCTGGTGTGTGTCTCCCTCATCTCTCCTCCTTAGTTGTCCAAGGAACTGTAATCTCTGCCTCCAGTGTTGTCAGATGGGAAGTTTTTTAATAATTCTTCAACTAGGGCCATCTGTTACTGCATTTTATTAGACCTCGTGAGAAGGATAGATGTAAAGTTCTAGTTGTAGCAAGGGTCTGGAAGGGCAACCAACTAGTTATTAGTGTTGGCCAAAATGTGTACAAAGCAAGGGCCACAGGAAATCAGAGGAACATATACTCAGCCATGTGTGCCAAACTGCAACAGCCAAGATTTCCCTGTCCCCACCAAAAGGGCGACTGTCCATGTTGTCCAACTCCTTCTCATCCTCCTCAACCTTCCCTCTCCTCCTCATTTTCAGATCATTTAAGCTGAACAAATAGGATGAAGGTGTGTGGGCACTACCGTGTATAACACAGGAAACCAGCTCCTGTTCCTCCTCCACTCCATTATCACCCATTACGCGTTGAGAGGACGAGATAAGGCTGGGCTGTGTAGCATCACCTGGTATGGTTTCTTGCTCCATCTCAACTTGCTCTGCCTGCAAAGAATTGTAAACAGCGAGCATTTCAGTAGACAGGGAAACGGGATGGTGAAGCTAATTATGGCATTATCGTCACCCAAAATCTTGCTCGAGTCTTGGAGAACCACACAGATGTCAAACATTTTTGCCCACTCATCAGATCTTATGTGCGGAGGCTGAGCAGAATACCAACATGCATGGTGTAGCTGGTATTCAACTACTGCCCACTGCTGCTCACAAAGCTTTGCTATCATATATAACATTGAGTTCCAACTCGTGGTGACATCACACACCAGTCGGTGTGCTGGAAGTTGAAAGCACTGCTGCAGCACTGCCAGGGTGGTGGCAGCTGAAGCCAACTTGCAGAAATGGGCACAAATGCTGCATACTTTCACAAGTAGCTCAGGCAAATCTGGGTAGGCTTTGAGAAATCACTGAACTCCTAACTTGGGCATGTGAGGCAGGCATGGTACATGTGCAAGGTTATCAAGCTTCAGAGCTGCGCAACAGCAGAACAGAGTATAAGTGTGTGACGTAGTCAATGACTGGAGAAGATGGTGCAGGAGCATCTTGAGCTCAATATCAATGCAATAAGGGGCTTGGACCCTTTTGCATTTTGGTATTCAAAAATGGAAAAGTGGCCTGAGCTCGCTTGTCACGCCTTGGAGGTTTTGTCATGCCCGGCAGTCAGCGTTCTTTCAGAATGTGTTTTCAGTAGAGTTGAGCGATACCAGCCGATACTTGAAAATATCGGATTGGAATGGATCGGCCGATCTTAAAAAAAAGTATCGGTATCGCCGATTCCGATACCGGAAGTCCCATTCAAGTCTATGGGACTTCCGGTATCGGAATAAGAAAAACCCTATTTTTGCCTTGTACAGCCTCTCTGGGGTCTGTACGGGCCTTTTGGGGGGCTGTGCCGGCCTGCCAGGGGGTCTGTGCAGGCTCCGGTGGTCTGTGCCGGCCTGCCGGGGGGCTGTGACGGCCTGCCGGTGGTCTGTGCAGGCTCCGGTGGTCTGTGCCGGCCTGCCGGTGGTCTGTGCAGGCTTCGGGGGGTCTGTGCAGGCATCGTCCGATGGGACTACAAGTCCCATCGGGCGATGCCTGCTACCATGACAGTGATTGACACATTAGCCAATGATGGGACAGTAGTAGTCCCATCATCCGGCTAATGTGTTGAATGTAAAAAAAAAAAAAAAAAAAAAAAATTACATGCTACATACATGCTACATACATACAACATGCATACTACATATATACTACATGTAACATACATACTACATATATACTACATGCAACATGCATGCTACATACATGCTACATACTACATACATGCTACATACATACTACATATATACTACATGCATGCAACATACATACTACATATATACTACATGCATGCAACATACATACTACATATATACTACATGCATGCAACATACATACTACATATATACTACATGCATGCAACATACATACAACATATATACTACATGCATGCAACATGCATACTACATATATACTACATGTAACATACATACTACATATATACTACATGCAACATGCATAGCACATACATGCCACATACTACATGCATGCTACATACATGCTACATACTACATTCATGCTACATACATACTACATATATACTACATGCATGCAACATACATACTACATATATACTACATGCATGCAACATACATACTACATATATACTACATGCATGCAACATACATACTACATATATACTACATGTAACATACATACCCGAAGCCATTGTCACCTGAGGGATAAATATCAAAATAAAAAAACACCAATATACTTACCCCGATCCGCAGAAGTGCACGAGGGTCCCACGTCCATCTTGCGTGGAGAACAGCAGCATCAGCTGATGCTACCGTTCTCTACCAGCTCCAGGAATACAATGACGGAAGGTAGGTATCCTTCCGCACTGTATTCCTCCACCACTTTAAAAAAAAAAAGTCCCTAGTCTCACTTTATGCCATTGCTGCGTGGGAATTTGTACTCTATGTTATATGTACTGTATGTCTATATGTATGTATTGTATGTAGTATATATGTATGTTGCATGCATGTAGTATATATGCAGTATATATGTAGTATGCATGTTGCATGCATGTAGCATGTATGTAGTATGTATGTTGCATGTATGTAGCATGTAGTGTGTATGTATGTAGCATGTATGTAGTATGTATGTAGCATGTAGTGTGTATGTTGCATGTATGTAGCATGTAGTATATATGTAGTATGTATGTTACATGTAGTATATATAGTATATATGTAGTATGCATGTTGCATGCATGTAGCATATATGTATTATGTATGTAGTATGTATGTAGCATGTATGTAGTATGTAGCATGTATGTAGTATGTAGCATGCATGTAGTATGTAGCATGTATGTAGTATGTATGTTACATGTAGTATATATGTAGTATGTATGTTACATGTAGTATATATGTAGTATGTATGTTGCATGCATGTAGTATATATGTAGTATGTATGTTGCATATATGTATTATGTATGTTGCATGCATGTAGTATGTATGTAGCATGTATGTAGTATGTAGCATGTATGTAGCATGCATGTAGTATGTGGCATGTATGTAGTATGCATGTTGCATGTGGTATATATGTAGTATGTATGTTACATGTAGTATATATCTAGTATGCATGTTGCATGCATGTAGTATATATGTTGTATGTATGTTGCATGCATGTAGTATATATGTAGTATGTATGTTGCATGCATGTAGTATATATGTAGTATGTATGTTGCATGCATGTAGTATATATGTAGTATGTATGTAGCATGTATGTAGTATGTAGCATGTATGTAGCATGCATGTAGTATGTAGCATGCATGTAGTATGCATGTTGCATGTAGTATATATGTAGTATGTATGTTACATGTAGTATATATGTAGTATGCATGTTGTATGTATGTAGCATGTAATTTTTTTTTTTTATTTTTTTTTTTACATTCAACACATTAGCCGGATGATGGGACTACTACTGTGTTTAAATAAATTAATAAAATAAATTAATGCCACTTTTGTGGGGTCTGCCCCTAATTTTTGGAAATGTCTGGACTCCAAGTTGGGTCTCCTTCATGTATCTTGCTTAAATTTGGCAGTGCTCTACACCTGTGACTCATCTATCTGTTACTGATCAATGTTTAAGCTATAAATGCTGTTCCAAGCCCTGTCCCATGCTATAATGTGGTCTGCTGGCTGGACTACACAATTAGTAGAAAAGGTGGATTACTTACCAGTAATGCTCTTTTAATGAGTCCACGACAGTACCCTCTTGAGAGAGGGATCTGCCAATAGGAACAGGAAACCTACAGAAATAAAAGGGGCGGTACGCCTCTCCTCCTCAGTTGGATTTCAGAGTACCAGGGGAACAGCCCAATATTAGGCAAAATGCAATCCTATCTTGTTCTGAAACCCCATTTTACTATATATCTAAATATATACAATCGCTAACATGTGCTCTATTTATTTTTAACTTAGGGGGAAGTGAGTGGGTGCTGTCGTGGACTCATTAAAAGAGAACTACAGGTAAGTAATCCGGCTTTTTACCCTTCGCCACGACAGCACCCACTTGAGAGACTTTCAGAGACCATCACCTGGGAGGTACCACCGAAATGAGGACAGTTCTGTCAAAGGCTAGGTCAGAAGAAGATGAAAGATCAAGTCTGTAGTGATTATAGAAGGTGGACGGAGTTGACCAAGTTGCAGCCTTACATATGGATTCGATTGGGACGTCTCATCTTTCCACCCAGGAGGATGCCATAGCTCGAGCTGAGTGCGCCCTTATACCCTCCAGAGGATTTTCATTTTTCACGAAGTATGCCAGATAAATTAACCCCTTTCTGTGGCCCTGAAAGGATATAAACAGAGCCTTACACTGCCTCCAACCCCTAGACCTTTCAATGTATTTTAAAACTACTCTCCTCACATCTAGGGTGTGGAATCTTTTCTGGAATGGAAGGATCACTAAAG
Source organism: Dendrobates tinctorius (assembly GCF_039654945.1). Taxonomy (NCBI): domain Eukaryota; kingdom Metazoa; phylum Chordata; class Amphibia; order Anura; family Dendrobatidae; genus Dendrobates; species Dendrobates tinctorius. The sequence continues at coordinate 13,161,904 of NW_027361998.1, read as the reverse complement.
GAGGGGAGAAGGATCTCTTGTGATGTGTGAAAGCTCCCTTCCACTTTCAGAAGGTACGAGGGATCTGGCTTCAATATCAACCTATCTTGGAATGCCAATGGGAAGGGTTGATCTATGGACAGCGCTTGGATGTCGCTGACTCTTCTAGCTGATATCAGGGCCACTAAAAGGGCTGTTTTCAGTAATAAGTATTTTGGTGGCACAGATTCTAATGGTTCACAGGGAGGCCCTGTTAGGGCATTCAGGACCAGGTTTAAGTCCTGGGGGGGACTCTAGATATATGAATGTGTTTAATACGTTCACATGCTGTGATGAACCAGCATATCCACCTATCTCCTGCTACATTATAGCCATAAAGGGCCCCTAGAGCGGATATCTGGACTTTTAACATATTGACAGATAAGCCAAAATCCCTCCCCCTTTGTAGAAATTCTAGGATAGGCGCAATTGGAACTTCCCTAGAGTCAGAGTCCATATGGAACTCTAGGAATTTCCTCCATATTTTAGTGTAAATCTTTGTAGTAGATTGTTTTCTGCTCTGCAAGAGCATATTAACTAACCCTTCTGAAAAAACCCTTGATCTCAGTAACTACCTCTCAAATTTCAAGCTGTCAAGTGGAGGCTCTCCACTTGAGAATGGAAGAATAGTCCCTGAGAGAGCAGATTGGGCACTGAAGGGAGGACCCACGGGTCTGATATTGACATGGCCTGCAGCCAAGAGAACCATGGCCTCTTAGGCCAAAATGGTGCGATTAGGATTACTCTAGCCTTCTCTTCCCTGATTTTCCGGATGACTTGCTCATTATGCTTTGATTTTTGTTTCGTCTTGGTCTGAAAAAGGGAGGTATATAGCAAGAGGAGAAGTCAGCCTAATAGGTATAGCCCATACACTCACCCAGTGAAGCCATACGGTACCGGATATAGAGGCCGCTTTGACTCTTCCTGGACGCCGGATACCTGAATAAAGCCCTGCACATTACACCGGAAGCTGAGGAAGAAAATAGTTCAATAGATGATTTTCTTCCTCAGCTTCCGGTGTAATGCGCAGGGCTTTACATGGGTATCCGGCATCCAGGAAGAGCATGTCTTGCATGTGAAGACTTCCGGGTCATAGACGGCAGGGAAAAATACCGGCGCATACCCAGTACTGATTATATGCTTTGCATACTGCACAAGCGCGGCAGCCTTTTCAATGCACAGGCGCGAATACACAATGGCATCTGTGATATTCACAGACGAAATTACGTCCAGCAAGACAAGGAGGGGGGGGAAGGAGAATAAGCCACGCCCATCGGACCGGACGGCGGCAATTTACATACATCGGAAGAGTGATAAAAAAGGTTTTTATGCATCAAAGGTGTGGGGTCGGAGCGATCAAAAGTACTACTAGAATCCTTATGTAACACGCAATTGAATGATATCTTTACATGATATGTCAAAAAATGGGTGACAGATTCACTTTAAGCACTCTACTCTCTTCCTGGATTTGGATCCATTGGACTCTGTCCTGTTTGCAACTGTTGCTCTTTGTGGTCAGATAAAGGCTGAGGATTTCATCTTAACATATGATACAGGAAAGATGTATATCTTTGTACCGTGTTAGCCAGTAGATAGAAAAATATTCAGGATTGAGAGTCCTCAGTAGTTGATACCTTTTAATGGCTAACTGAAAAGATGGTAATACATTGCAAGCTTTCGAGACTACTCAGGTCTCTTCATCATCGTCTAGCCTGATGAAGAGACCTGAGTAGTCTCGAAAGCTTGCAATGTATTACCATCTTTTCAGTTAGCCATTAAAAGGTATCAACTACTGAGGACTCTCAATCCTGAATATTTTTCTATCTTAACATATGTGCACCTTGTTTTTGTTAGGAATGGTGGAACGCACAAAATATAAATAATAGGAGGTGCGTTCGCTGCCCGGGGTCCACCATGCGGTAGGTGACAAGACCACTGCTGGACAATGGCAAACTCGCTAGCTGGCGAAGTGCTGCACTCGGGTGAACGTCACCCGAGGAGTGAAGGCGACCTCTGTTAAGCCACAGAGATGCCCTAATATAAATGAGGAATGATCGCTGTGCCTGTTAACTCCACAGGACCAGATGGCGTGTGGCGTCGCAGCCGCGAACGCCAATAAATGCTGCTACTGCAGCACGGCTGTAACTATAGCCGCTAGATGACGGCGCCAGAAAGCCGGACACCGTCGGACACTAGTGTACAGTGCGGGAAGCACAGTGGCGCATAGCTTGCCACTAACTGGTACTGACTATAACCAACACTCTGCCACCATTCGTAATATCAGAGGGAAGGGAGTTTCAAATAAGTCAGTCACCAGACACATGCATCCATCACCTTTCACACATAGCATAATAGTCTACACTAGCGCATGGCCGAGCCACCATGCGGGCTTTTTATAGCCATGCGCTTCCAGGACCTTCCAGTACTCTGGGAAGGACCAATCAGATCCAACACAGGACCTGAGCATGTGACCCCTGCTCTCCAGTGAGAGGTCATCCTGCGGGCATGCCCAGTAGCACAGCGAGAGGACTTAGCCTCTGGAGCGGTTCCCTGCAGAGCAGCTTGCGCTACCATTGCTGCACCAGAGGTGACAGCAACATCCAGGCTCACAGAGCGAGTCTGAGCAGGACACCTGGATAGCCGGGATTGCTGAGCAGGTCCCTGAGCGGTTGAAGGGGAATAGGAGACCGCTGGATGTACGGCTCTGGATTCCTGTTGTGCAGTTCCAGGAATCTGACACCTAACATTACCCCCCCAAGGCCCCTCGCTGCGCTCAAAGGCCATAATCAGGAGTGGAGCATGGATATTCTCCACCGGCTCCCAGGTCCGAGCCTACGGTCCATGACCCTTCCAATCCACCAAATAAAATTTTTTGCCACGGACAATCCTGCGGCCCACAATGGCGTTAACCTTGAACTCATCAGACAACAAGTCTGATGAGCCGGCAGATGACTCGGAGAATCGGGCCATATGAACTGGTTTGAGGAGGGACACATGGAAAATGTCCAAAATGGCTAAATGTGTAGGAAGAGCCAGGCAATAGACCACTGAGCTAATTCGCTCGAGGACCTTGAAGGGTCCAATGTATCGTGGCGCGAACTTGGGGGACTCGACTCGCAGTTTGATATTTCGAGTAGAGAGCCACACCAAGTCGCCGGGGGAGAAGCTTGGAACGGGTCGCCGATGTGTGTCGGCAGACGCCCTCATCCTTTATTTAGAGGTCCGGATAGCGTCCTGAGTGCGATCCCAAATGTCACGAGCCTCCACTGCCCAGTCTGCCACCCTGGAGTCAGCGGAGGACACTGGCATCGGGACAGGAACGCGTGGATGTTGGCCGTAGTTTAGAAGAAAGGGCGTCTGACCAGTGGAATCGGCCACTGCATTGTTCAGGGCAAACTCAGCCCATGGTAGCAAGGATGCCCAGTCATCCTGCCTGGCAGAGACAAAATGCCATAGGTACGTGACCAAGCTTTGGTTGGCTCTTTCAACCAAGCCGTTCGTCTCAGGATGGTAAGCAGAGGACAGATTTAGCTCGATGCTGAGTAGACTGCAGAGCTCCCTCCAGAAGCGAGACGCAAACTGGGGACCTCGATCACTAACAATTTTGTCCGGCATGCCATGTAGGCGGATATGTGTTTTATGAACAGTGTGGAAAGACCACGAGCGGAAGGCAACCGTGCGAGTGGCAACAAATGCACCATTTTAGAAAAATGGTCGGTGACCACCCAAATGACTGTACTGCCACCGGACTTGGGTAAGCCAACCACAAAGTCCATGCCAACCATCTCCCGAGGTCTATCCGCCACTGGCAGGGGATACAATAGCCCTGCCGGCCTCTGTCTAGAGGGTCTGTTCCGTGCACACGAGATGCATGCCTGTACGTATTCCTTGACATCTCGAGCCATATGCGGCCACTAGTACGACCTAGCCAGGAGCTCTGTGGTCCGCTTATTGCCAAAGTGACCACCCACCCTGGAGGCGTGTGCCCAGGCGAGAACCTCCGGCCGTAGCCGAGGGGGCACCAAGGTCTTGCCCGGTGGCACTGACTCGAGAGCAACTGGGGCCACGGTCGCAAAACTCTCCGGTGGGAGAATTAGCCGAGGCTCAGCCTCTCCTTCCTCCACTGAAACCACAGAGCGTGAGAGAGCATCCGCATGGACGTTCTTCTCTCCTGAGAGGTAGTGCAAGGTGAAGCGGAAGTGGGAAAAGAAGAGCGACCACTTAGCCTGACGAGAGTTCAGGCGCTGAGCCCTCTGCAAATAGACCAAATTTTTATGGTCTGTATATACCTGGAAGGGAAACTGAGCTCCCTCCAGGAGATGTCTCCACTTGGAAAAGGCCAACTTCATCGCTAGCAGCTCCGTGTCACCGATGGAGTAATTCTTCTCCGCCGGTGAGAAGGTCTTAGAGAAAAAGAAGCAGGGATGCTTCCGACCTTGAACATCCTTCTGGAAAAGGACTGCTCCTGCACCGACAGAAGAGGCATCAACCTCCAGAATAAATGGTTTATCCACATCGGGACGGTGTAAGATGGGAGCGCCAGCAAAGTGAGATTTTATAACTGCGAAGGCCTTGGAGACCTGTTCCGACCAAGTGTTGGGATTAGCTCCTTTTTTAGTGAGAGCAACTAATGGAGCTACCAATGTGGAAAAGTGGGGTATAAACTGACGGTAGTAATTCACGAACCCCAAGAAGCGCTGCACCGCTTTAAGTGAATGGGGTTCCTGCCAGTCCATTACCGCTTGTAGTTTGGTGGGATCCATAGCCAATCCCTGGGCCGAGATGGTGTAGCCCAGGAATGGCAAGGACTCCTGCTCAAATTGACACTTTTCCAGCTTGGCATAGAGAGAATTCGCCCGCAAACGGTCGAAGACCCTGCAGACGTCTCTCCGGTGGGTGGTCAAATCTGGTGAGAAGATGAGGATGTCATCCAGATAGACCACCACCGAGGTAGGAAGCATGTCGTGGAAAACATCGTTGACGAAGTCCTGGAAAGACAGCAGGCGCATTACAAAGGCCAAAGAGCATGACCAGATATTCGTAGTGGCCATCCCTGGTATTAAAAGCTGTCTTCCACTCGTCCCCTTTGCGAATGCGGATCAGGTTGTACGCCCCCCGTAGATCTAGTTTTGTAAAGATCCAGGCCCCTCGCAACCTGTCAAATAACTCAGAGATCAATGGTAGAGGGTATTTGTTTTTGACCGTGATAGCGTTGAGACCTCTGTAGTCTATGCAGGGGCGTAACTCTCCTCTCTTCTGTACGAAGAGGAAGCCTGCACCAGCCGGCGACATCGATTTTCTGATAAAACCTCTAGCCAGATTCTCCCGGATATATTGAGACATAGCCTCTGTCTCAGGGAGTGATAGCGGATACACACAGCCTCTAGGAGGTTCTGTGCCTGGCATGAGATCTATCGGGCAATCTAATGGACAGTGCGGCGGGAGCGTCTCCGCAGATTTTTTGGTGAAGACGTCCACGAACTGGTGATTGGGTTTAGGAAGCGCGGAGAGATCCGCAGGCACTTCAGTGGAAGCCACCTTAAGACTGCCCCTCAGACACCTTCCCTCACAGTCCTTGCTCCAATCCAATATCTTCCCCGATGCCCAATCAATATGAGGGGAGCGGCAACGGAGCCAGGGAAGCCCAAGAAGCACCTGGTCGATGCCATCCGGCAAAATGAGCTGGGACAGCGTCTCACGATGGGAGGGTGAGCTAGAAAGCCCGAGTGGAGCTGTCTGATGGGTCACCTGAGAGGACAAATGTGCACCGTTAACCACCATGATGGTCAGAGGCTGGGGCAGCAACACCAGGGGAATAGCGTGTTTCTGGGCGAAGGTTGAGGACATAAAATTTCCCTCGGCCCCGGAATCCAGGATAACCTCTGCCTCCCAGGTGGAGGACCCACTGTCTAACGTGCCCCGGAATACCGGTTTGGGTGAAAAGGGTTTCATATTGGACTGACCACCACCTACGGCCACTGGACGTGGACGTTTTTTCGCCCGCAGAGGACACGTGCTAGCCGAGTGACCAAACTGTCGGCACTGATAGCAACGTACAGAGCTTCGCATCGGACATGACTTGGGACCGATGCGAAACACCTCCATAGGTTCGGAAGATGGGAGCTCCAGTGTGGGGTATCTTAGCGGCTCGGTGAAGGTGGAAGCCAAGTTAACCGTACGTCTGGATTGTGCACGCTCCAGCCCGTGCTCCGTAAACCGGAGGTCAATGCGGGTGGAGATGGCAATCAGTTCCTCCAGACTTGTGGGAACCTCTCTGGTAGCTAGAGCATCTTTGGCGTGCTCAGCTAGCCCTCTCCAAAACACCGGAACTAATGTTTTGTCCGGCCACTCAAATTCGGAAGCCAACGTCTGGAACCGGACAGCATAATGGCTAACCGAGAGTGACCCCTGTGTTAGGGAAAGCAATTGGAGAGAGGTATCGTGCGTGATCCGTGGTTCCAAAAAGACCTGCTTCAGAGCCGTGAGGAACCGAGCAGCACCCTGAACCACCGGATCATCATGTTCCCACAATGGCATGGCCCACTGCAATGCCCTGCCAGACAATAATGAGACAATAAATCCCACCTTAGCCCGCTCTGTAGGAAATCGTGCAGCCAGTAACTCGAGCTGAATTGAGCACTGGCTAACGAATCCCCTACAGGTAGCGCTGTCACCCGAAAACTTGTCGGGGAGCGGGAGGCGAGAAAGTGTCGGCGTGGGCAAAAGCGTGGGCACCCGTGAGACAGCCTCAGCGACTGTCTGAGCAGCAACTAGTGCAACATTCGCAGCTGAGTTGGCGCTCTCAATAGCCGCCAATCTGCTCTCCAGCTGCCGGATGTAGCGCTGCAGCTGCTGCACGTCTGCCATTACCAGCCAGACCCTGGCGCTAGTGTAATGTTAGGGACAGTGGAACGCACCAAATATAAATAATAGGAGGTGCGTTCGCCGCCCGGGGTCCACCGTGCGGTAGGTGACAAGACCGCTGCTGGACAATGGCAAACTCGCTAGCTGGCGAAGTGCTGCACTCGTGTTATCGTCACCCGAGGAGTGAAGGCGACCTCTGTTAGGCCACAGAGACGCCTTAATATAAATTAGGAATGAGCTCTGGGCCTGTTAACTCCACAGGACCAGCTGGCGTGTGGCGTCGCAGCCGCGAACGCCAATAAATTCTGCTACTGGAGCGCGGCGGTAACTATAGCCGCTAGACGACGGCGCCGGAAAGCCGGACACCGTCGGACGCTAGTGTACAGTGCGGGAACCACAGTGGCGCATAGCTTGCCACTAACTGGTACTGACTATAACCAACACTCTGTCACCTTTCGTAATATCAGACGGAAGGGGGTTTCAAATAAGTCAGTCACCAGACACATGCATCCATCACCTTTCACACATAGCATAATAGTCTACACTAGCGCATGGCCGAGCCGCCATGCGGGCTTTTTATAACCATGCGCTTCCGGGACCTTCCAGTACTCTGGGAAAGGACCAATCAGATCCGACACAGGACCTGAGCATGTGACCCCTGCTCTCCAGTGAGAGGTCATCCTGCGGGCATGCCCAGTAGCACAGCGAGAGGACTTAGCCCCTGGAGCGGTTCCCTGCAGAGCAGGTTGCGCTACCATTGCTGTACAAGAGGTGGCAGCAACATCCAGGCTCACAGAGCAAGTCTGAGCAGGACCCCTGGATCGCCGGGATTGCTGAGCAGGTCCCTGAGCGGTCGAAGGGGAATGGGAGATCGCTGGATGTACGGCTCTGGATTCCTGTTGTGCAGTCCCAGGAATCTGACGCCTAACAGCTTTGCATGCAACTGTTGCAAATCTTGTTTAATGTGGCCGCTTCTCCAGCACTTCCTGAAAATGGGTTTCCCTTGAGTGTCAAACTGATCTGTAAGCTGTCTGCCTGGGTTGTCAGAGCCTCTTTCTCTGGGGCCACAGTGCCATCTGTGCCTGTAGGACCAGGAGTATTCAGGTTGCCGATACTGCTGTTGATTTAAATCTTCTAGCGCCGCTGTCGGTCTCTTGGTGAGCTCTCACACAGTTCACCTGCAGCATCATGGGTTTGAACTTAAACACAATTGGTAACAGCTTCTTTGAGGCCAGTTGGTGGTGCTGTTTCTGATCTAAGGAAAGCACTTATCTGGTTCTTATGCTGGTTACATGGGTCACTGCAAGCGGAAACCAGGCTGGAATCTTCCTCAAATCCCAAGACTCTAATGGCCATCTCCTTGAAATCTAGGAATGCACTGTCTGAGTTCTGGAGGGACAGTATCCTCAGTTGAGCTTTGATAAACTCTGTCCTTACCCCATCTACAAACTGGTTCCTTAGGGAGTGATCTGCATTCATCACTTCATGATGGTCGACCTGACATATGGCATGCAATGCTTCTTACAAGCTAAGAGAAAAATATCTGAGTGACTCATCAAGCTGTTTTCTGCCAAGGAACCGCTTTTTTAATTCTGGGACAGTTATGGCATCAAAATTGGCACTCAGTCGCTCAAAGATTTGTTCCACAGTTCTTTTCTCAGTATGGAGACAGTTCTTCAGCACCCTTACAGCTGCTCCACTCAATTGGTCAGTTAATATTTCCACTTTCTGCTCTGTAGACACCGGGTAAAGTCTAAACATACGGTAGCTTGCATCTTTTCTCTATAGTCTCTTAATTCATGGGCCCTTCCATTATAGCTTGGGAGCCATGGTGCTCTGAAATAATATGGCATAGTTAGAGGCATTCTGTGGGCCATGTTGTAAGCTCCACTATTGCTGGACAGATCACAATCGTTATCCTCAGACATTTTGCACAGTTTATTACAGTAAGATGCTGGTACAGTTTGCTTACCCTCGTCCTGGGGTGCTTTGCCTTTTATTTCAGCTATGATATGGCTCTATTTTGCTGCAGGAAACAATGATGGTGTACTGTTATCCTGTATATGAGGTGAGACTTCCTTTTCCTTGGCGCGCTGTGCTGCAATTGGCTGAGGCACGATAAAGAAGGCGGGACTTCCTTCTGGTGCTGTGCTTGTCCTCATTGCAGACATTACCACATGTAGAGTTCCATGAGGTCTGCAGTCACAATGGCCAGGGTTTCTTGCACTACTCTACCATAGGTCACGCACCATGTGGTGTGCAGATGTTACCACCTCGCTATGGCAGGAACAAAAGTAAAGGAAAATGTAGTTTGTGACACCGGGGTGCACTGTATTTACTGCTGTTTACAGGTGACGCCGGGGTGCACTGTATTCACTGCTGTTTCCTGGTGACGCCGGGGTGCACTGTATTCACTGCTGTCTTGTTGGCGATGCCAGGGTGCACTGTATTCACTTTTGTATCCTGATGACGCCAGGGGTGCACTGTATTCACTGCTGTGTTCCTGGTGACGCCGGGGTGCACTGTATTCACTTTTGTATCCTGATGACGCCGGGGTGCACTGTATTCACTGCTGTCTCCTGGTGACGCCGGGGTGCACTGCATTCACTGCTGTGTCCTGATGACGCCGGGGTGCACTGCATTTACTGCTGTCTCCTGATGACGCCGGGGTGCACTGTATTCACTGATGTCTCCTCGTGATGCCGGGGTGCACTGCATTCACTGACACCTGTCAGTTAGTCCCTGCAAAGCGAGGTGCCGAACGCTCTTGGCCCATTAGTGCTGCGCGAGTGCCGCCTAAGAGAGACTGGCCAAGTGATCGTGAACTATTTCCTGCCTCCCCGGTATATATTTGCCGAGCCATGTTAGGCTCAGACAGTGCTGTGGCTCGTACCCCACCTGCCACATCAATAGATGGACTGCGAATGTCGCGGAAGGTATCAGAGACTAACTGCTGTGGCCAGGACACATATCATTGTTATCTACAGGACTACACCGGACCAACCCCGCGCCAGCCATTGCTGGCACCATCATTTGCTTCATGGACCCTACTGCCTGAAGACCATTTGACTGGATAAGTTACACCTTCCAGAACCATACTGATATTACCAACGTTGTTTCCCCCATATTAGCATATTCCTCTCATCCTAACTACCTGTTTCCCCCATTTACCTAGTCATCTCCCTGCGTGAAGTATACCCTTGTTTAATTAAAGAAACATTAACCCCTGTTCTGTCTCCTGATCGTCACTGCACCCAGTAACCTGCTATCTCACACTTGGTGTACTTGGCAGGATGCAGTCCAACGGTACTGTGGAGCCAGACCAAGCAGCTGGGGGTGCCCCAAGAGCCAGCATATCACTGGGGGCAAAGTTGAGTAACCTCCCAAAATATACAGGGAGCAATACTTTGTTGTGGGACTGGACTGAGTGGATCAGGGGTATGTTGAGGAGGTACCCCATGACCCCCGCAATGGAGGCGGAGATTGCCATGCTGGCTCTAGAAGGAGAAGCAAGGAGCTCCATCATGTTATGGCCCCCCCCATGAGCAGGATACGTTCAACAAGGTGTTACAGATCTCAAATGATGGAGAATTGTGCATGCGCTTGTTTAGCAGTGTTCAAAGGGAGGGGGAGTATGTGACCCAATACATGAATGCGCTGCGGAAGATCTATGCTACAATTGCTAAACGGGATGGCGTGGCTGTAGGAACCCCAGATATCGTCCTGTGAGATCAGCTGGTGGCAAGTTTTAGGGATGCACTGCTTAATCAGGCCCTGCAAGAGCGTTTTGCGAGTAAATCCACGCATGTCCTTTTCGGAAGTGGGGGCTGAAGCGCGTGCATGCGAGCAAGAGCAGGGGGAGACAGTCCCGACAGGGAATCGACAAGGAATGTATGGAGTGGAGAGGTATCTGCTTTACTGGCCACCGAATCAAGTTGGGTGAGAGAATTGCAGAAAGAGATCTAGGATATGCAAAAGGAATGGACTGATTCGAAGAAGAAAGCTCCAGTACCCCCGAACTCTTCCAGAAGCAGAACTGACCCTGAGCCTTACCAGGAATGGAGAATGCCTCACATTGAGGAGCAGCCAACCTGTTTCAATTGTGGAGATATTGGACAGTCTGCTCAGGGCTGTGCAAACGTGGAAGGTCTCTACAATGCCGTCTGTTAAATTAGCGGGCTACGTGGCTGGGGGATTCCACCTCGAGTCTGTGTAATCAAGAAGGATAACAAGAAGTACCACAAGTTTAGTTTTCCTGAGTCATCTTGTCTGGGCCAAAATGGATAGGAGGGCCGTCTGCTGCCTAGTCGATACCGGTTCTCAAGTCACCACTATGCCTGAGACTTACTTCACATGTAATTTTCCCCAGACTATGCGACCTGAATGGGGCCCAGTGATCAAGTTGACAGCTGCCAATCAGTTGCCGAACCGGGTCACAGGAGTGGTCTGGATGCAAATTACAGTGTGCGGCAAAAATGTGGGCCGGAAAGGAGTCGTGTTGACCACTGGGGAGACTGGCAATGGCCCCGCTGTGACTTTGGGGATGAACATTCTGTAAGAACTCGGAAATATCCTGGTCCATGAGCCGACTGAAGAATTTTTGAGCTAGTGGAGCCTCCTCCTCAGAGGAAAGTGTTCCAACAATTGATCCTTTTTGCCCAGGCCCAAGAAACCTTGAGCGAAGGAAAAACATTGGGCAAGGTGATCGTCCCGGCCGCCACTAACATTGTTCAACCACAAGGTCAAACTGTGCTCACCCTGCTTATCCGAGCCTGCACCCCCCTTGAAGGAGTCGAAGTCCAGATAGAGCCGGCTTTCGTGAAGCAGCTACCTCCAGAGCTCCTTGTTGCACGGGTGTTAGCCACTGTTCACAACGGTAATGTACTGATGCAATGTTTCAGCCTCAGGGAGGCTAATCTCATGCTTTCACCCAAAAGTGAAGTAGCCCAGATTGTGAGCATGCCGGAAGAACTAATACTCTCAAAAGCTGTCCAGCTTGCTGTAAAACAGGGGGATCCCTGGACAGTGGCCATAACAGTGTCCTCTGAACCCGAATCCAATCAGCTAAAGGAAGGACGCCGAATTCTGGAGCAGATACGGGCCGAACTAACTGAACTCTCACCATGACAGGTGCAACAGGTGGAAGCCATGCTAGAGTGATACCAGGACGTTTTTGCACGTCATCATTATGATTTTGGGTGTACCACAGCTATCACCCATGAGATCCCTACTGTCAGGGTCCTGTTAGTGCCGGCGAACTGCCACGGCTGAATAGGGTGACTCACCCACACTGCGGGAGGGCCTGGGGTCCGATACCGCAGGGAACGCTCAGGCAGACAGGACCTGGGACGCTTAAGGTAGCAAGCAATGAAGGACCTACGATCATGTGACTGCAGGGGGCGAGGCTTAGCATCCTGCTGGAGATGAATGCAGGATTCTACTACAGGGACCCTCAGGTCAGACAAACGGGGGTCATACACGGAGAGGGCGGCGCGGTACCAGAGGGACAAGCAGAAAGTAGTCAGAACGTAAGCAATGAGTCATACACGGAAATAGCAGCAGAGTACAAGAGGGGCAATCAGAGAATAGTCAGGACATAGGCAATGAGTCAGAAACCAAAGAAGCAGATACACAGTACAGAATCAAGAGACAAACTCACAACAGGGGACAGAACCGGGTCAGAACCATATAGCAAGCTGGAAGACAACGAACAGGCACAGGCACACAGGGGTCACCACACTCGGCCAAAGGCAAAAGTATAACTGATGGGGATTGGAGTTTCCCAGGGCTATAAGAAGCTCTCCTTGAACCAAAGAGAGGCCACAATAATTTACCAAATTATAATTATTATTATAATTATTATATTATTATATTTAACCAAAGAGTCCCTCTGATGTGAGGAACGCAGTTTTCCACTCGTCCCCTTCCCGAACCCTTATCAGGTTGTAGGCCCCTCAGAGATCTAATTTGGAGATCCATTGGGCCCCAGATAACTGGTTACATAAGTCTAGGATGAGGGGAAGTGGATAAGTGTTCCTAACCGTTAAATTGTTAAGTTCCCGAAAGTCAAGGCACGGCCGCAAATCACCATCTTTCTTCTTCACAAAAAGAATCCTGCTGCCACGGGTGACACAGAAGGCCTGATATGCCCTTTGCGGAGACTCTCAGCTATGTACTCCTTCATGGCTTGGCACTCAGGCCCGGACAAATTGAACAATCGAGCCTTAGGTAACTTGGATCCGGGTACTAAATCAATGGTACAATAGTAGGGTCTATGTGGTGGCAGCGCCTCAGCCTCACTTTCGGAAAATACGTCTTCGAAATCCTTCAGGTACTCCGGAATACCTTCCAGACCGTCAGACGACACAGATATGGTTTTAACAGAGTTAACAAGAGGCCCCAGGTTACAACATTTATCTTTGCATCCCCATTGAGTGATCTCCCCGTCACCCAATGAATGGTAGGATTATGGTGTTGTAGCCAAGGCATCCCCAATACCAGTCCTGCAGGCAAGTTATCTAACACAAGACGTTAATTCCTCCACATGAGTGGGACCCACTTTCAGAGAAAAAAGTTCAGACCTGAAACAGGTACCGTCCCGGGTAAGAGAGGATGAGTTAATTGCCATCAGTTTAACAGGATCCTGAAGCCTGACTGTCCCTATCTTATTAAGAGTCATAATCCGGGCATCAATCAGGTTAACAGCAGAGCCACAGTCAACAAAGGCGGTAGTCTGAACAGGACCATCACCAAGTTCCAGTTCCACCCAAAGCACAATTTTTGCAAGTGAGGAAAAAGGTGTTGTGAGTTTATTTTCCCCTTCACTGTTGATGTCTGATGAACTCCCTCTGCTGGTGAAGAGAGGTAGTGAAATTGATTGGGTTGAGAAGAACCTGTCATCTGAACAGGTGGAGCCTGATTGGACACCCGGAATCACTGAGTGAATATAAGGCAGCCGACGCCCTACAGGGGTGCTGGTGATCCTTTCTGCTCTGAGCTCTTGCAACCAGTTAGTCCTGTCTACTGAAAGCTAAGTTTTTGCTCTCTTATCTTTCCATGAGATTTTGTCTGTTTGCTTCATGTTTTGTGTTCAGTCTGCCTTTGTTGGGACGGGCTGAGCTCCATTTTTGTCTCTGATCAGTTTATCTCTTTGCTCTGTTTTCAGAATATACCTGAGTGCTGATATAGTGATTTTGAAGTCTAGTGACTTCAGGGCCTTTTTCCCTATCAGACGGTTGGGACATTTTTGGTAGGGTTTTTTGCGGATTGCTGCCAGCATCTTTTCTGTCCTTTCCTATTTAGTTAGTTGGGCCCCATCATTTGCTCAACCTGTCTTTCTGTCTGCGTTTGTGTTTTCATCTGCTTTTCACTGACAATACATGTTGGGGGCTGTCTATTGCTTTGGGGTCTGCTCTGGGGCAGTTTAGATTTCCCCTTTCTTTCTTTAGGCTTATTTAGTTCTCCGGCTGTGAACGAGGGGTCTAGGGCATCGTAGGAACCCCCCACGGCTACTGTTAGTTGTGGTGACTAGGATCAGGGGTCTGCAATCCGATAGCTACCAACCTCTCCGGTTTTCTGGACTTAGCTTGAATTTTTGTTTTTTCCTCCTCCGGTTACTCATTCATAACAAAAATGTACCTGAAGGTCTGGATAGCCTCCTCGACTACTACCCAGACCTAGTCGTTTCCCACCACCTTGGAGGATGACGGACAGGAGGGGCAGTCCTTCTTCCAATGTCCAGATTCCCGACAATAGAAGCACAACTGCTTCTCCCAGCGGTGTCTTCTTTCCTTCTCCTCACAGGTGACAGCGCTCACCTCCATAGCCTCAGGAGGAGTTTGGGTCTCACCTCCACTGGAGAATAAAGATGTTTCGAGTTGTCTAACCCCTCTTGCCCACAGTCTGTGATCCATATGAACCACTTGGGTCATGGCATCCTCCAGGGAGTCAGGTGGAGGATGAAGTGCCAGGGCATCCTTCAGACGTTCACACAGGCCTCTACGGAACAACCCCCGAAGGGCAGCATTGCTCCAAGAAATCTCAGCTGCCAAATGTCTAAATTCAGAACAGAACAACTCGGCCGAGTGCTTCCCCTGACAGATACTCATCACCTTGTTCTCAGCCAAACGTACTCTATCCGGCTCATCGTATATATGCCCTAAGGCCTCAAAAAATGCATCCACAGTCATTCTCTCCGGGGCAGAAGAGGAAAGAGAAAATGCCCAGGCTTGCGGGGCCCCTCTAAGCAGGGACATAACCACCCCCACCCTCTGTTTCTCATCCCCAGAGGAGCGGGGTCTCAAGGAGAAAAAGAGCTTACAGCCCTCCTTAAATGCTTTAAATTCATTTTTGTTACCAGCAAACGCATCTGGTAACTTAACTGGGGATTCAGGTGGGACTAAAATGACATCTCTAGTCCCCACCTGTTGAAACCCAGCGGAAAGCACCCCCTAAACCGAGTCAGCAACCTGCAGTTGGGACTGGGTCCGAGCTTGGTGTTCTAAACTTAGCTTCTGCAGCGACTGAGTCAAGCATTTCACCTGCTCAGATAAAGCATGCATTGGTCCATGCTGCAGAAGTGAGAAAAAAAAAAAAGTTCACGGTCACTTATAATGTCAGGGTCTTGTCAGCGCCGGCGAACTTCCAATGGCTGAACAGGGTGACTCACCCAAACTGCGGGAGGGCCCGGGGTCAGATACCGCAAGGAACGCTCAGGCAGACAGGACCTGGGACGCTCAAGGTAGCAAGCAAGCAGTGAAGGACCTACGATCATGTGACCGCAGGGGGCGGGGCTTAGCATCCTGCTGGAGATGAATGCAGGATTCTACTACAGGGATCCTCAGGTCAGACAAAACGTGGCTTTTCCCGAATGGAGAACACACTTCCTGGCTGTCGACCGTCGCCTTGATCGTTTGGAAGCCGACTTCAACAGACCAGCGCACCATTTCTTTACTCAAATTGAACGGGCATGGTGGAACACCTTAGTATTGATCTCTAGCTGAATGTGATGCAGGTCTGCAACACTGCTTACATGCAGGCTATGCAGCAGAGTCAGTAAGTGCAGCAGCCAGAGGTGGCATTTCCAACTGTGCCACCACTGACTCGCTCATCCTTAATACTGACTTCTGCATACCACTGCATGGCCACCAGCATTCACAGCGATGTCGGACACCACTGCACCACCCCAAGGCCGAGTGCAGCTGGACACTCCCCCTCCACCACCATGCCAAGCGCTGCTCCTGCTTGGACCTCCACCACCGCCACCACTCCTGCCTGGACCACCACCACCACTCCTTCCTGGACCACCACTGCCACAACTCCTGCCTGGACCATCACTACCACCACTCCTGCCTGGACCATCACTACCACCACTCCTGCCTGGACCATCACCACCACCTCCACCACCAAGCAGCAGCAGCTGGGGGACCTACATTCATTATTTGCCACCATGGACCCTGGGAGGACCTCCACCACCACTACCAGCAAGCTGCAGCAGCTACAGGATCCTGCCAGGAGGTCCCCCAGCTCCAGGAGGTGTACCAGCACCAGGCACTCCAGGCAGGACATAAAAGCGACAGGCCACAGAAGACATAAAAGTGAAAAGCCCACAAAAAGAGAAAGATTCTTACACTCCCTCTCCCCTCACCTCACACTGTGTCTGACCCGCCCCATGCTTCCAGCTCCATCCCTGAGCTCCCTTCCCCCACTACTTTCATCGCCCCTTCCTCTAGAACCCCTTCCTCATCTTTAAGCCATTCCTCATCGCTTCACACCCCCATGTTGCCACCATCTTCCCCCAAACATCGCTCCCATTAATTTTTTGGGGGGATTTCAATAAATGTCATTTTGTTTTCCCAAAATACTGTTTGGTTTATTGTGTCTTTCGCTGCCTACACACACTGCGCCATACACTTTGTGTTTTTGCCAACACATAGCTCCAGTACTGATACATGTTTCTTGTGTTAGTCCTGGAGGTATGTGTTGTCAAAAACACATATATATGACTTGTGTTTTTACCACCAGTCTCTTCAGTCTGCTAATATTGGTCAGACTGAATATAGGATGGTGGTTAGTGCAAGGCATATCTATTCTCACCTTGCCAGTTATCATAAAGAGTGAATTGATGATGGTGTGTTTTGACCATCATCATTTCACTCTTTAGGACAAAATACTCATCATATCTACAATACCCTGGCCTGGTATCATAATTATTTAGTACACCTGGCCTCGGGAGTATACCTATGAGTTGTCATCTGCAGCGTCGCTTCAGTCTGCATTATCTATTGCACGCACACTGGAGAGATGCTGGAGGTTAACTCATATGTATATTCACCTGCCCAGGTGTCATAAAAGTCTGAAGTCATGATGCGGTTTTTTTGGGCATCCTCACTTCAGCATAACACCAGGCCAAGTGATTTTAGAAGTTGTATAAACCTTTCTTATCTCTCCAGTCTGCCTGCACACTGAAGCGACAGTGGAGATACTACAATTAATATTTATACTCACATGGTCAGGTGTCATAAAGAGTGAAGGATGCTAGGGCATCCCAAAATCACTATTTGTAACATCAGGCCAGGTGATATAAATATTAGTTGTATTATCTCCACCGTCGCTGCAATGTGCCTTATTGAACACAGACTGAAGAGATGATGAAGGTAATACAACTTTTCTATCTTCTGTAGAATCACCTGGTCAGGACTCCTAGTAAAGTCAGGATGTACAAAACACAGCATCCTGAATTCACTGGACACCTGGGCAGGTGATTATTTTATTGGAGTGTATAAAAACAGAGTGCACTTGGTACAGGTATCAAAACAGGTTTTTTTATTAACATACACACAAGAAAACAATTTTACACCATTTGATCTTGCCATGCCACATGTCCTACATCAGAGATAAAGTAGGCAGCAAATTGGTCCCTCATTTGGCCAACTTCATCTAATGACCTGAGAGGGTGCTGAGTGAAATCAGGCAATGGATTGGCAGCTGGTTCATCTAGTTCAAAGTTAGGGTGCTCTTTAGCCATAACAAAATTGTGAAGAACCACACACGCTTTCACCACCTCATCCACTGTTTCCAGTTTAAGATTAATGGCTGTGTCGAGAATGCGCCATCTGGACACGAGAATCCCAAAGGCACACTCTACAGTTCTTCGTGCCCTTGTGAGTCTGTAATTGAATATTTTTCTCGTGTGGTCCAAGTCCCGGCTGGAGTAGGATTTCAGCAGGTTTTGGCACATTTGAAAGGCCTCATCCCCAACCATTGAAAATGGCAGTGGCGGACTTTTGGTGTGGGGAAGAGGCCGTGGCAGTGGAAAATTAAAATGGTTGCCATACAACCTACGGCCCATGTTGGAGTTTTTAATAGCCTGGGAGTCATTGCCCCAGCCAAATGACCCAATGTCCACCGCAACAAACAGACAGTCTGCATCCACAATGGCCATGAGTACTGTAGAAAAGTACTTTTTATAGTTATAGCACTCCGATCCACTTCTTGCGGGTTTGGTTATCCTGATGTGTTTCCCATCCACCGCTCCCAAACAGTTGGGGAAATTGCAGATTGTCAAGAATTGTTCAGCTATTTCAATCCACTTTTACGTGGTGGGCAGGGGCATAAATTCTGGACAGAGAACGTCCCACAAAGCCCGGCAGGTGTCCGCAACTGTCATGCTCGCCATGTCTGTCATGTCCGCCATGTCTGTTTTGCCTCATGACCCCTGGAGCGGTGTGCACGCGCATCTCATGTCTGCTATCCTGCATGTTCCCTAGAGCAGTATGCACACTCACCTCATGACTGTTGGGCTGCAAGATGCCTGCGTTTCTGCTCTGCCTTCTGTGATCATCTCTGTGTTCCAAGAACCCCTGATCGTGTGTCCTTCCTAGGTTCCAGCATTGGCTGGTTCTGCAATCATCTCTGCATGTCTGGAACCCCCAATCAAGTGACCTTTCCTAGGCTCCAGCACTGTCTGGTTCTGCAATCATCTCTGCATGTCTGGAATCCCTGATCAAGTGACTGCTCTCTGTGATCCTGGAGGAACTGAACTGGAAGTTCTCCCCTGGTCCTGACCCGGAAGTGGAAGTGCTAATGCCCTATATCAGACCGCCTCTCCCTATGGTCAGGGCCTGAGTATTGTGTTACTTGCCTGCATGGCTGCTTGGTCTGCTGGGTCACTCTCCGTATTCTGTGCCCCTGCACTCTGCCCTGTCGTGCGTCTCTGCACACGCTCTGTGCTTGTACTCTGCCTTAGTCTCGTGCCTTGTCTTGTGTTTGTCCATCGTGCCATGTTTTGTCTCTGCTCTGCTTTGCCTTGTAGTCCTTCCTTGCTCTGATTCCATTCTGAGTTTCTGCCTATGCTTCTGTTCCTGGTTCCATACTCTGCTTAAGCTCTGCCTTGTTTCTTGTCTTGCCTTGCTTTGTTGCTTCATGTGCCCTTTGCATGCTCCCTAGCCGTGCCCGCCTGCTTGTGCCTCAGCCGTGCTCGTCGGTCAGTGAGAGCTGTGTCATGCCTCAGCCGGTTTTGCTGGAGTCTTGCCTGTCTGTCAGTGCCACAGCCCGATCAGCTAGCCAGTGCCCCAGCCGTGCTCTCTGTGATTCCTTGCACCTCACGCTGTGTCTGCACTGTGCTCTACGTGCTCTCTAAAGCACGCGCAGGTCCTCGCCTGCCCCTTGGCATACCTCCCCGTTCTTCTATAATAGTACACACTGGTTTTGCCATGTAACCTGTCATGCCCTCTTATAAGCACAGGTCCTATCCTTTTCCCTGGCGTGTCCCTCTACACGAGCAGGCCTCCATCCCTGTCCCTGGCATGTCCCT
Organism: Dendrobates tinctorius; assembly: GCF_039654945.1. Taxonomy (NCBI): domain Eukaryota; kingdom Metazoa; phylum Chordata; class Amphibia; order Anura; family Dendrobatidae; genus Dendrobates; species Dendrobates tinctorius. The sequence goes on along the minus strand of NW_027361998.1, from coordinate 13,142,208 downwards.
CTACATGCGCAGGCCTCCATCCCTGTACCTGTCCCTGGCGTGTCCTCTGCACGCGCAGGCCTCCGTCCCTGTACCTGCCCCTGGCGTGTCCCTCTACACGTGCAGGCCTCCGTCCCTGTACCTGTCCCTGGCGTGTCCCTCTACATGTGCAGGCCTCTGTCCCTGTACCTGTCCCTGGTGTGTCCTCTGCACGCGCAGTCCTCCGTCCCTGTACCTGTCTCTGGTGTGTCCCTCTACACGCGCAGGCCTCCGTCCCTGTACCTGTCCCTGGCGTGTCCTTCTACATGCGCAGGCCTCCGTCCCTGTACCTGTCCCTGGCATGTCCCTCTACACGCGCAGGCCTCCGTCCCTGTACCTGTCCCTGGCGTATCCTTCTACACGCGCAGGCCTCTGTCCCTGTACCTGTCCCTGGCGTGTCCTCTGCACGTGCAAGCCTCCGTTCTTGTACCTGACCCTGGCATGCCTCTCTGCATGCGCAGGATGCTGCCTTGAACCTGACCTTGGCGTGTTCCTTAACACGCATCATGTATCTAACTTGTCTTGTCTTCTTGCATGGAACCTTGGTTTGCTTACCGGATGCCCGACCCTGCCGATCGCCATCAGAGCTACAGAACCTGATGTCCCGGTTGATCCTTGCTTGCTGTCCGGAGTCCGACATCATCGTAACCCTGGTTTGCTTACCGGATGCCCGAACCCTGCCGATCGCCATCAGAGCTACAGAACTTGATGTCCCGGTTGATTGTAGCTTCCTGTCCGGAGTCCGACGTCACCATGCCTCTGCCTACCATCTTGCACGTACCATGCTTTGGACCTTGGCGTGCCCTGCACGCACCTTGTTATGTGTTCCCTGTGTGTTTATGTTGCACCTCTTGTTACCCTGAAGTGTTCCGTAATGAAGTTATCTTGAACTTACGTCTTGTTTCACCTTGTCTTGCTTCCGTGAGCCGGTCGTCTGGTTCCAACTGTCGTGGTGGCTCACCCCCATGGTCTTGCCCCTGACACTCCCTGTATAGGGGGTGGATTCTCACAAGGTCAGCTCGCCCTAGGTGGGTGGGTGCCACGGCCCAGAGGGTCCACTCTCTAAAGAGAAACGACTCAGCGTAAGCTGACGCTCGTCACAGCAACTATTCCCGACAAGGTGGAGATTCCAAGCCGGTACTGGAAGTGGAGTGATGATAGGGTCTCTCCATTAGCCAGGAATCTGCCAAACAGAGAAAGAAAAAAATTAATATTTATGTCAAGGGTTTTGCAAAACAGTGTAATGAAAAAATATTAGTACATGGCATAACAATCATTTTGCAGGCTTTTGTTTACTACATTACAGAGCAGTAATTCTGCAGGCTTTGAATTAGTACATGGCAGAACAAGAACAATTATGCAGGCATTGGTTTTTAAATATTACGTATCGTAATGTGACCAAGAGCCGTTCCTCAGGAGGAATCGCACGACGGAGCTGTGTGTCCTGTCTCCAGATGGCTCCTTGAACATGACCAAGCAATTCCATGAAGCTTTCTTGGGACATCCGGGTATAGTCAATAAATTATGCTGGGTTTGACTGGAGCTTGCTATAGAGGGTGTGGTATGCTTCACGGCTCTCCCAGACTTCAATAATCGGATGTCTCCAAAAACTTCGTCGCTGCCGTCTTCGCTGTTTCTCTCTCCCTTTCTTGCTGGCAAGCAAATGCAAAAGCCTGAGACAGCGCGATGTCCAGATACAAGTTGGAGCGAAAACTCTTCCAATGCAGATCCATGGTGACAAAGGAAACAGCAGTGGGGACCTTTGACGGAGGTTGCAAGCTTACTTATTGTGGCCATAATATAAACTAATACCTCACATACAGTGGGGAAAAAAAGTATTTAGTTAGTCAGCAATAGTGCAAGTTCCACCACTTAAAAAGATGAGAGGCATCTGTAATTTACATCATAGGTAGACCTCAACTATGGTAGACAAACTGAGAAAAAAAAATCCAGAAAATCACATTGTCTGTTTTTTTTTTCATTTTATTTGCATATTATGGTGGAAAATAAGTATTTGGTCAGAAACAAAATTTCATCTCAATACTTTGTGATATATCCTTTGTTGGCAATGACAGAGGTCCAACGTTTTCTGTAAGTCTTCACAAGGTTGCCACACACTGTTGTTGGTATGTTGGCCCATTCCTCCATGCAGATCTCCTCTAGAGCAATGATGTTTTTGGCTTTTTGCTTGGCAACACGGACTTTCAACTCCCTCCAAAGGTTTTCTATAGGGTTGAGATCTGGAGACTGGCTAGGCCACTCCAGGACCTTGAAATGCTTCTTACGAAGCCAGTCCTTCGTTGCCCTGGCGGTGTGCTTTGGATCATTGTCATGTTGAAAGACCCAGCCACGTTTCATCTTCAATGCCCTTGCTGATGGAAGGAGGTTTGCACTCAAAATCTCACGATACATGGCCCCATTCATTCTTTCATGTACCCGGATCAGTCGTCCTGGCCCCTTTGCAGAGAAACAGCCCCAAAGCATGATGTTTCCACCACCATGCTTTACAGTAGGTATGGTATTTGATGGATGCAACTCAGTATTCTTTTTCCTCCAAACACGACAAGTTGTGTTTCTACCAAACAGTTCCAGTTTGGTTTCATCAGACCATAGGACATTCTCCCAAAACTCCTCTGGATCATCCAAATGCTCTCTAGCAAACTTCAGACGGGCCCGGACATGTACAGGCTTAAGCAGTGGGACACGTATGGCACTGCAGGATCTGAGTCCATGGTGGCGTAGTGTGTTACTTATGGTAGGCCTTGTTACATTGGTCCCAGCTCTCTGCAGTTCATTCACTAGGTCCCCCCGCGTGGTTCTAGGATTTTTGCTCACCGTTCTTGTGATCATTCTGACCCCACGGGGTGGGATTTTGCGTGGAGCACCAGATCGAGGGAGATTATCAGTGATCTTGTATGTCTTCCATTTTCTAATTATTGCTCCCACAGTTGATTTCTTCACTCCAAGCTGGTTGGCTATTGCAGATTCAGTCTTCCCAGCCTGGTGCAGGGCTACAATTTTGTTTCTGGTGTCCTTTGACAGCTCTTTGGTCTTCACCATAGTGGAGTTTGGAGTCAGACTGTTTGAGGGTGTGCACAGGTGTCTTTTTATACTGATAACAAGTTTAAACAGGTGCCATTACTACAGGTAATGAGTGGAGGAAAGAGGAGACTCTTAAAGAAGAAGTTACAGGTCTGTGAGAGCCAGAAATCTTGATTGCTTGTTTCTGACCAAATACTTATTTTCCACCATAATATGCAAATAAAATGAAAAAAAAACAGACAATGTGATTTTCTGGATTTTTTTTTCTCAGTTTGTCACCCATAGTTGAGGTCTACCTATGATGTAAATTACAGACGCCTCTCATCTTTTTAAGTGGTGGAACTTGCACTATTGCTGACTGACTAAATACTTTTTTTCCCCACTGTATATCGCTATGTGTTTTTTGCACTGTATATTTTTTCAGGGTGCAGCTGGGCCCAAATGGCTCTGTAAACTGTGACACACGGTATGCATTTTTTAGCACTAGGTGGCCCGCCTGATAGTATAAGCGTCATTAATAGGTTCAGCCGGATGCTTTGCATTTTCTGTGTGAACACTGCCATATACAGATTCTATTTTTTGTGCATTATCATACCAAGCGGCCATGTCCTGATTGGAGGCTGGCTGACTCATCAGGTATTTTTGCACCTGTGCCATCTCAATGTGCCTTGTATTGCTCATGTTTAGTGTGCTTGTCTTTATATGCCCCTTTTTTCACATGTAAAGTGCCATGGAATAAATGGTGCTATAAAAATGAATAATAATAATAATAATAATAATAATAATAATAATAATAATTCTTGCAAAATTAAAAGTGACATCCAGATGATGGAATTCAATATTATTAGATGCAAAAGATTCTATAGATGAAGTATATTCCCCCGTCCGGAAATGTTTTCTGATTGTCAAATTACACGTAAATATATTGACATCCAAATTCGTAGTAAATAAATGAAAGTTTTAAGGAACATAGTTCAAACTGAATGACAGTACCTCTAATAGTCTTGGGTGAATTCTTTTGATGATAAATTTAAAATGCGATCCAAAAACCTCACATCACAAATGTTTTCTTGCAACGTGTCGTCATGCCAAAATTGTTTTCTGTGCTTCCGATCCTAACCAAACTTTTTTTTAAATGATTGTTCGAACCCGCTGGACCCGAATATCCACGGGTTCACCCACCACTAGCTGTAACATGAAAAAGTGTAGAAAAGTTCACAGGGCATACATCCTTTTTCAATGCACAGTATCATTTCATCATACGATGTCCTGAATGAGAGGACGGTCCAGTTAGAAAAAGTTTTGCTATTTTAGAATTAAATATTGGTCTCAAAGAGATTTTCCCTCTTTACAAAACTGGATTGCAAACATTTCCTGTATTTCAAAATTATGCCAGTAAATAGTAGTCACCTTTCTCCGCTCCAGCTCAGTGTTGCTACTACAGTCTCGGTGCTTTGACTGCGGCGATGGCGTCTTGTCAATATCTCACATGACCGCTGCAGTATATCACTGAGCTCCATGGCTTGTATCATCTATACCTGAGAGCCGCACGGAGAGCCTCTGCCGGAACGCGGAAGACTGAGCATTATCTGATTCTGAGAGTTTTCAATACAGGAAACATTTGGGAACTAACAATCTAGGATCCAGTTGAGCAGTACAGCGAGGAAAGCCTTGAAGCCCAACGAAGGAGGACGGCAGCAGCTTCTTAGTTTACAGGTGCAATCCCATAAAATGAGGAGATAAATTTCCATCTGCATTGGAGCTCCAGTATAGAGAGCTGTTTTCTTTCTGCAAAAAATGAACTTAAAGCAAATACAAGACCATTTTTACCCCCTTTCTGCCATGAGACGTACTATCCCGTCCACGTGCCCTGGGACTTAATTCCCAGGGATGGGATAGTACGTCATAGCGATCAGCGGCGCCCACGTGGTGAGCGCCGCTGATCGGGGCCGGGCGTCAGCTGATTATCACAGCTGACACCCGGCACAATGTGTCAGGGGTGGTCACGGACCGCCCCCAACACGCTAACCCCTTGTACACCGCGATCAAACACGATCATGGTGTACCGGGGGTTAAAGGAAAGCATCGGCAGGGAGGGGGCTCCCTCCGTGCTTCCCTGAGCCCCCCACGGCAGCGCAATGTGCAGCGCTGCTGAGGGGGGCTCTTTCCCTACAGGCCCCCGGATCCAAGATGGTGACGGGGACCTTCGGGGGCCTGTAGGGAGCTGACTTCCTCACTGCCTGCAAAGCGCAGTCATGAGGAAGTCTGCAGCAGTGCCTGTGACAGATTGCTGACTCAGCGATCTGTCACAGGACAGTGATGTCCCACCTGGGACAATGTAATAAAGTTAAAAAAAAGTGTAAAAATAATTTTTAAAAAATCGCTAAATTAGTAAAAAAAAAAAAAAATATTCCCCAATAAATTCATTTTTTGAAAATAAAAGAAAAAAAAAACAATAAAAGTACACATATTTGGTATCGCCGCGTCCGTAACAACCCGCCCTATAAAACTGTCCCATTAGTTAACCCCTTTAGCGAACCCCTTAAAAAATAAAAATAAATCACAACGAAGCAAAAAATAATGATTTATTATCATATCACTGAACAAAAAGTGCAATAACACGCAATCAAAAAGATGCATATAAATATCCATGGTACCGCTGAAAACGTCAGCTTGTCCCGCAAAAAACGAGCCGCCACACAGCATCATCTGCAAAAAAATAAAAAAGTTATAGTTCGCAGAATAAAGCGATGCAAAAATAATTATATTTTATATAAAATAGTTTTCATTGCATAAAACCGACAAAACATAAAAAAACGACCTAAATGAGGTATCGCTGTAACCGTACTGACCCGAAGAATAAAACCGCTTTATCAATTTTACCGCACGTGGAACGGTGTAAACGTACCCCCCCAAAAGAAATTCATGAAACGCTGGTTTTTGTTCATTCTGCGTCCCAAAAATTGGAATAAAAAACGATCAAAAAATGTCACGTGCCCGAAAATGGTACCAATAAAAACGTCAACTCATCCCGCAAAGAATAAGACCTCACATGACTCGGTGGGTCAAAATACGGAAAAATTATAGCTCTCAATATGTGGTGAAGCAAAAACTATTTTTACAATAAAAAGCGTCTTTTAGCGTGCGACAGCCGCCAAACATAAAAACCGCCATAAATAGTAAATCAAACCCTCCCGTTATCACCCCCTTAGTTAGGGAAAAATAATAAAATTAAAAGAAAATGTATTTATTTCCATTTTCCCATTAGGGTTAGGGTTAGGGCTAGGGTTAGGGTTAGGGTTAGGGCTAGGGTTAGGGCTAGGGTTAGGACTAGGGTTAGGGCTAGGGTTAGGGCTAGGGTTAGGGCTGAGATTAGGGTTAGGGGTGTGTTGGGGTTAGGGTTGGAGTCATAATTGGGGAGTTTCCCCTGTTTGGGCACATCAGGGGCTCTCCAAATGCAACATGGCGTCTGATCTCAATTCCAGCCAATTCTGTGTTGAAAAAGTCAAATGGTGCTCCTTCCCCTCCAAGCTCTGCCATGTGCCCAAACAGTGTTTTACCCCACCATATAGGGTATCAGCATACTCAGGACAAATTGCAAAACAACTTTTGGGGTCCAATTTCTCCTGTTACCCTTAGGAAAATAAAAAATTGGGGGCAAAAATATCATTTTTGTGGAAAAAAATGATTTTTTTATTTTCACGTCCAGGCTTCTGTGAAGCACTTGGGGGTTCAAAGTGCTCACCACTAGAGTTGAGCGAAACGGGTCGAAAAATTTCAAAAGTCGCCGACTTTTGGCAAAGCTGTGCCATCGAGCCTGTGACATAGCGCTCAGATATTCAGTGGGCCTCACACAATCCAAAAGTGTCCAGTGTCCACTAGTGTGAGCAGAAATTCAAAATCTCACTTATCCTCTAGTCACTTTGGTCACAGCTGTGCCATCGAGCCTGTGACATAGCGCTCAGATATTCAGTGGGCCACACACAATCCAAAAGTGTCCAGTGTCTGCAGAAATTCAAAATCTCACTTATCCTCTAGTCACTTTGGTCACAGCTGTGCCATCGAGCCTGTGACATAGCGCTCAGATATTCAGTGGGCCTCACATAATCCAAAAGTGTCCAGTGTCCACTAGTGTGAGCAGAAATTCAAAATCTCACTTATCCTCTAGTCACTTTGGTCACAGCTGTGCCATCGAGCCTGTGACATAGCGCTCAGATATTCAGTGGGCCTCACACAATCCAAAAGTGTCCAGTGTCCACAAGTGTGTGCAGAAATTCAAAATCTCCCTTATCCTCTAGTCACTTTGGTCACAGCTGTGCCATCGAGCCTGTGACATAGCGCTCAGATATTCAGTGGGCCTCACACAATCCAAAAGTGTCCAGTGTCTGCAGAAATTCAAAATCTCACTTATCCTCTAGTCACTTTGGTCACAGCTGTGCCATCGAGCCTGTGACATAGCGCTCAGATATTCAGTGGGCCTCACACAATCCAAAAGTGTCCAGTGTCTGCAGAAATTCAAAATCTCACTTATCCTCTAGTCACTTTGGTCACAGCTGTGCCATCGAGCCTGTGACATAGCGCTCAGATATTCAGTGGGCCTCACATAATCCAAAAGTTTCCAGTGTCCACTAGTGTGAGCAGAAATTCAAAATCTCCCTTATCCTCTAGTCACTTTGGTCACAGCTGTGCCATCGAGCCTGTGACATAGCGCTCAGATATTCAGTGGGCCTCACACAATCCAAAAGTGTCCAGTGTCCACAAGTGTCTGCAGAAATTCAAAATCTCACTTATCCTCTAGTCACTTTGGTCACAGCTGTGCCATCGAGCCTGTGACATAGAGCTCAGATATTCAGTGGGCCTCACACAATCCAAAAGTGTCCAGTGTCCACTAGTGTGAGCAGAAATTCAAAATCTCCCCTGTCCTATAGACACCTTGTACCTTGTTTTACATTACTATATAGTTTGTTGGATTTTGTCTACATTTCTACAGAAAATGAGGAAGGCTGGTGGAAGAGGCCGTGGAATTGGGCGGGGGTTGGCAGCTGGTAATGATGGTGTTGGTGGTGGATCTGATGGTAGTGGCAAGAGCAAAATAGGACCGAATGCAGGAGGTGTTGAGCCTGCGTCATCGTCTGGCTCCATAAGGCTTCGAAGGCTTAGTTTTCTAGGAGTTGGCAAACCGCTTTTAAAGCCAGAGCATCAGGAAAAAGTTTTGTCTTACATTGCTGACTCAGCCTCCAGCTCTATCGCCTCCTCTTCTTCAGTTGTAAAAAGTAAAAGCACTGAGTCGTCATTGGAGGCTCATGTTCATGAACCACACCTTTCCTTGTGTCCTTCACCCCAACCAAGATTGAAGGATGACGCAGGCCATACTACTGATTACTCCATGGAGCTGTTTTCACATACCATGCCTGGATTATCAAGTCAAATGGTGAATTACCCAGGCCAAGATGAATCTGACATGGAGTGCACTGATGCACAGCCGCTGATGGATGATTCTGCTGGTACATTCACTCAGAGCACTACATTGTCCTCGCAGTGTACAGAGCCAGATTCTGACCCTGATGAGACTCAGGTGCCCCTTCCCGCACACTATACCACCACACACGGTGACACAGAGGAAGGTGCACATGACATTGAAGAGGAGGTGATGGATGACCCAGTTTTTGACCCAGATTTGCATTCATTGGGGGAAGAGGGTGCTGCTTCCAATAGCTCAGATGAGGAGCATCCACAGCAGACATCGACATCGCAACAGCTGTTATCTGGCAGGCCCGGAGCACTCCAAAGACAGGTTCCAAAAATCAAAAGAGTTGCTGGACAGCTTGTCCAGAGGGTCAAAAGATCACAGCGTGCTAGGCCGCAAAATGTCTGCCAAAGTAGGAAGAGTGCAGTGTGGCACTTTTTTGAACAAAATCCTCATGATCAGGCCAAGGTTATCTGTAAGAAGTGCGCAAAGACCTTTAGCCGAGGGAAAAATCTGAAAAATTTGAATACCAGTTGCATGCTTAGACATTTAACCAGCATGCACTTGCAAGCGTGGACACAACTCCAAACCTCAAGTGCCACATGTGCAACTGATCACAACGAAGGTAGTCAGCAACGCTACATTGTTTCCCCCACTGTAAGCCCACCGGTTAGCACAGCAGCAAATGTTGAGGTGTCGTTGCAAGGCCACAGCAGTCAGGGAATCCCACTGTTATATCAACGAAAGACTGATTCTAGGCCATCAGAAAGAACACCAACTCCATCACCATCATCAACCCTCTCTCAGTCCGCCCTGTCCACCGCTACTTCCACCATATGCAGCTCTCAAGTCCAGCTCACCCTCCCAGACACTATGAGTAGGTCAAGAAAGTACTCAGTCTCTCATCCGCGTACACTGGGTTTGAACGCCCACATTGCCAAATTAATCTCGTTTGAGATGATGCCCTTTCGGTTGGTGGAAAGCGCAGCTTTCCGCGAACTCATGGCCTATGCAGTACCACGCTATGACCTACCCAGTCGCCACTTCTTCTCTGGCAAAGCCATCCCAGCCCTCCACCATCATGTGAAAGACCGCATTGTCCATGCACTCAAGCAGTCAGTGAGGGAAAAGGTGCACCTCACAACTGATGCATGGTCCAGTCGGCATGGCCAGGGCCGTTACGTGTCCATCACTGCGCACTGGGTTAATGTGGTGGATGCAGGGTCCACAGGGGACAGCGGTGGTGGGACAGTGCTGCCTAGCCCACGGTATAGGAAACAGTTGGCTGTAGGCGTTCGACCCTCCTCCTTCTCCTCCTCCTCCTCCAGAAACGAAAGCTCGTCCACAGAGCGCAGTCGTACGAGCACTCCATCTGCAGCTGCCACGGTTGCACACGAGGTGTCCCCCTATCGAGCAGCTAGTGGAAAGCATCAGCAGGCTGTGTTGCAGATAATGTGTTTGGGCGACAGACACACCGCCGAGGTGCTGGCCGAGTACTTGAAGCGACAAACTGAGTCATGGCTGGGCAGTGTACATCTTGAGGCAGGCAAGGTAGTTAGTGATAACGGCCGTAATTTTGTGGCAGCCATAGCCCTATCAAAACTCAGCCACATACCTTGCTTGGCTCACACCTTGAACCTGGTGGTGCAGTGTTTCCTCAAAAATTATCCGGAGTTAACAGCCCTGCTCCAGAAGGTGCGAAGACTGTGCGCGCACATCCACCGGTCGCCTGTACACTCCGTTCGTATGCAGAAGCTGCAGCGATTGCTCCACCTTCCCAATCACCGCCTCATTATCGACATTGCAACAAGGTGGAACTCCACCCTGCACATGGTGGAGCGGCTGTGCGAGCAGAGGCAGGCCATAATGCATTTGTGGGAGGATACACGGCCAGGCACTTTGAGAGCAGACATGGAGTTGACAGGTGTGCAGTGGTCGAAGCTGAAAGACCTCTGTAAAGTCCTTCAGTGTTTTGAGGAATGCACACGGCTGGTTAGCGCAGACGACGCCATCCTAAGCATGAGCATCCCACTTATGCGTCTGCTCATGCAAACTTTGACGCACCTTAAGGAGCAGGCTTCTGCAGCCAATGTTGATGAGGAGGAAGAGGAGGAGGGAATCCTTGATGACATTCAGCCATTGTCTGCTCAGGGACCTCTCCTGGACGAGGTGGAGGAAGAGGAGGAGGAGGAGGATGATGAGGATGATTACTTAGGGGAGGAGGATGCATCTCGTGGGGCAAGTGAAAATGTTGGCGTGGCAAGGTCTGGTACAGGGTTTGTGCGTGACTGGAGGGATGTGGATTTGCCAGAAAGTGCTCCTCCAACCAGCACTCGCAGTGCATCATTGACACCGGGAACATTGGCCCACATGTCAAATTACGCCTTGCAGATCCTAAAAAGGGACCCCCGCATTGCCAAAATGATGAACGATTACGACTACTGGTTGTCCAGCATCCTGGATCCACGCTATAAAGGCAAATTACAAAACATCATGCCACAGGAGAACCTTGACCTAATATTGGCTAATAAACAAGCAACTCTGGTAAATCGGTTGCTTGAGGCATTCCCAGCACACAGCAGCGGTGATGGTTCTCACACGAGCCGTACGGGCCGGGGTCAGCTTGGCAGAGGTGTTCGTGGTGCACACAGCAGAAGTGGCGTTGGAGACAGGGGTTTCATGACAATGTTGTGGACTGATTTTTCAAGTACCGCTCACACAACTGGTAATACTGCATCGATGGAAAGTGACAGGAGACAGCAGTTGTCAACTATGGTTACAAACTACTTTTCCTCCCATATCGATGTTCTCCCACACAGGTCATTCCCCTTTGACTATTGGGCCGCTAAACTGGACACCTGGCCTGAATTGGCACAATATGCCTTACAGGAGCTCGCTTGCCCAGCTGCAAGTGTGCTATCGGAAAGAGTCTTCAGTGCAGCTGGATCAATCCTGACAGAAAAAAGGACCCGTCTGTCAACCCAAAATGTGGATGATCTAACCTTCATTAAAATGAACCACGCATGGGTTTCCAAGGATTTTGTCCCACCTTCCCCTGATGACACATAGGGTGACAGAAAAATGGCTTGCTTTGGTCCACCTCTTCCTGGTACTTCACCTATTTCGCCTTTTGCATCAGCTGAATGTCCAACATCAACATATGCCACTTTCTAAAACTAACTGTGGTGCCTCCCCCCCCATGGCCGGGGTCACCACCTAGTGCACAACACCGTGCGAGTGCCGTTGCCCTGGACAGGTGGGTAGGCCGACTCTTGGGCGCGGGCACTGGCACAGGGTCCCTCATAGTGCAATCAAGTGTCTCTGACGGTGGTGGTGCACACCCGCCGTCAGACACACCGCCGTACTATGAGGGGCCCAGTGCCAGTACCGACGCCCACGAGTAGGCCCCCCTTGCTTGGGCAGGGCCCCAGCATTTGCAATCTTTACCTCTCCCTGCTCCTCCACTGTGTAGTCTGGGCCGTCAAATCCATACTGTGCCTGACACCGTTTGAGCCTGCCTCCTGATGTATAGACATATATTTTGAATGTGTATGCTATCCATACATGTTATCTGGGGATACAGTACCCTTTCTAACCTTTGCGCAATCACGTGCAATCCATACTGGGCCTAACACCATCTGAGCCTGCCTCCTGATGTATAGACATATATTTTGAATGTGTACGCTATCCATACATGTTATCTGGGGATACGGTACCCTTTCTCACCTTTGTGCAATCACGTGCAATCCATTCTGGGCCTAACACCGTCTGAGCCTGCCTCCTGATGTATAGACATATATTTTTAATGTGTACGCTATCCATACATGTTATCTGGGGATACGGTACCCTTTCTAACCTTTGTGCAATCACGTGCAATCCATACTGGGCCTAACACCGTCTGAGCCTGCCTCCTGATGTATAGACTTATATTTTGAATGTGTACGCTATACATACATGTTATCTGGGGATACGGTACCCTTTCTAACCTTTGTGCAATCACGTGCAATCCATACTGGGCCTAACACCATCTGAGCCTGCCTCCTGATGTATAGACATATATTTTGAATGTGTACGCTATCCATACATGTTATCTGGGGATACGGTACCCTTTCTCACCTTTGTGCAATCACGTGCAAGCCATACTGGGCCTAACACCGTCTGAGCCTGCCTCCTGATGTATAGACATATATTTTGAATGTGTACGCTATCCATACATGTTATCTGGGGATACGGTACCCTTTCTCACCTTTGTGCAATCACGTGCAATCCATACTGGGCCTAACACCGTCTGAGCCTGCCTCCTGATGTATAGACATATATTTTGAATGTGTACGCTATCCATACATGTTATCTGGGGATACGGTACCCTTTCTAACCTTTGTGCAATCACGTGCAATCTATACTGTGCCTAACACCGTCTGAGCCTGCCTCCTGATGTATAGACATATATTTTGAATGTGTACGCTATCCATACATGTTATCCGGGGATACGGTACCCTTTCTAACCTTAGTGCAATCACGTGCAATCCATACTGTGCCTGACACCGTCTGAGCCTGCCTCCTGATGTATAGACATATATTTTGAATGTGTACGCTATCCATTCATGTTATCTGGGGATACGGTACCCTTTCTAACCTTTGTGCAATCACGTGCAATCCATACTGTGCCTGACACCGTCTGAGCCTGCCTCCTGATGTATAGACATATATTTTGAATGTGTACGCTATCCAAACATGTTTTCCGGGGATACGGAACCCTTTCTAACCTTTGTGCAATCACGTGCAATCCATACTGGGCCTAACACCGTCTGAGCCTGCCACCTGATGTATAGACATATATTTTGAATGTGTACGCTATTCATACATGTTATCCGGGGATACGGTACCCTTTCTAACCTTTGTGCAATCACGTGCAATCCATACTGGGCCTAACACCGTCTGAGCCTGCCTCCTGATGTATAGACATATATTTTGAATGTGTACGCTATCCATACATGTTATCCGGGGATACGGTACCCTTTCTAACCTTTGTGCAATCACGTGCAATTCATACTGGGCCTAACACCGTCTGAGCCTGCCTCCTGATGTATAGACATATATTTTGAATGTGTACGCTATTCATACATGTTATCCGGGGATACGGTACCCTTTCTAACCTTTGTGCAATCACGTGCAATCCATACTGGGCCTAACACCGTCTGAGCCTGCCTCCTGATGTATAGACATATATTTTGAATGTGTACGCTATCCATACATGTTATCTGGGGATACAGTACCCTTTCTCACCTTTGTGCAATCACGTGTAATCCATACTGGGCGTGAGAACGGCTGGCGAGCTGTTAAGCAAGCTACAGCACCTGTGGTTTGCACACGTAAGTTTTTCATTTTTTCAGGAATGACGGTTAGGCCTAATTCCAGAACTGCGGTTGACCTGCACTTACTGGGAAATCATTGTTCGCGGGTAATAATTCTAATCAGTGATCCCCATCACTAACGTTGTTCAGCGGGTTATCTGCACCTGTAAGCGACAAACGCTGGCCTTTTCAGTGTAGCGCACATGCAGCCACGGACATGTAAGGGCATGACACACCAGTTATTGGCCAATCTCATGTGCCAGAGCCTCACGTGTCCCTCTAGTAAGCCGGACTCGGACCGCGGGGCATGACGGAGTCTCGTTCGTTAACGGAATTAAGCTTGCAATGTGTGCATCTGTTCTGTAGCTGGCATGGTTGAGGTTTCCCAGGTGGAGTCGAATTTAACCGTAGGCTCCACTCCTGGTGGTGCCCTTCTGGACATTCCTTTAAGGTTCAGCTTTGCAACCATACTGCCCACGTAAAACAAACACTTTGCCTTCATGAACGCTGTTTGGAGGGTCATGACTCGTGGGAATAACGCTGCCCAATCAGTTAACCTGCTAGAGAGATCGTTCGTTGCTCCCAAGCATGACATCACACTCCCTAGGAAGAAGGTAATGCCACTGTGGCGACTGTACTCCTGGGGGCGACACAAGTGCACTGATGCCCAGCCACTGCTCGATGAATCTGCTGGTACATTGACCCAGACCACTACATTCCCCTCGCACGCTACACGGCCTGAATCTGACCCTGATGAAACTCAGGTTACCCTTCCCATATACAGTTCCATCTTACACGGTGACAAAGAGGAAGCTGCAGATGAAAGTGCAGGTTCGGCCCACCCGCCGTCAGACACACCACCGTACTATCAGGGGCCCTGTGCCAGTGCCGTCGCCAACGAGTGGGCCCCCCCTGCTTGCTCAGGATCACAGCACTTGCAAAGTTGAAATACTGTGCAGTGAGATGGAAGATGGGGACGACGAGGAGTCCAGACAAGTACAGGGATTCCCTAGCGAGGAGACTTATTTGATTGTTTTCAATGTTGGGACAGCAATTTTTGGGGAGCACTATACTCTGGAGAATGATAGATGGGGCCCACCATACACTGGAACATTCCAAAGGTGGACATCAGACACTGGAGCAGCATTTACAGGGCCCATTAAACACTAGAGCATTAGAAATGGGGCCCATTATGTTTGGAGCATTATTTGGGCCCATAAGACAGTGGAGCTTCATCCATGGGGACCAACATATACTGTAGCATTATGTGGAGCTCATCATATACTGTTTCAAACATTATATGGGACCAATGATTCTGTATGGAGAAATAGATGGGCCTCGTCATGAGATGTAAAAAGTGAAGAATTTTTAATTGTACTATACCGCTATTTCTCTGCCGTATCGGAGCATGATGAGTTGTGGTATGTGTTAAAGGGGCGCTCTTTTGCCCAGGGCACATGAAAACCTGGAGCCAGCCCTCCCCCCCACAGTCTGTAGCCAAATAACCCCCATTTTTCAGTGCGTAACTTGTATTATGAAGTTAATTAAGGTTGACCAGCTTAAGTAAGAAGAATTGATGCTTTTGGCATTCAAATGAGCACTGTAGGTGTGTTTCCTGTCCTCCTCTCACTGCCGACTTTTATTCCCCATTGACTTACATTGGGTTTCGTGTTTCGGGACGACCCCGACTTTTCCCTATAATCGGACGATCTTGCTCGACCCGACTTTTGGAAAAGTCGGGTTTCACGAAACGAAACGCGACCCTAAAAAACCAAAAGTCGCTCAACTCTACTCACCACACATCTAGATAAGTTCCGTGGGGGGTCTAGTGTCCAAAATGGGGTCACTTGTGGGGAGTTTCAATAGTTTAGGTACATCAGGGGCTCTCCAAACGCACATGACACCCACAGACCAATCCATCAAAGTCTGCATTCCCAAACATCTCTACTTCCCTTCCGAGCCCTGACGTGTGTCCATACAGTAGTTTTCTCCCACATATGAGGAATCAGTGTACTCAGGACAAATTGGAAAACAACTTTTGGGGTCCAATTTCTCCTGGTACCCTTGGGAAAATAAAAAAATTGTAGACTAATTGATCATGTTTATGGAAAAAATACGATTTTTTTATTTTCATGCCTGGGCATTATAAACTTCTGTGAAGCCCTTGGGGGTTCAAAGTGCTCACCACACATCTAGATAAGTTCCTTAGGGGGTCTAGTTTACAAAATGGGGTCACTTGTGAGGGGTTTCCACTGTTTAGGTACATTAGGGCCTCTCCAAAGGCAACATGACACCTGCAGACCATTCCATCAAAGTCTGCATCCAAAACGTCACTACTTCCCTTCTGAGCCCCGACGTGTGCCCATACAGTAGTTTTCTCCCACATATGGGGTGTCAGCGTACTCAGGACAAATTGGACACCAACTTTTGGGGTCCAATTTCTCCTGTTACCCTTGGGAAAATAAAAAAAATGGGGACTAAAAGATCATGTTTGTGGAAAAAATACGATATTTTTATTTTCACGCCCGGTCGTTATAGACTTCTGTGAAGCACTGGGGGGTTCAAAGTGCTCACCACACATCTAGATAAGTTCCTTAGGGGGTCTTGTTTCCAAAATGGGGTCACTTGTGGGGGGTTTCCACTGTTTAGGTACATCAGGGGCTCTCCAAAAGCAACATGACACCCGCAGACCATTCCATCAAAGTCTGCATTCCAAAACGTCACTACTTCCCTTCCGAGCCCCGACGTGTGCCCATACAGTAGTTTTCTCTCACATATGAGATATCAACGTACTCAGGACAAATTGGACAACAACTTTTGGGGTCCAATTTCTCCTTGTACCCTTGGTAAAATAAAAAAATTGGTGACTAAAAGATCATGTTTGTGGAAAAATACGATTTTTTTATTTTCACGCCTGGTCGTTATAAACTTCTGTGAAGCACTGGGGGGTTCAAAGTGCTCACCACACATCTAGATAACCTCCTTGGGGGGTCTAGTTTCCAAAATGGTGTCATTTGTGGGGGGTTTCTACTGTTTTGGTACATCAGGGGCTTTCCAAACGCGACATGGTGTCCGATCTCAATTCCAGCCAAAAACGTCAAATGGCGCTGCTTCCCTTCTGAGTTCTGCCATGCGCCCAAATAGTCATTTACACCCACATATGGGGTATCAGCGTACTCAGGACAAATTGCACAATAACTTTTAGGGTCCTGTTACCCTTGGAAAAATAAAAATTGGGGGTGAAAAGATCATTTTTGTGGAAAAAATATGATTTTTTAATTGTACCGCTGTACGTTATAAACTTCTGTGAAGCCCTTGTGGGTTCAAAGTTCTCACCACATATCTAAATAAGTTCCTTGGGGGGTCTAGATTCCAAAATGGGGTCACTTGTGGGGGGTTTCCACTGTTTAGGTACATCAGGGGCTCTCCAAACGCGACATGGCATCCGATCTGAATTCCAGCCATTTTGCATTGAAAAAGTCAAACGGCGCTCCTTCCCTTCTGAGGTCTGCTATGCGCCGAAACAGTGGTTCCCCTCCACATATCAGGTATCAGCGTACTCAGGACAAATTGCACAATAACTTTTGCAGCCCAATTTCTCCTGTTACCCTTGGTAAAATAAAAAAAATTGAACCTGAAATATTTTTTTTGTGAAAAAAAGTTAAATGTTCATTTTTTTTTAAATATTCAAAAAATTCCTGTGATGCACCTAAAGGGTTAATAAACTTCTTGAATGTGGTTTTGAGCACCTTAAGGGGTGCAGTTTTTAGAATGGTGTCACTTTTGGGTGTTTTCTATCATATAGACCCCTCAAAGTGGCTTCAAATGTGATGTGGTCAGTAAAAATAAAATGGTGTTGCAAAAATGAGAAATCGATGGTCAATTTTTAACCCTTATAACTTCCTAACAAAAAAAAATTTTGGTTCCAAAATTGTGCTGATGTAAAGTAAACATGTGGGAAATGTTATTTATTAAGTTTTTTGTGTGCCGTATCTCTGTGATTTAAGGGCATAAAAATTCAAATTTGGAAAATTGCGAAATTTTCAATATTTTCGCCAAATTTCTGTTTTTTTCACAAATAAACGCAAGTTATATGAATGAAATTTTACCACTAACATGAAGTACAATATGTCACGAGAAAAGAATGTCAGAATCATCAGGATCCATGGAAGCATTCCAGAGTTATTACCTCATAAAGGGACAGTGGTCAGAATTGTAAAAATTGGTCCGGTCATGAACTTTGCAAACCACCCTTGGGGCTTAAGGGGTTACATTTTAAAATTACAGAGGATTTGGTTCTTTAGTCTTTAAATTTTGCCTTCTTTGGCCTGATAGATATAAATATATAAGTTGTACAATCCCTTCCAGCTTCTTAGTATCCATAGTCTCTCCCATCTTTTGGTTGAACCGAATAGATATATAGCTTTATCAGCTACACTATTATTAAAAGTGCCAATCTCAATCTTCTATTCAAATTCTTATTTCACTGGGTAAGCTATTTCATTCTATGTTTTACAGATACTGCGGTCAAGATTTTTCGAAAGGCTTTTTTCACTTCATTATTCCTCAAGCTGTAGATCAGAGGATTCAATACAGGAGTTAATAGTGCGTAAATTAGAGAAATATATTTTAGATAAGTTGAAAATCCCCCCGCCTGCCCCATGTACATGGTCAGAAGTGTGAGAAAATACATCAATACCACAGTGAGGTGGGAAGTGCAGGTGGAGAAGGCTTTAGATCTTCCATGTACAGAATGGATTTTCAATATAGAAATAATGATACAAATATAAGAGACCACAATAAAGACAAATGGTGATAATAATGTGAAAAACCCAACAGCAACTATCATAATCTTATAAAAGGAGAGGTCACCGCACGCCACCTCTAGAAGAGCCAAAACCTCACACGTAAAGTGGTTCAATGTGTTCTCTTTGCAGAATACAAGAGGCCTTACCATGGTGGGAACAACTGATAAAAGAAAGCTTCCTAACCACATTATGATAGTAATGTTCCTACACAACCTCCAGCTCATAATGGTGGTGTAACGTAAGGGGAGACATATAGCGATGTACCGGTCATAGGCCATCACCGCCAGTAGGATGCACTCATTTCCACCTAGAAATAGACCAATTTCCATTTGTACGAGACAATCGATGATGAAAATCTTTCTTTGCTTCGAAAATAGATCAAGCAACAATTTCGGAATAGAACATGATGAGCAACACAAATCCAGAAAAGATAAATTACAGAGGAAATAATACATCGGCGAGTGTAACTGAGGACTGATGATGACGGAGAAGATCAGGAAAGCGTTTCCCAGGATGGACAACATATATAACACAAAAAAGACAACAAACTGTAAAATACAAGCCGGAAAGTTCTTAGAAAACCCAATCAGGATGAAATGTTTGATCAGAGTTTCATTTCTAAGCTCCATGTTACATTTCACATTATTTTGACCACAACACTGTAATAATATAGTATATAAAAATGAGTGGGTTTGTATTAACATTTATTTTCTATACATAATTACTTAGAATATTTTCAAAATAATAATAATAAAAACGATTTTTTAAAACAAGTTTCTAGGACTAAGATTCATTGTAAAGTCCTTAATATTTTTTTTTTAAAAATTGTAAATCTAAACTTAAAACTATTTATGCTTCTAATTTCCTTTCATGATTGGCTGGATTTGTTCTTTATGTTCTTAATAAAAACATATTTATTATACAAATATAATTAAATTGTAAATTAATTTTATTATTAATATTCACTGCTGTCTAGAACTCGAACGATTCGATGCGATGAAGATAAAGTTACGCGTTCCAGTAATGGTAAGAAATCCAACAAAGTGGATCCATCCATCCTACGTCTTCATTCTACTTTAAGGTTGGACTTCAGAAAGGCAGATTTTAATTAAATCAGAAAGAGGGTAGGAAAGGTCCAATGGCTGGAAGTACTAAATAACAGAAATGTCCAAGAAAAATGGGAGATTTTGCTAAATAGCCAGTGGGAAATTGGAAAGGGAAAAGGAGTGGAAAGAAAACAGAAGGCACTATCTAAGCTAAGTGAGTATGTACTAGCACCAGGGCGAATGAAAGTGATTCACTCACCTACATGGGCTGTGCAGATAGGCACAACACGAAACATCACTTGGTTAACACATGGAGTCCTTCGTCAGCATGCTGCCATTCCAGTGAACCGTGGAGGAAATGTTTCATTCCCAATCATTTCCTTGCCATGCGGAAAGAATGTGTGGAAGGAGAAGCCTGGAAGGTGCTTCAGTTTGGATAGAATGAAATTCCAAGAGGAATAGTAGTCGTGGATAAAAAAAATATATATATTTTTATTTAATATATAAAAAAATTTAAAACTATTAAAAAGATTTTTTTGCTCGAGCAGTAATGGGAAAATACCAAAGTTAACAACCATAAAACATAGCCAACACAACACGTTTCATCGGGTATTTTTTATTTTTTTTTTAATATATCAAATAATCATAATTTATTTTTATCCATGATGACATCCTGTTGATTCCTGTTGGAATTTCACTCTATCAAAATGGAAGCACCGTCCAGGATCCTCCATTCACAGAGATTTTAAAAAATGAAATTCTCACTGCACAATCAGTAATAATCCCAAAAACAAGGAAGAATTGGAAGCATTTAAAGAGACCAGGATGGATGAACACAGAACGCAATCACTTGTTAAAAAGGAAAAAAGAAATGTATATCAGATGCAAACAGGGCGTCATATGCAAAAGTAGAATATAATGCTGTCATCAGGGAATGCAGGGCAAGAGTTAGAAGAGCTAAAGCCAGTAATGAAGTGAGGCTCGCAAGGGAAACCAAAAGCAGCCAAAAAAATGATTTGGGCTTATTTTAAAAGCAAAAGAAAAGTCAAAGATGCTATAGGATTTTTACATGATAATAAGGGTGAAGTGGTCAAAAATGATAAGGACGAACTTTTGTATTCCTATTTTCATCTGTGTTCTCTAAGAAAGCAAATGTAACATCAACTGATCTTCACGGTGCCATTGAAGGAAAAAAAGAATCCACACTATCCATAAAGAGAGATGGTGAGTGAACACTTTGTTAATTTGCATGAATTTAAATCTCCTGGTCCAGATGAATTACATCCTAGGGTACTGAAAGAATTAGCAAAGGAAACAGCAAAACCACTAGTCAGAATCTTTGAAAAATCCTAGAGAATGGGAAAATTCCAAGAAGATTGGAGAAGGGCAAATGTCCCTATCTTAAAAAAAGGAAAGATGATGGAGACAGTAAATTACAGGCCAGTGAGCCTTACTTCTATACCAGGAAAGACCTTTAAACAAATTATTAAACAGCATGTATGTAAGTACTTCTATAAGAATACAGTAATGAACCAGAGCCAGAATGGGTTTGTAGCAAACAAGTCATGCCAGACTAATCTAATTTCCTTCTATGATGGAATCACTGACTGGGTGGATCAGGGAAATGCGATAGACATAGTATATGTCAACTTCAGCAAAGCATTTGATAAAGTAGCTCATACTATCCTAATTGAAAAAGTAATGGAGTGACAAGGCTACAGTTAGGTGTATTTATAGCTGGTTCAGTGATTGTACTCAAAGAGTGGTAACAAATGGTTGTACATCCAACTGGAAAAGTGTTTCAAATGGGGACCACAAGGCTCTGTCTAGATCCCAGTATTGTTCAACATTTTTGTAAATGATTTGAAGGAAACTGAAGGTAAACTAATCAAATTTTCAGACGATGCAAAGCTAGGAGGGATAGCTAACACTAGAAAAGACAGAGAAATAATTCAGAAGGATCTAGATAAGCTTGAACAATGGGCAATGACTAATAGTATCATATTTAACAGGGGGAAATACAAGATTCTACATCTGTGCAAGAAAAACGAAAGTTACATCTATGGAATGGGAGGAATATAACTATAGAATTACCAGGATGTTGAGCGGACTGCAAACTATGTCCTACAAGGAACGTTTAAAGGATCTGGGAATGTTTAGCTTGTAAAAAAAAAAAAGAAGGCTAAGGACACTTAATAGCTGTCTACAAATATCTGAAGGGCTGTCACATTGTAGAAGTGTCATCATTATTCTCATCTACACACGGAAACACGAGAAGCAATGGGATGAAACTGAATGGGAGGAGACACAGATTAGATATTAGAAAAACCTTTTTGACAGTGAGGGTGATCAATGAGTGGAACAGGCTGCCACGAGAGGTGGTGATGAGTGCTTCTTCAATGGAAGTCTTCACACAGAGGCTGGACAGACATCTGATGGGTTAGTGAATCCTGCATTGAGCAGGAGGTTGGGCATGATGACCCTGGAGGTCCCTTCCAATACTAACATTCCATGATTCATGTCATGGTTTATTGTATAAAGGACAATTTCCAAATTAAATATATTGTTGCTTTGAATATATCACAAATTCATGTTATGTGACACAATTTGGGTATCTAATGGCTGTTTTCTTGGAAATAAATTCCAAAGGTCAAACAATCACTTTTAACCTGATGTATAAAAATGTACAAAGAACAGATAAGGGCAAAGTAAACTGAAAATAAGGAAACTTGGGGATGAAAGTGGATATAAAACCTGCGATGCTGGGGATCCAATATACAACAGGAAACCAGATGCGATTTTATTTGTCAACAAGGTTTGAGGCGATCATACCTTTTCATCAGGACAAACCACAATGATATTGCACAATATGCAAGAATGAGGGAATAAGTAGACAGTATTTACATATATATCACGTTATCTTGTTGGCATAATACTTGATAACAACTTTGCAAAAACTTAGAAATTGAATAGAAAAAATAAATTGGAAATAAGCAAATGATATATGTGAAGGATAAGAATACTGGTGAATAGAAAAAAAGCGGAGCAGAAATGTAGGTGAATAAGGGTGTTTGTTAATGGCAAAAATAGAGGAAGAGGAGTGTGTTTTAGTGTGTGTCCTGGGAGTGTGTTTTACTGGTATGGGTCAATAGATTTGGAGTAACTGAGTGAGGAAAACATAAATACTTAGAAAGTTCGCTTCCTGACGAAGGGACGAAACGCGCGTCGGGGCATGTGTGGAGGACCGCAAAAGCAGAATGAGACTTTCTTCATCACAGTAGCCATGCTGTAGGCATAATAGCAGTCTTTGACTGAGAGCCAACATTGAGGGTATGAGGATTTCTTTCATGGCTATGTCTGTGAATCTTTATATGCACTGATTTACATAACTAGTAGGTCGGGCTTATGGCGTTGTTCACTTCTATGATGTTTTTGTAGAGACTTTGGATTGTTATTTGTGAACTGAGATTTGTTATATTATTCACTTACATTATATATTTATTTAATAAACTGGAATTAATTTTACTGGCATGTTATACTGGTTTTTTCTTGCTGTATTTATCATATTGAGTTGTTGTGCCATCTTTACCTTTATGGGTTTTTGTGTTATACATGGTGGAGAATATGCCTATTTTTATTTAAAAATAAAGACTGTATTATTGTGAAAATTTCGAGCATAGTGGAATGGTGAAAGAAGATGGCTGGGGGAAGCACGGTGGCTCAGTGGTCCTGGGTTCGAATCCCACCAAGGACAACATCTGCAAGGAGTTTGTATGTTCTCCCCGTGTTTGCGTGGGTTTCCTCCGGGCACTCCGGTTTCCTCCCACATTCTAAAGACATACTAATAGGGAATTTAGATTGTGAGCCCCATCGGGGACAGTGATGATGATGTGTGCAAAATGTATATAACAGCAGCGCTATATAAAAATAAAGATTATTATTATATGGCTGCTTATCTTGAAAAAGACTGTGCGCGCTCTGATGGATGTATTACTATGGAACCTATGACTGCGGTTACTGTGAAGGATGAGGCAATGCTCGGCATAAAATGTAGGTCAGTTGGTCAGAATCGCTCACGCTAACAAACACTCGCTGGAGGATAGGTGAGCGCTGGGGATGAGTGGAACTGAGGAAGAGAAAGAACGTGTTGAGCGGGTTCTACAGCAGTAATACATCATATTGTCGATGCAAATTATATGTACGTGTACAAATAAAAATGTATATATGCATATAGATACGTATAAAATCTATGCATGCAAATATGTATTAAATTGATAACAAATATAACAAAATATATATATTAGAAAGGTAAAATATTAGCATACAGAATCCAATAAAATGTATTAAAAAATATCTGTTAGTTCGTTGAGACCATGTGGATTGAGTGCGTCTAGCTCGGAGATCCAGATCACTTCTTTCCTATTGAGATGCTCATGACGATTGGGAATATTGGGAGGAATATGTCCAATTGGACTGATGCTGAGTATGTTGTGGTCTGATGCGCAATGTCTGGACAGCCCATGAAAGGGAAACCTTTTTAAGATATTGGACCGGTGTGACTTCATTCTTTTGAGTCGTTTTTGGGTCGTTCTACCAATATATTGTTTTTGACAAGGACACTCAACAAGATAAGTAGCAAAATCTATCTGACAGGTCATGAAGGTTTTTATGGTAAAGGTCTCTCTGTTATGTGGGGCAGAAAAATGTGTTTTCTTATGGCAGATAGTGTTTAAAAACACCTTTTGGGTGTTCAGACTGTGAGAGAAAGTTTGTGGGGGGCGTGAAGGACTTTTGTCTGTGTCCTCAGTCTGCTAGGAGCTAAGATGTTCCTAATGGTTGGTGTTCTCCTGAAAGTACTGCCTGGGTTCCTAGGATGGTGTTTGCCTAGGATCGGGTCATTACGGAGAATATGCCAGTGTTCTGCTATAACTTTGCAGATTACAGGACTTTCTGAGCAAAATGTGGTTATAAAATAAGTCTCAAAATTAGTGTTAGGAGAAGGTCTCCGTTGTTTGGGGGCCTGTGTGGGATGTTTCCGCTCCCTTACAGTATTGTTAGATTTACTGATAAACAGTTTGGGATAACAATTGGGGAATCTTTTTTGGAGAATCAGAATCTAATAAACCATGTTTTTTGGATTTTTTTAAATTGGTTGAAAGGAATATTCATATCATTAACCGTTTAGAATAATGCCCACTGTCTTAACTATCTACCTTTTTAAAGAATGTGAAACGCATTGACAAATAAAACTGCATCCATACCACATCTGGTTTCCTGTCATATATTGGATCCTCAGCAGCCCGAGTTTCATATCCACTTTCATCTCCAAGTTTGGTTACTATGTTTGGCGGATCAGCAGCAGTCGTCTTTGTTTAAAAGCTAATAAAGGGGTTGTGACTTTCTCAACTCCCCAGGTGAGCAAATCCCATTTTACCCTTTCCTATGTAATCCGGGCAAGACTCCGCTGTGCTTATTATCATTCCAGTTTTTATCTATACAAGTATCCCGAAAAGGGTGATGCAAAATTAGACACCAATCATGCCATCTTCTATACCAAACATCCCATGGCAGGTAAGGATGAAGTTGACAGTAGTCTGAATCTTGCAGGGTGTCCCTAAAGTCTGGACATATTGGAATTCTCATTATCTATCATTTTTTTTCCTCCACGGATTAAATATGGTTTTGTCAAAAGAAGAAAAAAATTGAACTGGTATTTCTTAGTGGACGTGAATGGTGGTCACATCTAAAGATAGCAGATAAATCTAATGTACTTCATCCAAGGAAGATTCTACTTGGCTTTTTTACTGTGGTGCGGGTGGATCAATACTGGATGCGAAGTGATCCACATTTCATTGATTATGAAAAACAGCAAGGAGCGTAAAAAATGATGGTGTGGATGGTGGAAAGTTCATGTGTTGGGACCATTCTTCTTCGATGAACATGTATCTGGTGAGACTTATTTCGCCATGATGAGAGATCAGATATTGTCCCAACTTGCAAGTTTAGATGAAGGACTATGGGCCTGTAATCATCTTGCAGCATCTAAACCTATTTTAAACACACTTAGCCTCCTGATGAACCATCTAAGGAGAAGCGCGTCAAGGCAGAGGCATAGAAGCATCTAATACCCATCCATCTCAGAATGATAGGTAACTTCTATCTTTACTTACCACTTGTTATCCAGCATCCAGTTCCTACTTCTAGCCTAGTTGTTTATTGTGTGGTCTAGGCTCCCTGCATATATATCAGCATAGGGCTTGCAGGGTATGTGAGGGACAGCCGCCATGGAGCGGGGGTGCCAAATATCGCATATTAGGATGTCAACCTCCGCTGGCAGGTAGAAATGATAGTGGACTCGTAGGACTTCCTAGGCCATGTGTGGTTGTACCTGGGAGTTCTTCCCATAGAGTATCTAGCCCGTTTATTCCCCCTGCCTTCCCATAAGTCCCCCTGTCTTTGGTTTAGTGCAAGGAGGAGGAGACAATACAGAGGCTCTCTCTTGGAATATATCTTTGATTTTCTAAACAATATGGTGCATCAAAGCAGTCACATATGAAATACAGTATATTGTCCATTTTACCAGGGAGTCTATCACATTTTTTTGCGCACCTGTTTTTTTTGTGTTTTTCTGTTGCATAAAGGTGGAAATATTGAAACTGAAGGAAAAAAGCAACAAAAATAATTTTGATATCCGGTTGTGTGATTTCATAGAAGTTAGACTTTTTGCCTCCTTGGATGAATTGATAACAATTAACAACAACACGTCATAATCTATAGATTAGGATTTTTCTTCATAATTTTAACGTTGCCCCCCCCCAGACTTGATAAAAACCTACAAAGCTGTCCTGTGATCATTCATGCGATAGCTTAGATATAGCCAAGCAAATATCTGTTCGATTTATATGTTCTGCAATAATACAAGAATGCCATTACCCAAAGTCACTAAATATTAAGTGACTTAAATAGTGTTCATAAAGAAAACAAGTTACAAAAGTGTGAAAAATAATAACTCACATTTTTTTGTTATTAAAAATTGTTCAAAAAACAGAATTGACTCTTCAGGTATTTTGCTACCAAAATATAATGCAGTGTAGGAAAACTATTGACTATACGTACAGCAATATCTGCATTAGAACAATACTCTTAAAATCATAAAAATTCTAACCTAAAAATAAGTAAGAAGAGAAATAAAAGTGTTATGAGTTCCATGGAGTCCAAACCAATGGATTCTGAGGAGTCCTCAGCACCAACATTAGCTTTGTTGTTAGATGGCAATATGAGATACATAAAAATAGGGGAAAAAGACACAAAGAACAACAACCCCAAGTAGCAGCCGACAATAATCCCAAATGTGCTGCTAAAATCAGGAGTGATAAACTGATAAACTCCTGCGTGCTGATTTCTGTGTCGGGCTCCCTCCTTACACCTCTATAAATATCAGTATGACCACATGAGCCAGTAATTCCCATATGGAACTCATTGTCTCCAGGTAGAACCTTCCAACTCTCCAAACACACAATTATTTCTATATTAATGAATTGTTTCATTTAACTCTAGATACATCTATCATAACACCTGTAGAATTTTCCTTAACAATATACTCCATTTATTGGCTTCTGATGACTAGAGATGAGGGAACATTTCAAGGTTCGATTCGGTTCAATTCGCCGAATGATTAGGGGCAGACACCATGAAAAGTGGGATCAACTGACCCAGAGTAGAAATTTGTAAACGGCACAACAGCCATGGGCCATTCATGAGGTATCAGAGTCTGGCTCAGCATTTACAGCTTGGAATTAAAGTTTCAATGAGGACCTGGTGGGTAAAGGAGCGGTGTAAGCCTTCTCAGAAGGGAGACCTGATACCTCATGCAACAGCTCTTTTTTTTTTAGTTTCCCAGCCACACTCAGGTGGCCAAAACATCAGTTTCATAGACTACTATTTGTAGAAAAATGTAAGGATAGTATCACAGGTAGATGACTGATCAATTGACCCACAGTAGAACATTTTATAATGGCACAGCAACAATAAGCAATAGGTCATGCATGAGGTATCAGGGTCTGAGCCAACATTTACAGCTTAGAATTTAAGTTTAAATTAAGACAAGGTAGGTGAGGGACCAGTCTAGGCCTGTTGTGCTGGAAGCCCTAATACCTCATGCAACAGCTCATTTTTTTTCCCCAGCCAGACTCAGGTGGCACAAATATCAGCTTGGTAGAGCACTAATGTTAGACAAATGTAAGGATAGTAATACTGGTAGTTGACTAAAAGTAAGTGCAGGCCTGCCTGTCTGGGAGCCTTACTGCAACAGGCAACACACATGAAGGAGCCCCTACTTGGAGTACAAATATTTCCAAAAATTAGGTGCAGACAACAGGAAACAATTTACCTACAGTAGAAATTTGATAATGGTATAGCAGAGGTCAGCCATGTGTTATGAATGAGGTATCGAGGCCTGGGCCACCATTTACAGCTTTGAATTGAAGTTTCAATTAAGACGTGGTGGCTAAGGGAGCAGTGTAAGCTTTCTTATCTGGGAGCCCTGATGCATTAAGCAACACCTTTTTTCTTCCAGCCAAACTTAGATGGCGCAAACATCAGTTTCATACAGTACTATTACATACATAGTTTTGAAGGCTGAAGGCTGAAGGAAGACCTTATGTCCATCTAGTTCAGCCTTGGTTCAAAATTGTAAATAAAGGAATGACTGAAAGTAAGTGCAGGCCTGCCTGTCTGGGAGCCCTACATACACAGGCAACGTAACAGATAAAGACCCAACTTGGAGTCTCCAATTTTCAAAAAAATTATTGTCACACACCTCTAAAGTGACATCAATTTCTATAGAGGAGAAATAGTATAATTGGGCTCTGACACACCTTCCACCACACGCAACCCACTAGATGGAGATCCAGCTTGGAGTCTCCACATTTCAAAAAATTGTTTGTAACATCAGCAGCAGTAGGAACAGACACCACAAAGATGGCACAGACTGCAATAACGCGAGATCAATACATGACACTAAAAAACAAGACCATCGCGTAGTCTGCCCAGTCTGCGACTGGAGTGTAAATGTCATTGGAGATCCATTATATATAAAGTGCTCTCAGTGAGAGAAACAAAACAGGATTCCTGAGTCCTGTGTGAACAGAATCAAAGATTGTAATGAATTTGCATTCCCAAACCCTTGATGCTTCTGTGATGTGATGTGACTCAATTTGTCAGAAGGATTTATGGCCCACTACCAAATCTGATCCAATTCCTCCAAAAACAATGAAGGCACCATCAGCCCTTTGATCTCACATGCATATGGTGAACTTTCACACCACTTATCTAACCTTACCTAATTAAGGATTCTCTCTTAAAGGGGGTTTTACACATAGCGATATCGCTAGCGATATTGCTATAACGTCACCGATATTGTGACGTTATAGCGATATCGCTATGTGTGATACTTACCTCCGACCGGCTCCCCCGCTGTCCATCGCTGATCGCGTGAGAATGTCCGGCTGCATTTCTCGTCGGGCGCTTCCTGCTGGGCTTCCTGCTGTGACGACGAGCGACGCGTGGAGGCGGGCGAGAGGACGTCAGGATCGCTGTGTGTGAAAGGTAAGTATCGTCCGCTGCGTCGCTGCTGCATCGCTGCTGCATCGCTGTGAGATCTTCCTGTGTGGCAGCTCACTAGCGATCATTTAGCGATGCACCAGCGATCCTGACTGGGTCGGATCGCTGGTCGGATCGCTGGTGCATAGCTAAATGTAAAGGGGCCTTTAAGCTCAGTGTTTGTTTATAGAAGTGTCCATGTATCACAGCATGCATGTGCTCATTACTGTATATAATTAGGTTTCTTCAAATATTTTGTTATATCAGCCTGATGAAGGGACGTAAGCAGTCCCAAAAACTTGCTTTGTAACTTCATTCACTATATTTTGTTAGCCATTAAAAGGTATCACACCCACAAGATTCCTATTTTGTTTCTCTCACTGAGAGCACTTTATATATATTTTTTCTACTGGCTAACACAGTACCAAACTACTTTTTTTCATTTTAATGGAGATCCATGACATGTTCATTTTGATGAAAGTTAGGCAGTCTACACTTTCAGAGGACAGTTGGATGTGCGTATCTGTCAGGACACCACCAGCAGCACTGATATGTTCTGAGAGAACGCTGACTGCTGGGCATGACAAAACCTCCAAAGTGTGACAGGTGAGCTCAGGCCACTCTTCCATTTTTGAAGACCAAAATGCAAAAGGGTCAAAACCCCACTGATGACATTGATATTAAGCTCCATATACTCCTGCACCATCCTCTCCAGCCATCTAAAAAATGTGTTAAACGACTCACAGAAATTGCATATGCCCCTTACACTGCTGCTGATGCTAATGCTTTTGTGATGATGCTTTGATGTTCCCAGCGTTTCATGTCTAGAACTGGGATGCACATTGTGTGCCTCACTGCTGTCTAGGGGAAAACCACTCTTAAGATAACCTACAAGCATGTTTTGATACTTCAGCATGCACGCATCCTTTTCCAAAGGTGGAAGCATCTGGCTAAATTTACTCTTGTACCGTGGATCTAACAGAGTGGCAACCCAGTAGTCAGCACTATTTCTAACCCTAAGAATATGGGCATCGTGTTGAAGATAGTGCAGCAAGAAGACGCTCATGTATCTGTCGCTTCCATGAGGTCCAAGTCCATGGTGTGTTGGTGGCAGGGTAACACTCAAGGTTGCTTCCTCCATCCCCTCGCTTCACCCAACCACGGACAACAGAGAGCAGATCTTTATCCTCTTCAACTCCTGTTGCATGTCCATCACCTCGTCCTCCTCCATTTGTTCCTTGGCTCACTTGCATCTTTACTAACAGTTTGTCTGGTACCATAAGCCCCCCTTGATTGCTGCAAGCCACTCTCCTATGGCACCCGCCTATGTGATGACAGTCTGGAAATTTGAGATATTGTTATCTCTTCTGCATCCTCCTCTGCTTCAACCTATTCCTCTGGAACCATCATCATCCTCACGCAGACTATTCAAAATGTGCTCCAGCATGTAGAGACCAGAATAGTGATGATGATTATGGCATTATCAGCACTAGCTATCTTAGTAGCCATTTAAAAACTGTGCACAAGGGTACAGTGGTACTTCACCTTTACCCACTGCACGTGATTTGCACCACGTCTGGACTACATTGATCCAGGCTATATAAAAGGACATACTGCACCAGGACTCATTTGTGCTGCAACATATGTTAAGTGGAATTCCACCGCATCAGAACATCTCTAATTAAATGGTTAACCGGCAGGCCGAAAGACCTCTGTAGCAATACAAGTTGATGACCTGCAGGGTAAGATTGTCGGAAGCAAGCACACAGTGAACGTGCTTTCTGCAGCAGCGCATCCAGGCAGGGATAGTGGCAGAGAAACTTGTACTACCAGGGTGAGGCGGTGAGCCATGCAAGGCACATGCGTGAGGTTGCCACGGTGTAGGGCCACCACCAAGTTTTCACTGTTATTGCACACTGCCTTCCCTGGCTCCAGGTTTAGCTGTCCTCAACTCTTGAGTTGTGTGACTGTGATCTCCAAGGCATATTACTTTATACACTGCCTGATTGTGGTGAGCCATGGCTGTGCAGTACGGAGGTGGGGGAGATTCTATCTGCACTGTTGGAACGCTTGTGTGATTAAGGGAGAGGTTGAGGGCGCAGGTGGAGGTCATAGAGGAGGTGGAAGAGCCAGAAGCAGTGGAGAAAGTGTTAGATACAGTTTTCCCCGCAAGCCTTGGGGATTCAAAGACATGTGGAGCAGCCCCTTGACCACCTTCCCCCATAGCCACAAGAGTTATCCAGTTCCCAGTCAGTGAGACGTAACACCCCTGTCCATATTTGCTTATCCAGGTGTCAGTGGGGAAATGCACCCTGGCAGACATAGATTTTTTCAGGGAAGTGGTGATGTTGTCAGCAACATGCTGGTGTAGCGCAGGCAAACCATTCTTAGAGAAGTAATGGCAACTGGGAAACTGGTATTGGGGGACTGCGACAACTTTCTGAAACCATTTGTATCCACGAGGCAGAAAGTCAGCATTTCTGTCACCAACAGATTGGAGAAAGTGGAGTGAAACATTCTTTTACAAGACCGCAATTGTGGGACCGTGGGCTGGCTGCAGTGCCGAAAAAGGGTGGAGTACAGAGAACAGGACAAACTGTTGGACTGTGAGTGAGGTTCAGGTGGAGATGTTATGGTGGACTGAGAAAGATGTGTTTTGCTACGCGGCACAAAAGCAGCAGTCATGTCTACTTGCGTAACAACTGACCGTCTCACACTCACCCTGACTGTGGTGGGTAAACAATTTTAGCTTTTGCAGCCAGAGACCTGTGTAAGAAGATTTGGAATGGCGATGGAGGAGGAAGAAACAGTAGATGGTGGTTGGTGGAATGGTCGGTGGTTTGTGAGGCCCGCTGCTCCGCATTTTACCACACTAAGGCATGCTGATCACGCCTGTGCCGGTTCACGCACGTAGTTGTCAAATTATTGCAATTTTTGCCTCTACTGAGATTTTTTTTGAAAATGTGACAGATAATGTACAGTGGGGAAAAAAAGTATTTAGTCAGTCAGCAATAGTGCAAGTTCCACCACTTAAAAAGATGAGAGGCATCTGTAATTTACATCATAGGTAGACCTCAACTATGGGAGACAAAAAAAAATCCAGAAAATCACATTGTCTGTTTTTTTTTCATTTTATTTGCATATTATGGTGGAAAATAAGTATTTGGTCAGAAACAAGCAATCAAGATTTCTGGCTCTCACAGACCTGTAACTTCTTCTTTAAGAGTCTCCTCTTTCCTCCACTCATTACCTGTAGTAATGGCACCTGTTTAAACTTGTTATCAGTATAAAAAGACACCTGTGCACACTCTCAAACAGTCTGACTCCAAACTCCACTATGGTGAAGACCAAAGAGCTGTCAAAGGACACCAGAAACAAAATTGTAGCCCTGCACCAGGCTGGGAAGACTGAATCTGCAATAGCCAACCAGCTTGGAGTGAAGAAATCAACTGTGGGAGCAATAATTAGAAAATGGAAGACATACAAGACCACTGATAATCTCCCTCGATCTGGTGCTCCACGCAAAATCCCACCCCGTGGGGTCAGAATGATCACAAGAACGGTGAGCAAAAATCCCAGAACCACGCGGGGGGACCTAGTGAATGAACTGCAGAGAGCTGGGACCAATGTAACAAGGCCTACCATAAGTAACACACTACGCCACCATGGACTCAGATCCTGCAGTGCCAGACGTGTCCCACTGCTTAAGCCTGTACATGTCCGGGCCCGTCTGAAGTTTGCTAGAGAGCATTTGGATGATCCAGAGGAGTTTTGGGAGAATGTCCTATGGTCTGATGAAACCAAACTGGAACTGTTTGGTAGAAACACAACTTGTCGTGTTTGGAGGAAAAAGAATACTGAGTTGCATCCATCAAACACCATACCTACTGTAAAGCATGGTGGTGGAAACATCATGCTTTGGGGCTGTTTCTCTGAAAAGGGGCCAGGACGACTGATCCGGGTACATGAAAGAATGAATGGGGCCATGTATCGTGAGATTTTGAGTGCAAACCTCCTTCCATCAGCAAGGGCATTGAAGATGAAACGTGGCTGGGTCTTTCAACATGACAATGATCCAAAGCACACCGCCAGGGCAACGAAGGAGTGGCTTCGTAAGAAGCATTTCAAGGTCCTGGAGTGGCCTAGCCAGTCTCCAGATCTCAACCCTATAGAAAACCTTTGGAGGGAGTTGAAAGTCCGTGTTACCAAGCGAAAAGCCAAAAACATCACTGCTCTAGAGGAGATCTGCATGGAGGAATGGGCCAACATACCAACAACAGTGTGTGGCAACCTTGTGAAGACTTACAGAAAACGTTTGACCTCTGTCATTGCCAACAAAGGATATATCACAAAGTATTGAGATGAAATTTTGTTACTGACCAAATACTTATTTTCCACCATAATATGCAAATAAAATGAAAAAAAAAACAGACAATGTGATTTTCTGGATTTTTTTTTCTCAGTTTGTCTCCCATAGTTGAGGTCTACCTATGATGTAAATTACAGACGCCTCTCATCTTTTTAAGTGGTGGAACTTGCACTATTGCTGACTGACGAAATACTTTTTTTCCCCACTGTATGTCAGATCATCCTTTGCCATCTCAAAAAAGGCCCTGGCTAGGCAACCCTTGCAGCCACTGTGAACTGCACACTCGTGACAGGTGCTGGCTACAGCCAGAGTTGGGGCTGAGGATGCAGTGCTTGTCATGGTTGCATCCCTTCGTGCTTGTGATGCAAGCCGCAATGTAACCTTCTCATCTTCTTCCACCTCCTCTGCTGGCACGCGTGACTTCCGGCGTACGCGCCCACAGTTACAATGCTTGCTCTTGTCCCGGAGGTTACCAAGGAGACGATTAAACGCAGGATTGTGCCAATAGTCATGGTATATTAATTAGACTTGCTCCTTCAGTGAATTTTTCACAAGGGGCAAGTACTGAACAGTAGCCTCAGGGAGAATAGCAAGCATTGTAACTGTGGGCGCGCACGCTGGAAGTGACGCAAGCCTGTCCGCGCGGGCCATATGTGCTCCATTAATCAGAGGTAGGAGCTTAATCCCAGTCATGCGCATTTTTAAATGGAAACAGCTTTGTGCAGCATCCCCAGCAGCCCTGCACACATACACCCTGGTGCGGCTCCCCTGATGAGTCTTAGATGACGAAACGCATCAGGAGGCTATGGCTAGGACTGCCACCGGATGATGAATAGGGAACCATGTGGTGATGTTGACCTCCTTATACCCGGTGAGAGTGTTCCTTTAACTACTGTTTTGACAACAGACAATATAATTCATTATATGCATTTCAGCCTGCTGCATCTATCTATTCATGAAGGGACACCACTTGGATTATTTTTCTGGATACAAGGTTGATGTATTTGTGGTCTCCGGCGCTGTGAGGATTGCAGCACCTGAATGTGTGTTTGTTTCTCACTCTTAGTCTGAACCTGCAGTGGCATGACCTTTAATTATTGCATGTCTATGCTGACAACAGATCCGAAAGCCTTAGTAGTAGAACCAATGTAAGCACCAATCTAAATCTTTGTGTAACAGAGTACCATTGAACCCTTAGTTGGTTCTTTTTATTTGGACCCACTGGGACATTGAAAAAAGCCTTGTTGTACTATAATAAAAGTTTAAGCTCTCAGACCAACTTCCAATTCTCCTCTCTCACTGTCCTGTCATGAGCTCCAGCTGGCTCCTGTTTCCATGACATCTCCCCTGTTTATTCTCTCAGCTGACTTCTTTCTGACTCACTAACCCCACCTGCTGGTCAGAATTTATAAGGAAGCTCCCCTTTCTTGCCTGGAGCAGGAATTAACATGTACACTGTGTTACCTGGCATGGGGACCCCCCTTGCCTCCAGGCATGACATCACCCCTTAGAGGGAGGCAATTTTACCGTGGCAATCGTACTCTGGGGTGCCCCATTCCCCCCAGTTAAATTCAGTACTTCTGGACTGAGGTAACATAACAAGAACTGTTAACAAAAACAGTAAATTAAAATCTACAAAGTCTTAAAAATGTAAAAATTATCAAAACATAAAAAAAATTAACACAGTTACTACAGCGACCAGTTCTTACGCTGCCATCCAAGAATTGTCTTTCTCTTTGTATCTGGGGTTTGGTTGGTGGGAACCGCCTTAGCCCACTTTATGTGTCGTCCCTGGGCATGGCTACAAGGCACTCTGTAGATGGGCTTGGTTTTTCGGCCACGACGGCAGCTTATTTTCAATGCCAAGTTGGGGTAACTATTTACAAATAAAGTCCTGACCACACATAGTCCTGTGGCCCAATTGTCCTTCAACCGGTTATTATGAATACTTAAAAAGTTCATACAGTAAGTCTCTGTAGGCTCTCATGCTTAACGGTTACTACTATACATTCTTATCAACTTATTTACATTATGTATTCTCTATAACGGACAGGGATCTGACCTCTGGTACTCTGAGTGGATCTACGCAGTATAGGTATCTCCAATGACCTGACCTGTTCTCTAATGTCTACTGCTGGTGCACTAGTTACTATGCTATAAGAGGACCTGTGTAGTATTGGTATTCTGGACTGCCTTCTCCTGACTCTTAGACTCACCATGAGACTGACAGATTCACCACTAGCAGGGGGCAGATTTCCGCATTCCACTGCAGATGTGGCATCTGTTACTGGAGCCATTTCATTAAGAGTCTCTACTTCATCTGGTGCAGTAGGCTGGTGAAAGGTTAGGACTGGTACTATGATAGCCTGATTCACTTGTGTCCACGACCGACGAAATTCTCCAAGGATAGTCTGGATCTTCTCTTCCACCTATACTGTGGGCCGAGGGGTGTCTTGGACTTCCTCTTTGTCTTTCAGTTGATCAGGGCACACTTTTAGATGATCTCTTGAGACTGCTTCTGAGGTTTCTCCTCCATCCTTGCTGATGAGGCTTAGATTGGTGTTATTAAAGTCTGAAGGTATAACTGTGCATAGCTAAGCCTCCCACTGGTCATCTAGTTTGTGAACTCGTTTCCTTCTTTTGAGTACTTTTTCTCCTGGTGTCAAGGGAACTGCAGGGGTGTGTTGATAGTAATTCCTTTCCTACCTCTGTCTTGCCTGGGACAAACTTTTCTCCACACATTCTTCCACTTTGCAGTATTGTTGCTGCCGCTCCTTATCCCAGTCTGCATCTGGTGATGTCGTCTCAGGTGTTAAAACTCTCATGTCCAAATCAATGGGTAACTTGCCAGGTCTTGCTCTCATCAGGTAGGCCGGAGTGCAATTGGTTTGAGTTTACCGGTATATGAATATATATATCTACCAAATCTGGCAACGTCTCTGGCCACTGGTTTCATTCTTCCAGAGGTAAGGTCTTCAATAGCTCATTTACCACTTGGTTCATCTTCTCACACATGCCATTTGTCTGTGGATGGTATGGTGGATGGTGGATTTTCTTGCAACCGTACATGTTACAGAACTCCTGGAACACTACTGCCTCGAAGGCTGGACCTTGGTCTGTGAGCACTTGTTCAGGGTAATCGTGCGGTCAACAAAAGTGTGGTTGAAATGCCTTGGCTGCTGTCTTCGCTGTTTGGTCTTTGACAGGCTCGACTACCGAGAACTTTGAGTAATGGTCAGTGATGGTCAGAGTGTAGGTGTAGCTAGTCCTACTAGGAGTCAACTTCACGTGATCCAAAGCTACCAGTTCAAGTGGCTGCTTCGTGATGATCTGCTGTAATGGGGCTCAATGGCTGTTATGGTCTTTCCTGCGCAGGTTCCATGGGCCACATTCTCAGTACCGCTTCTCAATGGCTCTCCTCATGCCAACCCAGTAGAATCTTTCACAAAGTATGACCTCCAACTTCTTCCACCTGAAGTATCCTGCTCCATCGTGGTATACCTCCAAGACCATTGGCACATCCCTCTTCGGGACTACCACCCGCCGGACCAGTTTGTCTGTGCGCAAGTTGATGTTCCGCCGACACAGCTTACCCTCATAGATGAACAGTTTGCCTCTCTCTCTCCATAACTGCTGTGCATCCTATAGGGCATCTGGACCAGGGTGAGAATCAGCTTGTGTCAGCAACTCCTTTACTAGGCAAATGGCTGGGTTACTATCTTGCATCTCTGCCCACTCATGATGGGGTAATGGGATCAACGTTGCATCTCATACGGTATTGCGCTTATTCCTCACCTCTTCGGAGCACTGGGCTGCAACTGGATGGTGGAAGGCTGGTAACTCGATTTCTTCAAGTTCTTTTGGATCTTCTCCCCCGTCTGGTGAATTGCACATCGTGGACAGCGCATCAGCATTAGCGTTCTTATGTCCCACTCGGTACTTGATGGTAAACTCGTTGTTGGACAGCTGGGCCATCCATCACTGCTCAAGTGCACCTTGCTTTGCCGTTTCAAGGTGGGTTAACGGATTATTGTCAGCGTAGATGGTAAACTTCACTGAAGCCAGGTAGTGCTTGAAGCGCTCCGTTACCACCCAGACTATGGTGAGGAACTCCAGTTTAAAGGAACTATAATTGTCAGGGTTCCTTTCAGTGGGACAAAGCTTCCTGCTGCTGTAGGCAATCAATCTCTCTCTCTGCCTTTCTGTACTTGTGATAACACTGCTCTCAATCCCACATTGCTGGCATCAGTATAAAATACAAATGGTTGGTCATAGTCAGGGTAGGCCAGGACCTCATCTCCCGTGAGGGCCAATTTCAACCTGATGAAGGACTCTTCTATCCTTTTGTTCCACTCGAATGGAAGACTCTTGTTCTTGGCCTTCTTGGATTGTCCTACTAGAAGATCTTGCTGAGGTGCAGCTATTTTGGTGAAGTCCTTGATGAATCTCCGGTAGTAGCCTACCAACCCAAAAACTGCCTTACTTCATGAATGGTGCTGGGTCTTTGCCAGTCCTGGATAACGGTGACTTTGTCAGGGTCTGGTGCCACACCTTCCGTGCTTTCCACATGGCCTAAGTACTGCACCTTGGGTTTCAAAAAGTGGCATTTGGAGGGCTTTACTTTCAAGCCAAAGGGCTTCGAATACCTTGGCTAGGTGCTCCAAGTGGTCTTCGTAGGTTTTGGAGAATAGTCAGACGATGATGTCTTCCAGGTACAGCAGAACAGTTTCAAAGTATTTATGTCCAAGGCAGCATTCCATTAACCGCTAACATGTTCCCGGTGCATTGCTGAGCCCAAACGGTATGCAGTTAAACTCACAGAGGCCCATTGGTATCATAAACACTGTCTTCTCCTTGTCTGCCTCTGCCACGGGAACCTGCCAATACCCACTGGTGAGATCTAAAGTAGAGAAATAGTTAGCGGTTCTCAGTGCAGCTAGTGATTCCTCAATTCTAGGTAATGGGTAAGCGTCCTTATGTGTAATGCTGTTAATCCACCTGTAGTCTGCACACATTCTCATAGTGCCATCTTTCTTTTTACCGAGGACTAATGGAGCTGCCCAGGGGCTACAACTATCTCTGATTACCCCAACCTCCTTCATCTCCTGTAACATACTCTTGGCACATTGATAGTGTGCTTGGGGTACAGGCCCGGTGGGGATATGGTGTTGGACCCCTTTTGCCTTCCCAAACGCTAGAGGATGTTTGCTGAAGACCCTTTCAAATTCTCAAACCAACCGGTAAGCCCCATGCTTTTGGTGCGAAGGGGTGGAGTCAGTGCCTAAGTATAGCTGCTGACACCAATCCTCCAGCTGCCCTTCTGAGCCATTGTCTTACACCTGGTCGGATGAAAGCAAGGGTTCTGCTGCCTCTATTGCATTGTTACTGACAGTAAACAGCTTAGCAAGGGTGGCATAACGGGGTAAATGGACCTCTCTCTCTCCACAATTCAAGATGAGTATTGGTACTCTCCCCTTGTGGATATCAACTACCCCTCTGGCTGTCAGGATAATTGACCTGCTATCAGAGTACACAGGCTCTACCAGGGCTTGGTATTCTTGACCCCTGAAGCCTATTGCTGCCCGACACCAAATTAACATTTCACTTCTGGGAGGTACTGCAATGGGGAAAGGATCACTTACTTTGACACTGCCAACTTCTCCACCAGACAGCTCTACCTGTTGTCTCTGCATCAGGGCTCTGATCTCCTTTTACAGGATCCGCTGCTGACTGGAGCAGGTGGTGTCTGCAACCTGTTGCAACAAAAGAATAATTTCTCCAAGACAATTTTCAATTCTGTTAGTGCCTAAAGTGATCATAGGATGGCATTTTCGTTTGTCAATACCAACTATAATCAAACCTTGCGACTGCAATTCTACTTGGCCAATCTTGATGGTCACCTCTTTATATCCCATCTGAGGCAAGGGCTGACCATTGCTGGCAAGGATGGCAGGGTCTTTTTCTGGGCGGTGAGTAATGTCTGAATCAGCCCAGTACTGCTTAAAGAGGACATATGGCATTGTTATCACCTGTGAGCCAGTGTCCAGTAAAGCGTTCATCGGGAAGCCATCAATCACGACAGGCAGGACTGGCCTTCCTCCTACGTACTTGTCTCGCCAACTTGTTGGACCTGGTTGTCTTAAGGTACTGTCACACTTAGCGATGCACCAGCGATCCCGACCAGCAATATGACGCGGTCAGGATCACTGGTGCATCGCTAAGTGGTCGCTAGTGAGCTGACACACACGCACATCTCACCAGCGACATCGCAGGGGTCGGGGGTCGCTACTTACCTGTCAGACGAGGCGATCCTGACGTCCTCCCGCCCGCGTCCATGCGTCGCTCGTCTCCACAGCAGGAAGCCCAGCAGGAAGCTGACGACGAGAAACGGTCCAGGACGTTCTCGCGCGATCAGCGATAACCAGCGGGGGAGCGGTCGGAGGTAAGTATCAGACATAGCGATATTGCTAGTAATATCGCTTAGTGTGACAGGCCCTTTACTTATGAGGGTTGGCCCTTTGCCCCAGGGGTTGCTTGTTTAAATAACAGAATCTTGCTATGTGTCCCGCTTTGTTGCAGCAGCGACAGATGGGCTGTCCATCCTCATTGATCGCTATCTCTCCCTCTGGTCGGTGGTATTCTCCTCTGCTGTCGCCACGGAACATCATCTGAACTGGAGGCCAGCTGAATCTTCTTCTTTGGAGCTACTTGTATGGATTGCACAATTTTTTTTGAGTGCAGCCACACTTTTGGTCAGTTCCTGGACCTGGAGACGTAGGTCTGCAGCAGAGTCATAATCTTGGGCCGGCGTGTCGGTCACAATAGGGGTCTGGGGAAAGGATGCTGCCTCCTGCTGGTATGTAATTGCTGGGCACCTAGAGAGCTCTGTGCCACTAGGATTTGGTTCACGCAGCACTCAAATGGCCCTATCCTTAAAGTGTGCAAAGTCCAGTTCAGGATTTTATAGAGCCATTATGTGCAGCTGTGTCCTTTGATTGTTAGACAGGAGTCCCTCATAAACTGCTCCATTAGCAATCCGTCTTCTTCTTGCATGTTGTCAGGGTCAACCTGCTTTACGGACTATAGCACCTCCTGATTGTTAGAGCATAGTCCCATATACTGTCCTGCACCCTTTGTTTGCACCCGAAGAATCTAATTTTTATCTCTGCTGCAGGGCGGGTGTCAAAAGTGTCCATCAGTCTGGCCAAGATTTGTTTGTCAGTTCCTTTATTAGTGTCCAGCCAGGACTTTACTTCCCTATGGGACGCACCAGTTAACTGGCCAATGAGGATACTGACTATTTGACTTTCAGACAGGGGCTGCAAAAAACAACTACATAATCTTTCCTTAAAATCGCCCAGGGTGTGTGACTCCCCCGAGTAATGCGGTAACCAGGCAGCTCTTGGTATATATGGCATTGATAGTGGCATTACGGGGGCTGTGGCTGCGACTGCCGCTGAATCTCCACCAGAGTTGGGCATTTCCCCCCCCCTCGGTGAACCTCAGCCAAGCTCCATTTACCTTTACTGTTGTCAGCAGCTGCACTCCGACGGGCGGGATTGAACTCTTCCTGGTCTACAAGTCAGGACTTCCTGCTTTTCACTTGCTCACAATCGAGCGCAGCTCCAGCTTCACTTCGCCCACTGACGTCAGAGTGCAGGCAAGGCTTTGCTTCATGTTCTTTTTGTGGCTCCTCCCATGACTGCACGCCCCTCTCTGCTCGCATGCACTGTGTGATGCAGTTATGGCGGTGATTTTGAAAATTCAATCTCGCGCACCATGTGACGCAGTTATGGCAGCGATTTGAAAATTCAATAAAATCTCTGGCACGCAATTTAATAAAGTCTCTGGCACACAGTACCCAGCAATGCCAGGCTCCAAAAATCATGTTTGTGACACCAAAAATGACACGCCCACCAGGGCCTTGGGGTACCCGGAATCGGAACCATACAGTTCTATGAGGGATGTCACGGGGCCATGCTCCGTTTCTGTGGCCCTGGCCATGTAATAAAATGGAGGATAATTATGTGGTGTTTGGTCGTGACGCCATCCGTGGTGTTCAGCAATGGGTGGCCGACGCTGCGGTTTAGGTCCACTGGGGCTGATGGTGATGCAACAAAGATCGTTCAGCTCCCCACAGGTAGAGCAGGGCCCCAGGGCAAATATATTTGATTCTTCAGATGGTGGTGAATGTTGGGGTGAAGAGGATAAGTGAAGGACACAGAGAGGTGCAGTTTTCTTTACCTTTTACTTGAAAGTAGATGCAATCTGGGGTACCAATTACAGATGACGGATTGAGTCCAGCTTGTCTGGAGGCTTTCAGGGGATCCACCCTGCAAGATGGGGTTGGGGACCTTCCTTCTTCACTCTCTTTAAGGGTCCCTGCTGCTTATAGCTAAGCTGCGGCGATCTCCTGCATGATGACTTCTAACCTGTATGGCTGACAGCGTGAGCCTATATCACGGGCACTGTCCTCTTCAAAGTCAGCCCCGGGCTCTTGGTCTGCTGCCGTGCCTTCAGGTGTTCGGTGTGGCCCAGGAGCTTGCAGTCCCCTGCTCTCCAGATTCGGCTCTCAGGGCATGCAGCACCAGCCCAGCCAAGGACTCTGGCGTCCCTTTTTGTCAGCGCTCTGCTCTGGGGTCGGCAATACACAGTTTTTATCCCCTTGAGCCCTTGTCTCTGCTCCTTTCCCTTCCCTCTCCACTGACCAACTGCCAATTCTCCTCTCTCACTGTCCTGTCACAAGCTCCAGCTGGCTCCCATTTCCATGACAACTCCCCTGTTTACTCTCTCAGCTGCCTTCTTTCTGACTCACTAACCCCACCTGCTGACCAGAATTTATAAGGAAGCTCCCCTTTCTGGCCTGGAGCAGGAATTGACATGTACACTGTGCTACCTGGCATGGGGACCTCCCCGCCTCCAGGCATGACATCACCCCTTAGAGGGAAGCAATGTCACCGTGGCAACCGGACTCTGGGGTGCCACATTATCACTTGATTTATCCAGTTTTTTTAGTGGTTATGTAAAAAGTTATATTTTAGTTACTGGAATCTCTGCTTGCTAAATAGTCTATTTTTCCTGATTAGTGGCTATACTGACCATATTACTGCTGAATGTGATGAGAACCAACCGTAGCATGATAAATGCCGTATAAAATTCCACTGCTCAAACCAAATTGTAGTATTAGGCCAGTGTCACACTAGCGAATAAATCGGATGAGTACAATGCGGTAAAAAATCGCAGTGCATTCGTCCCAATGTTATTCTATGGGGCAGCTCCCATCATGCGATTTTTGATCGGATCCGATCCTCGGACCGAGACAATCACAGCATGCTGCTTTTGTCACCGATTTTCGGATCGGATTCGCCAATGCAAGTCTATGGGTGCGATTAAAAATCGGATTAAAAATGGACCACACGTGTGACTTGCGATAAAATCGCAACACTTCTCCTGGTCAACAGGAAACAGCTTCAGGCATTGGCAGGAAGCTTTGGGATGCAAATTTCACTTGCAGCATAAAAAAAAACACAGGAAGAACGCCTCCACGGAGTCCTCCATCATGTCCACGCCAGTGAATGTGGAAATGCTGATAGTTCTGGTCCAGGAGAGGCCAGAACAATGGGACCAGAGAGATCCCCACTATGCTGACCCCGGACACGCAAGGAAGCAGCGTGGAGAAGATTCTGTTCCCAGATGTTCAGTGGTTATGCGGCAAGACCTCGGGAGGAGCAGGAGCAAATTAGTAAGTTAAATAATCCCCAAAAAAATCGATAGGACTGTCAAAATGTGGACACATAATAAAAAAGCCAAATGTAATATGCTCAATGTAAGTTACAATATGTGGCATCATTGCTCACATATCTTTACCAAATTCCTACGCCATTTAATGTGTGCATATTTTCAACATCTAAATTACACCTCCCTGACTGGTGGCCCCATTACGATTCTCTGTCCAAAAAATTGCAATCCTTACCTAATTGTTCTGCCACCAAATGCAGTGCTCTCCTTGTTTTTTTGTCCGTATCTTAGCCAGTATATGTCATCCGCTCAATGCCGACTTTTATTTCCCATTGACTTGCATTGGGGTCGGGTTTCGGACGAAACTCCGACTTTTTTTGCCCTAGTCGGACCAGTTTCATCTGAAACAAATTTTATTTCATGA
Source organism: Dendrobates tinctorius (assembly GCF_039654945.1). Lineage (NCBI taxonomy): Eukaryota > Metazoa > Chordata > Amphibia > Anura > Dendrobatidae > Dendrobates > Dendrobates tinctorius. The sequence goes on along the minus strand of NW_027361998.1, from coordinate 13,098,342 downwards.
AACCCAATCCGACCAAAGTCGCTCAACTCTAAACCGTTGATAACATAGCCACATGTGTGGTCTTATGAAATCCTGTGTTTAGTTTTACATTGTAGTGACTGATGTAATGAGGCGTTGGTGCAGAGGTAGGGACACATATAGGAGGGAGAGACAGCTGAGGGCCCGTAGTGGAGCGGCCGGAACCACCAAGAGGAAATACCTCTACTTCGACCGCCAACATTTCCTTGCTCCAGTGCAGGGTTTCATTTTGTACTTTGTATTTTCTCATTTCAAAATATTAATGTTTTTTTTTTCTTTTTTCATTGTAGCACCGAGTCAAACCTCACAGAGAGGGAGACGGGATCCGACTCTGAGGTGGTGATAGATCCAGTGTATGATGTTGCTGCAGGGTCAGGCCCATCTGCACGACTTCCCAGAACCACACCCCCACCACCACCAGAATCTGGTAGCCAGGCAGCACAACATGACGACCAGGGCAACAGTAGCAGCCCCACCATGCCACTGGATACCTCTCCACAGCCTTCTGCCCTACCACGACGAGGCAGGCGCAGGAGAGAAGGAGCAGCTTCGGGAACAAGGATGCAGGTTCACCGAGGTGTCTTGGACTACTTGTCCACAGCTGCTCATGATGATGGGGAGGAGGCTTATTGGCGCAGTCTGGCACAATACTTGAGGGCAATTCCCAATGAAAACAGGCTGCGTACCAGAGGGGTCTCTCGAAATTGTTTTGGATGCCAGCACACCACCCAATAATCCCGGCACTGTGTTTCAGTTTTTGGAAAGGTGGCAGCTGTCGGATGAAAATCAAATAGATAGGCTGGTTGGACTTGATGTGACAAGTCAACCATCCTTGGAACCTCTTCCTCCTCCTCCTCCACCACGGGTGCCAACACCTCCGCCTCAGCCTGCACACATACACAATGTGGCTCCACAGGTCCAATATATGGGCCAGGGCGCACATGCCCAATATGGCCACTTTAACTTACCCAATGTTGGAGGGTGGCCACAACATGGGTATGTTAGACATGGCCATATTGGGGGATATGGGCAATTAGGGCAGCCCTACCAGGACTACCCCCAGCAATTTCCAAATTACCCCTACCCAAACCCCCAAATAGATCCTGCCAGATGGCACAGCCAACTGGCAACACACAGGGGGACAGAGATGTGGCCCAGCAACCAAGGCCAAATGTCCAAACAGGACCCCCACCTTCACCACCCCCAACCTACCATGACTTGTAAGTTTTCCTTTTGGCCTTTTTTGGGGTTTGTGTTTTATACATTATGTTTATTTTTTGTGTCGGAATGTTACCTACTAATGTGCTGCTAACATTATGCCATATGGTTATTTGCTTTCGGCATTCCAAAAAAAGAAAAACAAGTAATAAACTTGTTAACATTCACAATGTGTGCCTGTTCCTGTTCGTACATGTTCTGTAATGTGTTAGATACATCTAAAACACTAAAAAGTAATCACAAAAACACACAAAAGGGCAAGCCAAAAATCATTATGAGAACACAACACAACCAAACCACTACATAGATAAGGCATCATCTTGCCAGGGAGTAGCACCCTGAGGTGTAAGAAAATAAGTAGTGAACACGTCACGTACTTTGAGTCCCGAAATTGGACGACGGGGTGGGATTACATATGTCCTAGGCCTAGACACATTTGCTGACTCAACTTCAGCATCATCATGTGAGGGGCAATCATGAATTCTTGTGAAGTTATGTAGGACCACACAGGCTTTAATAACTTCATTGACATTAGCTTCACTCGGCTGAATTGCGGACTGTAGGACCCTCCATTTTGCCGAAAGAATACCAAAGGCGCACTCCACCAGTCGCCGAGCACGTGATAGGCGCAAGTTAAATATTCGACGGCGGTGGTCAAGGTTTCATCGTGGATATGGCCTCATGGCATCTCTGGTCAACTGAAACGCCTCATCTGCTACAAGAACATAAGGCACCGGTTCCAGATTTGAGTTTGGAAGCTGACGTGGTGGTGGCGGGTCCAGCTCATTATTAAGCAAGCGGCCGACCCATAATGGAAGAATTGAAGACTCTGGAGTCTCCAGTTCTTCCATAGGCCCCAATATCTACAATTATAAACCTGTAGTGAGTGTCGACCAGGGCCAACAATACTACAGAAAAATATTGTTTACAATTATAGAATTGGGACCCTGAGTTCGGCGGCTTACGCACACGGATGTGCTTCCCATCCAGGGCTCCAATACATTGTGGAAACTGGCACGTGGCCTCAAATCCACGGGAGATACCCAACCAGTCTGCCATTTTGGGCTCCGGCATTACCACATGATGGAGTCTGGACCAGATTTCAGAGCAGGTAGACCGGACAATGCCAGAGATTGTTGATTTCCCAATTAGAAATTCTAAATGCAGACCAGCATATGAAAGGCCAGTTGAAAGAAAGCTAAAAAAAAAAAAAACATGAGTACACAGCCCAACAAACAACAGATAAAGCTTAAATCACATTTATTAAAGTCTATCAATTCGAAAGTATGCATGATCAACATTAAATTACATGCCATGGCTTGGGTGAGTAATACACAAGCATATAATGTTTCTTGGGAAATGTGCTTGAAAAAATCGAATCTAAAATGGCAATAATAAATAAAGTTCAAGGTGTGGAAATGAAATATGCTGCTTCACACATCATCAACGTATTGCTTTAAGACATACCGTAAGGTGAGGAGAAGACGCTCCTCTGCAGAAATAGCTTTGCGCATCCTCATGTCCTGAAACGTGATCCCAGGGCGCACAATCTCCAGCAAAAGATCAAATGTATACGATTAGTCCCCAATCCCCACAATTTTAAGCGTGTCCTGAAAACGCATTTATTCAGACTGGCCTACCGCCTCAACACATTAACCTAATCTATCCCTGTGTGGCACAGCCAAAAGTTTTACCATAACCAGGTTCCCCGCATCATGTTCCCACATGCTTTATGCATCCATTAGCCCTCTGTGTCTGTACTGTTACACACTTAACATTATGGCTGGTCCATACAATCAGGGCAACTGTTACCACCCACCTTTCGTGTCTCCCTCTTTCCTCATAGACTGTATGCTTGCGAGCAGGGCCCTCATTCCTCTTGGTATCTGTTATGATCCATGTGATTATTGTTATGCTGTAATGTCTATTGTCTGTACAAGTCCCCTCTGAAATGTAAAGTGCTGCGGAATATGTCAGCGCTATAGAAATAACATTTATTATTATTATTATTATTTATTAAATGTAGCAAGGCTCATCCGACAATATTGAGCTACACAGAGATGTATAGACGGTGGAAATGGCCTTTAGATATCCTGCGCACCAAAAGCGGATGAGGTCACAGGATGGGAGGAGTCAGGGGTCACATGATCAGGAGTCTTTGTCCAGACCCCTGACTCCGCCCCTTCTGTGACCTCATCACAAGTCCTGTGCGCACAGCCCTGCCTCTTGGTGTCTGCAGGACTCTGCTGTGCTGGTTGTCATGGTGCTGGATGAGGGAAGTATGTGTGGGGTCAGGAGGGGTTTACAGGGTAGATGTAGCAGAGCCGTGTGTGTACGAGGTGTACGGAGCGGAGTCGGATGTGTACAAGGTGTACGGAGCAGAGCCGCGTGTGTATGAGGTGTACGGAACGGAACCGTGTATGTACGAGGTGTACGGAGAGGAGCCGTGTGTGTACGAGGTGTACGGAGCAGAGCCGCGTGTACGAGGTGTACGGAGAGGAGCCGTGTGTGTATGAGGTGTACGGAGCGGAGCCGTGCATGTACGAGATGTACGGAGCGGAGCCGTGTGTGTATGAGGTGTACGGAGAGGAGCCGTGTGTGTATGAGGTGTACGGAGAGAAGCCGCGTGTGTACGAGGTGTACGGAGCGGAGCCGTGTGTGTACGAGGTGTACGGAGAGGAGCCGTGTGTGTACAAGATGTACGGAGCGGAGCTGCGTGTGTACGAGGTGTACGGAGAGGAGCCGTGTGTGTATGAGGTGTACGGAGAGGAGCCGTGTGTGTATGAGGTGTACGGAGAGGAGCCACGTGTGTACGAGGTGTACAGAGCGGAGCCACATGTGTACGAGGTGTACGGAGCGGAGCCGTGTGTGTACGAGGTGTACAGAGAGGAGCCGTGTGTGTATGAGGTGTACGGAGCGGAGCCGTGTGTGTATGAGGTGTACGGAGCGGAGCCGTGCATGTACGAGATGTACGGAGCGGAGCCGTGTGTGTATGAGGTGTACGGAGAGGAGCCGTGTGTGTATGAGGTGTACGGAGAGAAGCCGCGTGTGTGCGAGGTGTACGGAGAGGAGCCACGTGTGTGCGAGGTGTACGGAACGGAGCCGTGTGTGTGCGAGGTGTACGGAGCAGAGCCGTGAGTGTACGAGGTGTACGGAGAGGAGCCGTGAGTGTACGAGGTGTACGGAGCGGAGCCGTGTGTATGAGGTGTACGGAGAGGAGCCACGTGTGTACGAGGTGTACAGAGCGGAGCCGCATGTGTACGAGGTGTACGGAGTGGAGCTGTGTGTGTACGAGGTGTACGGAGAGGAGCCGTGTGTGTACGAGGTGTACAGAGAGGAGCCGTGTGTGTACGAGATGTACGGAGCGGAGCCGCGTGTGTACGAGGTGTACGGAGAGGAGCCGTGTGTGTATGAGGTGTACGGAGAGGGGCCGTGTGTGTATGAGGTGTACGGAGAGGCGCCACGTGTGTACGAGGTGTACAGAGCGGAGCCGCATGTGTACGAGGTGTACGGAACGGAGCCGCGTGTGTGCGAGGTGTACGGAGCGGAGCCGTGTGTGTACGAGGTGTACGGAGCGGAGCCATGTGTGCGAGGTGTACGGAGCGGAGCCGTGTGTGTACGAGGTGTACGGAGAGGAGCCGTGAGTGTACGAGGTGTACGGAGCGGAGCCGTGTGTACGATGTGTACGGAGTAAAGCTGCGCATGTACGAGGTGTACCGAGAGGAGCCGTGAGTGTACAGAGTGGAGCCATATTTGTACGGGATGTACGGAGCGGAGCCAAGTGAGTATGAAGCATACAAAGCGGGCTTTTCCCACGGACACAGGAGTACACAGTGGAGCCCTGAGGAGCATTTTAAAACTCACACATGACGTTCCACCGGAAGTGATGTGCTGGAAGCTGACCGGAAATGAGATAATTTCATGAGGAGATTGTGACGGAACTAGGAATGCTTCAGATCCATCACCATGTCCTCCTCCGACAGCGCAGACAGCAGGATCGCCTTGGAATCGGGGATGCCGGCCATGTGAGCAGATCATGATATGTCCTGCCTCGGAAGGCTCAGGTGGGCACTACAATGGGAGCCGGGCTGCTATAGTATCTTTATAGAATCTTTCTTTCTCATTCTCTGTTCTGTCTTTCCCTCATTTTCTTTCTCTCTCTCTGTTCTTTCTTTCCCCTCTTTCTTTCTTTTTCTTTCCTCTCTTTCTTTTTCTATTCTTTCTTTTCTTTACTTCTTTCTTTCTCTCTCTGCTCTTTCTTCTTTCTCTCTCTCTCTCGCTCTCCTTTCTTTCTTTCTCTCTCTGTTTTCTTTTTTCTCTCTCTCTGTTTTCTCTCTTCCTTAGTACCAGTCAGTGTGCCCACAGCACCAGCAAATGTGCCCATAATGCCAGCCTCTGTGCCCTCAATACCAGTCAGTGTGACCAGCAGTGCTAAATGGGTGCGGTTGGGCATGGACATTGGTGTGTCTAGTTGCGAAATGGATGTTGCTGGGGCGTGGCCTAAAAAGTCTTTGTCCCTCTTTCCCTTCTTCAAAACTTGGTAGGTATGATAGGGGCGGCTATGACCGGGGGGGTCTGGTTGCCCAATGGATAGCAGTTTTGCCAGGAATTCTGTCACCGTGCGTACAAAAGGGGACAGAGCTTTGGGAGGAGTACTGCAACTAAAAGCAATAAATGGGACTGAGCTGAAATACTGGGCACAGCTCTGACTACATGTTATATAGTCGTGTTAATCTCCTCTCACTTCTTGTAACCTACAAGTGTACAAAGATATTATATAGTCACCGTGTGACTAGTGGGCCTGTGTAACTTCAGATGCCAGGGCTGAATTTTAGTCCCAGTCCGGCCCTGGACCCACATTCGTCTACGCCTCCTCGGATCTACAATCACAGGGTATTGCTCACCAAAACGTCGGGATATAACCCAATAGAAAAGAACACGCTCAGTGGTGTTAAGAGTCAGCCTGTCTGTCATGTTTAGCACAAAGCAGAGATAACAAAATCCAAGCACTGACTCTATGGCAAAGGTAGCAGGCTCACACCTGTTGGAGAGCCCATAAATATAGGGCGGGATGAGGATTTAAATTATTTTCAGGCCTAAAAACCGTTATTTGTCCATTTTGTAAGGCTCCGATAAAAAAATCGCCAGACGGATGTCAAACGGATGCTTAGATGTGAATAAAATCGGATCAACGCTGGAAAATCGGATCACAGACGGATCCATGGTCAAGAAACCTTTGTGCGATTTCGGTCCGTAAAAATCGGACTGATTTTTTTATCGCTGTGTGTGACTCCAGCCTTACAATGCCAGCCAATGCAATATGTTACATGACATCACTAGGACGTTTGAGCTGGTAAATAGCGGACATATAGCATTTAATACCACATATTGGCAAATTAAAGATTTTAACAGCTGCATTGATTATTGTACATATCAGGTGCAGCACGAGAAGAAATATTCTGTGCAAGCCTGTAGTATTTCTGTGGCATTCCTGGCTGGTGAAATTCAACTAATCAACCAGACATGCAATATTCGACTATTAAAAGCATGCAAAAAAAGGCAAATTTTGCATTTACATCTCTGAAATGTTGAGGATTTTCATTTGTCTAAAAAAAAAAAATCTAAAACAAAAAATGCCAAAGAAATGAAAAATGACATGGTTGGGCTGTCTCAGGCCAGGACACATATTTCAACCACAGAGAAGCCTGGGTTGAATAAACTTCTTCATTATGAAATTTAGGACGGAGTGAACTTTTACTGCTTTTTGTTTACGCAGAAAGAAAAAAAAACCTGTGTTTTCATGGTTCAATTATTGCAGCATATCGCGGCTCAATCAGTCCTGGAATTTTGGCTGTAATATTGACATTGAAGAGGAGTATTGGCCTGAACTCTGTCACGTAAGCGAGGTGCTGGTGGAACGGGCCAGATGATCCTTAGTCCATACAGTCAAAATTCACCGCACGCTCTAATGCTCAGGTGATGCCAGAAAATCATATTTATTAGTCTGTGAAGACAGGAAACAGTAGGCGAGATGCAGGAAAAATTCTAGAGCAACTATACTCAATTGTAGACGTTTCGATCTGTCCTAGGTCTTTCCCATTATGTCGCTGAAAGAAAGACACATGAGTGACATGTTCATGCAAAACATAAAATGGTAATATTAAAAAATAAAATGATCGTGATACTGAATGGCAACTGAAGTCAAAAGATACTAGACATATTACAATACCTGATTTTAAATGTTTAAACAGCATAATGACATATGTGGAGTATATGGTATAACCTGATGTGTCCCCAATGGGGTTGGGGAGGTTAGTAGAGATGGTCTACAATATAGAGTCAACCTGTCCAGGTATTGTGAAGTAGGTAATGGTCGCCGACCTATAGCCATGAAGAATGCTTACTTGTATGACGCTGGAGATAAAGGTAACTGTAGTCTGTAATGGGACAGTCCATAGGATGCAAAAGAGTGAGTGCAAAGCTGCAGAGAAAGTAGAGTTTTAGAGGCAAACTGCTGTAGGATTTCATGAGATAAGTAATGCCATACAAAGGAATATCTGCATAGTCCTCATTTAATGGAGGCAAGCAGATGTCATGGGGTGTGCTCCGGCGGTGGTGTGGAACAGCACTCCTGTTGATTGAGATAATGGCAGTACTCTCACGCCTCTTACAGCCAATGAAAACCCAAAAGTCATTATCTCAGTAAATTAGAATAATTAACAAAAAACACCTGTAAAGGCTCCTAAGTGTTTATAAAGGTTCCTTAGTCTGTTCCAGTAGCTCCACAATCATGGGGAAGACTGCTGACCTGATAGACGTCCAGAAGGCCGTCATTGACACACTCCACAAGGAGGGGAAGCCACAAAAGGTCATTGATAAAGAAGCCGGCTGCTCACAGAGTGCTGGATCCAAGAATATTAATGGAAAGTGGAGTTGTCAGAGACACCGCACTACACTTGCTCATAGAGCCAGTGCACGTGTCCTGAGTACAGAAGCAGTGCTAAGAGTTACCTGGGGAGCAGGGCAAAACGGAGGTCATAACAGTACAGACCAGCGAGGTCCAGGAGGGATAAACAGACAGGAGGTCAGACAAAGCCAAAGGTCATACACAGGATCACAGTACAGTTCCAGGGATGAGACAGAGCGGATAATCAGGTCCAAGCAGAGATCAAAACCAAACAGAAATAGGAGGTACCAGGCAGAATCCAAAGCGATATCCAGGGAACAGACCGAGTCATACACAGAGAATCAAGCAACCAGAACACAGCACTAACACACTCAGGGGTCACCACACAATGCCAAGGGCAAGAGTATAACTGACAGGGATGGGAGCGTCCTGAGGCTATAAGAAGACTCTCCCAGAACCAGGGAGAGGCCACAATCATAGCCCCAGGTGTGCAGGTAAGCCTGCATCGGGATCACAACCTTTAACCCCAGAAATGCCAGTCATCAGCACTGGTTCCAGACATTAACCCCACGTGTGCGAGTCAAACCCGCACTGAGATCATGACAGTACCCCCCTCTCAACGGGGGGCCTCTGGACCCCCAGGCTTGCCCGGGTACTTAGCATGGAAAGCCCGTACCAGGCGATCAGCATGCATCAACCGGGCCGGTACCCAGGACCTGTTCTCTGGTCCATAACCCTTCCAATGAACCACGGTACCAACCTGTAATCTACGATATGACCAACCTCGTACTCCACCTGCCCCTCGACCAAAACAGGAGAAGCGGCAGACTCGGAGTCTCCCCGGACTGCTTCAAAAGGTTTCAGTAGAGATTTGTGGAAGACATTAGGGATCTTGAAAGAGGGTGGAAGGCACAGCCTATGCGCCACTGGATTGATTCTTTCCACAATCTTGTACGGGCAAATGAATTTGGGTCCTAACTTGGCTAACGGAATCTTTAACTTAATGTTTCGCGTGGAGAGCCAAACTTTCTCTCCAACCTGAAACGTGGGACCAGGTGTTCGTTTCCTGTCCGCGAAAAACTTATACCTGCCTTGAGACCTGGATATACGCCGCTGGACTTCTGCCCATGTATCTTTTAACCGCTGAACAGAGTCCTCAGCCCCGGGGCACCCCGAATCCAGACGAGAAAATTCACCAAAATGAGGACTGAACCCATAGTTAATCAAGAAAGGGGACCTACCAGTGGATTGACTCACCCGACTATTGAAGGCAAATTCAGCCAACGGCAGTGCATCGCACCAGTCATTCTGTCTAGCAGAGGTCAGACACCTGAGGATCTGTTCCAGGGACTGGTTAGTGCGCTCCGTCTGCCCATTGCTCTCAGGATGGTATGCAGACGAAAAGGACAGAGACATACCTAATTTTTTGCAGAAAGCACGCCAAAACTTAGCCTCAAACTGCACACCACGATCAGACACCACATTCAGGGGTACCCCATGCAACCGGATCACATGCTGCACAAACAACCTGGACAACGTCTCAGCTGACGGTAGTGCGGACAGGGGTACGAAATGAGCCTGCTTAGAAAACCTGTCCACCACTACCCATACCACTGTATTACCTTTAGATGGAGGGAGATTGGTAACAAAATCCATGGATAAGTGAGTCCATGGCCTTTCGGGCACTGCCAAGGGTATCAGCTCCCCTGCCGGCCGGCTATGAGAGCTTTTAGAACGAGCGCAGACCCCACAATCAGCAATGAATTTTTTTATGTCCGAACCAAGGGTAGGCCACCAAAAGATCCTAGCCACCGCCAGATGTGTGGCTGAAATACCAGGGTGAGCACTCAGCTTGGATTCATGGAACTCCTGCCAGAGTTTCAGGCGAAGTTGCTCTGGGACAAACAACTTCCCCTCCGGCTTGGCCGCCGAGGCCTGCGACTGGGGCCCCTGAATCTCCCGTTCCAATTCAGATGAGACCTCTGCTATCATAACCCCAGGGTGAAGAATGGAGGATGGTGGCTCAGGGGGCGACACCGGCTGAAAACTGCGTGATAAGGCGTCAGCCTTGACATTCTTAGACCCTGGACGAAATGTAATCGAAAACTGAAAACGGGAAAAAAAAAGTGACCAACGGGCCTGTCTGGGCGTTAGTCTTTTAGCAGACTCAATGTACGATACATTTTTGTGATCCGTGATCACCGTTACCGAGTGACTGGCCCCCTCCAAAAAGTGCCTCCATTCTTCAAACGCCAATTTGACCGCAAGAAGCTCTCTATTGCCTACGTCGTAATTTCTTTCCGCAGCAGAGAACTTCTTGGAAAAGAAAGCACATGGCCTGAGATTGGTTAGAGTGGCAGGCCCTTGGGACAACACCGCCCCCACCCCCACCTCAGAGGCGTCCACTTCCACGACGAATGGTTTGGACGGAACTGGCTGCACTAACACAGGAGCAGACATAAAACATTTTTTCAGCGTCGCAAAGGCCTCTTCTGCGAGCGAGGACCAATTTCTCACATCCGCACCTTTGCATGTTAGATCCGTGAGAGGTTTGACCACTTGCGAAAACCCCCGGATAAATTTGCGGTAATAATTGGCGAACCCCAAGAAGCGCTGAAGACCCTTAAGATCTCGGGGTTGCACCCAATCCGCAATGGCCTGCACCTTCTTGGGGTCCATGCGAAAACCCTCACCGGATACAATTAACCCCAAAAAGGACAACTCTTGTACACAGAATACACATTTCTCCAATTTGGCATACAAATGATTTTCTCTCAGCCTTTGGAGCACACTTCGTACATGTTCCAAATGAGAATACTTGTCGGGGGAATATATCAAAATATCATCTAAGTAGATAACGACAAAATGACCAATGAGATCCGAGAACACCACGTTGATGAAATTCTGAAATATGGCAGGGGCGTTGGTAAGACCAAACGGCATGACTAAATTTTCAAATAGTCCCTCGGTCGTGAGGAACGCGGTTTTCCATTCATCCCCCTCTCGGACCCTTATCAAATTATATGCCCCCCGAAGGTCCAGTTTAGAAAACCACTTTGCCCCTGATAGTTGGTTATATAAATCGGGAATCAACGGAAGGGGGTACGTATTCCGTACAGTAAATTGATTAAGCTCCCGGAAGTCGAGACAGGGACGTAACCCGCCATCTTTTTTCTTTACAAAAAAGAAACCTGCTGCCACAGGTGAGACTGAAGGACATATGTGTCCTTCGCGCAGACTTTCAGTAATGTACTCCTTCATAGCCAAGCGCTCAGGACCGGACAAATTAAACAGACGGGCTTTGGGTAATTTAGCCCCCGGGACCAGCTCAATAGCGCAGTCAAAGGGTCTATGTGGCGGTAACGTCTCGGCCTCGCTTTCGGAGAATACATCTTCGAAGTCCTTCAGGCATTCCGGAATACCTTCCAGCTCGACAGATGATACAGACACAGATTTAACAGGTTCAACCAGCAGTGCGGATTTATCACATAACTCAAAATCATTAAACCCCCATTGTACAATCTCCCCCGTTTTCCAGTTAATAACTGGGTTATGGTGTTGTAACCAGGGCATGCCCAACACCAACCCTGCAGGTAGATTGTCCAGCACAAAACAACTTATGTTTTCCACATGAGTAGCGCCCACTCTGAGCGAAAACACTTCAGACATACAGAGAATTCCCTCCTTAGTGAGGGGAGAGGAATCAATGGTCATCACCTTGATCGGAACCTTGAGCCTAACTGTCCCTATCTTGCAGTGTGTGACCAATTGGGAGTCAATAAGATTAATAGATGATCCGCAGTCCACGAAGGCTGTAGAGGAAAAAGAACTACCATCCACAAACAGTTCAACAGGCAGTACTACTTTAGAAAATGAGGAAAATGGTACCTGAGGGTCTGAGCAGCCTCCCCGTTGACTACCCAGACCTAGTCGTTTCCCGCCGACCGGGTTTGAAGATGGGCAATTCGGGCACTCCCTTTTCCAATGTCCCGTTTTACCGCAGTAAAAGCATAACTGCTTGTCCTTCCGGCGTTTCCTCTCCGTATCCTTCAGGGAGAGGGCGCCTACATCCATGGGCTCAGGGGCAGTCTCTTTTCCACTGGGGAATAATGGAGTATCCACCTGCATCACCCCTCTGGCCCGCAGCCTGCGGTCCATCCGGACGGCCTGGGTCATGGCGTCCTCGAGAGAGTTAGGTGGGGGATGTAACGCCAAGGCATCCTGCAGCCGCTCGGACAAGCCTCTGCAAAAGAGTCCTCGGAGTGCGGCGTCGCTCCAAGAGACCTCTGCTGCCCAGCGGCGGAACTCAGAACAAAACCACTCAGCTGAATGTTTCCCCTGACAGACACTCATCAACATGTCCTCTGCCAATCGCACTCGGTCAGGTTCATCATAAATGTGCCCAAGGGCCTCAAAGAATGCATTCACTGACATACGTTCAGGAGCAGAGGAAGACAGAGAGAAAGCCCATGCTTGCGGAGCCCCCCGAAGTAGGGAAATAATGACCCCCACCCTGTGGAACTCATCCCCGGAGGAGCGGGGCCTTAGAGAAAAAAAAGCTTGCATCCTTCTCTGAAAGACCTGAACTCCTTTTTGTCCCCTGAGAAAAGGTCTGGTAATTTGACCGGAGATTCGGGGGACGCTAATGACACATCCCTACCCCCAGAACCAGAAGCCCCTGCATCGACAGCCCCCTGCACAGTAACCACCAACTGTTGCTGGGTCTGGGCCATCGTGCGTTGTTCCACATTGAACTTATGGAACATTTGGGTCAGGTGCTTGACCTGATCAGCCAAGGCTTGTATGGGATCCATGAGGATAACACACACCTTTTTTTTTTTTTTTTTCTTCAGAAAAAAAACAAAAACTGAAATGGTCAGTTATAATGTCAGAGACACCGCACTACACTTGCTCATAGAGCCAGTGCACGTGTCCTGAGTACCGAAGCAGTGCTATAAGTTACCTGGGGAGCAGGGCAAAACGGAGGTCATAACAGTATGGGCAAACGAGGCACAGGAGGGATAAACAGGCGGGAGGTCAGACAAAGCCAAAGGTCATACACAGGATCACAGTACAGTACCAGGGATGAGACAGAGCGGATAATCAGGGCCAAGCAGAGATCAAAACCAAACAGACATAGGAGGTACCAGGCAGAATCCAAAGCGATATCCAGGGAACAGACCGAGTCATACACAGATAATCAAGCAACCAGAACACAGCACAAACACACTCAGGGGTCACCACACAATGCCAAGGGCAAGAGTATAACTGACAGGGATGGGAGCGTCCTGAGGCTATAAGAAGCCTCTCCCAGAACCAGGGAGAGGCCACAATCATAGCCCCAGGTGTGCAGGTAAGCCTGCATCGGGATCACAACCTTTAACCCCAGAAATGCCAGTCATCAGCACTGGTTCCAGACATTAACCCCACGTGTGTGAGTCAAACCCGCACTGAGATCATGACAGGAGTGTGTTGTGAGTTCATTTTCCCCTTTGTCACTGAGGTCTGGTGAACTCCCTATTCTGGTGAAGGAAGGTAATGAGCCTGATTATCAGGCACCTGAACCTGATGAGGATGACTGGCTGAGTGGAGTCATGGACTGGATATAAGGCTGCTGACGCCCTTCTGCCCTGCGGGTGATTTCTCTGTGGACTTCTAGGACTCCAGTCTGATTCCTGCTCCTCTAAGCTAAGTTTTTCTGCTTTGCCTGTTTGCATTAGTGTCTTGTTTTTGTTTTCCTTGCTTTTCTGGATTCTGCCATTCCCTGCTGGGGTGAGCTGAATCTCCTTTTGCCTGTTGCTCTGTCTTCAGAATATTCCTGAGTACTGACATAGCTTTTTTGAAGCCTAGCGTCTTCAGGGCCTTTTTCACTGTCAGTCTGTTGGCTCTTATTTTCATAGGGTTTTTCACGGATTGCAGACAGCAGCCTTCCTGTGCTTTTCTAACTAGCTAGATTGGGCCCCGTCTTTGCTCAGTCTATCTTTCTGCCTGCGTTGGTGTTTTCATCTTGCTTCACCATCATTATATGTTGGGGGCTGCCTATTGCTTTGGGGTCTGCTCTGGGGCAGTTTAGTTTTCCCCTTTCTTTCTTTAGGCCTAGCTATTTCTCCGGCTGTGATCGAGGGGTCTAGGGCATCGTAGGAACCCCCCACGGCTACTGCTAGTTGTGTTGATAGGTTCAGGGGTCTGCAATCCGATAGCTGCCAACTTCTCTGGTTTTCTGGACTTAGCTAGCATTTCTGTTTTTGCCTCCCACGGTGACTCAGTCATAACAGAATCACCCGCCATACTGCAGATCCTAGGGTACTCAATAGCAGGAAAGAATTGTGTTTAAAAAAAAAAAAAAAAGGTGTGTGTATATTCTTTTCTCTATATCTCTGAGGCCGTAGGGGGAATTTTTTTTTTCTCTCAATGGAGATAAAGCAATTGTCTGATCGTGTGGAGCAGCTCGCTGCGGAAGTGCGGGGAATTTCCGCCTACCTTGCTCGTTCGCATGCTGTTGAACCAAAGATCCCTACACCTGATGTATTTTTTGGGGATCGATCTAAATTTTTGAGTTTCAAAAATAATTGTAAATTATTTTTTGCCTTGAAGCCTAACTCGTCAGGGAGCTCCGCGCAGCAGGTTAAAATTGTCATCTCTTTGCTGCGTGGTGATCCCCAGGATTGGGCGTTTTCTTTGAAACCAGATGATCCTATTCTGACTAATGTGAACGCATTCTTTCAAGCTTTGGGGTTGTTGTATGATGAACCTAATGCTATTGATCAGGCTGAAAAGACCCTGTTGGCATTGAACCAGGGTCGAGATTCTGCAGAGTTGTACTGTCAAAAGTTCTGAAAGTGGGCGGTCCTTACTACCTGGAATGATAATGCCTTGGCTGCTCTCTTTCGGAAGGGTTTGTCAGAAGCCGTAAAAGATACTATGGTGGGATTTCCTGTTTTCTCTGGTCTGGACGATTCTATGTCATTAGCCATTCAGGTTGATCGGCGTTTACGTGAACGCAGGATTGCACGAGAGGTGTTGCCACCGGTTGAACAGACGTTTGAACCTATGCAATGTGATAGAGTTTTGTCTAAGGCGCAACGTCAGGAGTTCAGAAGGCGTAATAAAAGCTGTGTTTTCTCTGTAGAGATGCCTTGCATATTATTTCTGTTTGTCCTAAACGAGAGAAACGCTTTGCACACACGTTTTCTGTTGGTGGTGTTCAACCTAAGTTTCTTCTGGCAATTACTCTGATCTGCTCCCTGTCCACATTTTCCGCCAAGGCTTTTGTGGATTCGGGAGCAGCGCTAAACCTGATGGACTTGGATTTTGCTAATCGTTGTGGATTTCCGATGACACCTCTGTAGACGCCTATTCCTTTGAGGGGGATTGATGCTACTCCTTTGGCTAAAAATAAACCTCAGTTTTGGACCCAGGTGGTCATGCGGGTCGCCCCAGACCATCAAGAAAATTGCATATTTTTGGTGTTGCATGGTCTGCATGATGCCGTTGTTCTGGGGTTTCCCTGGTTGCAAATTCATAATCCAGTTTTGGATTGGAAATCTGTGTCTGTGGTGAGTTGGGGTTGTCGGTGTACCTTTAGTGAGGCTCCGGTTTTTTCCACCTCTCCTCAGTCGCATGACGTTCCTGACTATTTGGCGGACTTTTATGATGTATTTAGTGAGAATGAGTCTGCGTCCTTGCCTCCTCATAGGAGTTATGACTGTGCAATTGAACTAAGCCCGGGGTGTAAATTTCCCAAGGGTCGGCTCTTCAATTTATCTGTACCCGAGCACGAGGCTATGCGGTCCTATATTAAGGAGGCGTTGGAGAAGGGTCATATTAGACCATCCTCTTCACCCTTAGGTGCCGGGTTTTTTTTTGTGGCCAAAAAGGATGGTTCTTTAAGGCCTTGTATTGATTATCGTGCCCTCAATAAAATTACTATTAAATATCAGTATCCGTTACCCCTGATTTCGGATCTATTCTCTAGAGTTAGAGGTGCTTGCTGGTTTACCAAGCTTGACCTCAGGGGGGCGTATAATCTTATCCGCATTAAGCAGGGGGATGAATGGAAGACGGCGTTTAATACTCCGGAGGGACATTTTGAGTACCTGGTGATGCCTTTTGTGCTCACTAATGCCCCTTCTGTCTTCCAGTGCTTCATGAACGATATTTTCCGAGACTTTGTCGATAAATTTTTGACTATCTATCTGGATGATATTTTGATCTTCTCCAAGGATTGGGATTCTCATGTGGAACATATTCGGACTGTGTTCCGGATCTTGAGGGAGAATTCCCTGTATGTCAAAGGATCGAAATGCCTTTTTGGAGTACAGAGGATTTCATTTTTGGGATTTATTTTGTCTCCGTCAACTATTGAAATGGACCCGGCCAAGGTACAGGCCATTTATGATTGGGTTCAGCCCACTTCTTTGAAGGCCCTCCAGAAGTTTTTGGGTTTTGCTAATTTTTATCGGAAATTTATAGCAAAATTTTCGAGTATTGCCAAGCCATTGACTAATCTGACTAAGAAGGGTGCTGATGTGTTGAATTGGTCTCCGGAGGCTGTTGCTTCCTTTCAGGAGCTGAAGCGAAGATTTACCTCCGCCCCGGTTTTGCGGCAACCTGATGTCTCACTCCCGTTCCAGGTAGAGGTGGATGCTTCTGAGATTGGTGCAGGAGCTGTTTTGTCCCAAAAGGATCCTGTAACAGCTAAAATGAATCCCTGTGCTTTCTTTTCCCGAAAGTTCTCTCCATCTGAACGTAACTATGATGTGGGAAATCGGGAACTGCTGGCCATGAAATGGGCATTTGAGGAGTGGAGACATTGGTTGGAGGGAGCTAAACATCAAGTTGTGGTCCTCACTGACCACAAGAATTTGATTTACCTACAGTCGGCTAAACGCTTGAACCCTAGACAGGCTAGGTGGGCCTTATTTTTTACACGTTTTGATTTTGTGGTCTCTTTTCTTGCTGGAACTAAGAATGTCAAGGCAGACGCCCTCTCTAGGAGTTTCTTTGGTGATTCTCCTGTGGTGACCAAGCCTGCTACCATCTTAGGCGAAGGGGTAGTTCTTTCTGCCATCTCGCCCGATTTGAGACTTGCTCTGCAAGAGTTCCAGGAGGACAAACCTGAGCGTTGTCCCAGTGGAAAGTTGTATGTTCCTGACCAGTGGAAGAAGAGAGTGATGTCTGAAGTTCATTGCTCTGCATTGGCTTATCATCCAGGTATTTTTGGTACTAGAGATCTGGTGAGTCGCTCTTTTTGGTGGCCCACCTTGTCTCATGATGTCAGGAATTTTGTGCAGTCCTGTGGGACTTGCTCCCGGTCTAAATCTTGTTCTCGCTCTAGTGGGTTGTTGATGCCTTTGCCTGTCCCCAGGAGGCCATGGACCCATATTTCAATGGATTTCATCTCTGATATGCCGGTCTCTCAAAGAATGACTATTATTTGGGTGATTTGTGATAGGTTCTCTAAGATGGTTCATCTTGTACCACTCCCTAAGTTGCCATCTTCCTCTGAGTTGGTGCCCCTGTTTTTGCAACAGGTGGTTCGCTTACACGGGATTCCTGAGAACATTGTATCTGACAGAGGAGTTCAGTTTGTGTCTAGATTTTGGAGGACTTTCTGTTCCAAGCTGGGAATTCAGTTGTCCTTCTCCTCTGCTTTTCACCCTCAGACCAATGGGCAGACAGAGAGAACAAACCAGACCTTGGAGTCGTATTTGAGATGTTTTATTTCCGCTGATCAGGATGATTGGGTTTCATTTTTGCCCTTGGCCGAATTTGCTTTAAATAATAGAGCTAGTTCTGCCACTTTGATGTCACCTTTTTTTTGTAACTTTGGGTTTCATCCTCGATTTTCTTCAGGGCAGGTGGAGCCTTCTGCCTGCCCAGGTGTTGACACTGTGGTGGAGAGAATGCACCAGATGTGGGACCAAGTGGTGGATAAGTTATCTCTCTCCCAGGAAAAGGCCCAGCGGTTTTCCAATGGACATAGGACCATTGGTCCCCAGTTTAAGATTGGTGATATGGTGTGGTTATCATCAAAAAATATTGCTATGAAGGTGGCTTCTCCTAAGTTTAAGCCTAGATTTATTGGACCTTACAAGATTTTGGAGATTATTAATCCGGTCTCTTTCCGTTTGGCTCTTCCTGTCACATTTAAAATCCATAATGTGTTCCATAAGTCCTTGTTGAAGAGGTTTGTTGAACCAGTTGTTCCTGGGGTGGCACCTCCGGACCCTGTATTGGTTGAAGGTAACATGGAATATGAGGTAGAGAAAATACTGGATTCCTGTCTGGCTAGACGGAGACTCCAGTATTTGGTTAAGTGGAAGGGTTATGGTCAGGAGGATAATTCCTGGGTCTCTGCCTCTGATATTCATGCCAAAAGATTGGTGCGTGCCTTTCATCGGGCTCACCCTGATCGCCCTGGTGGCGTGGTTGAGGGTTCGGTGACCCCTCCTCAAGGGGGAGGTACTGTTGTGAGTTCATTTTCCCCTTCGTCACTGAGGTCTGGTGAACTCCCTATTCTGGTGAAGGAAGGTAATGAGCCTGATTATCAGGCACCTGAACCTGATGAGGATGACTGGCTGAGTGGAGTCACATACTGGATATAAGGCTGCCGACGCCCTTCTGCCCTGCCGGTGATTTCTATGTGGACTTCTAGGACTCCAGTCTGATTCCTGCTCCTCTAAGCTAAGTTTTTCTGCTTTGCCTGTTTGCATTAGTGTTTTGTTTTTGTTTTCCTTGCTTTTCTGGATTCTGCCATTTCCTGCTGGGGTGAGCTGAATCTCCTTTTTCCTGTAGCTCTGTCTTCAGAATATTCCTGAATACTGACATAGCTTTTTTGAAGCCTAGCGTCTTCAGGGCCTTTTTCACTGTCAGTCTGTTGGCTCTTATTTTCATAGGGTTTTTCACGGATTGCAGACAGCAGCCTTCCTGTCCTTTTCTATCTAGCTAGATTGGGCCCCGTCTTTGCTCAGTCTATCTTTCTGCCTGTGTTGGTGTTTTCATCTTGCTTCACCGTCATTATATGTTGGGGGCTGCCTATTGCTTTGGGGTCTGCTCTGGGGCAGTTTAGTTTTCCCCTTTCTTTCTTTAGGCCTAGCTATTTCTCCGGCTGTGATCGAGGGGTCTAGGGCATCGTAGGAACCCCCCACGGCTACTGCTAGTTGTGTTGATAGTTTCAGAGGTCTGCAATCCAATAGCTGCCAACTTCTCTGGTTTTCTGGACTTAGCTAGCATTTCTGTTTTTGCCTCCTACGGTGACTCAATCATAACAGGAGTGGAAGGAAAAAGTGTGGTAGAAAAAGGTGCACAAGCAACCGGGATAACCGCAGCCTGGGAAGGATTGTTAAGAAAATGCCATTCAAAAATTCGGAGAAAATGCACAAGGAGTGGACTGCTGCTGAAGTTATTGCTCTAAGAGCCACCACACACAGACGTATCCAGGACATGGGCTACAAGTGTCGCATTCCTTGTGTCAGCCACTCATGACCAATAGACAAAGCCAGAAGCATCTTACCTGGGCCAAGGAGAAAAGAACTGGACTGTTGTCAGTGGTCCAAGGTGTTGTTTTCAGATGAAAGTAAATTGTGCATTTCATTTGGAAATCGCGGTCCCAGAGTCTGGAGGAAGAGTGGAGAGGCCACAATCCAAGCTGCTGGAGGTCTAGTGTGAAGTCTCCAGCATCAGTGATGGTTTGGGGAGCCATGTCATCTGCTGGTGTAGGTCCACTGTGTTTTATCAAGACCAAAGTCAGCGCAGCCATCTACCAGGACATTTTAGAGCTCTTCATGCTTCCCTCTGCTGACAAGCTTTGTGGAGATGGAAATGGCATTCTGCAGCAGGACTTGGCCCCTGTCCACACTGCCAAAAGTACCAATACCTGGTGTACAAACAACAGTATCACTGTGCTTGATTGGCCAGCAAACTAACCTGACCTTTAACCCTGTGGTAGAGCGCCACACTCAGCTGGACACAGAGGTATATCTGAAACACCGTCTCTTTAAAAAAGTGCTTGGTTTACTGTGGCAGCATAAACCAAACGTAAAATTAAACACAGCCCTCTGGGCAAAAACAGCAAAGCAAAGAAACAAAAGAAAGAAAGCACAGACCTTTTTCCTAGCGGGATCAGACCGCTACCAGACAGCAATGTGCACGGTTCAGTTAGGGCACACAACTCCTTGGAGTACTATCTCTCCAGTAACCACGGAACACTGGAAGCTCTGCCAGTCAGCCATTTTAACCCTGACCTTGTGACTCCTTCATCATGTGAATGATCACATGATTCTGACATCACACAGGTCCTGGCAGTTTTTCAGGAGAGATGCGTGGCATTCTCCCTCCCACTCTATGAACGTCCACTAAAACCAGTCCATTCTATAATTTTATATATATCATCCCAACATGCAGTGCTAGAGGAAACTAATCTCGTTTCACATCACTGACGCGATAATGCGCAGTGACACGTATCTCCCCTCTGTCACACCCCATAGAGAATCTATGGGGTATTGTCAAGAGGAAGATCAGAGACACCAGACCCCACAATGCAGACGAGCTGAAGGCTGCTATCAAAGCAACCTGGGCTTCCATAACCCCTCAGCAGTGCCACAGGCTGATCACCTACATGCCACGCCGCATTGATGCAGGAATTGATGCCAAAGAGCCCCGACCAAGTATTGAGTGCACTTACTGATCATACATTTCAGTAGAACAACATTTCAGATTTTACAATCATTTTTCAAGCTGGGGTTATAAAGTATTCTAATTTCCTGAGATAATGACTTTTGGGCTTTCATTGGCTGTAAGCCATAATCATCAACATTACCAGAAATAAACCCGCGAAACAGATCACTCTGTGTGTAATGACTCTATAGAATATAGGCGAGTCACTGTTTGCATTGAAGAACTGAAATAAATTCACTTTTAGATGACATTCTAATTTAGCGAGAATCAATTGGAGTTCGGTATTTGATTTTATTTACACCAGTCATGCCCACCTACCTCCCCTCCAGTGACTAATAACAGGGCTGCTCATGGGTTGTGGCTATATCTTTTTTCAGAAAATTGTGAGATTCCAAACCTTTTCGACAACTTCGCCCCTATCAAGTGTCCCCTCACAATTTGGTCTATCCATATGGATGCAAAATGGCAAATATCATCATCTATCTGTCTGATATTAATTTGGAGGTGCTGCCATGTGGGGAAGGTGACTTGACAGACAGACTTGACTGGAAGTAGGAGGGGACGGTTTGTGCACTACAGACGGAGATTGGCAATGACAGAAAGGTAACAGCAGGGAAAGACAGAAAATGGAGTGCAGTACCAAAAATTGACCACAAGATGGCAGGGGGAAGTGTAGTTCAGGACTTAACATCAGCTTACGGCTATAGAAACTGCTTAGTCATGGGGGGCGGGGAGATAGGAACCCAGGAGGGGAATTCCCAGTGAGAGAGGGGATAAATAGGACTGGTTGGGGTTCCAGAGAGGCTAGTCCCTGGAGGAGCTCAACAGAGGAAGACTCAGGACAGAAGACAGAGAACGGTGAAGAGCTCGACCAGGGGACTGACAAGAGAAGACAGACAGGGGGGTGGCCCTGACACGACGTACCGCAGGACAGACGAGGCCCCGAGAGTACTGACTGGATGATGACCTCAGGCAGGTGAAGCGCTGGCGGTAGATTGGTCTAGGACAGCCCCAGCGAAAGATCCGTGAGGGACGTCATCACGACTAAAGGAGAGGTGAAAGGTACCTGGGCCTGGAAACAGAGAGCTGTAAAGGAACTGCGGTGCATGGCTAAGGTCGTCAGGAGGACGGCCAATAAACCCGGATCTGTTACAACTGAATTCTGCCTCCAACTCATCTTTGCCGCGTCCGGTCGTGGTAAGCAGTGGACCACCCCCCCAATCTGGCCCCCTACCACATCGCCGCATCCGTCCGGTGATGTAAGACAATGCATTGCATTCTCCACTTCATCACAACTCGTAAAATATGACTCTCCTCTCTGTCATGTCCATGCTGTTGATAAAAACCTCAATAGTCATAACTGAAGCCCAATTTAAACAGACTGCTAGCCTTACTGGATACATTGAGGCTAGAGGTGAGAAGTTATCTTTACCGTACAAAGAACAAAAAGAGACACTAAAGAGGCGATACACCTTAAATTAAATATTTATTGATCAAAAGAAGTAAAAGAGGACAAAACACAAAACAATTAAAAACCCAGAGTTGGAATCACCGGAACATAATGTTTAACCTGATTACAATAAAACTAATGTCAGAACTTCCAATGCCTGGTATGGACAATACCAAATATATTGGAAGGTATCTCATTATGGACCTCACATGACCCGTGGTGGAAATACAACATTTGAAAAAATAAGTACAAATATCAAAATACAAATATAAGTATCCCCAAATAGCTTGGTAGTGGATTAACCCCTTAACGACCGCCGATACGCCTTTTAACGGCGGTAGTTAAGGGTACTTAAACCACAGCGGCGTGAATTCACGACGCTGTAGAAAAAGTGGATAGCGCCCTCAAGAGTCGGATTTTCTCTGGGGTCTCAACTGCTGGGGGCCCCAGAGAACATGATTCGGGTCGGTTTTTACCGACCCCGCTTTTGCGAACGCCGTTATTAACCGTATAACTGCGACTGCAAAAAAAATAAAAAATCTAATGTGTTATTTAATTTCTCTCTCCTCTGATGTGATCGCACATCAGAGGAGAGAGAAATAGGGTCCCCGACCCCCCCCGGGTACCTTCCAGTGGTCCTCGGCCCGCATGCTTCCCCTCCATGGACACTGCCATCTCCTTCCGGGAAGAAAAAGGCGGGCACGCAAGATTTCATTCGTTCATTCAAGGTACATTTTGATCACTGTGATACACCCTACAGTTTTGGCACATCAGGAGCTCTCCGAACACGACGTGACGTCCGATTTCAATTCCAGTCAATTCTGCATTGAAAAAGTCAAACGGCGCTCCTTCCGTTCCAATCCCTGCCGTGCACCAAAACAGTGGTTTACCACCACATACGAGGTATCGATGTATTCAGGAGAAATTACACAACAAATTTTGTGGTTCATTTTCTCTTTTTACACTTATGAAAATAAAAAAAATTGGTTCTGAAGTAAAATGTTTGTAAAAAAAAAAGTTAAATGTTAATTTTTTCCATCCACATTGCTTCAGTTCCTGTGAAGCATGTAAAGGGTTAATTAGCTTTTTGAATGTGGTTTTGAGCACCTTGAGGGGTGCAGTTTTTAGAATGGTTATATTGAGCCCTCTCAAACTCACTTCAAATGTGAGGTGGTCCCTAAAAAATGGTTTTGTAAATTTTGTTGTAAAAATAAGAAATCGGTGGTCAACTTGTAACCCTTGTAACGTCCTAACAAAACATGTGGGAAATGTTATTTATTAACTAATTTGTATGACATACTGTATGTGGCGCCCCTGAGGGTTCAGTCACCACAGAGGTACTGCACCTCCTCCTGAGGTGTAGTATCCCACTTCCCAGGTAAGATGGGGACACCTGACCAGACTCCAACACCTGCATCCAGCACCTTAGAAAAGCAGAGCACCCTCTATGGCCCCTACTTGGTTCATAAAGGGTGCTGGGAGGTGGGTGGAGCTTAGTCTTGCACTAGAGCATGGGAAAACTGATAGGAAGTCAGGAGCAGCTCCCCACAGGGGGAAGCAGTGAGGGGACGTGTATGCAGCAGCCTCCAGTGAACTGGAGCTGCTGAGAAGGAGAGTGAAACAGAAGGATCAGTTCTCTAGGAGAAACATAGAAAAGGACGGAACGTGAAGAGGAGAGAGACCGTGGCTAGAGCAGAGCCTTCCCTAAGCTTAATGCGCCAAAGGTCGGGCGCCGGTATCTGAGGCTGTGTGAATGCTAATGGTTCTATAGCAGAAACCGGAGGAATAGAAGTTGTGACCACTTTATTCCCACCAAAGACTTGATGACACAGCAGCAACGTGTGTGAGCCGGGACATGATTGATGGAGTCCCCGAAGTAGGCTACAGCTGCCTGTCATGCGAGTGGAGTTCTAAGTATCAGCAAGAAAGAGGAACTTGAATTTAATTCATAACTACAAGTACTTCAGATTAGCGCTAGAAAGGAGACGTTCAGAAAAGGCATACGGAAGGGAGTGCTGGAAGGGTGTACTCCATGTGCCTGGGAGTTCGCTGGGTCCCTCACCTGGAGGACACGGCACTGAAGAGGGCACCTGTATATGCCCGAAATGTGAGTAAAGCTTTGTAACTGCATTCAGCTGTGTCTCTGCCTTCTTCCTGCGTTACCTTATCAGCACTGCTACATCTCTGTGCCTGAACACTTAACTATCTACCTCAACAACTATTCTCATCTGCCCTGGGACTACAGCTCTGCCTGTGGAGAGCTATTACACCTCTGCTGCACCACACCATCTGTCCCAGAGGATCTGCACTGCAGCGCTGATCCCTTCTGACCAGATACCACAGGTGGCATCAGGAACTTATCTACACATAAACTTTATTCAGCATTCATCTTCCTACTTTACATGGACACTCAGGGCCAGGACTGGGTCACTGCCACCGTGACACTTACGCTTTAACCCCTTACCTACAATTGACGTAATATTCCGTCCATGTGACCATGGACCTAATTACCATGGACGGAATATTACGTCATCGCGATCAGCGGCGCCCACGTGGTGAGCGCCGCTGATCGCGGCCGAGTGTCAGCTAATTATCATAGCTGACACCCGGCACAATGTGTCAGGGGCGGTCACGGACCGCCCCCGACACGTTAACCCCTTGCACACCGCGATCAAACGCGATCGCGGTGTACCGGGGGTTACAGGGAAGCATCGGCAGGGAGGGGGCTCCCTCCGTGCTTCCCTGAGCCCCCCACAGCAGCGCAATGTGCAGCGCTGCTGCGGGGGACTCCCTTCCTCCAGGCCCCCGAATCCAAGATGGCGACGGGGGCCTTCGGGGGCCTGAGGAAGCTGGCTTCCTCAGTGCCTGCAAAGCGCAGGCATGAGGAAGTCTGCAGCAGTGCCTGTGACAGATCGCTGATCTGTCACAGTGATCTGTGATGTGACAGATCAGCGATCTGTCACAGGACAGTGATGTCCCACCTGGGACAAGGTAATAAAGTAAAAAAAAAAAAAAAAAAAGTGTTAAAAATAATTTAAAAAAAATCGCTAAATAAATTAGTTAAAAAAAAAAAAATATTCCCCAATAAATCCATTTTTTGAAAATAAAAAAAAAACAAAACAATAAAAGTACACATATTTGGTATCGCCGCGTCCGTAATGACCTGCCCTATAAAACTGTCCCATTAGTTAACCCCTTTAGCGAACCCCTTAAAAAATAAAAATAAAAAACGAAGCAAAAAATAATGATTTATTATCATACCACCGAACAAAAAGTGCAATAACGCGCGATCAAAAAGACGCATATAAATATCCATGGTACCGCTGAAAACGTCATCTTGTCCCGCAAAAAACGAGCCACCATACAGCATCATCCGCAAAAAAATAAAAAAGTTATAGCTCGCAGAATAAAGCGATACAAAAATAATTATTTTTTATATAAAATTGTTTTCATTGCAAAAAACCGACAAAACATAAAAAAACGACCTAAATGAGGTATCGCTGTAACCGTACTGACCCGAAGAATAAAACCGCTTTATCAATTTTACCGCACGCGGAACGGTGTAAACGCACCCCCCAAAAGAAATTCATGAAAAGCTGGTTTTTGTTCATTCTGCATCCCAAAAATCGGAATAAAAAGCGATCAAAAAATGTCACGTGCCCGAAAATGGTACCAATAAAAACGTCAACTCGTCCCGCAAAAAATAAGACCTCACATGACTCGGTGGGTCAAAATATGGAAAAATTATAGCTCACAATATGTGGTGATGCAAAAACTATTTTTACAATAAAAAGCGTCTTTTAGCGTGCGACAGCCGGCAAACATAAAAACCACCATAAATCGTAAATCAAACCCCCCGTTATCACCCCCTTAGTTAGAGAAAAATAATAAAACTAAAAGAAAATGTATTTATTTCCATTTTCCCGCTAGGGTTAGGGTTAGGGTAGGGTTAGGGCTAGGGTTAGGGCTAGGGTTAGGGCTAGGGTTAAGGCTAGGGTTAGGGTTAGGGCTAGGGTTAGGGTTAGGGCTAGGGTTAGGGCTAGGGCTAGGGTTAGGGCTAGGGTTAGGGCTAGGGCTCAGATTAGGGTTAGGGGTGTGTTGAGGTTAGGGTTGGAGTTATAATTGGGGGTTTCCACTGTTTGGGCACATCAGGTGCTCTCCAAAGGCAACATGGCGTCTGATCTCAATTCCAGCCAATTCTGCGTTGAAAAAGTCAAATGGTGCTCCTTCCCTTCCAAGCTCTGCCATGTGCCCAAACAGTGTTTTACCCCCACATGTAGGGTATCAGCCTACTCAGGACAAATTACAAAACAACTTTTGGGGTCCAATTTCTCCTGTTACCCTTAGGAAAATAAAAAACTGGGGGCAAAAATATAATTTTGCGGAAAAAAATGTTTTTTTTATTTTCACGCCCAGGCGTTATAAACTTCTGTGAAGCACTTGGGGGTTCAAAGTGCTCTCCACACATCTAGATAAGCTCCGTGGGGGGTCTAGTTTCCAAAATGGGGTCACTTGTGGGGAGTTTCAATAGTTTAGGTACATCAGGGGCTCTCCAAACGCACATGACACCCGCATACCAATCCATCAAAGTCTGCATTCCAAAACGTCACTACTTCCCTTCCGAGCCCCGACGTGTGCCCATACAGTAGTTTTCTCCCACATATGAGATATCAGCGTACTCAGGACAAATTGGACAACAACTTTTGGGGTCCAATTTCTCCTGTTACCCTTGGGAAAATAAAAAAAATGGGGACTAAAAGATGATGTTTGTTGAAAAAATACGATATTTTTATTTTCACGCCCGGTCGTTATAAACTTCTGTGAAGCACTGGGGGGTTCAAAGTGCTCACCACACATCTAGATAAGTTCATTAGGGGGTCTAGTTTCCAAAATGGGGTCACTTGTGGGGGGTTTCCACTGTTTAGGTACATCAGGGGCTCTCCAAACGCAACATGACACCCGCAGACCATTCCATCAAAGTCTGCATTCCAAAACGTCACTACTTCCCTTCCGAGCCCCGACGTGTGCCCATACAGTAGTTTTCTCCCACATATGAGGTATCAGCGTACTCAGGACAAATTGGACAACAACTTTTGGGGTCCAATTTCTCCTGTTACCCTTGGGAAAATAAAAAAATGGGGACTAAAAGATCATGTTTGTGGAAAAAATACGATTTTTTTATTTTCACGCCCGGTCGTTATAAACTTCTGTGAAGCACTGGGGGGGTTCAAAGTGCTCACCACACATCTAGATAAGTTCATTAGGGGGTCTAGTTTCCAAAATGGGGTCACTTGTGGGGGGTTTCCACTGTTTAGGTACATCAGGGGCTCTCCAAACGCAACATGACACCCGCAGACCATTCCATCAAAGTCTGCATTCCAAAACGTCACTACTTCCCTTCCGAGCCCCGACGTGTGCCCATACAGTAGTTTTCTCCCACATATGAGGTATCAGCGTACTCAGGACAAATTGGACAACAACTTTTGGGGTCCAATTTCTCCTGTTACCCTTGGGAAAATAAAAAAATGGGGACTAAAAGATCATGTTTGTGGAAAAAATACGATTTTTTTATTTTCACGCCCGGACGTTATAAACTTCAGTGAAGCACTGGGGGGTTCAAAGTGCTCACCACACATCTAGATAAGTTCCTTGGGGGGTCTAGTTTCCAAAATGGTGTCATTTGTGGGGGGTTTCTACTGTTTTGGTACATCAGGGGCTTTCCTAATGCGACATGGTGTCCGATCTCAATTCCAGCCAAAAACGTCAAATGGCGCTGCTTCCCTTCCGAGCTCTGCCATACGCCCAAATAGTGGTTTACACCCACATGTGGGGTATCAGCGTACTCAGGATAAATTGCACAATATCTTTTAGGGTCCTGTTACTTTTGGAAAAATAAGAATTGAGGGTGAAAAGATCATTTTTGTGGAAAAAATATGATTTTTTAATTGTACTGCTGTACGTTATAAACTTCTGTGAAGCCCTTGGGGGTTCAAAGTTCTCACCACACATCTAGATAAGTTCCTTGGGGGGTCTAGATTCCAAAATGGTGTCATTTGTGGGGGGTTTCCACTGTTTTGGTACATCAGGGGTTTTCCAATCGCGACATGGTGTCCGATCTCAATTCTCGCCAAAAACGTCAAATGGCGCTGCTTCCCTTCCGAGCTCTGCTATGCGCCCAAATAGTCATTTACACCCACATATGGGGTATCAGCGTACTCAGGACAAATTGCACAAAAACTTTTAGGGTCCTGTTACCCTTGGAAAAATAAAAATTGTGGGTGAAAAGATCATTTTTGTGGAAAAAATATGATTTTTTAATTGTACCGCTGTACGTTATAAACTTCTGTGAAGCCCTTGTGGGTTCAAAGTTCTCACCACATATCTAGATAAGTTCCTTGGGGGGTCTAGTTTCCAAAATGGGGTCACTTGGGGGGGTTTCCACTGTTTAGGTACATCAGGGGCTCGCCAAACGTGACATGGCGTCCGATCTGAATTCCAGCCAATTTTGCATTGAAAAAGTCAAACGGCGCTCCTTCCATTCTGAGCTCTGCCATGCGCCGAAACAGTGGTTCCCCCCCACATATCAGGTATCAGCGTAGTCAGGACAAATTGCACAATAACTTTTGCAGTCCAATTTCTCCTGTTACCCTTGGTAAAATAAAGAAAATTGAACCTGAAGTATTTTTTTTGTGAAAAAAAGTTAAATGTTCATTTTTTTTTAATATTCAAAAAATTCCTGTGACGCACCTAAAGGGTTAATAAACTTCTTGAATGTGGTTTTAAGCACCTTGAGGGGTGCAGTTTTTAGAATGGTGTCACTTTTGGGTATTTTCTATCATATAGACCCCTCAAAGTGGCTTCAAATGTGAAGTGGTCCCTAAAAATAAAATGGTGTTGCAAAAATGAGAAATCGCTGGTCAAATTTTAACCCTTATAACTTCCTAGCAAAAAAAAATTTTGGTTGCAAAATTGTGCTGATGTAAAGTAAACATGTGGGAAATGTTATGTATTAAGTTTTTTGTGTGCCGTATCGCTGTGATTTAAGGGCATAAAAATTCAAAGTTGGAAAATTGCGAAATTTTCAAAATTTTCGCCAAATTTCCGTTTTTTTCACAAATAAACGCAAGTTATTTGAATGCAATTTTACCACGAACATGAAGTACAATATGTCACGAGAAAACAATGTCAGAATCACCGGGATTCATGAAAGCGTTCCAGAGTTATGACCTCATAAAGGTACAGTGGTCAGAATTGTAAAAATTGGCCCGGTAGTTAACGTGCAAACCACCCTTGGTAGTGAAGGGGTTAAGACACCGGCCCGGTACCAAGTAAACCCCACAGCACTGGGGGTGATCCACATATCTCTCTGATTTCAAAATTTTAAAATTTTTTGCCATATTTCCGTTTTTTTTCATAAATAAACACAAGTCTTATCGAATAAATTTAACCACTAACATGAAGTAAAATATGTCACAAAAAGACATTCTCAGAATCTGCGGGATTCGCTAAAGCGTTCCAGAGTTATAACCTCATAAAGTGACAGTGGTCAGAATTGTGAAAATTGGTCATGCTGCAATTTGTCTCCGTCACTAAGGGGTTAACACACAATGTGCAACGATGACCACAGAAATAAAATCATCAATTGGTCGTATGAAAACATACTTGATCCTATTGATGACGTCAATGTGAATAAGGGCAGAGCAGAACCGATCCCGACTGAGCCCCCCCACATGGGAAGCTATGGACATGGAATACTTAGCTCAGAAGGGGGCGGGGTTAGATAAGAAAACTTTCCTGAGAACTAATTGTGAAACTTCCTTTCCACAGAATTGTTTTTTTCTGCAATCAGTGACTCATAAACTAGTAAATATCAGACACACAGGTATAAAGGGAGCGCTCGGAGCAAACGGAATACTGGAGCGGAGAACACACCGAGGAGCCACAGACAACCCCAGAAGAAGAGCTGGTAGGGGAAGGGTGGAGCAGATGGCCTGAAGATCAGTGTTCCAGAGACGAACGGAAGAGTCACAACTATTAGATGATCAATAGAGTAGTAATAATCATCATCACAGTGCAGTAAGCTTATATGCAGTCCTATGTAAGAAGGTCATGTAACTATATATATATTACAAAGTGTTGCAGGTGACATCTACTCCATGATCTGTACTCAGAGTTATCACTGTGTTATCTGTGGTGTTACATAGGACTGCAGGTGACATCTACTCCATGATCTGTACTCAGAGTTATCACTGTGTTATCTGTGGTGTTACATAGGACTGCAGGTGACATCTACTACATGATCTGTACTCAGAGAGTTATCACTGTGCTATCTGTGGTGTTACATAGGACTGCAGGTGACATCTACTACATGATCTGTACTCGGAGTTATCACTGTGTTATCTGTGGTTTTACGTGGGACTGCAGGTGACATCTACTACATGATCTGTACTCAGCGTTATCACTGTGTTATCTCTGGTTTTACATGGGACTGCAGGTGACATCTACTACATTGTCTGTACTCTGAGAGTTATCACTGTGTTATCTGTGGTGTTACATAGGACTGCATGTGACTTCTACTCCATTATCTGTACTCAGAGTTATCACTGTGTTATCTGTGGTGTTACATAGGACTGCAGGAGACATCTATGACATTATCTGCACTCAGAGTTATAACTATGTAATCTGTGGTGTTACATAGGACTGCAGGTGACATCTACTACATGATCTGTACTCGGAGAGTTATCACTGTGTTATCTGTGGTGTTACATAGGACTGCAGGTGACATCTACTCCATTATCTGTACTCAGAGTTATCACTGTGTTATCTGTGGTGTTACATAGGACTGCAGGTGACATCTACTCCATTATCTGTACTCAGAGAGTTATCACCGTGTTATCTGTGGTGTTACATAGGACTGCAGGTGACATCTACTACATGATCTGTACTCAGAGAGTTATCACTGTGTTATCTGTGGTGTTACATAGGACTGCAGGTGACATCTATGACATTATCTGCACTCAGAGTTATAACTGTGTAATCTGTGGTGTTACATAGGACTGCAGGTGACCTCTACTCCATTATCTGTACTCAGAGTTATCACTGTGTTATCTGTGGTGTTACATAGGACTGCAGGTGACATCTACTATATTATCTGTAGCCAGAGATATCACTATGTTATCTATGTTGTTACATAGGACTGCAGGTGACATCTACTACATTATCTGTACTCAGAGAGTTATCACTGTGTTATCTGTGGTTTTACATGGGACTGCAGGTGACATCTACTACATTATCTGTACTCAGAGTTATCACTGTGTTATCTGTGGTGTTACATAGGACTGCAGGTGACATCTACTATATTATCTGTACTCAGAGAGTTATCACTGTGTTATCTGTGGTGTTACATAGGACTGCAGGTGACATCTACTATATTATCTGTAGCCAGAGAGACATCACTATGTTATCTATGTTGTTACATAGGACTGCAGGTGACATCTACTATCTGTGCTCAGCAAGTTATCACTGTGTTATCTGTGGTTTTACATGGGACTGCAGGTGACATCTACTCCATTATCTGTACTCAGAGAGTTATCACTGTGTTATCCTTGGTGTTACATAGGACTGCAGGTGACATCTACTATATTATCTGTAGCCAGAGAGATATCACTGTGTTATCTATGGTGTTACATGGGACTGCAGGTGACATCTACTACATTATCTGTGCTCAGCAAGTTATCACTGTGTTATCTGTGGTTTTACATGGGACTGCGGGTGACATCTACTCCATTATCTGTACTCAGAGAGTTATCACTGTATTATCCTTGGTGTTACATAGGACTGCAGGTGACATCTACTATATTATCTATAGCCAGAGAGATATCACTATGTTATCTATGGTGTTACATAGGACTGCAGGTGACCTCTACTACTTTATCTGTTCTCAGAGATTTATCACTGTGTTACATAGGACTGCAGGTGACATCTACTGCACTGTAGTATCATTGTCATTATCAGTGAGGTTGTCAGGTGTCAGTCTCCCAAAAATGTGAAATGAATGATCTTTCCTGAGAATGACCAATCAATACCATAAGCCAGAAATCCCCGTGTAAGTGTAAGTGTTGTTACAGGTGAGGATGGGCCCCGCAGTCCTGGCCGCCCTCTGCCTGTGGAGCTGTATACTGACAGTGACTCCAGCGTTAAATGAGGAGCAAGTGGGCAGAGCGACAGCGTACATTCATCAGCAGTTCACTGGGTAAGTGTAATGGTATTTCTCCTTGGTGCATTGTGACTCTCGCAGGCAGTATACATGGAGTGATCGCTCCTGATATACCCTTTACAAGCAGCTGCTGTCACAGATTCACTGTTTAGAGCTGCTGTATCTCCCCACTAATTTGGGGCAACAGAATACACGATACATCTATTATAGGGCTAATAAACGTTATTGTGTGAAGAAAAGTTTAGCCTCGTGATGGTGAAAGTGAGGTACAGTGCCTTGAAAAAGTATTCATACTCTGAGAATTTTTCCACACTTTTTTCACATTTTATTAGTATTTGTCTGATCTGGTCTTTTTTGAACACAGCACCTTCTTCCACATGTCATAAAGTTAGCAAAGTAAGCATGTTGATGAAGGTTTTGAGACAGAGCAGTTCAATGTAGAACTTTTTGGAGTAAAAGTAAAACGCTATGTGTGACGGAAAACTCACACTGTATATCACCT
Source organism: Dendrobates tinctorius (assembly GCF_039654945.1). Lineage (NCBI taxonomy): Eukaryota > Metazoa > Chordata > Amphibia > Anura > Dendrobatidae > Dendrobates > Dendrobates tinctorius. Next base: position 13,065,353 of record NW_027361998.1, on the reverse strand, counting down.
TGAAAACACCATCCCCACAGTCACACGTGGTGGTAGCAACACCATGCTGTGAGGAGGCTTCTTTTCAGCAAGGGCAGAGAAGCTGGTCAGAGGTAATGGGAGGATGGATGGAGCTAAATACAGGGCAATCCTGGAGGAATACTTGTTAGAGGCTGCAGAAGACTTGATACTGGGGCGTAGGTTCACCTTCCAGCAGGAAAACAACCCTAAAAATCCTGACAGAGCCACAATGGAGGGTGTAGATCAGAGCAGATTCCTGTGTGTGAGCGGCGCAGTCACCGTCCAGACCCAAATCCCAGAGAATCTGTGACCAGACACGGAAATTACTGATCACAGACGTCTCCATCCAATGTCACTGAGCGAGAGCGAGGGGGCAAAATGTCACCTCTAGATGTGCAAAGCTGGAGAGACAGACCCCCAAAAGACTGCAGAGAAAGCTGGAGAGACAGACCCCAAAAGACTGTAGAAGAGAAGGTGGAGAGACAGACCCCAAAGACTGCAGAGAAAGATGGAAAGACAGACCCCAAAAGACTGCAGAAGAGAAGGTGGAGAGACAGACCCCAAAGACTGCAGAGAAAGAAGGAAAGACAGACCCCAAAAGACTGCATGGAAAGGTGGAGAGACAGACCCCAAAAGAATGCAGAGAAAAGTGGAGAGACAGACCCCAAAAGACTGCAGGGAAAGATGGAGAGACAGACCCCAAAAGACTGCAAGGAAAGGTGGAGAGACAGACCCCAAAAGACTGTAGAAGAGAAGGTGGAGAGACAGACCCCAAAGACTGCAGAGAAAGAAGGAAAGACAGACCCCAAAAGACTGCATGGAAAGGTGGAGAGACAGACCCCAAAAGAATGCAGAGAAAAGTGGAGAGACAGACCCCAAAAGACTGCAGGGAAAGATGGAGAGACAGACCCCAAAAGACTGCAAGGAAAGGTGGAGAGACAGACCCCAAAAGACTGTAGAAGAAAAGGTGGAGAGACAGACCCCAAAGACTGCAGAGAAAGAAGGAAAGACAGACCCCAAAAGACTGCAGAAGAGAAGGTGGAGAGACAGACCCCAAAAGACTGCAGAAGAGAAGGTGGAGAGACAGACCCCAAAGACTGCAGAGAAAGAAGGAAAGACAGACCCCAAAAGACTGCATGGAAAGGTGGAGAGACAGACCCCAAAAGAATGCAGAGAAAAGTGGAGAGACAGACCCCAAAAGACTGCAGGGAAAGATGGAGAGACAGACCCCAAAAGACTGCAAGGAAAGGTGGAGAGACAGACCCCAAAAGACTGTAGAAGAGAAGGTGGAGAGACAGACCCCAAAGACTGCAGAGAAAGAAGGAAAGACAGACCCCAAAAGACTGCAGGGAAAGGTGGAGAGACAGACCCCAAAAGAATGCAGAGAAAAGTGGAGAGACAGACCCCAAAAGACTGCAGGGAAAGATGGAGAGACAGACCCCAAAAGACTGCAAGGAAAGGTGGAGAGACAGACCCCAAAAGACTGTAGAAGAGAAGGTGGAGAGACAGACCCCAAAGACTGCAGAGAAAGAAGGAAAGACAGACCCCAAAAGACTGCAGGGAAAGGTGGAGAGACAGACCCCAAAAGAATGCAGAGAAAAGTGGAGAGACAGACCCCAAAAGACTGCAGGGAAAGATGGAGAGACAGACCCCAAAAGACTGCAAGGAAAGGTGGAGAGACAGACCCCAAAAGACTGTAGAAGAGAAGGTGGAGAGACAGACCCCAAAGACTGCAGAGAAAGATGGAAAGACAGACCCCAAAAGACTGCAGAAGAGAAGGTGGAGAGACAGACCCCAAAGACTGCAGAGAAAGATGGAAAGACAGACCCCAAAAGACTGCAGGGAAAGGTGGAGAGACAGACTTCAAAAGACTGCAGAGAAAAGTGGAGAGACAGACCCCAAAAGACTGTAGAAGAGAAGGTGGAGAGACAGACCCCAAAGACTGCAGAGAAAGATGGAAAGACAGACCCCAAAAGACTGCAGGGAAAGGTGGAGAGACAGACTTCAAAAGACTGCAGAGAAAAGTGGAGAGACAGACCCCAAAAGACTGCAGGGAAAGATGGAGAGACAGACTCCAAAAGACTGCAGGGAAAGATGGAGAGACAGACCCCAAAAGACTGCATGGAAAGGTGGAGAGACAGACCCCAAAAGACTGTAGAAGAGAAGGTGGAGAGACAAACCCCAAAGACTGCAGAGAAAGAAGGAAAGACAGACCCCAAAAGACTGCAGGGAAAGGTGGAGAGACAGACCCCAAAAGACTGCAGAGAAAAGTGGAGAGACAGACCCCAAAAGACTGCAGAGAAAGGCGAAGAGACAGACCCCAAAAGACTGCAGAGAAAGGCGAAGAGACAGACCCCAAAATACTGTAAAAGAGAAAGGTGGAGAGACAGACCCCAAAATACTGTAAAAGAGAAAGGTGGTCCTACACAGTACTGACTCAGGGGGCTAAATACTAACGCAATTCAAAATTCTTAGATTTATATTTTTAAAATATTCAACCCCATACGATTTCATTTACGGGTCACAACTATTTGCTATCACATAAAATCCCAATGACATACAATTAAATTTTAGGAAATAGTTCACAGGGTCTGAATACTTTTTCATGGCACTGTATGTTTTTTGTATGTATATATTTTTACATATTTATTGATAGATATTTCTGATTGACACGTAGTTATATTTATTTGATTAGGAGCTCGTTATTTGGGCTCATTTATACCCGGTAGAATGTTTCCGCTCCTCTCCTCTGCTTTGCATTTGGCATTTTTAAATGTTTAATCATAAAAGTCCTAAATGAAATTAGTGCTAGAAACTTCACAACTTAATTAACAACTTATTTCTGTAACAGCAACTCAAAGGTGGTCAGACAAAAAAGCTATTCCAGCTGATTATTACCAATTTGCACGTTTTTATTAATGAATGCATAAAAGAAAACACAATTAAAAAGACGAGACAAAAAAACGGGAGGACAACAAAAAAGTACAGTCACGCCAATAAATGAATAGCTATTAGGAGACAAACCAAGGTACATATAGTAGTAAGAACATATACACATACATGTGCAGAGGACTGTAAATATTTCTCCCTAATGGATTAATAGGAAGTAATGTACGTGTAAGAAGTCTTACTATTAGGCCGGAGTCACACTAAACGTATGAAAATTTGGTCTGATTCTCCCTGCCGAGAGTCGCACGAGTGTAATGCGAGTGTCATGAGAGTACAATCCGATTTCTCACACCTAGCATCCGACTTACATCCGATTGCAGTGCGATTTTAACATGAGCTTTTACATAGAGCAATTCTCTGTCATTTATACATCATTTTCAAAGGAAATATTCTTCAAAATACATATACTGTATATGTATATGATAGATAAATAGAATAAAAGTCCTTTAATTGAAAGAAAGACAGACTTCTTTAATAATCTTAATTAAACTATACTTACAACCTTGCCCATTCCCCCGATGCCCTCATCATCTGCAAAAGAGTTAAAAATAATAAAACAACAATATTCCTCACCTTTCCATAGAGAATATAATAATCCATTTGTCCCAAGACGGGTCTAGCTCCGCTACATCTACCGTAGATGGCAGGCTGCATGGTTGCATGATGCGACCATACAGCCTGTCATCCAGCAGACACTGAGCAACGTATGCTCAGTGTCTCCCTGTGTACTCTTATTCCCTGTCTGAGGGCACCACAAGCGTGAGAAAGTTCTCCTGTTCGTGGTGCCATCAGACATGTCATTGGACTTCACATCTAATGAACTCACTTCACCTTTCTGACGTCAGTGCGAGCGCCATAGCAAATTCTTTCAATTAAAGGACTTTATTCTTGGTGTGTGTGGTTTTATACAATATGACTATGGGGTTAGCAATGGGGATGTCATATAGACACTACTCCATTAATAACCTCGGAGCTTGATGTCACCTGACAATACAAAGGTGACATCAACTCCCCCCAAATATCACCCCACTTGCCACTGCTACAGGGCAAGTGGGAGGAGTGAGGCTATGTGCCAGAATTGGCATATCTTAGAGATGCGCATTTCTTGGGCGGCTGAGAGCTGATGTTTTTAGCCTGGGGGGGCCAGTATCAATGGCCCCTTCCTAGGCTATTAATATCAGCCCACAGCTGTCAGCATAGCCTTTGCTGGTTATTAATTATAGGGGGGCTTTTTTTAGGGTTCTCCATTTTAGTAGCCAGTAAAGGCTAAGTATACAGCTGAAGGCTGCTATCAAAGCAACGTGGGCTTCCATAACCCCTCAGCAGTGCCACAGGCTGATCGCCTCCATGCCACGCCGCACTGATGCAGCAATTGATGCAAAAGGAGCTCCGACCAAGTATGGAGTGCATTTACTGAACATACATTTCCGTAGGCCAACATTTCGGATTTTGCAATCATTTTTCAAGCTGGTGTTATAAAGTATTCGAATTCACTGAGATAATGACTTGTGAATTTCCTCCGAATTTTTGAATGACCTTTTCTTAACAATCCTTTCCAGGCTGCGGTTGTCCCGGTGGCTTGTGCACCTTTTTCTACCACACTTTTTCCTTCCACTCCACTTTCCATTAATATTCTTGGATACAGCAGTGTGTGAACAGCCGGTTTCTTTAGCAATGACCTTTTGTGGCTTCCCCTCCTTGTGGAGTGTGTCAGTGACTGCCTTCTGGACATCTGTCAGGTCAGCAGTCTTCCCCATGATTGTGGAACCTTCTGAAACAGACTAAGGGACCTTTTTATACACTTAGGGAGCCTTTGCAAAAAATTTTAATTATTCTAATTTACTGAGATAATGACTTTTGGGTTTTCATTGTTTGTAAGCCATCAACATTAACAGACAAAAGGACCGGGTCCCAACCAGTGGACACCGGTCAAGGGAAGCCTTTAAATTCCAATTTTCAGCTCGTGAGAGGGAGGCCACACAACCTGGCTTGCTCATAAAGCAAAATACAAATAACAAATACAAGAATTGAGCTTGGTTTGAGTTGGTATACATGCAGCACATAAATGCATGTTCACATTGGCCATAAAGCATACAAAACTTACAAGAAACAAAATGAGCAAAAACACTGCTGTAACTAAATAAGTAAAAAACTAAAGTGCATTTAAATAATGCAGAGTTCTTTAGTAATACTGTTTTTGATCAAAAACAGCACAAATGCCATCCCACCAAGGTTTCTCTGATCGGGGCGGTCCTACACTGTCTAATATTAAAAACCTTACCGTGTGTCAAAGTTGACATCAGTGTGTGAATAAGGGCAGAAAAAAGGACCAGGTCCCAACCAGTGGACACCAGTCAGTGGAAGCCTTTAAATACAATTTCCAGCTCAGGAAAGGGAGGCCACACTCCGGCTTGCACAGAATGCAAAAATACAAAGAAAAAACACAAAAATTGAGCTTGTCACTGACATCTCTATATCTATGTATTCTATGTGTATGTATCTATTCTATCTATTCTATTCTAACCTGTCAGTGTGATTATACTGTACGAGGCACATGAATTGCCAGCTTTTCCTCTATCTATCTATGTAATATATATACCGTATATACTCGAGTATAAGCCGACCCGAGTATAAGCCAAGGCACCTAATTTTCCATGGAAAACTGGGTAAGCTTATTGACTCGAGTATAAGCCGGGTATGCATTGTCACCTCATCCCTGTCTGTTGTGAACACTTTTGACCTGACTTCTGAGTTTGGGCTCCCTCTGGTAGTTGCTGCGGGTAATGGAGCTGGTCAGGTTGACAGAGGTCAATCACCTGAAGAGGATGATTGGAGGTCAGGTGTTACAGACTGGGAAGATTTAAGTCAGCAAGCTTCCCTCAGTTGCTGCTGGTGATTTGGTTTTCTTCCTGTGCATTTTTGAAGTCCGCTTGCCCCCTGTTTGGTCCTGCATCGTTCAGATAAGTTATTTGTTTGCTGGAATCTTTTTGCATTTGATCCAGTTTTTGCCTTTCTCTGCTTTCTGCTTTGCTGTTGTGGGTTCAGCATTGTTCCCTGCTGGGACCTGTGCTGGACCCCGTTCCATGTGTCACAGCTCATGTCAGTTTGTTCAGTATTGCTAATCTCCTGTTATATCAGTATCTTTTGCTTTGCTTCCAGTTCACACCAGAATTCTGATCTAGTGTTGGGAGAGGTCGTGTGGCCTCAGTATTTTTGCATATCAGACGTGTTGGATTTTTCTTAGGGTTTTTTGCGTGATTGCAGACAGTATCTTTTCTGTCCTGTTCTATCTAGAGAGTTTGAGCCCCATCATTTGCTTACTCTATTTTCAGCCTGAGTTTGTGCCTCATCTTGTCTCACCGGCAATATATGTTTGGGGGCTATCTATTCCTTTGGGGTTCTACTCCGGGGCTGTATAGCTTTCCCCTTTCTTGCTTTAGGCTTAGTTAATTCTTTGGCTGTGCTGAGGCATCTAGGGCATCGTAGGTACGTCCCACGGCTAATTCTAGTTGTGTTGTTAGTTTTAGGGGTCTGCAATCCGCTAAGTTACCAACCTTTCTGGTTATCTGGTTGCCCAGCTTATTCCCCAGCTATCCTCCTCGGTGACCTAATCATAACACCTGTCCTAGTATACGTGCTCCCCTCCGTCCTGTCCTGGTATGCGTGGCTCCCCCGTCCTGTCCTGGTATGCGTTGCTCCCCCCTCCCGTCCTGTTATGTCTGCTTCCTATTACAAAAAAAGCATCCTACTCACCCTCCAGCATACCCTAGCATCACCTCGTTACAGCTTCCAACAGTCCAACAGCACTTCCGGTGCTGAGCAATCACATGGCACTGCTCATTAAGGTAATGAATATTCCCTCCACGTCTATGAGAGTGGAGACAAGTGCACATTCATTACCTTAATTAGCGGGGCCATGTGATCGCTCAGCACAGGAAGTGCTGCCGGAAGCCAACACCATCGAGAAGCTGCAAGGGCGGCAGGACCAACAAGACGCAGGGCACGCTGGAGGGTGAGTATGATGTCTTCTGGAAGCAGGCAGCTGCAGCTGTCACTGTGTGCGATATAAGAGAAATCAATATTCATTTCTCTTTAGCAATGGGTACAATTATAGCCGCAGCTGCCGGCTCCTGCCTCTGTGACCAGCTGCTCCCCCTCCCCTGCTGGCCCTCTAGGACAATTGACTCATGTATAAGCCAAGGGGGGCATTTTCAGCACAAAAAAGTGCTGAAAAACACTGCTTATACCCGAGTATATACAATATGTGTGTGTCACTGTCATCTATATAACTATGTATTCTATGTGTATATATCTATTCTATATATTCTATTCTAACCTGTCACTCTGTGATTTTACTGTATGTGCCACATGAATTGCCGGCTATTCAAAGGACGCCGGTGCATAAAAATCGGACAGCAGTCGTATGGTCCGAGTGCTGTGCGATTTTTTTTTTTCGCACCCATAGGCTTCCATTGGCGAGTCTCGGCTGAGTCTCGGTGACAATCGCAACAGGCTGCAATTTTACACACACGTCAGATACGGTTGAGAAAATAAACGCTGATGCGAGCTGCCCCGTAGATTAACACTGGGCTGAGTGCTATGCAATGTTTTGTCGCATAGCACGCGCCTGTATTCTACGGTAGCGCCCACACCTGACGCCGTTTCGCCTCTGCTTCTTCCAGGGGTGTGTCTAACTGCTAGATATACTGCACTTTGCACTTTAATAGATGTGGGGAGGACATATTAATTTCTTATGGTGGCTTTGTATCTAAGTATCGCACCATTTACTGTAGATTTATAAATACTGGATGCTAGCCTACCAGGACCAGCATCTTTTTCTCTATAGGTTTACATCACCTATTAGTTGGCTTACCTTGTCTGAAATTTTTATTAAGCCACAACCTTTTGACAAGAAGCTTGTGAGGCTACCCAATCTTGTTCAGTAAGGTAGTGAAGGTGTCTGAAACATATTTGGGAAAATTCACTATGCTAAATGTGCTAAAATTTTGGCTCATACCTACCGTGCACCACAAATTATCATTAGAAATGAGCGAGCACTAAAATGTTCTGATTCTCGTTACTGGTACCTCGTACCGCGCAATTCCTAATACTCGCATGCTCGTGTTGAGTAAGGACTCAATGGGAAATCTGAGCATTTTTCTTGCAAACCCTACAAAGAGATCTGAGGGGCAGTGAAAATTTTCAAATGGATAGAAACACTACTTAATGGAAGGAGAACAGCTTGGGAAAGACCCCTGGAAGCATCTCTGACTCCCAGATCACTGCTGAAAAGAAAGGTGTCACACTTTTACTCCACTTTAAGGACTCATGATAAAACATTCAAAATCGGAGTTAACAGGAAAAAAAATAAGAAACACTCTTTCCATTCTAATGACTTGCATATAAGGCAAATTTTAAAAAATGATTTTTAAAAATAAGTAATTTAGTTAAACCAAAACTTTAATTTTTAGTAAAAGTTGGAAACTTCAGTGTAATTATGAAGGAAGAACTGCCAGCAATGTGATGGAAGAGGGACTCAGATATACACCGGAATTAGACATAAAGGAGGTCCTTATTCACATTTTGTTCAAATTGTCATGTAGTGGTACACATAGACTCATAAAGGCTATGCACTAAGTGCAAAGCCTGCCAAAAATTACAAGCAGGGTCATCCACACACTCTTGAAGGCACCAAAAATAGTACCTCATGCAAATATTGTGAACAAAGTACAGTTGTGGTACTCCTACGCTCTTAAAAGTTCTGCAAAGTGCAAAGCCTGCCAGAAATTACAATCAAGGTTATCCATACACTCTTGAAGGCACCAAAAATGGTACTTCATTCAAATATTGGGAATAAAGTATAGTTGTGGTACACCTATACTCATAAAAGTTCTGCACAGTGCAAATCTTTCAAAAAATTACAAGTAGGGTCATCTATACACCCTCGAAGACAACATCTTAATGATCTCATTAAAATGTAGATGAGTTGTGCTCCTACACTCAGAAAGGCCCTGAAAAAGTGCAAAGTCATGAAAAAATGAAAAGTAGAGCAATACAGTCCTTCATAGACTCTTCAAAGCAACAACAGGCAGGCATCATTCAAATATTGAAGATTAGAAACAATTTATGTTCTGCTGTCATCTGGTGGTGTGGAAAAGTTGGCGCTTATCCAAGCTTTGTACATTTTTATCAGAGTCAGCCCATCAGCACTTTCTGTTGACAGGTGTAAATAAATAACCGGTCAAAAATAACCTGCCTGGATGCTGGGAGGGTGTCATGAAATTGGCCCATGCCTTTGACAGTGTACCACTGACTTTGCTGTACCTGGTGTGTGTCACCAATGTCTATCCTCATTGGATGGACAAGGAAGCTTGCTCCTGCCCCTAGCGTTGTCTGATGGGAATTTTTCCAACATATTTTCTACAATGGCTTTCTGCTGTAGCCCCATTTTAGTAGACATCTACACCTCAGCAAGGAAGGATGTGAGGTTCTATTTGTAGCATGGGTCCAGCAGTGAGAACAGCCAGTACTCTTTTTTGGCTAAGATGAATGTATCGCAATGGTCATGGGAAAGGCAGCAGTACATAAAGTTTGCCATATGTGACAAGATCCCTACATCCAACATTTCCCTGTCTCTACCATGGTGACTGTTCTCCATCTCCTCCTCCTCCATCTCTTTCTTCTCATTCAGCACAGTCCATCCACAAAGGAGAAACAGGATAAAGCAGGACTGTAAGGGTTAAACCGGGGATTCTGGTAACTTATTAGTCCAGGGGAAATCTTGATTGAAGAGTCTCACTATCCCAGGTGGGCACCATCAACAGCAGCACTTGCAGTCTCTGTAGTCTGTCTCTCTCTCTCTGGGAAGGAAACCGGGACCTCCGGGGTTAAATCTCTGCAGTCTCTTCTCAGGGTGAAGCAGGAAGCAGGGAGGCACTGCTGAATCCAGTCACTCCTGCTCTAAGTCTCTGTATCTTAAGCTGACAGTCTCTCTGCAGTAACGATGCTGCGCACGCTGGGCAGCAGTGGTGGGATTCAAATTTTTAACAACAGGTTCTGTGTTTGTGTGTAGGAAAACCACGCCTATTTTAAACCACACCCATTTAAGCCACACCCATTTTAAGCCACACCCATTATTAAGCCACACCCATTTGCTCACACCTTTTCCTCAAACATATACAAGTAGGGGCGCAGTCAAACAGTTGAAAAACAAATAAATTGGAATGAGATCAGAACAGTGCACATTCTGGCCAGCGGCTCTCCTGACCCGAGTGTGACAGCTGCATATATTTCTATGCAGCTGTCTCACTTGACTGTTCAGCTGGCCAGGCTGTGCACTACATGTCTGCGTCCTAATGGAAATTAAAAGTAAAAATCACCATACCCTTCCTGCAAACTGGTGTGACTCAAGTCCCATCTATGTCAAACAATGATGATTTTAATTGCAGGGTTAAATTGGCATATTTCCACAACTAGACCACCACAAAAAGATGGTTCATGAAAATATCACAACCACAAGTATAATCGACAGAGTAATAATAATTTATTAATGTATAGTACTTATAAAATCACATCAGAACTACAAAGTGCCAAATCCCCAATAGGCAGCATTGTTCCCTAATAGGCAGCACAGGTCCCCAATAGGCAGCATTGTTCCCTAATAGGCAGCACAGGTCCCCAATAGGCAGCACAGGTCCCCAATAGGCAGCATTGTTCCCTAATAGGCAGCACAGGTCCCTAATAGGCAGCATTGTTCCCTAATAGGCAGCACAGGTCCCCAATAGGCAGCATTGTTCCCTAATAGGCAGCACAGGTCCCCAATAGGCAGCATTGTTCCCTAATAGGCAGCACAGGTCCCCAATAGGCAGCATTGTTCCCTAATAGGCAGCACAGGTCCCCAATAGGCAGCATTGTTCCCTAATAGGCAGGCACAGGTCCCCAATAGGCAGTATTGTTCCCTATAGGCAGCACACGTCCCCAATAGGCAACACAGGTCCCCAAAAGGCAGGTACAGGTCCCCAATAGGCAGCACAGTGCTGCTCAGGTCCCCAATAGGCAGGCACACAGGTCCCTAATAGGCAGCAATGCACAACACAGGTCCCCAATAAGCAGCAGCACTGCACATATACAACTGACCTGGTGTTGGCCTGTGTGTACCACAGGCTGAAGATGAACTGAAGACTGAAGTAAATAATCCCGCGGTGAGGCAGGCGGGCGGCGGGCCACGGTCACCACACACATACTAGTGTCCTCCTGTCCAGGCTCAGGCGCTCAGCTCACTGGGCAGCCGCAGCGGCAGGTAACTCCTGAGTCCAGTCCAGCGAGCTCCAGAGTCTAGTTACCCGCCAATTATAGCCGCACTGCGCCGCAGGAATCAGTGCACGGGCAGCGGGGGCTGCCGGGGTGTGCTGTGCTGCTCTGTCCAGTAGTCAGCAGACAGAGAGCAGCACGTGAAGTATCAATGCGCACGCGGTATCCGGCAGGAAGCAGAGCAAGAGTCCTCCTCTGCTCCTTGCCTGCAGGCAGTGCCACCAGCAACATCAGAGGACCGGATCGCGGCTCTGGATCTCCCCGATTCGGGGAACCGGCTGCTTTTTTAACAACCGGTTCCACCGAACCGGGGAGAACCCGCTGAATCCCACCCCTGCTGGGCAGTCTACTTGCCACTGCGGTCAACGGGGCTGCACGCTTGGGTCACTGTCTCTGCACTGTCAGGGGGGAAGTCTCCTCTGGTCATGAAGGCTCCTAAATCCACATACTCAACTACTGCTCTCACTATGGCCCGTATCTTAGTCTCAGAGCTCTGACGGGGAGTCCTCTCTCTCTGGGAGCACGGTGCTGCAGACTGCTTTCTCTCTGGTGCGCTCTCCCCTGTCTCTGGCATGCTCCGCTTTCGCACCCTCAGCCTGCACACTTCCCGGTCCACCGTCCCTTCCTCTTCCTCCCTTGCAGTCACAAGGTCCAGTCTGTCCAGGGCAGAAAGTCTTCCCCACGACAACCCTGCTGTCTGCCTAAGTGGTTCTGGATCAGGAGCAGGGAAGGTAACCTCCTTTGGGCTTTTAGTTCTCTTCACCCCCTTACACTACCACTCTCCCTGCAACTGTCCCTAGGCTAAATGCAGAATGTATCTGATACAAACAGCAAACCACAAGATTAGCCCTTAGAAAGGCTGTTATTATGATGGCTCTGAATCTGTAGTAGGATAAGTGCTAGAGGACTCAGATTCATTAAACTGTGCACACAGGCCTGGATAACTGCTCTCTCCCTCCAATAAGAACTGTCCCTGGGCTGAGCAATGGCGTCAGTGTGCCGAGCCGGGCAGCGCCTGTCCTTTTATACCCCTGATGATGTAATACGGCCATCCAATCACAGTAATGCCACTACCAAGATGGCTGCAGCATTACAGTTACCGGCAGGCCATGTCTACATGCTTATTGGCTGGATAAAAGGCACCAATCATGTGGGGTGGGGATTCAAGTTTCAAATTCGAACACCAGCTAATGAGCACATCTGAGTAGCCAGATACTCGAATGATATCTGAGTATCACTGAGCAGGTTCGCTCATTCCTATTTATCATATGTTTTAAGCACTTTCTGAAGTTTATCCGACAAAAGATGTGTCCTCACTAGAAAGAGGTATGGATTCTGGAAAAGCAGCATGACCTAATATAAAACACCATGTCCCAAAAAATGTTAAAGCAAATTTCTAGAGCAAAAGTTTTCCAACAAATAGATGATGTAAAGTTAGTCCAGATAGAATAAAGATATGTTAAATTTACCATATAGCAAGAACGAATGATACATTTTGTGCATTTTAAGACTCTTTAGTCTAAGATTGCATTGTCTAACATTTAGTTTTAGTAAATCTGCCTCATTGAGTCTCTTTAATCAAAACTGTTCTACATCAGTAATACATCAGGGTGCATTTACCCTAAAAGATTATGATGCATGAACATTCCGAAAGAACATTCAATCCATGATAATTTTTCCATGTAAACAGGCGATAAACGAGTCAAAGGCTTGATCTTCTGGTGAAATCATCTTTTGTGCAGCATCAAAGATCAACGTTCTTGATGTTGCATTATCCTGTGTAAACAAGAGTTGCGCTTCCGAGATCAATGACAGCTCATGTGCACTGAACGAATAAATCTATAAAATCTATCTTTTACTGATCACTTGATCGCTCAGTGTGCGTCTTTCCTTAGGTCAGCCTTAGTTAACAGACTTTTAAATAACCACCGATTGTTAGGTTTACCGATTGGCAGTCATTTAGTGCAAAATGTAAACTGACGCTTACTTGTTCATATCAACCAATCAGAAAAGCATGGTGGGGGCTCAGTGATGTAGACACTGAAGCATGGCGGAGACTTGGTGATGTTGACACTGAAGCATGGGGGAGAGTCGGTGATGTTGACACTGAAGCATGGCAGAGAGTTGGTGATGTTGACACTGAAGAATGACAGGGCTTGGTGATGTTGGCACTGAAGCATAGCGGAGGCTTGGTGATGTTGACACTGAAGCATGGCAGAGGCTTGGTGATGTTGACACGGAAGCATGTTGGTCTTGGTGATGTTGACAGTGAAGCATGGCAGAGACTTGGTGATGTTAACACTGAAGCATGGCGGGTCTCAGTAATATTGACACTGAAGCATGGCGGAGACTCGGTGATGTTGACACTGAAGAATGACGGGGCTTGGTGATGTTGACACTGAAGCATAGTGGAGGCTCGGTGAAGTTGACACTGAAGCATGTTGGGCTTGGTGATGTTGACGCTGAAGCATGGCGGACACTCGGTGATGGATAGTTCATGACGCCACCTGTGGTGTTTGGCAAGTAAGATGTTGAGCCAACGCTGCATACAGATCCGCTGGGACTGATGGTGTGGTGCAGCAAAGATGGTGTAGCTCCCCACAGGTGAAGCTGTAGTCCCAGGGCAGTGTAGGTGCAATGGATGAGGAGAGGCGCAGAATGGTATAGATGCTGGTACCCAGATGTAGCGGTGCTGAAGGTGTTAGCGGCGAATGAATGGAGGACACCAGGGCTTGCAGTTTCAAAGCTTTACTCACAGTTCGTGGTACCCACTGGTGCCTGCCTCCGTGCCGTGTCCTCCGGGGTAGAGACTCAATCAACCTCCCGGGCAAGTCAGGGTTCTCCTCGCCAACACTCCGCCAACATGTGCCTTTCCTGAACGACTCCTCTATTGCGCCTTGTAGTGTGAAGAACTCCAGTACCGTGGTTACTCTGAAGTTCCTCCTGTCAGATGTTCCAAGAACCTCACTTGTATGACAGACAGCTGTAGCCCGATCAGGGACCTCCTGGATCCCGGCTCTCTATCTGTGTTGCTGCTGTGTCCCAAGTCTTAGATGGGAGTAGTCATTTACAGCCAACTACTCCACCGGTGTCTGCTGCAGAACCAGAAGTGTCCATACAACCTCGGGGACTGGGCCCCATCCTTGCGCTGAGAACCTATAGGCAGGGTTCCTTTTCCAACCCACAACTCCTCTCTGTTCTCCTACTCCTTTGTTCCGCACTGTTCCTTCTCTCTCTTATGGAAGCTTAGGTTGCAGTTCTACGTCTCTCTCCTTCTCTTCTCTTTCCCGTGCCAGCTGGCTCAGATCACTGAGGCAGCTGCAGCACTCTTTCTAAACTGAACTCAAACTGAACTCAAAACTAACTTCAGAACTGAACTCCTCTCGCCTGACCTCCCGTCAGACTGACCTGCAATTCTAAACCTTCCCACTCTTTTATATGGATCTCCACTCCACCCATCTCCCAGAACATCTCGTGTTACGAAGCAGGGAATCACCAGAGGTGCTCTGCTACCCTCTAAGCATGAGCCGCAATGTGATCAGTGCTGAACTATCCTGTGTCTGGGATGCAGGTGTTGGAGTGAGGAAGGGAGTTCCCAACTTACCTAGTTGGTGGGGCACTACACCTTAGGAGAAGGTGCAGTACCTCTATGCGACTGAGCCTCAGGGGCCCCACAAATACCTTTACATTAAAGTAAAAAATGGATTCCTCATGTCAGACTATAGAGACACAGCAAAAAGTGACTGAGACCTTTTTTAAGGTAACATATAAAGTTGCATTAAGCTAAGTGGTTTCAGTCACCTGCACATTTGGCTGCATGAATAGATAAACTGCACTATTTTAGATTTGCTTCTATATATAGATTTGCTTCGTTTCTCACCCCAACTCGCGTTTCGCCGATTCTTCTTCTGGGGGCATGAAGAATCATCAAAAAGTGCATTGGGGTGGGAGACGTAGAAAATCTTGGCTTAAACCCAGGTATAATTCAGTAGGCACTTTTATTCAATGTGGTTTTTACTTGTACTGCTATGTGTCTTATGCGATGGTATGATTTTTTATATCGCTGTATTAATTGCAGTTTAGATAGCAGCAACAGTTTATTTTCTATGCACTGTGGCACCTTATGACTATTTAGTCAGTCCTATTCTATGAATGTATTTATTGCTGTATTCATTGCACTTTAGACAACAGCAAGAGAAGATACTCCAAGCACTATGGCACCTTATGACTACTTGATTAATCCTACCTGACTACATGAATTTGAATATTACCATACCTCTATTCTTATATATTTGACACCTTCATTATTATTGTATAGTCCCATGCACTTTTGATTGCATTATATAGCAAGCGCTTTAGCCTAGGATGGAAAATATAGTGCAATGTATCTATTCATGCAGCCAAATGTGCAGGTGCTGTAACTACATAGCTTAATGCAACTTTACAGTGGGGAAAAATAGTATTTAGTCAGCCACCAATTGTGCAAGTTCACCCACTTATAAAAGATAAGAGAGACCTGTAATTGACATCATAGGTAGACCACAACTATGAGAGTCAAAATGAGAAAACAAATCCAGAAAATCACCTTGTCTGATGTGGCAAGATTGTTTTTTCAAATTATGGTGGAAAATAAGTATTTAGTCAAAACATGCAAGATTTCTGGCTCTCACAGACCTGTAACTTCTTCTTTAAGAGGCTCCTCTGTCCTTCACTCATTACCTTTTTGAACTTGTTATCATAAAAAAGGTCTCGTTCACTTCTTGCTGTGTCTCTGTAGTCTCACACGAGGCATCCATTTTTTTATTTTGATGTAAATGTATTAATAAATTTTGCTTATTGTTAAATACATTCCTTGTTTCCCGTCTTTGGGTTGTGATAAATATCGTCTGGTTGTATATGTAGAAAGGACGATTTATGCAATGTGCATATGTACTATGTCCACAACTTTGTATCATTATTTTTTTTCCATTTCCCTCTATTTTAGGCAGTTTCATTATGAGTTTGCCTATTTTGTCAAGTTTGATCAACAAGAATGTAACCGAGGATTAACATATCAAGATCTTCAGAACGCCCTAAGAGAGGAAAACAAAGACGTCATGTTTCGGGAAGTAGATGCTTTTCGTATCTATGAGGGTAAACGAATGGTGGCCTGTTCCTACGAAATATATAAAAAGGGCAATAAAGAGTATACCATTCATGCCGAATATCGCTTGTTGGATGGGGCCGCAAACTCCCCAATCAGCCGCCTGATGTTCAAAGAACCCTATGGTTCTTGTGGCATACTTTATTCCTGGTACTCGCCGTGTGTATCCAAATGTTTACTTCCATCTGGAACATATAATATAATTAACAAGATGCAAACCAACATTCTTCCCGAAGATAAGGTTTTTGCTTTTGCAGAAGTGTTCCATCATGACAAAGGAAAAGAAAAGGAGGTTTGGAAATCTTGGAAAACACTAAATGAGAACATTCATTTGTATTACTGTACTGGAAATAACTGTCTTCAATGCTTTAAAAATGGTGTTCAGCAAAACCAATGCTATAATGGTTAATCATATAATAGATCAATAGTTTTCAACCCCCTACTCCACACCGCCCCAAAAAGCCTACCATTCACATCTTATCAATAAAGTCTATCAGCATATTCATTGAATGGACTTGAGTCATATTTTATTTTTTTTGCAAAGTAAAGGCTGCTGTAAAAATACTGCATAATCACAGCTGACTTCTTCCAAAAATTGCCCCTTTCTTGTACCCCAGGTTGAGTCTGTATCACAGCTCAACACCATTCACTTCAGTAGAGCTTGGCAGTAGACAGGTGTGGACAAGGCTGCCATCAGGGCATTACTGCCCTTACTGGTGTATGGGGCCCATGGGCAGAGGAGGCCCGGTCTCCTCTGCACACCAGGCCCCTACCAGCAGGTAAACCGGGCCCTTAGGGCGGCACTGTGGCAGCTAAACACTTTGCTTCCAGTTCACACCAGAGTGCTGATCTAGTGGAGTTTTTCCAAGAGAAAGCGGTGGGACTGTGGACAGTTTGAGAGGTGGAGGCGAGGGCTGGATGGAGCCTGGGCGGAGTCTCAAGGGGGCCCCGAAAATTTTGCCAGTATGGGGCCCCAAAATTCCTAGTGGCAGCCCTGCAGGGCCGCCATCAGGGCATGACAGCCCTTACTGCTGTATGGGGCCCAATGAACAGCAGATCAGGGGCCCCGCTCCTGTGCTTACAGTCATCGGGCCCAAAGTGCTGCATGTCATTTGGCGCCAAGCGGGCCCCAAGTGTGCGCTGTGGCCGGGCCTGCAGTGCACACATCAGCAGAGCCGCCACAGTGGCCGACATCCAAAGCTACAGATGAGCTGAAGGACCTGTGGTGACGTCATCATTACCACAGTCCTTCACCATTGATCAGCCCGCCCCCTGATCACATGACGATGACGTCACCACAGGTCCTTTCAGCTCAGCCTTACACAGCTGCAGCTCCAACTTCAATGCAGGAGTGAGGCCAGGTAAAAAGTTTTTATTTTATTTTATTATTGAAAGGGGCAATGTGTTTCCCTGGCAGAATGGAGACTCGGGGGCAGGACTGGAGACACACAGGGGCAAATATGGCGAAATGGGGGCAGAATGCAAGACATTGGGCAGAATACAGACATCATGGGGGCAGAATGCAAGACATGATGGGGCAGAATGCAGATATGGGTCAGAATGCAGATATGGGGGCAGAATGCAAGACATGATGGGGTGGATTGCTGGACATGATGGGGCAGAATGCAAGACATGATGGGGCAGATTGCAAGACATGATGGGGCAGAATGCAAGACATGGGGCAGAATGCAGATATGGGGCAGAATGCAGATATGAGGCAGAATGCAAGACATGATGGGGGCAGAATGCAAGACATGATGGGGCAGAATGCTAGACATGATGGGGGCAGATTGCTGGACATGATGGGGGCAGAATGCTGGACATGATGGGGCAGAATGCAAGACATGATGGGGCAGAATGTGAGACATGATGGGGGCAGAATGCAAGACATGTTGGGGCAGAATGCAAGACATGATGGGGGCAGAATGCAAGACATGGGGCAGAATGCAGATATGGGGGCAGAATGCAAGACATGATGGGGCAGAATGCAAGACATGATGGGGCAGATTGCAAGACATGATGGGCGCAGAATGCAAGACATGATGAGGGCAGAATGCAAGACATGATGGGGCAGAATGCAAGACATGATGGGGCAGATTGCTAGACATGATGGGGGCAGAATGCTGGACATGATGGGGCAGATTGCTGGACATGATGGGGCAGAATGCAAGACATGATGGGGCAGATTGCTAGACATGATGGGGGCAGAATGCTGGACATGATGGGTCAGATTGCTGGACATGATGGGGCAGAATGCTGGACATGATGGGGCAGAATGCAAGACATGATGGGGCAGATTGCAAGACTTGATGGGGCAGATTGCAAGACATGATGGGGCAGAATGCAGACATGATGGGGACAAAATGCAAGACATGGGGCAGAATGCAAGACATGGGGGCAGAATGCAGATATGATGGGGGCAGAATGTGCCAGTAAGACAGGATGGGGCAGTATGTGACAGTGAGACACAGGAGGGGGCAGAAAGTGAGACATGGGAGCAGAATGCAAGACATGGGGGCAAAATGTGACAGTAAGACACAGCAGGGGGCAGAATGTGACAGCGAGATACAGGAGGGGGCAGAATGCGAGACATGGGGCAGAATTTTGACAGTTAGAGTGATCAATGAGTGGAACAGGCTGCCACGAGAAGTGGTGAGTTCTCCTTCAATGGAAGTCTTCAAACAGAGGCTGGACAGACATCTGACTGGGATGATTTAGCGAATCCTGCTTTGAGCAGGGGGTTGGACCAGATGGCCCAGGAGGTCCCTTCCAACTCTACAATTCTATGATTCTATGATTCTATGATTCTATGAATGTGACAGTGAGACACAGGAGGGGGCAGAATGTGAGACATGGGGCAGAATGTGACAGTGAGACACAGGAGGGGACAGAATGTGAGACAAGGGGGCAGAATGTGACAGTGAGACACAGGAGGGGACAGAATGCGACAGTGAGACACAGGAGGGGGCAGAATGTGACAGTAATGACACAGGAGGGGGCAGAATGTGACAGTGAGACACAGGTGGGGGCAGAATGTGACAGTAAGACACAGGAGGGGGGCAGAATGTGACAGTGAGACACAGGAGGGGGCAGAATGTGACAGTAATGACACAGGAGGGAGCAGAATGTGAGACATTGGGGCAGAATGGACATGGAGCAGAATGTGACAGTAAGACACAGGAGGGGCCAGAATGTGACAGTGAGACACAGGAGGGGGCAGAATGTGACATTAAGACACAGGAGGGGGCAGAATGTGACAGTGAGATGCAGGAGGGGGCAGAATGTGAGGCACGGGGCAGAATGTGACAGTAAGACACAGGAAGGGGCAGAATGTGACAGTGAGATGCAGGAGGGGGCAGAATGTGAGGCACGGGGGCAGAATGTGACAGTAAGACACAGGAAGGGGCAGAATGTGAAAGTAGGACACAGGAGAGGGCAGAATGTGACAGTGAGACCCAGGAGGGGGCAGAATATGACAGTGAGACACAGGAAGGGGCAGAATATGACAGTGATACACAGGACGGGGCAGAATGTGAGACACAGGGGGCAGGATGGGAGACACATGGTGCAGGATCATGGGGCAGGATGGAAACAATGTAGACTGGGCAGGATCGGGAGATCATATGGAGGCAGAATGGATACTCATGAGGGCAGGATGAGAGAAAATATGGCTGAAGTCAGGAAAGAGACACACAGGGGTCAGGATGGGGGATATTATTACCATAGGGGCTAATTAAGGGATATTATTACTGCAGTGATGCATTTATTTTATTTTTTTGAGGATACCTTTTTAAATGGGGGGGCGGTTCTGTTACTGTGCAAAGCGACACTATGTCACCTTATTTTCTTCATCTGATGTAGTGTAGAAGTTGGGAAAAAATTAAGGAATGTGTTCTGCTAGCGGAGCTCTAGATAATTCTGTTATTTCCTGCAGAGACGAGCCCTGGCTGGAAGACGTGATGGCGGTGTGTGCTGGATGAAAGATGAAAAACAAAGATGAAGGACTTCACCTAGAGACATCACTGGTGGGTCAGTGTGTTACATGTACACTGACACCATACACTATATACAGAGTGCCTTTGTACATGTCAGACTAACTTAATTTCCTTCTATGACGGTATCACTGATTGGGTGGATCAAGGAAATGCTGTAGATATAGTATATCTTGACTTCAGCAAAGCATTTGACAAAGTCTCTCATACAATCCTTATTGAAAAAATGACTAAGTATGGTATGGACAAGGCAACTGTTAGGTGGATTCATAACTGGCTTAGTGATCGGACCCAAAGAGTGGTCGTAAATGGCTGCACATCCAGTTGGAAGAATGTCTCAAGTGGGGTACCACAGGGCTCTGTCCTGGGCCCTGTATTGTTCAACATCTTTATCAACGATTTAGATGAAGGCATTGAGGGTAAACTGATTAAATTTGCTGATGACACAAAGCTAGGAGGGATAGCAAATACTAGAGAAGAGAGAGAGAGGATTCAAAAAGATTTAAATAAACTGGAGAAGTGGGCAGCAACAAACAGAATGGTTTTTAACAGGGAGAAATGCAAAGTACTACATCTGGGCAATAAAAATGGAAAAAGCATATATAGAATGGGAGGAATAGGGCTAAGTGACAGCACATGTGAAAAAGACTTGGGTATACTAATAGATCACAGACTGAATATGAGTCAACAGTGTGATGCAGCAGCAAAAAAGGCAAATGCAATTCTAGGATGTATTAACAGAAGCATACAGTCTAGATCACGTGAAGTCATTATTTCCCTCTACTCCTCTTTGGTCAGACCTCATCTGGAATATTGTGTCCAGTTTTGGGCACCACATTTTAAAAAAGACATCAACAAACTGGAGCAAGTTCAGAAAAGAGCGACCAGAATGGTGACCGGTCTGCAAACCCTGTCTTATGAGGAAAGGTTGCAGGATTTGGGAATGTTTAGTTTGCAAAAGAGAAGACTGAGAGGAGACTTAATAGCTGTCTACAAATATCTAAAGGGCTGTCACATTGTAGAAGGATCAACTTTATTCTCATTTGCACAAGGAAAGACTAGAAGCAATGGGATGAAACTGAATGGGAGGAGACACAGATTGGATATTAGAAAAAACTTTTTGACAGTTAGAGTGATCAATGAGTGGAACAGGCTGCCACGAGAAGTGGTGAGTTCTCCTTCAATGGAAGTCTTCAAACAGAGGCTGGACAGACATCTGACTGGGATGATTTAGCGAATCCTGCTTTGAGCAGGGGGTTGGACCAGATGGCCCAGGAGGTCCCTTCCAACTCTACGATTCTATGATTCTATGATTAATGTCACCACTGATTACTGTGTTATCTGTACACTGACACTATATACAGAGCTCCTGTGTATAATGTCACCAGTGGTCACTGTATTACCTGTACACTATATACAGAGTGCCTTTGTACAATGTCACCAGTGATCACTGTATTACCTGTACACTGGCACTATATACAGAGGTCCTGTGCATAATGTCACCGGTGATCACTGTATTACCTGAACACAGACACTACATGCTAAGTACAGCTCTCCTGTGTATAATGGCACTTATGGTGATAGTATTATGTTTTTTTATTAATGATCAGTATTGTAGTATTCAGTCACCATGTCGTGGTAATATGTGATCTGGGCATGGTGCGGTGGTATTTGTTCCTTGTATGTGCTATTATTCTGTCATTGGTGGTAATATGTGGTCTGGTCATGGTGTGGCAGTATTTGTTCCTTGTATGTGGTATTATTGGTCACCATGTGGTGGTAATATGTGGTCTGGGCATGGTGCCGTGGTATTTGTTCCTTGTATGTGCTATTATTCTGTCACTGGTGGTAATATATGGTCTGTTCATGGTGTGGCTGTATTTGTTCCTTGTATGTGGTATTATTGGTCACCATGTGGTGGTAATATGTGGTTGGGACATGGTGTGGTGGTATTTGTCCCTTGTATGTGCTATTATTTTGTCTCTGTGGTGGTAATATGTGGTCTGGTCATGGTGTGGCTGTATTTGTTCCATGTATGTGGTATTATAGGTCACTATGTGTTGGTAATATGTGGTCTGGACATGGTGATGGTGCGGTGGTATTAGTCCCTTTGGATGTGATATTATTGGTCATTTTAAAAATTGAAAAATAAATAAAAAATTTTAGCGAATGTTTAATAGGTTACAGTAGAGTAGGGCCCGGCCAAAAGAGTCTACCTTGTCGTGGTGGCAGATTTAAAAAATCTTTTGGCCAAAACAAGAGCTGCTGGCTAGATGTGTGATCTGGTAATGGGAACTGTTAATGTTTGATTGATGAGAAGTGCAGTTTTTCCAAGAGAGAGGTGGGACTGTGGACAGTTTGAGGGGTGGAGGTGGGGCTGGGGTGGAGTCTGGGTGGAGTCTCAAGGGGGCCCCAAAAATTTTGCCAGTATGGGACCCTGAAATTCCTAGTGGCAGCCCTGATACCAATACCCAAGTTGGACATGTGACTGTTCGGCACACCATGTGACCTGGCCTGTTTAAAGGCCAGATCACATGTTACGGCTCCTTGTGCCTTAACAGCCTGGTGTACAGTCCCATAGGAACCTTGTGCAGTGTGCCTTTACAACCTTGTGTAGAGTGCCCTATCAGACTTGTGGAGAGTAGAGATGAGTGAAAATTTCAAGATTCTGTTTCATTTGGATTGGCGAATGTCACGATGTTCGCTGAATAGTTCATGGAACCCCTTTGAATTTAATAGGAGGCAAAACCAAATGCATTGAAAACACATTCTGGGGGCCAAAAAGCTGCCAAAACAGCTCAAATTACGGTCAGACACAAGGAAAAGTAGCGTCAATTGACCCAGAATACAAATAGTATAATTGTGTAGCATGGATGAATGGGACAGGGATTGGACCAGCATTTCTAGCTTAAGCATTGATTTGTACGGTAATAGGCGGATGAGTGACAGGTGCGGGCCTGGTGCTCTGAGAGCTCTGCCAAATTCAGGCAAGCCACGATGGAGATCCTCCTTGGAGTCAAAATATTTTAAAAAATTAGGGGCAGACACCAGGAAAAGTGGCATCAATTGACCCACAGTATAAATTTGATAATGGCACAGCAGCAGTCAGCTATGGGCCAGGCATGATGTATCGGCCTAGGACAGCATTTAAAGCTTTGAATTTAATTTTAAATTTAGACAAGGTGGTTGAGGGACCGATGTAGGCCTGCTGTGCTGGGAGCCCTGATACTTCATGCAACAGCTCAAACCGCTTTTCTACTCAGTCACACTCAGGTGGTACAAACATCAGTTTCGTAGACTACTATTGATAGAAATATTTAAGGATAGTAGTAAAGGTAGTTGACTGAAACTAAGTGCAGGCCTGCTGGTCTGGGAGCCCTGCTGCTACAGGCAACACATATGAAGTCCAACTTGGAGTCCAATCATTTCCAAAAATTTGGGGCAGGCACACTAAAGTGGCATTAATTTCTCCAGAGGTGACATAGTGTTAGGGACGGAGGAACGCACTAAATATAAATAATAGGAAGTGCGTTCGCCGCCCGGGGTCCACCATGCAGTAGGTGTAACAACCGCTGCTGAGTAATGGCGGACTCGCTATATGGCGGTATACTGCGCTCGGGTTAAACGTCACCCGGGGTGCGCAGAGCGGACTCTGTTAAACTCACAGAGGCCCTAAAGCATAAACGCAGAGCCTGTTAGCTTCACAGGTCTCAGCTGGCGTGCACACATGGTATATGGTCATAGGGCACGGCCCAAGACAGAGGTCGGTGTCCGGACGCCGGTAAGTGCTGCTAACTGCAGCGTGGCGGTAACTACTGCCGCTATACGATAGTGCCGTGAGGCGTGACACCATCGGACACTAGTGCAGTGGTGTGGTATGCACTGTGGCCTATAGCTTGCCACTGACTGGCGCTGACTATCTCTCTAGTTCCCTATCCACATGCGTAATATCAGAGGGAAGGGGTTTCAAATGAGTGTCACCAGAATCATACATCCATCACCATTCACCTATAGCAAGTATAGTCTATACTAGCGCGTGGGCGAGCGGTCGTGCAGGCCTTTTATAGCCATGCGCTTCCGGGACCTTCCAGACCTCTGAGATTTGCAAATCAGATCAGGACAAGGACCTGAGCACGTGACCCCCGATCTCCACTGGGAGATCGTCTCGTGGGCATGCCCAGTAGCGCGGCGAGAGGACTTAGCCTCTGGAGTGGTTTCCTGCAAAGCAGGTTGAGCTACCATTGCTGGTCCAGAGGTGGCAGCAACATCCAGACCCAGAGAGCTGGTCTGAGCAGGGTGCCTGGATCGCCAAGATTGCTGTGCAGGTCCCTGAGCGGTCTGAAACGAATGGGAGACCACTGGATGTATGGCTCTGGATTCCTGCTGTGCAGCTGCAGGAATCCGATGCCTAACATTGGCCCCCCCTCTGAGCCTCGCTACGCTCAAAGGCTGTGATCAGGAGTGGAGTGTGGATGTTCTCCACTGGCTCCCAGGTCTGGGCCTCTGGACCATAACCCTTCCAGTCCACCAAATAAAACTTTTTGCCACGCACAATCCTGCGTCCCACAATGGCGTTAACCTCAAACTCCTCCGAAGACAAGTCTGATGACCCGGCAGATGACTCAAAGAACCGGGCCATGTGAACAGGTTTGAGAAGGGACACATGGAAAACGTCAGAAATGGCTAAATGTGGAGGAAGAGCCAGGCGGTAGACCACTGAGCTGATTCGCTCGAGAACCTTAAAAGGTCCGATGTATCGCAACACGAACTTGGAGGACTCAGCCGGCAGCTTGATGTTTTGAGCAGAGAGACACACCAAGTCGCCGGCGGAAAAGGTTGGAGCGGGTCGCCGATGTGTGTCGGCGGATACCCTCATTCTTTCTTTAGAGGCACGAATAGCATCCTGAGAGCGATCCCAAATGTCGCGAGCCTCCACTGCCCAGTCTGCCACCCTGGAGTTAGCGGAGGACACTGGCATCGGGACAGGGACACGCGGATGCTGGCCGTAATTTAGAAGGAACGGCGTCTAACCAGTGGAATCAGCCACTGCATTATTCAGGGCAAATTCAGCCCATGGTAGCAAGGATGCCCAGTCATCCTGCCTGGCAGAGACAAAATGCCGCAGGTACGTGACCAAGGTTTGGTTGGCTCTCTCAACCAAGCCGTTCGTCTCGGGATGGTAAGCGGAGGACAGGTTAAGCTCAATGCTGAGTAGACTGCAGAGCTCCCTCCAAAACCGGGACGCGAACTGGGGACCTCGATCACTGACATTTTTGTCCGGCATGCCATGCAGACGGAATACATGTTTTATGAACAGTGTGGCAAGACCACGAGCGGAAGGCAACCGTGCGAGTGGCACCAGATGCACCATTTTAGAAAAATGGTCAGTGACCATCCAGATGACCGTACTGCCACCAGACTTGGGCAGGCCAACCACAAAATCCATGCCAACCATCTCCCAAGGTCTATCCGCCACCGGCAAAGGGTACAATAACCCAGCCGGCCTCTGTCTAGAGGACCTGTTTTGTGCACACGAGACGCATGCTTGTATGTATTCCTTAGTGTCTCGAGCCATGTGCGGCCACCAATACGACCTTGCCAGGAGTTCTGTGGTCAGCTTTTTGCCAAAGTGACCACCCACCCTGGACGCTTGCACCCAGGCGAGAACCTCCGGCCGTAGCTGAGGAGGCACAAAGGTCTTGCCCGGTGGCACTGACTCGAGAGCAACTGGAGCAACGGTTGTAAAGCTCTCCGGAGGGAGAATTAACCGTGGTTCAGCCTCCCCTTCCTCCACTGAGACCACCGAGCGTGAGAGAGCATCCGCATGGACGTTCTTCTCTCCAGAGAGATAGTGCAAGGTGAAGCGGAAGCGGGAGAAGAAGAGCGACCACCTAGCTTGACGAGAGTTCAAGCGCTGGGCCGTTTGTAAATAGACCAGATTTTTATGGTCCATATACACTTGGAAGGGAAACCGGGCTCCCTCCAGGAGATGTCTCCACTTGGAAAAGGCCAACTTCATTGCTAGCAGCTCCCTGTCCCCGATGGAGTAATTCTTCTCCGCCGGTGAGAAGGTATTAGAGAAAAGAAGCAGGGATGCTTCCGACCTTGAGCATCCTTCTGGAAAAGGACTGCTCCTGCACCGACAGAAGAGGCATCCACCTCCAGGATAAACAGTTCATCCACATCGGGACTGTGTAAGATGGGAGCTCCAGCAAAATGGGATTTTAGAGACGAGAAGGCCTTGGAGACCTGTTCAGACCAAGCGTTAGGATTAGCTCCTTTCTTTGTGAGAGCAACCAAAGGAGCTACCAGTGTGGAGAAGTGAGGTATGAACTGGCGGTAATAGTTGACGAACCCTAGGAAGCGCTGCACCGCTTTGAGTGAGTGTGGTTCCTGCCAGTCCATTACCGCTTGCAGTTTGGCCGGATCCATAGCCAACCCCTGGGCCGAGATGATGTAGCCCAGGAACGGCAAGGACTCCTGCTCAAACTGGCACTTCTCCAGCTTGGCGAAAAGAGAGTTCGCCCGCAGACAGTCGAAGACCCTGCAGACGTCTCTCCGGTGGGAGGTCAAATCTGGCGAGAAGATGAGGATGTCATCCAGATAGACCACCACCGAGGTGGAGAGCATATCGCGAAAGACGTCGTTGACGAAATCCTGGAAGACAGCAGGCGCATTACAAAGGCCGAAGGGCATGACCAGATATTCATAGTGGCCATCCCTGGTATTAAAGGCTGTCTTCCACTCGTCTCCTTCGCGAATGCGGATCAGGTTGTACACCACCCGCAGATCTAATTTCGTAAAGATCCGGGCCCCTCGCAATCTGTCAAATAGCTCAGAGATCAACGGGAGAGGGTATTTGTTCTTAACTGTAATGGCGTTGAGACCTCTGTAGTCAATGCAGGGACGTAACTCTCCGCTCTTCTTCTGCATGAAGAAGAACCCTACACCAGCCGGCGACACCAACTTTCTGATAAAACCTCTGGCCAGGTTCTCCCGGATATATTGAGACATAGCCTCTGTCTCAGGGAGTGACAGCGGATACACACAGCCTCTAGGAGGTTCCGTGCCTGGCAGAAGATCTATCGGGCAATCGTAAGGACGGTGCGTCGGGAACGTCTCCGCAGATTTTTTAGAGAAGACGTCCGCGTACTGGTGGTAAGGTTTAGGAAGCGCGGAGAGATCCGCGGGCACTTCAATGGAAGCTACCTGAACACTTCCCTTCAGGCACCTTCCCTCACAGTCCTTGCTCCAACCCAGTATATTCCCCGAAGCCCAATCAATATGAGGGGAGTGACAACGGAGCCAGAGAATTCCGAGAAGCACCTGGTCGATGCCGTCTGGCAAAATGACAGAATCTCACGATGAGAGGGTGAGATTGAGAGCCAGAGTGGGGCTGAGATGGTAAAGGTGCACCATTAACCACCCTGATGGTCAGAGGTTGGGGCAGTAACAACAGTGGAATAGTGTGTTTCTGGGCGAAAGTCGAGGACATAAAGTATCCCTCAGCCCCAGAATCCACGGTAACCTCTACCTCCCAGGTGGAGGCCCCACTATCTATTGTCCCTCGGAATACCGGTTTTGGATAAAAAGGTTTCATATTTGTCTGACCACCCCCTGCGACTACTGGACGGGATCGTTTTTCCGACCGCAGAGGACACGTGCTAGCCGAGTGACCAAACTGCCGACACTGGTAACAACGTGCGGAGCTTCGCACCGGACGTGGCTTGGAGCCAGCAAGAGACACCTCCATAGGTTTGGAGGATGTAAGCTCCTGAGCAGAAGATCTTAGCGGCTCAGAGAAGGTGGGAGTCAAGTTAACCCTTCGTCTGGATTGCGCATGTTCCAGCCTGCCCTCCGTAAACCGGAGATCAATGCGGGTGGAGATGGCAATCACTTCCTCCAGACTTGTGGGGACCTCTCTGGTTGCTAGAGCATCTTTGACATGCTCTGCTAACCCTCTCCAAAAGACAGGGATGAGTGCTTTATCGGGCCACTCTAGTTCGGAAGCCAATGTCCGGAATCGAACGGCATAATGACTGACCGATAGAGACCCCTGTATTAGGGCCAGTAATTGGAGAGAGGTGACGTGCGTGATCCGTGGTCCCAAAAATACCTGCTTCAGAGCCGCGAGGAACTGAGCAGCCCCCTGAACCACGGGATCATCACGCTCCCACAATGGCGTAGCCCCCTCTAATGCCCTGCCAGATAAAAGAGAAACAATAAACCCCACCTTAGCCCGCTCTGTAGGGAACCGTGCAGCCAGTAACTTAAGCTGGATAGAGCACTGACTCACGAATACCCTACAGGTGGCGCTGTCACTCGAAAACTTGTCGGGGTGCGGGAGGCGAGATATTGTCGGCATAGGTGTGAGTGTGGGCACGGGTGAGACAGCCTTTGCGACTGCCTGAGCAGTGGCTACAGTAGCATTCGCAGCTGAGGTGGAGCTCTCGATAGCCGCCAACCTGCTCTCCAGCTGCCGAATGTACCGCTGCAGCTGCTGCAGGTCCGCCATTACTAGCCAGACCCTGGCGCTAGTATAATGTTAGGGACGGCAGAATGCACTAAATATAAATAATAGGAAGTGCGTTCGCTGCCCGGGGTCCACCGTGCAGTAGGTGTAACAACTGCTGCTGAGTAATGGCAGACTCGCTATATGGCGGTATACTGTGCTCGGGTTAAACGTCACCCGGGGTGTGCAGAGCGGACTCTGTTAAACTCACAGAGGCCCTAAAGCATAAACGCTGAGCCTGATAGCTTCACAGGTCTCAGCTGGCGTGCACACATGGTATATGGTCACAGGACACGGCTCGCGGACGCCAGTATCATCGTTTTTAAGAAATCTCAAGATGGAAGAGGCCAGGAGCCATTTGGTGAGCTGCATTTCTTGCTACATGTTCACAGATTTACCAGTGGAAAAGCCAAACTTCACATGCCACAAATGCAAGCTTGTGTCCCTGTTGGAGGAAAAGTTGCAAAATCTTGAAGAGAGGTTAGCTACGTTGAAGATCATTAAGGAAGGTGAAGAGTTCTTGGACAGAGCAGAATTATCTCTTCATGTTACAGAAAGAGAAGAAATTCGAAGTGCACCTGAAGAAACAGAGGAATGGAGACATGTGACCCAGAGAAGCAGGAGGATCAGGAGGCAGTCAGCACCCCTACTGCTCAGAAACCAGTACCAGGCTCTCACGCAGGAAAACGATGAAGAAATACATCAGGATAAGACTTTGCCAACAAACAGCAACCTTGTACGCCTTCAGAGTCCTCCTGGATGGAAAAAGAAAAATGTTGTGAAGAAGAAACGGAGAGTGGTGGTCATGGGGGATTCCCTGTTGAGAGGAACAGAGGCCGCTATCTGCAGACCGGATATAACTTCAAGAGAAATGTGCTGTCTTCCAGGTGCAAAAATTAAAGATGTGTCTGACAGGATATCAGGACTCTTCAGACCTACAGATGACTACCCATTCCTGCTACTACATGTGGGGACAAATGACACCGCAAGAAACGACCTGGAAACCATCTGCAGAGACTTTGAAGACTTAGGCAAGAAAGTGAAAGAACTGGGAGCGCAGGTGGTCTTCTCTTCCATCCTCCCAGTGGATGGCCATGGAACAAGGAGGTGGAATAAGATACTGCAGGTGAACAACTGGCTACGTCGATGGTGCCGTCAGCAACGATTTGGATTTCTGGATCACGGAGTGAACTACTTATACGATGGACTACTTGCTAGAGATGGGGTGCACCTTACGAAGACTGGAAAGCATGTATTTGGAAGTCGCCTTGCTACACTTGTAAGGAGAGCTTTAAACTAGAACAACATGGGAAGGGAAGCAAAAGACCAGAAAAAGCCATACACCTGACAAATGCTATTGAGAACTCTGCTATTAGAAGTGGAAAGGAAGAACAAAGACGAACAAATCTAATTAATAAAAATATTGGAGAAAGAGAAACCAATCACAAACTAAAATGTTTCTATACTAATGCACAAAGCATGGGCAACAAACAAGGAGAATTGGAACTACTAACACAGGAAAAGAAATATGATGTCATTGGAATCACTGAAACTTGGTGGGAAAATACACATGATTGGAATACAAGACTAGAAGGATACAACTTATTTGCAAGAAACAGACTTGATAAACGAGGAGGAGGTGTCGCATTGTATGTTAGAAACGCGTATATCTGCACAGAGATTGAAGCTTCAGAGACTGGGAGTTCTATGGAAACTGTTTGGGTAAGAATACAAGGACAGAACAATGGAAAGGACACCATTGTAGGCATTTACTACAGGCCGCCTGTGCAAGCTGAAGATATGGATGAACTCTTTATGCATCAAATGGCCAAGTTCTCCAAAAAATATGACATAGTTGTCATGGGAGATTTCAACTATCCAGACATTTTTTGGGAATCTCTCTCAGGCAAAACTAACAGGTCAAGGAAATTCTTATCCTCTCTTGCTGACAACTTTATCTTTCAAAAGGTAGGGGAGAAAACAAGGGGAACTGCTACCTTGGATCTAATCCTTATAAACAGGGAGGAAATGGTTGAGGAGGTAAAAGTGGCTGGAACCCTAGGAGGTAGCGACCATGCTATTTTAGAATTTTGGATAACTAGAGGCGGAAGACCTGTGAAGACTCAGACGTCAAGGTTAGATTTCAGAAAGGCAGATTTTAAGGGATTCAGAAAGATAATTGGAGGGATCCAATGGCTGGATATCCTTAAAGACAAAAATGTTCAGGAAGGATGGGAAATCTTGAAAAATGAAATTCTCAAAGCACAGTTGTTAACAATTCCGAAAAGAGGGAAGAATAGGAAGCATTTAAGGAAACCAGGATGGGTGAACACAGAACTTAAGCACATGCTAAAAAGGAAGAAAAAAATGTTTATAAAATGGAAAGAGGGAGGCATATCTAAAGAAGAATATAATGCTGTCTGCAGAACCTGCAGGGCACAAATCAGACTAGCTAAAGCTGAAAATGAATTGAGGCTTGCAAGAGATGTCAAAAGCAATAATAAAGGATTTTGGGGATATGTCAAAAGTAAAAGAAAAGTCAAAGATGCTATAGGATTTTTACAGGATGAAAATGATGAAATGGTAAGACAGGATGTTGAGAAGGCTGAACTTTTAAATTCCTATTTTGCATCTGTTTTCTCTCAGAAAGGAAATGTAACACCAACTGTTATTCACTGTCCTATTAAGGGAATAGAAGAATCCAGGATATCTATAAACAGAAAGATAGTGAGGAAACACTTAGCTAACCTAAATGAATTCAAGTCTCCAGGTCCAGATGAATTACACCCCAGAGTACTGAAGGAGATAGCAGAAGAAATTTTTGAACCCCTCTCCATAATCTTTGAAAATTCTTGGAGAACAGGAGAAGTGCCAGAAGACTGGAGAAGAGCAAATGTTGTTCCTATCTTCAAAAAGGGGAAGAAGGTGGACCCAGGCAACTATAGGCCGGTGAGTCTGACTTCTATACCAGGAAAGATCTTTGAACAAATTATTAAACAACATGTATGTCAATACCTGGATAAGAATGAAGTGATCAAACAGAGTCAGCATGGGTTTGTAACTAATAAGTCATGTCAGACTAACTTAATTTCCTTCTATGACGGTATCACTGATTGGGTGGATCAAGGAAATGCTGTAGATATAGTATATCTTGACTTCAGCAAAGCATTTGACAAAGTCTCTCATACAATCCTTATTGAAAAAATGACTAAGTATGGAATGGACAAGGCAACTGTTAGGTGGATTCATAACTGGCTTAGTGATCGGACCCAAAGAGGGGTCGTAAATGGCTGCACATCCAGTTGGAAGAATATCTCAAGTGGGGTACCACAGGGCTCTGTCCTGGGCCCTGTATTGTTCAACATCTTTATCAACAATTTAGATGAAGGAATTGAGGGTAAACTGATTAAATTTGCTGATGACACAAAGCTAGGAGGGATAGCTAATACTAGAGAAGAGAGAGAGAGGATTCAAAAAGATTTAAATAAACTGGAGAAGTGGGCAGCAACTAACAGAATGGTTTTTAACAGGGAGAAATGCAAAGTACTACATCTGGGCAATAAAAATGAAAAAAGCATATATAGAATGGGAGGAATAGGGCTAAGTGACAGCACATGTGAAAAAGACTTGGGTATACTAATAGATCACAGACTGAATTTGAGTCAACAGTGTGATGCAGCAGCAAAAAAGGCAAATGCAATTCTAGGATGTATTAACAGAAGCATACAGTCTAGATCACGTGAAGTCATTATTTCCCTCTACTCCTCTTTGGTCAGACCTCATCTGGAATATTGTGTCCAGTTTTGGGCACCACATTTTAAAAAAGACATCAACAAACTGGAGCAAGTTCAGAAAAGAGCGACCAGAATGGTGACCGGTCTGCAAACCCTGTCTTATGAGGAAAGGTTGCAGGATTTGGGAATGTTTAGTTTGCAAAAGAGAAGACTGAGAGGAGACTTAATAGCTGTCTACAAATATCTAAAGGGCTGTCACATTGTAGAAGGATCAACTTTATTCTCATTTGCACAAGGAAAGACTAGAAGCAATCGGATGAAACTGAATGGGAGGAGACACAGATTAGATATTAGAAAAAACTTTTTGACAGTTAGAGTGATCAATGAGTGGAATAGGCTGCCACGAGAAGTGGTGAGTTCTCCTTCAATGGAAGTCTTCAAACAGAGGCTGGACAGACATCTGACTGGGATGATTTAGCGAATACTGCTTTGAGCAGGGGGTTGGACCAGATGGCCCAGGAGGTCCCTTCCAACTCTACGATTCTATGATTCTATGATTCTAAGTGCTACTTACTGCAGCGTGGCGGTAACTACTGTCGCTATACGATAGTGCCATGAGGCGTGACACCATCGGACGCTAGTGCAGAGGTGTGGTATGCACTGTGGCCTATAGCTTGCCACTGACTGGTGCTGACTATCTCTCTAGTTCCCTATCCACAGGCGTAATATCAGAGGGAAGTGGTTTCAAATGAGTCAGTCACCAGAATCATACATCCGTCACCATTCACACATAGCAAGTATAGTCTATGCTAGCGCATGGGCGAGCGGCCGTGCAGGCCTTTTATAGCCATGCGCTTCCAGGACCTTCCAGACCTCTGAGATGGGCCAATCAGATCAGGAAAAGGACCTGAGCACGTGACCCCCGATCTCCACTGGGAGATCGTCTCGTGGGCATGCCCAGTAGCGCGGCGAGAGGACTTAGCCTCTGGAGTGGTTTCCTGCAAAGCAGGTTGCGCTACCATTGCTGGTCCAGAGGTGGCAGCAACATCCAGACCCAGAGAGCTGGTCTGAGCAGGGCGCTGAGATTGCTGTGCAGGTTCCTAAGCGGTTGGAAAGGAATGGGAGACCGCTGGATGTATGGCTCTGGATTCCTGCTGTGCAGCTGCAGGAATCCGACACCTAACACATAGCATAATGGGGCTCTGACACCCCTTCCACTACATACAACAAAGCAGATAGAGACCCAACTTGGAGTCTCAACATTTCAATAATTATTGCCACACACCACTATATTTGCATCAACTTTCCCAGAGTAGAAATGGTATAATTGTGCAGTATTTTGATAACTTCTGATACTGGACAGGCTGCTCAACTCCCTTTCTGTGGCAGCCACACAGCAGTATAATTATTTATTGTTATAGGGTCATTTATTCCATGGCACTTGACATGTGACAAGGTGTATGCATAATAAAAACAAGTACAATAATACAAGTCACAACTGGTACTGGATAAGAGAGGACCCTGCCTGTGAGGGCTCACAGACAGCAAGGGACGGCTGAGTATAGAGTAGGTGACAGTAGAGCTGGTCATGTAGCGGTTTAATGGAACGATGGTTACTGTAGGTTGTAGGCTTGTCGGAAGAGGTGGTTCTTTTTAGTTCCTTTTAAAGGTTTCCATAGTAGGCAAGACTGTGATATTTTTGGGAAGAGAGTTCCAAAATGGAGGGGATGCACGGGAGAGATCTTGTATGCGATTGTGGGAAGAGGAGATAAAAGGGTAGTAGAGAAGGAGACCTTGTGAGGATCGGATGTTGCGTGCAGGTAAGTACCGGGAGACGAGGTCACAGTTATATGAAAGGTTGTGGATGGCTTTGTATGCCATGGTTAGGTCTTTGAACTGGAGTCTCTGGGTAATGGGGAGCCAGTGAAGGGACTGTCAGAGAGGAGAGGCCGTGGAATAGTGGAGGGACAGGTGGATTAGTCGGTCAGCAAATTTTAAGATAGATTGGAGGGGTGCAAGAGTGTTGGATAGGAGGTAACAAAGCAGAAGGTTGCAGTAGTTGAGGCAGGAAATGATGAGTATGTGGACTAGGGTTTTCCAGATTTTTGATTTAGGAATGTACGAATCCAGGAAATTTTTTTGAGTTGTAGTCGTCAGGAAATGGAAAGTGCATGGATATGTGGTTTGAAGGAGAGATTAGAGTCCACGGTTATACCGAGGCAGCAAGCTTGTGGGACGCCTTCATTTACGCCTTGTAAATGAGGGCCAGAAAGAGTATGTGCTTCAGTGGATGGCGAACGCTGCATCAATTGGCCTCTCCACATCTTCCTCCACCTTAACATCACACACAGTACAGTCCTCATAGATGGCACCCCAATTATTCTTGCTTCCACCAGCGTCACAACTCTCCAACCGCCCATCTGACTCAGAGTACAAATACTATAATTTCGCAGCATGGATTCATGGAACAGGGCTGGGCAGGGCATGGACCAGCATTTCTAGATTAAACATTGATCAGTAACAGGTGGATGAGTGACAGGTATAGGTCTGGTGCTCTGAGAGCCCTGCCAAATTCAGGCATCACACATGAAGGAGGCCTCAACTTGGAGTCCAAACATTTCCAAAAATTAGGGGCAGAAACCAGGAAAAGTGGCATCAATTTCCCACAGTAGAAATTTGATAATGACACTGCAGCAGTCAGGCATGGGCCATTTATGAGCCAGGATCTGAGCCAGCATTTACAGATTTGAATTTAAGTTCAAATTAAGAGGTGGTTGAGGGTCCGGTGTAGGCCTGCTGTGCTAGGAGTACAGGTACCACATGCAACAGCTCAAACTGCTTTTCTGCTCGGCCTCACTCAGGTGGTCCAAATGTCAGCTTTTTAGACTACTATTGTTTAAAAAAATTTAAGGACAGTAACACAGGTAGTTGACTGAATTTAAGTGCAGGCCTGCCGGTCTGGGAGCTTTACTGCAGAGGTGTATCTAGAGGGTGACAGCCGGGGAGTAGCTGAGACCCTGGAGAACATGATCAGCACCAGTTTTCACTGTCCCCTGTCATGTGATCGCCGTTATTCACCAAATTACAGGAATCACAAAAAATTTTTAAAAATCTGATTTCAATTGATTTCTCTCTCCTCTGATATGATCTAACATATCAGGGAAGACAGAAATGGGGTCCCCCGACAATCCCTTGCGCCCTCCTGCTCCTTTCCCCAGCCCTTCGTGTCATCTTCCTGGGTAAAAATGGCCGGTGCATGCTCAGTGCACCCTCCAAGATTTGCCAGCCGGTACCTGATAACAATTGGGAATTTTTCCTATTGGTTCCTGTTGATCACTGTAATAGATACAGTGATCAAAATAAAAAAATAGTAAGTCAAATCCCCTTTTGTCACCCCCTTAGTTAGATAAAAAATATTAAATATTTCTTTTTATTTTTCTCCATTCTTTGCAGTAAGGGTTGGGTTGGAGTTAGCGTTGTGTTCGGGTTTGGGTTTGTGTTAGGGTCGGGTGTTGTGAGTTCATTTTTCCCTTCACTATTGAGGTCTGATGAACTCCCTCCTCTGGTGAAGGAAGGTAGTGAGGCTGATTACCAAACACATGGGCAGCTAGATGATGACTGGGTGGTTGGAATTGAGGACTGGATATAAGGCTGCCGACGCCCTTCTTCCTGGCTGGTGATTTTCCTGCTGGATTCTTGGAGACCAGTCTGATCCCTGCATCTCAAAGCTAAGTTTTTCTGCTCTTCTTAGTACTCTTCAGTTTTGTTTTTGTTTTGCCTTGTTTTTTGGGAGTTCTGCCATCCCCGGCCGGGGGTGAGCTGAACTCCATTTTTGTCTCTGATCTGTTGATATTTTGCTCTGTCTTCAGTATATACCTGAGTGCTGATATAGTCTTTTGAAGCCTAGCGACTTCAGGGCCTGTTTTTCCTATCAGTCGGTTGGCTCATTTTGATAGGGTTTTTGTGGATGGCAGACAGCAGCTTTCCTATCCTGTCCTATGTAGTTAACTTGGGCCCCATCATTTGCTCAACCTATCTTTCTATCTGTGTTTTCATCTTTCTTCACCGTCATTATATGTTGGGGGCTGCCTATTGCTTTGGGGTCTGCTCTGGGGCCGTTTAGTTTTTTCCCCTTTCTGTCTTTAGGCTATATAGTTCTCCGGCTGTGATCGAGGGGTCTAGGGCACCGTAGGAACCCCCCATGGCTACTGCTAGTTGTTGTGGATAGGTTCAGGGGTCTGCAATCCGATAGCTGCCAACCTCTCTGGTTTTTCTAGACTTAGCTGGTATTTGGTTTTTTCCTCCTTCGGTGACTCATCATAACAGAATCACCAGCCATACCGCAGATCCTAGGGTACTCAATAGCAGGAGAGAATTGTAAGAGAGAAAGAAAAAAAAAAAAAAGAAGAAGAAGGAAAAGTGTCAGAATTTTTTTTTTTTTTTGTGTGCATATTTTTTCCTCTATATCTCTGAGGCCGTAGGGGGAATTTTTCTCTCAATGGAGATGAAGCAATTGTCTGATCGTGTGGAGCAGCTCGCTGCTGAAGTGCGGGGAATTTCCGCCTATCTTGCTCATTCACATGCTGCTGAACCAAAGATTCCTACTCCTGATGTATTTTTGGGGGATTGGTCTAAATTCTTGAATTTCAAGAATAATTGTAAATTATTTTTTGCCTTGAAGCCTAACTCGTCGGGGAACTCCGCGCAGCAGGTTAAAATTGTCATCTCTTTGCTGCGCGGTGATCCCCAGGATTGGGCATTTTCTTTGAAACCTGATGATCCTATTCTGAATAATGTGGACACATTTTTTCAGGCCTTGGGGTTGTTTTATGATGAGCCTAATGCTATTGATCAGGCTGAAAAGACCCTGTTGGCATTAAGCCAAGGTCAGGATTCGGCAGAGTTGTACTGTCAAAAATTCCAAAAGTGGGCGGTCCTTACTACCTGGAATGATGGTGCCTTGGCAGCCCTTTTTCGGAAGGGTTTGTCAGAAACTGTAAAAGATACTATGGTGGGATTTCCTGTTCCCTCTGGTCTTGACGATTCTATGTCATTAGCCATTCAGGTTGATCGGCATTTACGTGAACGCAAAACTACACGAGAGATGTTGCCACCTGTTGAACAAATGTCTGAACCTATGCAATGTGATAGAGTTTTGTCTAGGGCGCAACGTCAGGAGTTCAGAAGGCGTAATAAGCTGTGTTTTTTTTGTGGAGATGCCTCGCATATTGTTTCTGTCTGCCCTAAATGAGAGAAACGTTGTGCACACACATTTTCTGTGGGTGGTGTTCAACCTAAGTTTCTTCTGGCAATTACTCTGATCTGCTCCCTGTCCACATTTTCCGCCAAGGCTTTTGTGGATTCAGGAGCAGCTCTGAACCTGATGGACTTGGATTTTGCTAAACGTTGTGGATTTCCTATGACACCTCTGTGGACGCCTATCACTTTGAGGGGTATTGATGCTACTCCTTTGGCGAAGAATAAACCTCAGTTTTGGACCCAGGTGGTAATGCGGGTCGCCCCAGACCATCAAGAAAATTGCAGATTTTTGGTGTTGCATAATTTGCATGATACCATTGTTCTGGGGTTTCCCTGGTTGCAAATCCATAATCCAGTTCTGGATTGGAAATCTTTGTCTGTGGTGAGTTGGGGTTGTCGGTGTGCCCTTAGTGATGCTCCTGTTTTCTCCACCTCTCCCCAGTCGCATGATGTTCCTGACTATTTGGCTGACTTTTATGATGTATTTAGTGAGAATGAGTCTGCGTCTTTGCCTCCTCATAGGAGTTATGACTGTGCAATTGAGCTGAACCCGGGGTGTAAATTCCCCAAGGGTCGGCTTTTCAATTTATCTGTACCCGAGCACGAGGCTATGCGATCCTATATTAAGGAGGCATTGGAGAAGGGTCATATTAGACCATCCTCTTCACCCTTAGGTGCTGGGTTTTTTTTCGTGGCTAAAAAGGATGGTTCATTAAGGCCTTGTATTGACTATCGTGCCCTCAACAAAATTACTGTTAAATATCAGTATCCGTTACCCCTGATTTCTGATCTATTCTCCAGAGTTAAAGGTGCTTGCTGGTTTACCAAGCTTGACCTCAGGGGGGCGTATAATCTTATTCGCATTAAGCATGGGGATGAATGGAAGACAGCGTTTAATACTCCGGAGGGACATTTTGAGTACCTGGTGATGCCTTTTGGGCTCACTAATGCCCCTTCTGTCTTCCAGTGCTTCATGAACGATATATTCCGAGACTTTGTGGATAAATTTTTGATTATCTATCTGGATGATATTTTGATCTTCTCCAAGAATTGGGACTCTCATGTGGAACATGTTCGGACTGTGTTCCGGATTTTGAGGGAGAATTCCCTGTATGTCAAGGGATCGAAATGCCTTTTTGGGGTACAGAGGATTTCTTTTTTGGGATTTATTTTGTCTCTGTCAACTATTGAAATGGACCCGGCCAAGGTACAGGCCATTTATGATTGGGTTCAGCCCACTTCTTTGAAGGCCCTCCAGAAGTTTTTGGGTTTTGCTAATTTTTATCGGAAATTTATAGCTAATTTTTCTGGTATTGCCAAGCCATTGACGGATTTGACTAGGAAGGGTGCTGATGTGCTGAATTGGTCTCTGGAGGCTGTTTCTTCCTTTCAGGAGCTGAAGCGAAGATTCACTTCTGCTCCGGTTTTGCGGCAACCTGATGTCTCACTCCCGTTTCAGGTGGAGGTGGATGCTTCTGAGATTGGTGCAGGAGCGGTGTTGTCCCAAAAAGATTCTGTGACATCTAAAATTAATCCTTGTGCTTTCTTTTCCCGAAAGTTCTCCCCATCCGAACGTAACTATGATGTGGGGAATCGGGAACTGTTGGCCATGAAATGGGCATTTGAGGAGTGGAGACATTGGTTGGAGGGAGCCAAACACCAAGTCGTGGTCCTTACTGACCACAAGAATTTGATTTACCTGGAGTTGGCCAAGCGCTTGAATCCTAGACAGGCTAGGTGGGCCTTGTTTTTCACACGTTTTGATTTTGTGGTCTCTTTTCTTCCGGGCACTAATAATGTCAAGGCAGACGCCCTCTCTAGGAGTTTCCTTGCTGATTCTCCTGTTGTGACTAAGCCTGCTACCATCTTAGGCGAGGGGGTAGTTCTTTCTGCCATCTCGCCCGATTTGAGACGTGCTCTGGAAGAGTTTCAGGAGGACAAACCTGAACGTTGTCCCAGTGGAAAGTTGTATGTTCCTGACGAGTGGAGGAGGAGAGTGATGTCTGAAGTTCATTGCTCTGCATTGGCTGGTCATCCAGGTATTTTTGGTACTAGAGATCTGGTGAGTCGGTCTTTTTGGTGGCCCGCCTTGTCTCATGATGTCAGGAATTTTGTGCAGTCCTGTGGGACTTGCTCCCGGTCTAAACCTTGTTCTCGCTCTAGTGGCTTGTTGATGCCTTTGCCGGTGCCCAGGAGGCCATGGACCCATATTTCAATGGATTTTATCTCTGATATGCCTGTCTCTCAGAGAATGACTGTTATTTGGGTGATTTGTGATAGATTCTCTAAGATGGTCCATCTTGTACCACTCCCTAAGTTGCCATCTTCCTCTGAGTTGGTGCCCTTGTTTTTGCAACAGGTGGTTCGCTTGCACGGGATTCTTGAGAACATTGTATCTGACAGAGGAGTTCAGTTTGTGTCTAGATTTTGGAGGACTTTCTGTTCCAAGCTGGGAATTCAGTTGTCCTTCTCCTCTGCATTTCACCCTCAGACCAATGGGCAGACGGAGAGAACAAACCAGACTTTGGAGTCGTATTTGAGATGTTTTATTTCTGCCGATCAGGATGATTGGGTTTCATTTTTGCCCTTGGCCGAATTTGCTTTAAATAATAGAGCTAGTTCTGCCACTTTGATGTCACCTTTTTTTTGTAACTTTGGTTTTCACCCTCGGTTTTCTTCAGGGCAGGTGGAGCCTTCTGCCTGCCCAGGTGTTGACACTGTGGTGGAGAGAATGCACCAGATCTGGGACCAAGTAGTGGATAAGTTGTCTCTCTCCCAGGAAAAGGCCCAGCGGTTTTCCAACCGGCGTAGGACCGTTGGTCCCCAGTTTAAGGTGGGTGATATGGTTTGGTTGTCATCAAAAAATATCGCTATGAAGGTGGCTTGTCCTAAGTTTAAGCCTAGATTTATTGGACCTTACAAGATTATGGAGATTATTAATCCGGTCTCTTTTCGGTTGGCTCTTCCTGTCACATTTAAAATTCATAATGTGTTTCATAAGTCCTTGTTGAAGAGGTTTGTTGAACCAGTAGTTCCTGTGGTGGCACCTCCTGACCCTATATTGGTTGAAGGTAACATGGAATATGAGGTAGAGAAGATACTGGATTCCCGTCTGGCTAGACGGAGACTCCAGTATTTGGTTAAGTGGAAGGGTTATGGTCAGGAGGATAATTCCTGGGTCTCTGCCTCTGATATTCATGCCGAAAGATTGGTGCATGCCTTTCATCGGGCTCACCCGGATCGCCCTGGTGGCATGGATGAGGGTTCGGTGACCCCTCCTCAAGGGGGAGGTACTGTTGTGAGTTCATTTTTCCCTTCACCATTGAGGTCTGATGAACTCCCTCCTCTGGTGAAGGAAGGTAGTGAGGCTGATTACCAAACACATGGGCAGCTAGATGATGACTGGGTGGCTGGAATTGAGGACTGGATATAAGGCTGCCGATGCCCTTCTTCCTGGCTGGTGATTTTCCTGCTGGATTCTTGGAGACCAGTCTGATCCCTGCATCTCAAAGCTAAGTTTTTCTGCTCTTCTTAGTACTCTTCAGTTTTGTTTTTGTTTTGCCTTGTTTTTTGGGAGTTCTGCCATCCCCGGCCAGGGGTGAGCTGAACTCCATTTTTGTCTCTGATCTGTTGATATTTTGCTCTGTCTTCAGAATATACCTGAGTGCTGATATAGTCTTTTGAAGCCTAGCGACTTCAGGGCCTGTTTTTCCTATCAGTCGGTTGGCTCATTTTGATAGGGTTTTTGCGGATGGCAGACAGCAGCTTTCCTATCCTGTCCTATGTAGTTAGCTTGGGCCCCATCATTTGCTCAACCTATCTTTCTATCTGTGTTAGTGTTTTCATCTTGCTTCACCGTCATTATATGTTGGGGGCTGCCTATTGCTTTGGGGTCTGCTCTGGGGCAGTTTAGTTTTTCCCCTTTCTGTCTTTAGGCTATATAGTTCTCCGGCTGTGATCGAGGGGTCTAGGGCACCGTAGGAACCCCCCACAGCTACTACTAGTTGTTGTGGATAGGTTCAGGGGTCTGCAATCCGATAGCTGCCAACCTCTCTGGTTTTTCTGGACTTAGCTGGTATTTGGTTTTTTCCTCCTTCGGTGACTCATCATAACAGTCGGGGTTTTGTTAGGGTTGTTTTAGGGTCAGGGTTTTGATAGGGTTGTGTTAGGGTTGGGGTTAGGGTTGTGTTAGGGTTGGGGTTGTGTTACTGTTGAGTTGGGGTTGGAGTTAAACTTGGTTTTTTTTCAAAAGTAAAAAAAATTGCTAATAAAAATGATGGTTAGTGTTGAGCACAAGTGTTCGCTACTCGACTTTGCATCAGGTTCTTGGGTATGCAGGGAGCATCATGGATCCCCGCATGTTTTTTATTGGGAGTCTAAACTCCGCAAAACATGAGGGACAGGGGCTTGAACATGTCACTCGAGCACCCGTGATATTCAGTATTCAGTGCTTTCCTGAGCACCCTGGAGTAGCGAGCACTTGCGCTCAACACTAATGAAGACATATTCAATATGACAACCTAATGTTATCAAATTCTATGTTGTGTGCATATAAGAAAAATGAGAGATGGCACTCACCGTTCCAACATAGAAAACTTTATTCAAGGATAAAAATGATTAGGCTCGGGAGAAATGAGTATGGACAATGGCCGTTTCACGCTCCTGTGCTTCAACATGTCCTGATCATTCTATGTTGTACCTGTGGGTTCAAAATGCCCAATATACCCCTGTATAAAATCTTTGAAAGGTGTGGTTTCCAAAATGTGGGCAGTTTCCATTGTTTAGCAACATCTGTTGCTCTCCAAACATGACATGGCGTCAGCTCTCGATTCCAGCCAACTTTGCATTCGAAAGTCAAATGGCGCTCCTTCCCTTCCGAGCTCAGCCGTGCGCCCAAACAGTTTTCTCCCACAAGTTGAGTATCGGCGTACTCAAGAAAAATGGTACAGCAAATGTATGGTCCATTTTCTATTGTTACACTTAAGAAAATAAAAAAGTTTGGGTCTGAAGTAAATTTTTTGTGAAAAAAGTTAAATGTTCATTTTTTTTCCACATTCCAAAAATTCCTGTGAAGCACCTGAAGGGTTAATAAACTTCTTGAATGCTTTTTGAGCACCTTGCAGTTTTTAGAATTGTGTCACTTTTGGGTATTTTCTGACATATAGACCCCTCAAAGTAGTTTCAAATGTGAGTTGGTCCCTAAAAAAATGGTTTTGTAAATTTTGTTGGAAAAATTAGAAATGGCTGGTGAAATTTTAACCCTTACAATGTCCTAACAAAAAAAAATTAACTTTCAAACATTGTGCTGATGTAAGGTAGACAAGTGGGAAATCTTACTTATTAACTAGCAAAAAGTGAAAAACACAGAAAAAACAGCACCAAACCGTTGACTGCAGTCTGAATCAGTCCTTAATATGAAACACACCACATAAAGATGAGCTCAGTGGTGCAGCATAGAAATGTGTTGAAAACAAAGTGTGTTCAATACTGAAAAAAGAAACAGCGCTCACCATTGCTTCTTAAAAAAGGTTAATGTCCTTAATTCCATGTGGCGGGACAATTCTGGACCTGCAGAAGTGCTGGGATAGGCACGAAAAGGCTGTTGCCCTCCTTCACTTCCCCGCTCCCACTGTATGTTAAAGGATTGTCTGTCCCCCAGCACCTCCTCCCTCTCCTCTCATTTCTGCTGAAGACTTTGCCTCTTTCTTTAAGCAGAAGATCGATAACATCAGACAAATCTTGGGCCCGCAGCCCCAATGCCCCTCCTCTTAACTGATCAGCCCTATTCTTCCAAAACCTGCTTCTCCACCATAACAGACGATCAGCTCTCCACCCTTCTGTCAAGATCACATCTCACCACTTGCACGCTTGACACGCTCCCGTTTATCTCCCTCCCTAGCTATCCTTTTTGTTGCATGCTTGGAGCAGCAATATATTGATTTAACAGACAATCCCTTTGCCTACATGTTGATCTCCTATGGTTGGTACAAGGATGAGATTCTGATCATCTGATCTGGTGACATAACTCTCCTACACAAGAGGATGGAGAGCAGGCACCCCTTTATGGGAGAAATTATGGTGGCTTGGTATCTTCCATCAAGGTTGGGTGCATATCATTGTTTCAAGAATGGTAGCAGAATATCAGAACCAACATGGTGGTTAGGCAGTGACTGCACCCCCAGCAACTTAACAAGGTGCAAGTTCAGTTGGCAAATCAGCTTATGACTAGGAGCTTACACTTGTTTCCTTAACATATATTTGGGGAAATTTATTTTTTGCTGTTGAAATAAAGGAGAAGAAAGCGTAATCGGTGTACAAGATGTAGTAGAGGAGGATGACAATGATGATGACACTGACT
Source organism: Dendrobates tinctorius (assembly GCF_039654945.1). Lineage (NCBI taxonomy): Eukaryota > Metazoa > Chordata > Amphibia > Anura > Dendrobatidae > Dendrobates > Dendrobates tinctorius. The sequence goes on along the minus strand of NW_027361998.1, from coordinate 13,021,096 downwards.
TCGGCTTTGTACTTCGGCTTAACTGACAGAAAGATAAGCGAGGTGAGAAGGGGAAGAATGGCAACATGAGGCTTGTTATGATTGATGGGAGGCTTGAATTTTCCAAATGAGCAGGTGATGTTGCTTTATGTAATAATGGAGAGCAGTAGTTCCAAGTCTATTGCTATTAGAGTTGTAGAGCGGCGTTGCTAAAAACGCATTTCCAAGAAGACGTCTCTGCATTCAAACAAACAACACTCGCATTCAAATCAGCCTTCACCTCTGCTAAACAAGCCTACTTTACATCCCTCGTATCTTCCTTATCCTACAACCCCAGTTATTCAACACTTTTAACTCCCTCCTCCACCCACCACTGCCCCCTCCAACTTCCCTAACCTCTGCAGAAGGCTTTGCCACACCAGGCAAGTTATTCTTCGACCACCTCAACCCTATTGTATACCAGACCAATGCCCTAACCACATAACTTCCCTCTCCAAAACCACTAAAGGAGAGCTTGCTCATCTCTTCTCCAAATCACACCTCACCACTTGTGCACTTGACCCCATCCCAATGTAGGTGGGGGGGGCAACCGACAGGGGGGTGGTCCGTTACTGGCCGCAGACAGACTCGAGACAGAGACAGGATCGTGTCCAACAGGTCTTCTTTATTGATCGCTCACTCCATGACCCACAGCAGCACACAGCAGCTGTACGACAAACTCCACAGCCTCACACAGCAGCTGCTCGACAATCTCTGCAGCCTCACACAGCAGCTACTCGACAATCTCCACAGCCTCACACAGCAGCTGCTCGACTCCTACACTGGCCCGGGTACCTTTAATTTCTTTCGTTGGCAAATGGACATCCCTCGTGGATCCTTCACTGTGGCTGCCCTAGGCCTACCACCACAGCATTTCACCAGTCTGAGTCCGTTCATTTTGTGGTACCCCAGACTGTCTCTGTCTGCGGCCCTTCCTGTCAGGGCCACCCCCCCCCGTGACCTATTCCAGCTGTCAGTCCCTTCTAGAGCTTCTGCTCTGTTCTCTTTCCTCAGCAGACCTTGCAGTTTCCTGTGCTCCCCTCGCTGACTGGACTTTCCTGAACCTTCTCTCTGCCTTTTATAACCTTCCCTTTCTGGTAACTCTGCCCCCCATGACTTGACAGTTTTCTTAGCCAATGGCTGATGTTTAGTCCTATCCTTACACTCTCCACTGCCCTCTAATGGTCAAACTCTACTATTACACTCTTTCTCTTTATCTCCAGCTGTTTTCCCATCTCTCACTATAACAGTCCACCTACAATGCACTACACCCTTTACCTTCCTATTGCAGGCAGGTCCGTCTGTCAGTCCACCTTCCCTACACCATCCCACCTCCTCCCCAACCTCACCACCACACTTATCCCATCCCTAGCCCATCTTTTCAACCTATCAGTAGCTTCAGATACCTTCCCCTCTGCTTTCAAACATGCCACAATCACACCTATCCTCAAAAAGCCATCCCTTGACCCAACCGCCATATTCAGCTATCGCCCGATATCGTTGCTCCCATTTGCTTCCAAACTCCTTGAGCAGCACTTCCACGCTGAACTTTCCTCTCACTTTGCATCTAACTCTCTCTGACAACCTACAATCTGGCTTCCATCCCCACCACTCCACTGAGACTGCCCTGACCAAACTTACAAACGACTTACAGCCCAAGCTAATGGACAATACTCTATTCTCCTCCTTCTAGACCTGTACTCTGCCTTTGACACAGTTGACCAGTGCCTCCAACTACAGATCCTCTTTTCCTTTGGTGTCAAAGACTTTGCCCTCTCCTGGATCTCCTCATACCTTACCAACCGCATATTCAGCATCTATCACTCCCACACTACCTCCTCATCTCACTCTCTCTCTGTGGTGTCCCTCAAGGCTCTGTCCTAGGACCCAGGGTCAGACTGGCCCACCGGAGAAGGCACTGACACCTGCTCTCTTACTGGCCAGCAGCTGCCTAGGGCCCCCATTGCTCCACTGCTCCAGGGGCCCCCAGCCAGTGGTGTGTCGCTAATAGCGGCACACCCATCTGCTATGGAGCCCCTGATTCAGGGGGGCCCTCCTTGTGCCAGCGCAGCAGCAGCTGGAGACAGGAGCCTGTCCCTGCTGCTAAAGTGAAATGAATATTCACGCTTCCTCATGCCGCCATGGACGTGGAGAGGAGTGAATATCATTTCACTTTAACAGCAGTGCTTACGTCATCAATGTGCGTCCGTCAGCTTTTACCTGAAGAATACAGCAGCGTAACGTTAGTGCGTGATCAGGGCTGCCGTGAGTGCGTCGTCAGAGCTGCTGTAGTTTTCCGCTCACCGGTCGGCGGGTGTACTGAGAGCCCGCATCATGGTGCAGACCTGCCAGCTGCTAACCAGCTCCCAGCGTTCCCAGGAGTGTTACTGTAAGGGGGTGAAGCACCGAAGGAGCCGAGGGGGAGTTATCTTCCTAGCTCCGTGCCCGGAACCATCGAGCAGGGCATTAGGTTCCCCGGGGGATGCTTTAGGGGACTGCGCGAGTACCAGGAACAGGAAGAGGGCAGGACGGAGAGCAGGAGAATTGGGCGCGCTTTCAGCAGAGCAGAGCAACGCAGGGACGGGAGCAGAGAGGACGCTGACAGAGGAGAGGACAGGAGACAGGCGCATCGACTGAACACTGAGGGAATGCAGACACAGGCGCTGAGCACTGAGTACGAGAAGCCTGTCCCTGCACCTCTTGGAGGGCTGGTCGCTCCCCTCCTGTTAGAGACTTTCTCACACCGACAGACTGCGCGCCCTGACAAGACGCTCCCCTGCAGCGAGGCCCTGCTTCATCCTGAGACGCTTCCCTGTGACCGAGGAACATACGGTAACGTGACACTGACCTGCCAAGAAAGACTGTCCCAGGCAGAGCCCCTGACCCTGGTGAGGGAACGCCGCTGCCGCAGCAGAGGGAAGAACCTTGCATACAGGGGAATACCACCATCCGCCTACCCGTTGAGCTCTCACGTTAACCCCCCCATACGCCAGTTGGACTATACCTAGGACCGCAGAGAGAGATGACATCAAGCACCCCTGGTGCCTGGGTGCCTACGAGGGAGAAGAGTGATCTCTATCAGCAAGATCTCCAGGAACTGATAAGTTTCATCCCCATAAGAGAATAACTGTCTGTTGGTTTACACTTCTGTTATTTCGTCTGTCTCTGCTATTACCTGTTACAGCATTTTCTCTGTTACATTATATGTTCACCAGATATTCTCCCTGTAAATAAACCTCCCCTTTTATTGTTGGTCTGCCTGCTCCGTGGTGACATATATTCCTCCTGCATGTTATTACATTACGTCGCAGTGACGCTGTGGTACGAGGAAGTGCTCTTATTACGCTCTGAGTTTCACCAGCACCACCCGAGAGCTGGTGAGGATCCTCATACATGTACAGCAGCAGCTGTGCCCCGGACCGCCAGGCTCCATCTCCCACCTCGTACATATCGTTGTGAATGTGTGGCTCTTCTACATTCTCGCTCTACAGTTCTACAGACGTCATATCGGGCCCCCCAACTTCTTCCACCTCCTCTGACTCCCCTGACTCCCCTCGAATCAATAAAGTGACCGTAAAGACCCCTAAAGAGAAGGAAGAGTTCACTGTCCCGGAGACCAGCAGTGTCCGATAGGTAAGCAATGCGTGATGGTGGATCTGATGTCTGCACTGGTTGGATCAGTGATTGTGGATCTGACCTACAACCCCTGGCAAAAATTATGGAATCACCGGCCTTGGAGGATGTTCATTCAGTTGTTTAATTTTGCAGAAAAAAAGCAGATCACAGACATGGCACAATACTAAAGTCAATTCAAATGGCAACTTTCTGGCTTTAAGAAACACTAAAAGAAATCAGGAACAAAAAATGTGGTAGTCAGTAATGGTTACTTTTTTTAAACCAAGCATAGGGGAAAAATTATGGAATCACTCAATTGTGAAGGAAAAAATTACGGAATCATGAAAAACAAACCAACAAAAAAAACACTCCAACATATCACTAGTATTTTGTTGCACCACCTCTGGCTTTTATAACAGCTTTCAGTCTCTGAGGCATGGACTTAATGAGTGTCACACAGGACTCTTCATCAATCTGGCTCCAACTTTCTCTGATTGCTGTTGCCGGATCAGCTTTGCAGGTCAGAGCCTTGTCATGGACCATTTTCTTCAACTTCCACCAAAGATTTTCAATTGGATTGAGATCGGGACTATTTGCAGGCCATGACATTGATCTTATGTGTCTTTTTCAAGGAATGTTTTCACAGTTTTTAAGAAAAGTGTCCAAAATATCAACATAAACTTGTGCATTTATTGAAGATGTAATGACAGCCATCTCCCCAGTGCCTTTACCTAACATGCAGCCCCATATCATCAATGACTGTGGAAATTTGCACGTTCTCTTCAGGCAACCATCTTTATAAATCTCATTGGAACGGCACCAAACAAAAGTTCCAGCATCATCACCTTGCCCAATGCAGATTCGCGATTCATCACAGAATATGACTTTCATCCAGTCATCCACAGTCCACGATTGATTTTCGTTAGCCCATTATAACCTTGCTTTTTTCTGTTTAGGTGTTAATGATGGCTCTCGTTTAGCTTTTCTGTATGTAAATCCCATTTCCTTTAGGCAGTTTCTTACAGTTCGGTCACAGACGTTCACTCCAGTTTCCTCCCATTCATTCCTCATTTGTTTTGTTGTGCGTTTCCTGTTTTAGAGACAAATTGCTTTAAGTTTCCGGTCTTGACGCATTGATGTCTTCCTTGGTCTACCAGTATGTGTCACGGGGCAGGTGTGGGAAAACAGGGGACGAGGAACCTGGGCCCCTGCACTGCCCCTCAGGCTAAGGAGGTGCCCTGACTTTCCTTAACTTGAGGGTACACTTGATGGTAGTGAGGCCCAAGTCTCCGACCTGTCCCTATCTCCTGTTTAGCCTTGAGCTAAACCCCCAACTCCCTCCCCAGGAGGTGAGATAGGGAAAAAATTGTACTGCACCAATAACACAAAAGGAAAGATAAAACAGACACCTCGGGGTTAAAACAACTAAACAACAAAACTTATCTTTCTCTGCTGCAATGCACCAAACAGCAGAGTTAGGCACCAGATGAAGGTTATAGCTGAAGTTCACTGCACACAGCAAGCTCCTGACTCCAGCTTGGTTGGTCTCCAAAGAGGAAGAGTATCACCAACCGTGAGCTGCAGCACCTGGTGACCTTTTAAAGGAAGGTGGGAGAGGTCAACCAGATGCATAGGAAACAGACCAGCCAGCAGCCACCGGAGGGAAAAACTGATATTTACCCCCAATGGCCTGAAAGGTAAAAAAAAGGTTTAATATGCAAAGCAAAATCTGCCACAGATCCAAAAAATGGATTGTGACAGTATGTTTGCCTTTAACAACCTTCCCATGTTGCTTGTATTTGGTCCAGATTTTAGACACAGCTGACTGTGAACAACCAACATCTTTTGCAACATTGCGTGATGATTTACCCTCTTTCAAGAGTTTGATAATGCTCTCTTTTGTTTCAATTGACATCTCTCGTGTTGGAGCCATGATTCATGTCAGTCCACTTGGTGCAACAGCTCTCCAAGATGTGCTCACTCCTTGTTATCTGCATACTAACGAGCAGATCTAACTTGATGCAAGTGTTAGTTTTGGGAATGAAAATTTACAGGGTGATTCCATAATTTTTTCCCACAGAATTGAGTGATTCCATAATTTTTCTCCTATGATTGGCTTAAAAAAGTAACCATTAATGACTACCACATTTTTTGTTCTTGATTTCTTTTAGTGCTTCTTAAAGCCAAAAAGTTGCCATTTGAATTGACTTTAGTTTTGTGCCATGTCTGTGATCTGCTTTTTTTCTACAAAATTAAACAACTGAATGAACATCCTCCAAGGCCGGTGATTCCATAATTTTTGCCAGAGGTTGTAGTATTGGTTAGAACAGTGATGGCAGATTTGACCTGGTATTGGATTGATCAGTGATGGTGGTTCCGACCTGGTATTGGTTGGATCTGTGACGGCGGATACGACCTGGTATTGGTTGGACCAGTGACGGTGAATCCGATCTGCGATTGGTTGGACTAGTGACGGTGGATCCGGCATGCAATTGGTTGGACCAGTGACGGCGGATCCAACCAGGTATTGGTTGGACCAGTTGAAGCGATGGGCGGGGGACCACCTCAATGTAGGGAGACTACGGTACACAAGATGAGGTGTAAACAACAAAGGGTTAATTTATTTACAGGCAAGGAATGCAGTGTTTAGGAAAATGCAGAAACAGGGGTATGCAATGAAAACAGACAATTTGCAAGGATAATATTCTCCAGCTGGGCCATCAAACAGCACGGAGCACCAAATATCACCGCTCAGTGTATTTATCCAACTGGCAAGACAACACAGTAAAGCAATGTATGATGCTACACTAACTATAACCTATCTGGCCTTTGCTAACCTGGCCACATGACTGCCGTGCTCTATCTATTACAGCGTATCCTAAACCGTAGAATGTGCACCGAAGAGGTTAACACTCACAGTAGCGTTGGTATCTCAGTCCAATCCCGGGGGCCTGCAACTTTGCAAGATGGTGCGCTCTTCTTCCTGGAAGCTCTTTGCAACGTGGTCTTTTCCTTGTGTGCAGGTCCAGTAATGCTCCTAGAAACTGTGGGTTCCCTCCTCTGGATTCCTTTCTTGTCTTTTCTTCGTGGCTCCTCACGGCAACATAGGAGAGCCACCTTGTTTTCCACAGAAGAGTTTACAAAGTCTTTCCTTCACAGCTCAGGCACGTGTCGTTCCTGCAGATATCTCAGCTCTCTCCTCACACACAGAAAAGCAGCCCCTCCCCTCTCCAGTGCTGGCAGAAGAGACCAAAACAGTTTTTTAAGCAGGGAAGAGCAGAATGTCCCACTGCTCTAACCAAGGGGGTGCTGTCTCTTAAAGTGGCAGCTTGTCTCTACGGTCCATAGCAACGCCACCCCCTTACACAGTGACGGCAGATCCAACCGGGTATTGATTGGACCAGTGATGGCGGATCCGACCTGGCATTGGTTGGACCAGTGACAGCGGATCCAACTTGGTATTGGCTCTATCAGTGACGGCGGATCCGACCTGGGATTAGTTATATCAGTGACGGTGGATCCGACCTGCAATTGGTTGGATCAGTGACGGCGGATCCAACCTGCGATTGGTTGGATCAGTGATGGCAGATCCGACCTGCGATTGGTTGGATCAGTGACAGCAGATCTGACATCTACATGGTTGCAGTTCTTATCTCTCAAACTTCACATGTATTAATTTTTGTTTTATTTTTTTAACTCTTTATCAGACAAAATCCTGGTAGAAAATAATTGTCATACATATTAAGTAGTCAGATCCCCTGTAGACTGTGAGCCCTCGCAGGCAGGGTCTTCTCTCTTTCTGTTCTTGTGTGTGCCTTATATTGCTCATTTTTTATTGCACTTGTATTTGTGTGCCCCTTTTTTCCTTTAGAATAATTGGCACTATAAAAATGAATAATAATAATAATAGCAGGCAGTGTTAGCCGCAGGCAGAGGCTAACAGCCCGCATGTAAAGCCAGTGCTGCTGTATCAGAGCCCGAAGTTGGGCGGCTAACCCTGAGGAAAATTGGTGGGCAAGGAGCAATCCCTATAGCTGGCAGCGGAGCGGAGCTGCAGGGATCCGATGACTTCCTACCCAGAACTTCCTGTGTGACACAGCGCAGCTGGATGACGTCATCCAGCTGCGCTCTGTTATTTCAGACATGAAGTGCAGGGCAGGAAGGCATCGCTGGCGACAAAGATGCTGCCGGAATGTGCTGTGGCTGTGGGGAACGTGCAGAGAGGTAAGTGGTGCTGTGTGTGTCTGCCTGCCTGCGTGTGTGTGTGTTAATGTGGTGCAGTGCGGGGTGTGTGTGTGAGAGAGAGTGGTGCTGTGTGTGTGTATTGGAGATTGGCAATGATGTGGGTGATGGAGAGAGCAGTGATGGGGGTGGTGGGGGAGAAAGCAATGTTGTTGGTGGTGGAAAGGACGATGGGGTGGTGGAGGAGGAAGCAATGATGGAAGTGGTGGAATAGGCAATGATGGGGTGGTGTGGAAGAAGGCAATGATGGTTGTGGTGGAAAGGACAATGATGGTGGTGGGGGGAGTCAATGATGGAGGTGTTGAAATGGGCAATGATGGGGTGATGGGGGAGAAAGCAATGATGGTTGTGGTGGAAAGGACAATGATGGTAGTGGTGGAAAGGACAATGATGGTGGGAGAGGAGGCAATGATGGAGGTGGTGGAATGGGCAATGATGGAGGTAGTGAGTGAGAAGGAAATTATGGAGGTGGTGATGAGAACAATGATGGGGTGAAGGGGAGAACAATGATGGAGGTGGAGGGGGTTGCATTATACCCTGTGAGGGAGCTGCGTTATACTTTGAGGTGGCTGCATTATATTCTGTGTGGGGGCTGCATTATTCTCTCAGGGGGCTACATTATTTTCTGGGGGCCTACATCATACTATATGAGGGGGGCTGCATTATGCCCTATGGGGGGGCTACTGTTATGAATGGGTCACCAAGGAGGAAAACAAAACAAAGCCAAGTCACAGAAAACCAGAGAGGCTGGTATCTACGCAGATTGCAGACCCCTGATCTTAACCACACAACTAACAGCAGCCGTGGAGCGTACCTACGATGATTCTAGACGCCTCGTCAAAGCCGGAGGACTAAATAAGCCTGAAGCAAGAAAAGGGAAAATCTAAAACTGCCCCAGAGCAGACCCCAAAGGAATAGACAGCCCCCACACATGTACTGACGGTGAGACAAGATGAAAACACGAACATAGGTAGGAAAATAGGCTGAGCAAACGATGGGGCCCACACTAGCTAGAAAGGACAGGAAAGGAAAGATACTGTCTGCAATCATGCCAAAAAACCCCTGCAAAAATGTCCAACACTTCTGATAGCAAAAAATATCCTGAAGTCACTAGACTTCTCCCACTATACCAGCACTCTGGCATATTCTGAGAACAGAGCAAAAAGAGGCCAATCTAATAAGGGACAAAAAGCAAACTGGCACATACAGTGACATAAGAGTGGAAATTCATCACAGCCCCAGCCGGGGCTGGCTGGCCACACAAAAAACTGAATAGACCAAATCAAATCAAATGTGAACATTAGCAAAGACAACTTAGCTTGAGATGGCAGGAACTGAGTTGGAAACTAAGACCTCAGGAGGCAGGAAAAAATCACCAGCATGGGAATAGGGAGTCGGCTGTCTTAAATCCAGTCTGAGACTCCAGATGTCCAATCCTCTTCCTCTATCAGGTGACAGGTCTCTGTTAATTAGATCAGCTTCACTACCTCCTGCCACCACCAGAGGGAGCCCGGAAAGAGAACTCACAACTCCTCTGTCAGCACAGCCAGCTCCCTCACCAGAAACCAGAGGCAGACAAGAAAATGAGTTCACAACAGTACCCCCCCTTGAGGAGGGGTCACCGAACCCTCATCCACGCCACCAGGCCGATCAGGATGGGCCCGGTGAAAAGCACGAACCAATCTATTGGCATGAATGTCAGAGGCAGAGACCCAAGAATTATCCTCCTGGCCATAACCCTTCCATTTGACCAAATACTGGAGTATCCGTCTAGCCAAACGAGAATCCAATATTTTCTCTACCTCATATTCCACATTGCCTTCAACCAATACAGGGTCAGGAGGCGCCGCCACAGGAACTACTGGCTCAACAAACCTCTTCAACAGAGATTTGTGAAATATGTTATGGATCTTAAACGTAACTGGAAGAGCCAATCGAAAAGACACAGGATTAAGAATCTCCAAGATCTTATAAGGTCCAATAAATCTTGGCTTGAACTTTGGAGACGCAACCTTCATAGAGATATTCTTTGACGACAACCAAACCATATCACCCACTTTAAATCGGGGACCAATGGTCCTATGCCGGTTGGAAAACCGCTGGGCCTTTTCCTGAGAGAGTGACAACCTATCTACCACTTGGTCCCAAATCTGCTGCATTCACTCTACCACAGTGTCCACACCTGGGCAGGCTGAAGATTGCACTTACCCTAAAGAAAATCGAGGATGAAACTCAAAGTTACAGCAAAAGGGCCACAACAAAGTGGCAGAACTAGCTCTATTGTTTAGCGCGAATTCGGCCAAGGGCAAAAATGAGACTCAGTCATCCTGATCAGAAGATATAAAACATCTTAAATAGGACTCCAAAGTCTGGTTTGTTCTCTCAGTCTGCCCATTGGTCTGAGGGTGAAACGCAGAGGAGAAAGATAACTGAATTCCCAGATTGGAACAAAAGGCTTTCCAGAATCTGGAAACAAACTGGACTCCTCTGTCCAACACAATGTTCTCAGGAATCCCATGCAACCGAACCACCTGTTGTAAAAACAAGGGCACCAACTCTGAGGAAGATGGCAACTTTGGGAGTGGTACAAGATGGACCATATTAGAAAATCTATCATAAATCAGCCAGATATCAGTCATTCTCTGAGAGACAGAAAGATCAGAAATAAAATCCATTGAGATATGGGTCCATGGCCTCTTGGGCCCCGGCAAGGGCATCAACAACCCACTAGAACGAGAACAGGGTTTAGACCGAGAACAAGTCCCACAGGAATGCACAAAATTCCTGACATCACGAGATAAGGCAGGCCACCAAAAAGACCGACGCACCAAATCTCTGGTACCAAAAATACCTGGATGACCAGCCAATGTGGAGCAATGCACTTCAGATATCACTCTTTTCCTCCACTGGTCAGGAACATGCAATTTTCCCATAGGACAACGCTCAGGTTTATCCTCCTGAAATTCTACCAGGGTGCGTCTCAAATCGGGCGAAATGGCAGAAACTACCCCCTCACCTAGGATGGTAGTAGGCTCGGTCACAATAAGAGAATCAGCAAAGAAACGCCTAGTAAGGGCGTCTGCCTTAACATTCTTAGTGCCTGGAAGAAATGAGACCACAAAATTAAAACACGTGAAAAACAAGACCCACCTAGCCTGTCTAGGATTCAAGCGTTTGGCCGACTCCAGATAAATCAAATTCTTGTGGTCGGTGAGGACCACAACTTGATGTCTAGTTCTCTCCAACCAATGTCTCCACTCTTCAAATGCCCATTTCATGGCCAACAATTCCCGATTCCCCACGTCATAGTTGCGTTCAGATGGGGAGAACTTTTGAGAAAAGAAGGCACAGGGATTCATTTTAGAAGTCACAGGATCTTTTTTGGACAAAACAGCTCCCGCACCAATCTCAGAAGCATCTACCTCCACCTGAAATGGAAGTGAGACATCAGGTTGCCGTAAAACCGGAGCAGAAGTGAATCTCCGCTTAAGCTCCTGAAATGCCGAGACAGCCTCTGGAGACCAATTCAGCACATCAGCGCCCTTCTTGGTCATATCAGTCAGTGGTTTGACAAAACCAGGAAAATTACTTATAAATTTACGATAGAAATTAGCAAAACCCAAAAACTTCTGGAGAGCCTTCAAAGAAGTGGGCTTAACCCAATCAAATGGCCTGTACCTTGGCCGGGTCCATTTCAATAGTCGACGGAGACAAAATAAATCCCAAAAATGAAATCCTCTGTACACCAAAGAGGCATTTCGTTCCCTGAACAAACAGGGAGTTCTCCCTCAAAATCTGGAACATAGTCCGCACATGTTCCACATGAGAATCCCAATCACTGGAAAAGATCAAAATATCGTCCAGATAGATGATCAAAAACGTATCCACAAAATCCCGTTAAATATCATTCATAAAGGATTGGAAGACAGAAGGGACATTAGTGAGCCCAAAAGGCATCACCAGGTACTCAAAATGTCCCTCCGGAGTATTAAACGCCGTCTTCCATTCATCCCCATTTTTGATGCGAATAAGATTGTACGCCTCCCTGAGGTCAAGCTTAGTAAACCAGCAGGCACTTTTAACTCTGGAGAATAAATCAGACATCAGGGGTATCGGGTACTGATATTTAACCGTCTTCTTGTTAAGGGAACGATAGTCAATACAAGATCTTAATGAACCATCTTTCTTGGCCACAAAAAAGAAACCAGCACCTAAGGGTGAAGAGGATGGTCTAATATGATCCTCCTCCAACGACTCCTTAATATAGGATCGCATAGTATCATGTTCGAGTACTGATAAGTTGAAAAGCCGACCCTTGGGAAATTTACACCCAGGCATCAACTCAATTGCACAGTCATAACTCCTATGAGGAGGCAAAGACGCAGACTTACTCTCACTAAATACATCAGAAAAATCAGCCAAATAATTAGGAATATCATGAGACTGAGGAGAGGTGGAGAAAACAGGAGTGTCCCTAAGAACACACTGACAACCCCAACTCACCACAGACCCAGATTTCCAATCCAAAACTGGATTATGAGTTTGCAACCAGGGAAAACCCAGAACAATAGTATCATGCAAATTGTGCAGCACCAAAAATTTACAGTTTTCTTGGTGGTCTGGGGCAACTTGCATTATCACCTGGGTCCAAAACTGAGGTTTATTCTCCGCCAAAGGAGTAGCATCAATACTAGTGTTAAGCATTCCGATACCGCAAATATCGGGTATCGGCCGATATTCACGGTATCGGAATTCCGATATTGAGTTCCGATACTTTTTGCATATGGAATACCGGAATCGGAAGTTCCCATAATGTTATGAGCCAGTTTGATTTGATTCAGCCAATGAGGAATCCTCAGAAGTGTGGGCACATCCTGTTAGGCATGTAGGCATGTTAACTAATGGCATGGCTGAAATGATGTCATGATGCTCTATGAAAGCCGCCGCCGCTATTTAGGGTTCACTCTGCTGTGAATTCAGTTAGGGACAGGCTGCTGTTGAAGACTGTGAGGGACAGTTAGAGATAGCGATTTGCTATATAATATTGTGCTTTACCCAGGCTACATTATCAATCACTGTAGCTTTCTTTTGCCTTGCAGCGCTGTTCACAGCTGTCTGCAAGGTCTGTGTGAGTGCAGCTCACGCTGTGTAGTGTGTCCTGCAGCCACCTCTGGTTGTAGGCCCCTCAGCGTGCATCACTGCCTCATACATGTTTTTCTTTTATTGCTGCTCATTTTTCATTAATTCTCCTATTAGTGTGCATCCATCCGTATCCATATACATTGGTTGCAAACACTATAGGAGTAGACAGTGGAGCCTTTCTGCAGCCTTTCAGTGCTAGTGCCCAGTTCTCTGCACTGTTCACGGCTGTCTGTGAGGTCTCTGTGTGTGAGGGCAGCTCACGTTGTAGTGTGTTCTGCACCACCTCTTGTTGTAGTCCGCTCAGCGTTCGTCACTGCCTCATACATAGTCCTTTTTTGTTTTATTGCAGCTTATTTTTCCAGATTTTTTTCTCCTGTTAGTGTGCTTCCATCCATATCCATCTACATTGGTTGATTTCAAACACTATATAGGAGTAGATAGAGGAGACTTTTTCTGGCTTGTGCCCTGCAGCCGCAGCCAGATTAGTATTAGCCTATTTTTTGGAGCCTCCTCTATTGCATCGTAGGTTACCTTCCTGCATTGTAATAGCTCCAAAAAGTTTGTGATACTATCGCTTTCACATCTTTGGTCACTTCCTTATTGTTTTTTTGAAAAAAAACACGTAAATAAAGTTCACCAAACACTCCACTTGACAGTTGTGTAGGCCACATTAGCTCATATTAAAGTGTAGTCCACACACTTTATAAAATTAGTGTTTCTTATACCTGTTAGCAACTGTTCAGGAAAAAGCACACTAAGCCCCCTTTGTACTTTTCTGCTTATCTTTATCAGTCTACCAAGATGAAGAAGGCAGGGAGTAAGGCACGTGGTCGTGGGCGTGGTTACAGCAGGGAGAGGACGTGGGGATTCTGTGCCTGCTGCGGGCACCAGTGACTCAGCATCCCCTAGTTTTACCAGGCAACAGTCCTTTATGTGCAGCTTTGTAGGACCTTGCCATACCCCACTGATGCGGGAGGAACAAATTGAAGCCGTTGTCGGATGGATGGCAGCTAACGCATCGACTTCAATGACTTCCGTATCCTCTCAGGGCCAGAGCACTGAAGAGCAACCAACTGTCTCTTCACCACCTGCAAAATTGCCCAGACAGTCAGAGAGCCCTAACAGGAGCCATCTCATTCTCTACTTCTGTTCTCTGAATCTGCTGGCTTGGAAAGAGGGGGCCACCCAAGCAGCATTCTAGAATGTGAAGAAGAGGGAGTATGCAGTGATGCGCAACTGCTTTGTCCCTCTGAATCTGAATGTCAGGAACACCGCACTGTACTTGCTCACTGAGCGTCAGGATCCTGTCAGTGCCGGCGTGCAGCCTCCGCTGAGCAGGGACTCACCCGCACTGTAGGGGTACCGGGGTCAGGTACAGCCAGAAAGTACCGATGCACAGTACCTGTGGATGCTCAAGTTTTGCAAGCAGACACGGGACCTACGGTCATGTGACTGCAAGGGGGCGGGGCTTAGCGTCCTGCTTAGTGAGATGGAAAGACACTATACAGAATTACTCAGAGTCAGGCAAAACGGGGTTCATACACAGAGATAGCTGTAACGTACCAAGGATGAGACAGAGCGGATAGTCAGGGCCAAGCAGCAGTCAAAACCAAACAGACATAGAAGGTACCAAGCAGAATCCAAAGCAATATCCAGAGAACAGACCGAGTCATACACAGATTATCAAGCAACCAGAACACAGCAAAAACACACTCAGGGGTCACCACACTATGCCAAGGGCAAGAGTATAACTGACAGGGATGGGAGCGTCCTGAGGCTATAAGAAGCCTCTCCCAGGACCAGGGAGAGGCCACAATCATAGCCCCAGGTGTGCAGGTAAGCCTGCACCGGGATCACAACCTTTAACCCCAGAAATGCCAGTCATCAGCACTGGTTCCAGACATTAACCCCACTTGTGCGAGTCAAACTCGCACTGAGATCATGACAGTACCCCCCTCTCAACGGGGGGCCTCTGGACCCCCAGGCTTGCCCGGGTACTTAGCATGGAAAGCCTGCACCAGGCAATCAGCATGCATCAACCGGGCCGGTACCCAGGACCTGTCTTCCAGTCCATACCCCTTCCAATGAACCAGGTACTATACCGATCGCCGTACCAACCTGGTATCTACGATATGACCAACCTCGTACTCCACCTGCCCCTCGACCAAAACAGGAGAAGCAGCAGACTCGGAGTCTCCCCGGACTGCTTTAAAAGGTTTCAGTAGAGATTTGTGGAAGACGTTAGGGATCTTGAAAGAGGGTGGAAGGCACAGCCTATACGCCACTGGATTGATTTTTTCCACAATCTTGTATGGGCCAATGAATTTGGGCCCCAACTTGACAAAAGGAACCTTCAACTTAATGTTTTGAGTGGAGAGCCAAACCTTGTCTCCAACCTGAAACGTGGGCCCTAGTGTTCGTTTCCTGTCCGCGAAAAACTTATACCTGCCCTGAGACCTAGATATACTCCGCTGAACTTCTGCCCATGTATTCTGTAATCACTGAACAGAGCCCTCATCCCCGGGACACCCCGAGTCCAGACGAGAAAACTCACCAAAATGGGGACTGAACCCACAATTGATCAAAAAAGGAGTCATACCCGTGGATTGACTCACCCGACTATTGAAGGCAAATTCAGCCAATTGCAGTGCATCGCACCAGTCATTCTGTCTAGCAGAGGTTAGACACCTGAGAATCTGTTCCAGGGACTGGTTAGTGCGCTCCGTCTGACCATTGCTCTCAGGATGGTATGCAGACGAAAAGGATAGAGACATCCCTAATTTTTTGCAGAAAGCACGCCAAAACTTAGCCACAAACTGCACACCACGATCAGACACCACATTCAGGGGTACCCCATGCAACCGGATCACATGCTGCACAAACAACCTGGACAACGTCTCAGCTGACGGTAGTGCGGACAGGGGTACGAAATGAGCCTGCTTAGAAAACCTGTCCACCACTACCCATACCATTGAATTACCCTTAGATTGAGGGAGATTGGTAACAAAATCCATGGACAAGTGAGTCCATGGTCTTTCGGGCACTGCCAAGGGCATCAGCTCCCCTGCCGGCCGGCTATGAGAGCTTTTAGAACGAGTGCAGACCCCACAACCAGCAATGAATTTTTTTATGTCCGAACCAAGGGTAGGCCACCAAAAGATCCTAGCCACCACCAGATGTGTGTGTTATGATTGAGTCACCGTAGGAGGCAAAAATAGAAATGCTAGCTAAGTCCAGAAAACCAGAGAAGTTGGCAGCTATCGGATTGCAGACCCCTGAACCTATCAACACAACTAGCAGTAGCCGTGGGGGGCTCCTACGATGCCCTAGGCCCCTCGATCACAGCCGGAGGACTACATAGCCTAAAGACAGAAAGGGAAATCTAAACTGCCCCAGAGCAGACCCCAAAGCAAAAGGCAGCCCCCCCCACATATAATGACGGTGAAGCAAGAAGAAAGAACAAAACACAGACAGAAAGATAGACTGAGCAAAGATGGGGCCCACGCTAGCTTAGATAGGAAAGGACAGGAAGGCTGCTCTCTGCAATCCGTGAAAAACCCTATGAAAATAAGAGCCAACAAACTGACAGTAAAAAGGCCCTGAAGACGCTAGGCTTCAAAAAAGCTATGTCAGTATTCAGGAATATTCTGAAGACAGAGCAACAGGCAAAAAGAGATTCAGCTCACCCCAGCAGGGAATGGCAGAATCCAGAAAAGCAAGGAAATCAAAACACTAATGCAAAAAGGCAAAGCAGAAATCTTAGCTTTAGATGAGCAGGAATCAGACTGGTTTCCTAGAAGTCCACAGAGAAATCACCCGCAGGCCAGAAGGGCGTCGGCAGCCTTATATCCAGTCATTAACTCCACTCAGCCAGTCATCATCATCAGACCCAGGTGTTTGACAATCAGGCTCACTACCTTTCTTCACCAGAAGAGGGAGTTCCTCGGGCCTCAGTAGTGAAGGGGAAAATGAACTCACAGCACGTGTGGCTGAAATACCAGGGTGAGCACTCAACTTGGATTTATGGAACTCCTGCAAGAGTTTCAGGCGAAGTTGCTCTGGGACAAACAACTTCCCCTCCGGCTTGGCCGCCGGGGCCCGCGACTGGGCCCCCTGAATCTCCCCTTCCAATTCAGATGAGACCTCTGCAATCACAACTCCATGGTGACGAATGGAGGACGGTGGCTCAGGGGGCAACACCGGCTGAAAACTGCGCGATAAGACGTCAGCCTTGACATTCTTAGACCCTGGACGAAATGTAATCGTAAACTAAAAACGGGAAAAAAAAGTGACCAAAGGGCCTGTCTGGGCTTTAGTCTTTTAGCAGACTCAATGTATAATTATTTTTGTGATCCATGATCACCGTAACCGGGTGACTGGCCCCCTCCAAAAAGTGCCTCCATTCTTCAAACGCCAATTTGACCGCAAGAAGCTCTCTATTGCCTACGTCGTAATTTATTTCCGCAGCAGAGAACTTCTTGGAAAAGAAAGCACATGGCCTGAGGTTGGTTAGAGTGGCAGGCCCTTGGGACAACACCGCCACTACCCCCACCTCAGAGGCGTCCACTTCCACGACGAATGGTTTGGACGGATCTGGCTGTACTAACACAGGAGCAGACATAAATCTTCTTTTCAGGGTCACAAAGGCCTCTTTTGCGAGCGAGGACCAGTTTCTCACATTCGCACCTTTACAAGTAAGATCTGTGAGTGGTTTGACCATCTGTGAAAACCCCCGAATAAATTTGCGGTAATAATTGGCAAACCCCAAGAAGCGCTGAAGACCCTTAAGGTCTTGGGGTTGCACCCAATCCGCAATGGCCTGCACCTTCTTGGGGTCCATGCAAAAACCCTCACAGGACACAATTAATCCCAAAAAAGACAATTCTTGAACAAAAAACACACATTTCTCCAATTTGGCATACAAATGATTTTCCCTCAGTCTTTGGAGAACGGTTCGTACATGATTCAGATGAGATTGACTGTCGTGTGAGTATATCAGAATATCGTCTAAGTAAATGACAGCAAAACGACCAATGAAATCCGAGAATACCACGTTGATGATATTCTGAAATATGGCTGGGGCATTGGTAAGACCAAACGGCATGACTAAATTTTCAAACAGTCCCTCGGTCATGAGGAACGCGGTTTTCCATTCATCCCCCTCCCGGACACTTATCAAATTATATGCCCCCCGAAGATCCAGTTTGGAGAACCATTTTGCCCCTGAAAGTTGGTTACACAAATCGGGAATCAACGGAAGGGGGTACGTATTTCGTACAGTAATCTCGTTCAGCTCACGAAAATCGAGGCAGGGACGTAAACCACCATCTTTTTTCTTAACAAAAAAAAAACCCTGCCGCCACAGGTGAGACTGAGGGACGTATGTGTCCTTTGCAAAGACTCTCAGCAATGTAATCTTTCATGGCCAAGTGCTCAGGGCCAGATAAATTAAACAGACGGGCTTTAGGCAATTTAGCCCCCGGGACTAACTCGATTGCGCAGTCAAAGGGTCTATGTGGCGGCAGCGTCTCGGCCTCGCTTTCAGAGAACACATCTTCGAATTCTTTCAGGTACTCCGGAATACCTTGCAGCTCGACAGATGACACAGATACAGATTTAACAGGTTCAACCAATAGTGCAGACTTATCACATAACATCGAATCATTAAACCACCACTGAACAATCTCCCCCGTTTTCCAGTTAATGACTGGGTTATGGCGTTGTAACCAGGGCATGCCCAACACCAATCCTGCTGGTAGATTGTCCAGAACCAAACAACTTAATTTTTCCACATGGGTAGCGCCCACTTTGAGTGAAAACAAGTCAGACATAAAGAGAATTCCCTCTTTAGTGAGGGGGGAGGAGTTAATGGCCACCACTTTGATGGGAACCTTAAGTCTAACTGTCCCTATCTTACAGCATGTGACCAATTGGGAGTCAATGAGATTGATGGATGATCCACAGTCCACGAAAGGGAAAACAACAATCGTCCACTAACAGTTCCACATGAAGCAACACCTTAGAAAATGAGGAAAAGGGTACCTGAGGGTCTGAGTAGTCTCCCCGCTGACTACCCAGACCTAGTCGTTTCCCGTCGACCGGGTTGAGGATGGACAATCAGGACACTCCCTTTTCCAATGTCCCGTTTTACCACAGTAGAAGCATAACTGCTTTTCTCTCCGGCATTGTCTCTCCTTTTCTTTCAGGGAGAGAGCCCCTACGTCCATGGGTACAGAAACAGTCTCTTTTCCACTAGGGAACAATGGAGTCTCCCCTTGCATCACCCCCCTGGCTCGCAGCCTGCGGTCCATCCGGACGGCCTGGGTCATGACGTCCTCGAGAGAGTTAGGTGGGGGATGTAATGCCAAGGCATCCTGTAACTGCTTGGACAAGCCTCTGCGAAAGAGTCCTCGGAGTGCGGCGTCGTCCCAAGAGACCTCTGCGGCCCAGCGGCGGAATTCTGTGCAAAACCACTCAGCCGAGTGTTTCCCCTGTCAGACACTCATCACCATGTCCTCTGCCAATCGCACTCGGTCCGGCTCATCATATATGTGCCCGAGGGCCTCAAAAAGCGCATTCACAGACACTCTCTCAGGGGCAGTGGGAGGAAGGGAGAAAGCCCAAGCTTGTGGGGACCCTCTAAGCAGAGACATAATGACTCCAACCTTCTGACTTTCATCCCCAGAGGAACGTGGCCTCAAACTAAAGAATAGTTTGCACCCCTCCATGAAGACCCTGAACTCCTTTCTGTTCCCAGAAAAAAAATCAGGCAGTTTAACAGGTGGTTCTGGGGACACCAAAACAACATCACTCGCCCCAGCCCCCAGAGACCCAGCAGCTAAAGCCCCCAGCTGTGTCTCAGAAACCTGCTGCTGAGAACGAGCCAGAGCTTGCTGCTCCAGAGATAAACCCTGAAACATCTGACTCAGATTTTTCATTTGCTCAGCAAGAGATTGTATGGGATCCATATTTCTCAGCAGAAAAAAAAAAAAAAAAACCAAAAACTTAATGGTCAGTTATAATGTCAGGAACACCGCACTGTACTTGATCACTGAGCCAGTGCGCGTGCAGCCTCCGCTGAGCAGGGACTCACCCGCACTGTAGGGGTACCGGGGTCAGGTACAGCCAGAAAGTACCGATGCACAGTACCTGTGGATGCTCAAGTTTTGCAAGCAGACACGGGACCTACGGTCATGTGACTGCAAGGGGGCGGGGCTTAGCGTCCTGCTTAGTGAGATGGAAAGACACTATACAGAATTACTCAGAGTCAGGCAAAACGGGGTTCATACACAGAGATAGCTGTAACGTACCAAGGATGAGACAGAGCGGATAGTCAGGGCCAAGCAGCAGTCAAAACCAAACAGACATAGAAGGTACCAAGCAGAATCCAAAGCAATATCCAGAGAACAGACCGAGTCATACACAGATTATCAAGCAACCAGAACACAGCAAAAACACACTCAGGGGTCACCACACTATGCCAAGGGCAAGAGTATAACTAACAGGGATGGGAGCGTCCTGAGGCTATAAGACGCCTCTCTCAGAACCAGGGTGTGATGGTGTGATATGTTATGTGGATGTCATTTTTTGTATATTCCTATTTTTAATAATTCCAGTTATTTTCATAGTGTTTTTCTTATTACATTGTAAGTCTACAGCCTCACTGTATCTGTCTCTTGATGACCCCCTGTAGTGCATTAATCCCTAAGGCCTTTTGTTCTCCTCTGGGAGGTAACTTGTTTGACTACCCCTGGACAAGGAATGGGGTGGGGGAAGAACGGCAGCTGGACAAGTCAGTTCCGGTAGAGACAAGATGGTGAAAAGGCTGCATTTCAGAGAGAAGGACCCATTTTTATCCTCTGGTGCTAGAGTGTTTTGGAATCTCGTTTCCCTGGACATTTTATCCTGATACTGGACTGCATTCTTATTCTGGACTATCTTATCCTTTGTGTGGTGGACTGAATATGGACCTTTTCGTATTTTTGCCTGAATAAAGGTCTTGGAATTGTTCACTCTTCACTTGCTCTGTTGATTGTGTGATACCAGAGAAGGACCCCGTGACAACTGGTGGCAGCAGTGGGATCAACAGAGCGTCACCCAATGGAGAACCACCCACAGAGTGAGTACAGAAATCGGACTGTGTGCAATTTACAGGAGAGAGCCAGAGACCTGGGCCTGAACTACCAGGGACTGACTAAAGAGACCTTAATCGATCTACTGGTGGGCGCTAGCCCGGCCACCTCCTCCCAGATGTCTGAAGGACGAGCACTGGAGACAGGGATCCCCATCCAGAAAAGCCAGTGGTTGGTGTGGTATGAAGAAGAGATGGCAGTTCTGGGTCCCGGCATCTCTCAGAAGTACAAGGAGGAGGCTGCCCGCCGGGCACAGCGGAGACAGGAAGCAATGGAGCTTGAAAAAGGGAGTAACGCAATGTGGAGTGTAACCCCAACAATCCGGGAGCCTGTACGGATCACCCGGACAGAGTTTAAGCCATTTGATGAGGCTTCTGGAGATGTGGAGGGGTTCTTCAAAGACTTTGAGCAGCAAGTGTGCTGTGATGGAGGTGCCCCACTCAAGCTGGATGCGTTTGTTAGTGGGGCTCCTGAACGGAAGCTTGGCGGAGGCTTACCGAACCATTGATGCACTGCGGAATCGGGATTATAACATTGTAAAGCGGACTATCCTGGATTACCATGCTATCACCCCAGACTCATATAGGGCCAAGTTCTGAGACCTCCCAAGCACCACGGGGGTATCGTTTAGGATGTATGCACATAAGATGTCCGAGGCATGTCGGAGATGGCTGGAAGCAGAAAACGCCTTTACTGTGGAAGATGTTATACAGGCGTTCCTTATAGAACAATTTCTTGCCAAGTGCCCCGCAGACAGACGCATCCACCTTTGGGATTGGGGCAGTACTTAGCCAAGTGAACGCCGCCGGAGAAGAACATCCTGTTGCTTTTGCCAGTCGGAAACTACTGGATCGGGAAGTTGCCTATGCCACTATTGAAAAGTAGTGCCTTGCCATCGTATGGGCGCTAAAAAAATTGCAGCCCTACTTGTATGGCAGAGACTTTACAATTGTTACAGACCACAACCCCCTCACATGGCTGAATCGCGTATCAGGGGACAATGGACTATCTTATCCTTTGTGTGGTGGACTGAATATGGACCTTTTCGTATTTTTGCCTGAATAAAGGTCTTGGAATTGTTCACTCTTCGCTTGCTCTGTTGATTGTGTGATACCAGAGAAGGACCCCGTGATACAGGGAGAGGCCACAATCACAGCCCCAGGTGTGCAGGTAAGCCTGCACCGGGATCACAACCTTTAACCCCAGAAATTCCAGTCATCAGGACTGGTTCCAGACATTAACCCCACGTGTGCGAGTCAAACCCGCACTGAGATCATGACACTGAAGAGGCGGGTGGGCCAGTGCCTATGTTCAGCACATCTCAGTACGCATCAGATGATGAGACTCAGGTGCCACTTTCTGGTGCATACGGTGCTGGCGAGACTACCCAGGAGAAGCAGGTGTTTGAAGAGGGGAGTGTAGATGATGAGGTCCTTGACCCATCATGGCGTGAGGAACAGGAAGGTGGTGGGAGCAGCTCTGAGGAAGAGATTCCCCGAACGGCCAAAACAGGAGGGAGAGGGAGGGGGCAGACTTGGTTGCCTGTAGCCTCCACTTCGGCACCTGTTAGCAGCATTCCTCTTCCAAAACCCAAAACGGGCGCTCCCAGGACTTGCAGTGCGTGGTCCTTTTTTGACACAGTTGCAGATGACATTTGCTTTGTCAAATGCAAGCTGTGTCATCAGAAAGTCAAAAGAGGGAAAAGTGTCAGCAACCTGAATACCACAAATATGTGGAAACATGTGCGGACCAAGCATGTGGTGGAGTTACAAAGACACACTGAAGACATAGGCCAACCTACAGCACCACCTACCACCTCTTCAGCTCATGTTGTAGCCTCTTCCTCTAGCTCACACACAGCTGGTTTGGCTTCCTCACAGGATCGCCATGGAAGAACCTCTGGCACTGTTGTCCAGAGACCCAGTGACATTCCACCCACAGCACCACGTTCCCTGTCATCCTCACACTCCCAGGCCACTCTACAGCCATCGGCAGCACAGGCATGGGAGAAAAGGCAGCCATACTCGGCTAACCATCCCCGAGCACAGGCTCTGAATGCTGGCATTGCCAAATTACTAGCCCTTGAAATGCTCTCATTCAGGCTGGTGGAGACTGACACCTTCCGTAACTTCATGGCATTGGCAGTCCCAGAATACAATGTGCCCAGCTGCTTTTATTTCAGCAGGCAAGCCGTCCCTGCCCTGCAAAAGCATGTTGAGGGAAAAATTAAACATGCGCTACTAAACGCCGTCAGTAGCAAGGTCCACCTGACCACCGATGCGTGGACCAGTAACCATGGACAGGGACGATACCTTTCCCTCACTGCCCATTGGGTCAATGTTGTGGAGCCGGGTACAGATCTTGAGAGTGGCGCTGTACGTGTTCTGCCAACTCCAAGGATTACAGGAATCCAGTCTGTACACATTGACTCCTCCTCATACTCCAGTTCTCAGAATCAGCGCTGCAGGAGCCTGTTACGACCGATATGAGCACAGCCATGGGCAAACGTCAACAGGCCGTACTTAAATTAATTTCTTTTGGGAATCGCAGCCACACAGTGCAGGAGCTCTGCAATGCCATCAAGCAGGAGAGCGACGTGTGGTTTGTGCCAGCGAATCTCCAGCCAGGCTTGGTAGTGTGTGACAATGGCGGAAATCTGGTGGCAGCTCTGGGCCTAGGCAACCTCACTCACATCCCATGTCTGGCACATGTGCTCAACTTGGTCGTGCAGACCTTTCTGAGGGACTATCTGGATTTTGATGCACTGCTGCACAAGGTCCGCATAGAATGCGCTCACTTGCGGCGTTCCAGCATGGCAAGATCGCGCATTGCAGCTCTGCAGCGCCGATTCCGCCTTCCGGAACATCGCATCATATGTGACCTACCCACCAGGTGGAATTCAAAGTTATATATGTTGGAGCGGTTGTGTGAGCAGCAGGCAGCAGTAATGGAGTACCAGCTGCATCAGGCGCAAACAAGTCGCACTGTGCGCCGGTCACATTTCAGCACCACTGAGTGGGCCTCTATGAAGGACATCTGCCTCGTTTTGCATGCCTTCAATGATTCCACGCAGATGGCAAGTGCAGATGATGCACTAGTCAGCATGACTGTCCCCCTTATCTGCCTGCTTCAAAAACCACTGCAAGCACTAAGGGAGGAGGTTTTGGAAGAGGTGGAGGATGAGGAGTCACAAATGCCATCTGCTTCTGGACAGTCTGCGCAACGTGGTTCCTCACAAAGGCCTAGGCAGGGGACCCTTTGTGAGGAGGATGAGGAGGAGTCAATGGAGGAGGAAGACATCTCTCCAGAGGAGGGAGGTACACAATGCTCTAGTAGTCAGTATGTACAGCGAGGGTGGGGTGATGCAGAGCAGGCAGAGATGATGCCTCAAGCAGGGGACAGCGTTTCTTTGGCAGTTGGGAGTCTGCAGCACATGGTTGATTTCATGCTGCAGTGCCTGAGAAACGACCGCTGCATCGCCCACATTCTCAACATGGCTGATTATTGGGTGTACACCCTCCTAGATCCTCGCTACCGGGACAACTTACAAAGCCTCATAACACCATTGAACCGGGAGCGTAAAATGCGGGAGTACCAAGAGACACTGGTGCAGTCCATCATGTTCTCCATTCCACCTGAGAGCAGTGCTGCTAGTGCTTTACAAAGCAGCTCTGTGCGTCGAGGCAGTGGAGGAAGCTCTGCACAAAGAGGGCGCAGAGGAGGCGCCTCAGCACAAGGCAAGACCAGAATGGCCCAAATGTGGCAAAGTTTTGTGTGCCCGCCACAAATGTCTACACCATCACAGACGGCTCCAGTCAGCAGGAAGCAACGTTTCCGTCAGATGGTGACAGACTACATGTCTTGCCCTGTCAGTGTACTCCCAGACGGTTCTTCCCCCTTCAAGTTTTGGGTCTCTAAGCTGGATACATGGCCAGAGCTTAACCAGTATGCATTGGAGGTGCTGGCTTGCCCTGCTGCTAGTGTATTATCGGAACGCGTCTTTAGTGCCGCAGGTGGTGTACTAACAGACCGTCGCACGCGACTATCCTCCGATAACGTTGACCAGCTTACTTTTCTGAAAATGAACAAGGCCTGGATCTCACCAGAATTTGCCAGTCCTCTTCAAGAATAAATAATTGGTTGGCAACAGTATCCAGGTCTCCTGTTGTGTTCATGTTACTGCCACCTGAAATGTAATCCCTGGGCTCCAACATCGCCAGTTGTTGCTCAGAAGTGCCGTCTGCACAGAAAAAAACACTAGCTCCTGTGTTAGTGGGGTTCAGTAACGTCAGCTGCTCCCCAGCTGTGTGTCCGGTAATATCTCCTGCTCCCTCCACATTCAAACTACATCACATTTTACACTTGCTCCTAGTAGGCCTCAGCCTACACCATGATTGATCCTGGGCTCCAACATCGCCAGTTATTGCTCAGAAGTGCCGTCTGCACAGAAAAAAACACTAGCTCCTGTGTTAGTGGGGTTCAGTAACGTCAGCTGCTCCCCTGCTGTGTGTCCGGCAATATCTCCTGCTCCCTCCACATTCAAACTACATCACATTTTACACTTGCTCCAAGTAGGCCTCAGCCTACACCATGATTGATCCTGGGCTCCAACATCGCCAGTTGTTGCTCAGAAGTGCCGTCTGCACAGAAAAAAACACTAGCTCCTGTGTTAGTGGGGTTCAGTAACGTCAGCTGCTCCCCTGCTGTGTGTCCGGCAATATCTCCTGCTCCCTCCACATTCAAACTACATCACATTTTACACTTGCTCCTAGTAGGCCTCAGCCTACACCAAGATTGATCCTGGGCTCCAACACTGCCAGTTGTTGCTCAGAAGTGCCATCTGCACAGCGAAAAACACTAGCTCCCGTGTTAGTGGGGTTCAGTAACGTCAGCTGCTCCCCTGCTGTGTGTCCGGCAATGTCTCCTGCTCCCTCCACATTCAAACTTCATCACATTTTACACTTGCTCCAAGTAGGCCTCAGCCTACACCATGATTGATCCTGGGCTCCAACATCGCCAGTTGTTGCTCAGAAGTGCCGTCAGCACAGAGAAAAACACATGCTCCAGTGTTAGTGGGGTTCAGTAAAGCCAGCTGCTCCCCTTCTGTGTGTCCGGCAAAGTCTACTGCTGCCTCCACATTCAAACTACATCAGATATAAAACTTGCTCTAATTAGGCCTCAGCCTAAACCCTGATTGAACCTGGCTCCAACACCGCCAGTTGCTGCTCAGAAGTGCCGTCTGCACAGAGAAAAACACATGCTCCAGTATTAGTGGGGATCAGTAACGCCAGCTGCTCCCCTGCTGTGTGTCCGGCAATGTCTACTACTGCCTCCACATTCACACTACTACTGATTTCAAACTTGCTCCAATTAGGCCTCTGGCTCCACTCTGCCTCTAGTATTTTCCCTGGCCTCTGTCCACATTCCCACTACTAGTAGTGGGAATGTGGACAGAGCAGGAGACATTGCCGGACACACATCAGGGGATCAGCTGACGTTACTGAACCCCAGTAACACGGAAACAAGTGTTGATTGTGCAGACGTCACTTTGCCACCAATACTTAGTCCTGTCGTGTTGCGGTCGGGTTAGCCGAGTCTATGATGCCTGCAGTTTATGGGCTTCCTATGTGGGCTGCGGGATCTGGCAACAAAAGCTGGTTCCGTAGTGCCAAAAGGACAAGCACCCCCTGTAGGACTGTGGGTTTCGGTAACTGCGGCCGGCTCGCGGCCTTGCAACTTTGCTTTTCATGGGTACCTTCTGCTACCCATCCTGGTTCCAGCACCATCAGCTGGTTCTCGGTAGTGCCTTTGACTCTTGTAGCTTCTGCTACCCATCCGGGTTCCAGCACCGTCAGCTGGTTCTCGGCAGTGCCTTAGGCTTAGGTGCCTCCTTCTCGGTATCCGAGTTCCAGTAACGTCTGCTGGTCCTTGGTAGTACTTTCTAGCACAGGTACCTCCTGCTTAGTAACCGGGTTCCAGCACCGTCAGCTGGTTCTCGGCAGTTCCTCAGCCTTCTTGTACCTTCTGCTACATTTCCAAGTTCAAGCTTGGAAAAAAAAAGAATAATAGGAAGAAGGTGAAGAAGAAGAAGAAGATGAATAAGGTGAAGAAGAAGTTGATGAAAAAGATGCTGCTGCGGCTGAGGATCATGAAGGAGAAAGTGTGGGAGAAGTAAAAAAGGTGAAGAGCATGGAAGTAGTGAAACATACATATCTGACAAAATTTAAAAAAGAGTAACATTGTCAATATCATTGTAACTCCGAACGTCTTTAAAAAAAAAAAAAATATTCCTGCTATTCCATTTGATTGGGCTAAACCTCTATGCCTTTAATGTTTCCTCCACCTCCCCCAATACATTCTACATTATTCTTAGTTGTTTTTCTTCATGTAGAATTAACCTACAAGGAAAGAAAGGGTTTTTTTAATTCCGATATTTCTGTCCCATTGACTTGCATTGGTTTCCGGTATCGGAATCGGCGATACCTGATACTTTTTTGGTATCGGTCCGATCCAATCCGATCCGATATTTCACGATATCGGATGGTATTGCTCAACACTAATCAATACCCTTCAAAGGAATAGGCATCTGCAGAGGAATCATAGGAAAGCCACAACGTTTAGCAAAGTCCAAATCCATCGGATTCAAAGCTGCTCATGAATCTACAAAAGCCTTAGCGGAAAATGTGGATAAGGAGCAGATCAGAGTAATTGCCAAAAGAAACTTAGGTTGTACACTGCCCACAGCAAATGTGTGTGCAAATCGTTTCTCTCATTTAGGGCAGACTGAAATAACATGAGAGGCGTCTCCACAGAAAAAACACATCTTATTACGCCTTCTAAAGTCCTGACGTTGCGCCCTAGACAAAACCCTATCACATTGCATAGGTTCAGACGTTTGTTCAAAAGGTTGCAACGCCTCTCGTGTAGTTTTACGTTCACGTAAACGCCGATCAACTTGAATGGCTAATGACATAGAATCATCAAGACCAGAGGGAACAGGAAATACCACCATCATATCTTTTATGGTCTCTGATAAACCCTTCCGAAAGAGAGCTGCCAATGCACCATCATTCCATGTAGTAAGGACAGCCCACTTTCGGAATTTTTGACAGTATAACTCTGCAGAATCCTGACCCTGGTTCAATGCCAATAGTGTTTTCTCAGCTTGATCAATAGCATTAGGTTCATCATACAACAACCCCAAGGCCTGAAAAAATGCATCCACATTAGTCAGGATAGGATTTTCAGGTGTCAGAGAAAAAGCCCAATCCTGAGAATCGCCGCGTAGCAAGGAGATGACAATTTTAACCTGCTGCACAGAGCTCCCCGATGAGTTAGGCTTCAAGGCAAGAAATAATTTACAATTATTCTTAAAATTCAAAAATTTAGGCCGATCCCCAGAAAACACATCAGGAGTAGGGATCTTTGGTTCAACAGCATGTGACTGAGAGAGCTAGGTGGAAATTCCCCGCACTTCTGCAGCGAGCTGCTCCACACGATCAGACAATTGCTTAATCTCCATTAGAAAAGAAATCCTCCTACGGCCCCAGAGAAAAAGAGGAAAAAATACATATAAAAAAAAAAATTCTGACACTTTTTTTTCTCTTTAACAATTTTTTCCTGCTTTTGAGTACCCTAGAATCTGCAGTATGGCTGGTGATTCTGTTATGAATGGTTCACCGAGGAGGAAAAAAAAAACAAGCCAAGTCACAGAAAAACAGAGAGGTTGGTAACCACGCGGATTGTAGACCCCTGATCCTAACCACACAACTAACAACAGCCGTGGAGCTTACCTACGATGATTCTAGATGCCTCGTCACAGCCGGAGGACTAAATAAGCCTGAAGCAAGAAAAGGGGAAATCTAAAATTGCCCCAGAGCAGACCCCAAAGGAATAGACAGCCCCCACACATGTATTGATGGTGAGACAAGATGAAAACACGAACACAGATAGGAAAATAGGCTGAGCAAACGATGGGGCCCACACTAGCTAGAAAGGACAGGAAAGGAAAGATACTGTCTGCAATCATGCCAAAAAAAACCTGCAAAAATGTCCAACACTTCTGATAGCAAAAAATACCCTGAAGTCACTAGACTTCTCCCACTATATCAGCACTCTGGCATATTCTGAGAACAGAGCAAAAAGAGGCCACTCTAATAAAGGACAAAAAGCAAACTGGCACATACAGTGACATAAGAGCGGAAATTCAGCACAGCCCCAGCCGAGGCTGGCTGACCACACAAAAAACTGAATAGACCAAATCAAATGTGAACATTAGCAAAGACAACTTAGCTTGAGATGGCAGGAACTGAGCTGGAAACTAAGATCTCAGGAGGCAGGAAAAAATCACCAGCATGGGAATAGGGAGTCGGCTGTCTTAAATCCAGTCTGAGACTCCAGATGTCAAATCCTCTTCCTCATCATCAGGTGGCAGGTCTCTGTTAATTAGATCAGCTTCACTACCTCCTGCCACAACCAGAGGGAGCCCAGAAAGAGAACTCACAACTCCTATGTCAGCACAGCCAGCTCCCTCACCAGAAACCAGAGGCAGACCAGAAAATGAGTTCACAACAGGCTATAATGTATTCTATGGAGGGCTGCACTTATACTCTGAGGGGGCTACATTATATTCTGTGGAAGGGCTGCATTATACTATATGAGGGGAGCTGCATTATACCCTATTAGAGTGCTACATTATATTCTATGGGGGCAGCATTATACTTTATGAGGGGGATGCATTATATTTCATGAGGGAGGCTACATTATATTCTATGAAAGGAGCTACATTATATTCTATGAGGGGGCTACATTATATTCTATGAGGGGGCTACTTTATATTCTATGAGGGGGGCTATTTTATATTACCTTATATTATACCCTGATATTAGCGTGTTTTACCTCACAATTGGTTGTCTTGTATTTATTTCTATGTAGCTACATAGTGGGCCCCAAGAATGATTTTCTCTGGTGGGCCCAAGGAGCTCCAGTCCGACGCTGCTAGGACCCCTACTCTTCTCCATCTATACCCTTGGCCTGGGACAACTCATAAATTCCCATGGATTCCAGTACCACCTTTATGCTGATGACACTCAGGTCTACCTTTCTGGCCCAGATGTCACCTCTCTGCACTCCAGAATCCCAGAATGTCTATCAGCCATGTCTTCCTGCACCTGCGGACCTGCACAGCTAAATGTCTCGACTTACTGTAATAATTTCGGTACAAATTTCTGGGATATTCCACATGAATTCCCCCTGCACAAAAAGGCCTAAATAGGTAGGCATAAAGTGTAATGTGCGCAACTGTGCCATATGTTTTTAAGAAATTGAAAATGCTAGATTGGGAAGCTGCTTCATGTGGGATCACAACCAGAACCCTGTCAAGAATGGCAGTATGGTTGTGGGATGTACTGCAAGAGACTTTTTATATTAAAGTTGGAAAAAATCATGGCCAGGTGGCTTTACAAAGTAGGATGGCACCCAAAAATAGAGGTAGAATTTAAGCATTTGACATTACTCTATTAAAACAATGAAATGAGCTTAAAATATTATTATTAAAAATGTGAACACTTTGCGGCAAAGGCTAAGCTTCGATGCAAGTTTTGATATTGTGACATGCACCGCCGGGGCTGTCACCAGGAATTTCAGCGCCTCATACTGGAAAAATGTTCAGGCCACCTTCAGAGACTGCCCAGGGTCTACCACAGCTCCGCCTCCAACCCTCGGACCTTCTACAGTCCCACTGCCCACTCTTGTAAAAACTCCATTTCTGCACCATGTCCTCACCAATCACACATTAGCAGTTCCCATCAAACACCATATCCAATACATAGCCATCAGTTTTTGTTTTGCCTAAAAGATTTTTGAAGCCGCCACCACAAGGTACACTATTTTAGCTGGGCCCTACTCTACTCTAACCTATTAAACATATCTTAAAATATCCTGTACTTTTTAAGTTATATTTTTCTTTATTTTTATTTAAGGGAATGAGTCACATACATTTTTTCAAACAACTAATAATACCACATACAAGAATCAAATACCACCATACCACGACCAGACCACATATTACCAGCACATAGTGAACGAATAATGCTACATACAAGGGACAAATACCAGCACACAATGACGAGACCACATATCATCACCACATAATGATCAAATAATACCACATACAAAGGACAAATACTGCCACACCATGACCAGACCACATATTACTACCACATAGTGACCAAATAATACCACATACAAGGGACAAATACCACACACCATGACCAGACTACATATTACTACCACATAGTGACCAAATAATACCACATAAGGGACAAATACTGCCACACTATGACCAGACCACATATTACTACCACATCGTGACTGAAAAATGCCACACACAAGGAACAAATACTGCAACACCATGACCAGATCACATATTATCATATAGTGATCAAATAATACCACATACAAGGAACAAATATCCCCATACAATGACCAGACCACATATTACTACCACATAGTGACTGAATAATACCACATACAAGGAACAAATACTGCTACACCATGACCAGACTACTTATTACCATCTCATAGTGACTGAATACTACCACACATAAGGGACAAATACCAGCACATCATGACTAGATCACATATGACCACACAGTGACTAAATAATAACACAAACAAGGAATAAATACCATCACACTGTGACCAGACCCCATATTACCGTAGCATAGTGATCAAATAATACCACATACAGAGGACAAATACCATCACACCATGACCAGACCACATATTACCATCATATTGTGCCCGAATGCTACAATACTGATCATTAATAAAAATGCACAATACTAATATTGCCATAAGTGCTGTTATACTCAGGAATTCTGTAGATAATGTACAGTGTATAGTGTCAGTGTACAGGTAATACAGTGGCACACCGGGCCCCATACGCCAGCAAGGGCAGTAATGCCCTGATGGCGGCCCTGTGCACCACACCACATGTCTAAATGGCAACAAAAGACATTACTACAACATGACATCTTAACACACTGTGGGGTGGGATCTGCTGCCTCCGCTACATGCAGGCGCGAGATCCTTACATCACCTAATATAAGTTCCCATGTTGTGCCGCACAGAAATGATCGCAGAGCATAGGCGCCGGTGACGTCACAAGAAAGAGAGGAGGCGGTGCCCGGAGGCCAGAGGGAGATGATGGACGGCTGTGAGGTGCTTGAGTCAGGAGGAGAAAACATACCTCCATGACTCAATAGAGGTTTGGTGGGACATTTATAAAAGTCATTAGTTCAGCGTTCCTAGGGATAATAAACATAAGTGCCACCTTCACAGAATGCAGCCTTAGTGCTGCTGATGGAGGCTCTTTTACTTTAATAGGGGGGTGACAGATTCCCTTTAATTCAAATTTTGCCTTGCGCTCACTCGTTTCTATTTAAAAATGATTGCAAACCTGATTGATACAACCTCTATGATTGAGAAGAGCAAAGAACCAAATCATTAAATATCCTTGTAGTGTTTCACATTGTTCAATGTGGCACTCAACATTTCATCATCATCTCTTGTGAGAATTTATCCAACATCTGGTTGAACATACGATAATATTTACATTATTTTGTTTGTTTTGTTTTTTCATTTTTGTTTTTTCCTGAAAAAGATACTTGGCTAACAACAATCTGAATCTGGATTCAGGAGAAAAGCCATTTTCATTTTACTCAGGAGGTAATAGTTTTTTGGGGGTATCCTCCTCTCTTGGCCAAAGTACAGATCATTTACAAAGAACATCTCTCACTTTCTGGAGGACCAGTCCTGTGCTACATTACACAAGGATGTGAATAGACTTTATGTCATGCTTTATTTTACATGTGGTGGTGCTGCAGGGAAGTTGAATTCCTCCTAGATTACAGCTGAGCTGATCGTTGGGATTAAATGCAACTGGACACTTTGTGAACAGCTAATTGACGTAGGAAATATCCAACACATAGAAATTGTGAAAAGCAAAGAACATTTTAACACAACATTACCAATATTGTACAAGGCACAGTTCATATCACAATCCTTGGATATGTCGAATGAAAATTTCGATTAACATTCACTTCCTTGTCTCGCATAGATAAAGATTTTGCGTGAGAAAAGTTTATGAGACCATTTTTAAAAATTTGTTCCAAAATTTCTTATATGCTTCATTGACATCACTGTTTCTTACACTGTATATCAAAGGGTTTAGAGCGGGCGTCGCTGCTCCATATAAAAGGGCGATATACTTCTGTTTCGATGAATAAGTATTGGCCGGTGCCATGTACATAGTAATGGTGGCTCCATAGTACATGAACACAACGGTCAGATGAGAAGCACAAGTAGAAAAAGCTCGAGACTTCCCAGAACGAATCTTTACTACTGAGTAGATAATACAAACGTAAGACGCCACGATAAAGACAAAAGGAAGTAAAAGTGTGAATAACCCTAAAACAAAGATGGTCATCTTATGAAAGGAGACGTCTCCACATGCCAGGCTCAGAACAGCGATCAACTCACACACAAAGTGGTCAACCTTATTTTCTCCACAGAAAACAAGAGGTTTTAAAATCATGGGAATCGTTGATATGAAAAAATTTCCAACCCACAAAATGGCTGTAATGTTGGTGCAAACCTTCCAGTTCATAATGACGGTGTAATTCAATGGAAGGCGGATCGCTACATACCGGTCATACGCCATCACGGCCAGTAGTAAGCACTCAGTCTCTCCAAGGAAAATTCCAGTGTTGATCTGTGCCAGACACCCAATAATAGAAATTGTCCTCTTCCTAGAAAATACATCAATCATCATTTTTGGAAGAGAATTAGATGAGTAGCAGACATCTATAAGGGATAAATGACATAGGAAATAAAACATCGGCGTGTGCATCTGAGAGCTGGCCACCACGATAAAGATCAAAAAGACGTTTCCCAAAATAGTCAAGACATAAAAAATTAAGAACAAAATGAAAAGTAAAATTCTTATCTGTAAACTTTGTGAAAATCCAGTGAGAATAAATTCAGTCACCTGGGTCTGGTTAATGGGCATCATATTGCCAAGGTGAACGAGTAACCCTAAAATGAGAAAACACAATGGGGGTTAAGCTTATATGAAGGACAAGCAATACCAAAAATCAAGAGCTTGAGAAGCAATTTGTCACATGTCCACCTGAACCTGCTCCTGTGACCTCCGCGTCACTTTCTACTTTGTAGATGTAGACGCCTTGTAGATTGAAACTATATAATAACTACAAAACCTCACATTCTCTGCGGAGAAACGTTTCGGACAACACTAACACTATTATTTTTAAGGCGCCAGCAAGGAGCAAGGTTAGAGTTGGGATCACTTTGTACTTTGATATGTGCCTGTGAACCTAGATTACTTAATCACTGTAGATTATAAGAGTATGTGCACATGGAGCTTTTTGAATTTTTTTGAGTGGGTTCACACAAAAATAAAAACACTTGAAAAATCATTCACAAAATGCTTGAAAGACTCTTCCTATATATTTCTATTGTAAAACCCCTTTGCTTGTGATATGTTCAGGGTTTTCAGCATTTTTTCCATTTCAGGTATCGCTGCACACAGCTCAAGCAATCGGATGATCGCATCATCAAGTCCCATAAAGGGGGCACACAAGAACAGTAAAGAGTAAAAAAAATTTAAAGTTCAAATCGCTGAAATTACATTTTTTTTGGTCACCGTAGTTCCGCAAAAAAAATGCTGTTAGGAACTATCACAAAGACACATCTATCCCAACATGGTATTATTAATAATAATAATATTCATATAACATTATTCATGTAGCGCCAACATATTCTGCCACAGTTTACAATGAAGCGGGGAGATGTACAGACAATAAAAACAATACAATGTAACACATAAGGGCAGCACGGTGGCTCAGTGGTTAGCGCTGGGTTCGAATCCCACCAAGGACAACATCTTCAAGGAGTTTGTATGTTCTCCCCGTGTTTGTGTGGGTTTCCTCTGGGTACTCTGGTTTCCTCCCACACTCCAAAGACATACTGATAGGGAATTTAGATTGTGCAAACTGTAAAGCGCTGCAGAATATGTTAGCGCTATATAAAAAAATAAAGGTTATTATTATTATGTTTCAACAGTTACAGGAGGAGTGAGGGCAGTTACCATGTGCTATGGGTGCAAATTAAAAACATCATCTCGCCCCACAAAAAATAAGCCCTCACACAACTCCATCGGCGGAAAAATAAAAATGTTACGGGTCTCGGAAAATGGTGAGATAACCCAAAAAATTTTTTGGCAAACTTCTGATTTTTTTTGTTTACCACTAAAATAATTTAAAAAAACTGGACCTATTTGGTGTTGCCGTAATCATATTGATGAGTAGAATAATATTAGGAGGTAATTTTTGCCACAAAATGGACACTTTGAAAACAATTCCAAAAAAACAATGGCAGAATTGTGGGGGGTTTTTCACAATTTCCCCGCACTTGGAATTTTTTTCCCATTTTCGAATGTCGTAAAGTGAATGGTGTCATTCAAAAGTACAACTCGTACTGCAAAAAACATGCCCTGATATGTCTTTGCGGACAGAAAAATAAAAGAGTTATGGCTCTGGGAAGAAGGGGAGGAAAAAACAGAAACTGGCTGTGGCGTGAAGGGGGAAAAGTGGCTCCAGATGGAATCTGCTCCAAACTACGCACTAGCGAATCAAAATACTTGAAAAACGCTTCATGGAAAAAAATCTCAGAAATTTTTTTAAAAACGCTTCAAAATCGCTTCCGAAAACTAAAACCTCCCCCAAACTTATCCCAAGGGTATTTGCTCACAATGTCTTTTTTGGGTGGATTCTATGTGGAATCTGCCTAAAAAAGTGCTGCAAAAGTGCCACAAAACGTGAGTGTAGTTCCCAGAAATGTACTAACAGGTTGCGTTTTTTGTCACATCCCTACTTCAGTGGTTATAAGAAGTAACATGCTCATTCTTTCGGCGGCTTTGGCTAGGTACCGGTTCACAGTTCTTGACTAACACTGTGAGCACACAGCCTTAGGTTCTGTTCACATTGCTTCTTTTGCCGCTGGCCTTAACAGATCAGAAGATGCTGCAAGATCGTAAACCTGAGTTTACAATTCTTCATCGAATCCTGAGTATTTTTGTTTTTCTACCAACATTTTTTAGCAGTTTTTCTTATTTTTTTCTGCATTTTTTTCATTGATTCCTGTACATTTCTGCTACAGTTTTTTGCAGCAAAACCACTCAACCCCTTCAAGCCCTGCTATGTGTATCACAAGTGATCAGAAGATCGCAGCTTTAAGTCTCCTAAGGAGACTATTGAAGCAAGTAAAAAAGTGTAAAAAAAGTTTTTAAAAAATATTTTAAAAATGTAAAAGTTGAAATCACCTCCCTTTTGCCCCATTCAAAATAATACAATAAAAAAATTAATAATACACATGTGGTATTGCCACATTCAGAAACACGAGATCTATCAAGATCTAAAAAGAATTAATCCAATTGGTAAACTGCGTAACAAGAAGAAAATTAAAAATGCCAGAACTGTTTTTTTTTGTGGCCGCAGCAATGCAATAAAATACAATAACCGGCGATCAAAACATTGTATCTACCCCAAAATTGTATCGATTAAAACTTTAGTTTGATGCACAAAAAACAAGTCCTCAGACAGCCCCAAATCCAGAAAATGGAGACGTTACAGGTCTCGGGAAATGGCGACTTTTATTTTTTAACAAATGTTGGATTTTTTAGTCAATATTTAAATAAAAAAGAACCTATGTCTGTTTGGTGTATGAGAATTCATAATGACCTGGAGAATCATAATGGCAGGTCAGTTTTAGAATTTATTGAGCATAGTAAAAAGGCTAAAAAAAATTGTGAAATTGCTCTTTTTTTTGCAATTTTACAGCACTTGAATTTTTTTCCTGTTTTCCAGTAAATTATAGGGTTAAGTAAATGGTGTAATTGAAAAGTACAACTTGTCTCCCAAAAAACAAGTTCTCACCCTGCCATATTGATGGAAAATAAAAAAGTTATGGCTCTTAGAGGAAAGGGAGAGAAAAACAAAAATTGGAAAATGGCCAATGGTGAAGAGGTTAAAAAAGTTTTTATTATTTTAGCATTTCTAGTGAATTTTAGCATAACATAATGAGTGTCTTCCTAACAGAAAATGCATGAAGAATACAGACGTCAATCCTTTTTAATGCTTTCCTTTATTTTAAAGCCTGAAGAATATAAAAAGGGCTCCCGAACACATGAACAGTAAGACTGTTACATAGAAATGAATGAAGTATCATTTCTCCTTGCGGAGAATAACATGCTAAGCATGTCAAGGTGAGGAGACTTAAAGCCGCAATGCTCCTCTGGGAAATATGCTAATTATGCAAATTGCCTCTTCAGAGAGGAAGAGGACTAGAACTCTAGTGCCACCTATTGGAGGTAGCAATCCTAAAAGTCAATGTTGACCCTTTAACGAGCCTAGTTACATGACTTAGGATAAAAGCCAAGCCAGAATCTCCATTTGCATTTGCACAATCCTTTGAGCTTTTGAGACATTTTTCACACAAATAAAAAGCAGAAAAAGATGCTGTGTGAACATACTTTTACTCTATCCAGAAACTTAGAGCCTTTAAAAAAACAGGTCTGCTCTATATCACCTATATCAAAATGTTTAATAATTTAACAAAATATCTTTGTATTTCTTTATTGGCTTCTCGTACTGGTTTATAGAAATATGACAAAATTAAAATTGAAAATGTACATGTGCCTAAAAAGTTAGAACCGTGGCTGTTAGCAATGAAAATTATAGTTTTTTAAGTAAAATTTAACAAATAAGTATCACATGACCCCAATAACTTTTGCAAAAAGAGTAAAACTTAAAAAATAAAACACTTAAAAAATGTACAACTGAACTAAACTAAAAAAAGTAAAACGAACTAAACTTAAAAAACGTAAAACAAACTAAACTTAAAAAACGTAAAACGGAACTAAACTTAAAGAACGTAAAATGGAACTAAACATAAAAAACGTAAAACGGAACTAAACTTAAAGAACGTAAAACGGAACTAAACTTAAAAAACGTAAAACGGAACTAAACTTAAAGAACGTAAAACAGAACTAAACTTAAAGAACGTAAAACGGAACTAAACTTAAAAAACGTAAAACAGAACTAAACTACAAAAAGTAAAACGAACTAAACTTAAAAACCGTAAAACAAACTAAACTTAAAAAACGTAAGACGGAACTAAACTTAAAGAACGTAAAACGGAACTAAACTTAAAAAACGTAAAACGGAACTAAACTTAAAGAATGTAAAACGGAGCTAAACTTAAAAAACGTAAAACGGAACTAAACTTAAAAAACGTAAACCGGAACTAAACTTA
Source organism: Dendrobates tinctorius (assembly GCF_039654945.1). Lineage (NCBI taxonomy): Eukaryota > Metazoa > Chordata > Amphibia > Anura > Dendrobatidae > Dendrobates > Dendrobates tinctorius. Next base: position 12,982,553 of record NW_027361998.1, on the reverse strand, counting down.
AAGAACGTAAAACGGAACTAAACTTAAAAAACGCAAAAGGGAACTAAACTTAAAGAATGTAAAACAGAACTAAACTTAAAAAAAGTAAAACGGAACTAAACTTAAAGAACGTAAAACGGAACTAAACTTAAAAAAAGTAAAACGGAACTAAACTTAAAAAACGTAAAACGAACTAAACTTAAAAAATTTAAAACGGAACTAAACTTAAAAAACGTAAAACGAACTAAACTTAAAAAACGTAAAACGGATCTAAACTTAAAAAAGTAAAACGAACTAAACTTAAAAAATGTAAAACGAACTAAACTTAAAAAACGTAAAATGGAACTAAACTTAAAAAACGTAAAACGAACTAAACTTAAAAAATGTAAAATGGAACTAAACTTAAAAAACGTAAATTGAACTAAACTTAAAAAACGTAAAACGAACTAAACTTAAAAAACGTAAAACAAACTAAACTTAAAAAACCTAAAACGGAACTAAACTTAAAAAACGTAAAACGGAACTAAACTGAAAAAATGTAAAACCATCTAAACTTAAAAAACGTAAAATGGAGCTAAATTTAAAAAACGTAAAATAGAACTAAACTTAAAAAGCGTAAAACAAACTAAACTTAAAAAGCGTAAAACGAACTAAACTTAAAAAATGTGAAACGGAACTAAACTTAAAAAATGTAAAATGAACTAAACTTAAAAAACGTAAAATAGAACTAAACTTAGAAAGCGTAAAACAAACTAAACTTAAAAAGCGGAAAACGAAGTAAGCTTAAAAAATGTAAACCGGAACTAAACTTAAAAAATGTAAAATGAACTAAACTTAAAAAGCGTAAAATGGAACTAAACTTAAAAAGCGTAAAACTAACTAAACTTAAAAAACGTAAAACGGATCTAAACTTAAAAAATGTGAAAAAGAACTAAACTTAAAAAATGTAAAACAAACTAAACTTAAAAAACGTAAAATGGAACTAAACTTAAAAAATGTGAAACGAACTAAACTTAAAAAATGTAAAACAAACTAAACTTAGAAAACATAAAATGGAACTAAACTTTAAAAACGTAAAACGGAACTAAACTTAAAAAATGTAAAATGAACTAAACTTAAAAAACGTAAAATGGAACTAAACGTAAAACGGAACAAAACGTAAAAAATGTAAAATGAACTAAACTTAAAGAATGGAAAACGGAACTAAACTTAAAAAACGGAAAACGGAACTAAACTTAAAAAACGTAAAATGGAACTAAACTTAAAAAACGTAAAACGGAACTAAACTTAAAAAACTTGAAAAATGTAAATATTAGCTAAACTTCAAAAATGAAACTTAACTAAACCTAAAATACTTAAAAAAATTTAACTAAACTTAAAAAAGCTTAAACACCATGAAACTTAATTAAACTTGAGAAATTTAAAATGTAAAAAATTTAAAATCTTAAAATGTAAGTGATAAATTAAAAAACATCAAATATCTGAATGTTTCATGATATACATTAATACAAATTTACTGATGGCTACATATTAATGTAAAACTTAATGTATGATTGTCAGAAATCAGAGGAGCAAAAAAGCATCAAGATAGGTAAATCCTTGTTTTTCAGTCCACCCAAAAATGAATGGATGTTAGTTCACTAAGCCCAGGGTGAAAGAGGTCAAACTTTGTGCTGAATTACGGGACCAAATATCAGATGACCACTATAGGAACGGTCCACTTTGTAGCGATTTCGGAATGATCAAGCAACAAAAAAAAAATACACCACAGCCAATGAAAAGAGCCGACGCTGCGGCCACATCTGCTCGCTTTGTTGCGTTTCACTTCCTATTTTGTTCCTTCAAATATTCATTTCATAAATGGGAAGAGAACGGGGATAAATTCTATCATTTTCATAAGTAAATGCAAATATAATGTCACTTTACACCTAGATACTAGAAGTAACCCCAGCTTCGCTTCCTAGAGCCATAACCTTTTATAACTTATCACTTTTTTTAATAACTTAAAACTTTTTTTTTTTACAACTTTTATATTTCTTTACTTTTTTCCATACTCATGGCCATATGAGACTTGATTCTTTGTGGGACAAGTAGTAATTGTGAAAAACTTTTCTTATTTTAAAGCATAATGTAAAAAAAGGAAAACAAATGATCCAATTGGGATGAAATTATGAAAAAAATGCAAATCTGCCATTGTTTTGGGGGGTTTTGTTCATTATTTAGTAAATACAATCTGGTTATTCACCAAATCATTCCGATAACTGATCTTCTATAGTTTTAGGAAGCCAAAACCGAAACGTGCGTCGAGGTTTTTGTGCACACGCAGGACTTTAACCCCTTAAGGTAATTGTTATATTCCAGTATAACCTCTACGTTTTTCCTTTGGCAATTTTTTTAATTATCTCATAAATTGTTGATACATTGCATCGTGCAATTTCATATATATATATATTTTTTTTTATTGCATCTTTGCACATGGACTACTTATGAACCTATTAATTTTTTGCCCTTTATAAAATTGCACATGTTGATTCTTTTTACCAGAGACATACTTTTATATTACCGTAATTTATATTGCCTCGTGGGTTTCTATCTAATTCATACTTTATATGATATCTTCCTATTTATGCTGTTGTGCATACACTGGGTTTTTTTTAATCATTTTTAAGCTATTTTGCCATTATGGTAATATATGAATTTAAACTAATTAATATTTCTATTATACACATTTCCTGTTTGGAAGTCTCTTTTTAATCTGCGTCTTGGTATTGGGTTTAATTGTAACAGACCAGCAGAGAGATGTGTGCAGCTCACAGAGCATTGTCTACACTGATACAATGTAACAAACCAGCAGAGAGATGTGTGCAGCTCACAGAGCATTGTTTACACCGACACAATGTAACAGACCAGCAGAGAGATGTGTGCAGCTCACAGAGTATTGTCTACACTGATACATTGTAACAGACCAGCAGAGAGATGTGTGCAGCTCACAGAGCATTGTCTACACTGATTCACTGTAACAGACCAGCAGAGAGATGTGTGCAGCTCACAGAGCATTGTCTACATGGATACATTGTTACAGACCAGCAGAGAGATGTGTGCAGCTCACAGAACATTGTCTACACTGATACACTGTAACAGACGAGCAGAGAGATGTGTGCAGCACACAGAGCATTGTCTGCACTGATACACTATAACAGACCAGCAGAGAGATATGTGCAGCTCACAGAGCATTGTCTACACTGATACACTGTAACAGACCAGCACAGAGAAGTGTGCAGCTCACAGAGCATTGTCTACACTGATACATTGTAACAGACCAGCTGAGAGATGTGTGCAGCTCACAGAGCATTGTCTACACTGATACATTGTAACAGACCAGCAGAGAGATGTGTGCAGCTCACAGAGCATTGTCTACACTGATACATTGTAACAGACCAGCAGAGAGATGTGTGCAGCTCACAGAGCATTGTCTACACTGATACACTGTAACAGACCAGCAGAGAGATGTGTGCAGCTCACAGAGCATTATCTACACTGATACACTGTAACAGACCAGCAGAGAGATGCGTGCAGCTCACAGAGCATTGTCTACATGGATACATTGTAACAGACCAGCAGAGAGATGCGTGCAGCTCACAGAGCATTGTCTACACTGATACATTGTAACAGACCAGCAGAGAGATGTGTACAGCTCACAGAGCATTGTCTGCACTGATACACTGTAACAGACCAGCAGAGAGATGTGTGCAGCTCACAGAGCATTGACTACACTGATACATTGTAACTGACCAGCAGAGAGATGTGTGCAGCTCACAGAGCATTGTCTACACTGATACACTGTAACAAACCAGCAGAGAGATGTGTGCAGCTCACAGAGCATTATCTACACTGATACACTGTAACAGACCAGCAGAGAGATGCGTGCAGCTCACAGAGCATTGTCTACACTGATACACTGTAACAGACCAGCAGAGAGATATGTGCAGCTCACAGAGCATTGTCTACAATGGACACAATGCTTACACTTATCAACAGAGATTAGCACTATTTTGTACAGGGTTCCTTAAAGGTCTGCTACAAAGTGGAAGACATTTGCTCCCATCTTGCTGCCACCACGGTGATGATGGGATAAAACCTTTTTGCTTAGCTTCACCTTAGTGTATTGTCTCCAGGATAAACAGCAGGAGCAGAAGATCAGGGAGGGAGCAGCAGCCGAGCTGCAGGTTGTAAGATATGTAAAAACAAAGACTCGTGAACCTGTAACGAAATAAACAGAAAAGAAAGCAAACGATATAAAAGAAATACAAAGCCTCGTAAACCTTTCCCATTTTATTAACGGTACATTAGCTTCTTTAAGCAATAAAATCCCTATTTATAAAGACGATGTGACCCCTGAGAATAGAAGGATGTCATTAGAGATTTTAATTAATTGCTTTCAATTACATATGTAAGAAAATAGATGTAAAGTAAAATAATGTATTCTTATGGGAATAAGGGAAATAACAACATTACGTAGACAGTAGATGAATGCACATTAATCTGGGGTAATTTTTTGGGTTGGGTCGGGCACATGAGGGTATATCACTTGTAAAATCATGTCTACACGAAGCTTCATGCAAGCAATCACAGTATGTCTTACTCCAAAGTATGGAGCTCTAGGGAATCCATGTGAAGTCTTACTGGCTCCAAGCTCTTCCACGGCCATGAAACATTATTCTTGGTATTACCTCCTAATGATGAAACCTTTCCAACAGGTAGAGATTGTCCAAAACAAAGATCTTCTTTAACCATTATGGGCTAATAACATCTGAGCATTTCTTTGCTGAGATAAGAGTGATTATATGTAGGCACCAACCACTGGATAAGGCCAGCATAGCTGGAGAGCTGCGCTAGGTAACTCAGCAAGGCAGCCTGACACAGAGAGGAGCAGAACGGCGAACACAGTGAGTAGCACAGTGCTGAAATGGTGTGCGAGTAACCGCCATAAAAAATGTCATGTCCTCCTGAGCTAGAGACAGTGATAAACTGAAAAATTAAAACCATTATGGGCAGTAAATATTACTCTGCACCAATAAATAGCCTTTAAAGGCTCTGGTATATTTCTTTACATTATCATTAGTGATGATCGAATAGTGAAATATTTGGATTCAGGAAAATGGTCACGAATAATTTCTAATATCCGTGTACCAAATAACAAATCCAATACAAGTCAATGGGAAAGCCGAATAGTTTTCTGCTGGACCCAACAAACCGGTCTGTGGGGCCTGAGAAAAAAGCTGAAGTTGATGGGAAAGAGCTAAAACTAAATGGGGACAGCATGGAGAAGATGCCTGCATGCCTTTCTGACTCACATATGGTATGTGAGAACAATATTGTCAGACTATTGCACCGGTTTTACGGATTTATAAAAATACCTACCAAACCTAACCAAATTTTTTTTTTAAAGGGAAAAATGCTAAGAAACTTTTTCCTTTCATATAACATATATATAAAACACAAAATAAAAATTAAAAAATGATTTAATCCCTTTCTGCAATCTGACGTACTATCCTGTCCATGTGCCCTGGGCCTGTCTGACCATGGATGGGATAGCGATCGGCCGCGCACAAGGGTGGTGTGTGACCGAGTATCAGCTGAATCTCACAGCTTACACCTGGCATTCCAGAAGCAGGCAGAGGGCTGACAGCTTCTCTGCCTTTGGATCGGAGACCCCGCGGCGTGATGCGGGGTCCTAATTGCTGCTAGGACGACATCCGGGTTACCAGAGCTGAGAAACTTCCTGTCATACGGAGTGCATGTCAGGAAGTCTCTCAGGTCAGTGTGCATGCTGCTTCATCTGCATGCTATAGAAGCAATCAGCCTGCAAAAAATGATTGTCCCACAGTGGGACAAAGAGTAAAAGTTAGAATAAAGTTAAAAAAAATGTTTAAATACTTGTAAAAATATTTTTAAAAAAATAAAAAATAATAAGAAAATCAATATTTATTCTATCACTAAATAAATATTTGAATGAAAAAAAAAATCTAAACAATAAAAGTACACATATTTAGTATCACCACGTCCCCGACCTATAAAACTGTCCCATTAGTTAACCCCTTTAGTGAACACCATAAAAAAACAAGGCAAAAAATAATGCTTTACCATCATACCGCCGAACAAAAAGTGGAATAACACGCGATCAAAAAGACGGATATAAATAAACATGGTAGAGCTGAAAGCGTCATCTTGTCCCGCACAAAATGAGAGGCCATAAAGCATCATCAGCGAAAACATAAAAAAGTTATAGCTGGCAGAATAAAACGATGCAAAAACAATTATTTTTTCTGCAAAATAGTTTTTATTATATAAAAGCGCCAAAACATAAAAAACGACATAAATGAGGTATCGCTGTAATCGTACTGACCCGAAGAATAAAACCGCTTTATCAATTTTACCACAAGCGGAATGGTGTAAACGCCCCCCCAAAAGAAATTCATGAATTGATGGTTATTTCTCATTCTGTCTCCAAAAAATAGGAACAGAAAGCGATCAAAAAATGTCATGTGCCCAAAAATGGTACCAATAAAAACTAAAACTCGTCCCGCAAAAAACAAGACCTCACATGAATCTGTTGGCCAAAATATGGAAAAATTACAGCTCTCAATATGTGGTAATACAAAAACAATTTTTTGCATAAAAACCCACTATAACACCTCTGACACACGTCTTGATATTTCCAGTACTGGACATGTCTGTGTCCGTGTGTGTAATACTTGCGCCACACGTGTGGCATGTGTGTGCTGCATCAGTACCACACGGACCGGTGCCAGGGAAGAAGCATTGCAGTAAGTGTATACATTGAGAAGAGTAGGGGTCCTAGGACAGAGCCTTAGGGGACTCCATCAGAGAGAGGGTGGGATGAGTAGGTGGTGTGGGAGTGGGAGATGCTGGATGTGCGGTTGGAAAGGTATGAGGAGATCCAGGATAGGGCGAGATCGTTGAAGCCGAAGGAGGAGAGGAACTGTAGTAGGAGGCAGTGGTCAACTCTGTCGAATGCAGAGGACAGGTCTAGAAGGAGGAGTATAGAGTATTATCCGTTAGCTTTGGCTGTATGTAGGTCGTTGGTAATTTTGGTCAGGGCTGTCTCAGTGGATTAATGGGGGCGGAAACCAGATTGTAGATTGTCAAAGAGCAAGTTAGATGAGAGGTGGGAGGAAAGTTCAGCCTGGACATGCAGCTCCAGGAGTTTGGAAGCGAATGGGAGCAGCGATATTGGGTGATAGCTGGACATAGCGGTTGGGTCTAGGGTTGGCTTTTTAAGGATAGGCGTGATTGTGGCATGTTTAAAAGCAGAAGGGAAGGTACTGGAAGTTAGTGATAGGTTGAAGAGGTGGGTTAGGGATGGGATAAGAGTGGTGGTGGGGTTGAGGAGGAGGTGGGATATTTGGTATCACCGAGTTCATAATCGCCCTATCTATCAATATAAAAAAGAATAAACCTGATCGCTAAAGTCAGAATTACCGTATTTAACTCAGGATAAGACGTACTTTTTTCCCCCAAAATTTGGGGGGCAAATGGGAGTGCATCTTATAATGCGTATATACCTTACCGGTACCGTTGCTACCGACTGGGAAGAAGGGGTGCCCACCGCAGCTGCTGCTCGACATGTCCGCCACTGCGGTGGGGCTCTGCTGACATTTCGTGAAAGGCCAGAGCGCTGAAATCCCATCTCCCGAGATCTCACTATGCGCATGCACCGCCCCTGGCGGCCATTTTCCCGGAATCCACCACACAAGAGGAAACCACGGAACTGTGGAGGCTCTGGCCTTTTACGAAATGTCAGCAGAGCCCCCCGCAGCAGTGGACATCCCGGCAGCAGGAGCGGTGGCGGCGGACACCCCAGGCAGCAGCAGCGGCAGACAACCCTGGCAGCAGCACCAGGCACCTCATCAGTACCACCGGGGACACCCGAAGCACCGGACACCTACAGAGGCGCACTGCACATTGGACACCTCCTCATCCCACCCTGCGGCTTGCAGTATCACCACACGTGTGCCTCCTCCAGCAGCGACCCTGGGACTCCGCTTCACCGCAGCCACCACCCCAGTAAGCAATAAGACGTATGGATTATAAGAAGTACCACCATTTTATTTTTTTTAAAAAATCCTATTTTTCTCCTCAAAATTTGGAGTGCGTCTTATAATACGGAGCATCTTATAATCTGAAAAATACGGTAGGATTTTTTGATCGCTGCTACAAAAAATAAGCCCTCGCTCAGCACAACATCACAATATACCGCGTTCCTCCAGGCCATATAGCGCCACCACCCACCAACGGTAAGCTGGCTTAGTCACACACTTATACATGTCACAGCGGTATTAACCCCTGTGTTACTTTTACCTTACAGACCGCTATTCACACACTTCTGAAGCTGTCTCCTTTCAATAGCTGACATATTAACCCCATGTGTGAGATTGGTAAGTCTCAACATCATGCTCTTTTTGGCAGATCATAAACCAATACTTATGATGTTTTGTTTTGCTCCATTAGACCTCTCAAGGGATTCCACTTTATGACATACATATACTGAGGATATTTTTGTCCCTTCTTCCAATTTTCTCCCCAGGTCAGTTAAGCATTTATTGAACTTATAGGACATTCATTTAACTAGTTCCTATGCCTAATGACACATTATTTGCATTTAGATCTTCAGATCTTTTGTGGATATTTTGGCCCATACTTTTCACATGAGTGGTGCTTCATTCAAGTGAGTTATATAGACCTAACCCAGATTGACCTTAAACACGGTCTTTTACTCATGACTGCAACGGCAACTTATACTCGCACATTTTTATCTTTTCCTAGATATTCAATGATTCTTTGAACATGAGCAGTCTTGGTAGGTTTGCATTTTTTCGTTTCGTTTTGTTTTTTCCTTTTTCAATTTTTTTTTTTTTTTCCTTTTTGAAATCTCTTCCTTCAGTACCTTCAATCCGACCTCCCTAATCACTTGTGCACTGATTTTAGTTTCATTCTTTAGATTACTATTGTTTAAAAAAAACATTTTCTTGTATTTCTGTACTATAAGTAGTGTCTGATTTTTTTGCATGTTTATATTTTGTCAAATTTGCAGTGTACTGATGAAGGCTTATTGTCATAGCCGAAACGTCTAATATTTGTGGCTGCAAATAAAATCCTTCACATATCGCAAAAGTTGAGTGCCAAAAAATTTTTCAATTACTTATTCTGGTGTAGGAACCTTCTTTTTGTGCACCTACTCAGTAGTGCCACGATATATTTGGAATATTGTCTGTACAAGTCCCCTCTATAATGTAAAGTGCGGCGGAATATGTTGGCACTATAGAATGATAATTATTATTATTATTACACAGCCACCTCATTGTGTAGGATGGCTGGAGCAGAAAGTCGAGTCCTGAAGGGTAGAATTTCCAAATAGTCAACCTTTATCTTTGCAAGGTCGTTTGTTGTGAGTTCATTTTCCCCTTCGTCACTGAGGTCTGGTGAACTCCCTATTCTGGTAAAGGAAGGTAATGAGCCTGATTATCAGGCACCTGAGCCTAATGAGGATGACTGGCTGAGTGGAGTCACGGACTGGATATAAGGCTGCCGACCCCCTTCTGCCCTGCTGGTGATTTCTCTGTGGACTTCTAGGACACCAGTCTGATTCCTTCTCCTCTAAAGCTAAGTTTTCTGTTTTTCCTGTTAGCATTTTTGTTTTGTTTTTTGTTTTCCTTGCTTTTCTGTATTCTGCCATTCCCTGCTGGGGTGAGCTGAATCTCCTTTTGCCTGTAGCTCTGTCTTCAGAATATTCCTGAGTACTGACATAGCTTTTTTGAAGCTTAGCGTCTTCAGGGCCTTTTTCACTGTCAGTCTGTTGGCTCTTATTTTCATAGGGTTTTTCACGGATTGCAGACAGCAGCCTTCCTGTCCTTTTCTATCTAGTTAGCTTGGGCCCCGTCTTTGCTCAGTCTGTCTTTCTGTCTGTGTTAGTGTTTTCATCTTGCTTCACCGTCATTATATGTTGGGGGCTGCCTATTGCTTTGGGGTCTTCTCTGGGGCAGTTTAGATTTCCCCTTTCTTTCTTTAGGCCTAGTTAATTCTCCGGCTGTGATCGAGGGGGCTAGGGCATCGTAGGAACCCCCCACGGCTACTGCTAGTTGTGTTGATAGGTTCAGGGGTCTGCAATCCGATAGCTGCCAACTTCTCTGGTTTTCTGAACTTAGCTAGCATTTCTGTTTTTGCCTCCTACGGTGACTCAATCATAACAGAATCACCCGCCATACCGCAGATCCTAGGGTACTCAATAGCAGGAAAGAATTGTGTTTAAAAAAAAAAAAAAAAAAAAGTGTGTGTATATTCTTTCCTCTATATCTCTGAGGCCATAGGGGGAATTTTTTTTTTCTCTCTCAATGGAGATAAAGCAATTGTCTGATCGTGTGGAGCAGCTCGCTGCGGAAGTGCGGGGAATTTCCGCCTACCTTGCTCATTCGCATGCTGTTGAACCAAAGATCCCTACACCTGATGTATTTTTTGGGGATCGATCTAAATTTTTGAGTTTCAAAAATAATTGTAAACTATTTTTTGCCTTGAAGCCTAACTCGTCAGGGAGCTCCGCGCAGCAGGTTAAAATTGTCATCTCTTTGCTGCGTGGCGATCCCCAGGATTGGGCGTTTTCTTTGAAACCAGATGATCCTATTCTGACTAATGTGAACGCATTCTTTCAAGCTTTGGGGTTGTTGTATGATGAACCTAATGCTATTGATCAGGCTGAAAAGACCCTGTTGGCATTGAACCAGGGTCGAGATTCTGCAGAGTTGTACTGTCAAAAGTTCCGAAAGTGGGCGGTCCTTACTACCTGGAATGATAATGCCTTGGCTGCTCTCTTTCGGAAGGGTTTGTCAGAAGCCGTAAAAGATACTATGGTGGGATTTCCTGTTCCCTCTGGTCTGGACGATTCTATGTCATTAGCCATTCAGGTTGATCGGCGTTTACGTGAATGCAGGATTGCACGAGAGGTGTTGCCACCGGTTGAACAGACGTCTGAACCTATGCAATGTGATAGAGTTTTGTCTAAGGCGCAACATCAGGAGTTCAGAAGGCGTAATAAGCTGTGTTTTTTCTGTGGAGATGCCTTGCATATTATTTCTGTTTGTCCTAAACGAGAGAAACGCTTTGCACACAAGTTTTCTGTTGGTGGTGTTCAACCTAAGTTTCTTCTGGCAATTACTCTGATCTGCTCCCTGTCCACATTTTCCGCCAAGGCTTTTGTGGATTCGGGAGCAGCGCTAAACCTAATGGACTTGGATTTTGCTAAACGTTGTGGATTTCCGATGACACCTCTGCAGACGCCTATCCCTTTGAGGGGGATTGATGCTACTCCTTTGGCTCAAAATAAACCTCAGTTTTGGACCCAGGTGGTCATGCGGGTCGCCCCAGACCATCAAGAAAATTGCAGATTTTTGGTGTTGCATGGTCTGCATGATGCCGTTGTTCTGGGGTTTCCCTGGTTGCAAATTCATAATCCAGTTTTGGATTGGAAATCTGTGTCTGTGGTGAGTTGGGGTTGTCGGTGTGCCTTTAGTGAGGCTCCGTTTTTTTCCACCTCTCCTCAGTCGCATGATGTTCCTGACTATTTGGCGGACTTTTATTATGTATTTAGTGAGAATGAGTCTGCGTCCTTGCCTCCTCATAGGAGTTATGACTGTGCAATTGAACTAAGCCCAGGGTGCGAATTTCCCAAGGGTCGGCTCTTCAATTTATCTGTACCCGAGCACGAGGCTATGCGGTCCTATATTAAGGAGGCGTTGGAGAAGGGTCATATTAGACCATCCTCTTCACCCTTAGGTGCCGATTTTTTTTTTGTGGCCAAAAAGGATGGTTCTTTAAGGCCTTGTATTGATTATCGTGCCCTCAATAAAATTACTATTAAATATCAGTATCCGTTACCCCTGATTTCGGATCTATTCTCCAGAGTTAGAGGTGCTTGCTGGTTTACCAAGCTTGACCTCAGGGGGCGTATAATCTTATCCGCATTAAGCAGGGGGATGAATGGAAGACGGCGTTTAATACTCCGGAGGGACATTTTGAGTACCTGGTGATGCCTTTTGGGCTCACTAATGCCCCTTCTGTCTTCCAGTGCTTCATGAACGATATTTTCCGAGACTTTGTCGATAAATTTTTGATTATCTATCTGGATGATATTTTGATCTTCTCCAAGGATTGGGATTCTCATGTGGAACATATTCGGACTGTGTTCCGGATCTTGAGGGAGAATTCCCTGTATGTCAAAGGATCGAAATGCCTTTTTGGAGTACAGAGGATTTCATTTTTGGGATTTATTTTGTCTCCGTCAACTATTGAAATGGACCCGGCCAAGGTACAGGCCATTTATGATTGGGTTCAGCCAACTTCTTTGAAGGCCCTCCAGAAGTTTTTGGGTTTTGCTAATTTTTATCGGAAATTTATAGCAAAATTTTCTAGTATTGCCAAGCCATTGACTGATCTGACTAAGAAGGGTGCTGATGTGTTGAATTGGTCCCCTGAGGCTGCTGCTTCCTTTCAGGAGCTGATGCGAAGATTTACCTCCGCCCCGGTTTTGCAGCAACCTGATGTCTCACTCCCGTTCCAGGTAGAGGTGGATGCTTCTGAGATTGGTGCAGGAGCTGTTTTGTCCCAAAAGGATCCTGTAACATCTAAAATGAATCCCTGTGCTTTCTTTTCCCGAAAGTTCTCTCCATCTGAACGCAACTATGATGTGGGGAATCGGGAACTGTTGGCCATGAAATGAACATTTGAGGAGTGGAGACATTGGTTGGAGGGAGCTAAACATCAAGTTGTGGTCCTCACTGACCACAAGAATTTGATTTACCTAGAGTCGGCTAAACGCTTGAACCCTAGACAGGCTAGGTGGGCCTTGTTTTTTACATGTTTTGATTTTGTGGTCTCTTTTCTTCCAGGAACTAAGAATGTCAAGGCAGACGCCCTCTCTAGGAGTTTCTTTGGTGATTCTCCTGTGGTGACCAAGCCTGCTACCATCTTAGGCGAAGGGGTAGTTCTTTCTGCCATCTCGCCCGATTTGAGACTTGCTCTGCAAGAGTTCCAGGAGGACAAACCTGAGTATTGTCCCAGTGGAAAGTTGTATGTTCCTGACCAGTGGAGGAAGAGAGTGATGTCTGAAGTTCATTGCTCTGCATTGGCTGGTCATCCAGGTATTTTTGGTACTAGAGATCTGGTGAGTCGCTCTTTTTGGTGGCCCACCTTGTCTCATGATGTCAGGAATTTTGTGCAGTCCTTTGGGACTTGCTCCCTGTCTAAATCTTGTGCTCGCTCTAGTGGATTGTTGATGCCTTTGCCGGTCCCCAGGAGGCCATGGACCCATATTTCAATGGATTACATCTCTGATATGCCGGTCTCTCAAAGAATGAATGTTATTTGGGTGATTTGTGATAGGTTCTCTAAGATGGTTCATCTTGTACCACTCCCTAAGTTGCCATCTTCCTCTGAGTTGGTGCCCCTGTTTTTGCAACAGGTGGTTCGCTTACACGGGATTCCTGAGAACATTGTATCTGACAGAGGAGTTCAGTTTGTGTCTAGATTTTGGATGACTATCTGTTCCAAGCTGGGAATTCAGTTGTCCTTCTCCTCTGCTTTTCACCCTCAGACCAATGGGCAGACAGAGAGAACAAACCAGACCTTGGAGTCGTATTTGAGATGTTTTATTTCCGCTGATCAGGATGATTGGATTTCATTTTTGCCCTTGGCCGAATTTACTTTAAATAATAGAGCTAGTTCTGCCACTTTGATGTCACCTTTTTTTTGTAACTTTGGGTTTCATCCTCGATTTTCTTCAGGGCAGGTGGAGCCTTCTGCCTGCCCAGGTGTTGACACTGTGGTGGAGAGAATGCACCAGATCTGGGACCAAGTGGTGGATAAGTTATCTCTCTCCCAGGAAAAGGCCCAGCGGTTTTCCAATCGACATAGGACCATTGGTCCCCAGTTTAAGATTGGTGATATGGTGTGGTTATCATCAAAAAATATTGCTATGAAGGTGGCTTCTAAGTTTAAGCCTAGATTTATTGGACCTTACAAGATTTTGGAGATTATTAATCCGGTCTCTTTTCGTTTGGCTCTTCCTGTCACATTTAAAATCCATAATGTGTTCCATAAGTCCTTGTTGAAGAGGTTTGTTGAACCAGTTGTTCCTGAGGTGGCACCTCCAGACCCTGTATTGGTTGAAGGTAACATGGAATATGAGGTAGAGAAAATACTGGATTCCCGTCTGGCTAGACGGAGACTCCAGTATTTGGTTAAGTGGAAGGGTTATGGTCAGGAGGATAATTCCTGGGTCTCTGCCTCTGATATTCATGCCAAAAGATTGGTGCGTGCATTTCATCGGGCTCACCCTGATCGCCCTGGTGGCGTGGTTGAGGGTTCGGTGACCCCTCCTCAAGGGGGAGGTACTGTTGTGAGTTCATTTTCCCCTTCGTCACTGAGGTCTGGTGAACTCCCTATTCTGGTAAAGGAAGGTAATGAGCCTGATTATCAGGCACCTGAGCCTAATGAGGATGACTGGCTGAGTGGAGTCACGGACTGGATATAAGGCTGCCGACGCCCTTCTGCCCTGCGGGTGATTTCTCTGTGGACTTCTAGGACACCAGTCTGATTCCTTCTCCTCTAAAGCTAAGTTTTCTGTTTTTCCTGTTAGCATTTTTGTTTTGTTTTTTGTTTTCCTTGCTTCTCTGTATTCTGCCATTCCCAGCTGGGGTGAGCTGAATCTCCTTTTGCCTGTAGCTCTGTCTTCAGAATATTCCTGAGTACTGACATAGCTTTTTTGAAGCCTAGCGTCTTCAGGGCCTTTTTCACAGTCAGTCTGTTGGCTCTTATTTTCATAGGGTTTTCATGGATTGCAGACAGCAGCCTTCCTGTCCTTTTCTATCTAGTTAGCTTGGGCCCCGTCTTTGCTCAGTCTGTCTTTCTGTCTGTGTTAGGCTAGTTTCACACTTGCTTTTTTTTGCAGCGCGTTTTTCCCGCAAAAAAACGCATTGAAAAAACGCATACATAAGCATACAACTGCTGCGTTTTTTTCAAGCATTTTTATGAGCATGCATGAAAAAAACGCAGCGTTTTTATGCGTTTGTATGCGTTTTTAGTGCGTTTTTACCGCGTTTGCGTTTTTTTCCAACATTTTTAGGTGGCCCCTCACACTACCCAAACCATGACTTTACTAACCCTAACCCTGACCCTAACCCTAACCCTAACCCTGACCCTAACCCTAACCCTAACCCTGACCCTAACCCTTAACCAAATCATACTTAACCCTAACCCAAACCCTAAACCCTAACTAACCCTAACCCTAACCCTAACCCTGACCCTAACCCTAACCCTAACCCTGACCCTAACCCTAACCCTAACCCTAACCCTGACCCTAACCCTAACCCTGACCCTAACCCTTAACAAAACCATACTTAACCCTAACCCTGACCCTAACCCTAACCCTAACCCTAACCCTGACCCCAACCCTTAACCAAACCATACTTAACCCTAATCCTGACCCTAACCCTGACCCTAACCCTAACCCTAACCCTAACCCTGACCCTAACCCTTAACAAAGCCATACTTAACCCTAATCCTGACCCTAACCCTGACCCTAATCCTTAACAAAACCATACTTAACCCTAACCCTGACCCTAACCCTAACCCTGACCCTAACCCTAACCCTAACCCTGACCCTAACCCTAACCCTAACCCTGACCCTAACCCTTAACAAAACCATACTTAACCCTAATCCTGACCCTAACCCTGACCCTAATCCTTAACAAAACCATACTTAACCCTAATCCTGACCCTAACCCTGACCCTAACCCTAACCCTAACCCTGACCCTAACCCTAACCCTAACCCTAACCCTGACCCTAACCCTTAACAAAACCATACTTAACCCTAATCCTGACCCTAACCCTGACCCTAACCCTTAACCAAACCATACTTAACCCTAACCCTGACCCAAACCCCAACCCTAACCCTGACCCTGACCATAACCCTAACCCTAAACCCCCTTAACTAACCCTAACTCTAACCCAAACCCCTAAATTCCATGGTTAACAAAAAAAAACGCATATGCAAAAAAACGCATACATGAGCATGCCAGTGCGCACATATGCGCATCCATAGGCTATAATGGCCATTTTTAGCGCAAAACGTGCGCATATGTGCGCATGCGCTTTTTTGCAGGGCCAAAAAATGCAACATGCTGCGTCTGGAAAATACCAACGCACACCCCAAAAAAACGCAGCGCATGAAAATCGCATACATGCACTTACCAGCGCGCAGGTATGCGCACCCATGTTAAATATAGGGGAAAAAACGCATGCGCAGGTATGCGTTTTTTTCCAGCGCTAAAAAACGCAAATGTGAAACCAGCCTAAGTGTTTTCATCTTGCTTCACCGTCATTATATGTTGGGGGCTGCCTATTGCTTTGGGGTCTGCTCTGGGGCAGTTTAGATTTCCCCTTTCTTTCTTTAGGCCTAGTTAATTCTCCGGCTGTGATCGAGGGGTCTAGGGCATCGTAGGAACCCCCCACGGCTACTGCTAGTTGTGTTGATAGGTTCAGGGGTCTGCAATCCGATAGCTGCCAACTTCTCTGGTTTTCTGGACTTAGCTAGCATTTCTGTTTTTGCCTCCTATGGTGACTCATTCATAACAGTCGTTGTTCTCTAAGAAAGTGCACAAAGTCCAGTCCCTCCGCCACTGTAATCAATGGGATAATTTTACCCTTGTGCATGACTCACAATTTAGTGGGAAACCCCATCTATATGAGGTTCCCATATCTCTAAGCTTAGTTGTGACCTCTCAAAAAGCTTTCCTCGCGTCCATCGTAGCCTTTGAGAGGTTATAAAGCACCAATTTTGACCCTATATCACCTGGGGCTAGCTAGATACGGATAATATAGCCCACAGGTAGCAGCAGCACCAGAAAACAGGAAGGGAATGGACCCTCTTGGTGTGTACAATGCTGTATATACACACATACAGTGCCTGCAGGCCTTGCACTGTTGTGTACAGAGCTACGGACGCTACCCCGCCTGCCTATAACTGGAACCTACAGTATATACTCTGTTAATAGTCCTTAGAAGGACTGTGGGTTTAGCTGGATGTGAGGATATAGGATGCTAGAACCCACCCCTATAAAGCACCATTTCTGACCCTATATCGGCAGCAGCTATCCCTACTTTCTCTGATTCTGATCTCTTATACCCCTGATGATGCTGTGAGGCCAGCCAATCACTGCACGACCACAACAAAGATGGCTGCGGCGTTTCATAGCCTGGCAGACAATCCTTGCAGGGTGATTGGGTCTCTAAAGTCCGCCAAAATTGCTGGGTGGCGACATGAGTTCCCACCGAGCTATCCCGGAAATGCTCGCTGCTCGCCGAGTACTACGAGCACACTAATACTCGGGCGGGTAAAGAGTAGTGGTGAACACGCTCATCACTATTCATGATCACACAGTTTGTATAACCGGGGAAATTTGTGCAAAAGCTTGAAGAACCCTCCTGGGTTAACTTTTACTATTTAACTATTTACAGTCATATCTGGACAATGTTACCTTATTCTGGCTTAATAGTACAGCATCCTGGCTGGGTGGAAGCGACTTTAGCTGCAGTCAATACTGGTGACTTTGTAGCAGCCTGAGCAGGTTCTGCTGATGGAGCTTTTACTGCTGCTAAGGTGGTAGATAGCAATACCACTGCCACTGCTGCCCCTTGATCTTCCTTAAGGGCTCTCAGCTCCGCCGGGATCCAGCGCACATGGAGAGCATACCATCCCCTCTCACCATAGTGCCTGGTGAAAGAGACATGATCTCCTGGGAAGAGGTCACATTCTGGATGTCCCCTGATGAGGTAGGACTCCACATCCTGATGGTTCACAAATAATTCGGGGGCTTTGTTGGAGTCCTGGATAAAACCCCAACCTCTATCCAGGTCAAAGCTGATTACCATGCTCCAACCCATCGGGTTCCGGATTTCCATACGGACCCTGAGGACCTGGGCTTTGGCCTGCAGGTTTCGCTCCTCTAAGGCCATCTGCTGGGCCTACCGCTCCCTCTCCTCCTTTTCCAACTTCAGGACCTGCCCTCAGCAGTATTCCTCCTCCATTATGGGGAACCCCATCAGGTCTGTCCCCTTGTCCTCCCAGGGGATCACCTCCAGCCTGCGGCGCACTGCGGGGAGCAATTGTTCTAATTTTACAGGTTCCAGTAGCTCACCCGTTTTCTACCTTCCAATCCCAGGCGACATCAACTACCACCTGGCCAGATTTGCGGGTTGGCGGTGGTCCTTTTGGCCCTAGCAGGGTGTCCCATTTCCCAGGGGCAACACCCGTACCTGCTCTTCCAGTACTGCTGTCATCTGCCGCAGGTTCCGGTGTAGGAGGTACCAGTGGTGTGGGTACCTGGGACCCGGCGACCTTCTCCAAAATGGTCTGCTTCCACCTGGTAATGGCAGCCAATTGGTTGTGCAGGAACCGGTGTGTCAGTTCCCCCACGTCTCCTTCCAGGAGCGCCAGGTCAGTGCCAGATAGATGGCTGGAGCCTTGATCTCCCGGGCCGGGGGAGCTTTCTGCTTCCGCCCCGCACCCCACAGGCCTCCATCCTCTGCTTGCCATTATGTCCTCTTGGTGCTCTGCCTTGTCTTTGCTCTGTTTCCCACCGCGGGGTCTTACTCCACCCCCCGAGGGTGGTGCCTTTTTCCCTTGCAGACATACCAAGCCAGGAGGCGGACCACTCTGGCTGTCGACCATGATGCTGTAGCATAGAAGTACAGGCAGGGGAGGTTCATGGTGGTTCGTGCAGCCTTCTTTACAGTCTAAATCACAGTCCAATAAATTTACTCCTTTGCACATTCTGGTAAGCACACGAGACCCTTGTTAAAGGGTTGGTTCATCCTGTTTGTGATGCCAAGATTGGATCGCCTGCCTGGGCAGTGGGGGTACTCGGTACCGGGCCACTTCTTAAAGGGGCAGTGTCACAGCAGCGGTGACCCGGTCCATGGCCATGGGCGTCCAATAAAAGGAGATTATTTACAGGGGAAAATAAAGAGTTTGTAAAGTATGCAATAAGTGTTCGTGATGCCACCTGTGGTTTCTGGTCTGAGGTGACCAGTGCTGCAGTGCAGATCCTTAGGGACAGATGGTGTGATGCAGCAGAGTTGGAATAGCTCCCCACAGGCAACGTTTTTGTCCCAGGGCAGATGTAGGATGTAGAGGATGGTGGTGATGTAATATTTGGCAAGGGATGTAGCAATGCTGATTAGGTGTTGCAGAAAGAATTCAGAGGATACAGCCGGGTGCAGTTCCAAAGCTTTACTCACAGTTCTTGTGTACACGAATACCCGCTTGGTGCTGCGTCCTTCGAGTGAAGGGCCCAGTCAACTCCCAGGCAGTTGGAGAACACCTTTTCAGCACTCCCTTCGGTATTCGCCTTTCCTGGCGTTCTCGCCTCTTCCTTCCCAACACCTAACAGTCAGTGTCCCAGGCCAGCAGCCGTGGACCTTGTTGGATAACGTACTCTCTGCATTTCCTTGCTCCCTTATGACTGCCTTTCTGGAGAAGATAACTGTGATTTGCAGCTAAGGTGCCTAAAGGTGCCTCAACGTTCGGCTTGCTAGTTGAGTCCAATAATATTTCCACTAGGCTAGGGGGCCGATACCCCTCTGCGACCTGATCCCTCCACCCGACGTCCGTCAGCATGGAATGAGCCTCAGGGGCAGTATGGTCGCTGCTCCATGCCTCTAGGATCCCTTCCCACTACAGGGAGCTTCCATCTGTCTCTGTCCTTTCCAGCAGCTCCTGTTGTGAGCTCATCTGTTCATTCACCTTTTGTGTCCGAGGATCTCCCTCTTCTGGTGAAGGAAGGTAGTGAGGCGGATTTTGATGAAAGAAACCAAACACCTGATCAGGTGGATTGTAACTGGGTAATGGGAAATTCAGACTGGATATAAGGCAGCCGACGCCCTTCTGAGTGGCTGGTGATTTCTCTGCTGGATTCTTGGAGACCAGTCTGATTCCTGCTTCCCAAAGATAAGTTTTTGCTCCGCTATTGAACTTATTAGTTTTGGTTTTGTTTTCCTTGTTTTCTGAGTTCAGCCATCCCCGGTGCTGAGTGCTGATATAGGGTTTGAAGTCTAGTGACTTCAGGGTCCTTTTTGCTTATCAGTTGTGTTGGTAATATTTTTAGCAGTGTTTTCTCGGATTGCAGGCAGCAGCTTTTCTGTCCTGTCCTTTTTAGTTAGCTTGGGCCCCATCGTTTGCTCAACCTATCTTTCTATCTGTGTTAGTGTTTTCATCTTGCTTCACCGTCATTATATGTTGGGGGCTGCCTATTGCTTTGGGGTCTGCTCTGGGGCAGTCAGTTTTTCCCTTTTCTCTCTTTAGGCTTATGTAGAACTCCGGCTGTGACGAGGTGTCTAGGATCACCGTAGGAACACTCCACGGCTACTGCTAGTTGTGTGATAGGATTAGGGGTCTGCAATCCGCTAGTTTCCAACCTCTCTGATTTTCTGGGCTGAGCTTGTGTTTTGTTTTTTCCTCCTCGGTGACTCAATCATAACAGAATCACCAGCCATACCGCAGATTCTAGGGTACTCAAAAGCAGGAAGGAATTGTTAAAAGGGAAAAAAAAAAAGAAAAAAAAAGTGTCAGAATTTTTTTGTGTGTGTGTGTATATTTTTTCCTCTTTTTCTCTGAGGCGGTAGGAGGAATATTTTTTCTGATGGAGTTTAAGCAATTGTCTGATCGTGTGGAGCAGCTTGCTGCTGAAGTGCGAGGAATTTCCGCCTATCTTACTCATTCACACGCTGCTGAACCAAAAATCCCCACTCCTGATGTGTTTTTTGGGAATCGGTCTAAATTTTTGAATTTTAAGAATAATTGTAAATTATTTCTTGCCTTGAAGCCTAACTCATCGGGGAACTCTGCGCAGCAGGTTAAAATTGTCATCTCCTTGCTGCGCGGCGATCCCCAGGATTGGGCGTTTTCTTTAGTACCAGATGATCCTATTATAACAAATGTGGACGCATTTTTTCAGGCCTTGGGGTTGTTGTATGATGAACCTAGTGCGATTGATCAAGCTGAAAAAACCCTGTTGGCATTGAGCCAGGGTCAAGATTCTGCAGAACTGTACTGTCAAAAATTCCGAAAGTGGGCGGTCCTCGCCACTTGGAATGATGGTGCCTTGGCAGCTCTCTTTCGGAAGGGTTTGTCAGAAACCGTAAAAGATACTATGCTGGGATTTCCTGTTCCCTCTGGTCTTGACGATTCTATGTCATTAGCCATTCAGGTTGATCGGCGTTTACATGAACGTAAAATTACACGGGAAATGCTGCCACCTGTTGAACAAATGTCTGAACCTATGCAATGTGATAGAATTTTGTCTAGGGCGCAACGTCAGGAGTTTAGAAGACGTAATAAGCTGTGTTTTTTCTGTGGAGATGCCTCTCATATTATTTCTGTCTGCCCTAAACGAGAGAAACGTTTTGCACACACATTTGCTGTAGGTGGTGTACAACCTAAGTTTCTTCTGGCAATTACTCTGATCTGCTCCCTGTCTACATTTTCCGCTAAAGCCTTTGTGGACTCAGGAGCAGCCTAGAACCTAATGGATTTGGATTTTGCTAAACGTTGTGGTTTCCCTATGACACCCCTGCGGACGCCTATTCCTTTGAGGGGTATTGATGCTACTCGGTTGGCGAAGAATAAACCTCAGTTTTGGACCCAGGTGGTAATGCGGGTCGCCCCAGACCATCAAGAAAATTGCAGATTTTTGGTGTTGCATAACTTGCATGATACCATCTTTCTGGGGTTCCCCTGGTTGGAAATCCATAATCCAGTTTTGGATTGGAAATCTGTGCCTGTGGTGAGTTGGGGTTGTCGGTGTGCTCTTAGTGACACTCCTGTTTTCTCCACCTCTCCCCAGTCGCATGAGGTTCCTGACTATTTGGCTGATTTTTATGATGTATTTAGTGAGGGTAAGTCTGCGTCTTTGCCTCCTCATAGGAGTTATGACTGTGCAATTGAGCTGAGTCCGGGGTGTAAATTTCCCAAGGGTCGACTTTTTAATTTATCTGTACCCGAACATGAGGCTATGCGTTCTTATATTAAGGAGTCATTGGAGAAGGGTCATATTAGACCTTCCTCTTCACCCTTGGGTGCTGGGGTGTTGTGAGTTCATTTTTCCCTTCACCATTGAGGTCTGATGAACTCCCTCCTCTGGTGAAGGAAGGTGGTGAGGCTGATTACCAAACACCTGGGCAGCTAGATGATGACTGGGTGGCTGGAATTGAGGACTGGATATAAGGCTGCCGACGCCCTTCTTCCTGGCTGGTGATTTTCCTGCTGGATTCTTGGAGACCAGTCTGATTCCTGCATCTCAAAGCTAAGTTTTTCTGCTCTGCTTTGTAATCTTCAGTTTTGTTTTTGTTTTGCCTTGTTTTTTGGGAGTTCTGCCATCCCTGGCCGGGGGTGAGCTGAATTTCATTTTTGTCTCTGATCTGTTGATCTTTTGCTCTGTCTTCAGAATATACCTGAGTGCTGATATAGTCTTTTGAAGCCTAGCGACTTCAGGGCCTGTTTTTCCTATCAGTCGGTTGGCTCATTTTGATAGGATTTTTGCGGATGGCAGACAGCAGCTTTCCTATCCTGTCCTATGTAGTTAGCTTGGACCCCATGATTTGCTCAACCTACCTTTCTATCTGTGTTAGTGTTTTCATCTTGCTTCACCGTCATTATATGTTGGGGGCTGCCTATTGCTTTGGGGTCTGCTCTGGGGCAGTTTAGTTTTTCCCCTTTCTGTCTTTAGGCTATATAGTTCTCCGGCTGTGATCGGAGGTCTAGGGCACCGTAGGAACCCCCCACGGCTACTGCTAGTTGTTGTGGATAGGTTCAGGGGTCTGCAATCCGATAGCTGCCAACCTCTCTGGTTTTTCTGGACTTAGCTGGTATTTTGTTTTTTCCTCCTTCGGTGACTCATCATAACAGAATCACCAGCCATACCGCAGATCCTAGGGTACTCAATAGCAGGAGAGAATTGTAAGAAAAAAAAAAAGGAAAAAAAAGTGTCAGAATTTTTTTTTTTTGTGTGTGCATATTTTTTCCTCTATATCTCTGAGGCCGTAGGGAGAATTTTTCTCTCAATGGAGATGAAGCAATTGTCTGATCGTGTGGCGCAGCTCGCTGCTGAAGTGCAGGGAATTTCCGCCTATCTTGCTCATTCACATGCTGCTGAACCAAAGATTCCCACTCCTGATGTGTTTTTTGGGGATCGGCCTAAATTCTTGAATTTCAAGAATAATTGTAAATTATTTTTTGCCTTGAAGCCTAACTCGTCGGGGAACTCCACGCAGCAGGTTAAAATTGTCATCTCTTTGCTGCGCGGCGATCCCCAGGATTGGGCGTTTTCTTTGAAACCTGATGATCCTATTCTGAATAATGTGAACGCATTTTTTCAAGCCTTGGGGTTGTTGTATGATAATAATAATAATCTTTATTTATATAGCGCCAACATATTCCGCAGCGCTTTACAGTTTAACAGTTTCAAAACACAAGTCATAAGTAACAACGCTAACAATACAATAATTAAAGCAAAATAAGACGAAATAAGATGACCCTGCTCGTGAGAGCTTACAATCTACAATGAGTTGAGGGAGATACAGAGTACAGGTGTGTATTTACAATGGTGTATTTACAATGAAGGTCCAGCCATCTTGCCGGAGTGAAGGATGGATGGAGATAGTGAATGGGCTACACACGCACACTTACACAGAGAATGACTTTGATTAGTGAATGTGATAGGCCGCTCTGAACAGGTGTGTTTTGAGGGAGCGCCTAAAACTATGCAAATTGTGGATAGTCCTGATTTCTTGGGGTAGAGCATTCCAGAGGATAGGAGCAGCACGGGAGAAGTCTTGGAGTCGGGAGTGGGAGGTATGGATTAGTGCAGAGGTTAGTCGAAAGTCGTTTGCAGAGCGCAGCGATCGGCTAGGCCGATAGACAGAAATGAGAGAAGAGATGTAAGGGGGTGCGGCACTGTGGAGAGCTTTGTGGGTGAGAACAAGTACTTTGAATTGGATCCTATAATAAATGGGCAGCCAATGTAAGGACTGGCGAAGAGCGGACGTGTCCGAGTACCGATTACCCAGATGGACGATCCTGGCCGCTGCATTAAGTATGGACTGGAGAGGGGATAGTCGAGTGACGGGGAGGCCAATTAATAGAGCTTGGAAGTAATCCAGGCGAGAGTGGATCAATGCAACAGTGAGGGTTTTTGTTGTTTCCATAGTGAGAAAAGGGCGGATTCTAGAGATGTTCTTTAGGTGTAAGCGGCAAGAGCGGGCAAGGGATTGTATATGATGAACCTAATGTATGATGAACCTAATGCTATTGATCAGGCTGAAAAGACCCTGTTGGCATTAAGCCAGGGTCGGGATTCGGCAGAGTTGTACTGTCAAAAATTCCGAAAGTGGGCGGTCCTTACTACCTGGAATGATGGTGCCTTGG
The DNA here is from genome assembly GCF_039654945.1 of Dendrobates tinctorius. Taxonomy (NCBI): domain Eukaryota; kingdom Metazoa; phylum Chordata; class Amphibia; order Anura; family Dendrobatidae; genus Dendrobates; species Dendrobates tinctorius. Next base: position 12,958,023 of record NW_027361998.1, on the reverse strand, counting down.
CAGCCCTCTTTCGGAAGGGTTTGTCAGAGACAGTAAAAGATACTATGGTGGGATTTCCTGTTCCCTCTGATCTTGACGATTCTATGTCATTAGCCATTCAGGTGGATCGGCGTTTACATGAACGCAAAACTACACGAGAGATGTTGCCACCTGTTGAACAAATGTCTGAACCTATGCAATGTGATAGAGTTTTGTCTAGGGCGCAACGTCAGGAGTTCAGAAGGCGTAATAAGCTGTGTTTTTTTTGTGGAGATGCCTCGCATATTATTTCTGTCTGTCATAAACGAGAGAAACGTTGTGGACACACGTTTTCTGTGGGTGGTGTTCAACCTAAGTTTCTTCAGAAGTTGTGACGAACAGCACGAACCGCCGTTCGCCACTTACGGGCGACTAACGGGAATCCTGCTGCCACCAAAACGCGACGGACAGCGGACCCTGTGTCACCACTATGTCACAGTCCCACCACTGACACGGGTGTATCAGCGGACGGAGGGACGAGACACAATGCTGGCACACGGCTATCACAGGCACAGTTGGGGCTTATCTTAGTTATCCCACCACTGGCACCATGTGACAAAAATATCCAGCAAGCTACTCTCGCTCTACAATTTGCCGCAGGGGGAGTTTAATTTGGATGCCCCACCACTGCTATCAATCTTCCAAGTACTGCAGGGATTTATGTATATCCCACTTTCTCAGTTCCACTTTGGAACTCGCAGCTCTCCGGCACCCCCCTTACCCTCAGGTCAGTCAGAGAACTGCACCTAGGATAATTAGTCGCCGGACGGGCTGCCTGTTGTGAACCGGCAATTAGGCTTCTGCAGTAAGGGAATTATCAATGCTGTGGCCGCAGCCCCTCATTCAGCTATATAAGACCCTTCTGTACTGCCAGCAAGCCGCAATAGCCGTACACAACGCGCTGCCACCAGTCACGGTTACTTAATTCACAGTGTTAAACTAAGAGGGTCCGTGGCAAACGCCTTGAATTAGTAGCGATTATCTATCAAAGGCGTTTAGTTCGATTCTTAGAGCACAGAGACAGAACTAAATAATTTTATCATTTATTCCCCGAAAAAGTAGGGCAGTGGTTACAGATAAAAGTTGCTATAAAATTGAGACATTAATTATGTACAGTACAGATATAAAATAAAGGGATTAAAAACAGAGGTACACTCACGGTTGTTCATGACTCGTTAGGCAAACCCATGCGGCTGAGAAAGAAGGCGGAGCCACACATCTCCACTCATCTGGAGTTCTTGTCAGCACGAGGATTGGAGCTCTTCTGAGCTGGTTTTGCCAAGGGAATGCCTTATAGGCTTTGCTTTGTGACATCACGGAGAGATGCATTTTGGGTTGATCCCACCTCTCACATCCAAGTTATGTTTTGGCTACAAAACTTACATTAGCTATAACTTTATGGGAGAAGCTGGTATGGACTCATCAGTGGTATCATGTTTCCCAGCGTAATGAGCCCATCAAGAAAACATCAAACATCTATGCGATATGACCGTCCATTTGGGCGCAAATCATATCTCAGGTTCTCGACATGTTAGGACTTCGAAAGTGACACTGTAGCGGAGCTGGGACCGCTCGGATCACAGAGATATGGTTATTATATCTCTATGTTATAGGGCTTTCGCAGGGCAGGCTCTTAAAGGTTTACTTCTAACTCCTGATTTCAAGCAAAGAGGTTTTTTTCCCACACTTTTTTTCTCTTTCAGCTGAGGCTGAGAGAAGCCAAATGGTGTGACAGGAAGTGTCCTAGCTAATTAACATTCCTGCTCTGCCAGAGGAAGTGGCAGGGTTGATAAAACCTGGGGGGAAGGAATTCCTACTACTGACAGTTTACAATGTCCTAGGATGGAGGATTTCTAGCACAGTCCAACAGAAAACATATTTTGCAGACATTGTATATCACACCTCCCCCCTTAAGAGGGCGCTAAGGAGGCATTACCTCTCGGTAATCGGCCATGCGCACCTCAGCGGGTTCGCCCCGGCGGGACAACCCATCGGCATTGTCATTTTCACTGCCCTTCCTGTGTTTTACAGTAAAGTCATACTGCTGAAGTGCAGGGCTCCAGCGGAGCAATCTTCCATTGGTTCCCGACACTGTGTGCAACCAGCTCAGAGGGTTGTCTAAGTTCTTCAGGGCAGCACGGTGGCTCAGTGGTTAGCTGAGTCCCACCAAGGACAACATCTGCAAGGAGTTTGTATGTTCTCCCCGTGTTTGCGTGGGTTTCCTCTGGGCACTCCGGTTTCCTCCCACACTCCAAAGACATACTGATAGGGAATATAGATTGTGAGCCCCATCGGGGACAGTGATGAAAATGTGTGCAAACTGTAAAGCGCTGCGGAATATGTTAGCGCTATATAAAAAATAAAGATTTATTTTTTATTTCTGGCAATTACTCTGATCTGCTCCCTGTCCACATTTTCCGCCAAGGCTTTTGTGGATTCAGGAGCAGCTCTGAACCTGATGGACTTGGATTTTGCTAAACGTTGTGAATTTCCTATGACACCTCTGCGGATGCCTATCCCTTTGAGGGGTATTGATGCTACTCCTTTGGCGAAGAATAAACCTCAGTTTTGGACCCAGGTGGTAATGCGGGTCACCCCAGGCCATCAAGAAAATTGCAGATTTTTGGTGTTGCATAATTTGCATGATACCATTGTTCTTGGGTTTCCCTGGTTGCAAATCCATAATCCAGTTCAGAATTGGAAATCTTTGCCTGTGGTGAGTTGGGGTTGTCAGTGTGCCCTTAGTGATGCTCCTGTTTTCTCCACCTCTCCCCAGTCGCATGATGTTCCTGACTATTTGGCTGACTTTTATGATGTATTTAGTGAGAATGAGTCTGCGTCTTTGCCTCCTCATAGGAGTTATGACTGTGCAATTGAGCTGAACCCAGGGTTTAAATTCCCCAAGGGTCGGCTTTTCAATTTATCTGTACCTGAGCACGAGGCTATGCGATCCTATATTAAGGAGGCATTGGAGAAGGGTCATATTAGACCATCCTCTTCACCCTTAGGTGCTGTTTTTTTTTTCGTGGCTAAAATGGATGGTTCATTAAGGCCTTGTATTGACTATCGTGCCCTCAACAAAATTACTGTAAAATATCAGTATCTGTTACCCCTGATTTCTGATCTATTCTCCAGAGTTAAAGGTGCTTGCTAGTTTACCAAGCTTGACCTCTGGGGGGTGTATAATCTTATTCGCATTAAGCATGGGGATGAATGGAAGACACCGTTTAATACTCCGGAGGGACATTTTGAGAACCTGGTGATGCCTTTTGGGCTCACTAATACCCCTTCTGTGTTCCAGTGCTTCATGAACGATATATTTCGAGACTTTGTGGATACATTTTTGATTATCTATCTGGATGATATTTTGATCTTCTCCAAGAATTGGGACTCTCATGTGGAACATGTTCGGACTGTGTTCCGGATTTTGAGGGAGAATTCCCTGTATGTCAAGGGATCGAAATGCCTTTTTGGGGTACAGAGGATTTCATTTTTGGGATTTATTTTGTCTCTGTCAACTATTGAAATGGACCCGACCAAGGTACAGGCCATTTATGATTGGGTTCAGCCCACTTCTTTGAAGGCCCTCCAGAAGTTTTTGGGTTTTGCTAATTTTTATCGGAAATTTATAGCTAATTTTTCTGGTATTGCCAAGCCATTGACGGATTTGACTAGGAAGGGTGCTGATGTGCTGAATTGGTCTCCGGAGGCTGTTTCTTCCTTTCAGGAGCTGAAGCGAAGATTCACTTCTGCTCCGGTTTTGCAGCAACCTGATGTCTCACTCCCGTTTCAGGTGGAGGTGGACGCTTCTGAGATTGGTGCAGGAGCGGTGTTGTCCCAAAAAGATCCTGTGACATCTAGAATGAATCCTTGTGCTTTCTTTTCCCGAAAGTTCTCCCCATCCGAACGTAACTATGATGTGGGGAATCGGGAACTGTTGGCCATGAAATGGGCAATTGAGGAGTGGAGACATTGGTTGGAGGGAGCCAAACACCAAGTTGTGGTCCTTACTGACCACAAGAATTTGATTTACCTGGAGTCGGCCAAGCGCTTGAATCCTAGACAGGCTAGGTGGGCCTTGTTTTTCACACGTTTTGATTTTGTGGTCTCTTTTCTTCCGGGCACTAAGAATTTCAAGGCTGACGCCCTCTCTAGGAGTTTCCTTGCTGATTTCCCTGTTGTGACTAAGCCTGCTACCATCTTAGGCGAGGGGGTAGTTCTTTCTGCCATCTCGCCCGATTTGAGACGTGCTCTGGAAGAGTTTCAGGAGGACAAACCTGAGCGTTGTCCCAGTGGAAAGTTGTATGTTCCTGACCAGTGGAGGAAGAGAGTGATGTCTGAAGTTCATTGCTCTGCATTGGCTGGTCACTCAGGTATTTTTGGTACTAGAGATCTGGTGAGTCGGTCTTTTTGGTGGCCCGCCTTGTCTCATGATGTCAGGAATTTTGTGCAGTCCTGTGGGACTTGCTCCCGGTCTAAACCTTGTTCTCGCTCTAGTGGCTTGTTGATGCCTTTGCCGGTGCCCAGGAGGCCATGGACCCATATTTCAATGGATTTTATCTCTGATATGCCTGTCTCTCAGAGAATGACTGTTATTTGGGTGATTTGTGATAGATTCTCTAAGATGGTCCATCTTGTACCACTCCCTAAGTTGCCATCTTCCTCTGAGTTGGTGCCCTTGTTTTTGCAACAGGTGGTTCGCTTGCACGGGATTCTTGAGAACATTGTATCTGACAGAGGAGTTCAGTTTGTGTCTAGATTTTGGAGGACTTTCTGTTCCAAGCTGGGAATTCAGTTGTCCTTCTCCTCTGCGTTTCACCCTCAGACCAATGGGCAGACGGAGAGAACAAACCAGACTTTGGAGTCGTATTTGAGATGTTTTATTTCTGCCGATCAGGATGATTGGGTTTCATTTTTGCCCTTGGCCAAATTTGCTTTAACCCCTTCCTGACATCCGACGTACTATCCCGTCCACGGTACCCGGGCCCGTATGACCGTGGACGGGATAGTACGTCTACCGCGATCAGCGGCGCCCACGTGGTGAGCGCCGCTGATCGCGGCCGGGTGTCAGCTGATTATCACAGCTGACACCCGGCACTATGTGTCAGGGGCGGTCACGGACCGCCCCCGACACGTTAACCCCTTGCACACCGCGATCAAACATGATCGCGGTGTAACGGGAGTTAAAGGGAAGCATCGGCAGGGAGGGGGCTCCCTCCATGCTTCCCTGAGCCCCCCACGGCAGCGCAATGTGCAGCGCTGCTGCGGGGGGCTCCTATCCTCCAGGCCCCCGAATCCAAGATGGCGACGGGGGCCTTCGGGGACCTGAGGAAGCTGGCTTCCTCAGTGCCTGCAAAGCGCAGGCAAGAGGAAGTCTTCTTCAATGCCTGTGACAGATTGCTGATCTGTCACAGTGATCTGTGATGTGACAGATCAGCGATCTGTCACAGGACAGTGATGTCCCACCTGGGACTATGTAATAAAGTAAAAAAAAAAATTAAAAAAAAATGTAAAAATAAATTTTAAAAAATCGCCAAATAAATTAGAAAAAAAAAAAAATATTCCCTCAATAAATCCATTTTTTGGAAATAATAAAAAAAAAAACAATAAAAGTACACATATTAGGTATCGCCGCGTCCGTAATGACCCGCCCTATAAAACTGTCCCATTAGTTAACCCTTTTAGCGAACCCCTTAAAAAACAAAAATAAAAAACAAAGCAAAAAATAATGATTTATTATCATACCGCCAAACAAAAAGTGTAATAACGCGCGATCAAAAAGACGCATATAAATATCCATGGTACCGCTGAAAACGTCATCTTGTCCCGCAAAAAACGAGCCACCACACAGCATCATCAGCGAAAAAATAAAAAAGTTATAGCTCACAGAATAAAGCGATGCAAAAATAATTATTTTTTATATAAAATAGTTTTCATTGCATAAAACCGACAAAAACGACCTAAATGAGGTATCGCTGTAACCGTACTGACCCGAAGAATAAAACCGCTTTATCAATTTTACCGCACGCGGAACGGTGTAAACGCACCCCCCCAAAAGAAATTCATGAAACGCTGGTTTTTGTTCATTCTGCGTCCCAAAAATAGGAATAAAAAGCGATCAAAAAATGTCACGTGCCCGAAAATGGTACCAATAAAAACGTCAACTCGTCCCGCAAAAAATAAGACCTCACATGACTCAGTGGGTCAAAATTCGGAAAAATTATAGCTCTCAAAATGTGGTGATGCAAAAACTATTTTACAATAAAAAGCGTCTTTTAGCGTGCGACAGCCGGCAAACATAAAAACCGCCATAAATAGTAAGTCAAACCCCCCGTTATCACCCCCTTAGTTAGGGAAAAATAATACAACTAAAAAAAAAGTATTTATCTCCATTTTCCCGTTAGGGTAAGGCTGTGTGCACACGCTGCGGATTAGGTGCGGATTTTGTAAAATCCGCAGGTGAAACCGCAGGTCAAAAGACCTGCGGTTTTACCTGCGGATTGCTCTGCGGTTTTGTCCTGCGGTTTTTCATCTCCTCAATAGAGGAGATGGCAAACCGCAGGAGAATCCGCAGAAAGAATTGACATGTCAATTCTTTCTGCGGATTGAAAACCGCGGAAAATTCCGCACCGTCTGCACTGCGGTTTTTTATTCCCATAGGGAATCATGGTACTGTACACCTTTCTGCTGCGGGTCCGCAGCAGCCAAAACCGCTGCGGAACCGCAGCAAAATCCGCAGCGTGTGCACACAGCCTTAGGGTTAGGGCTAGGGTTAGGGCTAGGGTTAGGGTTAGGGCTAGGGTTAGGGCTAGGGTTAGAGCTAGGGTTAGGGCTAGGGTTAGGGCTCAGATTAGGGTTAGGGGTGTGTTGGGGTTAGGGTTGGAGTTATAATTGGGGGTTTCCACTGTTTGGGCACATCAGGGGCTCTCCAAATGCAACATGGCGTCTGATTTCAATTCCAGCCAATTCTGAGTTGAAAAAGTCAAATGGTGCTCCTTCCCTTCCAAGCTCTGCCATGTGCCCAAACAGTGTTTTACCCCCACATGTAGGGTATTAGCCTACTCAGGACAAATTGCAAAACAATTATTGGGGTCCAATTTCTCCTGTTACCCTTAGGAAAATAAAAAATTGGGGGCAAAAATATCATTTTTGTGGAAAAAAATGATTTTTTTATTTTCACGTCCGAGTGTTATAAACTTCTGTGAAGCACTTGGGGGTTCAAAGTGCTCACCACACATCTAGATAAGTTCCGTGGGGGGTCTAGTGTCCAAAATGGGGTCACTTGTGGGGAGTTTCAATAGTTTAGGTACATCAGGGGCTCTCCAAACGCACATGACACCCGCAGACCAATCCATCAAAGTCTGCATTCCAAAACGTCACTGCTTCCCTTCCGAGCCCCAACGTGTATCCATACAGTAGTTTTCTCCCACATATGAGGTGTCAGCGTACTCAGGCCAAATTGGACAACAACTTTTGGGGGTCCAATTTCTCCTGTTACCCTTGGGAAAATGAAAAAATTGGGGACTAATTGATCATGTTTCTGGAAAAAATACGATTTTTTTATTTTCATGCCCTGGCATTATAAACTTCAGTGAAGCCCTTGGGGGTTCAAAGTGCTCACCTCACATCTAGATAAGTTCCTTAGTGGGTCTAGTTTTCAAAATGGGGTCATTTGTGGGGGGTTTCCACTGTTTAGGTACATTAGGGGCTCTCCAAAGGCAACATGACACCCGCAGACCATTCCAACAAAGTCTGCATTCCAAAACGTCACTACTTCCCTTCCGAGCCCCGACATGTGCCCATACAGTAGTTTTCTCCCACATATGGGGTATCAGCATACTCAGGACAAATTGGACAACAACTTTTGGGGTCCAATTTCTCCTGGTACCCTTGGGAAAATAAAAAAATGGTGACTAAAAGATCATGTTTGTGGAAAAAATATGAATTATTTATTTTCACACCCGGGCATTATAAACTTCTGTGAAGCACTGGGGGGGTCAAAGTGCTCACCACACATCTAGATAAGTTCCTTAGGGGGTCTAGTTTCCAAAATGGTGTCATTTGTGGGGGGTTTCCACTGTTTTGGTACATCAGGAGTTTTCCAAACGCGACATGGTGTCCGATCTCAATTCCAGCCAAAAACGTCAAATGGCGCTGCTTCCCTTCCGAGCTCTGCCATGCGCCCAAATAGTGGTTTACCCCCACATGTGGGGTATCAGCGTACTCAGAACAAATTGCACAATAACTTTTATGGTCCTGTTACCCTTGGAAAAATAAGAATTGAGGGTGAAAAGATCATTTTTGTGGAAAAAATATGATTTTTTAATTGTATGGCTTTATGTTATAAACTTCTGTGAAGCCCATGGGGGTTCAAAGTTCTCACCACACATCTAGATAAGTTCCATAGGGGGTCTAGTTTCCAAAATGGTGTCATTTGTGGGGGATTTCCACTGTTTTGGTACATCAGGGGTTTTCCAAACGCGACATGGTGTCCGATCTCAATTCCAGCCAAAAACGTCAAATAGCGCTGCTTCCCTTCCGAGCTCTGCCATGCACCCAAATAGTGGTTTACCCCCACATGTGGGGTATCAGCGTACTCAGGACAAATTGCACAATAACTTTTAGGGTCCTGTTACCCTTGGAAAAATAAGAATTGAGGGTGAAAAAGATCATTTTTGTGGAAAAAATATGATTTTTTAATTGTATGGCTTTATGTTATAAACTTCTGTGAAGCCCATGGGGGTTCAAAGTTCTCACCACACATCTAGATAAGTTCCTTCGGGGGTCTAGTTTCCAAAATGGTGTCATTTGTGGGGGGTTTCCACTGTTTTGGTACATCAGGGGTTTTCCAAACGCGACATGGTGTCCGATCTCAATTCCAGCCAAAAACGTCAAATGGCACTGCTTCCCTTCCGAGCTCTGCCATGCGCCCAAATAGTGGTTTACCCCCACATGTGGGGTATCAGCGTACTCAGGACAAATTGCACAATAACTTTTAGGGTCCTGTTACCCTTGGGAAAATAAAAATTGGGGTGAAAAGATCATTTTTGTGGAAAAAATATGATTTTTTAATTGTACCGCTGTACGTTATAAACTTCTGTAAAGCCCTTGTGGGTTCAAAGTTCTCACCACATATCTAGATAAGTTCCTTGGGGGGTCTAGTTTCCAAAATGGGGTCAATTGTAGGGGGTTTCCACTGTTTAGGTACATCAGGGACTCTCCAAACGTGACATGGCGTCTGATCTGAATTCCAGCCAATTTTGCATTGAAAAAGTCAAATGGCGCTCCTTCCATTCTGAGCTCTGCCATGCGCCGAAACAGTCGTTCCCCCCCACAAATCAGGTATCAGCATACTCAGGACAAATTGCACAATAACTTTTGCAGTCCAATTTCTCCTGTTACCCTTGGTAAAATAAAAAAAATTGAACCTGAAGTATTTTTTTTGTGAAAAAAAGTTAGATGTTCATTTCTTTTTACATATTCAAAAAAATTCCTGTGACGCACCTAATGGGTTAATAAACTTCTTGAATGTGGTTTTGAGCACCTTAAGGGGTTCAGTTTTTAGAATGGTGTCACTTTTGGGTATTTTCTATCATATAGACCCCTCAAAGTGGCTTCAAATGTGATGTGATCCTAAAAATAAAATGGTGTTGTAAAAATGAGAAATCGCTGGTCAACTTTTAACCCTTATAACTTCCTAACAAAAAAAAATTTTGGTTCCAAAATTGTGCTGATGTAAAGTAAACATGTGGGAAATGTTACTTATCAAGTTTTTTGTGTGCCGTATCTCTGTGATTTAAGGGCATAAAAATTCAAAGTTGGAGAATTGCGAAATTGCCAAATTTCCATTTTTTTCACAAATAAACGCAAGTTATTTGAATGAAATTTTACCACTAACATGAAGTACAATATGTCACGAGAAAACAATGTCAGAATCACCGGGATCAATGGAAGCGTTCCAGAGTTATGACCTCATAAAGGTACAGTGGTCAGCATTGTAAAAATTGGCCCGGTCATGAACGTGCAAACCACCCTTGGGGGTGAAGGGGTTAAATAATAGAGCTAGTTCTGCCACTTTGATGTCACCTTTTTTCTGTAACTTTGGTTTTCACCCTCGATTTTCTTCAGGGCAGGTGGAGCCTTCTGCCTGCCCAGGTGTTGACACTGTGGTGGAGAGAATGCACCAGATCTGGGACCAAGTAGTGGATAAATTGTCTCTCTCCCAGGAAAAGGCCCAGCGGTTTTCCAACCGGCGTAGGACCATTGGTCCCCAGTTTAAGGTGGGTGATATGGTTTGGTTGTCATCAAAAAATATCGCTATGAAGGTGGCTTCTCCTAAGTTTAAGCCTAGATTTATTGGACCTTACAAGATTTTGGAGATTATTAATCCGGTCTCTTTTCGGTTGGCTCTTCCTGTCACATTTAAAATTCATAATGTGTTTCATAAGTCCTTGTTGAAGAGGTTTGTTGAACCAGTAGTTCCTGTGGTGGCACCTCCTGACCCTATATTGGTTGAAGGTAACATGGAATATGAGGTAGAGAAGATACTGGATTCCCGTCTGGCTAGACGGAGACTCCAGTATTTGGTTAAGTGGAAGGGTTATGGTCAGGAGGATAATTCCTGGGTCTCTGCCTCTGATATTCATGCCGAAAGATTGGTGCGTGCTTTTCATCGGGCTCATCCTGATCGGCCTGGTGGCTTGGATGAGGGTTTGGTGACCCCTCCTCAAGGGGGAGGTACTGTTGTGAGCTCATCTGTTCATTCACCTTATGTGTCCGAGTATCTCCCTCTTCTGGTGAAGGAAGGTAGTGAGGCTGATTTGGATGAAAGAAGCCAAACACCTGATCAGGTGGATTGTAATGGGTAACGGGAGCTTCAGACTGGATATAAGGCAGCCGACGCCCTTCTAAGTGGCTGGTGATTTCTCTGCTGGATTCTTGGAGACCAGTCTGATTCCTGCTTCCCAAAGATAAGTTTTTGCTCTGCTATTGAACTTATTAGTTTTGGTTTTGTTTTCCTTGTTTTCTGAGTTCAGCCATCCCCGGCTGGGGGTGTGCTGGATTCTTTTTCCTTGATCAGTGTTCTCTTTTGCTCTGCTTTCAGAATATTCCGAGTGCTGATATAGGGTTTGAAGTCTAGTGACTTCAGGGTCCTTTTTGCTTATCAGTTGTGTTGGTAATATTTTTAGCAGTGTTTTCTCGGATTGCAGACAGCAGCTTTTCTGTCCTGTCCTTTTTAGTTAGCTTGGGCCCCATCGTTTGCTCAACCTATCTTTCTATCTGTGTTAGTGTTTTCATCTTGCTTCACCATCATTATATGTTTGGCGCTGCCTATTGCTTTGGGGTCTGCTCTGGGGCAGTCAGTTTTTCCCTTTTCTCTCTTTAGGCTTATGTAGATCTCCGGCTCTGACGAGGTCTCTAGGATCACCGTAGGAACACTCCATGGCTACTGCTAGTTGTGTGATAGGATTAGGGGTCTGCAATCCACTAGTTTCCAACCTCTCTGATTTTCTGGGCTGAGCTTGTGTTTTGTTTTTTCCTCCTCAGTGACTCAATCATAACAAGCTCCCCTGACTAAGAGCTGCTCCACACACATCTGTTCACATCTTCCCCTACGGGAAGACTGTCCTAACTACAACGTCTACTCTCCCGCTCTGAACCCTCAAGCTCCACCCACCTCCCAACACCCTTTACTACCCAGCAGGGTTGAGATCCTCCTCCCGTAGGGTACATCCAGGGTGCCCTGCTGCTATAGGGTGTGTGTTGGGTGCAGATGTTAGAGTGCTGTTAGGTGCCCCCACCTTACCTGGGAAGTGGGATATCACACCTCTGGATGAGGTGCAGTGCCTCTGTGGCAACCGAACCCTCAGGGGCGACACACTAACCCTGCCTTCTGAGGTGCTGGCGGTGCCCCAGTTGTGTTCGTGACTTCCTCATCCGCCTCTGCCTTGTTGTTCCAATGAACTCCCGCTGTCAGGTGGGAAAGCTGTCAGTACTGTTCTTGTATTCCCTCATTTTAGGATCCTACTGCAGTGACAGAAGTAATGATGGCACATTGTGCTTGTAGTGGGTATTCAGCAAGGTGGTCACCCAGTAATCAGTATACTCTTTTTAAATCATAATGACAACCTGGATAGAGAAACCTGCAGCAATCCTCGGTGGTGGTAAGACATGTGGTAGAATGCCTTCTGTCTCTGCCTCTGCCACTACTACATTTACCCAGTGGGCAGTTAGGGAGATGTAACGTCATTGGCCGTGCCTACTGGTTCACGTATTGGTGGTGATGTGGACCTTGCCACTGATGGCGTTGCGCAGTGCACACCTGATTTTTTCTGGAACATGTGTGTGTAGGGCAGGGATGACCCATCTGGAAAAGGAGTGGCAGCTGGGAACAATATGCTGTGGGACAGCCACCACCATAAGATTTTTAAAGTTGTCTCCACCATCCAGAATGGTAGCATTTCAAAGGCCAGGTATTGGTTGGCTAGGGGAGGGGTACTTTCTCTTTGTCTCCAGTGTTTGGGGGATGGAGAGCTGAAAGCTTCCATGGGACAGTGTTGAGATGCTCAGTGATGCTGGTGATAGTGGTGGTGCTGTCACATCCTCTCGTTGCGGTCAACCAGTTTGCTTTGTTGATTGGGTGTGTGAGAAAGAGGCCGCGATCGCAGGAGGAGAGGGAGCAGGAGGAGCCTCAGATCTTTCCTAGTTTTTTCAGGTGTGTACTCCACTGCACCTCTTGCTTGAATGCAGATGCATCATTATACAAGGGGTGCTCAGGTTCAGAACATTTATGCCTCGCTTCAGGCTCTTATTGAACAATGTGTAAACCACCCGTGTCTTGTCATCAGCACATTGCCTAAAGAAATGACATGCCAGGAAGTTCTTTTGAGCTGGCTTTGGTTTGCATATTTCCTCTGAGCGGTGAGCAGTAGCAGCCGATGTACTGACTAGGGGTCACTTGTGTCTTTGCACCCTGCTACCTCTTTTTCTTTGCAGCTGGGGCAGCCTGGCCACCTGTTCCTCCAAACTGCACATGTCACACAGATGGCCTTCACTCCATGTGGGGTCTATGACAATACCATCCCCCCGCATCATCTTCCACCCAGTCTGCACCCCTGCCCTCTTTGAAGGTCTGCACACTGCAGAAAGACACTACATTCTCAGCAGGGGTTCGGGTGGAAGACAAAGCTAATTAACTGGAGGCACTCTCAGCCATCCAATGTAACACTGCCCCAACATGTTCTGGCCCCACCATTCATCTAGTGGTACTGCAAGCCTCCCAACAGTCCCGAATCCTTTGGGACAGTCCTGATTTTGACCCACCCACCTGCTGTCCCGATCGGGAGTCTACTTTTCCCTCCCAGAAAGACCCACCGCAGCCCCTCTTAGCCTGCAATGACGTTGCTAGGCTGTTCTCTTCTGTATGCACAGGACCTGTGATAAGGTCAAAGGAGGGGAGGAGTCAGGGGTCACATGATCAGGGGCCTCGGTGTATGCAGGACTCTGCTGTGCTGGTTGTCATGGTGCTGGATGAGGGGAAGTTTATATGTGAGGTCAGGAGCGGTTTACAGGGTGGATGCAGCAGAGCTGTGTGTGTACAAGTTGTACGGAGCTGAGCCGCATGTGTACAAGGTGTACAGAGCGGAGCCGTGTGTATGAGGTGTACAGAGCGGAGCCATGTGTATGAGGTGTACAGAGCGGAGCCGTATGTATGAGGTGTACGGAGCGGAGCCGTGTGTGTATGAGGTGTACAGAGCGGAGCCGTGTGTGTACGAGGTGTACGGAGCTGAGCCGTGTGTGTGCCAGGTGCACGGACTGGAGCCGTGTGTGTACGAGGTGTACAGAGTGGAGCCGTGTGTGTATGAGGTGCACGGAGTGGAGCCATGTGTGTACGAAGTGTACAGAGCGGAGCCGTGTTTGTACAAGGTTTACAGAGTGGAACCGTGTGTGTATGAGGTCTATGGAGCGGAGCCGTGTGTGTACGAGGTGTACGGAGTGGAGATGTGTACAAGGTGTGCGGAGCAGAGCCATGGTGCTATAGCTGCTGGGCGGCAGAGCAAAGATCGATTCTCCGTGCTCTGTTGCAGAATTTAACTGTATCGGCGCGCTGCTCATGCCGATACAGGTACATTAGCGTAGCTCCGGGTGGGCCCCCTCAGAGCGTGGGACCTTGGGCCACCGCCCCCTCAGCCCCCCTGGTAGCTACGCTACTGTGGAACAACCCTTTTAATTATGACAATCAGCCATTGAAAAGCTTCAAAATTATTACTTACTTCCTGACTGTGTTTGTAACATCCCTGCCGGTTTCACTGCATGGCTTCCCATCACCCACCATGCTAATACACCATCTTACTCACCATTCTGGGCCCTGCAGTGAGTTCTGCCCTCTTCTTGCGGCATGGTGTAAACCATCATGTGTCCTTTGCTTGCTGTGTGCTTACTTCCTGGCTGTATGCTTAGGGCAGCGGTGCTTGCTCTTCCTGATTGTTAAAGAGACAGTTTGCACATTACTAATGTGTCCCTAGCCTATTGCCAAGTGGCACCTGGTACTTAAGGCATCTCCACCAATGGGAAGATGCCTGAGCAACATTCTCTCTCAGTCTGTGTCCAAAAACTGAGTTGCCAGGTCCTGGCTTGTTCTGTCACCTTGGGGGCTGTATTTCCAGGTATGTATAAGTCTTCTATCTGCCATCTTGGGGGCTGTATACCCAGGTCTGTTCCAGTCTAGATTCTTCCACCCAGGGGGCTGTATACCCAGGCCTGAATCCTGTATCCTGAACTTGTTCCCGTGTCTGTTCTTGTCTGAACTAAGTCCTGAACCTGTTTTTATCCTTATCTGAAGCCTTCTCTACCCTGCTGTGCCTATCCTTGATCCTACTCTTTTAAACTCTCGGTATCTGTACCAGCACCTATCTCTGTTCCATTGTCTCTGCACGTTTGTGACATTTGTGTACACTTGTCACTTCATTGTAAGTACTTGTGTGAATCTGGTCCTGTCTACTTCTGCTCTGCTCCTGCGGCTCTGCTTCTACTCTGCACCTGTGGCTCTGCTTCTGCTCTTCACTGGCGGCTCTGCTTCTGCTCTTTACCAGTGGCTCTGCTTCTTCTCTGCACTTGGGGCTCTGCTTCTGCTACACAACTGTGGCTCTGCTCCCGTTCCACATAACCAGCTCTGCTCCCATTCCACATCTGCGGCTATGCTCCCGTTCCGCATCTGTGGCTATGCTCCTATTCCGCATCTGCGGTTCCTTGTTTGTCCAGTCTGAAATGGGTCCTGCCTGTCTCTGTATCCACTCGTACCTGCCTGTGCCCCAGTGCTTCTCGAACCTGTTCCTGCTTGTCCGGTCTGAATTTGGTCCTACCTGTCCCTGCATCCCACTCGTACATGCTAGTGTCCCAGTCCTTTCTGAAACAGTTCTTGTTCCTCCAACCTGAACTGCTCCAGCCTGCCTGCCAGAGTGTCATTCACACGTGCCAGAGTGTCAGTCGTGCCCACCTGCCTGCCAGAGTGTCAGCCGTGCCCTCCTGCCTGCATATCACCTGTGCCCGCCAGTACTTGCCTGCACCTGTTGTTACAGTGTCCTGTCCTCCTTTGGGATCAGCTGCTACTGCCAGACACTGTCCTGGAGTAGTACCTGGCAGCTACCTGCTGCACAAGCCTGACCTCACTACTAGAGTTTCCAGTGAACACCAAGGTAGCTGCTTAGTGGCGCCCCTCCAGGGTGAGTCTGTTTTTTTTGCTCAGTGGGGCCACAATCCTCGCACGCACCCAGACTGGCATTACAGTGTTGACCCACTAAAAATTTGACCTGATGAATTAAAGCTGGAAGAAGTCTGTAATCAAATGTTTTACCATCACCTCCAACGTTGACTTGGCACGAAAAAAAATTGAGAGTCGTGAGAATTAAGTATTAATATCTTTAGAATGGGTGTGGAAATGTAGAAATGGAAAGCTGTAAATCTGTAAGATCAGCAGAAAGAGTCGAAAAGTTTCGCAAAAATTTGATAGTCTTCACTTAAAGGGAATCTGTCACCCCATTTTTCGAGTATCAGGTGCCGGCACCGCCATCAGGGGCTTATCTACAGCTTTCTGTAATGCTGTAGATAAGCCCCCGATGTAACCTGAAAGATAAGAAAAATGAGTTAGATTTTACTCACTGGGGGCGGTCCGGTCTTGGTCCGATGGGTGTTGTGGTCCGGCGCCTCCCATCTTCTAACGGTGACGTCCTCGTCTTTGCTGCCTGTTGTGGCTCCTACGCAGGAAAAGCAGTGCACCTGCGCAGGAACCACAACAGGTACCAAAGAAGAGGACATCACCGTTAGAAGATGGGAGGCGCCGGACAGGACCACGACACCCATCGGACCAAACCCGGACCAGGACCGCCCCTGGGTGAGTGTAATCTAACCTCATTTTTCATATCTTTCAGGGCTTATCTACAGCATTACAGAATGCTGCAGATAAGCCCCTGATGGCGGTGTCGGCACCTGATACTCGAAAAATGAGGTGTGAGCCGGGACACGAGTGTAAGCGGTCCTTTAAGTAGGCTACAGCTGAATGTCATGTGAGTGGAGCTCTAAGTAACAGACAGAAGTAGGAACTTGAGTGTAATTCAGAACTGCAAGTACTTCAGATTAGCGCCATAATGGAGACGTCCAGGAAAGGCACATATTTAGGGAGAGCTGGAAAGGTGTACTTAATCTGTCTGGTAGTTGATTGAGCCCCTCACCTGGAGGACATGGCACTAAAGCGGGCATCTGTGTGCACCAGAAAACTGTGAGTAAAGCTTTGTAACTGCATTCAGCTGTGTCTCTGCCTTCTTCCTGCATCACCTTTCAGCACTGATACATCCCTTGCCCGAACACTACACCCTCTACCTCAACATCTACTACAACTGCCCTGGGACTACAGCTCTGCCTGTGGAGAGCTATTACACCTCTGCTGCATCACACCATCTGTCCCAGAAGATCTGCACTGCAGCGCTGGTCGCCTCTGACCAGATACCACAGGTGGCGTCACAAACTTATCTACACATAAACTTTATTCAGCATCAATCCTCTTATTTTACAAGGACACTCAGGGACATGGAGCGGGTCACTGCCACCGTGACACGTTCCTTTAAGACACCGGCCCAGTACAGAGTAAACCCACAGCCCTGGGGGTGTTCCATCTACAGCACACAGAGATAAGTAGGCTATCAGGCTCCTTGGTGCAGCAGATGGGATAGAAATAGCAGAACTGAGTAGGCTGGGGGTAACTTGATTCAGCAAAGTTGAGACTGCAGACAGCACATTGGTATAACAGAAACATGTAGGCTAACCGGTGCCTTGTTACAGCAAAGGTTAAGGTATGGAAAGCACCTTGGAATAGCAGAGATGAGTAGGATTGCAGGTACCTTGAATCAGCAGAGTTGAAAAAACGGATAGTAAAAGTAACAAAAGGTCTGAGTGTGTATCAGAATCTGGATGCTGCTTGACACAATGGAATTCAGCAGATAATGAGGCACTTGGCTGTAGCATAGGCAAGTGGAAAGTGATTTCTGGAGAGCACATGGTAGAAACATGCACTGCTATCTGAATACTCAGGCAGCGCCAATCCGACTGAGCCAGCCTTGGATGATCATTAGACGTGCATGCTGGGGTTTACCATAATAGCCAGTACGGACTAGCACAGAAGGAGCTGGCCGTATCTGAAAGAAGCAGAGCCCGGCACTGGAGCCGGGACTAGTGAGATTCCTCTAGTGTTTTTGTCATTTTGCTTTTGTCATTTATAATGACTGTCATGCAAAATATTTGGTCAACATTTTCCGAAACGCATTTTTCACTTCATTATTCCGCAAGCTGTATATGAAAGGATTTAATACAGGAGTAGCAAATAAATAAATGATAGAAATATATTTTAGGTTGGATGAATAATTTTTCCCTTGCCCCATGTATGTGGTCATGTTGGCCCCATAGAGCATAAAAACCACAGTCAAGTGGGAAGTGCATGTTGAGAACGCCTTTGACCTCCCGTCGGCTGAGCTGATTTTTAATATGGATGTAATAATGCAA
The DNA here is from genome assembly GCF_039654945.1 of Dendrobates tinctorius. NCBI lineage: Eukaryota > Metazoa > Chordata > Amphibia > Anura > Dendrobatidae > Dendrobates > Dendrobates tinctorius. The sequence continues at coordinate 12,939,954 of NW_027361998.1, read as the reverse complement.
ATATAAGAGACCACAATGAAAACAAGAGGTAAAATCAGAACGAATACGCTCCCAATAAATAAAGTTAATCTATAAAACGAGACATCTCCACACACCAACTCTAGAAGCACCAAACTCTCACAAACAAAGTGCTGCACCCTGTTGTCCTTACAGAATACATACGGCCTCGCGATAGCCGGCATTATATTCAAAGCTAAATTCCCCGACCATATAATGACCGTGACATATTTACATGTTCTCCAGCTCATGATGACGGTGTAATATAAGGGGAAGCATATGGCGATGTACCGATCGTAGGCCATCACCGCCAGTAACACGTACTCCGTGCCCCCCAGAATCAAACCGACGTACATTTGTGCCAAACAACCGACGACAGAAATTCTTCTTGTTACAGAAATGACATCGAAAAGCATTTTAGGGATCAAAATCGATGAGTAAAATAAATCAATAAAAGACAAATTACAGAGAAAAAAATACATAGCGGTGTGCAGCCGAGGACTGACGACGACCGTGCAGATCAGGATGCTGTTCCCGAGAATGGTCAGTCCAAACATCAAAAACAGACCAACGAACAGGAGTATTCTCTTCTCCAAGCTTTCCGGAAAACCAGTGAAAAAAAGCTCCTCCACCCAAGTTTGGTTTCCAAAATCAAAGTTAAAGTATAAACCCTGCAAAACACAAAGAAAGTAAAATATATATAATATACAGTTGTGTGAAAAAGTGTTCACCCCCTTCCTGATTTCTTATTCTTTTCCATGTTTGTCACATTTAAATGTTTCCGATCACCAATCAAATGTTAATATTGGACACAGATAACACAAGTAACCACGAAACTAATCACAAAATGCAGCTTATAAATGAAGGTCTTTATTATTAAGGGAAATAAATCCAACCCTACAGGGCAGTGTGTGAGAAAGTGATTGCCCCCGGAACCTAATAACTGGTTGGACCGCCCATAGCAGCAACAACTGAAATACAGCGTTTATGATTACTGGCAATGAGTCTTTTACAACGGAGGAATTTTGGTCGCTCATCTTTGCACAATTGTTGTTACACAGCATCTCAATCTGATTAAGGCTACTTTCACACATCAGGTTTTCGGCGTCAGGCGCGATCCGGCGTCGTGCCGGAATGCCGGATCCGGCAAATGTTTTGTAAAACCTGAAGTGCCGGATCCGGTTTTCTGCCGGATCCGTCTTGTTCTTGACAGACAAAACCAGATCCGTCTCATCCGGTTCATCCGCTTTTCTATCCGTTTTTCTATCCGTTTTTCGACGGATTACGCCGGATCCGGTTTTTAAAATTGACCCTTGTGGCCTTCCGAACGGGATTGGCTACTGGAAAACTAGATATAGCATGTTCCTACAGCCCTTCTTTGACAGGTTGTAGAGAAGAAAGTGCAGGTTGGAGAGAAGAGCAAGTTACTGGCGAAGATGGATGTTGTCATTGGAAATATTACCACTAGAAGTTCTGTGACGGTTTCAGGGACAATTTTCCACTATACTTTATGTCACCTCAAGGCAGAGTACACTGGCAGGATGACAGAGTGTGAAAGATTTGTGCCCTAACCAAACTTGTGTACCTTCTGGACCAACAGTATATACCTTTGCCAACCAAAGTTGGCTATCTTGTCATGGTCTACTATTTTTACCTTTAGGCCACAGGTGTGTACCTGGTTGTGTTTTATGCAAAGTATTTCACCTTTTAACAAAAGTTGTGTACATTGTTAGGAAATCACCAACAATAAACACAACTTTTTAGGTGAAATACTTTGCTTCAAACACAACCAGGAACACAACTGTGGCAAAAAGCTAAAATTTACCCACAGTTATATACCTGGTTTTGAATACCTTTTTACCTTTGAAATACCCTGTATTTAACCTTTTTTTAAAACATAGTTCGCCGCAGAAAGAAATGACAGACAACCATTGTGAAACGATAATTTAACTTTTATTTAAATTTTTTTTTTTTTTATGTTTTTAAAGTGCAAAAAACTTTTTTAATAAAGGTTTTAAACCCAATGGGCATTTTTATTACAACAAAAAAAATTACAAATCTGTGTACTGTGGGGGGGAAATACTGCTGGAGGGGCTGCGGGACACTTCGACACTGGGTGTGTGGAGAGAGGACTGGGATCGTGGTGGGGAAGGAACAGTTAGAGGTGAAGGTGTGGAAAAAGCTACAGAATGGGTGGACATGTGGGAGGCAGAAGAGGTGGTGGGCGGTGGAGTGGAGGGTTGGGCATGGACTGTAGGAGCAGATGATGTTGATGGAAAGTTGTATGGGGAAGGAGTTTGGTACGGGGAAGGAGTTTGGTACGGGGAAGGAGTTTGGTATGGGGAAGGAGTTTGGGACGGGGCAGGTTGCTGGAAGTGGGGAGATGTCTGGTACTGGGGAGGTTGCTGGTATGTAATAGGAGGGGGAGGATGGAAAGTGGCTGGAGGGGGTGCAGATGTAATAGGAGGGGGAGGATGGAAAGTGGCTGGAGGGGGTGCAGGTGGAGGAACTACAGTGGTGGGAGGTGGAGGTTGGGAGGTAACCTGCTGTAGAGCACCGTGGCACGAATGCATTACATGCATCTGCTGGGTAGGAGATAGTGTTGCCATGCGCTCCACAACAGACCTGAAAAAGGTGTGGTTTGGCGAAGATCTTGCTTCTGAATGCATGGTTTGCAGAAGTGTCTTCACCTCCAGAATGCTGGAGTTGATCTGCTGAAAGCCTGCGGAGATTTGCTCTGACAAGACTTTGAGACAGTTCTGGAAAGATGCATTCAGATGCAAGAACTCTTGCGCATAACTCTTTTCCTGACCCCTCTGCCGCTGCCGCCCAGTACCCGCAGGTGTACTAGAGGCGGCAGGGGCAGAAGGGTGGGGTAAAGGGAAAGCGATCTCCTCACCAGCAGCTTCATGTAATGTAGGCGGCCACGATGCTCCTGTGCTGGTGGATGGGACAGATGGATCGAATGTGTGGGAAGGCTGGGAAGGTGCAGATGTACCGGGGTGGTCGAAGTGTCCCTCGGTGCCGGTCTCCTCAGGGATCGCCTCAGAAGGGTCCAATCGTGCAGGCTCCCGAGTGCTGCTCACCGTGCTGTGTAATAAAGAGAAAAAAAAACAATTAAAATACTGACATGGTATGGCCCTGGCTGAAAAAAAAAAGTTACATCTAACATTTTTTTCACATGTGGTGTGTAATATTTACCTTCTGGTGAGCATTGTTTCCCGGAGGAACGACAGGGCTTGTGCGTACTTGTACTTGCTCCTGCGTCCTCCAGATCCACTCGGGGCCCGCATCTCTTTATTGAACTCCTTCTTGAAACGATCCCTCACAGACCGCCACCGCTTCACAATTCTCTCCCCTGAAACGAGAAAGGAGTGGTTAGTATACAACATCAGTGTTTCCCAAACTCCAGTCCTCATGGTCCCCAGGGGTCATGTTTTCAGGATTTCCATAGTAAATAGAAATCCTGAACACATGATCCGTGGGGACCACGAGGACTGGAGTTCGGGAAACACTGGTTTACATCAAGCAACCGGTACTGTATATACTTACGCTCTTTAATCTGGGCCCGAGCTTCGAGGTCCTCCCAGCGGTCCACAAGGAGCGAACAGATTTCCTCCCAGAGTCGTCGGGTAATGATCAGGTCAGCGTGGCAGCGGTCAGCCATATTCCAGAGCGGCTCCCTTTCTCTGACGAGATCGATGAGGCGGTCCACATCAATCCCTCCATCCTCACCGTCAGAGTCGGGAGCACGCTGTGAAGGCTGTTAAGAAAAAGACAAAAATAACATAATTAGCCTCCACAAAAGAAATGAAATAAAAAGTGCAAAAAAACAAAGCAAAAATATTTATACTTACACGCTGGTGACCGCCGCGTTGCTGTCGCCGACGACCCTGGGAGGCACTGCGAGGACCTCTTGGCCGAGCACCAGATTGGGAAGACTAGAGAAGAAAACAAAAAATTTTATGTCTTTGGATGTAGGCATTTGTTTGCTGTGTGTGGTCTGCAGAACATTGTTTTCTATGTGTTGTGTGTAGTGTGATGTTGTGTTTCTGCGTTTGATGCAAAAAACTTACCAATTGTGAGCCCACTCCAGGTGTCTGTCCACCCCTTCCTTCTTCTTCTGGGAGCTCCTCTTCATCTTGTGATTCCTGTTTTGAAATAAAAGGCAATGAATAGACATATATTACCGAGATGATGGATTTTGGAAATAAAAACTTACCGTCAAACGCTGACGATGCGAGGGAGGGCTCCCAGAAGAAGATGTGCTGTCCTGTTGATGGCCAGACTCCATGGCTGTGGGTATTGCTGCTGCCAGTGATGCCATTTCTGCTGCTGCTGCATCTCTTTGGCGGCTGTTGAATAAAGAGAAACAAAGGGCCAATGAATATCTTGATATTCTATGGCCCTAGTTTGGAGGAATGGGGGATTTGATAATTACCGTCTCTCATCTGCTTCTGGACTCCCCTCCCGTTGTTCAGCATGCTGCTCCATTTGGGGTGGTGCTGATGGTGCTGCTGCTGCAGATGTCTGCTGCCTTCTCCTGCTCCTGGTTCTTGGCTTGGGTGGCATGTTGGGTGTGGCTGAGGGTCCCATTGTCTTGCTTTTATATATCTCCTGTGGGCAGAGCTACTGAGCATGCTCAGACCAAAAAAACCGGATCCGGCCACCGGATCCAGCTTTTGCCGGATCCGGCGCATTGCGGCGCTCATAGGCTTTCATTGTGTGAAAAAGCCGGACGCGCTGGATCCGGCGGGTACGGCTTTTTCGCCGGAGACAAAAAACGTTACAGTAGACGTTTTTTCCAGACGCCGGATCGCGACACATTGCGACACATTGCCGGATCCGGCGAAAACCGGATGAAACGCATGGCCATCCGGCGCGATCTGGCGCAAATGCAAGTCAATGGGGGGGAAACCGGATCCGGCATTGCATTTCGCCGGATCCGGTTTCTGTCAAAAGCGCCGGATCACGCCTGACGGCGAAAACCTGATGTGTTAAAGAGGCCTAAGGGCAGGACTTTGACTAGGCCACTCCAATGTCTTAATTTTGTTTTTTAAACTATTCAGAGGTGGACTTGTTGGTGTATTTTGGGTCTTTGTCCTGCTGTATAACGAAAGTACGCTTCAGCTTGAGGTCAGGAACAGATGACCGGACATTCTTCTTCAGGATTTTTTGGTAGACAGCAAAATTCATGGTTCCATTTACCAACGCAAAACTTCCAGATCCTGAAGCAGCAAAACAGCCCCAGACCATCACACTACCACCACCATGTTTTACTGTTGGCATGATGTTCCTATTCTGAAATGCTGTGTTACTTCTACACCAGATGTAATGGTATAGACACCTTCCAAAAAGTTCAACTTTTGTCTCGTCAGCCACAGAGTATTTTCCTAAAAGTCTTGGGGATCATGAAGATGTTTCTGGCAAAACTGAGATGAGCCTTTATGTTCTTATTGCTCAGCAGTGGTTTTTGTCTTAGAACTCTGCCATGAAGGCCATTTTTTCCCCAGTCTCTTTCATATGCTGGTGTCATTAACACTGACCTTAACTGAGGATAGTGAAGCCTGCAGTTCTTTTGATGTTGTTGTGGGGTCTTTTGTGACCTCTTGGATAAGTCTTGGGGTAATTATGGTTGGCCGGCCACTCCTGGGAAGGTTTACCACTGTTCCACGTTTTCACCATATATGGATAATGGCTCTCACTGTGGTTCACTGGAGTCCCAAAGCTTTAGAACTGGCTTTATAACCTTTTCCAGACTGATAGATCTCAATTACTTTGTTTCTCATTAGTTCCAAAATTTACTTGGATCGCAGTATGATGTGTAGCTTTTGAGGATCTTTTGGTCTACTCCACTTTACTAGGCAAGTCCTATTTAAGTGATTTATTGATTGAGAACAGGCGTGTCAGCAATCCTAGGTGTTGAAATATATATCATATATATATACAATGGGTACAGAAAGTATTCAGACCCCTTTAGATTTTTCACTCTTTGTTTCATTGCAGCCATTTGGTAAATTCAAAAAAGTTAATTTTTTTGCTCATTAAAACAAATGAGTAAAAGGGTAAATCTGACATGGAGAAGGACTTGGGGATCCTAGTTAATGATAAACTTACCTGGAGCAGCCAATGCCAGGCAGCGGCTACCAAGGCAAACAGGACCATGAGGTGCATTAACAGAGTTCTTGATACACATGATGAGAGCATTATACTGCCTCTGTACAAATCCCTGGTTAGACCGCACATGGAGTACTGGGTACAGTTTTGGGCACCGGTGCTCAGGAAGGATATAATGGAACTAGAGCGAGTACAAAGGAGGGCAACAAAGTTAATAAAGGGGATGGGGAAACTACAATACCCAGAGAGATTAGCAAAATTAGGATTATTTAGTCTAGAAAAAAGGCTGAGTGGCGATCTAATAACCATGTATAAGTATATAAGTGGAAATATCTCTCCGAGGATCTGTTTATTCCAAGGAAGGTGACGGTCACAAGGAGGCATTCTCTGCGTCTGGAGGAGAAAAGGTTTTTCCACCAAAATAAAAGATAATACTTTACTGTTAGGGCAGTGAGAATCTGGAATTCCCTGCCTGAGGAGGTGGTGATGGCGAACTCGGTCGAGGTGTTCAGGAGAGGCCTGGATGTCTTCCTGGAGTGTAGCAATATTGTATCTTACAGTTATTGTTAGGTTCTTTAGTAGGACGTAGATCTGGGGATTTATTCTGATGGAATATAGGCTGAACTGGATGGACAAATGTCTTTTTTTGGCCTTACTAACTATGTTACTATGTTTATTGTACACTCTGCACCCCATCTTGGCTGAAAAAAACAGAAATGTAGAAATTTTTGCTAATTTATTAAAAAAGAAAAACTGAAATATCCCATTGTCATAAGTATTCAGACCCTTTGCCCAGACAGTCATATGTAAGTCACATGCTGTCCATTTCCTTGTGATCCTCCTTGAGATGGTTCTTCTCCTTCATGGTTCTACTCCTCCACCAGTTGGGCCTTTATGGCAGAGTGGCCCGATGGAAGCTTCTCCTCAGTGCCAGATATATGAAAGTCCGCATAGAGTTTGCTAGAAAAAAACACATGAAGGACTCCCAGACTATGAGAAATAAGAATCTCTGGTCTGATGAGACGAAGATAGAACTTTTTGGTGATAATTCTTTGTGGTATGTGTAGAAAAATGAGACATTTAGCAAATAATTGACCAATTGTTTGAGCCACCCCGCCGCGGTAAGGCATTCTCACATGGGGCAGTCCTACTCTACGTTTTTAATATTCGCTGAGCCATTACGGCCTCCTAAATAAATTAAAAACTGTAATTTCATTGACACAAGAAAAACAAATCCATGAAACAATTTATTGCTTCATTTTAGCCGCTTTGCCTTGAGCTGGATTTTTTTTTCTTGTGTCTAAGAAGTTCAGTGGCGACTCACCATGATCCGTGCCGGGCGTTAGCTGGCTTGGGGAATAAGCAGACCGGTAAAGCTGACTGTGATTTTTTACTTCTCTTCACTGTATTTCATTAATATCTAAAAAAAAGAAACCGTACCATCTACAGTCAAATCGGAAAAAAAGTAAAAGAAAGACAGTATGAAAATAACATAAAGATAAAACCCCTCATATCACAAAAAACAAGATACAGAAATTATTAGAATATCCAGTTGTGGCCAAAAGTATTGACACCCCTGCAATTCTGTCAGATAATACTCAGTTTCTTCCTGAAAATGATTGCAAACACAAATTCTTTGGTATTATTATCTTCATTTAATTTGTCTTAAATGAAAAAACACAAAAGAGAATGAAGCAAAAAGCAAAACATTGATCATTTCACACAAAACGCCAAAAATGGGCCAGACAAAAGTATTGGCACCCTCAGCCTAATACTTGGTTGCACAACCTTTAGCCAAAATAACTGCGACCAACCGCTTCCGGTAACCATCAATGAGTTTCTTACAATGCTCTGCTGGAATTTTAGACCATTCTTCTTTGGCAAACTGCTCCAGGTCCCTGATATTAGAAGGGTGCCTTCTCCAAACTGCCATTTTTAGATCTCTCCACAGGTGTTCTATGGGATTCAGGTCTGGACTCATTGCTGGCCACCTTAGAAGTCTCCAGTGCTTTCTCTCAAACCATTTTCTAGTGTCTTTTTGATGTGTGTTTTGAGTCATTGTCCTGCTGGAAGACCCATGACCTCTGAGGGAGACACAGCTTTCTCACACTGGGCCGTACATTATGCTGCAAAATTTGTTGGTAGTCTTCAGACTTCGTAATGCCATGCACACGGTCAAGAAGTCCAGTGCCAGAGGCAGCAAAGCAACCCCAAAACATCAGGGAACCTCCGCCATGTTTGACTGTAGGGACCGTGTTTTTTTCGTTGAATGCGTCTTTTTTTCTCCTGTGAACTCTGTGTTGATGCCTTTGCCCAAAAAGCTCTACTTTTGTCTCATCTGACCAGAGAACATTCTTCCAAAACGTTTTATGCTTTTTCAGGTAAGTTTTGGCAAACTCCAGCCTGGCTTTTTTATGTCTCGAGGTAAGAAGTGGAGTCTTCCTGGGTCTCCTACCATACAGTCCCTTCTCATTCAGATGCCGACGGATAGTACGGGTTGACACTGTTGCAGCTTAAACTTGTTTGGATGTTAGTCGAGGTTCTTTATCCAACATCCGCACAATCTTGTGCTGAAATCTCTTGTCAATTTTTCTTTTCCGTCCACATCTAGGGAGGTTAGCCACAGTGCCGTGGGCTTTAAACTTCTTGATGACACTGCGCACGGTAGACACAGGAACATTCAGGTCTTTGGAGATGGACTTGTAGCCTTGAGATTGCTCATGCTTCCTCACAATTTGGTTTCTCAAGTCCTCAGACAGTTCTTTGGTCTTCTTTCTTTTCTCCATGCTCAATGTGGTACACACAAGGACACAGGACAGCGGTTGAGAATCATAGAATCATAGAATCGTAGAGTTGGAAGGGACCTCCTGGGCCATCTGGTCCAACCCCCTGCTCAAAGCAGGATTCACTAAATCATCCCAGTTAGATGTCTGTCCAGCCTCTGTTTGAAGACTTCCATTGAAGGAGAACTCACCACTTCTCGTGGCAGCCTGTTCCACTCATTGATCACTCTAACTGTCAAAAAGTTTTTTCTAATATCTAATCTGTGTCTCCTCCCATTCAGCTTCATCCCATTGCTTCTAGTCTTTCCTTGTGCAAATGAGAATAAAGTTGATCCTTCTACAATGTGACAGCCCTTTAGATATTTGTAGACAGCTATTAAGTCTCCTCTCAGTCTTCTCTTTTGCAAACTAAACATTCCCAAATCCTGCAACCTTTCCTCATAAGACAGGGTATGCAGACCGGTCACCATTCTGGTCGCTCTTTTCTGAACTTGCTCCAGTTTGTTGATGTCTTTTTTAAAATGTGGTGCCCAAAATTGGACACAATATTCCAGATGAGGTCTGACCAAAGAGGAGTAGAGGGAAATAATGACTTCACGTGATCTAGACTGTATGCTTCTGTTAATACATCCTAGAACTGCTTTTGCCTTTTTTGCTGCTGCATCACACTGTTGACTCATATTCAGTCTGTGATCTATTAGTATACCCAAGTCTTTTTCACCTGTGCTGTCACTTAGCCCTATTCCTCCCATTCTATATATGCTTTTTTCATTTTTATTGCCCAGATGTAGTACTTTGCATTTCTCCCTGTTAAAAACCATTCTGTTAGTTGCTGCCCACTTCTCCAGTTTATTTAAATCTTTTTGAATCCTCTCTCTCTCTTCTCTAGTATTAGCTATCCCTCCTAGCTTTGTGTCATCAGCAAATTTAATCAGTTTACCCTCAATTCCTTCATCTAAATCGTTGATAAAGATGTTGAACAATACAGGGCCCAGGACAGAGCCCTGTGGTACCCCACTTGAGAAATTCTTCCAACTGGATGTGCAGCCATTTACGACCACTCTTTGGGTCCGATCACTAAGCCAGTTATGAATCCACCTAACAGTTGCCTTGTCCATTCCATACTTAGTCATTTTTTCAATAAGGATTGTATGAGAGACTTTGTCAAATGCTTTGCTGAAGTCAAGATATACTATATCTACAGCATTTCCTTGATCCACCCAATCAGTAATACCATCATAGAAGGAAATTAAATTAGTCTGACATGACTTATTAGTTACAAACCCATGCTGACTCTGTTTAATCACTTCATTCTTATCCAGGTATTGACATACATGTTGTTTAATCATTTGTTCAAAGATCTTTCCTGGTATAGAAGTCAGACTCACCGGCCTATAGTTGCCTGGGTCCACCTTCTTCCCCTTTTTGAAGATAGGAACAACATTTGCTCTTCTCCAGTCTTCTGGCACTTCTCCTGTTCTCCAAGAATTTTCAAAGATTATGGAGAGGGGTTCAAAAATTTCTTCTGCTATCTCCTTCAGTACTCTGGGGTGTAATTCATCTGGACCTGGAGAATTGAATACATTTAGGTTAGCTAAGTGTTTCCTCACTATCTTTCTGTTTATAGATATCCTGGATTCTTCTATTCCCTTAATAGGACAGTGAATAACAGTTGATGTTACATTTCCTTTCTGAGAGAAAACAGATGCAAAATAGGAATTTAAAAGTTCAGCCTTCTCAACATCCTGTCTTACCATTTCATCATTTTCATCCTGTAAAAATCCTATAGCATCTTTGACTTTTCTTTTACTTTTGACATATCCCCAAAATCCTTTATTATTGCTTTTGACATCTCTTGCAAGCCTCAATTCATTTTCAGCTTTAGTTAATCTGATTTGTGCCTTGCAGGTTCTGCAGACAGCATTATATTCTTCTTTAGATATGCCTCCTTCTTTCCATTTTATAAACATTTTTTGCTTCCTTTTTAGCATGTGCTTAAGTTCTGTGTTCATCCATCCTGGTTTAATGCTTCCTATTCTTCCCTCTTTTCGGAATTGTTAACAACTGTGCTTTGAGAATTTCATTTTTCAAGATTTCCCATCCTTCCTGGACATTTTTGTCTTTAAGGATATCCAGCCATTGGATCCCTCCAATTCTCTTTCTGAATCCCTTAAAATCTGCCTTTCTGAAATCTAACCTTGACGTCTGAGTCTTCACAGGTCTTCCGCCTCTAGTTATCCAAAATTCTAAAATAGCATGGTCGCTACCTCCTAGGGTCCCAGTCACTTTTACCTCCTCAACCATTTCCTCCCTGTTTATAAGGATTAGATCCAAGGTAGCAGTTCCCCTTGTTTTCTCCCTTACCTTTTGGAAGATAAAGTTGTCAGCAAGAGAGGATAAGAATTTCCTTGACCTGTTAGTTTTGCCTGAGAGAGATTCCCAACAAATGTCTGGATAGTTGAAATCTCCCATGACAACTATGTCATATTTTTTGGAGAACTTGGCCATTTGATGCATAAAGAGTTCATCCATATCTTCAGCTTGCACAGGCGGCCTGTAGTAAATGCCTACAATGGTGTCCTTTCCATTGTTCTGTCCTTGTATTCTTACCCAAACAGTTTCCACAGAACTCCCAGTCTCTGAAGCTTCAATCTCTGTGCAGATATACGCATTTCTAACATACAATGCGACACCCCCTCCTCGTTTATCAAGTCTGTTTCTTGCAAATAAGTTGTATCCTTCTAGTCTTGTATTCCAATCATGTGTATTGTCCCACCAAGTTTCAGTGATTCCAATGACATCATATTTCTTTTCCTGCGTTAGTAGTTCCAATTCTCCTTGTTTGTTGCCCATGCTTTGTGCATTAGTATAGAAACATTTTAGTTTGTGATTGGTTTCTCTTTCTCCAATATTTTTTTTAATTAGATTCTTTCGTCTTTGTTCTTCCTTTCCACTTCTAATAGCAGAGTTCTCAATAGCATTTGTCAGGTGTATGGCTTTTTCTGGTCTTTTGCTTCCCTTCCCATGTTGTTCTAGTTTAAAGCTCTCCTTACAAGTGTAGCAAGGCGACTTCCAAATACCTGCTTTCCAGTCTTCGTAAGGTGCACCCCATCTCTAGCAAGTAGTCCATCGTATAAGTAGTTCACTCCGTGATCCAGAAATCCAAATCGTTGCTGACGATTAAAGTCAAAGTCAACTTTAATCCATGTCAGCTGGCTGCAAGTGTGATTTAGTTATTGCCAACACCTGTTAGGTGCCACAGGTAAGTTACAGGTGCTGTTAATTACACAAATTAGAGAAGCATCACATGATTTTCGCACAGTGCCAATACTTTTGTCCACCCTCTTTTTTATGTTTGGTGTGGAATTATATCCAATTTGGCTTTAGGACAATTCTTTTTGTGTTTTTTCATTTAAGACAAATTAAATGAAGATAATAATACCAAAGAATTTGTGTTTGCAATCATTTTCAGGAAGAAACTGAGTATTATCTGACAGAATTGCAGGGGTGTCAATACTTTTGGCCACAACTGTATATGTAACAATAAAGCAATACTTTTAAGAAGCAGTGAGCGCCGGCTATTGTTTGGACTGTTGCTATTACTGGAGTATTTTGCTGTGCGCTCGGACAGGTGAGCTGATTGCTCCTTTATCAGTAATATTAGTGACATGTCATAAATGGCGTCACACCTCGGAAGGTTCTAGAATTCTGCCTTTATACACCAGGAATCAGCCCTAATCGGTTTTCGGGATTTAGAGGTCGTAAAACCTGTGTAATCGCAGGGTGCCAAGACTTCTGAGCTCACAGACCTGAATAATCCTGGTGCAAAGCAAACACGGAGCAGATCCTCAACTCAGCAAGAAAACATTCACACCCATAGAAACTGTCAGCAAAGATACTGAACAAGCAGGAGATGCCGTACCCAGACATTGCAGCTCATAGCCCTGCCTAATCTGGGTGAAAAGTGAGCTCTGGTGAAAACCTAACGCAGACAGATTGCTGAACAAGCAGGGAACGAACGAAGTCCGAACAACCCTCCAAAATACTAATCCTGAGAGGGGAAGACATTGGTGATGCTCGGTGCTGTGCACCACGCGTGACGTTCCATCCGTGCTCATCCTAGGACTCTGCCTTTATAAGAAGAATCACTAAACCCCGGAGATTCCGCCAGCGTTTGTTATTCTGGAATTGTCCCATCATGAATTATTCCCGTAGAGGATAAGAGTCTCTGCTCCTGTAGTGGTAGTAACCCCTCCAGAACCAGAAAGCAGAGAGAACAAAGCAATTCTCAAAAATAACAAGGGGAAAATTATTGTAAATGGTGGATCATGTGTTATCTACTGTATGTAGAGGTGTTATCAGTCACTGTACAGGAGGAGGAGGAGGTGAGCTGTGACATCATCTAACCAGAACTTTTGTGCTGTACAATGTTCATATTAAGAGCTGTGTGGCTGCAAAAGGAAGCAAACAAATGTGGAAAGGGAAATTACTTAAAATAACATACAACTGGAAAAAAAAGCAATCTTGAACCAGGAGGTGGAGGTCTAAGTGATGGAGGAGATGGACGTGGAGGTGTAGGTGGAAGAGGTGGAGGAAGAGGTAGCCATTTTTTAATTTGGTGAGACCCTAAAACATTGGGAATGGCAGATAAAAAGAACAAAATGCAGTTGTGTATAACAATGGCCGGGTGCGGCTGGTATACTTCTCTATACAGGCAAAGGTACGGACAAGTCTTGTGGGATCCACACCCGGTGCATTTTAAGGAATGTGAGCTTCCCCACGTTGGCTGTGGACAGGCGGATGAGCCTGTCTGTGAACACACCTCCTGCCATGCTAAACACACGTTCCGACATTACACTTGTATAAGGAAATAGACCGCACCTCGGGTACCTGTATGCCGGGTCCGAAATTAGAAAGGCTGCATACATTGTTCACGAGGGGAAGCCTAAGTGGGGCGGACGTTCCCTGGCTGTATGAGGGAAGCATGAGAGAGACGGAGCTTCCTGCTAACAGGAGGGGGTGGGGAGAGCCTGAAAAGGGCACACAGCAACAGGGAGATAAAAGGAGACATGACACTTGCACCAGGGCAGGCCAGCACCTCCAAGGCATAAAGGGCAAGCTCAGGTCATGTGTCCAATTTGGAGACTCAGAAGTTAAATAAATGGAAATAAATAAATGAGGCAGACCAGTCACTCAGTACGTGGAGACGTGTGGACTCATCCACCATATTGTAACGCTGCCTCCGCCTCTTGCTAATATGGACCGTATCAGATCGTGGTGCCAGATGTTGTGATGTGCTGAGGAAGATTTTCCACATTTTGGCAATGCTAAGCCTGCCTGCCGAGGTGCTGGCAGTGCCCCAGTAGCGTTGGTGACTTCCTCCTCTGCCTCTGCCTTGTTGTTCCAATGAACCCCCGCTGTCAGGTGGGAAAGCTGTCAGTAGTGTTCTTGTAGTCCCACATTTTAGGATCCTACTGCAGTAACAGAAGTAATGATGGTGACGCGCCCCAGGGGCCGTGGGATACTCGGTACCGAGCCGGTCATCTTGAAGGGATGTGTCACAGTGGCAGTGACCCGGCCTGTGGCCCCAGGTGGTCATGTAAAAGGGGTATAATTGAATAGGAATAAAGGTTATACAGTGATTCGTGACGCCAGTTGGAGTGTTCGACTGTAGAATAGCCGGCACTGCAGATGGTCCCTGGGGGAGTAGATGGTGATGGCAGTGCAGATGCTTAACCCTCTCCAACCAGGGCAGACCCCCAGAGATTGTGATGGAAGTAGAAGGCACAGAGTAATAAGGCAGGAAACAAGTGAAGTCACTTTATCATTTACTGTAGTTCAGGTGCAGTTCAGAGGAGATATTACAACTCTCACCAGGTTACAGTCTGCTCTGGAGAATGGGAGTTATCCTTCACTCTGCTGTGACTCGGTGTAAGATTCCTGCTATTCTAATCCCTTCAGGGACCAAGGCTTCCCAGGAAGTCTGGAACTTCTAGTATAGCCTCTACTCACTGTGTTTTCCTCTTCTGGCAACTTGCGGCTTGGATCCTGTGTGAAGCTCAAATTCCTTCTTGCACAATCCTACACTGATCCTAGTTTGCTGTAGTCTTCCCAGGGGAAACACTCTGCTGTGGATTGTATAAACTCACACAGTCTCTCAGCTTACCACCCTGCTCTGAAAGCATGGAAGGCCTAGGGGCTGACTCCCTGATTCTTCTTAGCTTTACTCCTGAGGGAGCACATGTCATCATGGCTTCCAGGAGCGTTCTTCCTCCTTCCTCTTCACTGAAACAACAACTCTCGACTCCTCCTCCTCCCTGTTACGGTGCGTCGGCAAAGCTCTAAGCTTCAGACAAGTAAGGGAGTGACGTAAATTGCTTGTGCAGTGGTCTCTAGCAGAGAAAGCATAACTCCCATCGCTCACAAAACACATACAAAACAGTACATAATTAACTCTTTTGTGGCGGGAAAGACGCAGTGCGCCACAATGGCACATTGTGCTTGTAGTGGGGATCCAGCAGGGTGGTCACCCAGTAATCAGCATTGGTAACAATACGGGCAACTCGGCAGTCATTGTGCAGACACAGCAGCATGTAATGGCTCATGTGTGCCAGGCTGCCCAGAGGAAATGACAAACTGTCCTAGGTGGGAGGTGTATGGTCTGTATTCTCTGTATTCCTCCAGCCATGCTCCAGTAAAGGCCATGAGCTGCTGTGAACATCACCCTGCTATAGTTGTGCTCAAAAGTTTACATACAACGGCAGAATTTTTGCTTTCTTGGCCTTTTTTCATAGAATATGACTGCTAACACACAAACTCTTTCTCCACTCATGGTTAGTGGTTGGGTGAAGCCATTTAATGTCAAACTACTGTGTTTTCTCTTTTTAAATCATAATGACAACCCAAAACATCCAAATGACCCTGATCAAAAGTTCACATACCCTGGTGATTTTGCCTGATAACATGCACAGAAGTTGACACAAATGGGTTTGAAAGGCTACTAAAGGTAACATCCTCACCTGGGACCTGTTTGCTTGTAATCAGGGTGTGTGCATAAAAGCTGAGGGAGTTTCTGGGCTCCCGACAGACTCTTGCATCTTTCATCCAGCCACTGACATATCTGGATTGTGAGTTACAGGGAAAGCAAGAGAACTGTCAACGCATCTTCAGGAAAAGGTAGTTGAACTGTATAAAACAGGAAAGGAATGCAAAAAGATATCCAAGGAAATGATAAAGCCAGTCTGCAGCGTTCAAACTGTGATTAACAAATGGAAAATCAGGGGCTCTGTAAAAACAAAACCACGGTCAGGTAGACCAACAAAAATTTCGTTCACAACTGCCAGGAAAATTGTTGGGGATGCAAAGAAAAACCCACAAATAACATCAGCTGAAATACTGGACTCTCTGATATCTAGCGGTGCGGCTGCTTCAAGATGCACAATAAGGAGGCACTTGAAGAAAAATGGGCTGCATGGTCGAGTCACCAGAAGAAAGCCATTACTGCGCAAATGCCACAAAGTATCTCGCCTACAATACGCAAAACAGCACAGAGACAAGCCTCAAAACTTCTGGAACAAGGTAATTTGGAGTGAATTGAACTTTTTGGCCTCAACCATAAACGTTACATTTGGAGAGAGGTCAACAAGGCCTATGATGAAAGGAACACCATTCCCACCATTCATTTCTTCCCACTTTTTGCTATCTGTTGTTTCTACAATTTGGGCGAGGGTGCAATAGGGTGAAGAGAGACACCGACGTTGAGCAGAGGCACCACGCGGTACAAATTACGGTACCAACTTCCACTGGCAGGAAGGGAATGAAATAAGGCAGAATTAGGGACCTGCCAGGTCCATATTTGTTACTTCCTGATGAACTGTGGCTGATTTCAGATACCCTGTAGATACCCCTAGAGTACTTTTGTCTGTTATGTGTGCTGGTTGTGATGAGTCTATAATGATTTTAGAAATATTAATACAAATTAATTTTTAGGGGTCTATCTTTTTCTTGTGGTTGTGAAATTTTACTTAGACTGGATGAGGAGACAGCAGAGGAAGCGGAATAGGAGCAGGAGGCAACCTGGATAGGGAAATCTGCAGCAATCCTCGGAGGTGGTAAGACATGTGGTAGGACGCCTTCTGCCTCTGCCACATTTACCCAGTGGGCAGATAGGGAGATGTAACGTCATTGGTCGTGCCTACTGGTTCACGTATTGGTGGTGATGTGGACCTTACCACTGATGGCGTTGCGCAGTGCACACCTGATTTTTTCCAGAACATGTGTGTGCGGGGCAGGGATGACCCACCTGGAAAAGGAGTGGCAGCTGGGAACAACGAGCTGTGGGACAGCCACCACCATAAGATTTTTAAAACTGTCTGTCTCCACCATCCAGAATGGCAGCATTTCAAAGCCCAGGTATTGGGTGGCTAGGGGAGGGGTACTTTCTCTTTCTCTCCAGTGTTTGGGGGATGGAGAGCTGAAAGCTTCCATGGGACAGTGTGGAGATGCTCAGTGACACTGGTGATGGTGGTCGTGCTGTCACATCCTCTCGTTGCGGTCAACCAGTTGGCCCTGTTGATTGTGTGTGTGAGGAAGAGGCCGAGATCGTAGCAGGAGAGGGAGCAGGAGGAGCCTCAGATCTTTCCTAGTTTTTTCAGGTGTGTACTCCACTGCACCTCGTGCTTTGAATGCAGATGCCTCATCATACAAGGGGTGCTCAGGTTCAGAATATTTATGCCTCGCTTCAGGCTCTTATTGAACAACGTGCAAACCACCTGTTTCTTGTCATCAGCACATTGCCTGAAGAAATGACATGCCAGGAAGTTCTTTTGAGCTGGCTTTGGTTTGATTATTTCCTCTGAGCGGTGAGAAGTAGCAGCCGATATACGGACTAGGGGTCACTTGTGTCTTTGCACCCTGCTACCTCTTTTTCTTTGCAGCTGGGGCAAACTGACCACCTCCTGTTCCTCCAAAGTGCCCACGTCACACAGATGGCCTTTACTCCATGTGGGGTCTGTGACTTTGCCATCCCCCTGGGTCGCCCTCCCAGGGCTGTGGGGTACTCGGTACCGGGCCCGATGAGCTTCAATGGGAGATGTCACGGCAGCTGGGACCCGGCCCGTGGCCCTGGGCGCCCATTGTGAATGGGGTTGTTAGGAGTGTGCTTATGGTGATGAAAGTCTATAAGTGATTCGTGACACCACCTGTGGTGTTCGGCAATGGATATCTAAGCCGACGCTGCAGACAGATCCTGTGGGACAGATGGTGTGGTGCAGCAATGATGTTATAGCCCTCCACAGGCAGGGCTGTAGTCCCAGGGCAGAGTGGGTGAAGTGACACGTAGATAGTATAGTGTCTGGTGCAAGGGATGTAGCAGTGCTGGGCAGGTTGGTGCAAGAATGAGTGGAGGACACCAGGGCATGTAGTTCCAAAGCTTTACTCACAGTCTGTTGTACAAACAGGTGCCTGCCTCCATGCCGTGTTCTCCGGGTCAGGGACTCAGTCAACCTCCAGGTCAGATGGAATACTCCTTTCCAACACTCTGCCAACATGTGCCTTTCTGGACGTCTCCTCTTATAGCGCCTTTAAATGAAGTACTCCTAGTACTGAGTTACACTGGAGTTCCTCCTGTCCGATGTTCTTATGAACTCTACTTGTACGGCAGACAGCTGTAGCCTGCTTCAGGGACTCCTTGCTACTAAGTCCCGGCTCACTGCTGTTGTGTCCCCAAGTCTTGTGTGGGAATAAAGTGGTCACTACTTCTTTTCCTCCGGTGTCTGCTGCAGGACGATTAGCATCCATACAACCTCGGGGACCGGGCCTCGGCCTTGCGCTTAGAACTTCTAGGAAGGGTTCTCTGTTAACCCACGTCCTCTGTTCTCTTTTACTCCTCACGTTCCGTACTAATCTTTCTTTCTATGGAGAATCAGGCTTTCAGTATATGTTGCTCTCTCTCTCTTCCTTTCCTGTGCCAGCAGACCCAGATCACTGGGATCTGCTGCAGCACTTCCATCCATCTATACTGCTCTCCGGGGATCCACTCAGCCGCACTCGCTGGCTGACTGCTCACTCTCCAACTCACTAACCAACTGACCTCTCAATCCTCAACTCATCCCGCTCTTTGTAATGTAAACTAACTCCACCCACCTCCCAGCACGTTTCGTGTTCCAAGCAGGGAGCCACCAATGGGTGCTTTGCTATACTCCAAGCAGGGAGCCGCCGAAGGTGCTTTGCTGCACTACTTTGTGGTGTGGGGTGCAGGTGTTGGAGTGTGGTCAGGTGTCTCCACCTTACCTGGATGGTGGGGTACCACACCTCAGGAGGAGGTGCAGTACCTCTGTGGCGACTGAGCTTCAGGGGTGCCACCCCCCCACATCATCTTCCACCCAGTCCTCACCCCTGCCCTCTTTGAAGGTCTGCACACTGCAGAAAGACACTACATTCTCAGCAGAGGTTCGGGTGGAAGACAAAGCTAATTAACTGGAGGCACTCTCAGCCATCCAATGTAACACTGCCTCAACATGTTCTGGCCTCTCCATTCATCTAGTGGTACTGCAAGCCTCCCAACCATCCCGAATCCTGTGGGACAGTCCCGATTTTGACCCTCCCACCCGCTGTGCCGATCGGGAGTCTACTTTTCCCGCAATGCACTGAGGTCTCGCCCTCCCAGAAAGACCCACCGCAGCCCCTCTTAGCCTGCAATGACGTCGCTAGGCTGTTCTCTTCTATGCGCACAGGACCTGTGATAAGGTCACAGGAGGGGAGGAGTCAGGGGTCACATGATCAGGGGCCTCGGTGTATGCAGGACTCTGCTGTGCTGGTTGTCATGGTGCTGGATGAGGGGAAGTTTATGTGTGGGGTCAGGAGCGGTTTACAGGGTGGATGCAGCAGAGCTGTGTGTGTACAAGGTGTACAGAGCTGAGCCGCATGTGTACAAGGTGTACAGAGCGGAGCCATGTGTGTATGAGGTGTACGGAGCAGAGCCGTGTGTGTACAAGGTGTACGGAGCCTATATGGCTTCCCATCACCCACCATGCTAATACACCATCTTACTCATAACTCTGGGCCTTGCAGTGAGTTCTGCCTTCTTCTTGCTGCATTCTGTAAACCATGTGTCCTTTGCTTGTTGTGTGCTTACTTCCCGGCTGTATCCTTAGGGCAGCGGTGCTTGCTCTTCCTGATTGTTAAAGAGACAGTTTGCACATTACTAATGTGTCCCCTAGCCTATTGCCAAGTGGCACCTGGTACTTAAGGCATCTCCACCAATGGGAAGATGCCTGAGCAACATGCTCTCTCAGTCTGTGTCCAACTACTGAGTTGCCAGGTCCTGGCTTGTTTCTGTCACCTTGGGGGCTGTATTTCCAGGTCTGTATAAGTCTTCTTTCTGGGGGCTGTATACCCAGGTCTGTTCCAGTCTAGATTCCTCCACCCAGGGGGCTGTATACCCAAGCCTGAATCCTGTATCCTGAACTTGTTCCCGTGTCTTTCCTTGTCTGAACTAAGTCCTGAACCTGTTTACATCCTTGTCTGGAGCCTTCCCTACTCTGCTGTGTCTTTCCTTGCTCCTACTCTTTTAAACTCTCAGTATCTGTACCAGCACTTATCTCTGTTCCATTGTCTCTGCACGTTTGTGACCTTTATGTAAACTTGTCACTTCATTGTAAGTTCTTGTGTGAATCTGGTCCTGTCTACTTCTGCTCTGCACCTGCGTCTCTGCTTCTGCTCTTCACCTGTGGCTCTGCTTCTGCACTTCACCTGTGGCTCTGCTTCTGCTCTTCACCTGTGGCTCTGCTTCTTCTCTGCACTTTGGGCTCTGCTTCTGCTACACAACTGTGGCTCTGCTCTTGTCCTGCATCTGCAGCTCTGCTCCCATTCCACATCTGCGGCTATGCTCCCATTCCGCATCTGCGGCTCCTTGTTTGTTCAGTCTGAAATGGGTCCTGCCTGTCTCTGTATCCACTCGTACCTGCCTGTGCCCCAGTGCTTCCCGAACCTGTTCCTGCTTGTCCGGTCTGAATTTGGTCCTACCTGTCCCTGCATCCCACTCGTACATGCTAGTGTCCCAGTCCTTTCTGAAATAGTTCTTGTTCCTCCAGTCTGAACTGCTCCCGCCTGCCTGCCAGAGTGTCATTCACACATGCCAGAGTGTCAGTCATGCCCACCTAGCTTCCAGAGTGTCAGCCGTGCCCACCTGCCTGCCAGAGTGTCAGCCGTGCCCTCCTGCCTCCATATCACCTGTGCCTGCCAGTACTTGCCTGCACCTGTTGTTACAGTGTCCTGTCCTCCTTTGGGGTCAGCTGCTACTGCCAGACACCGTCCTGGAGTAGTACCTGGCAGCTACCTCCTGCACAATCCTGACCTCACCACTAGAGTTTCCAGTGAACACCAAGGTAGCTGCTTAGTGGCGCCCCTCCAGGGTGAGTCTGGTTTGTGGCACAGTGGGGCCACAATCCTCGCACGCACCCAGACTGGCATTACAGTGTTGACCAACTAAAAATTTGACCTGATGAATTAAAGCTGGAAGAAGTCTGTAATCAAATGTTTTACCATCACCTCCAACATTAACTTGGCAAAAAAAAAAATTTGAGAGTCGTGAGAAATAAGTTTTAATATCTTTGGAATGGGTGTGGAAATGTCAGCTGTAAATCTGTAAGATCAGCAGAAAGAGTCGAAAAGTTTCCTAAAAATTTGATAGTCTTCACTTAAAGGGAATCTATCACCCCATTTTTTGAGTATCAGCTGCCGATACCGCCATCAGGGGCTTATCTACAGCATTCTGCAATGCTGTAGATAAGCCCCCGATGTAACCTGAAAGATAAGAAAAATGAGTTAGAGTTTACTCACTGGGGGCGGTCCCGTCTTGGTCCGATGGGTGTTGCGGTCCGGCGCCTCCCATCTTCTAACGGTGGCGTCCTCTGCTTTGCTGCCTGTCATGGCTCCTGTGCAGGAAAAGCTGTGCGCCTGCGCAGGAGCCACGACAGGCAGCAAAGAAGAGAACGTCACCATTAGAAGATGGGAGGTGGCGGACCGCGACACCATCGGACCAAAACCGGACCCGGACCACCCCTGGGTGAGTATAATCTAACCTGATGGTGGTGCCGGCACCTGATACTCGAAAAATGGGGTGACAGATTTCCTTTAATAACATGCACATTTCATACTCATTTAGGCTATGTGCCCACCTAGCGTTTTAAACCGGACACTAAAACCGGACTCCTTCCCAGAAAACGCGCGTTTTTTTCGGCGTGTTTTCTGTGCGATTTTTGCGTGACTTTTTCACGGTTATGTTCGCGTTTTTGCCGTGATTTTCGCGTGCGGAATTCAAGCACTTTCCAAGCGATTTGAAGCATCACTTGGAAACTGATTGACAGGTTGGTCACACTCGTCAAACATAGTGTTTGACAATTGTGACCAACTTTTTACTATTGAGGCCGCCTATGCGCCACCTCGGTCCGGCAATTAATGAACTCCTCAATAGTATACATAATCCCTGTGTTATTGCTTTTGAAGGATTTCCCCTGTGTTATTGATCGACACGCTTTACAGTTCCCACATTTGTAACAACCCTTAAGATCTTTACCAATCCATGTGGATGTTTTTCCTTCACTAAAGTGACTATGAACTAGTCTATCCTTCAGTGATCTATTTCGTTTGAAAGTTATTTGGGGTCTGGGACCCAAGGTTCCCTCAATATCCGCATCCATTTTCAGTATGGGCCAATGGCGTTGTAAAATTTCCTTTAGTTTTTCCGACCCATTGGAAAATTTAGTGACAAACCAGGTGATTTCTACTTCCTTCGCTTTGCCCGTCTTCCTTAACAATTCCCTGCGGTTTTTGTCTATACACTGTTTATAGGCTCCTTTTAGGATAGAGTCTGGGTAGCCCCTCTCCTGGAGCTGCCCTCTTAGATCATCTGCCTGTTGTTTAAACATTAGAGTGTTGGAACAATTACGACGTAGCCTTAGATATTGTGCTTTTGGTATTCCCTTCTTTTGGGGATTGGGATGGCTGCTCTCCCATCTCAGAAGGGAGTTCGTGGCTGTCGGCTTTCTGTAATTACTCATCTCAATCTCGCCATTGGGTCCCCTCTGGATACTCACGTCTAGAAATGTTATTTGGGACCTGTGTACCTCATATGTAAACCGTAACCCCAGATCATTAGAGTTGAGTTCTCCCACAAACGAAATGAAGTCAGTTTCTGTACCTTTCCAGATGACAAATATATTGTCAATGTAGCACAACCATAAGGCTACGCTATCATGTCGAGAACTCATGGCATCATTAAATACAACACCAGCCCAGGAGCAAATTTGCATAAGTGGGCGCACAAGAGCAACCCATCGCGGTGCCCCTGAGCTTGTGGAAGTACTTGTTACCGAACAGGAACACGTTGCTTTTCAAACAAAATTCCAAAGCCTTTAGCACAAAGGTACTGTTTCTTATAAAAAAAAGTCCACTGGTCTTAAGATAATACTCCGCCTCCATTAACCCCTTGTCATGGGGTATTGAGGAATACAGGGCCTCCACATCAAAACTTGTCTTGTTCAAGGCATAAGCCATCTAGCTTCTGCAGGTGGTCACCTGTATCCCTGACATAGGAGTTTAAATTTGTCACAAATGGTCTTAATACTTGATCAATATATATCCCCAGATTCTGTGTTAAATTGTCAATACCAGCAATACCATGCATCTCAATTTTAAGCCTGTTAATAGTGCTGTAGGTATTTGACATAATAGCGTACTTATAATGCATCTTGGCTGTTTAATTTGAATGTCTATGCATCCTGATATGGAAGAAGTGGCAATCATTTTTTTGACAGATTTAATGCGCCTGCGTAGACGCCCCTATGTACCACTGACGCCGCTATGTTTCACGCTTGCGCGGAAATAAATGGTGTTCTGCCTTGCGCCTGTGCAGGGGTTGCTTGTTCTCTCCAGGGAGAGCGTCTATGGCGCCTAGACCTGCGCCTGCACAGTAGGAGCTAAGACCGACTAGGCTGTGCGCGGTGGCTGCTGGGTCCTGGCATGACGTGTGACTCTGAAGATATGATCACGCCACTGGATACCTCTGACGCCGGTGTAGTTCGCGCCTGCGCAAAGGTGAATAGTGTTTTGCCTTACGCCTGCGCAGTGGATGCTTGCTCTCTAGGGAGTGCGTCTGTGGTTTCTCGATCTGCGCCTGCGCGGTGGGAGCTGAGACCGGTTGGCGTGTGCGCGGTGGCTGCTGGGTCCAGCTCTGAGGCTATGATCGCGCCTCTGTGGTAGGTGTGCCTGGCGGTATGTGATGCCTGTGCCTGTGTGGTATTATGCTGCCATATGCGGTGCTTACACAGCTGATGCACCCAGGCTTATATGAGGTGCGTCTATGTAACTATGGTAACACTGCTATGACCTGCACTTGCGCAGTGGGGGTACCAAGATGGAGGTTATGCTGGCTTGGTCTACGCCGGTGTTATGGGTGGACCAGGAGGCTCACTGGTGCAGGAAGTTGTTAGCACTAATCATATATGTATGTTGATATGTATGGATGAAACGTACCCCAGTGTGCTAGATATGCCACTTATTTATTGCTGCTAGAATGTCTATGGAATACTGTGTCCTTTGTGGTGCCGGTATGCAAGGCTGTGTGGATGCTAATAGTCCTACAGCAGAAACCGGAGGAATAGAAGCTGTAAATGCCTTATTACCAACTAAGATTCGACAACACAGTAGCAACATGTGTGAGCCAGGACACAAGTGTAAGCGGTCCTTTAAGTAGGCTACAGCTGCCTGTCATGTGAGTGGAGCTCTAAGTAACAGACAGAAGGAGGAACTTGAGCGTAATTCAGAACTGCAAGTACTTCAGATTAGCGCTAGAAAGGAAACGTCCAGGAAAGGCATATATTTAGGGAGAGCTGGAAAGGTGTACTTCATCTGCCTGGTAGTTGATTGAGCCCCTCACCTGGAGGACACGGCACTAAAGCGGGCATCTGTGTGCACCAGAAAACTGTGAGTAAAGCTCTGTAACTGCATTCAGCTGTGTCGCTGCCTTCTTCCTGCGTCAACCTTTCAGCACTGCTACATCCCTTGCCCAAACACTACACCCTCTTCCTCAACATCTACTACAACCGCCCTGGGACTACAGCTCTGCCTGTGGAGAGCTATTACACCTCTGCTGCATCACACCATCTGTCCCAGAAGATCTGCACTGCAGCGCTGGTCACCTCTTACCAGATACAACATAAAATTTATTCAGCATCAATCCTCTTATTTTACATGGACACTCAGGGACATGGACCGGGTCACTGCCACAGCGACAATTCCCTTTAAGACACCGGCCCGGTACCAAGTAGACCCACAGCCCTGGGGGTGTTCCATGTACAGCACACATGAGCAGCCGAGGTAAGTAGGCTATCAGGCTCCTTGGTGCAGCAGATAGTATACTACACAGAAATAGCAGAACTGAGCAGGCTGGGGGTACCTTCATTCAGCAAAGTTGAGACTGCAGACAGCACATTGGTATAACAGACACAAGTAGGCTGACCGGTGCCTTGTTATAGCAAAGTTTTCGGCTTGCAGGTACCTTGAATCAGCAGAGTTGAAACTACGGATAGCAAAAGTAACAAAAGACCTGAGTGTGTATCAGAAGCTGGATGCTTGTTGGCACAATGGAATTCAGCAGATAATGAGGCACCTGGCTATAGCATAGGCAAATGGAAAGTGATTTCTGGAGCGCACAAGGTAGAAACATGTGGGTCGCCCTCCCAGGGCTGTGGGGTACTCGGTACCGGGCCGGTGTTAGCGGGATGTGTCACAGCGGCGGTGACCCGGTCCGTGGCCCTGGGCGCCCAAGTAATGGGGAGATTGAATGGTGGAATGTAGTTAATTGAATGAATAGTTCGTGACGCCACCTGTGGTGTTCGGCAAGTGAGATGTTAAGCCGATGCTGCATGCAGATCTTCTGGGACTGGTGGTGTGTTGCAGCCAAGATGGTGAAGCTCCCCACAGGTGGAGCAGTAGTCCCAGGGCAGTGTAGATGTAGGGGTAGAGGAGAGGCGCAGGCAGTGTAGAAGCTGGTACCCAGATGTAGCAGTACAGGGTGTGTTGGCGCAGGAATAAATGGAGGACACCAGGGCTTGTAGTTCCAAAGCTTTTCTCACAGTCTGTAGTACACACAGGTGCCTGCCTCCGTGCTGTGTCCTCCGAGTCAGGGACTCAGTCAACCTTCAGGCAAGATAGGATGCTCCTCTCCAACACTCCGCCAACATGAACCTTTCTGAACGCCTCCTCTTATAGCGCCTTTGGTGTGAAGTACTCCTAGTACTGAGTTACACTGGAGTTCCTCCTGACAGATGTTCCCATGAACTTTCCTTGTATGGCAGACAGCTGTAGCCTGCTTCGGGGACTCCTTGCTCCTAAGTCCTTGCTCACTATCAATGTTGCTGTTGTGCCCCCAAGTCTTAGATGGGAGTAGTGCATTTACAGCCCACTACTCCTCCGGTGTCTGCTGCAGCATCATTAGTATCCATACAACCTTGGGGACCGGGCCCCGGCCTTGCGCTTAGAACTTCTAGGCAGGGTTCTCTCCTAACCCACGTCCTCTGTTCCCTTTTACTCCTACGTTCCGTACTATTCTTTCCTTCTCATGGAAGATCAGGTTTCTGTTCAATGTCTTTCTCTTTCTTTCCTTTCCCGTGCCAGCAGACCCAGGTCACTGAGATCTGCTGCAGCATCTCCTTCCTCCATCCCTCTGCCGGGGATCTTCTCTCCTCACTCTCTGACCACTGACTGACTGACTCACTGACTGAAATCCTAAACCTTCCCGCTCTTTTATGTATTCTAACTCCACCCGCCTCCCAGCACGTTTCGTGTTCCAAGCAGGGAGCCACCAAAGGTGCTCTGCTACACTCCAAGCAGGGAGCCGCAATGTGGCTTTGCTGAACTACTGTGTTGTGTGGGATGCAAGTGTTGGAGCGTGGTTAGGAACCTCCAACTTACCTGGATGGTGGGGCACCACACCTCAGGAGGAGGTGCAGTACCTCTGTGGCAACTGAACCCTGAGGGGTGCCACACTCCCCCCCGTTAAACACAGCACGTCTGCGGGCTGCAAGTTAAACAGAGACAAACAATCCTGGAACATACAAAATTTCTGTAATGCTGAATAAACATGTCGTATACTAAACTTCCCAATGTGGGAGGCACGGTTTCTTGAACGTTACAAACAAGTGAACTAACTATCTAAATTAAATTTAAAGTTATGCTACGTAATTTAAAGTGCTATGGATGCAACTCAATATCAATTCACATTTTCAACAACACATTTTTTTTCTGTTACTTTGCACATTCTCTTGCTTTCTTGCATGACAACCGCTGGTGTCTGGTTCATCCCCTGTAAATTCAATTCTTTATTCACAATAAAGGGGTTTGTACTTCAAAATTTCTTTAGTATACCATTTACTATATTTCTACATTTGTAAAACATTCATTGTATTCCTTTCTCAATTATACCCTATAAAATCTGTTATTAACACTTTATCACTTTGTAGCTTTTTTTTTCAAAAATATGTTAACCATTATCAATAAGTGCAAAGAGTAGACACTGGTCTGGCCAACATGTCTGGAAATGTCCCTATGATGAGGTAATCATTATTCAAGGAAAAGGTCCTATGTAAACCAAGAGAGAGCACCTAAAGAGGTGCAAACTATGTACAATTTGCAGTTCTGGATCATTCAGTGTTCATGATCTCCACAGTTCAAGTGTGAAGGCTGCCAATAAAACTGGGCAACAACTGGAAAAAAAACAAAACTAAACCATGATGATCACAATAGGAAACAGGTACAAAAATAGAAAACAAAAGGTACAACGGTGCAAATACCCTCCTGGGTAACGAAAGTTATTTTTGCTTTAGATTGCTAGTGGTGGTCTCCTTCTGGGGTTTCTGGAAACTGGTTACTGGAACTGCTTCCAGGGGAGAAACTTTGGGTGTCTTCCTCCTGTTGCTGGCTGCTTACCAATTGCATGTACTCTGCCTCCCAAAGGGTGAGATAGGGACTGGTCTGGGTAATTGAAAGGGCCATGGAAATGTCAACTGCCTGCGGGGACGGCGTGTCCGCTACCGCCGATGGCACTTCTGCCGCTGCCGGCGACTCAGCCGGCGTTGTCGCTGGTTCCTCGGAATCGGACTCTCCTGTGTCCATTGGAACCTCAACTAGCGGCGCTGCAGTCTGGGGTCGCCGACGGGGGTCAATCAGACCATTCCTAGTCTCAGGCACTGTCCCCAATACTAGGGTCATGGCAGGAGCGGTAATCGTACCTTGCACTCCCTGATGAGGTTCCGGTCCCGGTACCTGGTAGTGGACGGCGGCAGCCGCAACTCCCGGAGTTGCCAATGGGGCAGATTGCAGCTGAATTCGGGCAGGGGCAAGGCCGGTTTCTGCCAGAGCCGTCGGTGGAGGCCTGCGCAACCGCGCCCGGTCCAGACGGGGACGCGGTCCCGACCCTCCATTCTGCTCCGGAACC
Organism: Dendrobates tinctorius; assembly: GCF_039654945.1. Classification (NCBI taxonomy): domain Eukaryota; kingdom Metazoa; phylum Chordata; class Amphibia; order Anura; family Dendrobatidae; genus Dendrobates; species Dendrobates tinctorius. The sequence continues at coordinate 12,911,562 of NW_027361998.1, read as the reverse complement.
CTTATATACCTCCTCCGGACAGGGCTCATCCAATGGCAATATCTGCTTTGAGGTACTGTCGGGCGCTGCAGAGGGTGTCTCAGCAGTCGTATACTCCGCAGGGGCGGCCTGTGGGCGAGTGGCTTCTCCTCCCCCTGTTCTCCTGACTTCTTTTCTCCTTCCATCATGGCGTTCTGGCGTTCTTCTTCCTGTCTCTGCTCTTTTCCCGCCACTGGCTTCCGCTCCTCCTTCTGGGGGCGGCGTCTTCTTCCAACTCCTCCATACCAAGCCAATATACGAACCCCTCAGCGGGTGGGCCATGTTGCAGTCGCATAGTAATTCAGGCAGGGGAGGCCCAGGACAGTTCGCAGTCTTTTCTTAGGACCTCCCACGTTATTACGCCCTTCTTCACCGCGTTTTTAGCATTCATTTTACAGTCTATTAAATTGGGTCTTCTGCACATTTTCAAAAACTTTAAGTCTTAGGCACACAGAACCCAATGGCATCGGGTCTCGTCATCCTGTTCGTGATGCCAAGTTTGGGTCGCCGACCCAGGGCTGTGGAGTACTCGGTACCGGACCAGTGTCAGCGGGATGTGTCACAGCGGCGGTGACCCGGTCCGTGGCCCTGGGCGCCCAAGTAATGGGGAGATTGAATGGTGGAATGTAGTTAATTGAATGAATAGTTCGTGACGCCACCTGTGGTGTTTGGCAAGTGAGATGTTAAGCCGACGCTGCATGCAGATCCTCTGGGACTGGTGGTGTGTTGCAGCCAAGATGGTGAAGCTCCCCACAGGTGGAGCTGTAGTCCCAGGGCAGTGTAGATGTAGGGGTAGAGGAGAGGCGCAGGCAGTGTAGAAGCTGGTACCCAGATGTAGCGGTACAGGGTGTGTTGGCGCAGGAATAAATGGAGGACACCAGGGCTTGTAGTTCCAAAGCTTTTCTCACAGTCTGTAGTACACACAGGTGCCTGCATCCGTGCTGTGTCCTCCGCGTCAGGGACTCAGTCAACCTCCAGGCAAGATAGGATGCTCCTCTCCAACACTCCGCCAACATGTGCCTTTCTGAACATCTCCTATTATAGCGCCTTTGGTGTGAAGTACTCCCAGTACTGAGATACACTGGAGTTCCTCCTGACAGATGTTCCCATGAACTTTCCTTGTACGGCAGACAGCTGTAGCCTGCTTCGGGGACTCCTTGCTCCTAAGTCCCGGCTCACTATCAATGTTGCTGTTGTGCCCCCAAGTCTTAGATGGGAGTAGTGCATTTACAGACCACTACTCCTCCGCTGTCTGCTGCAGCATCATTAGTATCCATACAACCTCAGGGACCGGGCCCCAGCCTTGCGCTTAGAACTTCTAGGCAGGGTTCTCTCCTAACCCACGTCCTCTGTTCCCTTTTACTCCTACGTTCTGTACTAGTCTTTCCTTCTCATGAAAGATCAGGTTTCTGTTCAATGTCTTTCTCTTTCTTTCCTTTCCCGTGTCAGCAGACCCAGGTCACTGAGATCTGCTGCAGCACCTCCTTCCTCCATCCCTCTCCCGGGGATCTTCTCTCCTCACTCTCTGACCACTGACTGACTGACTCACTGACTGAAATCCTAAACCTTCCCGCTATTTTATGTATTCTAACTCCACCCGCCTCCCAGCACGTTTCGTGTTCCAAGCAGGGAGCCACCAAAGGTGCTCTGCTACACTCCAAGCAGGGAGCCGCAATGTGGCTTTGCTGAACTACTGTGTTGTGTGGGATGCGAGTGTTGGAGCGTGGTTAGGAGCCTCCAACTTACCTGGATGGTGGGGCACCACACCTCAGGAGGTGCAGTACCTCTGTGGCGACTGAACCCTCAGGGGGCCACACATCCACTGCTATCTGAATACTCAGGCAGCGCCAATCCGACTGAGCCAGCCTTGGATGATCATTAGACGTGCATGCTGGGGTTTACCATAATAACCCAGCACGGACTAGCACAGAAGGAGCTGGTCGTATCTTAAAGAAGCAGAGCCCGGCACTAGGGCCGAGACTAGTGAGATTCCTCTAGTGTTTTTGTCATTTTGCTTTTGTCATTTACAATGACTGTCATGCAAAATATTTGGTCAACATTTTCCGAAACGCATTTTTCACTTCATTATTCCGCAAGCTGTATATGAAAGGATTTAATAAAGGAGTAGCAAATAAATAAATGATAGAAATATATTTTAGGTTGGATGAATAATTTTTCCCTTGCCCCATGTATGTGGTCATGTTGGCCCCATAGAGCATAAAAACCACAGTCAAGTGGGAAGTGCATGTTGAGAACGCCTTTGACCTCCCGTCGGCTGAGCTGATTTTTAATATGGATGTAATAATGCAAATATAAGAGACCACAATGAAAACAAGAGGTAAAATCAGAACGAATACGCTCCCAATAAATAAAGTTAATCTATAAAACGAGACATCTCCACACACCAACTCTAGAAGCACCAAACTCTCACAAACAAAGTGCTGCACCCTGTTGTCCTTACAGAATACATACGGCCTCGCGATAGCCGGCATTATATTCAAAGCTAAATTCCCCGACCATATAATGACCGTGACATATTTACATGTTCTCCAGCTCATGATGACGGTGTAATATAAGGGGAAGCATATGGCGATGTACCGATCGTAGGCCATCACCGCCAGTAATACGTACTCCGTGCCCCCCAGAATCAAACCGACGTACATTTGTGCCAAACAACCGACGACAGAAATTCTTCTTGTTACAGAAATGACATCGAAAAGCATTTTAGGGATCGAAATCGATGAATAAAATAAGTCAATAAAAGACAAATTACAGAGAAAAAAATACATAGCGGTGTGCAGCCGACGACTGACGACGACCGTGCAGATCAGGATGCTGTTCCCGAGAATGGTCAGTCCAAACATCAAAAACAGACCAACGAACAGGAGTATTCTCTTCTCCAAGCTTTCCGGAAAACCAGTGAAAAAAAGCTCCTCCACCCAAGTTTGGTTTCCAAAATCAAAGTTAAAGTATAAACCCTGCAAAACACAAAGAAAGTAAAATATATATAATATACAGTTGTGTGAAAAAGTGTTCACCCCCTTCCTGATTTCTTATTCTTTTCCATGTTTGTCACATTTAAATGTTTCCGATCACCAATCAAATGTTAATATTGGACACAGATAACACAAGTAACCACGAAACTAATCACAAAATGCAGCTTATAAATGAAGGTCTTTATTATTAAGGGAAATAAATCCAACCCTACAGGGCAGTGTGTGAGAAAGTGATTGCCCCCGGAACCTAATAACTGGTTGGACCGCCCTTAGCAGCAATAACTGCAACGCAGCATATGCGATTACTGGCAATGAGTCTTTTACAACGCTCTGGAAGAATTTTGGTCGCTCATCTTTGCACAATTGTTGCAATTCAACCACATTGGAGGTTTCCGAGCATGAACCACCTTTTTAAGGTCATTACACAGCATCTCAATCTGATTAAGGAGGACTTTGCCTAGGCCACTCCAAAGTCTTAATTTTTTTTTTTTTAAACCATTCAGAGGTGGTCTTGGTGTATTTTGGGTCATTGTCCTGCTGTATAACCAAAGTACGCTTCAGCTTGAGGTCAGGAACAGATGACCGGACATTCTCCTTCAGGATTTACCACAGCAAAACTTCCAGGTCCTGAAGCAACAAACCAGCCCCAGACCATCACACTACCACCACCATGTTTTACTGTTGGTATGATGTTCCTTTTCTGAAATGCTGTGTTACTTCTACACCAGATGTAATGGGATATATACCTTCCAAAAAGTTCAACTTTTATCTCGTCAGTCCACAGAGTATTCTTCCAAAAGTCTTTGGGATCATGAATATGTTTCTGGCAAAACTGAGACGAGCCTTTATGTTCTTATTGCTCAGCAGTGGTTTTCATCTTGGAACTCTGCCATGCAGGCCATTTTTCCTCAGTCTCTTTCTTATGGTGGAGTCATGAACACTGACCTTAACTGAGGAAAATGAAGCCTGCAGTTCTTTTGATGTTGTTGTGGGATCTTTTGTGACCTCTTGGATAAGTCTTGGGGTAATTTTGGTTGGCCGGCCACTCCTGGGAAGGTTTACCACTGTTCCATGTTTTCACCATTTGCTTTATAACCTTTTCCAGACTGATAGATTTCAATTACTTTGTTTCTCATTAGTTACAACATTTATTTGGATCGCAGTATGATGTGTAGCTTTTGAGGATCTTTTGGTCTAATTCACTTTACCAGGCAGGTCCTATTTAAGTGATTTATTGATTGAGAACATGTGTGTCAGCAATCAGGCCTGGGTGTTAAAATATATACAATCTAATATATAAAGCTCAATGTGGGTGTGTATGTATGTATGTGTGTCTGTATGTCCGGGATTGGCATCCGCACCGTCGCAGCTACAGCCACAAAATTTTGCACACATCTGGACCCCGAGAGTGTCCCAGGCTATGTTGTGAAGCGAAATTTTAACCCCGCGCGTTCCATTTCACCAAACAATTTTGCCCCTATCTACATAATGGGGAAAAAGTGTGTCATCAAGCCCCGCCCATCATTATGATGTCATAATGGTTGCCATGATGACGCTGATGTCATCATAGGTTGCAAGCCCCGCCGCTCATTATGATGTCATAATGGTTGACTATGGGATGGAGGATGTGTGAGGTATATGGGCACAGGACTATGGGATGGAGGAAGTGTGATGGGTATATGGGCACTGGACTATGGGATGGAGGATGTGTATGACGGGTATATGGGCACAGGACTATGGGATGGAGGATATGTATGATGGGTATATGGGCACGGGACTATGGGATGGAGGATATGTATGACGGGTATATGGGCACAGGACTATGGGATGGAGGATATGTATGACGGGTATATGGGCACAGGACTATGGGATGGAGGATATGTATGACGGGTATATGGGCACGGGACTATGGGATGGAGGATATGTATGATGGGTATATGGGCACGGGACTATGGGATGGAGGATGTGTGATGGGTATATGGGCACTGGACTATGGGATGGAGGATATGTATGATGGGTATATGGGCACTGGACTATGGGATGGAGGATATGTATGATGGGTATATGGGCACGGGACTATGGGATGGAGGATATGTATGATGGGTATATGGGCATGGGACTATGGGATGGAGGGTGTGTGATGGGTATATGGGCATGGGACTATGGGATAGAGGATGTGTGATGGGTATATGGGCACTCGACTATGGGATGGAGGATATGTATGATGGGTATATGGGCACGGGCCTATGGGATCGTGGATATGTATGATGGCTATATGGGCACAGGACTATGGGATAGAGGATATGTATGATGGGTATGTGGACATGGGACAATGAGATGAAGGATGTGTGATGGGTATATGGGCACTTGACTATGGGATGGAGAATATGTATGATGGGTATATGGGCAAGAGATTATGGGATGGAGGATGTGTGATGGGTATATGGGCACTCGACTATGGGATGGAGGATAGGTATGTTGGGTATATGGGCACGGGACTATGGGATGGAGGATGTGTGATGGGTATATGGGCACGGGACTATGGGATGGAGGATAATTATAATTTGTTATAACTATCCACAGTTAGTTACTATGCCCGGGCAGCGCCGGGCTCTTCAGCTAGTCTAATATATAAAGCTGAATGTGTGTGTATGTGTGTGTGTATGTGTGTATGTCCGGGATTGGCATCTGCCTCGTCGCAACTACAGCCACAAAATTTTGCACAGTCACACTTCTGGACCCTGAGAGCGTCATAGGCTATGTTATGAGGTGAATTTTTAAGCCCGTGCGTTCCAATTCACCAAATAATTTAGCCCCTATGTACATAATTGGGAAAAAGTGTATGTATGTATGTGTGTATGTCCGGGATTGGCATCTGCCCCCTCGCAGCTATAGCCATAAAATTTTGCACAGTCACATGTCTGGACCCCGAGAGCGTCATAGGCTATGTTGTGAGGCAAAATTTTTGCCCCACGCGTTCCAATTCACCAACCAATTTTGCCCCTATCTACATAATGGGGAAAAAGTGAAAGGAAAAGTGTTGGAGGCAAATTGACAGCTGCCAGATGTGAACAAGGGGGACTGAAAGAATGAGAGCGATGGCGCCAAAGAGTATATACCGTACAGTTGCTAAGGTGGTGCCCTGAAATGGGATACTCACCACACATGGGGATATAAACACACACACAAAATGCGCCACACACTACCACGTGCTTCACCACATACACCACCCTCAGCACACCTTTCACCACACAATGGCGGCTGGAGAGCGGGGTTGCAGAGGGAAAGTGCGGAACACGGGTGGAGACCAGGGCTGTGAGGGAGAGAGCGGGACACGGAGAGCAGGGCTGCAGAGGGATAGAGCGGGATGGCACGTGGAGAGCGGGGCTGTGGAGGGAGAGCGGGACTGTTAAGGGTGAGAGCGGAACGCCGGTGGAGAGCTGGGCTGCTGAGGGAGAGAGCAGGCCGGCCAGTGGAGAGTAGAGCTGCGGAGGGAGAGAGCGGAACGGCCAGTGGAGACAGGCTGCTGAGGGATAGAGCGGGGCTGAGGATGTAGAGTGCGGGGCGGCGATTGGAGAGTGGGTCTGCGTAAGGAGAGAGCGTGATGGTGGAGGGAGACAATGGGGCTGCGGAGGGAGAGAGCAGGATGGTGAGTGGAGAGCGGGCTGCGGAGGGAGATGGGAACGGCAGTTAGTTACTATGCCTGGGCAACGCCGGGCTCTTCAGCTAGTATATATATATATATATATACAGTGGTTACGGAACATATTCAGACCCCTTTAGATTTTTCACTCTTTGTTTCATTGCAGCCATTTGGTAAATGAGAAAAAAGTTCATTTTTTTCTCATTAAAAAAATGAGTAAATCTGGAAAAAGGGTAAATGGGTAAATCTGACATGAAGAAGGACTTGGGGATCCTAGTTAATGATAAACTTACCTGGAGCAGCCAGTGACAGGCAACGGCTGCCAAGGCAAAGAGGATCATGAGGTGCATTAACAGAGGTCTGGATCCATATGATGAGAGCATTATACTGACTCTGTACAAATCCCTGGTCAGACCGCACATGGAGCACTGTGCAGTTTTGGGCACCAGTGCTCAGGAAGGATAAAATGGAACTAGAGTGAGTACAAAGGAGGGCAACAAAATTAATAAAGGGGATGGGGGAACTACAATACCCAGAGAGATTAGCAAAATTAGGATTATTTAGTCTAGAAAAAAAACGACTGAGGGGCCACCTAATAACCATGTATAAGTATATAAGGGGACAGTACAAATATTTCTCCGAGGATCTGTTTATACCAAGGAAGGTGACGGTCACAAGGGGGCATTCTCTGCGTCTGGAGGAGAGAAGGTTTCTCCACCAACATAGAAGAGGATTCTTTACTGTTAGGGCAGTGAGAACCTGGAATTCCCTGCCTGAGGAGGTGGTGATGGCGAACTCAGTCGAGGGGTTGAGGAGCGGCCTGGATGTCTTCCTGGAGCGTAACAATATTGTATCTCACAGTTAATAGGTTCTTTAGAAGGACGTAGATCTGGGGATTTATTCTGATGGAATATAGGCTGAACTGGATGGACACATGTCTTTTTTTGGCCATGCTAACTATGTTACTATATTACTATGTTTATTGTACACTCTGCACCCCATCTTGGCTGAAAAAGACAGAAATGTAGAAATTTTTGCAAATTTATTAAAAAAGAAAAACTGAAATATCCCATGGTCATAAGTATTCAGACCCTTTGCTCAGACACTCATATTAAAGTCACATGCTGTCCATTTCCTTGTGATCCTCCTTGAGATGGTTCTACTCCTTCATGGTTCTACTCCTCCACCAGTCGGGCCTTTATGGCAGAGTGGCCCGATGGAAGCCTCTCCTCAGTGCCAGATATATGAAAGTCCGCATAGAGTTTGCTAAAAAAAAACACATGAAGGACTCCCAGACTATGAGGAATAAGATTCTCTGGTCTGATGAGACGAAGATAGAACTTTTTGGTGATAATTCTATGTGGTATGTGTGGAAAAATGAGACATTTAGCAAATAATTGCCCAATTGTTTGAGCCACCCCGCCGCGGTAAGGCATTCTCATATGGGGCAGTCCTACTCTACGTTTTTAATATTCGCTGAGCCATTACTGCCTCCTAAATAAATTAAAAGCTGTAATTTCATTGACACAAGAAAAAAAATCCATGAAACAATTTATTGCTTCATTTTAGCCGCTTTGCCTTGAGCTGGATTTTTTTTTCTTGTGTCTAAGAAGTTCAGTGGCGACTCACCATGATCCGTGCCGGGCGTTAGCTGGCTTGGGGAATAAGCAGACCGGTAAAGCTGACTGTGATTTTTTACTTCTCTTCACTGTATTTCATTAATATCTAAAAAAAAAAGAAACCGTACCATCTACAGTCAAATCGGCCAAAAAGTAAAAGAAAGACAGTATGAAAATAACATAAAGATAAAGCCCCTCATATCACAAAAAACAAGATACAGAAATGATTAGAATATCCAGCTCTGTAAACCACATGTAAGAAAAAAGACAAAAATGTGCCCGGTCCGGAGCTGATTACCGTAGATGTATTCTGGGCTAAAGTCATTTTTGGGCTCATTACAATCTTTGGCACGACAAGCACCATGTAGGTGTGAAGCATGTGGCTTGGGAGCGCAGCAGATATTTGTTTTCTGCCTTTTAACTTTTGTGCTGTTGTGTTCAACCGATTTTTGGGCCTTTTATATACTGTAACAATAAAGGAATTCTTTTAAGAAGCAGTGAGCGCCGGCTATTGTTTGGACTGTTGCTATTACTGGAGTATTTTGCTGTGCGCTCGGACAGGTGAGCTGATTGCTCCTTTATCAGTAATATTAGTGACATGTCATAAATGGCGTCACACCTCGGAAGGTTCTAGAATTCTGCCTTTATACACCAGGAATCAGCCCTAATCAGTTTTCGGGATTTTATAGGTCGTAAAACCCGTGTAATCGCAGGGTGCCAAGACTTCTGAGCTCACAGACCTGAATAATCCTGGTGAAAAGCAAATTCGGAGCAAATCCTCAACTCAGCAAGAAAACATTCACACCCATAGACACTGTCAGCAAAGATACTGAACAAGCAGGAGATGCCGTACCCAGACATTGCAGCTCATAGCCCTGCCTAATCTGGGTGAAAAGTGAGCTCTGGTGAAAACCTAACGCAGACAGATTGCTGAACAAGCAGGGGATGAACGAAGTCCGAACAACCCTCCAGAATACTAATCCTGAGAGGGGAAGACATTGGTGATGCTCGGTGCTGTGCACCACGCGGGACGTTCCATCCGTGCTCATCCTAGGACTCTGCCTTTATAAGAAGAATCACTAAACCCCGGAGATTCCGCCAGCGTTTGTTATTCTGGAATTGTCCCATCATGAATTATTCCCGTAGAGGATAAGAGTCTCTGCTCCTGTAGTGGTAGTAACCCCTCCAGAACCAGAAAGCAGAGAGAACAAAGCAATTCACAAAAATAAGGGGAAAATTATTGTAAATGGTGGATCATGTGTTATCTACTGTATGTAGAGGTGTTATCAGTCACTGTACAGGAGGAGGAGGAGGTGAGCTGTGACATCACCTATTGTGAATTGTGGATTGTGTGTTATCTACTGTATATAGAGGTGTTATCAGTCATTGTACAGGAGGAGGAGGAGGTGAGCTGTGACATCACCTATTGTGAATTGTTGATTGTGTGTTATCTACTGTATATAGAGGTGCTATCAGTCATTATACAGGAGGAGGTGAGCTGTGACATCACCTATTGTGAATTGTGTTATCTACTGTATATAGAGGTGTTATCAGTCATTGTACAGGAGGAGGAGGAGGTGAGCTGTGACATCATCTAACCAAAACTTTTGTGCTGTACAATCTTCATATTAAGGGCTGTGTGGCTGCAAAAGGAAACAAAATGGGGGTAAGAGTAGGACAAGTGCCCTTCAAACAAATGTGGAAAGGGAAATTACTTAAAATAACATACAACTGAAAAAAAAGCAATCTTGAACCAGGAGGCGGGGGTCTAAGTGATGGGGGAGATGGACGTGGAGGTGTAGGTGAAAGAGGCGGAGGAAGAGGTAGCCAACACGGCTTTATTTTTTAATTTTGGGAGGCCCCAAAACATTGGGAATGGCAGATAAAAAGAACAAAATGCAGTTGTGTATAACAATGGCCGGGTGCGGCTGGTATGCTTCTCTATACAGACAAAGGTACGGACAAGTCCTTTGGGATCCACACCTGGTGCATTTTCAGGAATGTGAGCTTCCCCACGTTGGTTGTGGACAGGCGGATGCGCCTGTCTGTGATCACACCTCCTGCCATGCTAAACACACGTTCCGACATCACACTTGCACCAGGGCAGGCCAGCACCTCCAAGGCATAAAGGGCAAGCTCAGGTCATGTGTCCAATTTAGAGACTCAGAAGTTAAATAAATGGAAATAAATAAATGGGGCAGACCCATCACTCAGTATGTGGAGATGTGTGGACTCTTCCAAAAGGGGATTATTTACAGGGGAAAAATAAAGATTTTGTAAAGTTTGCAATAAGTGTTAGTGATGCCACCTGTGGTTTCTGGTCAGAGGTGACCAGCGCTGCAGTGCAGATCCTCTGGGACAGATGGTGTGATGCAGCAGAGTTGGAATAGCTCTCCACAGGCAGAGCTTTTGTCCCAGGGCAGATGAAGGATGTAGAGGATGGTGGTGATGTAGTATTTGGCAAGGGATGTAGCAGTGCTGAGTAGGTGTTGCAGGAAGAATTCAGAGGACACAGCCGGGTGCAGTTCCAAAGCTTTACTCACAGTTGTGTACACGAATACCCGCTTGGTGCTGTGTCCTTCAGGTGAGGGGCCCAGTCAACTCCCAGGCAGTTGGAGAACACCTTTCCAGCACTCCCTTCAGTATATGCCTTTCCTGGCCGTCTCACTGTGTTGCTTTCTTGTCTCTTCATTCCCAACACCTCACAGTCAGTGTCCAAGGCCAGCAGCCGCGGACCTTGTCGGGTAACATCTTCACTGCATTCCCTTGCTCACTTATGGGTGCCTTTCCAGAGAAGATACTGTGACTTGTAGCTAAGGTACCTAAAGGTGCCTCTGCCTCCGGCTTTCTAGTTGAGTCCAATGATATCTCTACTAGGCTAGGGGGCCGATACCCCTCTGCGACCTGATCCCTGCAACCGACATCCATCAGCGTGGAACGAGCCCCACGGGCAGTATGGTCGCTGCTCCATGCATCTAGGATCCCTTCCCACTACAGGGAGCTTTCTTCTGTCTCTGTCCTTTCCAGCAGCTACCCTGACTAGGAGCTGTTCACACACGTCTGTTCACCTCTTCCCCTACGGGAAGACTGTCCTAGCTACAACTCCTACTCTCCCGCTCTGAACCCTCAAGCTACACCCACCTCCCAACACCCTTTACTACCCAGCAGGGTTGAGATCCTCCTCCCGTAGGGTACATCCAGGGTGCCCTGCTGCTATAGGGTGTGTGTTGGGTGCAGATGTTAGAGTGCTGTTAGGTGCCCCCACCTTACCTGGGAAATGGGATACCACACCTCTGGATGAGGTGCAGTACCTCTGTGGCGACTGAACCCTCAGGGGTGCCACACTAACCCTGCCCTCCGAGGTGCTGGCGGTGCCCCAGTTGCGTTGGTGACTTCCTCCTCTGCCTCTGCCTTGTTGTTCCAATGAACCCTGCTGTCAGGTGGGAAAGTTGTCAGTAGTGTTCTTGTATTCCCACATTTTAGGATCCTACTGCAGTGATAGAAGTAATGTTGTAGTGGGTATCCAGCAGGGTAGTCACCCAGTAATCACCACTGGTAACAATACGGGCAACTCAGCAGTCATTGTGCAGACACAGCAGCATGTAATGGCTCATGTGTGCCAGGCTACCCAGAGGATACAACAAACTGTCCTCGGTGGGAGGTGTATGTTCTGCATTCTTTGTATCCCCCCAGCCATGCTCCAGTAAAGACTGTGAGCTGCTGTGAATGTCACCCTGCTATAGTTGTGCTCAAAAGTTTACATACCCCGGCAGAATTTTTGCTTTCTTGGCCTTTTTCAGAGAATATGACTGCTAACACACAAACTCTTTCTCCACTCATGGTTAGTGGTTGAGTGAAGCCATTTACTGTCAGACTACTGTGTTTTCTATTTTTAAATCATAATGACAACCCAAAACATGCAAATTACCCTGATCAAAAGTTTACAAACCCTGGTGATTTTGGCCTGATAACATGCACAGAAGTTGACACAAATGGGTGTGAATGGCTACTAAAGGTAACATCCTCACCTGTGACCTGTTTGCTTGTAATCAGGGTGTGTGCATAAAAGCTGAGTGAGTTTCTGGGGTCCAGACAGACTCTTGCATCTTTCATCCAGCCACTGACGCTTCTGGAAGTGAGTTTCTGGGGTCCAGACAGACTCTTGCATCTTTCATACAGCCACTGACGCTTCTGGATTGTGAGTCACGGGGAAAGCAAAAGAATGGTCAATGGATCTTCAGGAAAAGGTAGTTGAACTCTATGAAACAGGAAATGGATACAAAAAGATATCCAAGGAAATGATAATGCCAGTCAGCAGCGTTCAAACTGTGATTAACAAATGGAAAATCAGGGGCTCTGCAAAAACAAAACCATGGTCAGGTAGATCAACAAAAATTTCGCTCACAACTGCCAGGAAAATTGATTGGGATGCAAAGAAAAACCCACAAATAACATCAGCTGAAATACAGGACTCTGAAAACTAGCGGTGTGGCTGTTTCAAGATGCACAATAAGGAGGCACTTGAAGAAAAATGGGCTGCATGGTCGAGTCGCCAGAAGAAAGCCATTACTGCGCAAATGCCACAAAGTATCTCGACTACAATACGCAAAACAGCACAGAGACAAGCCTCAAAACTTCTGGAACAAGGTAATTTGGAGTGAATTGAACTTTTTGGCCTCCACCATAAACGTTACATTTGGAGAGAGGTCAATAAGGCCTATGATGAAAGGAACACCATTCCTACCGTACATTTCTTCCAACTTTTTACTATGTGTTATGTCTACAATTTGGGCGAGAGTGCAATAGGGTGAAGAGAGCCACCGCCGTTGAGCAGAGGCACCACGCGGTAAAAATTACGGTACCAACCTCCACTGGCAGGAAGGGAATGAAATAAGTTAGAGATTTAGGGACTTGCCAGGTCCATATGTATTACTTCCTGATGAACTGTGGCTGATTTCAGATACCCTGTAGATACCCTAGAGTACTTTTGTCTGTTATGTGTGCCGGTTGTGATGAGTGTTATGAATGGGTCACCGAGGAGGAGAGCAGGCCCAGGCTAAGCCACAGAAACCATAGAGGTTGGTAATTAAGTGGATGCAGACCCCTAATCCTATCCACACAACTAGCAGTAGCCGTGGAGCTTGCCTACGATGATCCTAGATGCCTCGGCACAGCCGGAGAGCTAACTAAGCCTAAAACAAAAAAGGGGACATCTAAACTGCCCCAGAGCAGACCCCAAAGGAATAGATAGCCCCCAAACTTATATTGTCGGTGAGACAATATGAAAACACAAACGCAGGTAGGAAAATAGACTGAGCAAATGATGGGGCCCACACTGACTAGACAGGACAGAAAAGGATAGACACTGTCTGCAATCCCCACGTCATAGTTACGTTCAGATGGGGAGAATTTTCAAGAAAAGAAAGCACAGGGATTCATCTTAGAAGTCACCGAATCTACCTCCACCTGAAATGGAAGTGAGACATCATGTTGCCGTAGAACCGGAGGAGAAGTGAATCTCCGCTTAAGCTCCTGAAATGCCAAGACTGCCTTTGAGACCAATTCACCACATCAGCGCCCTTTTTGGTCAAATCAGTCAGTGGTTTAACAATACCAAAAAAATTACTTATAAATTTACGGTAGAAATTAGCAAAACCCAAAAACTTCTGGAGAGCCTTCAAAGAAGTAGGCTGAACCCAATCATAAATGGCCTGTATCTTGGCCGGGTCCATTTCAATAGCAGACATGGATAAAATGAATCCCAAAAATGAAATCCTCTGTGCACCAAAGAGGCACTTTGATCCCTTAACATACAGAGAATTTTCCCTCAAAATCCGGAACACAGTCCAGACATGTTCCACATGAGAGTCCCAATCACTGGAAAAGATCAAAATATCATCCAGATAACTGATCAAAAACTTATCCACAAAGTCCCGGAAAATATCATTCAAAAAAGATTGGAAGACGGAAGGGGCATTAGAGAGCCCAAAAGGCATCACCAGGTACTCAAAATGTCCCTCCGGAGTATTAAATGCATCCCCATGCTTGATGCGAATAAGATTATACGCCCCCTGAGGTCAAGCTTGGTAAACCAACAGGCACTTTTAACTCTGGAGAATAAATCAGACATCAGTGGTAACGGGTACTGATTTTGTTAAGGGAAAGATAGTCAATACACGGTCTTAGTGAACCATCTTTCTTGGCCACAAAAAAAAACCCAGCACCTAAAGGTGAAGAGGATAGTCTAATATGACCCTTCTCCAATGACTCCTTGATATAAGATCACATAGCATCATGTTCGGGTACCGATAAGTCGAAAAGCCGACCCTTGGGAAATTTACACCCGGGCTTTATCTCCATTGCACAGTCATAACTCCTATGAGGAGGCAAAGACACAGACTTACTCTCACTAAATACATCAGAAAAATCAGCCAAATAGTCAGGAATATCATGAGACTGGGGAGAGGTGGAGAAAACGGGAGTGTCATTAAGAACACATTGACAACCCCAACTCACCACACACACAGATTTCCAATCCAAAACAGGATTATGAGTTTGCAACCAAGGAAAACCCAGAACAATAGTATCATGTAAATTGTGCAACACCAAAAATTTACAATTTTATTGGTGATCCGGGGCGCCCGCATTATCACCTGGGTCCAAAACTGGGGTTTATTTTCTGACAAAAGAGTAGCATCAATACCCCTCAAATGGATAGGAGTCCGCAGGGGTATCATGGGAAAACCACAACGTTTAGCAAAGTCCAAATCCATCAGATTCAAAGTTGCTCCTGAATCTACAAAAGCCTTAGCGGAAAATGTAGACAAGGAGCAGATCAGGGTAATCGCCAAAAGGAACTTAGGCTGTACACTGCCCACGGCAAATGTGTGAGCAAAACGCTTTTCTCGTTTAGGGCAGACATAAATAGTATGAGAGGCGCCTCCACAGAAAAAACACAGCTTATTACGCCTTCTAAACTCCTGATGTTGCGCCCTAGACAAAACCCTATCACATTGCATAGGTTCAGATGTTCGTTCGAAAGGCAGCAACGCCTCTCGTGTAGTTTTACGTTCACGTAAACGCCGATCAATTTGAATGGCCAATGACATAGAGTCATCTAGACCAGAGGGACAGGAAATCCCACCATAACATCTTTTACGGTTTCTGTCAAACCCTTCCGAAAGAGAGCTGCCAATGCACCGTCATTCCATGTAGTAAGGACCGCCCACTTTCAGAATTTTTGACAGTATAACTCTGCAGAATCCTGACCCTGGTTCAATGCCAATAGGGTTTTCTCTGCTTGATCAATAGCATTAGGTTCATCATACGCGCTAACATTAGCCAAAATAGGATGTCCGGGTGTCAAAGAAAAGGCCCAATCCTGAGGATCGCCGCGCAGCAGGGAAATGACAATTTTAACCTGCTGCACAAGGCTCTCCGATGAGTTAGTTTTCAAAGCAAAAAATAGTTTACAATTATTCTTAAAATTTAGACCGATCCCCAGAAAACACATCAGGAGTAGGGATTTTTGGTTCAACAGCAGATGATTGAGCGAGATAGGCAGAAACTGCCCACACTTCAGCAGTGAGCTGCTCAACACGATCAGACAATTGCTTAGTCTCCATTTGGAGAAAAAAAAATCTCCTCCTGCAGCCCCAGAAAAAAAAAAGAGAAAAAAATATATAAAAAAAAAAAAAAATTCTGACAATTTTTTTTTAAAATTCTTTCCTTCTATAGAGAACCCTAGAGTCTACAGTTAGGCTGGTGATTCTGTTATGAATGGGTCACCGAGGAGGACAACAAAAAGCCAAGTCCCAGAAAACCAGAGAGGTTGGTAACTAAGCTGATTGCAGACCCCTGATCCTATCCACACAACTAGCAGTAGCCGTGGAGCGTACCTACGATGATCCTAGACGCCTCGGCACCGGCGGAGGACTAAATAAGCCTAAAGCAAGAAAAGGGAAATCTGAACTGCCCCAGAGCAGACCCCAAAGGAATAGATAGCCCCCGAACATATATTGTAGGTGAGACAAGATGAAAACACAAACGCAGGTAGGAAAATAGACTGAGCAAATGATGGGGCCCACACTGACTAGACAGGACAGCAAAAGGTCCAACACATCTGATGCAAAAAACACTGAAGTCGCACGACTTCGCCTCCCACTATATCAGCACTCTGGTATATTCTGAAAGCAGAGCAAAAAGAGAGCAATCTAATAGGGGACAAAACAAACTGGCACATTGTCACGTCAGCCATGTCTGCCATGTCTGTTTGTCTCAAGAACTCCTGGAGCGATGTGCATGCGCATGTTTTGTCTGCTGTCCTGCATGTTCGCTAGAGCTGTGTGCAGACTCACCTCATGTCTGAGCTGCAGGATCCCTGCGTTTCTGCTCTGCCTTCTGTGATCTTCTCGTCATGTCTGGAGTCCTTGATCATGTGATGTTTCTTAAGATCCTGCACTGTCTGGTTCTGCAATCATCTCGTCATGTCTAGAATCCCGGATCATGTGTTCTTCCTAGGATCCTGCACTGGTTGGTTCGGTGATCATCTCGTCATGTCTGAAACCCTGATCATGTGACGTTTCCTAAGACCCTGCACTGTCTGGTTCTGCTATCATCTCGTCATGTCTAGAATCCCGGAAGTTCTCCCCTGGTCCTGACCTGGAGGAGGAGGTGCTATGCCCTATATCAGGCCGCCTCTTCCTATGCTCAGGGCCTGATTATTGTGTTGCTTCCCTGCAAGGCTCTGGGTCTGTGGGGGGGGGCTCCCTCTATTCTGTGCCCTTGCACTTTGCTCTGTAGTGCGTCTCTGCACACGCTCCGTGCTCGTATTCCGCCTCTTGTCTTGTGCCATGTCTTGTGTTGTCTCTCGTGCCATGTTTGTCTTTGCCTTGCTTTGCCTTGTAGTCCTTCTGCTGTTCTTTGTCTTAGTCTGTTTTGCTATGTCTCGCCTTAGCTATGCTTTGACTTGTAGTCCTTCCTTTGTTCTCTGCCTCGCCTGTTTTGCCATGTCTTGCTTTTGCTATGCTTTGACTTGTAGTCCTCCCTGTGTTCTCTGCCTTGCTATTCCTTGCTTTGTGTTCCTCCCTATGGTCTCAGTCTTTGCTTGCTCTGCCTCGCTCTCTCCTATGGTGCTCTGTAGTGCTCCCTGGCACACGCACCATTTCTCCTCTCCTTAGTGCTCGTTTCTTTGTCTAGTCCCAAGGTCTTCCCTTGGCCCGGCTCTGGGCTTCTGCCTACGCTCCGCTGCTAGACTCTGTCCTCTCTCTGACCTGGCTCTGTTTCTGCCTGTATTCCTTGCCTTGTTCCCTGCCTTGTACTTGCATTGAACCCCGGCGTGGGTTCCCCTTGGCCGTCTCCTGTGCCGTGGTAAGTGCCACGTGTTTGTGTACAGCCGTGTGCACTGGCCAGTGTGGCGTGCCCCCTGTGTGGCTCCTAGCACGCACCCTGCCTTGAACCTTGGCGTGTCTCTACACGCACCCTGTCTTGTGCCTTTGCGTGTCTCTACACGCACTCTATCTTGTGCCTTGGCGTGTCTCTACACGCACTCTGTCTTGTGCCTTGGCGTGTCTCTACACGCACTCTGTCTTGTGCCTTGGCGTGTCTCTACACGCACTCTGTCTTGTGCCTTGGCGTGTCTCTACACGCACTCTGTCTTGTGCCTTGGCGTGTCTCTACACGCACTCTGTCTTGTGCCTTGGCGTGTCTCTACACGCACTCTGTCTTGTGCCTTGGCGTGTCTCTACACGCACTCTGTCTTGTGCCTTGGCGTGTCTCTACACGCACTCTGTCTTGTGCCTTGGCGTGTCTCTACACGCACTCTGTCTTGTACCTTGTACCTTGGCGTGTCTCTACACGCACTCTGTCTTGTACCTTGTACCTTGGCGTGTCTCTACACGCACTCTGTCTTGTACCTTGTGCCTTGGCGTGTCTCTACACGCACTCTGTCTTGTACCTTGTGCCTTGGCGTGTCTCTACACGCACTCTGTCTTATCCTATGCTTTGGCGTGGCTCTACACACGCACCCTGTCTCGTTTGTGAACCCTGGCGTGTCCCCTACACATGCACCTCGCCTTGAACCCTGGCGTGTCCCCTACACACGCACCTCGCCTTGAACCCTGGCGTGTCCCCTACACACGCACCTAGCCTTGAACCCTGGCTTGTCCCCTACACACGCACTTAGCCTTGAACCCTGGCGTGTCCCCTACACACGCACCTAGCCTTGGACCTTGGCGTGTTCCCTAAACACGCACCCTGCTTGGATATCTGTCGTGCCTCCTTGCCTGAACCCTGGTTTGCCTGCCGGATGCCCGGAACCTGCCGACCGTTGCCAGAGGTCCGGAACCAGATGACTGCGGCCTGATGTCCGGAGCTGACGTCCGCAGCCTGATCCCTGGACCCTGTCGGTTTGCCAGCAGTCCGGAGTCCGATGCCATCATGCCATTACCTGTGCCTAGGCGTGCCATCTGGCACGTACCATGTTATGGACCTTGGCGTGCCCACGCGCGCACCTTGCACGTTTTGCTTGTTTTCTCTGTATGTGATCTTGTGTTATTCTAATGAAGATACCTTGCACCTACGTCTAGTCTCGTCTTGCTTCCTGCTCGTCCTTGTCGTCAGACACTCGTCTAGTGTCCCCTGAGCCGGCCGTCTGGTCCCAGCAGTCGTGGTGGCTCACCCCCTTGGTCTTGCCCCTGACACTCCCTGTATAGGGGGTGGATTCTCACAAGGTCAGCTCGCCCTCGGTGGGTGGGTGCCACGACCCAGAGGGTCCACTCAAAAAATGGGCTCAGCAGGAGCTGAGTCCGTCACACACATGCATTAACATGTGGATGGTGATTCAGCACAGCCCCAGCCGGAGCTGGCTGACCCGCACAAAGCAGGGATAGACAAAACCAGATCAAATGCAAACAGAAAAGCAAATGAATCACTTAGCTGGACCATGCAGGCACAGAGCTGGAGACATCAGACCTCAGGAGGCACAGGAAGAAAAATCACCAGCAGGGATAGAGGGCTTCGGCTGTCTTAAATCCCAATCTGAAACCCCAGATCTCCAGTCGTCATCCTCATTATCAGGTGGCAAGCCTCTGTCAATCAGATCAGCTCCATTACCTCCAGCAACCACCAGAGGGAGCCCAGAAAGAGAACTCGCAACCCCTCTGTCAAACTGATCAGCTCCACTACCTTCAGTAATAACCAGAGGGAGGCCAGAAAGCGAATTCACAACAGATGAGTCTATAATGATTTTAGAAATATTAATACAAATTAATTTTTAGGGGTCTATTTTTTTCTGTGGTTGTGAAATTTTACTTAGACTGGATGAGGAGACAGCAGAGGAAGCGGAATAGGAGGAGGAGGCAACCTGGACAGAGAAACCTGCAGCAATCCTCGGTGGTGGTAAAACATGTGGTAGAACGCCTTCTGCCTCTGCCACCACTACATTTACCCAGTGGGCAGTTAGGGAGATGTAACATCATTGGCCGTGCCTACTGGTTCACGTATTGGTAGTGATGTGGACCTTACCACTGATGGCGTTGCGCAGTGCACACCTGATTTTTCACCTGATTTTTTCCGTAACAAGTGTAGGGCAGGGATGACCTGCCTGGAAAAGGAGTGGCAGCTGGGAACAACGTGCTGTGGGACAGCCACCACCATAAGATTTTTAAAACTGTCTGTCTCCACCATCCAGAATGGCAGCATTTCAAAGGCCAGGTATTGGGTGGCTAGGGGAGGGGTACTTTCTCTTTCTCTCCCGTGTTTGGGGGATGGAGAGCTTAAAGCTTCCATGGGACAGTGTGGAGATGCTCAGTGACACTGGTGATGGTGGTGGTGCTGTCACATCCTCTCGTTGCGGTCAACCAGTTGGCCCTGTTGATTGTGTGTGTGAGGAAGAGGCCGAGATCGCAGCAGGAGAGGGAGCAGGAGGAGCCTCAGATCTTTCCTAGTTCTTCAGGTGTGTACTCCACTGCACCTCGTGCTTTGAATGCAGATGCCTCATCATACAAGGGGTGCTCAGGTTCAGAACATTTATGCCTCGCTTCAGGCTCTTATTGAACAACGTGCAAACCACCCGTGTCTTGTCATCAACACATTGCCTGGAGAAATGACATGCCAGGAAGCTCTTTTGAGCTGGCTTTGGTTTGCTTATTTCCTCTGCGCAGTGAGCAGTAGCAGCCGATGTACTCACTAGGGGCCACTTGTTGTGTCTTTGCACCCTGCTCCCTCTTTTTCTTTGCAGCTGGGGCAGCCTGGCCACCTGTTCCTCCAAACTGCACATGTCACACAGATGGCCTTCACTCCATGTGGGGTCTATGACTTTACCATCCCCCCCCCCCCGCATCATCTTCCACCCAGTCCTCACCCCTGCCCTCTGACAGTCTGCACACTGCAGAAAGACACTGCATTCTCAGCAGGGGTCCGGGTGGAAGACAAAACTAATTAACTGGAGGCACTCTCAGCCATCCAATGTAACACTGCCTCAACATGTTTTGGTCTCATCATTCGTCTAGTGGTACTCGGCCCTATGAAATGATACAGAACGTCCTGTTGCCTGTGTAACGATCTGCCAGGGCCGTAGTCATGGCCGAGGACACAGGGGCGCCTGAGCCCTGGCCTCCCTTCACAGACACACTACATTGCTCTTGTAGTACACTTGCCTCCACATTCCTGATGCTGCTGAAGTGCACCCTCCTTTTCGTGGGGTCGCCTTTGGCCTTGGATGAATGATCAGAGACATAGCCAAAGTATAATTCAAAATACAAAACTTTACTCTCAGAACTTCGCAGTATATCGAGATCCAGTACAGCACTTACAGCAGTATTCACATCATACATCACTTCTTCCTTCCTTCCTTCCTTCCTTCCCTTACTTGCTCTGTCACACGGCTCAAGATCGGGTCGTACCGCACTGTATGCTTCATTGGTATTCTCCCTGTGCAGCCTGGCATCCTTTGAGAGTTCCCCTGGCCGTTTCACCCCTGCTCTGAGGGCGTCTGCCCATGTTAGTTACTGCCACATGATCAGTACACCACCCGTCTGTCCTGCCATGTAGTTTCTTCTCCAGATACTCCTCTACTAACTCCTCTATCAACTTCTGTAGCTATAGCTGCACTGCTTGTACTTCTGCTGCAACTTCACTGCTTCTCGTTCAGACTGTGGTGATGCTGCTCCCCACATTCTGGGTGACTGGACACTCACTTCTGTATAAACGTTGCGGAGTATCTAACTTGCCCAGGCCAGAGGCCACCCGAGCTCTATGGGTGTCCTCGCCCCCACTGATCCTAACCAGGAAGCTCCCTTCCCTTTAGCTAAGTGACCCCTCCTATCTTAACTATCTACATGCCCAGTAGACTCTTCATTGTACTATATACACTTCAGTGCCCCATCTAGTGGCCCACTTACATTACTACGTTACACTAGAAGGTACATATATATAATAGTCTGATATACACAACATAATAACAAGATTACATAGTAACAAAATATAAATATACATTATCATAGGGAGCTTAAAGGGGTAAAGCTTCCAACCCCTTACAACTGCATGCACCTGAGGAAGATGTTTCATTTGGGGCATAGCAGATAATTGGGGTACAAGGCCGGTTGCTGTGGGCCAGAACTGAGTTCTCTTTACCTGAAGCATCTCTTCTAAACAAAAATTAGAGTTGAGTGTGATGTGCTGTGGAGGGCTTTCTTTCTTTTTTTGTTAAGGAATCCTTGTTAGCTCCCTGTCCATGGGAGCTTTTACAGCCCCAGATATTACAGAGGACGCTAGGTCCGGTTCAACAGGTTCAGCTTTACTGTGAAATTCGGATACATGCATTTGCAGCACACACAGTGAGACAGAATCCCCTCCTGATTATGCTCCCTTTGTCCAGTGTATCAGCAGTCCTTGCCTATGTTCGGCCCAACCTGCCACCGCCTCACCAGCTCCAGTTGGCACCAGGGACCTTCTATCTGGCAGTACAGCTTCCTTGAAGCCCCCATCCTTCCCTTTCACTGAGACCCGGCCCCCATCTTCCTCACAGGGGAGACAGGCCCAAGGCCCAATACTGCCACAGCGTCCTAATGAAGCTTAAGATGTGTCCTCATACTGTTGGGAGACTTGGCACTAACAGAACCTTTTTGCCTCTGCTGCATCCCCGCTCTTGGAACCCGTTGAATGCTTTCACTATCTAGCACTTCTTTTGCACTCCACTCACACACTCGACTCTCAACCTGACTCCACACACTCTCACTGACTAAAGAAGGCCATGGTTTCCTGAATAACTGATCAAACCCCTGTCAAATAGTAGGATAATCCCAAGCTGTAAACTGTATACTACCCTGTGTGATGCAAACTATATCCCCATCCTTTGTAATGTTTCCCCTAGTGGACAGACTTCCACAATCTCCGGGAACGACTTTGAGGCAGAGCCTCCAAGAGAACCGAGACACAAACCGGCCATAGGGATAAAATGCAACTCTTTATCAAACATATAACAAATTATCATATAACACTTCACACTAACTCCTTCTTCCCAGGACGTCTTCGTCTACCCCCCTACATAGGCACAAAACGACCTCGTCCTCTCCTTGCAAAAGCTACACCACCACACCCGGCAGCACCATGTCCATGTCCCCTATTTGATGCTCTCCTAATTTTTTGCACCCAAAAACAAAAGTGCACAGCAGACAAGAGAAAATGCCCAGCAGAATATTACGCTGCTGGGGCATAACTCATGATCCAGCATTTATACCGGCCAGGTCGCATGGTGCGCCTGGCAATCACAACATGGCTGTGATGACTCTGGAAGTGCCCCAGACTAAAATCTATGTAACAGGCTGGGTGGTGGAACCACTGTGCCAAAGCCCAAGGAAGACCTGGAGGAGCGTGACTAGGAGCCTCACTCAATCTGACCATGGACACGCAGTCCGTGGAGAGACAAGGGAGGTGATCCAGGTGCTACTCCAGAACTGACCTTGGGAAGATGGTGGCTGACCCCTAAGAACGGGTAGCTGGGATGGTCCAGGGGAATATTCAACAGATGCAGTCAGGTAGAGAGCATGACAGGAAGCTCAGATGCAGACAGGACAGTCTGGCTGAGAGATGAGCACCGGCGGGTGTAGCTGGTTCAGTTGCAGTTGAGGTGAGCACTGGCAGGTGCAGCTGGTTCGGCTGCCGTTGAGGAAAGCACTGGTGGGTGCAGCTGACTCAGCTGCCGTTGAAGTGAGCACTGGCAGGTGCAGCGGACTAGGATGCCGTTGAGGAAAGCACTGGCAGGTGCAGCAGACTAGGATGCCGTTGAGGAAAGCACTGGCAGGTGCAGCAGACTCGGATACAAGTACAAGGGCCTGAGAACTGACAAGCGTGTTAGGAACAAACGCACAACATTGCACAGGCAACTCAATGTTGAAGGAGGCACTTTAAATAGTAAGAGACCTCCAGTTATTGACTGGGGACACTTTAGAGGAAGGCGTGGCCCCTTTAAGAAAGAGAGGAAGTGTGCGCGCACACGCTCTAAGCACAGTGTCTGGAGACCTGCTAGGAGTGCACGCCCCCCAGGCAGCGGCAGGCCTGGAAGGAGCAGGACGGGAGCCTCAGCCGTGAGCACGCCGATGTCTCTGCAGGGAGAGATGCCACTACAAGCTTGATGACTGGCTGCGCTGCCACCTTTCAACAAACTTTATTCAGCATCTGAACCTGAACAGTACAACAGACTTTCAGGAGACATCCATTTTTGGGGTTCAGCACCGGACTCTAAATATCCTGCATGAACCCCGAACTTTACAGTTTGGGTTCACTCATCTCTAATCACAGGCAAACTTTTGAACCTTTACAGTTTTAAAGAATAAGAAAAAACAAAAGACATAAGATAAAAATTGGCCTAGTCATGAAGGGGTTGAGGACAAATATTTTATGTATTTTTTACTTAAAGAGGACCAGTCACCAAATCAATAGTGAGCAGTTTTTGCTCTTATGTTATCCCCGCTGTTCCGCTCATTATTCAGGGGTCTGCCCTATGGTTTCGGACATAGTGGCCTTTTTTAGTGCTACTTTTTATGATCTTTACAGTGCGATGTGACTGACAGGATAACACTTTGCAAAGACTATAAAAAACAGCACTAAATTAAAAACCTCATATCTTCAGAATTGTACAGCAGATTAAAAAAAAGAAACTGCATAGTAAAGGGGAGCAGTGGGGGTTAAACAAGGGCAAAAATCAGCACAGCTGACCAGTTGACACGTCTTTAAGTGGATGAATTTTGTATGTACTATATCTATGTATCACAGTAGGAAGAAGACTGCAGAGTGAGTCATCACTGCAGGAAGAAGACTGCAGTGAGTCATCAGTGAGTCATCAGTGAGCACGCTCTTAGTTCAGGATCTGTCAGTCCCATCTGTTTCCCTTTGATCTTTGTTCTACAATGATTTATAACAAGTTGAAAGTTAATCTTTGATTTGAACATGAATCAGAGTTCCCACCGTTCCCTCCAAATCTTGCTAACTGCTTTTCTTTTTTTTTACCTACTTCTTATTTGATGACATTTTACTTGAGAATCCCCACTGCATGCTGGGACACTATAACAGGATGTTATCAGGGGGGCAGGACTGCTGTCTCCTCCCGGAAGGGAAGCGCCATCAGTGACATCTTTTCAGGGGCTGGTCTAGTCCCAATTCTACTGAACAAGTGTCGGTTGTCAATTCTTATGTATGTTCAGTACAAGCCCCCTTGTGACAGTGCACTCCCTCGCTGGCTCTAAGAACTGATGAGCTGGAAGGAGAGTGCACTGTCAGTGCACATTCTAAGGAGTGATCCCAGCAAACAGAGATCAGCGCCGCCCTGAAAGTGATATATGTTTCGGTGCAGGACTGTTCTCTGCTCATCTTATTCACAAGGTTCTCATCTCATCATAGATGGGATCATAGGTCGGAGTCTCATCGCATCATAAATGGGATCATAGATCTGAGTCTCATCTCATCATAGATGGGATCATAGATCTGAGTCTCATCTCATCATAGATGGGATCATAGGTCGGAGTCTCATCGCATCATAAATGGGATCATAGATCTGAGTCTCATCTCATCATAGATGGGATCATAGGTCGGAGTCTCATCTCATCATAGATGGGATCATAGGTCGGAGTCTCATCGCATCATAGATGGGATCATAGGTCGGAGTCTCATCTCATCATAGATGGGATCATAGGTCGGAGTCTCATCGCATCATAAATGGGATCATAGATCTGAGTCTCATCTCATCATAGATGGGATCATAGATCTGAGTCTCATCTCATCATAGATGGGATCATAGGTCTGAGTCTCATCTCATCATAGATGGGATCATAGGTCTGAGTCTCATCTCATCATAGATGGGATCATAGGTCGGAGTCTCATCTCATCATAGATGGAATCATAGGTCGGAGTCTCATCTCATCATAGATGGGATCATAGGTCTGAGTCTCATCTCATCATAGATGTGATCATAGGTCGGAGTCTCATCGCATCATAAATGGGATCATAGATCTGAGTCTCATCTCATCATAGATGGAATTATAGGTCTGAGTCTCATCTCATCATAGATGGGATCATAGATCTGAGTCTCATCTCATCATAGATGGGATCATAGGTCTGAGTCTCATCTCATCATAGATGGGATCATAGGTCTGAGTCTCATCTCATCATAGATGGGATCATAGGTCGGAGTCTCATCTCATCATAGATGGAATCATAGGTCTGAGTCTCATCTCATCATAGATGGGATCATAGGTCTGAGTCTCATAAACAGCAAAGAGCAGCTGACAGCACAACGGAGGGGTGGATGCCAGTTCAAAGGTTCATGGACCCAAATGAACAATAGTTCAAATAAGAAAAGGAAGAGCATCCGGTCCAGGTGAAAAATTGTATCAAGAATTTATTCTGCCAGTACAAAATACAACGTTTCGGCCATATTAAAAAAGGCCACAATATGGCCGAAACGTTGTATTTTGTACTGGCAGAATAAATTCTTGATACAATTTTTCACCTGGACCGGATGCTGTTCCTTTTCCTTATTAGGTCTGAGTCTCATCGCATCATAGATGGAATTATAGGTCTGAGTCTCATCTCATCATAGATGGGATTATAGGTCTGAGTCTCATCTCATCATAGATGGGATCATAGGTCGGAGTCTCATCGCATCATAGATGGAATTATAGGTCTGAGTCTCATCGCATCATAGATGGAATTTTAGGTCTGAGTCTCATCTCATCATAGATGGGATTATAGGTCTGAGTCTCATCTGATCATAGATGGGATCATAGGTCGGAGTCTCATCGCATCATAGATGGAATTATAGGTCTGAGTCTCATCTCATCATAGATGGGATTATAGGTCTGAGTCTCATCTCATCATAGATGGGATCATAGGCCGGAGTCTCATCGCATCATAGATGGAATTATAGGTCTGAGTCTCATCTCATCATAGATGGGATCATAGGTCGGAGTCTCATCGCATCATAGATGGGATCATAGGTCTGAGTCTCATCGCATCATAGATGGAATTATAGGTCTGAGTCTCATCTCATCATAGATGGGATCATAGGTTTGAGTCTCATCTCATCATAGATGGAATTATAGGTCGGAGTCTCATCGCATCATAGATGGGATCATAGGTCGGAGTCTCATCGCATCATAGATGGGATCATAGGTCTGAGTCTCATCGCATCATAGATGGAATTATAGGTCTGAGTCTCATCTCATCATAGATGGGATCATAGGTTTGAGTCTCATCTCATCATAGATGGAATTATAGGTCGGAGTCTCATCGCATCATAGATGGGATCATAGGTCGGAGTCTCATCGCATCATAGATGGAATTATAGCTCTGAGTCTCATCGCATCATAGATGGGATCATAGATCTGAGTCTCATCTCATCATAGATGGAATTATAGGTCTGAGTCTCATCTCATCATAGATGGGATCATAGGTCTGAGTCTCATCTCATCATAGATGGGATCATAGGTCTGAGTCTCATCTCATCATAGATGGGATCATAGGTCTGAGTCTCATCGCATCATAGATGGAATTATAGGTCTGAGTCTCATCTCATCATAGATGGGATCATAGGTCTGAGTCTCATCTCATCATAGATGGGATCATAGGTCTGAGTCTCATCTCATCATAGATGGGATCATAGGTCTGAGTCTCATCGCATCATAGATGGAATTATAGGTCTGAGTCTCATCTCATCATAGATGGGATCATAGGTCTGAGTCTCATCTCATCATAGATGGGATCATAGGTCGGAGTCTCATCTCATCATAGATGGGATCATAGGTCTGAGTCTCATCTCATCATAGATGGGATCATAGGTCGGAGTCTCATCTCATCATAGATGGGATCATAGGTCTGAGTCTCATCGCATCATAGATGGAATTATAGGTCTGAGTCTCATCTCATCATAGATGGGATCATAGGTCTGAGTCTCATCTCATCATAGATGGGATCATAGGTCGGAGTCTCATCTCATCATAGATGGAATTATAGGTCTGAGTCTCATCTCATCATAGATGGGATCATAGGTCGGAGTCTCATCTCATCATAGATGGGATCATAGGTCGGAGTCTCATCTCATCATAGATGGGATCATAGGTCTGAGTCTCATCGCATCATAGATGGAATTATAGGTCTGAGTCTCATCTCATCATAGATGGGATCATAGGTCTGAGTCTCATCTCATCATAGATGGGATCATAGGTCGGAGTCTCATCTCATCATAGATGGGATCATAGGTCGGAGTCTCATCTCATCATAGATGGGATCATAGGTCTGAGTCTCATCTCATCATAGATGGAATTATAGGTCTGAGTCTCATCTCATCATAGATGGGATCATAAGTCGGAGTCTCATCTCATCATAGATGGAATTATAGGTCTGAGTCTCATCGCATCATAGATGGGATCATAGGTCTGAGTCTCATCTCATCATAGATGGAATTATAGGTCTGAGTCTCATCGCATCATAGATGGGATCATAGGTCTGAGTCTCATCTCATCATAGATGGAATTATAGGTCTGAGTCTCATCGCATCATAGATGGGATCATAGGTCTGAGTCTCATCGCATCATAGAAGGGATCATAGATCTGAGTCTCATCTCATCATAGATGGAATTATAGGTCTGAGTCTCATCGCATCATAGATGGGATCATAGGTCTGAGTCTCATCTCATCATAGATGGGATCATAGGTCTGAGTCTCATCGCATCATAGATGGAATTATAGGTCTGAGTCTCATCGCATCATAGATGGGATCATAGGTCTGAGTCTCATCTCATCATAGATGGGATCATAGGTCTGAGTCTCATCGCATCATAGATGGAATTATAGGTCGGAGTCTCATCGCATCATAGATGGAATTATAGGTCTGAGTCTCATCTCATCATAGATGGGATCATAGGTCGGAGTCTCATCGCATCATAGATGGGATCATAGGTCTGAGTCTCATCGCATCATAGATGGAATTATAGGTCTGAGTCTCATCTCATCATAGATGGGATCATAGGTCTGAGTCTCATCTCATCATAGATGGAATTATAGGTCTGAGTCTCATCGCATCATAGATGGAATTATAGGTCTGAGTCTCATCGCATCATAGATGGGATCATAGGTCTGAGTCTCATCTCATCATAGATGGGATCATAGGTCGGAGTATCATCGCATCATAGATGGGATCATAGGTCTGAGTCTCATCGCATCATAGATGGAATTATAGCTCTGAGTCTCATCGCATCATAGATAGGATCATAGATCTGAGTCTCATCTCATCATAGATGGAATCATAGGTCTGAGTCTCATCGCATCATAGATGGAATTATAGGTCTGAGTCTCATCTCATCATAGATGGGATCATAGGTCTGAGTCTCATCTCATCATAGATGGGATCATAGGTCGGAGTCTCATCGCATCATAGATGGAATTATAGGTCTGAGTCTCATCTCATCATAGATGGGATCATAGGTCTGAGTCTCATCTCATCATAGATGGGATCATAGGTCTGAGTCTCATCTCATCATAGATGGGATCATAGGTCTGAGTCTCATCTCATCATAGATGGGATCATAGGTCGGAGTCTCATCGCATCATAGATGGGATCATAGGTCTGAGTCTCATCTCATCATAGATGGAATTATAGGTCTGAGTCTCATCTCATCATAGTTGGGATCATAGGTCTGAGTCTCATCTCATCATAGATGGGATCATAGGTCTGAGTCTCATCTCATTATAGATGGGATCATAGGTCTGAGTCTCATCTCATCATAGATGGGATCATAGGTCTGAGTCTCATCTCATCATAGATGGGATCATAGGTCTGAGTCTCATCTCATCATAGATGGGATCATAGGTCTGAGTCTCATCTCATCATAGATGGGATCATAGGTCGGAGTCTCATTGCATCATAGATGGGATCATAGATCTGAGTCTCATCTCATCATAGATGGGATCATAGGTCGGAGTCTCATCGCATCATAGATGGGATCATAGGTCTGAGTCTCATCTCATCATAGATGGGATCATAGGTCTGAGTCTCATCTCATCATAGATGGGATCATAGGTCTGAGTCTCATCGCATCATAGATGGGATTATAGATCTGAGTCTCATCTCATCATAGATGGGATCATAGGTCTGAGTCTCATCTCATCATAGATGGGATCATAGGTCTGAGTCTCATCTCATCATAGATGGGATCATAGGTCTGAGTCTCATCTCATCATAGATGGGATCATAGGTCTGAGTCTCATCTCATCATAGATGGGATCATAGGTCTGAGTCTCATCTCATCATAGATGGGATCATAGGTCTGAGTCTCATCTCATCATAGATGGGATTATAGATCTGAGTCTCATCTCATCATAGATGGGATCATAGGTCTGAGTCTCATCTCATCATAGATGGGATCATAGGTCTGAGTCTCATCGCATCATAGATGGGATCATAGATCTGAGTCTCATCTCATCATAGATGGGATCATAGGTCGGAGTCTCATCGCATCATAGATGGGATCATAGGTCGGAGTCTCATCGCATCATAGATGGAATTATAGGTCGGAGTCTCATCGCATCATAGATGGGATCATAGGTCGGAGTCTCATCGCATCATAGATGGGATCATAGGTCTGAGTCTCATCTCATCATAGATGGGATCATAGGTCTGAGTCTCATCTCATCATAGATGGAATTATAGGTCGGAGTCTCATCGCATCATAGATGGGATCATAGGTCGGAGTCTCATCGCATCATAGATGGGATCATAGGTCTGAGTCTCATCTCATCATAGATGGGATCATAGGTCTGAGTCTCATCTCATCTTAGATGGGATCATAGGTCTGAGTCTCATCGCATCATAGATGGGATCATAGGTCTGAGTCTCATCGCATCATAGATGGGATCATAGGTCGGAATCTCATCGCATCATAGATGGAATTATAGGTCTGAGTCTCATCTCATCATAGATGGGATTATAGGTCGGAGTCTCATCTCATCATAGATGGGATCATAGGTCAGAGTCTCATCTCATCATAGATGGAATTATAGGTCGGAGTCTCATCTCATCATAGATGGGATCATAGGTCGGAGTCTCATCGCATCATAGATGGGATCATAGGTCTGAGTCTCATCTCATCATAGATGGGATCATAGGTCTGAGTCTCATCTCATCATAGATGGGATCATAGGTCTGAGTCTCATCTCATCATAGATGGGATTATAGGTCGGAGTCTCATCTCATCATAGATGGGATCATAGGTCGGAGTCTCATCGCATCATAGATGGGATCATAGGTCTGAGTCTCATCTCATCATAGATGGGATCATAGGTCTGAGTCTCATCTCATCATAGATGGAATTATAGGTCGGAGTCTCATCGCATCATAGATGGGATCATAGGTCGGAGTCTCATCGCATCATAGATGGGATCATAGGTCTGAGTCTCATCTCATCATAGATGGGATCATAGGTCTGAGTCTCATCTCATCTTAGATGGGATCATAGGTCTGAGTCTCATCGCATCATAGATGGGATCATAGGTCTGAGTCTCATCGCATCATAGATGGGATCATAGGTCGGAATCTCATCGCATCATAGATGGAATTATAGGTCTGAGTCTCATCTCATCATAGATGGGATTATAGGTCGGAGTCTCATCTCATCATAGATGGGATCATAGGTCAGAGTCTCATCTCATCATAGATGGAATTATAGGTCTGAGTCTCATCTCATCATAGATGGGATCATAGGTCGGAGTCTCATCTCATCATAGATGGAATTATAGGTCTGAGTCTCATCTCATCATAGATGGGATCATAGGTCAGAGTCTCATCGCATCATAGATGGGATCATAGGTCTGAGTCTCATCTCATCATAGATGGGATCATAGGTCTGAGTCTCATCGCATCATAGATGGAATTATAGGTTTGAGTCTCATCGCATCATAGATGGGATCATAGGTCGGAGTCTCATCTCATCATAGATGGGATCATAGGTCAGAGTCTCATCGCATCATAGATGGGATCATACGTCTGAGTCTCATCGCATCATAGATGGGATCATAGGTCTGAGTCTCATCGCATCATAGATGGGATCATACGTCTGAGTCTCATCGCATCATAGATGGGATCATAGGTCAGAGTCTCATCGCATCATAGATGGGATCATACGTCTGAGTCTCATCGCATCATAGATGGGATCATAGGTCAGAGTCTCATCGCATCATAGATGGGATCATACGTCTGAGTCTCATCGCATCATAGATGGGATCATACGTCTGAGTCTCATCGCATCATAGATGGGATCATAGGTCTGAGTCTCATCTCATCATAGATGGAATCATAAGTCAGAGTCTCATCGCATCATAGATGGGATCATAGGTCTGAGTCTCATCGCATCATAGATGGGATTATAGGTCTGAGTCTCATCTCATCATAGATTGGTCAATGGAGCAGATCTGTATTCTTTCAGCCAGGGCCATGGCCCCCTAAGCTGGCATCCTGTAGATTATCAAATTTGTGTCCCTAGTAATGGATCCATGTCGTCTTGGCTGCTGCCTTGTAAAGAGTCTCTGGTCCTTTGGATCTCTGAGCTGTATGGATGTCTCTCTATCTGATGTTACAGAGGCATAAATCTTTTTTAGGGTTAATAACCGTCCTTGAAGCCCGCATTAACAGGTAAAAAAAAGTGGAAGAATGGAGACAAGGTAAACTTGCATTGTTTGATTATGTAATCTATTTGCATAGTTTTTCCTCGCTGTTTTGCAAGTCAATAGCTGAGATCAGAAAGAAAAAAAAATGTACACAAGAACCAAGCGAAGTAAAGAAATGCAAAATTTTATTTACAAAAAAAAGAAACACAAAAAACAGACAAGGTTGTTAAAAACGAGAAACCACAAGATGGAAACTTACACTCACCACATAGTTCTGTGTACAACCTCTAAGGTGATGCATACAAGAAAAACCTAGTGGCAAATACACACATAAGGAAATATGGAAGACTAATAAAAACCAATAGTCAATATGGTTCAAATGTCACCTCCAGTGGGTGATGGTGCCTGCCCCTACGCACGTTTTGGCTGCTGCCTTCTTCTGGCATTCCACCAGCAAGAGTAAGGTAATATAGCTTACAGTGGACCAATCAATGGCTGAGTTACAAAGAGAAATGTATTAGCAACACTTCTGTATAGACAAAGATATTCAGGCAGATCCGGAACTTGATATTCAAATCAATGGGGTGGATAGTTTTAATGTTTTAGGAGTGATCCAACCAGTCATATACTCTGGGAGCGTCGCCAAAGCGCATCATATTCCCCTGGGGCCATGCATACAAGGATACGGATGAGGGGACAAATCATATCAGGCTTATATTCGAGTAAATAAGTTTTCCCAGTTTTTTTTTTCTTTTGTAAAATTAGGTGCCTCGGCTTATACTCGAGTATCTGCGTATGTATTTTTCAATTCTGAAAAAAGAGGGAGAGCTATACTATACCAAAGACTACACACTAACAAAAGGAAAAGGGTTGCGTATATATATATATATACAGTGGGGCAAAAAAGTATTTAGTCAGTCAGCAATAGTGCAAGTTCCACCACTTAAAAAGATGAGAGGCGTCTGTAATTTACATCATAGGTAGACCTCAACTATGGGAGACAAACTGAGAAAAAAAAATCCAGAAAATCACATTGTCTGGTTTTTTTTTCATTTTATTTGCATATTATGGTGGAAAATAAGTATTTGGTCAGAAACAAGCAATCAAGATTTCTGGCTCTCACAGACCTGTAACTTCTTCTTTAAGAGTCTCCTCTTTCCTCCACTCATTACCTGTAGTAATGGCACCTGTTTAAACTTGTTATCAGTATAAAAAGACACCTGTGCACACCCTCAAACAGTCTGACTCCAAACTCCACTATGGTGAAGACCAAAGAGCTGTCAAAGGACACCAGAAACAAAATTGTAGCCCTGCACCAGGCTGGGAAGACTGAATCTGCAATAGCCAACCAGCTTGGAGTGAAGAAATCAACTGTGGGAGCAATAATTAGAAAATGGAAGACATACAAGACCACTGATAATCTCCCTCGATCTGGTGCTCCACGCAAAATCCCACCCCGTGGGGTCAGAATGATCACAAGAACGGTGAGCAAAAATCCCAGAACCACGCGGGGGGACCTAGTGAATGAACTGCAGAGAGCTGGGACCAATGTAACAAGGCCTACCATAAGTAACACACTACGCCACCATGGACTCAGATCCTGCAGTGCCAGACGTGTCCCACTGCTTAAGCCTGTACATGTCCGGGCCCGTCTGAAGTTTGCTAGAGAGCATTTGGATGATCCAGAGGAGTTTTGGGAGAATGTCCTATGGTCTGATGAAACCAAACTGGAACTGTTTGGTAGAAACACAACTTGTCGTGTTTGGAGGAAAAAGAATACTGAGTTGCATCCATCAAACACCATACCTACTGTAAAGCATGGTGGTGGAAACATCATGCTTTGGGGCTGTTTCTCTGCAAAGGGGCCAGGACGACTGATCCGGGTACCGGAAAGAATGAATGGGGCCATGTATCGTGAGATTTTGAGTGCAAACCTCCTTCCATCAGCAAGGGCATTGAAGATGAAACGTGGCTGGGTCTTTCAACATGACAATGATCCAAAGCACACCGCCAGGGCAACGAAGGAGTGGCTTCGTAAGAAGCATTTCAAGGTCCTGGAGTGGCCTAGCCAGTCTCCAGATCTCAACCCTATAGAAAACCTTTGGAGGGAGTTGAAAGTCCGTGTTGCCAAGCGAAAAGCCAAAAACATCACTGCTATAGAGGAGATCTGCATGGAGGAATGGGCCAACATACCAACAACAGTGTGTGGCAACCTTGTGAAGACTTACAGTAAAAGTTTGACCTCTGTCATTGCCAACAAAGGATATATCACAAAGTATTGAGATGAAATTTGTTTCTGACCAAATACTTATTTTCCACCATAATATGCAAATAAAATGAAAAAAAAACCAGACAATGTGATTTTCTGGATTTTTTTTTCTCAGTTTGTCTCCCATAGTTGAGGTCTACCTATGATGTAAATTACAGACGCCTCTCATCTTTTTAAGTGGTGGAACTTGCACTATTGCTGACTGACTAAATACTTTTTTGCCCCACTGTATATACTGTACATAAAACAAAGGTTTATATAAAACCTGAAGATTAGACAGTGAATCATGAATTGCAAATGAGATTACCAACAAGTAGAGTTGAGCGAAACGGGTCGAAAAATTTCAAAAGTCGCCGACTTTTGGCAAAGTCGGGTTTCATGAAACGAAACCCGACCCTAGGATGAGGTCGGCCACGAGGTCGGCGACTTACGCGCCAAAGTCGCGTTTCAAAAGTTTGTTTTGTGCTCTTTTTCAGCCAATCAGGATCCACGGACACTGTGGGCAACGTGATGACATAGGCACGGGTCACCACCATCTTTCAGAAGGGCATGCAAGTGATTGGCTTGCTTTGGTGGGCGTCACAGGGGGTATAAAAGGGCGTGCACGCCGACCGCCATCTTACTTCTGCCGATCTTAGCATAGGGAGAGGTTGCTGCTGATTCTGTAGGGAGAGCGCTAGGCAGGGAAGAAGAAAAGAAAACTGCTTCTGCTGCTAGCGATTGTGCCTGTACAACACACCAGTCACTGTGTGCGCAGTGCAAGGGGAGGCTATATTGTGGTGTATCAGTGGTGTTGGTTGTTGGGCTGCCTTCTAAGGCTTCCTGACAGCTGCATTGCTGTTTACCCACTGCTCTGCAAACTGCTTTTTTAAAAGCAATCCCAAATTTTTTTTTTTGTCCTGCTGAGGTACTGAGCGTGTATTTTTTCACACCATACAGCGATGTACGCTCCTCACACAGTACCGTGTAACGGCTGTTATCACAGCCACAGTGAAGCTATCAGTGTGTCACTCTGTGAGAATAAGTCGAGGACATGTTCCGTTCTTACAGACCTGCACTCTAGGGAGATTCCTACTCTGCCCAATTCTACATACACCTTGTAGTTTGTGATACACTAGCCAATTTCTGCCTGTGACATAGCGCTGTGATATTCAGTGGACCTCACACAATCCAAAAGTGTCCAGTGTCCACAAGTGTCTGCAGAAATTCAAAATCTCACTTATCCTCTAGTCACTTTGGTCACAGCTGTGCCATCGAGCCTGTGACATAGCGATCAGATATTCAGTGGGCCTCACACAATCCAAAAGTGTCCAGTGTCCACAAGTGTCTGCAGAAATTCAAAATCTCCCTTATCCTCTAGTCACTTTGTTCACAGCAGTGCCATCGAGCCTGTCACATAGCGCTCAGATATTCAGTGGGCCTCACACAATCCAAAAGTGTCCAGTGTCCACTAGTGTGAGCAGAAATTCAAAATCTCACTTATCCTCTAGTCACTTTGGTCACAGCTGTGCCATCGAGCCTGTGACATAGCGCTCAGATATTCAGTGGGCCTCACACAATCCAAAAGTGTCCAGTGTCCACTAGTGTGAGCAGAAATTCAAAATCTCCCCTGTCCTATAGACACCTTGTACCTTGTTTTACATTACTATATAGTTTGTTGGATTTTGTCTACATTTCTACCAAAAATGAGGAAGGCTGGTGGAAGAGGCCGTGGAATTGGGCGGGGGTTGGCAGCTGGTAATGATGGTGTTGGTGGTGGATCTGATGGTAGTGGCAAGAGCAAAATAGGACCGAATGCAGGAGGTGTTGAGCCTGCGTCATCGTCTGGCTCCATAAGGCTTCGAAGGCTTAGTTTTCTAGGAGTTGGCAAACCGCTTTTAAAGCCAGAGCATCAGGAAAAAGTTGTGTCTTACATTGCTGACTCAGCCTCCAGCTCTATCGCCTCCTCTTCTTCAGTTGTAAAAAGTAAAAGCACTGAGTCGTCATTGGAGGCTCATGTTCATGAACCACACCTTTCCTTGTGTCCTTCACCCCAACCAAGATTGAAGGATGACGCAGGCCATACTACTGATTACTCCATGGAGCTGTTTTCACATACCATGCCTGGATTATCAAGTCAAATGGTGAATTACCCAGGCCAAGATGAATCTGACATGGAGTGCACTGATGCACAGCCGCTGATGGATGATTCTGCTGGTACATTCACTCAGAGCACTACATTGTCCTTGCAGTGTACAGAGCCAGATTCTGACCCTGATGAGACTCAGGTGCCCCTTCCCGCACACTATACCACCATACACGGTGACACAGAGGAAGGTGCACATGACATTGAAGAGGAGGTGATGGATGACCCAGTTGACCCAGATTGGCATCCATTGGGGGAAGAGGGTGCTGCTTCCAATAACTCAGATGAGGAGCATCCACAGCAGACATCGACATCGCAACAGCTGTTATCTGGCAGGCCCGGAGCACTCCAAAGACAGGTTCCAAAAATCAAAAGAGTTGCTGGACAGCTTGTCCAGAGGGTCAAAAGATCACAGCGTGCTAGGCCGCAAAATGTCTGCCAAAGTAGGAAGAGTGCAGTGTGGCACTTTTTTGAACAAAATCCTCATGATCAGGCCAAGGTTATCTGTAAGAAGTGCGCAAAGACCTTTAGCCGAGGGAAAAATCTGAAAAATTTGAATACCAGTTGCATGCTTAGACATTTAACCAGCATGCACTTGCAAGCGTGGACACAACACCAAACCTCAAGTGCCACATGTGCAACTGATCACAACGAAGGTAGTCAGCAATGCTACATTGTTTCCCGCACTGTAAGCCCACCGGTTAGCACAGCAGCAAATGTTGAGGTGTCGTTGCAAGGCCACAGCAGTCAGGGAATCCCACTGTTATATCAACGAAAGACTGATTCTGGGCCATCAGAAAGAACACCAACTCCATCACCATCATCAACCCTCTCTCAGTCCGCCCTGTCCACCGCTACTTCCACCATATGCAGCTCTCAAGTCCAGCTCACCCTCCCAGACACTATGAGTAGGTCAAGAAAGTACTCAGTCTCTCATCCGCGTACACTGGGTTTGAACGCCCACATTGCCAAACTAATCTCGTTTGAGATGATGCCCTTTCGGTTGGTGGAAAGCGCAGCTTTCCGCGAACTCATGGCCTATGCAGTACCACGCTATGACCTATCCAGTCGCCACTTCTCTCGCAAAGGCATCCCAGCCCTCCACCATCATGTGAAAGACCGCATTGTCCATGCACTCAAGCAGTCAGTGAGTGGAAAGGTGCACCTCACAAGTGATGCATGGTCCAGTCGGCATGGCCAGGGCCATTACGTGTCCATCACTGCGCACTGGGTTAATGTGGTGGATGCAGGGTCCACAGGGGACAGTGGTGGTGGGACAGTGCTGCCTAGCCCACGGTATAGGAAACAGTTGGCTGTAGGCATTCGACCCTCCTCCTCCTCCTCCTCCTCCTCCTCCAGAAGCGAAAGCTCGTCCACAGAGCGCAGTCGTACGAGCACTCCATCCGCAGCTGCCACTGTTGCACACGATGTGTCCCCCTATCGAGCAGCTAGTGGAAAGCGTCAGCAGGCTGTGTTGCAGATGATGTGTTTGGGCGACAGACACACCGCCGAGGTGCTGGCCGAGTACTTGAAGCGACAAACTGAGTCATGGCTGGGCAGTGTACATCTTGAGGCAGGCAAGGTAGTTAGTGATAACGGCCGTAATTTTGTGGCAGCCATAGCCCTTTCAAAACTCAGCCACATACCTTGCTTGGCTCACACCTTGAACCTGGTGGTGCAGTGCTTCCTCAAAAATTATCCGGAGTTAACAGCCGTGCTCCAGAAGGTGCGAAGACTGTGCGCGCACATCCGCCGGTCGCCTGTACACTCCGTTCGTATGCAGAAGCTGCAGCGATTGCTCCACCTTCCCAAACACCACCTCATTATCGACATTGCAACAAGGTGTAACTCCACCCTGCACATGGTGGAGCGGCTGTGCGAGCAGAGGCAGGCCATAATGCATTTGTGGGAGGATACACGGCCAGGCACTTTGAGAGCAGACATGGAGTTGACAGGTGTGCAGTGGTCGAAGCTGAAAGACCTCTGTAAAGTCCTTCAGTGTTTTGAGGAATGCACACGGCTGGTAAGCGCAGACGACGCCATCCTAAGCATGAGCATCCCACTTATGCGTCTGCTCATGCAAACTTTGACACACCTTAAGGAGCAGGCTTCTGCAGCCAATGTTGATGAGGAGGAAGAGGAGGAGGGAATCCTTGATGACTTTCAGCCATTGTCTGCTCAGGAACCTCTCCTGGACGAGGTGGAGGAAGAAGAGGAGGAGGATGATGGGGATGATTACTTAGGGGAGGAGGATGCATCTCGTGGGGCAAGTGAAAATGTTGGCATGGCAAGGTCTGGTACAGGGTTTGTGCGTGACTGGAGGGATGTGGATTTGCCAGAAAGTGCTCCTCCAACCAGCACTCGCAGTGCATCATTGACACCGGGAACATTGGCCCACATGTCAGATTATGCCTTGCAGATCCTAAAAAGGGACCCCCGCATTGCCAAAATGATGAACGATGACGACTAGAGTTGAGCGACTTTTGGTTTTTTAGGGTCGCGTTTCGTTTCGTGAAACCCGACTTTTCCAAAAGTCGGGTCGAGCAAGATCGTCCGATTATAGGGAAAAGTCGGGGTCGTCCCGAAACACGAAACCCAATGTAACTCAATGGGGAATAAAAGTCAGCAGTGAGAGGAGGACAGGAAACACACCTACAGTGCCCATTTGAATGCCAAAAGCATCAATTCTTCTTACTTAAGCTTGTCAACCTTAATTAACTTCATAATACAAGTTACGCACTGAAAAATGGGGGTTATTTGGCTAAAGTTGTGGGGGGGAGGGCTGGCTGCAGGTTTTCATGTGCCCTGGGCGAAAGAGCGCCCCTTTAACACATACCACAACTCATCATGCTCCGATACGGCAGAGAAATAGCGGTATAGTACAATGAAAAATACCTCACTTTTTACATCTCATGACGAGGCCCATCTATTTCTCCATACAGAATCATTGGTCCCATATAATGTTTGAAACAGTATATGATGAGCTCCACATAATGCTACAGTATATGTTGGTCCCCATGGATGAAGCTCCACTGTCTTATGGGCCCAAATAATGCTCCAAACATAATGGGCCCCATTTCTAATGCTCTAGTGTATAATGGGCCCTGTAAATGCTGCTCCAGTGTCTGATGTCCACCTTTGGAATGTTCCAGTGTATGGTGGGCCCCATCTATCATTCTCCAGAGTATAGTGCTCCCCAAAAATTGCTGTCCCAACATTGAAAACAATCAAATAAGTCTCCTCGCTAGGGAATCCCTGTACTTGTCTGGATTCCTCGTCGTCC
This sequence comes from Dendrobates tinctorius, assembly GCF_039654945.1. Lineage (NCBI taxonomy): Eukaryota > Metazoa > Chordata > Amphibia > Anura > Dendrobatidae > Dendrobates > Dendrobates tinctorius. The sequence continues at coordinate 12,871,456 of NW_027361998.1, read as the reverse complement.
CCATCTTCCATCTCACTGCACAGTATTTCAACTTTGCAAGTGCTGTGATCCTGAGCAAGCAGGGGGGGCCCACTCGTTGGCGATGGCTCTGGCACAGGGCCCCTGATAGTACGGTGGTGTGTCTGATGGCGGGTGGGCCGAACCTGCACTTTCATCTGCAGCTTCCTCTTTGTCACCGTGTAAGATGGAACTGTATATGGGAAGGGTAACCTGAGTTTCATCAGGGTCAGATTCAGGCCGTGTAGCGTGCGAGGGGAATGTAGTGGTCTGGGTCAATGTACCAGCAGATTCATCGAGCAGTGGCTGGGCATCAGTGCACTTGTGTCGCCCCCAGGAGTACGGTCGCCACAGTGGCATTACCTTCTTCCTAGGGAGTGTGATGTCATGCTTGGGAGCAACGAACGATCTCTCTAGCAGGTTAACTGATTGGGCGGCGTTATTCCCACGAGTCACGACCCTCCAAACAGCGTTCATGAAGGCAAAGTGTTTGTTTTACGTGGGCAGTATGGTTGCAAAGCTGAACCTTAAAGGAATGTCCAGAAGGGCACCACCAGGAGTGGAACCTACGGTTAAATTCGACTCCACCTGGGAAACCTCAACCATGCCAGCTACAGAACAGATGCACACATTGCAAGCTTAATTCCGTTAACGAACGAGACTCCGTCATGCCCCGCGGTCTGAGTCCGGCTTACTAGAGGGACACGTGAGGCTCTGGCACATGAGATTGGCCAATAACTGGTGTGTCATGCCCTTACATGTCCGTGGCTGCATGTGCGCTACACTGAAAAGGCCAGCGTTTGTCGCTTACAGGTGCAGATAACCCTCTGAACAACGTTAGTGATGGGGATCACTGATTACAATTATTACCCGCGAACAATGATTTCCCAGTAAGTGCAGGTCAACCGCAGTTTCGGAATTAGGCCTAACCGTCATTCCTGAAAAAATGAAAAACTTACGTGTGCAAACCACAGGTGCTGTTGCTTGCTTAACAGCTCGCCAGCCGTTCTCACGCTCAGTATGGATTACACGTGATTGCACAAAGGTGAGAAAGGGTACCGTATCTCCGGATAACATGTATGGATAGCGTACACATTCAAAATATATGTCTCAGGAGGCAGGCTCAGACGGTGTTAGGCCCAGTATGGATTGCACGTGATTGCACAAAGGTTAGAAAGGGTACCGTATCCCCGGATAACTTGTATGGATAGCGTACACATTCAAAATATATGTCTCAGGAGGCAGGCTCAGACGGTGTTAGGCCCAGTATGGATTGCACGTGATTGCACAAAGGTTAGAAAGGGTACCGTATCCCCGGATAACATGTATGGATAGCGTACACATTCAAAATATATGTCTCAGGAGGCAGGCTCAGACGGTGTTAGGCCCAGTATGGATTGCACGTGATTGCACAAAGGTTAGAAAGGGTACCGTATCCCCAGATAACATGTATGGATAGCGTACACATTCAAAATATATGTCTCAGGAGGCAGGCTCAGACGGTGTCAGGCACAGTATGGATTTGACGGCCCAGACTACACAGCGGAGGAGCAGGGAGAGGTAAAGATTGCAAATGCTGGGGCCCTGCCCAAGCAAGGGGGGCCCACTCGTGGGCGTCGGTACTGGCACTGGGCCCCTCATAGTACGGCGGTGTGTCTGACGGCGGGTGTGCACCACCACCGTCAGAGACACTTGATTGCACTATGAAGGACCCTGTACCAGTGCCCGCCCCCAAGAGTCGGCCTACCCACCTGTCCAGGGCAACGGCACTCGCACGGTGTCGTGCGCTAGGTGGTGACCCCGGCCATGGGGGGGGGAGGCAGCACAGTTAGGGAGTTTTAGAAAGTGGCATATGTTGATGTTGGACATTCAGCTGATGCAAAAGGTGAAATAGGTCAAGTCCCAGGAAGAGGTGGACCAAAGCAAGACATTTTTCTGTCACCCTATGTGTCATCAGAGGAAGGTGGGACAAAATCCTTGGAAACCCATGCGTGGTTCATTTTAATGAAGGTTAGATCATCCACATTTTGGGTTGACAGACGGGTCCTTTTTTCTGTCAGGATTGATCCAGCTGCACTGAAGACTCTTTCCGATAGCACACTTGCAGCTGGGCAAGCGAGCTCCTGTAAGGCATATTGGGCCAATTCAGGCCAGGTGTCCAGTTTAGCGGCCCAATAGTCAAAGGGGAATGACCTGTGTGGGAGAACATCGATATGGGAGGAAAAGTAGTTTGTAACCATAGTTGACAACTGCTGTCTCCTGTCACTTTCCATCGATGCAGTATTACCAGTTGTGTGAGCAGTACTTGAAAAATCAGTCCACAACATTGTCATGAAACCCCTGTCTCCAACGCCACTTCTGCTGTGTGCACCACGAACACCTCTGCCAAGCTGCCCCCGGTCCGTACGGCTCGTGTGAGAACCATCACCGCTGCTGTGTGCTGGGAATGCCTCAAGCAACCGATTTACCAGAGTTGCTTGTTTATTAGCCAATATTAGGTCAAGGTTCTCCTGTGGCATGATGTTTTGTAATTTGCCTTTATAGCGTGGATCCAGGATGCTGGCCAACCAGTAGTCGTCATCGTTCATCATTTTGGCAATGCGTGGGTCCCTTTTTAGGATCTGCAAGGCATAATCTGACATGTGGGCCAATGTTCCCGGTGTCAATGATGCACTGCGAGTGCTGGGTGGAGGAGCACTTTCTGGCAAATCCACATCCCTCCAGTCACGCACAAACCCTGTACCAGACCTTGCCAAGCCAACATTTTCACTTGCCCCACGAGATGCATCCTCCTCCCCTAAGTGTTATGATTCCACCACACGGCGGGGAAGGAAGGTGCCACTGAGCTCCACCCCCCCGCTGACCCTACCTACTTGCCGGCCCCACCCTAGCCGGTGGGCGACAACTGGGCGGCGGTCCCTTCCTAGGCGTAAGTGCAGGGAGCTACAGTGAGGGTAAACCGAGGGTGGAATTAATGCTGGACAACCTAAGGGAGACAAGCAGCAGCAAGGAGGACTACAAGAGTGATACTAAAGAGAGAACGAACCTGAAGGGTTAATCCACGAAACCCAAAACTAACACACCAAACAGTACTAAACCTTCAGCAAAGACAAAGCGGAAAGCTAGAGTCCAGAGGTACTCAGACGAAAGAGAGACCGGGAGGCTGTCAGAGGTTGTACCGGGCAGCGCAGTGGAGAAGGCAGGAATCCGTACCACAAAAGAATCACAGGCAAGGAGTGAAAGCCCTGAGGAGTGCTAAATAGGAAGAAGGCGGGACATACGAACAGGAAACAGTGAAGCAGCCAATCACCAGAACGGGGAAGAATGATGAACGAAAAAGAACTAGTTGATCAGAAACTGAATATTCCGACTGGCTGTGTGGCACAGCCAGTAAGGCAGCAAAACTTGCTGTGGAACCCAGACTAGACCCCGGTACGAATCCTGACACTAAGTAATCATCCCCATCATCCTCCTCCTCCTCCTCTTCTTCCTCCACCTCATCCAGGAGAGGTCCCTGAGCAGACAATGGCTGAATGTCATCAAGGATTCCCTCCTCCTCTTCCTCCTCATCAACATTGGCTGCAGACGCCTGCTCCTTAAGGTGCGTCAAAGTTTGCATGAGCAGACGCATAAGTGGGATGCTCATGCTTAGGATGGCGTCGTCTGCGCTTACCAGCCGTGTGCATTCCTCAAAACACTGAAGGACTTTACAGAGGTCTTTCAGCTTCGACCACTGCACACCTGTCAACTCCATGTCTGCTCTCAAAGTGCCTGGCCGTGTATCCTCCCACAAATGCATTATGGCCTGCCTCTGCTCGCACAGCCGCTCCACCATGTGCAGGGTGGAGTTCCACCTTGTTGCAATGTCGATAATGAGGTGGTAGTTGGGAAGGTGGAGCAATCGCTGCAGCTTCTGCATACGAACGGAGTGTACAGGCGACCGGCGGATGTGCGCGCACAGTCTTCGCACCTTCTGGAGCAGGGCTGTTAACTCCGGATAACTTTTGAGGAAGCACTGCACCACCAGGTTCAAGGTGTGAGCCAAGCAAGGTATATGGCTGAGTTTTGAAAGGGCTATGGCTGCCACAAAATTACGGCCGTTATCACTAACTACCTTGCCTGCCTCAAGATGTACACTGCCCAGCCATGACTCAGTTTGTCGCTTCAAGTACTCGGCCAGCACCTCGGCGGTGTGTCTGTTGCCCAAACACATCATCTGCAACACAGCCTGCTGACGCTTTCCACTAGCTGCTCGATAGGGGGACACATCGTGTGCAACAGTGGCAGCTGCAGATGGAGTGCTCGTACGACTGCGCTCTGTGGACGAGCTTTCGCTTCTGGAGGAGGAGGAGGGTCGAACGCCTACAGCCAACTGTTTCCTATACCGTGGGCTAGGCAGCACTGTCCCACCACCACTGTCCCCTGTGGACCCTGCATCCACCACATTAACCCAGTGCGCAGTGATGGACACGTAGCGGCCCTGGCCATGCCGACTGGACCATGCATCACTTGTGAGGTGCACCTTTCCACTCACTGACTGCTTGAGTGCATGGACAATGCAGTCTTTCACATGATGGTGGAGGGCTGGGATGGCTTTGCGAGAGAAGTGGCGACTGGGTAGGTCATAGCGTGGTACTGCATAGGCCATGAGTTCGCGGAAAGCTGTGCTTTCCACCAACCGAAAGGGCATCATCTCAAACGAGATTAGTTTGGCAATGTGGGCGTTCAAACCAGTGTACGCGGATGAGAGACTGAGTACTTTCTTGACCTACTCATAGTGTCTGGGAGGGTGAGCTGGACTTGAGAGCTGCATATGGTGGAAGTAGCGGTGGACAGGGCGGACTGAGAGAGGGTTGATGATGGTGATGGAGTTGGTGTTCTTTCTGATGGCCTAGAATCAGTCTTTCGTTGATATAACAGTGGGATTCCCTGACTGCTGTGGCCTTGCAACGACACCTCAACATTTGCTGCTGTGCTAACCGGTGGGCTTACAGTGGGGGAAACAATGTAGCGTTCCTGACTACCTTCGTTGTGATCAGTTGCACATGTGGCACTTGAGGTTTGGTGTTGTGTCCACGCTTGCAAGTGCATGCTGGTTAAATGTCTAAGCATGCAACTGGTATTCAAATTTTTCAGATTTTTCCCTCGGCTAAAGGTCTTTGCACACTTCTTACAGATAACCTTGGCCTGATCATGAGGATTTTGTTCAAAAAAGTGCCACACTGCACTCTTCCTACTTTGGCAGACATTTTGCGGCCTAGCACGCTGTGATCTTTTGACCCTGTGGACAAGCTGTCCAGCAACTCTTTTGATGTTTGGAACCTGTCTTTGGAGTGCTCCGGGCCTGCCAGATAACAGCTGTTGCGATGTCGATGTCTGCTGTGGATGCTCCTCATCTGAGCTATTGGAAGCAGCACCCTCTTCCCCCAATGGATGCCAATCTGGGTCAACAACTGGGCCTTCCATCACCTCCTCTTCTATGTCATGTGCACCTTCCTCTGTGTCACCGTGTATGGTGTTATAGTGTGCGGGAAGGGGCACCTGAGTCTCATCAGGGTCAGAATCTGGCTCTGTACACTGCGAGGACAATGTAGTGCTCTGAGTGAATGTACCAGCAGAATCATCCATCAGCGGCTGTGCATCAGTGAACTCCATGTCAGATTCATCTTGGCCTGGGTAATTCACCATTTCACTTGATAATCCAGGCATGGTATGTGAAAACAGCTCCATGGAGTAATCAGTAGTAAGGCCTGCGTCATCCTTCAATCTTGGTTGGGGTGAAGGACACAAGGAAAGGTGTGGTTCATGAACATGAGCCTCCAATGACGACTCAGTGCTTTTACTTTTTACAACTGAAGAAGAGGAGGCGATAGAGCTGGAGGCTGAGTCAGCAATGTAAGACAAAACTTTTTCCTGATGCTCTGGCTTTAAAAGTGGTTTGCCAACTCCTAGAAAACTAAGCGTTCGAGGCCTTATGTAGCCAGACGATGACGCAGGCTCAACACCTCCTGCATTCTGTCCTATTTTGCTCTTGGCACTACCATCAGATCCACCACCAACACCATCATTACCAGCTGCCAACCCCCGCCCAATTCCACGGCCTCTTCAACCAGCCTTCCTCATTTTTGGTAGAAATGTAGACAAAATCCAACAAACTATATAGTAATGTAAAACAAGGTACAAGGTGTCTATAGGACAGGGGAGATTTTGAATTTCTGCACACACTTGTGGACACTGGACACTTTTGGATTGTGTGAGGCCCAATGAATATCTGAGCGCTATGTGACAGGCTCGATGGCACAGCTGTGACAAAAGTGACTAGAGGATAAGGGAGATTTTGAATCTCTGCACACACTTTTGGACACTGGACACTTTTGGATTGTGTGAGGCCCAATGAATATCTGAGCGCTATGTGACAGGCTCGATGGCACAGCTGTGACAAAAGTGACTAGAGGATAAGGGAGATTTTGAATCTCTGCACACACTTTTGGACACTGGACACTTTTGGATTGTGTGAGGCCCAATGAATATCTGAGCGCTATGTGACAGGCTCGATGGCACAGCTGTGACAAAAGTGACTAGAGGATAAGGGAGATTTTGAATCTCTGCACACACTTTTGGACACTGGACACTTTTGGATTGTGTGAGGCCCAATGAATATCTGAGCGCTATGTGACAGGCTCCATGGCACAGCTGTGACAAAAGTGACTAGAGGATAAGGGAGATTTTGAATCTCTGCACACACTTTTGGACACTTTTGGATTGTGTGAGGCCCAATGAATATCTGAGCGCTATGTGACAGGCTCGATGGCACAGCTGTGACAAAAGTGACTAGAGGATAAGGGAGATTGAATTGCTTTTAAAAAAGCAGTTTGCAGAGCAGTGGGTAAACAGCAATTCCAGCCTGTCAGGAAGCCTTAAAAGGCAGCCCAACAACCAACACCACTGATACACCACAATATAGCCTCCCCTTGCACTGCACACACAGTGACTGGTGTGTTGTGCAGGCCAAATTGCTAGCAGCAGAAGCAGTTTTTTTTTTCTTCTCAGCAGGACAAAAAAAAAAAATTGGGATTGCTTTTAAAAAAGCAGTTTGCGGAGCAGTGGGTAAACAGCAATGGAGGAATGTCAGGAAGCCTTAGAAGGCAGCCCAACAACCAACACCACTGATACACCACTATATAGCCTCCCCTTGCACTGCACACACAGTGACTGGTGTGTTGTGCAGGCCAAATCGCTAGCAGCAGAAGCAGTTTTTTTGTCTTCTTCCCTGCCTAACGCTCTCCCTACAGAATCAGCAGCAACCTCTCCCTATACTGAGATCGGCAGAAGATGGCGGTCGGCGTGCACGCCCTTTTATACCCCCTGTGACGCCCACCAAAGCAAGCCAATCACTTGCATGCCCTTCTGAAAGATCGTGGTGACCCCTGCCTATGTCACCACGTTGCCCACAGTGTCCGTGGATCCTAATTGGCTGAAAAAGAGCGCAAAACAAACTTTTGAAACGCGACTTTGGCGCGTAAGTCGCCGACCTCGTGGCCGACCTCATCCTAGGGTCGGGTTTCGTTTCATGAAACCCGACTTTGCCAAAAGTCGGCGACTTTTGAAATTTTTCGACCCGTTTCGCTCAACTCTAATGACGACTACTGGTTGGCCAGCATCCTGGATCCACGCTATAAAGGCAAATTACAAAACATCATGCCACAGGAGAACCTTGACCTAATATTGGCTAATAAACAAGCATCTCTGGTAAATCGGTTGCTTGAGGCATTCCCAGCACACAGCAGCGGTGATGGTTCTCACACGAGCCGTACAGGCCGGGGTCAGCTTGGCAGAGGTGTTCATGGTGCACAGAGCAGAAGTGGCGTTGGAGACAGGGGTTTCATGACAATGTTGTGGACTGATTTTTCAAGTACCGCTCACACAACTGGTAATACTGCATCGATGGAAAGTGACAGGAGACAGCAGTTGTCAACTATGGTTACAAACTACTTTTCCTCCCATATCGATGTTCTCCCACACAGGTCATTCCCCTTTGACTATTGGGCCGCTAAACTGGACACCTGGCCTGAATTGGCAAAATATGTCTTACAGGAGCTCGCTTGCCCAGCTGCAAGTGTGCTATCGGAAAGAGTCTTCAGTGCAGCTGGATCAATCCTGACAGAAAAAAGGACCCGTCTGTCAACCCAAAATGTGGATGATCTAACCTTCATTAAAATGAACCACGCATGGGTTTCCAAGGATTTTGTCCCACCTTCCCCTGATGACACATAGGGTGACAGAAAAATGGCTTGCTTTGGTCCACCTCTTCCTGGGACTTGACCTATTTCACCTTTTGCATCAGCTGAATGTCCAACATCAACATATGCCACTTTCTAAAACTCCCTAACTGTGCTGCCTCCCCCCCCCATGGCCGGGGTCACCACCTAGCGCACGACACCGTGCGAGTGCCGTTGCCCTGGACAGGTGGGTAGGCCGACTCTTGGGCGCGGGCACTGGCACAGGGTCCCTCATAGTGCAATCAAGTGTCTCTGACGTTGGTGGTGCACACCCGCCGTCAGACACACCGCCGTACTATGAGGGGCCCAGTGCCAGTACCGACGCCCACTAGTGGGCCCCCCTTGCTTGGGCAGGGCCCCAGCATTTGCAATCTTTACCTCTCCCTGCTCCTCCGCTGTGTAGTCTGGGCCGTCAAATCCATACTGTGCCTGACACCATTTGAGCCTGCCTCCTGATGTATAGACATATATTTTGAATGTGTACGCTATCCATACATGTTATCTGGGGATACGGTACCCTTTCTCACCTTTGTGCAATCACATGCAATCCATACTGGGCCTAACACCGTCTGAGCCTGCCTCCTGATGTATAGACATATATTTTGAATGTGTACGCTATCCATACATGTTATCTGGGGATACGGTACCCTTTCTAACCTTTGTGCAATCACGTGCAATCCATACTGGGCCTAACACCGTCTGAGCCTGCCTCCTGATGTATAGACATATATTTTGAATGTTTACGCTATCCATACATGTTATCCGGGGATACGGTACCCTTTCTCACCTTTGTGCAATCACGTGTAATCCATACTGGGCCTGAGAACGGCTGGCGAGCTGTTAAGCAAGCTACAGCACCTGTGGTTTGCATACGTAAGTTTTTCATTTTTTCAGGAATGACGGTTAGGCCTAATTCCGGAACTGCGGTTGACCTGCACTTACTGGGAAATCATCGTTCGCGGGTAATAATTGTAATCAGTGATCCCCATCACTAACGTTGTTCAGCGGGTTATCTGCACCTGTAAGCGACAAACGCTGGCCTTTTCAGTGTAGCGCACATGCAGCCACGGACATGTAAGGGCATGACACACCAGTTATTGGCCAATCTCATGTGCCAGAGCCTCATGTGTCCCTCTAGTAAGCCGGACTCGGACCGCGGGGCATGACGGAGTCTCGTTCGTTAACGGAATTAAGCTTGCAATGTGTGCATCTGTTCTGTAGCTGGCATGGTTGAGGTTTCCCAGGTGGAGTCGAATTTAACCGTAGGTTCCACTCCTGGTGGTGCCCTTCTGGACATTCCTTTAAGGTTCAGCTTTGCAACCATACTGCCCACGTAAAACAAACACTTTGCCTTCATGAACGCTGTTTGGAGGGTCATGACTCGTGGGAATAACGCCGCCCAATCAGTTAACCTGCTAGAGAGATCGTTCGTTGCTCCCAAGCATGACATCACACTCCCTAGGAAGAAGGTAATGCCACTGTGGCGACCGTACTCCTGGGGGCGACACAAGTGCACTGATGCCCAGCCACTGCTCGATGAATCTGCTGGTACATTGACCCAGACCACTACATTCCCCTCGCACGCTACACGGCCTGAATCTGACCCTGATGAAACTCAGGTTACCCTTCCCATATACAGTTCCATCTTACACGGTGACAAAGAGGAAGCTGCAGATGAAAGTGCAGGTTCGGCCCACCCGCCATCAGACACACCACCGTACTATCAGGGGCCCTGTGCCAGTGCCGTCGCCAACGAGTGGGCCCCCCCTGCTTGCTCAGGATCACAGCACTTGCAAAGTTGAAATACTGTGCAGTGAGATGGAAGATGGGGACGACGAGGAGTCCAGACAAGTACAGGGATTCCCTAGCGAGGAGACTTATTTGATTGTTTTCAATGTTGGGACAGCAATTTTTGGGGAGCACTATACTCTGGAGAATGATAGATGGGGCCCACCATACACTGGAACATTCCAAAGGTGGACATCAGACACTGGAGCAGCATTTACAGGGCCCATTATACACTAGAGCATTAGAAATGGGGCCCATTATGTTTGGAGCATTATTTGGGCCCATAAGACAGTGGAGCTTCATCCATGGGGACCAACATATACTGTAGCATTATGTGGAGCTCATCATATACTGTTTCAAACATTATATGGGACCAATGATTCTGTATGGAGAAATAGATGGGCCTCGTCATGAGATGTAAAAAGTGAAGTATTTTTCATTGTACTATACCGCTATTTCTCTGCCGTATCGGAGCATGATGAGTTGTGGTATTATTTGTTAAAGGGGCGCTCTTTCGCCCAGGGCACATGAAAACCTGGAGCCAGCCCTCCCCCCCCACAACTGTAGCCAAATAAACCCCATTTTTCAGTGCGTAACTTGTATTATGAAGTTAATTAAGGTTGAGAAGCTTAAGTAAGAAGAATTGATGCTTTTGGCATTCGAATTGGCACTGTAGGTGTGTTTCCTGTCCTCCTCTCACTGCCGACTTTTATTCCCCATTGACTCACATTGGGTTTCGTGTTTCGGGACGACCCCGACTTTTCCCTATAATCGGACGATCTTGCTCGACCCGACTTTTGGAAAAGTCGGGTTTCACGAAACGAAACGCGACCCTAAAAAACCAAAAGTCGCTCCACTCTACCAACAAGATCTATAAACACTACACTTATAGCACAGGAGAGGTAAGCATAATGACTAGTGATGAGCGAGTATACTCGTTGCTCAGGTTTTTCCGCGCATGCTCGGGTGATCTCCGAGTATTTTGGTGTGCTCAGAGATTTAGTTTTCGGCATCTCAGCTGCATGATTTGCGGCTGCTAGACAGCTTGAATACATGTGTGGAATGCCTGTTTGTTAGGGAATTCCTACATGTGTTCAGCCTGTCTACAAGTCACAAATCATGCAGCTGAGACGAGGAAAACTAAATCTCCGAGTTTACCAAAATACTCGGAGATCACCCGAGCATGCGCGGAAAAACCTGAGCAACGAGTATACTCGCTCATCACTAATAATCACTCCAAAGGTAATCGCTTAATGGAGAATGTTAGTGTGGATTGTCCAGAGAGAAAACATCCAATTATTCTAAGGAAATAAAAGATTCCTTACATTCTTCTTGTCCCACCTATAAATATTTCTTCTTCAAAGAGGATTCCAGGAGAAAACAGGAAGAAATCGGGACCCCAATTATCTTCCCATAGGAAATAGACACTTGAAAGTATTCTCCATATGAAAACTCGGTTGATATAGTCCGCGCAAGATTCATTAACACTTTCCTCTAGAATAAAAAATTGTTTTAATGCAAACCCCAGAAGATCCAAAATAAATTGAGATTCTGTCCTAGCAGTCATAGACAAATAATAGGCTACTGCTTTAAGCCCATCATTAGGTCGAATGCTGGTGTAAAGTGCTTTGACGTCACAAGTGACAAGAATCGCCTCCTATCTATATTGATGGAATCTACTTTTTTGTAGAAAGTCTCCCGTATCTCGGATGTACGATGATAAAGTCTCCACCAGGGGTTTCAGTTGTATGTCAATGTATTTACACACCCTCTCAAGAAAATTTCCCACGCCCGATACGATAGGCCTACAGGGAGGTGTCTCCTTGTGCACCGTGGGCAGAAAGTATATTGTTATAACTCTGGCCTCTGCCACGATAAGTGCATCATGTAGTTGTTTAGAGATAATCAGTCTCTCATATGCCGAGTCCTGAATCCCAAGTAGCGCCTCTGCATATGTTGTCAGAGGATGAAATGTCAATTTCTGGTAGCACTGTTTGTCACGTAGCTGGCGATATGCCTCAGCCGCATAAGGATTCCAAGGCCAGACCACTATGTTTTCACTCTTGTCCGAAAGGCTTATATATGATATCTCATATTTTCTTTAATCTGTTGAGACTGTTTCTTTCTTCTTATGTCAAGTTGTTTCCATAAATCCTAGTTGGAATGTTTTCTAATTCTTCAGAGACTAGTCCAACAAATAGTTCAACATTAGGGCATGTGGACAAGGGTGGAAACTTGCGCAACTTCTGATATAAGCAGTGGGGTATCTTACCCATATTCACTCCTTCATGTTCTTTGGAGAGTTCTTCCAGAGTTTGTAAAGCCAGTTGTTCCTCACTTGTTGGAAACGTCTGATGTAGGTCATCATTACGGAGCCATTTCTTCAATATTAAAGTACGGCCAAAGAAATGTACATCCTCAATTACTGTAAAAAAGGTCAAAACATGAGCTGGGTGAAAGAGTAAGACTACTTGATAATAAAGACAGATCAAGTGTGGATAAAACATGATCAGACAGGTTTATTACCTTTAGATTGTGGGATTCATTTTTAGATTGCTTGGGTTTATTCCCCTTCTGGACAGTTTCCCAATGACGTGTCATCTTCTTTCCCAATCGGGTATTGATGTAGATTCTGGTAGATTGTGAAATATCAGATTGTCCAATTACTGATGACAGGGATGAAACAGATGCTGATTTGTTAGGCCTGGAGTTAGATGTTAGTTTTCTCCAACTTATATACCTTTTTCTGGGTACAGTACAGAGTATCCCTCATGAGTTTTTCCAGACTGTGTATCTTGGATTTGTTTCTTCCATGTGTCAGAGAAAGTTTCCTGGACAATGTGTAATCAACATATCAGCAAACATCAATATTCAAGTATCCTGCGTCTCTTGTTGTCTAAGATAACAGCACAATATGTTACAACAAATTGCCAACTTACAAGTCAATATTACAGTCTTACACGAACAAAAGTCTGTGTTTTCTTGACCAAGCAGAAAGAAACACAAATTCAAAAGTCAACATATAGATAACAGTTTCTTCTTCCTGGCTTACTGAAAATAGACATCTGTTTAATTAAGATAAAATGCTGTGTCATCAAATTGAACATATGGGTTAAATTAGACCTTGTAACAGAGGGACTAATTAAAAGAGAAATGATGAAAGGAGCTAACAATTCAAGCTCCTTTGAAGCAGAGACCTCATGCCATGAACAGTTGATTAAAACAGGATATCTGCTGGGAAAAAAAGACAGTAAGCTTGAGATCTGTTTACGCAGGGTAGGAAAAGTGCAGGAACTGCCTTTGTTCCAAGGAAGGAGCATCCTTGGTTCAAAAGATTTTTCTAAGAGTGTTCTACACACTTTCTCCAGTGAACAAGTAGGAATATTGAAGTTTGCATTGATCTGATATGTATGGAAGATAGATTATTGGTGTTGTAGTGAAGAGATAAACAGAATGAATTCACTCACAAAACTGTAAGGCCATTCTAACACCTAAAAATGGAGGTGTCGAGGGTTTATTGCAACTAATAGGAGCCAGAAGACCACATTGTCCGATTTCATAGAATCATAGAATCATAGAATCGTAGAGTTGGAAGGGACCTCCTGGGCCATCTGGTCCAACCCCCTGCTCAAAGCAGGATTCGCTAAATCATCCCAGTCAGATGTCTGTCCAGCCTCTGTTTGAAGACTTCCATTGAAGGAGAACTCACCACTTCTCGTGGCAGCTTGTTCCACTCATTGATCACTCTAACTGTCAAAAAGTTTTTTCTAATATCTAATCTGTGTCTCCTCCCATTCAGTTTCATCCCATTGCTTCTAGTCTTTCCTTGTGCAAATGAGAATAAAGTTGATCTTTCTACAATGTGACAGCCCTTTAGATATTTGTAGACAGCTATTAAGTCTCCTCTCAGTCTTCTCTTTTGCAAACTTCTGCACTGATTTAAAGCATTTCACATTCATATTAAATGGTGCAGATTTCTTTTAGCAGTGCAGGGGTTAATCTGCTCAGTTGAGAGCTACTGGAAGCTTTCCTGCATAAGGCTCTCAGCTGTTCACTGTTAGCCATTCCTATCTCCTATATACCTATATTCTGGGTCCTGGCTAGTACTCATTGTCAGAGCTAGTTTTTGCTAAATGGCTGGAGATTGTTGGTGGTTGTTATTTAAGAAGGTGTTTGGTGGATTTATCTGTGACTGTTGCTAGGTTTTGGGTGTGTGCCAATTCCCCTTCTCCTACTTTGATTTTACCCCATATTCCACTCCTCGGTGGCATTCCTCTGTCTGGGTGTGTATATCGGTATGATTGGTATTTTCCTTTATCGCTGTTCGTATTACCTTGTTAGTCTGGTTGGTGTATTATGGTACACACCTACTCCCCTCTTGCCTGGGTAAGGGAAGGGTACAGACTGAGACTGGATTCAGGAGCTAAGGCAAGGTAAGTTGCCCCAGCATCTTTACCATCAGAAGTAATCTTGGGAACAGGGCGAGCTAGAGTGCCCCTAGCATTAGGGACAGGGAAGGAGCCCCTGGTCCCGGGATACAGAGTCGTGACAGGATGATGTTATACATGCCATGTTTCATCTCTACGTAAAGGTAAAAGCACAATAAGAAACATGACGACAATATCTACCGCCTGGGACCTCCAAGTGCGAAGATATCCTGTAAGTTTGGAATCTCATAAAATTTTGAAGGACCGAGCACACCCCACAACCAGCTCCCAAGTGAGCTCAAAGGGAAGGTGTGTAGGCATAACCTTGACCTAATAAAAAGCAGTATTTGGGATTGGGTCATTTGTCAGTCCTTGGAAGGTACAGCTTGCTGTGAATCTGTTAGTTTCCCAATCGGAGTGCTTCATCCACTGAGCTGTGAGCATTTCTGTAACATCAGGTTTAGTAATTCAATTTAATTATTAATAATAATAATAAATGTTATTTCTATAGCGCTGACATATTCCGCAGCGCTTTACATTTCAGAGGGGATTTGTACAGACAATAGACATTACAGCATAACAATAATCACATAGATCATAACAGATACCAAGAGGAATGAGGGCCCTGCTCGCAAGCTTACAGTCTATGAGGAAAGAGGGAGACACGAAAGGTGGGTGGTAACAGTTGCCCTGATTGTACGGACCAGTCATAGTGTTAAGTGTGTAACAGTACAGATGCAGAGGGCTAATGGATGCATAAAGCATGTGGGAACATGATGTGGGGAACCTGGTTATGGTAAAAACTTTTGGCTGTGCCACATAGGGATAGATTAGGTTAATGTGTTGAGGCGGTAGGCCAGTCTGAATAAATGCGTTTTCAGGGCACGCTTAAAATTGTGGGGATTGGGGACTAATCGTATTGACCTGGGAAGTGCATTCCAAAAAATTGGCGCAGCACCTGTATAGTCTTGGAGACAGGAGTGGGAGGTTCTGATTATTGAGGATGCTAACCTCAGGTCCAGCGTCGGACTGGAACACCTTGGGCCCACCAGAGAAAATCATTCTTGGGGCCCACTATGTAGCTGCATAGAGTTAAATACCAGACCACCAATTGTGCGGTAAAACACGCTAATATCCGGGTATAATATAAGGTTGTACATGTCTTAATTATGTAGCAGGAGTTGGGGTAGCCCCCTCATAGAATATAAAGCAGCCCCCTCATAGAATATAATGCAGCCATCTCATAGAATATAATGCAGCCATCTCATTGAATATAATACTGCCCCCCTCATAGGGTATAATACTGCCCCCCTCATAGGGAATAATGCACCCCCTCATAGGGTATAATGCACCCCCTCATAGGGTATAATGCACCCCCTCATAGGGTATAATAGTGCCCCCCTCATAAGGTATAATACTGCCCCCCTCATAGGGTATAATACTGCCCCCCTCATAGGGAATAATGCTGCCTCCTCATAGGGTATAATACTGCCCCCCTCATAGGGTATAATGCACCCCCTCATAGGGTATAATACTGCCCCCCTCATAGGGTATAATGCTGCCTCCTCATAGGGTATAATGCTGCCCTCCTCATAGGGTATAATGCTGCCTCCTCATAGGGAATAATACTGCCCCCCTCATAGGGAATAATGCACCCCCTCATAGGGTATAATGCACCCCCTCATAGGGTATAATGCTGCCCTCCTCATAGGGTATAATGCTGCCCTCCTCATAGGGTATGCTGCCTCCTCATAGGGTATAATACTGCCCCCCTCATAGGGTATAATGCACCCCCTCATAGGGTATAATACTGCCCCCCTCATAGGGTATAATGCTGCCTCCTCATAGGGTATAATGCTGCCCTCCTCATAGGGTATAATGCTGCCTCCTCATAGGGAATAATACTGCCCCCCTCATAGGGAATAATGCACCCCCTCATAGGGTATAATGCTGCCTCCTCATAGGGTATAATAGTGCCCCCCTCATAGGGTATAATACTGCCCCCCTCATAGGGAATAATGCTGCCCTCCTCATAGGGTATAATGCTGCCCTCCTCATAGGGTATAATGCTGCCTCCTCATAGGGTATAATACTGCCCCCCTCATAGGGTATAATGCACCCCCTCATAGGGTATAATACTGCCCCCCTCATAGGGTATAATGCTGCCTCCTCATAGGGTATAATGCTGCCCTCCTCATAGGGTATAATGCTGCCTCCTCATAGGGAATAATACTGCCCCCCTCATAGGGAATAATGCACCCCCTCATAGGGTATAATGCACCCCCTCATAGGGTATAATGCTGCCCCCTCATAGGGTATAATGCTGCCCCCCTCATAGGGAATAATGCTGCCTCCTCATAGGGTATAATGCACCCCCTCATAGGGTATAATACTGCCCCCCCATACCCTCCCCCTCTTTTTTCTTGATATTGGTTTTGTGGCTGACCACCACTGTAGCCGTGCGCGCTGGGTCATGTACGCTATTCTTTCTGCTTTCTTAGTGATTGATCTAGGCTGCTGTTCACATTAACAGCGGCCCTGCCCTGCCCTGCCCTAGGCTTTATTTGATTACGCACCTGTATCTGGGCCTGGATCGTCCTTTATCTGTGGGGCTGGTCAGGCAGTGTGGAGGTTGGACCTGAAATGTCTGCATGGACCTGGCTAGCCTTTATCTGCGCTTGTCCTCTCTGGTGCCATAGGAGCGATTCTGAAATGCTTGAGGTACAGTGTGCATGTAATGAGGTCTTGCTTTTATGCATTTAGGAGGCCGCAATGGCACAGCGAACATAAAAAACGTGGAGTAGGACTCCCCATACGAGACTGCCTTGACGTGGCGGGGTAGCTCAAACAATTGATCAATTTTTTGCTAAATGTCTCATTTTTGAATACAGATAGAAACCAATGTGTGTTTTCACACTTTATGTATTACGTTCTGACCACAAGCAGCGCTGGCTTCTCCCCCTCTTTTTTCTTGCCCCCCTCATAGGGTATAATACTGCCCCCCTCATAGGGAATAATGCACCCCCTCATAGGGTATAATGCACCCCTTCATAGGGTATAATGCACCCCCTCATAGGGTATAATGCTGCCCCCTCATAGGGTATAATGCACCCCCTCATAGGGTATAATACTGCCCTCATAGGGTATAATGCACCCCCTCATAGGGTATAATGCACCCCCTCATAGGGAATAATGCACCCCCTCATAGGGAATAATGCTGCCCCCCTCATAGGGTATAATGCTGCCCCCTCATAGGGTATAATACTGCCTCCTCATAGGGTATAATACTGCCCCCCTCATAGGGTATAATGCTGCCTCCTCATAGGGTATAATGCACCCCCTCATAGGGAATAATGCTGCCCCCTCATAGGGAATAATGCACCCCCTCATAGGGTATAATACTGCCCCCCTCATAGGGTATAATACTGCCCCCCTCATAGGGTATAATACTGCCCCCCTCATAGGGTATAATGCACCCCCTCATAGGGTATAATGCACCCCCTCATAGGGAATAATGCTGCCCCCTCATAGGGAATAATGCACCCCCTCATAGGGAATAATGCACCCCCTCATAGGGTATAATACTGCCCCCCTCATAGGGTATAATACTGCCCCCCTCATAGGGTATAATGCACCCCCTCATAGGGTATAATGCTGCCCCCTCATAGGGTATAATGCTGCCCCCCTCATAGGGTATAATGCACCCCCTCATAGGGTATAATACTGCCCCCCTCATAGGGTATAATACTGCCCCCCTCAAAGGGAATAATGCTGCCCCCTCATAGGGTATAATGCTGCCCCCCTCATAGGGTATAATGCTGCCCTCCTCATAGGGTATAATGCTGCCTCCTCATAGGGTATAATACTGCCTCCTCATAGGGAATAATGCTGCCCCCCTCATAGGGTATAATGCACCCCCTCATAGGGTATAATGCTGCCCCCCTCATAGGGTATAATGCACCCCCTCATAGGGTATAATGCTGCCCCCTCATAGGGTATAATGCTGCCCCCCCTCATAGGGTATAATGCACCCCCTCATAGGGTATAATACTGCCCCCCTCATAGGGTATAATACTGCCCCCCTCATAGGGAATAATGCTGCCCCCTCATAGGGTATAATGCTGCCCCCCTCATAGGGTATAATGCTGCCCTCCTCACAGGGTATAATGCTGCCCCCCTCATAGGGTATAATGCTGCCTCCTCATAGGGTATAATGCTGCCCCCCTCATAGGGTATAATGCACCCCCTCATAGGGTATAATACTGCCCCCCTCATAGGGTATAATACTGCCCCCCTCATAGGGAATAATGCTGCCCCCTCATAGGGTATAATGCTGCCCCCTCATAGGGTATAATGCTGCCCCCTCATAGGGTATAATGCTGCCCTCCTCATAGGGTATAATGCTGCCCCCCTCATAGGGTATAATGCTGCCCTCCTCATAGGGTATAATGCTGCCCTCCTCATAGGGTATAATGCTGCCACCCTCATAGGGTATAATGCTGCCCCCTCATAGGGTATAATGCTGCCCCCCTCATAGGGTATAATGCTGCCCTCCTCATAGGGTATAATGCTGCCCCCTCATAGGGTATAATGCTGCCCCCCTCATAGGGTATAATGCACCCCCTCATAGGGTATAATACTGCCCCCCTCATAGGGTATAATACTGCCCCCCTCATAGGGAATAATGCTGCCCCCCTCATAGGGTATAATGCTGCCCCCCTCATAGGGTATAATGCTGCCCCCCTCATAGGGTATAATACTGCCCCCTCATAGGGTATAATGCTGCCCCCCTCATAGGGTATAATGCTGCCCCCCTCATAGGGTATAATACTGCCCCCCTCATAGGGTATAATACTGCCCCCCTCATAGGGTATAATGCTATATAGATATATAGATATAGAGTTAGATAGATATAGATAGAAAGATAGATGTAGAAATAGATAGATATAGAGATAGATAGTAGATAATGGATAGAAAGTAGATAATGGATAGATATAGATAGAAAGATTCATAGAGATAGATAGAGATAGAGATAGATAGAGATATAAAGATAGATATAGAAAGAAATATAGATAGATAGATCGATCGATAGGTAGATAGATATAGAGATAGATAGAAAATAGATAATGGATAGATAGATAGATATAGAGATAGATAGCTATAGATAGAAAGATATAGAGAGATAGATATATAGATAGAGATAGATAATAGATAGAGATATACAGATATAATAATAATAATAATAATAATATAGACATATATAGATAGATATAGAGATATATATAGAGATAGATAGATATAGAGATAATAGATATAGAGATAGATAGATAGATAGATATAGAGATAGATATAGAGACAGATAGATATAGAAAGATAGATATAGAGATAATAGCTAGATATAGATATGTATAGAGATAGATAGATATAGAGTTAGAAAGATAGATAGATATAGAGAGATATAGAGATAGATAGAGATAGCTAGATAGATAGATGGATAGATAGATATAGATAATAGAGATAATAGATAGATATAGAGATAGATATAGAGATAGATAGATCAATA
The DNA here is from genome assembly GCF_039654945.1 of Dendrobates tinctorius. Taxonomy (NCBI): domain Eukaryota; kingdom Metazoa; phylum Chordata; class Amphibia; order Anura; family Dendrobatidae; genus Dendrobates; species Dendrobates tinctorius. The sequence goes on along the minus strand of NW_027361998.1, from coordinate 12,851,402 downwards.
GATAGATAGATAAAGAGATAGAGATAGAGATAGAGATAGATAGATAATGAGATATAGAGATAGATATAGAGATATAGTGTTAGATAGAAAGATAGATATAGAGATAGATATGGATATAGGGATAACAGATAGATATAGAGATAGATAGATATAGAGATAGATAGATATAGAGATAATATATAGATAGATAGATATAGAGATAATATAGATAGCTATAGAGAGAGAGATATAGAGATAGATATAGAGAGAAACAGATATAGATATAGAGATAGATATAGAGATAGATAGATATAGATATAAAGATAGATAGAGATAGAGAGAGCGGTAGATAGAGAGAGAGATAGATACAGAGATCGATAAATAGATAGAGAGATAGATATAGATATAGATAATAGATAGAGATAGATAGATAAAGATAGATAATAAATATAGAGATAACAGATAGATATAGAGATAGAGTAAGATAGAAAGATATAGAGATAGGTAGATATAGATAATAGAGATAGCTAGATAGATAGACATAATAGATAGATATAGACATAGATAGATATAGAGATAGATAGATATAGAGATAGATAGAAAGATAGATATAGAGATAGAGCGATAGATAGATAGAGATAGATATAGATAATAGATAGAGATAAATAGATAGATAGATATAGAGAGAGATATGGAGAGAAATAGATATAGATATAGAGATAATAGATATATATAGAGATAGATAGATATAGATATAGAGAGAGATAGATACAGAGAAAAGATATAGAGATAAATAGATAGAGAAAGATAGATATATAGATATAGAGATAGAAAGATATAGAGATAGAGCGATAGATAGATATACAGAGAGATAGATATAGAGATAGATAAAGATAGATATATATAGATATAAAGATAGATATAGAGATAGATATAGAGATAGAGCGATAGATAGCGAGAGAAATAGATATAGAGATAGATAGATACAGAGAAAAGATATAGAGATAGATAACGGATAGATAAATAGATAGATAAGTATAGAGATAGATAGATATAGATATTAGATAGAGATATATATAGATAAAGATAGATAGATATAGATGGTAGCTAGATAGATAATAAATATAGAGATAGATAGATAGATAGACATAATAGATAGATATAGAGAGATATATATAGAAAGATATAGAGATAGATAGATAGATAGATAGATAGATAGATATAGAGATAGATGTAGAGATAGAAAGATAGATATAAAGATAGAGCGATAGAGATAGATATAGAAATAGATAGATATAGATAATAGATATAGAAAGATAGATATAAGAGAGAGAGAGAGAGAGATAGAGATAGATAGAGAGAGAGAGACAGATAGAGAGAGTGAGAGAGATATAAAAAACAAAACAAAACACAATACTCACCTCTCCTCCTCGCTCCCACGCTGATCCCGGCCTCAGTGTCAGGAGCTGCCCCCTCTGCCAGACACACAGCGGGTGCGCGATGTAGTGACGTCATCGCGCACTGGCTGTGAGTCAGGAGCAGAGAGGACTGAGGGCGGCGCCGGCCCTGATGCAGAGCGGCTTACTGGGCTGGGGGCGGGGCCTCTGGGGGTGGAGACTGTGAAATGATGTTCTCTGCTTCGCAGTGAATATTAATTTCTCTTTAGCAGCGGGGACAGGGGCTCCTGCCTCCTGACACCCGCTGCTGGTCCGCTGGCAGGGGCCCCCATAGCAGCTGCATGGTGTGCGACACACCACTGGCTGGGGGCCCCTGGAGCAGCGGGGGCCCTAGGCAACTGCTGGCCCTGTATGCCTGCAGGTGCCAGGGCCCACCAGATGCCAGGGCCCACCAGAGAATCCTCCGGTTCTCCGGTGGGCCAGTCCGACGCTGCTCAGGTCATCAGCAGAACGGAGGGCACGGGTAGGGTGGTATACTGAAACAAGGGAGGAGATGTAGGGTGGTGCTGAGCCATGGAGGGCTTTGTGGGTGAGGGTAATAAGTTTATACTGAATTCTGGAGTGGATGGGTAGCCAGTGTAATGACTGGCACAAGGTAGAGGCATCGGTGTAACGATTGGTGAGGAATATGATCCTGGCTGCAGCATTCAAGACAGATTGGAGAGGGGAGAGTTTGGTAAGAGGGAGACCGATTAGAAGAGAGTTACAATAGTCCAGACGAGAATGAATAAGAGAAACAGTAAGAGTTTTTGCGGAGTCAAAAGTAAGAAAAGGTCGAATTCTAGAAATGTTTTTGAGGTGCAGATGACAAGAGCGAGCCAGTGATCGAATGTGGGGGGCAAAGGAAAGCTCGGAATCAAGTATGACCCTAAGACAGCGGGCCTGTTGCTGGGGAGTAATAGTGGAACCACACACAGAAATAGCAATGTCGGGTATAGGTACATTAGTAGCGGGAGGAAACACAAGGAGTTCAGTCTTTGACAGGTTCAGTTTCAGATATAGTGAGGACATGATGTTAGACACATTTTTTTATGTAATTGTACATACCGTATTGTTTGTTCCCATTTTGTACCATCCTGTATGTTTTTATAAACACCTTTCCAGATTAAATATATAAAATTGAATAGCTCTGTTCTTCTTGCTCTGTAAATTGCACCCCCGCAGACATATGTGGTGCCCCCAGGAGTATGGCCACCACAGTGGCTTTGCCTTCCTCCAGGGGAGGGTAATGCCAGGCTTGGAGGCAATGATGGGTCTCTCTCGCAGTCAATCCATACATGCAACACAGTTCAACTCCTGGCCAGCAGGGGGAACTCTGAACCAGGATTAAGGGGAAGAGTGCTCTCTAAGGGCCAGGAGGAAGGGGTAGTCAGTTAGTCTGCGGAGGGTGAAGTATGCAGATGTGGAGAGAGAAGCTGGAGGTTGAGCTAGGAAGGAGAGCTCCCTCAGCTTAAAAGCGCACGAACTGGAGCCTGGTCTCCACGGCTGTACGGACACTGACGGTCCTACAGCAGATACCAGAGGAGTAGGAGGCTGTAAATGCACTACTCCCATCTAAGACTTGAGGCACAACAGCAGCTTGGATAGAGAGCCAGGACACAGAGAAGGGAGTCCCCGAGAGAGGCTACAGCTGTCTGCCGTGCAAGTAAGGTTCTTGGGAACATCTGACAGGAGGAACTTCAGAGTAACTTAGTACTGGAGTGATTCATTCAAACCAGCGTTAGGAAGGAGACTGCACAGCCCGTCTGCTGAGAAAGAATCCCTGAATTGCTTCCAGGCTAGCCTGCTCCGTTACCATCTGTAATCAGGACCCTGGACTGCAGTTATCAAGTAAAGGTACAGAAATTGCACCCCGCTGTGTCTTGTCTGCTTCCTACCCTTACGGCATTGCTACATCCCCGTGCCAACTACATCTACACTGCCCTGGGACTACAGCTTCACCTGTGGGGAGCTATTACATCCTTGCTGCACCATACCATCAGTCCCAGCGGATCTGCATGCATGGTCGGCTTAACATCTCCCTTGCCGAGCACCACAGGTGGCGTCACGAACTATTCCATTCCATTAACTACATTTCCCCATTACTTGGGCGCCCAGGGCCACGGACCGGGTCACCGCTGCTGTGACACATCCCCCTGACACAGGCCCAGTACCGAGTACCCCACAGCCCTGGGAGGGCAACCCAATTTGGCGTCATGAACAGGATTACGGAGCCCGGTACCCCCCCGGGTCCTGTGTGCCATAGACTGTGTTTGTGCAAAAGACTGAGTGAAATTGGCGCCAGTTGCCGCCATTACCGCGCTGCTTGGCGCGCGCGGGAAGAAAGAGGTGAGCCTTCGTGGGCGGAGCTTGCCGCAGAGCGCGAAGAAGCGAAGTGCCACGCGGGAAGAGAGGACAGCGCGTGAGAGAAGGAGGAGCTGAGGCCTACAGCCCGAAGCGTCAGGCCTGTGAAGCGGCGGCCGGTGAGCTCGCATAACCCCCGGCCCTGGCTAACGTTAACTAGGGGGAAGAGGATGTCCGCGCCAAACGGCGATGCAGCAGCAGGCACCGTTGTCAACCCTGCAGCACCGCCAGGAGGAGCGCCCGCTGCAGCGGTCTCCATAATGCCGCTGTCTATGCCCTATATACCGGGAGCGGCCTGGCTACCACAGTACTCGGGTGAGTCGCATACCCTGAGTGAATTTAAAGGGAGACTGTGCAGTTTGTTTAAAGTATACCCTCTGTCTGAAAGCCAGAAAGTGAATATCCTGATTGGACAGCTAACGGGTGCAGCACAGAGAGAGGTGAAAGCCTGGCAGGACACTGATAAAGAGACTGTTGCAAAGATCCGGGACAAGCTGAGAAGCACCTTTGACACCCGCACTGCAGCTGAAATCAAGATGAGGTTGTTTGGCTGTAAACAGAAGGCGCAGGACAGTATCAGGGATTATGCTCTCAACCTGCAGGAGGCGCTGCGAGCCGTTAAGCAAGTTGATCCTGACAGTGTGAAGGAGGGAGATAAACTGTTAAAGGAGCAGTTCATTGAAGGACTCCTATCCAGTACCCACAGAGGACAGTTGCATATTATAACCCTGCAAAACCCTGATCTGGATTTTGCTGATTTTAAGAACAGGGCTATTCGGGTACTGCAGGAGTCCACTGACAGCCGTCCAGCGCCCCCTAGGCGCCCAGCGATCACCTACCATCAGGAAGCAACATCTTTTCCTTCCCTCCCTGTGGAGGCTGATGCACTGACTCTGGATAAAGATCCAACTGAGGAGCTGCGTCTTCAAGTCCAGGAGCTGACCAAAGGGATGGCTGCACTTTCCAAAACCGTGCAGTGCCTACAAGTGTCCTCCAAAGAAAAGATCCAGCTTGCTTCCAGTCCAGAGGATGTCCCGTGGCTCCGGAGGAGGAGAACCCCCGCCACTTCGAGGAAGGAACAACGATCGCTATGACCAGGACGGACGTCCCATCTGACATCGCTGCTACAAGGCAGGTCATCTTGCCAGGTACTGTCCTTTAAACGAGCAACCCCTGGGGCAAAGGGCCAACCCCCAGGAATAGGATCCCCAGGCCCAAAGAACTGGAGAGCCAAGTATGTGGGAGGGAGACCAATCCTTCCTGTGGTGATTGATGGCATCCCCATGAATGCTTTGCTGGACACTGGCTCCCAGGTGACCACTATGCCGTACATTCTTTACAAGAGGTATTGGGCTGATTCAGAGCTTACCCGTAGCCCAACTGATGAACTGACAGTAGTTGCTAGTAATGGTCAGTCTTTACCGCAGATAGGATGTAAAGAAATTACTGTCAAAGTGGGTCGGGTATAGCTAAAGTCTCAAGGTTTAATAGTTGTTGATATTGACCGACGTGAATGTAATCCCATGATGACTCTTGGTACAAATGTAATTGAAAACAGTCTTTCCGAGGTTATTGTCTTGTTGCAACAGGTGGCAGAGACTGCAGGTTCCGGAGAACAACGAGTCCTGCCGAAGGAGATCCGAGCCCTGATGCAAAGGCAATAGGTAGAACTCTCTGGCGTAGAGATTGGCAGCGTCAGAGTGAGTGATGCTTTTCCCTTTGCAATACCCCCCAGATGTGAAATGTTGGCTTGGTGTCGGGCAGCTATAGGTCTTAGAGGGAGAGATTACCAGGCGTTGTTAGAACCAGTATACTCCAAGAGCAGGTCCACTGTCCTGACAGCCAGAGGGGTAGTTGATGTACGTAAAGGGAGAGTACCTGTACGCCTTTTGAATTGTGGGGAGGAAGAAGCCACAATACCTCGGTACGCCACAGTTGCTAAGCTGCTCACCGTTAATAACAACTCTTTGCAGGCAGCAGAACCCTTGGTCTCATCCGGTCAGGTGGAGGACAATGGCCCTGTCAAGCAGCTAGAGGAGTGGTGCGAGCAACTGCAGGTGGGAACTGACTCTATACCTTCATACCAGAGAAATGGGGTTTACAGAGTGACACAAGAGTATGAGCGGGTATTTAGCAAACACCCACTAGATTTCGGGCAGGCAAAGGGGGTTCAACATCATATCCCCACGGGAGACCATCCACTCATAAAGGAGAGGTACAGACCTATACCCCCAACACAATACCAGTGTGCTAAGAGTATGTTGAAGGAGATGAAGGAGGCAGGGGTCATCAGAGACAGTTGTAGCCCCTGGGCAGCTCCAATAGTGTTTGTAAAGAAAAAGGATGGTACCATGAGAATGTGTGTTGATTACAGGAAAATTAACAGCATTACACATAAAGATGCCTACCCATTACCTAGGATTGAGGAATCATTAGCTGCACTTAAAACTGCTAATTACTTTTCCACCTTGGATCTCACCAGTGGGTATTGGCAGGTTCCCTTGGCAGAGGCAGACAAGGAGAAAACAGCATTTACCACTCCGATGGGTCTCTGTGAGTTCAATTATATGCCATTTGGGCTCTGCACTGCTCCAGGAACATTTCAGCGGCTGATGGAGTGCTGCCTGGGACACATGAACTTTGAGACGGTCCTGTTGTACCTGGATGATGTCATTGTTTTCTCCAAAACCTATGAAGATCATCTGGAGCACCTGGCTGAAGTGTTTGAAGCTTTGTCCAATTTTGGCCTGAAGGTGAAGCCCTCCAAGTGCCACCTCCTGAAGCCCAAGGTGCAGTTCCTCGGTCATGTGGTCAGTGCAGAAGGTGTGGCACCAGATCCTGATAAAGTCACAGTCATCCAGGACTGGCCGAAGCCCAGCAACCTTCATGAAGTACGCAATTCCTTGGACTGGTAGGCTACTACCGAAGATTCATCAAAGGCTTTACCGAAATAGCCACCCCTATGCAAAACCTTCTGGTGGGGCAGTCCAAGAAGACCAAACAGGAAAATTCCACCTTTGAGTGGACTGAAGAGTTGGAAAGGTCCTTCACCAGATTGAAGAAGGCTCTCACAGGAGACGAAGTTCTGGCCTACCCCGATTATGACAAACCCTTTGTGCTGTACACAGATGCCAGCCACGTGGGACTAGGAGCAGTACTGTCGCAGATACAGAATGGGAAAGAAAGAGTGATCTCCTATGCCAGCAGGAAGCTGCAACCCACTGAAAGGAACCCTGATAATTACAGTTCTTTCAAGCTGGAGTTCCTTGCCATAGCCTGGGCTGTCACCGAAAGGTTCAAACACTACCTAGCCTCTGCCAAGTTCACTATCTTCACGGACAACAATCCGTTGATGCATTTGGACACTGCAAAACTAGGTGCACTGGAACAGCGATGGATGGCTCGGCTATCGAACTATGAGTTTACCATCAAGTACCGGGCAGGGCACAAGAATGCCAATGCTGATGCGCTGTCCAGAATGCCTAACCTACCAGATGCCGGAGAAGACCCTGAGGCTCTTGAAGAGGTAGAGCTACCTCCCTTCCACCGGCCATTTGCGGCCCAGCGTGCTCAAGGAGTGAGAAACAGATGGTCTGGCTTGAAGAAGGTCACCCTGAACCCATTGCCCCATCATGATTGGGCAGAAACGCAAGATGGTGACCCTGCAGTCCGCCTGGTGAAGGAGATGCTGACACGAGCTGACTCACGTCCAGAGTCGGATGCTCCTGAAGAAACTCAGCAGTTGTGGAAGGAGAGAGGCCGGCTGATCATTTATGAAGGGAAGCTGTGTCGGAGGAGTATCAATGCCTGCACTCATGAGCTGGTTTGGCAGGTGATAGTCCTAAAGAGAGAGGCATCAATGGTCCTGGAAGCATACCACAATGGAGCTGGACACTTCGGATGGAAGAAGTTGGAAGTATTGCTCAGAGAGAGGTTCTACTGGGCTGGTATGAGGAAAGCCATTGAGAGGTGGTGCCGGGAGTGTGGACAATGTAACCTGCGCAGAAAGGATCGGGACAGCCAGAGAGCTCCCCTACAGCCAATCATCACCAAACAGCCCCTTGAGTTGGTAGCCCTGGGCCATGTGAAGCTGGTTCCAAGCCGGTCAGGCTACATCTATGCACTTACCATTGTGGACCACTACTCAAGATTCCTGACAGCAGCCAGAGCGTTCCAGCAGCACTTCTGTAGACCACATGGGTACCCGGAGAAAGTGCTTACAGATCAAGGTCCAGCTTTCGAGGCAGAAGTGTTCCAAGAATTCTGTAACCTGTATGGTTGTAAGAAGATCCGGACAACGCCGTATCACCCACAGACCAATGGCATGTGCGAGAAGATGAACCAGGTAGTGATTGACCTCCTGAAGACTTTGCCCTTGGAGGAGAGGAATCTGTGGCCAGAGAAGTTGCCCGATCTGGTGGACCTCTACAACCATATCCCAGTGAACTCCACCAACTGTACCCCAGCCTATTTAATTAGAGCCAGACCTGGTAAGCTGCCTATTGACTTAGAAATGGGAGTCCTGACACCTGAAGTAGCGTCACCAGATGCTGATTGGGACACGAAGAGGCAGCAACAGTACCGGAGAGTTCAAGAATGCGTGGAAAGGAGTCTGGGTCAGGCAAGGCAAAAGCAGGAGAAGCTTTACAATCAAAATGCACCTGCCATTCCTTTGTCGCCGGGGGAGCAAGTCTTGAAAAGGAAGAGAAGATTGCACAAGTTGGATGATCAATGGGAGGCTGAACCTTATACCATTCTGCCCTCAAATTTGGATAATACTAAGGTATGCCTTGTTAGTAAAGATGGAGGACAGATCTCAGCAGCGGTATCGAGAGATCACTTGAAGTTGTGTCCTGACCAGTTGAAGGAAAGGAAAGAAGAACCAGATAACATCCAACCCATGGTGGAAGAAGAGAAGGTCAGCACAGTGCTTGGAGAATTCCCTGCGAATTGGACTAAAGTGAACGATGCTATAGTGGTGCCAGTGTTGCTGTTTCCCCAAGTGGTAGCACAGGAAGATGTGACTCAAGAGAATCAGGAAAATTGGGTAGCAGATGCCACACCAGCAGTGGAGCCAGAGAACCCTCACCCTGCCAGTGGTGAACCTGTTATGCCCCTGGTGAGTCTAAGAGTCGGTAGGAGAATGCTACCCAGTTTGCCCATACTACAGTTACGCAGGTCTACCCACACCACACAAGCTTTACCACCCCTTAGATATCGCATATAGCAAAGTTAATGTAAATGTTGAAATTTTGTAAATATGTAACTGTTTTTCAAGTTTTGTGCCTACAGGTAACCCGTAAGAGTTTCCTTTGGAGTTTGTTTTATGGACACTGAACCACAGGACTTATGTGTGGTCAAAAACTTTCACCATTTGCCGAGGAATGGACCATGGACATTGATGCTGTACTTATCATCATAGGACTATTTTTGAAGCACTTGGTTTTTGTACATTTTTCCTTTTTAAATCTTGTACAATTATTATTATAACTGTTTATATATGTTTTTCGTGTTTTTATTCACCCCAGGAGTGCTGACTTGCACTAGGGGGAAATGTGGCACCCCTAGGAGTTTGGCCGCCACAGTGGCTTTGCCTTCCTCCAGGGGAGGGTAATGCCAGGCTTGGAGGCAATGATGGGTCTCTCTCGCAGTCAATCCATACATGCAACACAGTTCCACTCCTGGCCAGCAGGGGGAACTCTGAACCAGGATTAAGGGGAGGAGTGCTCTCTGGGGGCCAGGAGGAAGGAGTGGTCAGTTAGTCTGCGGAGGGTGAAGTGTGCAGACGTGTAGAGAAAAGCTGGAGGTTGAGCTGCGGAAGGCGAGCTCCCTCAGCTTGAGAGCACACGAACTGGAGCCTGGTCTCCATGGCTGTATGGACACTGACGGTCCTACAGCAGATACCAGAGGAGTAGGAGGCTGTAAATGCCCTACTCCCATCTAAGACTTGAGGCACAACGGCAGCTTGGATAGAGAGCCAGGACTCAGAGAAGGGAGTCCCCGAGAGAGGCTACAGCTGTCTGCCGTGCAAGTAAGGTTCTTGGGAACATCTGACAGGAGGAACTTCAGAGTAACTTAGTACTGGAGTGCTTCATTCAAACCAGCGCTAGGAAGGAGACTGCACAGTCCGTCTGCTGAGAAAGAATCCCTGAATTGCTTCGAGGCTAGCCTGCTCCGTTACCATCTGTAATCAGGACCCTGGACTGCAGTTATCAAGTAAAGGTACAGAATTTGCACCCCGCTGTGTCCTGTCTGCTTCCTACCTTTCCGGCAGCGCTACATCCCCGTGCCAACCACATCTACACTCAGTGGCGGATTATAATGAGGTCAATTTGGGCAGTTGCCCCGGGCCCAGTGGGGTTAAGGGGCCCACAGCCCAGGCCAGTAAATTGCCCCATTATAATCCGCCATCACGCAGGGCCGGATTATAGGCAGGGCAGGCGGGGCTTCAGCCCCGGGGCCCCCACCACAAGAGCTTCTAAGGGGGCCCCCACCACATTCCTGCTGGCTGCTGCAATGGCACTCCATCTTCTCCCCACCTAAAAGTGAGTGACCGTGGGGGCGGCATTATGTGCTCTGCTACCAGCAGCATCTACAAGTAGCCTGAACGCTGATACTGCTGGTAGCGTGCAAAGGCTTGTGATGAGATCACAGGAGGGAAGGTGTCAGGGCCCCGATCATGTGACCCCTGTCTCCTCCCCTCCTGTGACCTCATCACAGGTCCTGTGCGCACAGCACTGAGAGCAGCCATGTATGTGGAGTGCGGCTCTGCGGGTGGAGGTCGGTGCTGGAGGCTCCATTATTCTCTATGTGGAGTGCGGCTCTGCGGGTGGAGGTCGGGGCTGGAGGCTCCATTATTCTCTATGTGGAGTGCGGCTCTGCGGGTGGAGGTCGGTGCTGGAGGCCCCATTATTCTCTATGTGGAGTGCGGCTCTGCGGGTGGAGGTCGGTGCTGGAGGCCCCATTATTCTCTATGTGGAGTGTGGCTCTGCGGGTGGAGGTCGGTGCTGGAGGCTCCATTATTCTCTATGTGGAGTGTGGCTCTGCGGGTGGAGGTCGGTGCTGGAGGCTCCATTATTCTCTATGTGGAGTGCGGCTCTGCGGGTGGAGGTCGGTGCTGGAGGCCCCATTATTCTCTATGTGGAGTGTGGCTCTGCGGGTGGAGGTCGGTGCTGGAGGCTCCATTATTCTCTATGTGGAGTGGGGATCTGCGGGTGGAGGTAGGTGCTGGAGGCTCCATTATTCTCTATGTGGAGTGCGGCTCTGCGGGTGGAGGTCGGTGCTGGAGGCTCCATTATTCTCTATGTGGAGTGCGGCTCTGCGGGTGGAGGTCGGTGCTGGAGGCCCCATTATTCTCTATGTGGAGTGCGGCTCTGCGGGTGGAGGTCGGTGCTGGAGGCCCCATTATTCTCTATGTGGAGTGCGGCTCTGCGGGTGGAGGTCGGTGCTGGAGGCCCCATTATTCTCTATGTGGAGTGTGGCTCTGCGGGTGGAGGTCGGTGCTGGAGGCCCCATTATTCTCTATGTGGAGTGCGGCTCTGCGGGTGGAGGTCGGTGCTGGAGGCTCCATTATTCTCTATGTGGAGTGCGGCTCTGCGGGTGGAGGTCGGTGCCGGAGGCTCCATTATTCTCTATGTGGAGTGCGGCTCTGCGGGTGGAGGTCGGTGCTGGAGGCCCCATTATTCTCTATGTGGAGTGCGGCTCTGCGGGTGGAGGTCGGTGCTGGAGGCCCCATTATTCTCTATGTGGAGTGCGGCTCTGCGGGTGGAGGTCGGTGCTGGAGGCCCCATTATTCTCTATGTGGAGTGCGGCTCTGCGGGTGGAGGTCGGTGCTGGAGGCCCCATTATTCTCTATGTGGAGTGCGGCTCTGCGGGTGGAGGTCGGTGCTGGAGGCTCCATTATTCTCTATGTGGAGTGCGGCTCTGCGGGTGGAGGTCGGTGCTGGAGGCTCCATTATTCTCTATGTGGAGTGCGGCTCTGCGGGTGGAGGTCGGTGCTGGAGGCTCCATTATTCTCTATGTGGAGTGTGGCTCTGCGGGTGGAGGTCGGTGCTGGAGGCTCCATTATTCTCTATGTGGAGTGCGGCTCTGCGGGTGGAGGTCGGTGCTGGAGGCTCCATTATTCTCTATGTGGAGTGCGGCTCTGCGGGTGGAGGTCGGTGCTGGAGGCCCCATTATTCTCTATGTGGAGTGCGGCTCTGCGGGTGGAGGTCGGTGCTGGAGGCCCCATTATTCTCTATGTGGAGTGCGGCTCTGCGGGTGGAGGTCGGTGCTGGAGGCCCCATTATTCTCTATGTGGAGTGTGGCTCTGCGGGTGGAGGTCGGTGCTGGAGGCTCCATTATTCTCTATGTGGAGTGTGGCTCTGCGGGTGGAGGTCGGTGCTGGAGGCCCCATTATTCTCTATGTGGAGTGTGGCTCTGCGGGTGGAGGTCGGTGCTGGAGGCCCCATTATTCTCTATGTGGAGTGCGGCTCTGCGGGTGGAGGTCGGTGCTGGAGGCCCCATTATTCTCTATGTGGAGTGTGGCTCTGCGGGTGGAGGTCGGTGCTGGAGGCCCCATTATTCTCTATGTGGAGTGCGGCTCTGCGGGTGGAGGTCGGTGCTGGAGGCTCCATTATTCTCTATGTGGAGTGTGGCTCTGCGGGTGGAGGTAGGTGCTGGAGGCCCCATTATTCTCTATGTGGAGTGCGGGTGGAGGTCGGTGCTGGAGGCTCCATTATTCTCTATGTGGAGTGTGGCTCTGCGGGTGGAGGTCGGTGCTGGAGGCTCCATTATTCTCTATGTGGAGTGGGGCTCTGCGGGTGGAGGTCGGTGCTGGAGGCTCCATTATTCTCTATGTGGAGTGCGGCTCTGCGGGTGGAGGTCGGTGCTGGAGGCCCCATTATTCTCTATGTGGAGTGCGGCTCTGCGGGTGGAGGTCGGTGCTGGAGGCTCCATTATTCTCTATGTGGAGTGCGGCTCTGCGGGTGGAGGTCGGTGCTGGAGGCTCCATTATTCTCTATGTGGAGTGCGGCTCTGTGGGTGGAGGTCGGTGCTGGAGGCTCCATTATTCTCTATGTGGAGTGTGGCTCTGCGGGTGGAGGTCGGTGCTGGAGGCTCCATTATTCTCTATGTGGAGTGCGGCTCTGCGGGTGGAGGTCGGTGCTGGAGGCTCCATTATTCTCTATGTGGAGTGTGGCTCTGCGGGTGGAGGTCGGTGCTGGAGGCTCCATTATTCTCTATGTGGAGTGCGGCTCTGCGGGTGGAGGTCGGTGCTGGAGGCTCCATTATTCTCTATGTGGAGTGCGACTCTGCGGGTGGAGGTCGGTGCTGGAGGCTCCATTATTCTCTATGTGGAGTGCGACTCTGCGGGTGGAGGTCGGTGCTGGAGGCTCCATTATTCTCTATGTGGAGTGCGGCTCTGCGGGTGGAGGTCGGTGCTGGAGGCCCCATTATTCTCTATGTGGAGTGCGGCTCTGCGGGTGGAGGTCGGTGCTGGAGGCTCCATTATTCTCTATGTGGAGTGCGACTCTGCGGGTGGAGGTCGGTGCTGGAGGCTCCATTATTCTCTATGTGGAGTGCGACTCTGCGGGTGGAGGTCGGTGCTGGAGGCTCCATTATTCTCTATGTGGAGTGTGGCTCTGCGGGTGGAGGTCGGTGCTGGAGGCCCCATTATTCTCTATGTGGAGTGCGGCTCTGCGGGTGGAGGTCGGTGCTGGAGGCTCCATTATTCTCTATGTGGAGTGCGACTCTGCGGGTGGAGGTCGGTGCTGGAGGCTCCATTATTCTCTATGTGGAGTGGGGCTCTGCGGGTGGAGGTCGGTGCTGGAGGCCCCATTATTCTCTATGTGGAGTGCGGCTCTGCGGGTGGAGGTCAGTGCTGGAGGCTCCATTATTCTCTATGTGGAGTGTGGCTCTGCGGGTGGAGGTCGGTGCTGGAGGCTCCATTATTCTCTATGTGGAGTGCGGCTCTGCGGGTGGAGGTCGGTGCTGGAGGCTCCATTATTCTCTATGTGGAGTGCGGCTCTGCGGGTGGAGGTCGGTGCTGGAGGCTCCATTATTCTCTATGTGGAGTGCGACTCTGCGGGTGGAGGTCGGTGCTGGAGGCCCCATTATTCTCTATGTGGAGTGCGGCTCTGCGGGTGGAGGTCGGTGCCGGAGGCTCCATTATTCTCTATATAGAGTGCGGCTCTGCGGGTGGAGGTCGGTGCTGGAGGCTCCATTATTCTCTATGTGGAGTGCGGCTCTGCGGGTGGAGGTCGGTGCTGGAGGCCCCATTATTCTCTATGTGGAGTGTGGCTCTGCGGGTGGAGGTCGGTGCTGGAGGCTCCATTATTCTCTATGTGGAGTGTGGCTCTGCGGGTGGAGGTCGGTGCTGGAGGCTCCATTATTCTCTATGTGGAGTGCGGCTCTGCGGGTGGAGGTCGGTGCTGGAGGCCCCATTATTCTCTATGTGGAGTGTGGCTCTGCGGGTGGAGGTCGGTGCTGGAGGCCCCATTATTCTCTATGTGGAGTGCGGCTCTGCGGGTGGAGGTCGGTGCTGGAGGCCCCATTATTCTCTATGTGGAGTGTGGCTCTGCGGGTGGAGGTCGGTGCTGGAGGCTCCATTATTCTCTATGTGGAGTGTGGCTCTGCGGGTGGAGGTCGGTGCTGGAGGCTCCATTATTCTCTATGTGGAGTGCGGCTCTGCGGGTGGAGGTCGGTGCTGGAGGCCCCATTATTCTCTATGTGGAGTGTGGCTCTGCGGGTGGAGGTCGGTGCTGGAGGCTCCATTATTCTCTATGTGGAGTGGGGATCTGCGGGTGGAGGTAGGTGCTGGAGGCTCCATTATTCTCTATGTGGAGTGCGGCTCTGCGGGTGGAGGTCGGTGCTGGAGGCTCCATTATTCTCTATGTGGAGTGCGGCTCTGCGGGTGGAGGTCGGTGCTGGAGGCCCCATTATTCTCTATGTGGAGTGCGGCTCTGCGGGTGGAGGTCGGTGCTGGAGGCCCCATTATTCTCTATGTGGAGTGCGGCTCTGCGGGTGGAGGTCGGTGCTGGAGGCCCCATTATTCTCTATGTGGAGTGTGGCTCTGCGGGTGGAGGTCGGTGCTGGAGGCCCCATTATTCTCTATGTGGAGTGCGGCTCTGCGGGTGGAGGTCGGTGCTGGAGGCTCCATTATTCTCTATGTGGAGTGCGGCTCTGCGGGTGGAGGTCGGTGCCGGAGGCTCCATTATTCTCTATGTGGAGTGCGGCTCTGCGGGTGGAGGTCGGTGCTGGAGGCCCCATTATTCTCTATGTGGAGTGCGGCTCTGCGGGTGGAGGTCGGTGCTGGAGGCCCCATTATTCTCTATGTGGAGTGCGGCTCTGCGGGTGGAGGTCGGTGCTGGAGGCCCCATTATTCTCTATGTGGAGTGCGGCTCTGCGGGTGGAGGTCGGTGCTGGAGGCTCCATTATTCTCTATGTGGAGTGCGGCTCTGCGGGTGGAGGTCGGTGCTGGAGGCTCCATTATTCTCTATGTGGAGTGCGGCTCTGCGGGTGGAGGTCGGTGCTGGAGGCTCCATTATTCTCTATGTGGAGTGTGGCTCTGCGGGTGGAGGTCGGTGCTGGAGGCTCCATTATTCTCTATGTGGAGTGCGGCTCTGCGGGTGGAGGTCGGTGCTGGAGGCTCCATTATTCTCTATGTGGAGTGCGGCTCTGCGGGTGGAGGTCGGTGCTGGAGGCCCCATTATTCTCTATGTGGAGTGCGGCTCTGCGGGTGGAGGTCGGTGCTGGAGGCCCCATTATTCTCTATGTGGAGTGCGGCTCTGCGGGTGGAGGTCGGTGCTGGAGGCCCCATTATTCTCTATGTGGAGTGTGGCTCTGCGGGTGGAGGTCGGTGCTGGAGGCTCCATTATTCTCTATGTGGAGTGTGGCTCTGCGGGTGGAGGTCGGTGCTGGAGGCCCCATTATTCTCTATGTGGAGTGTGGCTCTGCGGGTGGAGGTCGGTGCTGGAGGCCCCATTATTCTCTATGTGGAGTGCGGCTCTGCGGGTGGAGGTCGGTGCTGGAGGCCCCATTATTCTCTATGTGGAGTGTGGCTCTGCGGGTGGAGGTCGGTGCTGGAGGCCCCATTATTCTCTATGTGGAGTGCGGCTCTGCGGGTGGAGGTCGGTGCTGGAGGCTCCATTATTCTCTATGTGGAGTGTGGCTCTGCGGGTGGAGGTAGGTGCTGGAGGCCCCATTATTCTCTATGTGGAGTGCGGGTGGAGGTCGGTGCTGGAGGCTCCATTATTCTCTATGTGGAGTGTGGCTCTGCGGGTGGAGGTCGGTGCTGGAGGCTCCATTATTCTCTATGTGGAGTGGGGCTCTGCGGGTGGAGGTCGGTGCTGGAGGCTCCATTATTCTCTATGTGGAGTGCGGCTCTGCGGGTGGAGGTCGGTGCTGGAGGCCCCATTATTCTCTATGTGGAGTGCGGCTCTGCGGGTGGAGGTCGGTGCTGGAGGCTCCATTATTCTCTATGTGGAGTGCGGCTCTGCGGGTGGAGGTCGGTGCTGGAGGCTCCATTATTCTCTATGTGGAGTGCGGCTCTGTGGGTGGAGGTCGGTGCTGGAGGCTCCATTATTCTCTATGTGGAGTGTGGCTCTGCGGGTGGAGGTCGGTGCTGGAGGCTCCATTATTCTCTATGTGGAGTGCGGCTCTGCGGGTGGAGGTCGGTGCTGGAGGCTCCATTATTCTCTATGTGGAGTGTGGCTCTGCGGGTGGAGGTCGGTGCTGGAGGCTCCATTATTCTCTATGTGGAGTGCGGCTCTGCGGGTGGAGGTCGGTGCTGGAGGCTCCATTATTCTCTATGTGGAGTGCGACTCTGCGGGTGGAGGTCGGTGCTGGAGGCTCCATTATTCTCTATGTGGAGTGCGACTCTGCGGGTGGAGGTCGGTGCTGGAGGCTCCATTATTCTCTATGTGGAGTGCGGCTCTGCGGGTGGAGGTCGGTGCTGGAGGCCCCATTATTCTCTATGTGGAGTGCGGCTCTGCGGGTGGAGGTCGGTGCTGGAGGCTCCATTATTCTCTATGTGGAGTGCGACTCTGCGGGTGGAGGTCGGTGCTGGAGGCTCCATTATTCTCTATGTGGAGTGCGACTCTGCGGGTGGAGGTCGGTGCTGGAGGCTCCATTATTCTCTATGTGGAGTGTGGCTCTGCGGGTGGAGGTCGGTGCTGGAGGCCCCATTATTCTCTATGTGGAGTGCGGCTCTGCGGGTGGAGGTCGGTGCTGGAGGCTCCATTATTCTCTATGTGGAGTGCGACTCTGCGGGTGGAGGTCGGTGCTGGAGGCTCCATTATTCTCTATGTGGAGTGGGGCTCTGCGGGTGGAGGTCGGTGCTGGAGGCCCCATTATTCTCTATGTGGAGTGCGGCTCTGCGGGTGGAGGTCAGTGCTGGAGGCTCCATTATTCTCTATGTGGAGTGTGGCTCTGCGGGTGGAGGTCGGTGCTGGAGGCTCCATTATTCTCTATGTGGAGTGCGGCTCTGCGGGTGGAGGTCGGTGCTGGAGGCTCCATTATTCTCTATGTGGAGTGCGGCTCTGCGGGTGGAGGTCGGTGCTGGAGGCTCCATTATTCTCTATGTGGAGTGCGACTCTGCGGGTGGAGGTCGGTGCTGGAGGCCCCATTATTCTCTATGTGGAGTGCGGCTCTGCGGGTGGAGGTCGGTGCCGGAGGCTCCATTATTCTCTATATAGAGTGCGGCTCTGCGGGTGGAGGTCGGTGCTGGAGGCTCCATTATTCTCTATGTGGAGTGCGGCTCTGCGGGTGGAGGTCGGTGCTGGAGGCCCCATTATTCTCTATGTGGAGTGTGGCTCTGCGGGTGGAGGTCGGTGCTGGAGGCTCCATTATTCTCTATGTGGAGTGTGGCTCTGCGGGTGGAGGTCGGTGCTGGAGGCTCCATTATTCTCTATGTGGAGTGCGGCTCTGCAGGTGGAGGTCGGTGCTGGAGGCTCCATTATTCTCTATGTGGAGTGTGGCTCTGCGGGTGGAGGTCGGTGCTGGAGGCTCCATTATTCTCTATGTGGAGTGCGGCTCTGCGGGTGGAGGTCGGTGCTGGAGGCCCCATTATTCTCTATGTGGAGTGTGGCTCTGCGGGTGGAGGTAGGTGCTGGAGGCTCCATTATTCTCTATGTGGAGTGCGGCTCTGCGGGTGGAGGTCGGTGCTGGAGGCTCCATTATTCTCTATGTGGAGTGCGGCTCTGCGGGTGGAGGTCGGTGCTGGAGGCCCCATTATTCTCTATGTGGAGTGCGGCTCTGCGGGTGGAGGTCGGTGCTGGAGGCCCCATTATTCTCTATGTGGAGTGCGGCTCTGCGGGTGGAGGTCGGTGCTGGAGGCCCCATTATTCTCTATGTGGAGTGTGGCTCTGCGGGTGGAGGTCGGTGCTGGAGGCCCCATTATTCTCTATGTGGAGTGCGGCTCTGCGGGTGGAGGTCGGTGCTGGAGGCTCCATTATTCTCTATGTGGAGTGCGGCTCTGCGGGTGGAGGTCGGTGCCGGAGGCTCCATTATTCTCTATGTGGAGTGCGGCTCTGCGGGTGGAGGTCGGTGCTGGAGGCCCCATTATTCTCTATGTGGAGTGCGGCTCTGCGGGTGGAGGTCGGTGCTGGAGGCCCCATTATTCTCTATGTGGAGTGCGGCTCTGCGGGTGGAGGTCGGTGCTGGAGGCCCCATTATTCTCTATGTGGAGTGCGGCTCTGCGGGTGGAGGTCGGTGCTGGAGGCTCCATTATTCTCTATGTGGAGTGCGGCTCTGCGGGTGGAGGTCGGTGCTGGAGGCCCCATTATTCTCTATGTGGAGTGCGGCTCTGCGGGTGGAGGTCGGTGCTGGAGGCCCCATTATTCTCTATGTGGAGTGCGGCTCTGCGGGTGGAGGTCGGTGCTGGAGGCCCCATTATTCTCTATGTGGAGTGTGGCTCTGCGGGTGGAGGTCGGTGCTGGAGGCTCCATTATTCTCTATGTGGAGTGTGGCTCTGCGGGTGGAGGTCGGTGCTGGAGGCCCCATTATTCTCTATGTGGAGTGTGGCTCTGCGGGTGGAGGTCGGTGCTGGAGGCCCCATTATTCTCTATGTGGAGTGCGGCTCTGCGGGTGGAGGTCGGTGCTGGAGGCCCCATTATTCTCTATGTGGAGTGTGGCTCTGCGGGTGGAGGTCGGTGCTGGAGGCCCCATTATTCTCTATGTGGAGTGCGGCTCTGCGGGTGGAGGTCGGTGCTGGAGGCTCCATTATTCTCTATGTGGAGTGTGGCTCTGCGGGTGGAGGTAGGTGCTGGAGGCCCCATTATTCTCTATGTGGAGTGCGGGTGGAGGTCGGTGCTGGAGGCTCCATTATTCTCTATGTGGAGTGTGGCTCTGCGGGTGGAGGTCGGTGCTGGAGGCTCCATTATTCTCTATGTGGAGTGGGGCTCTGCGGGTGGAGGTCGGTGCTGGAGGCTCCATTATTCTCTATGTGGAGTGCGGCTCTGCGGGTGGAGGTCGGTGCTGGAGGCCCCATTATTCTCTATGTGGAGTGCGGCTCTGCGGGTGGAGGTCGGTGCTGGAGGCTCCATTATTCTCTATGTGGAGTGCGGCTCTGCGGGTGGAGGTCGGTGCTGGAGGCTCCATTATTCTCTATGTGGAGTGCGGCTCTGTGGGTGGAGGTTGGTGCTGGAGGCTCCATTATTCTCTATGTGGAGTGTGGCTCTGCGGGTGGAGGTCGGTGCTGGAGGCTCCATTATTCTCTATGTGGAGTGCGGCTCTGCGGGTGGAGGTCGGTGCTGGAGGCTCCATTATTCTCTATGTGGAGTGTGGCTCTGCGGGTGGAGGTCGGTGCTGGAGGCTCCATTATTCTCTATGTGGAGTGCGGCTCTGCGGGTGGAGGTCGGTGCTGGAGGCTCCATTATTCTCTATGTGGAGTGCGACTCTGCGGGTGGAGGTCGGTGCTGGAGGCTCCATTATTCTCTATGTGGAGTGCGACTCTGCGGGTGGAGGTCGGTGCTGGAGGCTCCATTATTCTCTATGTGGAGTGCGGCTCTGCGGGTGGAGGTCGGTGCTGGAGGCCCCATTATTCTCTATGTGGAGTGCGGCTCTGCGGGTGGAGGTCGGTGCTGGAGGCTCCATTATTCTCTATGTGGAGTGCGACTCTGCGGGTGGAGGTCGGTGCTGGAGGCTCCATTATTCTCTATGTGGAGTGCGACTCTGCGGGTGGAGGTCGGTGCTGGAGGCTCCATTATTCTCTATGTGGAGTGTGGCTCTGCGGGTGGAGGTCGGTGCTGGAGGCCCCATTATTCTCTATGTGGAGTGCGGCTCTGCGGGTGGAGGTCGGTGCTGGAGGCTCCATTATTCTCTATGTGGAGTGCGACTCTGCGGGTGGAGGTCGGTGCTGGAGGCTCCATTATTCTCTATGTGGAGTGGGGCTCTGCGGGTGGAGGTCGGTGCTGGAGGCCCCATTATTCTCTATGTGGAGTGCGGCTCTGCGGGTGGAGGTCAGTGCTGGAGGCTCCATTATTCTCTATGTGGAGTGTGGCTCTGCGGGTGGAGGTCGGTGCTGGAGGCTCCATTATTCTCTATGTGGAGTGCGGCTCTGCGGGTGGAGGTCGGTGCTGGAGGCTCCATTATTCTCTATGTGGAGTGCGGCTCTGCGGGTGGAGGTCGGTGCTGGAGGCTCCATTATTCTCTATGTGGAGTGCGACTCTGCGGGTGGAGGTCGGTGCTGGAGGCCCCATTATTCTCTATGTGGAGTGCGGCTCTGCGGGTGGAGGTCGGTGCCGGAGGCTCCATTATTCTCTATATAGAGTGCGGCTCTGCGGGTGGAGGTCGGTGCTGGAGGCTCCATTATTCTCTATGTGGAGTGCGGCTCTGCGGGTGGAGGTCGGTGCTGGAGGCTCCATTATTCTCTATGTAGAGTGCGGCTCTGCGGGTGGTGGTAGGTGCTGGAGGCCCCATTATTCTCTATATGGAGTGTGGCTCTGCGGGTGGAGGTCGGTGCCGGAGGCCCCATTATTCTCTATATGGAGTGTGGCTCTGCGGGTGGAGGTCGGTGCTGGAGGCTCCATTATTCTCTATATGGAGTGTGGCTCTGCGGGTGGAGGTCGGTGCCGGAGGCCCCATTATTCTCTATGTGGAGTGCGGCTCTGCGGGTGGAGGTCGGTGCTGGAGGCCCCATTATTCTCTATGTAGAGTGTGGCTCTGCGGGTGGAGGTCGGTGCTGGAGGCTCCATTATTCTCTATGTGGAGTGCGGCTCTGCGGGTGGAGGTAGGTGCTGGAGGCTCCATTATTCTCTATGTGGAGTGCGGCTCTGCGGGTGGAGGTCGGTGGCTCTGCGGGTGGTGGTAGGTGCTGGAGGCCCCATTATTCTCTATGTAGAGTGCGGCTCTGCGGGTTGTGGTAGGTGCTGGAGGCTCCATTATTCTCTATGTAGAGTGCGGCTCTGCGGGTGGTGGTAGGTGCTGGAGGCCCCATTATTCTCTATGTGGAGTTCGGCTCTGCGGGTGGAGGTCGGTGCTGGAGGCTCCATTATTCTCTATGTGGAGTGTGGCTCTGCGGGTGGAGGTCAGTGCTGGAGGCCCCATTATTCTCTATATGGAGTGTGGCTCTGCGGGTGGAGGTCGGTGCTGGAGGCTCCATTATTCTCTATGTGGAGTGCGGCTCTGCGGGTGGAGGTCGGTGCTGGAGGCTCCATTATTCTCTATGTGGAGTGCGGCTCTGCGGGTGGAGGTTGGTGCTGGAGGCTCCATTATTCTCTATATGGAGTGTGGCTCTGCGGGTGGAGGTCGGTGCTGGAGGCTCCATTATTCTCTATGTGGAGTGTGGCTCTGCGGGTGGAGGTCAGTGCTGGAGGCTCCATTATTCTCTATGTGGAGTGTGGCTCTGCGGGTGGAGGTCGGTGCTGGAGGCTCCATTATTCTCTATGTGGAGTGAGGCTCTGCGGGTGGAGGTCAGTGCTGGAGGCTCCATTATTCTCTATGTGGAGTGGGGCTCTGCAGGTGGAGGTCGGTGCTGGAGGCTCCATTATTCTCTATGTGGAGTGCGGCTCTGCGGGTGGAGGTAGGTGCTGGAGGCCCCATTATTCTCTATATGGAGTGTGGCTCTGCGGGTGGAGGTCGGTGCTGGAGGCCCCATTATTCTCTATGTGGAGTGCGGCTCTGCGGGTGGAGGTCGGTGCTGGAGGCCCCATTATTCTCTATGTGGAGTGCGGCTCTGCGGGTGGAGGTCGGTGCTGGAGGCTCCATTATTCTCTATGTGGAGTGCGGCTCTGCGGGTGGAGGTAGGTGCTGGAGGCTCCATTATTCTCTATGTGGAGTGAGGCTCTGCGGGTGGAGGTCGGTGCTGGAGGCTCCATTATTCTCTATGTGGAGTGCGGCTCTGCGGGTGGAGGTCGGTGCTGGAGGCTCCATTATTCTCTATGTGGAGTGCGGCTCTGCGGGTGGAGGTCGGTGCTGGAGGCTCCATTATTCTCTATGTGGAGTGCGGCTCTGCGGGTGGAGGTCGGTGCTGGAGGCTCCATTATTCTCTATGTGGAGTGCGGCTCTGCGGGTGGAGGTCGGTGCTGGAGGCTCCATTATTCTCTATGTAGAGTGCGGCTCTGCGGGTGGAGGTCGGTGCTGGAGGCTCCATTATTCTCTATGTAGAGTGTGGCTCTGCGGGTGGAGGTCGGTGCTGGAGGCTCCATTCTCTATGTGGAGTGCGGCTCTGCGGGTGGAGGTCGGTGCTGGAGGCTCCATTATTCTCTATGTAGAGTGTGGCTCTGCGGGTGGAGGTCGGTGCTGGAGGCTCCATTATTCTCTATGTGGAGTGCGGCTCTGCGGGTGGAGGTCGGTGCTGGAGGCTCCATTATTCTCTATGTGGAGTGTGGCTCTGCGGGTGGAGGTCGGTGCTGGAGGCTCCATTATTCTCTATGTAGAGTGCGGCTCTGCGGGTGGAGGTCGGTGCTGGAGGCTCCATTGTTTTCTTTGTGGAGTGTGGCTCTGCGGGTGGAGGTCAGTGCTGGAGGCTCCATTATCCTCTATGTGGAGTGCGGCTCTGCGGGTGGAGGTCAGTGCTGGAGGCCCCATTCTCTATGTGGAGTGTGGCTCTGCGGGTGGAGGTCGGTGCTGGAGGCCCCATTATTCTCTATGTGGAGTGCGGGTGGAGGTAGGTGCTGGAGGCTCCATTATTCTCTATGTGGAGTGCGGCTCTGCGGGTGGAGGTAGGTGCTGGAGGCCCCAATATTCTCTATGTGGAGTGCGGCTCTGCGGGTGGAGGTAGGTGCTGGAGGCCCCATTATTCTCTATGTGGAGTGCGGCTCTGCGGGTGGAGGTCAGTGCTGGAGGCCCCATTCTCTATGTGGAGTGTGGCTCTGCGGGTGGAGGTCGGTGCCGGAGGTTCCATTATTCTCTATGTGAAGTGCGGCTCTGCAGGTGGAGGTCGGTGCTGGAGGCTCCATTATTCTCTATGTGGAGTGGGGCTCTGCAGGTGGAGGTCGGTGCTGGAGGCTCCATTATTCTCTATGTGGAGTGCGGCTCTGCGGGTGGAGGTCGGTGCTGGAGGCTCCATTATTCTCTATGTGGAGTGCGGCTCTGCGGGTAGAGGTCGGTGCTGGAGGCCCCATTATTCTCTATGTGGAGTGGGGCTCTGCGGGTGGAGGTCGGTGCTGGAGGCTCCATTATTCTCTATGTGGAGTGCGGCTCTGCGGGTGGAGGTCGGTGCTGGAGGCTCCATTATTCTCTATGTGGAGTGCGGCTCTGCGGGTGGAGGTCGGTGCTGGAGGCTCCATTATTCTCTCTGTGGAGTGCGGCTCTGCGGGTGGAGGTAGGTGCTGGAGGCTCCATTATTCTCTATGTGGAGTGCGGCTCTGCGGGTGGAGGTCGGTGCTGGAGGCTCCATTATTCTCTATGTGGAGTGCGGCTCTGCGGGTGGAGGTCGGTGCCGGAGGCTCCATTATTCTCTATGTGGAGTGCGGCTCTGCGGGTGGAGGTCGGTGCTGGAGGCCCCATTATTCTCTATGTGGAGTGCGGCTCTGCGGGTGGAGGTCGGTGCTGGAGGCCCCATTATTCTCTATGTGGAGTGCGGCTCTGCGGGTGGAGGTCGGTGCTGGAGGCCCCATTATTCTCTATGTGGAGTGCGGCTCTGCGGGTGGAGGTCGGTGCTGGAGGCTCCATTATTCTCTATGTGGAGTGCGGCTCTGCGGGTGGAGGTCGGTGCTGGAGGCCCCATTATTCTCTATGTGGAGTGCGGCTCTGCGGGTGGAGGTCGGTGCTGGAGGCCCCATTATTCTCTATGTGGAGTGCGGCTCTGCGGGTGGAGGTCGGTGCTGGAGGCCCCATTATTCTCTATGTGGAGTGTGGCTCTGCGGGTGGAGGTCGGTGCTGGAGGCTCCATTATTCTCTATGTGGAGTGTGGCTCTGCGGGTGGAGGTCGGTGCTGGAGGCCCCATTATTCTCTATGTGGAGTGTGGCTCTGCGGGTGGAGGTCGGTGCTGGAGGCCCCATTATTCTCTATGTGGAGTGCGGCTCTGCGGGTGGAGGTCGGTGCTGGAGGCCCCATTATTCTCTATGTGGAGTGTGGCTCTGCGGGTGGAGGTCGGTGCTGGAGGCCCCATTATTCTCTATGTGGAGTGCGGCTCTGCGGGTGGAGGTCGGTGCTGGAGGCTCCATTATTCTCTATGTGGAGTGTGGCTCTGCGGGTGGAGGTAGGTGCTGGAGGCCCCATTATTCTCTATGTGGAGTGCGGGTGGAGGTCGGTGCTGGAGGCTCCATTATTCTCTATGTGGAGTGTGGCTCTGCGGGTGGAGGTCGGTGCTGGAGGCTCCATTATTCTCTATGTGGAGTGGGGCTCTGCGGGTGGAGGTCGGTGCTGGAGGCTCCATTATTCTCTATGTGGAGTGCGGCTCTGCGGGTGGAGGTCGGTGCTGGAGGCCCCATTATTCTCTATGTGGAGTGCGGCTCTGCGGGTGGAGGTCGGTGCTGGAGGCTCCATTATTCTCTATGTGGAGTGCGGCTCTGCGGGTGGAGGTCGGTGCTGGAGGCTCCATTATTCTCTATGTGGAGTGCGGCTCTGTGGGTGGAGGTCGGTGCTGGAGGCTCCATTATTCTCTATGTGGAGTGTGGCTCTGCGGGTGGAGGTCGGTGCTGGAGGCTCCATTATTCTCTATGTGGAGTGCGGCTCTGCGGGTGGAGGTCGGTGCTGGAGGCTCCATTATTCTCTATGTGGAGTGTGGCTCTGCGGGTGGAGGTCGGTGCTGGAGGCTCCATTATTCTCTATGTGGAGTGCGGCTCTGCGGGTGGAGGTCGGTGCTGGAGGCTCCATTATTCTCTATGTGGAGTGCGACTCTGCGGGTGGATGTCGGTGCTGGAGGCTCCATTATTCTCTATGTGGAGTGCGACTCTGCGGGTGGAGGTCGGTGCTGGAGGCTCCATTATTCTCTATGTGGAGTGCGGCTCTGCGGGTGGAGGTCGGTGCTGGAGGCCCCATTATTCTCTATGTGGAGTGCGGCTCTGCGGGTGGAGGTCGGTGCTGGAGGCTCCATTATTCTCTATGTGGAGTGCGACTCTGCGGGTGGAGGTCGGTGCTGGAGGCTCCATTATTCTCTATGTGGAGTGCGACTCTGCGGGTGGAGGTCGGTGCTGGAGGCTCCATTATTCTCTATGTGGAGTGTGGCTCTGCGGGTGGAGGTCGGTGCTGGAGGCCCCATTATTCTCTATGTGGAGTGCGGCTCTGCGGGTGGAGGTCGGTGCTGGAGGCTCCATTATTCTCTATGTGGAGTGCGACTCTGCGGGTGGAGGTCGGTGCTGGAGGCTCCATTATTCTCTATGTGGAGTGGGGCTCTGCGGGTGGAGGTCGGTGCTGGAGGCCCCATTATTCTCTATGTGGAGTGCGGCTCTGCGGGTGGAGGTCAGTGCTGGAGGCTCCATTATTCTCTATGTGGAGTGTGGCTCTGCGGGTGGAGGTCGGTGCTGGAGGCTCCATTATTCTCTATGTGGAGTGCGGCTCTGCGGGTGGAGGTCGGTGCTGGAGGCTCCATTATTCTCTATGTGGAGTGCGGCTCTGCGGGTGGAGGTCGGTGCTGGAGGCTCCATTATTCTCTATGTGGAGTGCGACTCTGCGGGTGGAGGTCGGTGCTGGAGGCCCCATTATTCTCTATGTGGAGTGCGGCTCTGCGGGTGGAGGTCGGTGCCGGAGGCTCCATTATTCTCTATATAGAGTGCGGCTCTGCGGGTGGAGGTCGGTGCTGGAGGCTCCATTATTCTCTATGTGGAGTGCGGCTCTGCGGGTGGAGGTCGGTGCTGGAGGCTCCATTATTCTCTATGTAGAGTGCGGCTCTGCGGGTGGTGGTAGGTGCTGGAGGCCCCATTATTCTCTATATGGAGTGTGGCTCTGCGGGTGGAGGTCGGTGCCGGAGGCCCCATTATTCTCTATATGGAGTGTGGCTCTGCGGGTGGAGGTCGGTGCTGGAGGCCCCATTATTCTCTATATGGAGTGTGGCTCTGCGGGTGGAGGTCGGTGCCGGAGGCCCCATTATTCTCTATGTGGAGTGCGGCTCTGCGGGTGGAGGTCGGTGCTGGAGGCCCCATTATTCTCTATGTAGAGTGTGGCTCTGCGGGTGGAGGTCGGTGCTGGAGGCTCCATTATTCTCTATGTGGAGTGCGGCTCTGCGGGTGGAGGTAGGTGCTGGAGGCTCCATTATTCTCTATGTGGAGTGCGGCTCTGCGGGTGGAGGTCGGTGGCTCTGCGGGTGGTGGTAGGTGCTGGAGGCCCCATTATTCTCTATGTAGAGTGCGACTCTGCGGGTTGTGGTAGGTGCTGGAGGCTCCATTATTCTCTATGTAGAGTGCGGCTCTGCGGGTGGTGGTAGGTGCTGGAGGCCCCATTATTCTCTATGTGGAGTTCGGCTCTGCGGGTGGAGGTCGGTGCTGGAGGCTCCATTATTCTCTATGTGGAGTGTGGCTCTGCGGGTGGAGGTCAGTGCTGGAGGCCCCATTATTCTCTATATGGAGTGTGGCTCTGCGGGTGGAGGTCGGTGCTGGAGGCTCCATTATTCTCTATGTGGAGTGCGGCTCTGCGGGTGGAGGTCGGTGCTGGAGGCTCCATTATTCTCTATGTGGAGTGCGGCTCTGCGGGTGGAGGTTGGTGCTGGAGGCTCCATTATTCTCTATGTGGAGTGCGGCTCTGCGGGTGGAGGTTGGTGCTGGAGGCTCCATTATTCTCTATATGGAGTGTGGCTCTGCGGGTGGAGGTCGGTGCTGGAGGCCCCATTATTCTCTATGTGGAGTGTGGCTCTGCGGGTGGAGGTAGGTGCTGGAGGCTCCATTATTCTCTATGTGGAGTGTGGCTCTGCGGGTGGAGGTCGGTGCTGGAGGCTCCATTATTCTCTATGTGGAGTGTGGCTCTGCGGGTGGAGGTCAGTGCTGGAGGCTCCATTATTCTCTATGTGGAGTGTGGCTCTGCGGGTGGAGGTCGGTGCTGGAGGCTCCATTATTCTCTATGTGGAGTGAGGCTCTGCGGGTGGAGGTCAGTGCTGGAGGCTCCATTATTCTCTATGTGGAGTGGGGCTCTGCAGGTGGAGGTCGGTGCTGGAGGCTCCATTATTCTCTATGTGGAGTGCGGCTCTGCGGGTGGAGGTAGGTGCTGGAGGCCCCATTATTCTCTATATGGAGTGTGGCTCTGCGGGTGGAGGTCGGTGCTGGAGGCCCCATTATTCTCTATGTGGAGTGCGGCTCTGCGGGTGGAGGTCGGTGCTGGAGGCCCCATTATTCTCTATGTGGAGTGCGTCTCTGCGGGTGGAGGTCGGTGCTGGAGGCTCCATTATTCTCTATGTGGAGTGCGGCTCTGCGGGTGGAGGTAGGTGCTGGAGGCTCCATTATTCTCTATGTGGAGTGAGGCTCTGCGGGTGGAGGTCGGTGCTGGAGGCTCCATTATTCTCTATGTGGAGTGCGGCTCTGCGGGTGGAGGTCGGTGCTGGAGGCTCCATTATTCTCTATGTGGAGTGCGGCTCTGCGGGTGGAGGTCGGTGCTGGAGGCTCCATTATTCTCTATGTGGAGTGCGGCTCTGCGGGTGGAGGTCGGTGCTGGAGGCTCCATTATTCTCTATGTGGAGTGCGGCTCTGCGGGTGGAGGTCGGTGCTGGAGGCTCCATTATTCTCTATGTAGAGTGCGGCTCTGCGGGTGGAGGTCGGTGCTGGAGGCTCCATTATTCTCTATGTAGAGTGTGGCTCTGCGGGTGGAGGTCGGTGCTGGAGGCTCCATTCTCTATGTGGAGTGCGGCTCTGCGGGTGGAGGTCGGTGCTGGAGGCTCCATTATTCTCTATGTAGAGTGTGGCTCTGCGGGTGGAGGTCGGTGCTGGAGGCTCCATTATTCTCTATGTGGAGTGCGGCTCTGCGGGTGGAGGTCGGTGCTGGAGGCTCCATTATTCTCTATGTGGAGTGTGGCTCTGCGGGTGGAGGTCGGTGCTGGAGGCTCCATTATTCTCTATGTAGAGTGCGGCTCTGCGGGTGGAGGTCGGTGCTGGAGGCTCCATTGTTTTCTTTGTGGAGTGTGGCTCTGCGGGTGGAGGTCAGTGCTGGAGGCTCCATTATCCTCTATGTGGAGTGCGGCTCTGCGGGTGGAGGTCAGTGCTGGAGGCCCCATTCTCTATGTGGAGTGTGGCTCTGCGGGTGGAGGTCGGTGCTGGAGGCCCCATTATTCTCTATGTGGAGTGCGGGTGGAGGTAGGTGCTGGAGGCTCCATTATTCTCTATGTGGAGTGCGGCTCTGCGGGTGGAGGTAGGTGCTGGAGGCCCCAATATTCTCTATGTGGAGTGCGGCTCTGCGGGTGGAGGTAGGTGCTGGAGGCCCCATTATTCTCTATGTGGAGTGCGGCTCTGCGGGTGGAGGTCAGTGCTGGAGGCCCCATTCTCTATGTGGAGTGTGGCTCTGCGGGTGGAGGTCGGTGCCGGAGGTTCCATTATTCTCTATGTGAAGTGCGGCTCTGCAGGTGGAGGTCGGTGCTGGAGGCTCCATTATTCTCTATGTGGAGTGGGGCTCTGCAGGTGGAGGTCGGTGCTGGAGGCTCCATTATTCTCTATGTGGAGTGCGGCTCTGCGGGTGGAGGTCGGTGCTGGAGGCTCCATTATTCTCTATGTGGAGTGCGGCTCTGCGGGTAGAGGTCGGTGCTGGAGGCCCCATTATTCTCTATGTGGAGTGGGGCTCTGCGGGTGGAGGTCGGTGCTGGAGGCTCCATTATTCTCTATGTGGAGTGCGGCTCTGCGGGTGGAGGTCGGTGCTGGAGGCTCCATTATTCTCTATGTGGAGTGCGGCTCTGCGGGTGGAGGTCGGTGCTGGAGGCTCCATTATTCTCTCTGTGGAGTGCGGCTCTGCGGGTGGAGGTAGGTGCTGGAGGCTCCATTATTCTCTATGTGGAGTGCGGCTCTGCGGGTGGAGGTCGGTGCTGGAGGCTCCATTATTCTCTATGTGGAGTGCGGCTCTGCGGGTGGAGGTCGGTGCCGGAGGCTCCATTATTCTCTATGTGGAGTGCGGCTCTGCGGGTGGAGGTCGGTGCTGGAGGCCCCATTATTCTCTATGTGGAGTGCGGCTCTGCGGGTGGAGGTCGGTGCTGGAGGCCCCATTATTCTCTATGTGGAGTGCGGCTCTGCGGGTGGAGGTCGGTGCTGGAGGCCCCATTATTCTCTATGTGGAGTGCGGCTCTGCGGGTGGAGGTCGGTGCTGGAGGCTCCATTATTCTCTATGTGGAGTGCGGCTCTGCGGGTGGAGGTCGGTGCTGGAGGCCCCATTATTCTCTATGTGGAGTGCGGCTCTGCGGGTGGAGGTCGGTGCTGGAGGCCCCATTATTCTCTATGTGGAGTGCGGCTCTGCGGGTGGAGGTCGGTGCTGGAGGCCCCATTATTCTCTATGTGGAGTGTGGCTCTGCGGGTGGAGGTCGGTGCTGGAGGCTCCATTATTCTCTATGTGGAGTGTGGCTCTGCGGGTGGAGGTCGGTGCTGGAGGCCCCATTATTCTCTATGTGGAGTGTGGCTCTGCGGGTGGAGGTCGGTGCTGGAGGCCCCATTATTCTCTATGTGGAGTGCGGCTCTGCGGGTGGAGGTCGGTGCTGGAGGCCCCATTATTCTCTATGTGGAGTGTGGCTCTGCGGGTGGAGGTCGGTGCTGGAGGCCCCATTATTCTCTATGTGGAGTGCGGCTCTGCGGGTGGAGGTCGGTGCTGGAGGCTCCATTATTCTCTATGTGGAGTGTGGCTCTGCGGGTGGAGGTAGGTGCTGGAGGCCCCATTATTCTCTATGTGGAGTGCGGGTGGAGGTCGGTGCTGGAGGCTCCATTATTCTCTATGTGGAGTGTGGCTCTGCGGGTGGAGGTCGGTGCTGGAGGCTCCATTATTCTCTATGTGGAGTGGGGCTCTGCGGGTGGAGGTCGGTGCTGGAGGCTCCATTATTCTCTATGTGGAGTGCGGCTCTGCGGGTGGAGGTCGGTGCTGGAGGCCCCATTATTCTCTATGTGGAGTGCGGCTCTGCGGGTGGAGGTCGGTGCTGGAGGCTCCATTATTCTCTATGTGGAGTGCGGCTCTGCGGGTGGAGGTCGGTGCTGGAGGCTCCATTATTCTCTATGTGGAGTGCGGCTCTGTGGGTGGAGGTCGGTGCTGGAGGCTCCATTATTCTCTATGTGGAGTGTGGCTCTGCGGGTGGAGGTCGGTGCTGGAGGCTCCATTATTCTCTATGTGGAGTGCGGCTCTGCGGGTGGAGGTCGGTGCTGGAGGCTCCATTATTCTCTATGTGGAGTGTGGCTCTGCGGGTGGAGGTCGGTGCTGGAGGCTCCATTATTCTCTATGTGGAGTGCGGCTCTGCGGGTGGAGGTCGGTGCTGGAGGCTCCATTATTCTCTATGTGGAGTGCGACTCTGCGGGTGGAGGTCGGTGCTGGAGGCTCCATTATTCTCTATGTGGAGTGCGACTCTGCGGGTGGAGGTCGGTGCTGGAGGCTCCATTATTCTCTATGTGGAGTGCGGCTCTGCGGGTGGAGGTCGGTGCTGGAGGCCCCATTATTCTCTATGTGGAGTGCGGCTCTGCGGGTGGAGGTCGGTGCTGGAGGCTCCATTATTCTCTATGTGGAGTGCGACTCTGCGGGTGGAGGTCGGTGCTGGAGGCTCCATTATTCTCTATGTGGAGTGCGACTCTGCGGGTGGAGGTCGGTGCTGGAGGCTCCATTATTCTCTATGTGGAGTGTGGCTCTGCGGGTGGAGGTCGGTGCTGGAGGCCCCATTATTCTCTATGTGGAGTGCGGCTCTGCGGGTGGAGGTCGGTGCTGGAGGCTCCATTATTCTCTATGTGGAGTGCGACTCTGCGGGTGGAGGTCGGTGCTGGAGGCTCCATTATTCTCTATGTGGAGTGGGGCTCTGCGGGTGGAGGTCGGTGCTGGAGGCCCCATTATTCTCTATGTGGAGTGCGGCTCTGCGGGTGGAGGTCAGTGCTGGAGGCTCCATTATTCTCTATGTGGAGTGTGGCTCTGCGGGTGGAGGTCGGTGCTGGAGGCTCCATTATTCTCTATGTGGAGTGCGGCTCTGCGGGTGGAGGTCGGTGCTGGAGGCTCCATTATTCTCTATGTGGAGTGCGGCTCTGCGGGTGGAGGTCGGTGCTGGAGGCCCCATTATTCTCTATGTGGAGTGCGGCTCTGCGGGTGGAGGTCGGTGCCGGAGGCTCCATTATTCTCTATATAGAGTGCGGCTCTGCGGGTGGAGGTCGGTGCTGGAGGCTCCATTATTCTCTATGTGGAGTGCGGCTCTGCGGGTGGAGGTCGGTGCTGGAGGCTCCATTATTCTCTATGTAGAGTGCGGCTCTGCGGGTGGTGGTAGGTGCTGGAGGCCCCATTATTCTCTATATGGAGTGTGGCTCTGCGGGTGGAGGTCGGTGCCGGAGGCCCCATTATTCTCTATATGGAGTGTGGCTCTGCGGGTGGAGGTCGGTGCTGGAGGCTCCATTATTCTCTATATGGAGTGTGGCTCTGCGGGTGGAGGTCGGTGCCGGAGGCCCCATTATTCTCTATGTGGAGTGCGGCTCTGCGGGTGGAGGTCGGTGCTGGAGGCCCCATTATTCTCTATGTAGAGTGTGGCTCTGCGGGTGGAGGTCGGTGCTGGAGGCTCCATTATTCTCTATGTGGAGTGCGGCTCTGCGGGTGGAGGTAGGTGCTGGAGGCTCCATTATTCTCTATGTGGAGTGCGGCTCTGCGGGTGGAGGTCGGTGGCTCTGCGGGTGGTGGTAGGTGCTGGAGGCCCCATTATTCTCTATGTAGAGTGCGGCTCTGCGGGTTGTGGTAGGTGCTGGAGGCTCCATTATTCTCTATGTAGAGTGCGGCTCTGCGGGTGGTGGTAGGTGCTGGAGGCCCCATTATTCTCTATGTGGAGTTCGGCTCTGCGGGTGGAGGTCGGTGCTGGAGGCTCCATTATTCTCTATGTGGAGTGTGGCTCTGCGGGTGGAGGTCAGTGCTGGAGGCCCCATTATTCTCTATATGGAGTGTGGCTCTGCGGGTGGAGGTCGGTGCTGGAGGCTCCATTATTCTCTATGTGGAGTGCGGCTCTGCGGGTGGAGGTCGGTGCTGGAGGCTCCATTATTCTCTATGTGGAGTGCGGCTCTGCGGGTGGAGGTCGGTGCTGGAGGCTCCATTATTCTCTATATGGAGTGTGGCTCTGCGGGTGGAGGTCGGTGCTGGAGGCTCCATTATTCTCTATGTGGAGTGTGGCTCTGCGGGTGGAGGTCAGTGCTGGAGGCTCCATTATTCTCTATGTGGAGTGTGGCTCTGCGGGTGGAGGTCGGTGCTGGAGGCTCCATTATTCTCTATGTGGAGTGAGGCTCTGCGGGTGGAGGTCAGTGCTGGAGGCTCCATTATTCTCTATGTGGAGTGGGGCTCTGCAGGTGGAGGTCGGTGCTGGAGGCTCCATTATTCTCTATGTGGAGTGCGGCTCTGCGGGTGGAGGTAGGTGCTGGAGGCCCCATTATTCTCTATATGGAGTGTGGCTCTGCGGGTGGAGGTCGGTGCTGGAGGCCCCATTATTCTCTATGTGGAGTGCGGCTCTGCGGGTGGAGGTCGGTGCTGGAGGCCCCATTATTCTCTATGTGGAGTGCGGCTCTGCGGGTGGAGGTCGGTGCTGGAGGCTCCATTATTCTCTATGTGGAGTGCGGCTCTGCGGGTGGAGGTAGGTGCTGGAGGCTCCATTATTCTCTATGTGGAGTGAGGCTCTGCGGGTGGAGGTCGGTGCTGGAGGCTCCATTATTCTCTATGTGGAGTGCGGCTCTGCGGGTGGAGGTCGGTGCTGGAGGCTCCATTATTCTCTATGTGGAGTGCGGCTCTGCGGGTGGAGGTCGGTGCTGGAGGCTCCATTATTCTCTATGTGGAGTGCGGCTCTGCGGGTGGAGGTCGGTGCTGGAGGCTCCATTATTCTCTATGTGGAGTGCGGCTCTGCGGGTGGAGGTCGGTGCTGGAGGCTCCATTATTCTCTATGTAGAGTGCGGCTCTGCGGGTGGAGGTCGGTGCTGGAGGCTCCATTATTCTCTATGTAGAGTGTGGCTCTGCGGGTGGAGGTCGGTGCTGGAGGCTCCATTCTCTATGTGGAGTGCGGCTCTGCGGGTGGAGGTCGGTGCTGGAGGCTCCATTATTCTCTATGTAGAGTGTGGCTCTGCGGGTGGAGGTCGGTGCTGGAGGCTCCATTATTCTCTATGTGGAGTGCGGCTCTGCGGGTGGAGGTCGGTGCTGGAGGCTCCATTATTCTCTATGTGGAGTGTGGCTCTGCGGGTGGAGGTCGGTGCTGGAGGCTCCATTATTCTCTATGTAGAGTGCGGCTCTGCGGGTGGAGGTCGGTGCTGGAGGCTCCATTGTTTTCTTTGTGGAGTGTGGCTCTGCGGGTGGAGGTCAGTGCTGGAGGCTCCATTATCCTCTATGTGGAGTGCGGCTCTGCGGGTGGAGGTCAGTGCTGGAGGCCCCATTCTCTATGTGGAGTGTGGCTCTGCGGGTGGAGGTCGGTGCTGGAGGCCCCATTATTCTCTATGTGGAGTGCGGGTGGAGGTAGGTGCTGGAGGCTCCATTATTCTCTATGTGGAGTGCGGCTCTGCGGGTGGAGGTAGGTGCTGGAGGCCCCAATATTCTCTATGTGGAGTGCGGCTCTGCGGGTGGAGGTAGGTGCTGGAGGCCCCATTATTCTCTATGTGGAGTGCGGCTCTGCGGGTGGAGGTCAGTGCTGGAGGCCCCATTCTCTATGTGGAGTGTGGCTCTGCGGGTGGAGGTCGGTGCCGGAGGTTCCATTATTCTCTATGTGAAGTGCGGCTCTGCAGGTGGAGGTCGGTGCTGGAGGCTCCATTATTCTCTATGTGGAGTGGGGCTCTGCAGGTGGAGGTCGGTGCTGGAGGCTCCATTATTCTCTATGTGGAGTGCGGCTCTGCGGGTGGAGGTCGGTGCTGGAGGCTCCATTATTCTCTATGTGGAGTGCGGCTCTGCGGGTAGAGGTCGGTGCTGGAGGCCCCATTATTCTCTATGTGGAGTGGGGCTCTGCGGGTGGAGGTCGGTGCTGGAGGCTCCATTATTCTCTATGTGGAGTGCGGCTCTGCGGGTGGAGGTCGGTGCTGGAGGCTCCATTATTCTCTATGTGGAGTGCGGCTCTGCGGGTGGAGGTCGGTGCTGGATGCTCCATTATTCTCTATGTGGAGTGGGGCTCTGCGGGTGGAGGTCGGTGCTGGAGGCTCCATTATTCTCTATGTGGAGTGGAGGTCGGTGCTGGAGGCTCCATTATTCTCTATGTGGAGTGCGGCTCTGCGGGTGGAGGTCGGTGCTGGAGGCTCCATTATTCTCTATGTGGAGTGCGGCTCTGCGGGTGGAGGTCGGTGCTGGAGGCCCCATTATTCTCTATGTGGAGTGCGGCTCTGCGGGTGGAGGTCGGTGCTGGAGGCTCCATTATTCTCTATGTGGAGTGTGGCTCTGCGGGTGGAGGTCGGTGCTGGAGGCTCCATTATTCTCTATGTGGAGTGTGGCTCTGCGGGTGGAGGTCGGTGCTGGAGGCCCCATTATTCTCTATGTGGAGTGCGGCTCTGCGGGTGGAGGTCGGTGCTGGAGGCCCCATTATTCTCTATGTGGAGTGTGGCTCTGCGGGTGGAGGTCGGTGCTGGAGGCTCCATTATTCTCTATGTGGAGTGTGGCTCTGCGGGTGGTCGGTGCTGGAGGCTCCATTATTCTCTATGTGGAGTGCGGCTCTGCGGGTGGAGGTCGGTGCTGGAGGCCCCATTATTCTCTATGTGGAGTGCGGCTCTGCGGGTGGAGGTCGGTGCTGGAGGCTCCATTATTCTCTATGTGGAGTGTGGCTCTGCGGGTGGTCGGTGCTGGAGGCTCCATTATTCTCTATGTGGAGTGAGGCTCTGCGGGTGGAGGTCGGTGCTGGAGGCTCCATTATTCTCTATGTGGAGTGTGGCTCTGCGGGTGGAGGTCGGTGCTGGAGGCTCCATTATTCTCTATGTGGAGTGTGGCTCTGCGGGTGGAGGTCGGTGCTGGAGGCCCCATTATTCTCTATGTGGAGTGTGGCTCTGCGGGTGGAGGTCGGTGCTGGAGGCTCCATTATTCTCTATGTGGAGTGCGGCTCTGCGGGTGGAGGTCGGTGCTGGAGGCCCCATTATTCTCTATGTGGAGTGCGGCTCTGCGGGTGGAGGTCGGTGCTGGAGGCTCCATTATTCTCTATGTGGAGTGCGGCTCTGCGGGTGGAGGTCGGTGCTGAAGGCTCCATTATTCTCTATGTGGAGTGCGGCTCTGCGGGTGGAGGTAGGTGCTGGAGGCCCCATTATTCTCTATGTGGAGTGCGGCTCTGCGGGTGGAGGTAGGTGCTGGAGGCCCCATTATTCTCTATGTGGAGTGCGGCTCTGCGGGTGGAGGTCGGTGCTGGAGGCTCCATTATTCTCTATGTGGAGTGCGGCTCTGCGGGTGGAGGTCGGTGCTGGAGGCCCCATTATTCTCTATGTGGAGTGCGGCTCTGCGGGTGGAGGTCGGTGCTGGAGGCTCCATTATTCTCTATGTGGAGTGCGGCTCTGCGGGTGGAGGTAGGTGCTGGAGGCTCCATTATTCTCTATGTGGAGTGCGGCTTTGCGGGTGGAGGTCGGTGCTGGAGGCTCCATTATTCTCTATGTGGAGTGCGGCTCTGCGGGTGGAGGTCGGTGCTGGAGGCTCCATTATTCTCTATGTGGAGTGCGGCTCTGCGGGTGGAGGTCGGTGCTGGAGGCTCCATTATTCTCTATGTGGAGTGCGGCTCTGCGGGTGGAGGTAGGTGCTGGAGGCTCCATTATTCTCTCTGTGGAGTGCGGCTCTGCGGGTGGAGGTCGGTGCTGGAGGCTCCATTATTCTCTATGTGGAGTGCGGCTCTGCGGGTGGAGGTCGGTGCTGGAGGCTCCATTATTCTCTATGTGGAGTGTGGCTCTGCGGGTGGAGGTCGGTGCCGGAGGCTCCATTATTCTCTATGTGGAGTGCGGCTCTGCGGGTGGAGGTCGGTGCTGGAGGCTCCATTATTCTCTATGTGGAGTGTGGCTCTGCGGGTGGAGGTCGGTGCTGGAGGCTCCATTATTCTCTATGTGGAGTGTGGCTCTGCGGGTGGAGGTCGGTGCTGGAGGCTCCATTATTCTCTATGTGGAGTGTGGCTCTGCGGGTGGAGGTCGGTGCCGGAGGCTCCATTATTCTCTATGTGGAGTGCGGCTCTGCGGGTGGAGGTCAGTGCTGGAGGCTCCATTATTCTCTATGTGGAGTGTGGCTCTGCGGGTGGAGGTCGGTGCTGGAGGCTCCATTATTCTCTATGTGGAGTGCGGCTCTGCGGGTGGAGGTCGGTGCTGGAGGCCCCATTATTCTCTATGTGGAGTGCGGCTCTGCGGGTGGAGGTCGGTGCTGGAGGCTCCATTATTCTCTATGTGGAGTGCGGCTCTGCGGGTGGAGGTCGGTGCTGGAGGCTCCATTATTCTCTATGTGGAGTGCGGCTCTGCGGGTGGAGGTCAGTGCTGGAGGCTCCATTATTCTCTATGTGGAGTGTGGCTCTGCGGGTGGAGGTCAGTGCTGGAGGCTCCATTATTCTCTATGTGGAGTGCGGCTCTGCGGGTGGAGGTCGGTGCTGGAGGCCCCATTATTCTCTATGTGGAGTGCGGCTCTGCGGGTGGAGGTCGGTGCTGGAGGCTCCATTATTCTCTATGTGGAGTGCGGCTCTGCGGGTGGAGGTCGGTGCTGGAGGCTCCATTATTCTCTATGTGGAGTGTGGCTCTGCGGGTGGAGGTCGGTGCTGGAGGCCCCATTATTCTCTATGTAGAGTGCGGCTCTGCGGGTGGAGGTCGGTGCTGGAGGCTCCATTATTCTCTATGTGGAGTGCGGCTCTGCGGGTGGAGGTCGGTGCTGGAGGCTCCATTATTCTCTATGTGGAGTGTGGCTCTGCGGGTGGAGGTCGGTGCTGGAGGCTCCATTATTCTCTATGTGGAGTGTGGCTCTGCGGGTGGAGGTAGGTGCTGGAGGCTCCATTATTCTCTATGTGGAGTGCGGCTCTGCGGGTGGAGGTCAGTGCTGGAGGCCCCATTCTCTATGTGGAGTGTGGCTCTGCGGGTGGAGGTCGGTGCCGGAGGTTCCATTATTCTCTATGTGAAGTGCGGCTCTGCAGGTGGAGGTCGGTGCTGGAGGCTCCATTATTCTCTATGTGGAGTGCGGCTCTGCAGGTGGAGGTCGGTGCTGGAGGCTCCATTATTCTCTATGTCGAGTGCGGCTCTGCGGGTGGAGGTCAGTGCTGGAGGCTCCATTATTCTCTATGTGGAGTGTGGCTCTGCGGGTGGAGGTCGGTGCTGGAGGCTCCATTATTCTCTATGTGGAGTGCGGCTCTGCGGGTGGAGGTCAGTGCTGGAGGCTCCATTATTCTCTATGTTGAGTGCGGCTCTGCGGGTGGAGGTCGGTGCTGGAGGCTCCATTATTCTCTATGTGGAGTGCGGCTCTGCGGGTGGAGGTAGGTGCTGGAGGTTCCATTATTCTCTATGTGGAGTGCGGCTCTGCGGGTGGAGGTCGGTGCTGGAGGCCCCATTATTCTCTATGTAGAGTGCGGCTCTGCGGGTGGAGGTCGGTGCTGGAGGCTCCATTATTCTCTATGTGGAGTGCGGCTCTGCGGGTGGAGGTCGGTGCTGGAGGCTCCATTATTCTCTATGTGGAGTGCGGCTCTGCGGGTGGAGGTCGGTGCTGGAGGCCCCATTATTCTCTATGTGGAGTGCGGCTCTGCGGGTGGAGGTCGGTGCTGGAGGCCCCATTATTCTCTATGTGGAGTGCGGCTCTGCGGGTGGAGGTAGGTGCTGGAGGCTCCATTATTCTCTATGTGGAGTGCGGCTCTGCGGGTGGAGGTCGGTGCCGGAGGCTCCATTATTCTCTATGTGGAGTGTGGCTCTGCGGGTGGAGGTCGGTGCCGGAGGCTCCATTATTCTCTATGTGGAGTGCGGCTCTGCGGGTGGAGGTCGGTGCTGGAGGCTCCATTATTCTCTATGTGGAGTGCGGCTCTGCGGGTGGAGGTCGGTGCTGGAGGCCCCATTATTCTCTATGTGGAGTGCGGCTCTGCGGGTGGAGGTCGGTGCTGGAGGCTCCATTATTCTCTATGTGGAGTGCGGCTCTGCGGGTGGAGGTCGGTGCTGGAGGCCCCATTATTCTCTATGTGGAGTGTGGCTCTGCGGGTGGAGGTCGGTGCTGGAGGCTCCATTATTCTCTATGTGGAGTGCGGCTCTGCGGGTGGAGGTCGGTGCTGGAGGCCCCATTATTCTCTATGTGGAGTGCGGCTCTGCGGGTGGAGGTCGGTGCTGGAGGCTCCATTATTCTCTATGTGGAGTGTGGCTCTGCGGGTGGAGGTCGGTGCTGGAGGCTCCATTATTCTCTATGTGGAGTGTGGCTCTGCGGGTGGAGGTCGGTGCTGGAGGCTCCATTATTCTCTATGTGGAGTGTGGCTCTGCGGGTGGAGGTCGGTGCTGGAGGCTCCATTATTCTCTATGTGGAGTGCGGCTCTGCGGGTGGAGGTCGGTGCTGGAGGCTCCATTATTCTCTATGTGGAGTGTGGCTCTGCAGGTGGAGGTCGGTGCTGGAGGCTCCATTATTCTCTATGTGGAGTGCGGCTCTGCGGGTGGAGGTCAGTGCTGGAGGCCCCATTCTTTATGTGGAGTGTGGCTCTGCGGGTGGAGGTCGGTGCCGGAGGTTCCATTATTCTCTATGTGGAGTGTGGCTCTGCAGGTGGAGGTCAGTGCTGGAGGCTCCATTATTCTCTATGTGGAGTGCGGCTCTGCGGGTGGAGGTCAGTGCTGGAGGCTCCATTCTCTATGTGGAGTGTGGCTCTGCGGGTGGAGGTCGGTGCCGGAGGTTCCATTATTCTCTATGTGGAGTGTGGCTCTGCAGGTGGAGGTCGGTGCTGGAGGCTCCATTATTCTCTATGTGGAGTGCGGCTCTGCGGGTGGAGGTCAGTGCTGGAGGCCCCATTCTCTATGTGGAGTGTGGCTCTGCGGGTGGAGGTCGGTGCCGGAGGCCCCATTATTCTCTATGTGGAGTGTGGCTCTGCAGGTGGAGGTCAGTGCTGGAGGCTCCATTATTCTCTATGTGGAGTGCGGCTCTGCGGGTGGAGGTCAGTGCTGGAGGCTCCATTATTCTCTATGTGGAGTGTGGCTCTGCGGGTGGAGGTCGGTGCTGGAGGCTCCATTATTCTCTATGTGGAGTGTGGCTCTGCAGGTGGAGGTCGGTGCTGGAGGCTCCATTATTCTCTATGTGGAGTGCGGCTCTGCAGGTGGAGGTCGGTGCTGGAGGCCCCATTATTCTCTATGTGGAGTGCGGCTCTGCGGGTGGAGGTCGGTGCTGGAGGCTCCATTATTCTCTATGTGGAGTGTGGCTCTGCGGGTGGAGGTCGGTGCTGGAGGCTCCATTATTCTCTATGTCGAGTGCGGCTCTGCGGGTGGAGGTCGGTGCTGGATGCTCCATTATTCTCTATGTGGAGTGGGGCTCTGCGGGTGGAGGTCGGTCCTGGAGGCTCCATTATTCTCTGTGTGGAGTGCGGCTCTGCGGGTGGAGGTAGGTGCTGGAGGCCCCATTCTCTATGTGGAGTGCGGCTCTGCGGGTGGAGGTCGGTGCTGGATGCTCCATTATTCTCTATGTGGAGTGGGGCTCTGCGGGTGGAGGTCGGTGCTGGAGGCTCCATTATTCTCTATGTGGAGTGGGGCTCTGCGGGTGGAGGTCGGTGCTGGAGGCCCCATTATTCTCTATGTGGAGTGGGGCTCTGCGGGTGGAGGTCGGTGCTGGAGGCTCCATTATTCTCTCTGTGGAGTGCGGCTCTGCGGGTGGAGGTCGGTTCCCGAGGCTCCATTATTCTCTATGTGGAGTGCGGCTCTGCAGGTGGAGGTCGGTGCTGGAGGCTCCATTATTCTCTCTGTGGAGTGCGGCTCTGCGGGTGGAGGTCGGTGCCGGAAGCTCCATTATTCTCTCTGTGGAGTGCGGCTCTGCGGGTGGAGGTCGGTGCCGGAGGCTCCATTATTCTCTATGTGGAGTGCGGCTCTGCAGGTGGAGGTCGGTGCTGGAGGCTCCATTATTCTCTCTGTGGAGTGCGGCTCTGCGGGTGGAGGTCGGTGCCGGAAGCTCCATTATTCTCTCTGTGGAGTGCGGCTCTGCGGGTGGAGGTCGGTGCTGGAGGCTCCATTATTCTCTATGTGGAGTGTGGCTCTGCGGGTGGAGGTCGGTGCTGGAGGCTCCATTATTCTCTATGTGGAGTGCGGCTCTGCGGGTGGAGGTCGGTGCTGGAGGCTCCATTATTCTCTATGTGGAGTGTGGCTCTGCAGGTGGAGGTCGGTGCTGGAGGCTCCATTATTCTCTATGTGGAGTGCGGCTCTGCGGGTGGAGGTCAGTGCTGGAGGCCCCATTCTTTATGTGGAGTGTGGCTCTGCGGGTGGAGGTCGGTGCCGGAGGTTCCATTATTCTCTATGTGGAGTGTGGCTCTGCAGGTGAAGGTCAGTGCTGGAGGCTCCATTATTCTCTATGTGGAGTGCGGCTCTGCGGGTGGAGGTCAGTGCTGGAGGCTCCATTCTCTATGTGGAGTGTGGCTCTGCGGGTGGAGGTCGGTGCCGGAGGTTCCATTATTCTCTATGTGGAGTGTGGCTCTGCAGGTGGAGGTCGGTGCTGGAGGCTCCATTATTCTCTATGTGGAGTGCGGCTCTGCGGGTGGAGGTCAGTGCTGGAGGCCCCATTCTCTATGTGGAGTGTGGCTCTGCGGGTGGAGGTCGGTGCCGGAGGCCCCATTATTCTCTATGTGGAGTGTGGCTCTGCAGGTGGAGGTCAGTGCTGGAGGCTCCATTATTCTCTATGTGGAGTGCGGCTCTGCGGGTGGAGGTCAGTGCTGGAGGCTCCATTATTCTCTATGTGGAGTGTGGCTCTGCGGGTGGAGGTCGGTGCTGGAGGCTCCATTATTCTCTATGTGGAGTGTGGCTCTGCAGGTGGAGGTCGGTGCTGGAGGCTCCATTATTCTCTATGTGGAGTGCGGCTCTGCAGGTGGAGGTCGGTGCTGGAGGCCCCATTATTCTCTATGTGGAGTGCGGCTCTGCGGGTGGAGGTCGGTGCTGGAGGCTCCATTATTCTCTATGTGGAGTGTGGCTCTGCGGGTGGAGGTCGGTGCTGGAGGCTCCATTATTCTCTATGTCGAGTGCGGCTCTGCGGGTGGAGGTCGGTGCTGGATGCTCCATTATTCTCTATGTGGAGTGGGGCTCTGCGGGTGGAGGTCGGTCCTGGAGGCTCCATTATTCTCTGTGTGGAGTGCGGCTCTGCGGGTGGAGGTAGGTGCTGGAGGCCCCATTATTCTCTATGTGGAGTGCGGCTCTGCGGGTGGAGGTCGGTGCTGGATGCTCCATTATTCTCTATGTGGAGTGGGGCTCTGCGGGTGGAGGTCGGTGCTGGAGGCTCCATTATTCTCTATGTGGAGTGGGGCTCTGCGGGTGGAGGTCGGTGCTGGAGGCCCCATTATTCTCTATGTGGAGTGGGGCTCTGCGGGTGGAGGTCGGTGCTGGAGGCTCCATTATTCTCTCTGTGGAGTGCGGCTCTGCGGGTGGAGGTCGGTTCCCGAGGCTCCATTATTCTCTATGTGGAGTGCGGCTCTGCAGGTGGAGGTCGGTGCTGGAGGCTCCATTATTCTCTCTGTGGAGTGCGGCTCTGCGGGTGGAGGTCGGTGCCGGAAGCTCCATTATTCTCTCTGTGGAGTGCGGCTCTGCGGGTGGAGGTCGGTGCCGGAGGCTCCATTATTCTCTATGTGGAGTGCGGCTCTGCAGGTGGAGGTCGGTGCTGGAGGCTCCATTATTCTCTCTGTGGAGTGCGGCTCTGCGGGTGGAGGTCGGTGCCGGAAGCTCCATTATTCTCTCTGTGGAGTGCGGCTCTGCGGGTGGAGGTCGGTGCCGGAGGCTCCATTATTCTCTATGTGGAGTGCGGCTCTGCGTGTGGAGGTCGGTCCTGGAGGCTCCATTATTCTCTATGTGGAGTGCGGCTCTGCGGGTGGAGGTCGGTGCTGGAGGCTCCATTATTCTCTTTGTGGAGTGCGGCTCTGCGGGTGGAGGTCGGTGCCGGAGGCTCCATTATTCTCTATGTGGAGTGCGGCTCTGCATGTGGAGGTCGGTGCTGGAGGCTCCATTATTCTCTATGTGGAGTGCGGCTCTGCGGGTGGAGGTCGGTGCTGGAGGCCCCATTATTCTCTATGTAGAGTGTGGCTCTACGATTCGTGACCCCCGTCACGTGACGAGGGGGGCCCACAGAGTCTGAACTGCCCCGGGCCCTGGCTACCCTTAATCCACCCCTGTCTACACTGCCCTGGGGCTATAGCTTCACCTGTGGGGAGCTATTACATCTTTGCTGCACTATACCATCAGTCCCAGAGGATCTGCATGCAGCGTCGGCTTAACATCTCCCTTGCCGAGCACCACAGGTGGCGTCACAAGCTATTCCATTCCATTAACTACATTTCCCCATTACTTGGGCGCCCAGGGCCACGGACCGGGTCACCGCTGCTGTGACACATCCCCCTGACACCGGCCCGGTACAGAGTACCCCAGAGCCCTGGGAGGGCAACCCACACTCACTACTTATAATGGGTGTCTAATCGGCCTGTATAAACGAT
The DNA here is from genome assembly GCF_039654945.1 of Dendrobates tinctorius. Classification (NCBI taxonomy): domain Eukaryota; kingdom Metazoa; phylum Chordata; class Amphibia; order Anura; family Dendrobatidae; genus Dendrobates; species Dendrobates tinctorius. The sequence goes on along the minus strand of NW_027361998.1, from coordinate 12,808,564 downwards.
TAGTGGTGGCAGCCAGTCGTTCCTTTTGTTATTTTGGAGCTGGTATTGACCGTACCAGGGTATATACTGCATATACTGTATATGTGTTGGAATTGGAGGTGTATATACCATACACTCACTGTGAGCCCCCCAATTACCGGCCTAGTAGGGGACGCAGTTGCGGCCTCGTCCATCACTCATCAGTCAACTGTGTAACTGTCCTGACAATTCGAGGCAGCAGAGCTGCGTTCTCTGACAAACTGGTGGCAGCGGTGGGATCTGGGTGGTCTCTCCAGCGTCATATGTGACCAAGGTGTGGTAGAACTGGACTTCATCTCCACGCTGTGGACCCTTCTTTATAAGGATAGATGGGGGTCTCCATTAATAAACCTCCCCTGATCTCATCGTCTCACTTGTCTCCATGTAGGATGAAAGTCGGCATTGAGGACGGGTCACTGATGTCTGGTTGGGACCTGTGCACACACTGGCGGCCGGCGAGCATCTCCGAGGAGCACAGTGCAGAGTACACCCCCTGCCCATAGTGGAGCCTGCGGAGGTGACATGAGCGGCTGTAGAGTGTCTCCGTGGTTGTACACGGGGCGGCCCTACAAGCCTCCACCACCAGCGATAGTGACCCACGTTCAGTAACGTCTCTGAGGATTCCAGGATTCAGAGCCGGCTCTCCACTGCTGCTCCGGGCTCTCTAGATCGGCTGCAGCGGTGATGGCATCACTACAACACATATCAGCTCTGCAGCCAATCACTGAACTTATCTGACCTAGACTGCATGAGCCGAGAGCTCAGTGATTGGCTGCAGTGGTGACATCATGAGCTACGGAACACATCACCACTGCAGCCAATTAATAAGCTCAGCTGACATAGATGTTACTAGCCACCAAGCTCAGTGATTGGCTGCAGGGGTGACATAACTACAGTGCATATGATCACCTCAGCAGCCAATCACGGAGCTTAGCTGAACTAGACTGTATGAGCGGCAGAGCTCAGTGACTGGCTGCAGTGTGTATCACTTCTGCAGCCAATCACTGAGCTCGGTGTCTCAGCTGATGTAGACGACACGAGTCACTGAGCTCAGTGATTGGACCTCATGGATCACAGCAGTCTGACAGGGTCAGGACTGCCCACGGCAACCAATCATCACTCAGCTTTCATTTTACCGCAGTCACCAATCGGAGCGGAGCGCTGGCTTTCCCTCAGACGGCGGCCGTCGTCTCCTTCCTGTCAGTCTGCGTCGATGACAACATGGCGGCGCTCTGCGCTCGGCCTCCAGCCGCTCTTCTTCCTGTCGGACGCACTCGTTGCCTTGAGGGGAAACGTCAGACACATTTTTGAGATATTTCAAACAAGTCAAGTGATGAATCTGCTGCAAACGTCTGGAAAAGAAAGATGGAGACGGAATAAACGTCACACGACGGCGCAAACCGCCAAAAAGTCAATAATGAGCCCAAACACAACGTCTGCCCCCGAGTACGGACAGCCCGCAAGGTGCAAACATCGAAGACCCAAGAAATGCCTGGAGATGCCCCCGACAGCCGCAGGACAACATGGCGGCGTGCGGAGAGGTCACCGGAGGCCTCCCCGTGTCCGCACTGCGAGAGCCCCACCTCCAACACAACATTCTCCCAGGTCATGGGCTCCACATGGAGGACAGCGGCCGTGCACACAGCGTTACGTGTGTCCCGTGTGGGGATCGTGAAGCTGTAGATGGAGAAACCGGGCCAGAGCCTGAGAAGAAACCAGGCGGGAAGGTGATAAAACAATACACATCACACTGCACTTATATCACATCACCACAGGAGGGCAGCAGAGCACCAGTCTGGAGGGAAAGTGCTCCACAACCTGCAGAACCTACAAGGATCAGATACAGCTCAGCAGTCAGTATCACACAGGAGAGGATTAGATACACGGCTCAGCAGTCAGTATCACACAGGATAGGATTAGATACACAGCTCAGCAGACAGTATCACACAGGATAGGATTAGATACACAGCTCAGCAGTCAGTATCACACAGGAGAGGATTAGATACACGGTGCAGCACACAGTATCACACAGGATAGGATTAGATACATGGCTGAGCAGACAGTATCACACAGGAGGATTAGATACACAGCTCAGCAGACAGTATCACACAGGATAGGATTAGATACACGGCTCAGCAGACAGTATCACACAGGAGAAGATTAGATACACAGCTCAGCAGACAGTATCACACAGGATAGGATTAGATACACGGCTCAGGAGACAGTATCACACAGGATAGGATTAGATACACGGCTCAGCAGGCAGTATCACACAGGAGAGGATTAGATACACGGCTCAGGAGACAGTATCACACAGGATAGGATTAGATACACGGCTCAGCAGGCAGTATCACACAGGATAGGATTAGATACACGGCTCAGCAGGCAGTATCACACAGGAGAGGATTAGATACATGGCTCAGCAGTCAGTATCACACAGGATAGGATTAGATACACGGCGCAGCAGACAGCATCACACAGGATAGGATTAGATACACGGCTCAGCAGACAGTATCACACAGGATAGGATTAGATACACGGCTCAGCAGACAGTATCACACAGGATAGGATTAGATACACGGCTCAGCAGTCAGTATCACACAGGAGAGGATTAGATACACGGCTCAGGAGACAGTATCACACAGGATAGGATTAGATACGGCTCAGCAGTCAGTATCACACAGGAGAGGATTAGATACACGGCTCAGCAGTCAGTATCACACAGGATAGGATTAGATACACGGCTCAGCAGTCATTATCACACAGGATAGGATTAGATACACTGCTCAGCAGTCAGTATCACACAGGAGAGGATTAGATACACGGCTCAGCAGTCAGTATCACACAGGATAGGATTAGATACACAGCTCAGCAGTCAGTATCACACAGGAGAGGATTAGATACACGGCTCAGCAGTCAGTATCACACAGGAGAGGATTAGATACACGGCTGTAGACAGCGGCAGGATATAGCGGTGCCTCGTGGTGGTGTATAATGGCGGAGTACACATGCTGTACCCCTCACTGATGCTCTTCTCCTCTCCGATCCTTTCATCCAGTTAGCGCGGAGTTGGATTAGTATTACGACCCACGTTGCCGTCACGATGGATTCGTTGTGTGCAGGTTTTTGTGAAGCAATTTTTTTTATTAAATGATAGTAGAATACATGGTTGTGTGGGATCTCACAGGGGAAGGGGGTGTCAACTTCGCTCACTTTGGGGGAGGAGAGAGAAGGACCCACAGTGATCGGCTCTCTGGTGCCACTATTTGCTCCAGGTCAGGCAGGGAACTGCACCGAGGGCAAATAGTCGCCGGAAAAGCTTCCCTTATAGGTACGAGTTAGTGAGGCGCTCCCAGTGAGGGGGGATATACACTACCATTCAAAAGTTTGGGGTCACCCAAACAATTTTGTGTTTTTCATGAAAACTCATACTTTTATTAATCAATGAGTTGCCAAATGAATGTAAAATCTCATCCAGACATTGAGAAGATTCTAAAAAAAGATTTTTATTTGAAATAATAATTTTCTCCTTCAGACTTTGCTTTCGTCACAGAATGCCCCTTTGCAGCAATTCTAGCATTGCAGACCTTTGGCATTCTAGCAGGTAATTTGCTGAGGTAATCTGGAGAAATTTCACCCCATGCTTCCAGAAGCCCCTCCCACTTGTCGGTTTGGCTTGATGGGCACTTTTTGCGTACCATACGATCAAGCTGCTCCCACAACAGCTCAATGGGGCTGAGATCTGATGACTGCGCTGGCCACTCCATTACAGATAGAATACCAGCTGCCGGCTTCTTCCCTAAATAGTTCTGGCATAATTTGGGGTGTGCTTTGGGTCATTGTCCTGTTGTAGGATGAAATTGTCTCCAATCAAGCGCTGTCCACAGGGTATGGCATGGCATTGCAAAATGGAGTGATAGCCTTCCTTATTCAAAATCCCTTTTACCTTGTACAAATCTCCCACTTTACCAGCACCAAAGCAACCCCAGACCATCACATTACCTCCACCATGCTTGACAGATGGCGTCAGGCTCTCTTCCAGCGTCTTTTCAGTTGTTCTGCATCTCACAAATGTTCTTCTGTGTGATCCAAACACCTCAAACTTGGATTCATCTGTCCATAACACTTTTTTCCAATCTTCCTCTGTCCAATGTCTGTGTTCTTTTGCCCATATTAATCCTTTCCTTTTATTAGCCAGTCTCAGATATGGCTTTTCTTTGCCACTGCCCTGAAGGCCAGCATCCCGGAGTCGCCTCTTCACTGTAGACGTTGACACTGGCGTTTTGCGTGTACTATTTAATGAAGCTGCCAGTTGAGGACCTGTTAAGGGCCTGTCACACTAAGCGATATCGCTATAACGTCACTGGTTTTGTGACGTAGCAGTGATATTACTAGCGATATCGCTATGTCTGATACTTACCTCCGACCGGCTCCCCCGCTGGTTATCACTGATCGCGCGAGAACATCCTGGGCCGTTTCTCGTCGGGCGCTTCCTGCTGGGCTTCCTGTGGCGCCAACGAGCGACGCGTGGACGCGGGCAGGAGGACGTCAGGATCGCTCTGTCTGACAGGTAAGTAGCGACCCCCGACCCCTTCTATGTCGCTGGTGAGATCTGCCTGTGTGGCAGCTCACTAGCGACCACTTACTGATGCACCAGCGATCCATATCGTTGTCGGGATCGCTGGTGCATCGCTTAGTGTGACAGTACCTTTAGGCGTCGATTTCTCAAACTACAGTCTCTAATGTACTTGTCTTGTTTCTCAGTTGTGCAGTGGGGCCTCCCACTTCTCTTTCTACTCTGGTTAGAGCCTGTTTGTGCTCTCCTCTGAAGGGAGTAGTACACACCCTTGTAGGAAATGTTCAGTTTCTTTGCAATTTCTCACATGGAATAGCCTTCATTTCTAAGAACAGGAATAGACTGTCGAGTTTCACATGAAAGTTCTTTTTTTCTGGCCATTTTGAGAGTTTAATGGAACCAACAAATGTAATGCTCCAGATTCTTAACTAGCCCAAAGGAAGGTCAGGTTTATAGCTTCTCTAATCAGCCAAACTGTTTTCAGCTGTGCTAACACACTTGCAACAAGGGTTTTCAAGGGTATTCTAACCATCCATTAGCATTTTTACACAGTTAGCAAACACAAAGTACCGTAAGAACACTGGAGTGATGGTTGTTGGAAATGGGCCTCTATACACCTATGAAGATATTGCATTACAAGCCAGACGTTTGCAGCTAGAATAGTCAATTACCACATTAACAATGTATAGAGTGTATTTCTCAATCATTTAATGTTAGGTTCAATGGAAAAAACTGTGCTTTTCTTTCAAAAATAAGGAAATTTCTAAGTGACCCTAAACTTTTGAACAGTAGTGTATATATAAACTTCCCGGCCATCACTGCCAGAGTTCCACACAGTACAGTATGCTGCCACCAGTTCCTCTTTTGACATAGGCCCCGTCCAACAGCAGGCTTATATCGGGTCAGAAACCAACCCGGGTAGCGTATAATTGACCAACCGAGCATGCGACATGGCGATTCTTGAAATGAGGTAAAAGAGCAGCTCAAGATTAATTTTATATTTAATCACCAAAAGGCACTCTAAATATATACAGGTACATATTTAGAAGAACAATATACAGGCATACAGTCACAAGTGTAGTACAAGGATAGGGTATAGATAGGTTGCAATTACCGTGTTATGTAGCATGTGACCACAGGGAGGCACTGATGGATCACAGGTCCATATCTTAGTTACAGGCTTTCCTGGCTGCGTCCGCTAACGTATCCTCCGGCCATTAGAAAATCTAAGTCCAAAATGAGGGTCTGCCTTATATCTCTTAGGCTGTTCCCTCCCACACTCTGCTGCCTCCCCTGGGCTGGGCTGCCCCCCTTCTCCAAAATTTGAGAATATGATTTTCTGCCCAGAATCATGGATGGCCTATAACTTTCCGCCCAAAGCTCTGAATGGGTCGGTGGCGCCGCCAATGGGTTCCAATGGATTTTGTCTGCGCATAAAGACTAAATATGCCTACCCTATGTACTTCCTGTTAGCTATGCTTTAAACTCCCTAATGCAGGGTTCTAAAGGTGGCTAAATAATATGGGCATGTGGGGAAAGGAATGCTGATTCCGATAATGTGCTTGGCTAGGCTCAGCGATATTGCGTTCTGTTATTATAGGTCATTTTCCAGATTCAATACCTCAGAGCCTGCTGTGACTTGTTGTATGCGCTGTCTCCATGTGCTTGAATCAGTTTGCCTGTAGCTGCAGGAGAGGTCACATCCTGGTGTTAATTGGTGGTCACCAAGCTTCAAAGGGTTTGTTCTTGGTTTTTAACTACAGATAAACATTGCATGGATTTTTATTGCCTGGGGGAATGCCAAGGTGGTGGCACATTCCAGGAGGGACTTCTCCCGGGGTTGGGATATGTAAGCGGTCATTCCCACCCATTTCTTATCACTGCTAATAAAACCCGGCCCTGGAATGGCCTAATAACTCTCTCAGCACTATATGTGCTGGAGTATGCTTCTGAGCTCACATCACCACAGCTACCAACCGCGATGACACATATCTCCCCTCAAGGACCCATACAGCGGCCATCTTACACCTTATACAGAGTGAGAGACGCTAAGGGGGCCCTTATACAGAGTGAGGACTACTAAGTGGGCCCTCATACAGAGTAAGGGTTACTAAGGGGACCCTCCCACAGAGTGAGGGCTAATAACTTGGCCATCATACAGAGTAGAGACTACTAAGGGGGTCATTATACTGTAAGGACTACTGTGGAGGCCATCGTAAAGTTTAGGTACTACTGTCAGGGCTACCATACAGTGAGTGAGCCAATGTAAGTCCATCATGCAATGTGGAAGCATGACACCGTGTGGGGACCATCATATTGTACAATATGGGTACTACAATGGTATCATCGAACAGTGGGGGGCTACTAAGGCCACATAATACAGTGTAAGGGATACTGTGGGGCCATGAGAAAATGTGGGGACTATATTGGAGGCATCATACAGTTTTCCGGGTATTATATTGTGCATAGGGGAGCTGTAGGGACATCATAATGTGAATAGGGATCTATGGGGACATCATACTGTATAGCGGAGCTGTGGGCCCATTATACTGTGTGCAGCAGAGCTTTGAGCCTATCACACTGTCTAGGGGAGCTGTGGGGACATCACACTTGTGTGGGCACCATACTGTTTATAAGAGAGCTTTAGAGACATTATATTGCCTATAGGGTGTCATGGTTAGGACATGGTTAATGTCCTGTCCTCACAGGGTTAACTTTTGCCGGCCTCTCTTTGGATCTGGGAGGGGTATTTATACTCACTCCAGACTAGCATTCTCTGTCAGCTATACTGTTATTCTGGCTGTGTCTGACCGACCCCCCCCTGGTGTGCGTGTATTCTGCATTGCTTGTTTGATTCCCGTGTATGACCCGGTCTGTTCCCTCTGTACTCCGTCTCTCGTTTTGGTATTATTGTCTTCTCCGGTTCTGACCTCCTGGCTTGGCTATTGTCACTCCGTTGCAGTTTGTCCCTATTGTACCGTCTATTGCCCGTTCTGGTTTTCTGACCTATTGCTACGTCCTGACAATTCGCTCTGTCTAACCCTTTGGTACTGTCCTGCTATCTCGTGCTTTGACCCGGCTTGATCTGGTTTCTGTCTATGCCCCTTGGTAACATTGTCCTGTAGTTACCTTTCTAGGAGTTTGCCTGCAGCTCCTAGCTCTGTGGAGCTTAGGCCACTCCCCCAGCAGTCACGTGATTAAGGTCCTGGAGCATGCATCGTCACCGCTGCTGCCCGCTCCACAGGTATCTTTGAGCACTGTTTTTGTACTCAGGACACACGCAATGGCTCAGTGAGCAAGTGCAGTGCAGTGTTCCTGACATAGGGGAGCTATGGGCACATCATACTGTATATAGGAGAGCTGTGTGACCACCATACTACGTATAGGTGAGCTGTGGGGACATCATACTGTGTATAGGGGAGCTGTGGACCCATCATACTGTGTATAGGGGAGCTGTGGACCCATCATACTGTGTATAGGGGAGCTGTGAGCCTGTCATACTGTGTATGGGGGAGCTGTGGGGACATCATACTGTGTATAGGGGAGCTGTTGGCCCATCATACTGTGTATAGGGGAGCTGTGGGGACATCATACTGTGTATAGGGGAGCTGTGGGATATCATACTGTGTATAGGGGAGCTATGGGACATCATACTGTGTATAGGGGAGCTGTGGGCCTGTCATACTGTGTATGGGGGAGCTGTGGGGACATCATACTGTGTATAGGGGAGCTGTGGGGACATCATACTGTGTATAGGGGAGCTGTTGGCCCATCATACTGTGTATAGGGGAGCTGTTGGCCCATCATACTGTGTATAGGGGAGCTGTGGGACATCATACTGTGTATAGGGGAGCTATGGGACATCATACTGTGTATAGGGGAGCTGTTGGCCCATCATACTGTGTATAGGGGAGCTGTTGGCCCATCATACTGTGTATAGGGAAGCTTTACTGAAATTATACTGTGTGTTTATGCGTGGGCATTACATGGTATATAGTGGTGCTGTTGGGACATTATACTGTGTATAGAGGAGCTGCAGGTCCATTATACTGTGTATAGAGGAGCTGTGAACCCATCATACTCTGAATAGGGGAGCTGTGAGGACATCATACTGTATATAAGGGAATTGTTGGGCCATCATCCTGTGTATAGGGGAGCTGTGGGGACATGACACTGTGTATAGGGGAGCTGTGGGGACCTGACACTGTGTGTAGTGGAGCTGTGGACCCATCATACTGTTTAGTGGAGCTGTGGACCCATCACACTGTGTATAGGGGAGCTGTTGGCCCATCATACTGTGTATAGGGGAGCTGTTGGCCGATCATACTGTGTATAGGGGAGTTGAGGAGTTTTGGGGACATCATACTGTGTATAGGAGAGCTGTGGACCCATCATAATGTGTGTAGGGGAGCTGTGAGTCCATCATACTGTGCAAAGGTGAGCTGTCGGCCCATCATACTGTGTATAGGGGAGCTGTCGGCCCATCATACTGTGTATAGGGGAGCTGTGGACCCATCATACTGTGTATAGGAGATCTGTGGGCACATCATACTGTGTATAGGGGAGCTGTGGGCCCATCATACTGTGTATAGGGGAGCTGTCGGCCCATCATACTGTGTATAGGGGAGCTGTCGGCCCATCATACTGTGTATAGGGGAGCTGTTGGCCCATCATACTGTGTATTGGGGAGCTGTGGGGACATCATACTGTGTATAGGAGAGCTGTGGGGACATCATACTGTGTATAGGGGAGCTGTTGGCCCATCATACTGTGTATAGGGGAGCTGTGGGGACATCATACTGTGTATAGAGGAGCTGTGGGGACATCATACTGTGTATAGGGGAGCTGTTGGCCCATCATACTGTGTATAGGGGAGCTGTGGGGACATCATACTGTGTATAGGGGAGCTGTGGGACATCATACTGTGTATAGGGGAGCTGTGGGGATATCATACTGTGTATAGGGAAGCTGTTGGCCCATCATACTGTGTATAAGGGAGCTGTGGGACATCATACTGTGTATAGGGGAGCTGTGAGCCTGTCATACTGTGTATGGGGGAGCTGTGGGGACATCATACTGTGTATAGGGGAGCTGTTGGCCCATCATACTGTGTATAGGGGAGCTGTGGGGACATCATACTGTGTATAGGGGAGCTGTGGGATATCATACTGTGTATAGGGGAGCTATGGGACATCATACTGTGTATAGGGGAGCTGTGGGCCTGTCATACTGTGTATGGGGGAGCTGTGGGGACATCATACTGTGTATAGGGGAGCTGTGGGGACATCATACTGTGTATAGGGGAGCTGTTGGCCCATCATACTGTGTATAGGGGAGCTGTTGGCCCATCATACTGTGTATAGGGGAGCTGTGGGACATCATACTGTGTATAGGGGAGCTATGGGACATCATACTGTGTATAGGGGAGCTGTTGGCCCATCATACTGTGTATAGGGGAGCTGTTGGCCCATCATACTGTGTATAGGGAAGCTTTACTGAAATTATACTGTGTGTTTATGCGTGGGCATTACATGGTATATAGTGGTGCTGTTGGGACATTATACTGTGTATAGAGGAGCTGCAGGTCCATTATACTGTGTATAGAGGAGCTGTGAACCCATCATACTCTGAATAGGGGAGCTGTGAGGACATCATACTGTATATAAGGGAATTGTTGGGCCATCATCCTGTGTATAGGGGAGCTGTGGGGACATGACACTGTGTATAGGGGAGCTGTGGGGACCTGACACTGTGTGTAGTGGAGCTGTGGACCCATCATACTGTTTAGTGGAGCTGTGGACCCATCACACTGTGTATAGGGGAGCTGTTGGCCCATCATACTGTGTATAGGGGAGCTGTTGGCCGATCATACTGTGTATAGGGGAGTTGAGGAGTTTTGGGGACATCATACTGTGTATAGGAGAGCTGTGGACCCATCATAATGTGTGTAGGGGAGCTGTGAGTCCATCATACTGTGCAAAGGTGAGCTGTCGGCCCATCATACTGTGTATAGGGGAGCTGTCGGCCCATCATACTGTGTATAGGGGAGCTGTGGACCCATCATACTGTGTATAGGAGATCTGTGGGCACATTATACTGTGTATAGGGGAGCTGTGGGCCCATCATACTGTGTATAGGGGAGCTGTCGGCCCATCATACTGTGTATAGGGGAGCTGTCGGCCCATCATACTGTGTATAGGGGAGCTGTGGACCCATCATACTGTGTATAGGAGATCTGTGGGCACATTATACTGTGTATAGGGGAGCTGTGGGTCCATCATACTGTGTATAGGGGAGCTGTGGGCACATTATACTGTGTATAGGGGAGCTGTGAGTCCATCAAACTGTGTATAGGGGAGCTGTGGGCCCATCATACTGTGTATAGGGGAGCTGTGGGTCCATCATACTGTGTATTGGTGGAGCTGTGGGCCCATCATACTGTGTATAGAGGAGCTGTGGGGACATCATACTGTGTATAGGGGAGCTGTGGGACATCATACCTTGTATAGGGGAGCTGTGGGCCCATCATACTGTGTATAGTGGAGCTGTGGGGATATTATACTGTGTATAGGGGAGCTGTGGGGACATCATACTGTGTATAGGGGAGCTGTTGGCCCATCATACTGTATATAGGAGAGCTGTGTGACCATCATACTACGTATAGGTGAGCTGTTGGCCCATCATACTGTGTATAGAGGAGCTGTGGGGATATCATACTGTGTATAGTGGAGCTGTGTGACCATCATACTTTGTATAGAGGAGCTGTGGGACCATCATACTGTGTATAGCGGAGCTGTGGGGACATAACACTGTGTATAGAGGAGCTGTTGGCCCATCATACTGTATATAGGAGAGCTGTGTGACCACCATACTGTGTATAGGGGAGCTGTGGACCCATCATACTGTGTATAGGGGAGCTGTTGGCCCATCATACTGTATATAGGAGAGCTGTGTGACCATCATACTTTGTATAGAGGAGCTGTGGGGACATCATACTGTGAATAGGGGAGCTGTAAGGACATCATACTGTGAATAGGGGAGCTGTGAGGACATCATACTGTGTATAGGGGAGCTGTGGGGACATGACAATGTGTGTAGCGGAGCTGTGGACCCATCACACTGTGTATAGGGGAGCTGTGGGGACATCATACTGTGTATAGGGGAGCTGTGAGGACATCATACTGTGTATAGGGGAGCTGTGGGGACATGACAATGTGTGTAGCGGAGCTGTGGACCCATCACACTGTGTATAGAGGAGCTGTGGGGACATCATACTGTGTATAAAGGAGTAGTGGGCACATTATACTGTGTATAGGGGAGCTGTGAGTCCATCAAACTGTGTATAGAGCAACAGTATGGATATCATACTGTCTATAGGGGAGGTATGGGGATAACGAGTAACAGTAAAAATGCGACCTAAAACTTAACATTTAATATATATGATTAATAGGTGGTCCCCTGTTGGGGTCCACATGTGAACTATATAGACAAAACAGAGTATTAAAAAGGCAAGAAGACAACACTCAAGTAGTGCGGAATCACTCAGAATAGGGTGAATCATGCACTGATTGTCATCACAGTCTATTCATTAATCTGTGTGAATGCGGAATCAGAACATAACAGATTGCTGAGAGCAGTTATCTCAATGCCCGTCACAGCATCATAAGGCATTCGACAGGAATGTGCAGGAGCAGAATAAATGCAGCCCTAGGCTGAATACAGCCATAGTCTGTAAGTCACACGGCCACAACAGGCTGTTATACAGTGGGGAAAAAAAGTATTTAGTCAGTCAGCAATAGTGCAAGTTCCACCACTTAAAAAGATGAGAGGCGTCTGTAATTTACATCATAGGTAGACCTCAACTATGGGAGACAAACTGAGAAAAAAAAATCCAGAAAATTACATTGTCTGTTTTTTTTTCATTTTATTTGCATATTATGGTGGAAAAAAAGTATTTGGTCAGAAACAAAATTTCATCTCAATACTTTGTGATATATTCTTTGTTGGCAATGACAGAGGTCAAACGTTTTCTGTAAGTCTTCACAAGGTTGCCACACACTGTTGTTGGTATGTTGGCCCATTCCTCCATGCAGATCTCCTCTAGAGCAGTGATGTTTTTGGCTTTTCGCTTGGCAACACGGACTTTCAACTCCCTCCAAAGGTTTTCTATAGGGTTGAGATCTGGAGACTGGCTAGGCCACTCCAGGACCTTGAAATGCTTCTTACGAAGCCACTCCTTCGTTGCCCTGGCGGTGTGCTTTGGATCATTGTCATGTTGAAAGACCCAGCCACGTTTCATCTTCAATGCCCTTGCTGATGGAAGGAGGTTTGCACTCAAAATCTCACGATACATGGCCCCATTCATTCTTTCATGTACCCGGATCAGTCGTCCTGGCCCCTTTGCAGAGAAACAGCCCCAAAGCATGATGTTTCCACCACCATGCTTTACAGTAGGTATGGTGTTTGATGGATGCAACTCAGTATTCTTTTTCCTCCAAACACGACAAGTTGTGTTTCTACCAAACAGTTCCAGTTTGGTTTCATCAGACCATAGGACATTCTCCCAAAACTCCTCTGGATCATCCAAATGCTCTCCAGCAAACTTCAGACGGGCCCGGACATGTACAGGCTTAAGCAGTGGGACACGTCTGGCACTGCAGGATCTGAGTCCATGGTGGCGTAGTGTGTTACTTATGGTAGGCCTTGTTACATTGGTCCCAGCTCTCTGCAGTTCATTCACTAGGTCCCCCCGCGTGGTTCTGGGATTTTTGCTCACCGTTCTTGTGATCATTCTGACCCCACGGGGTGGGATTTTGCGTGGAGCACCAGATCGAGGGAGATTATCAGTGGTCTTGTATGTCTTCCATTTTCTAATTATTGCTCCCACAGTTGATTTCTTCACTCCAAGCTGGTTGGCTATTGCAGATTCAGTCTTCCCAGCCTGGTGCAGGGCTACAATTTTGTTTCTGGTGTCCTTTGACAGCTCTTTGGTCTTCACCATAGTGGAGTTTGGAGTCAGACTGTTTGAGGGTGTGCACAGGTGTCTTTTTATACTGATAACAAGTTTAAACAGGTGCCATTACTACAGGTAATGAGTGGAGGAAAGAGGAGACTCTTAAAGAAGAAGTTACAGGTCTGTGAGAGCCAGAAATCTTGATTGCTTGTTTCTGACCAAATACTTATTTTCCACCATAATATGCAAATAAAATGAAAAAAAAAAACAGACAATGTGATTTTCTGGATTTTTTTTTCTCAGTTTGTCTCCCATAGTTGAGGTCTACCTATGATGTAAATTACAGACGCCTCTCATCTTTTTAAGTGGTGGAACTTGCACTATTGCTGACTGACTAAATACTTTTTTTCCCCACTGTATATAATAATGCCAATTGCCACAGAGCAAGAAAACTGCAGATGCCATGGTGGTGGCAGCATAAGGACACTATGAAGGAAGGATCTCACCAGGATTTAAGGCCGATCGCTCCAGTCTTTCCATCAGACACTTTGGAGCATATTGAGATTAAGTCCGGCTATAAATGTTCACCCTGTACCAGAGGCGTACCTATGGGTTTAGCTCTGAGGGGCGAAACATCTGAGTGGGCCCCTACCCAGGTAACCCTGATTACAACTATAGCGGCGCACCCTAATTGTCGGCATAGGGGAACCTCTGCTGATGACCATGGTATTACTGAAAATAAATCTCTATGAAAAAACAACACTGTTATTACCGCCATATGGTGCTAGATCCCACTACTGCAGAACATACAGGAGATTACACTACAGTTTTTAATAGTGACTTACTGCTGACATTCTTTCTGATGGAATCGTTCACTTTTCCCGTCTTTTCCATCTGGCCCAGACCGACACGACAACTTCTCCAGCCACGACTCAGCTGCAGAGATTACAACAAGACACATATGATGTCTCACTTTTCCAGCACTGTTCCCATCTATTCCATGCCCACACAACTTTCCTACTGATACTGCCACCTTTACAGTCACAAAACTTTGAGTGCCCCTATAACAATAGTGCTTCTTAAGTGCTCACTTAACATTTAATATGGTACCGAGTCCCTAAAATGTACAGCTCCCCTATACATAGTATGATGGGTCCACAGCTCCACTATACACAGTATATTTCCCCTACAGCTCCCCTAAATACAGTATGAGTGGCCCCCAGCTTCCATATATACAGTATTATGGGCCCACATGTTCCCGATACACAGTATGATGTCGCCACAGCTCCCCTATACACAGTATGATGTCCCCACAGCTCCCCTATACACAGTATGACAGGCCCACAGCTCCCCTATACAAAGTATGATGGGTCCACAGCTCCCCTATACACAGTATGATGGGCCCACAGCTCCCCTATACACAGTATGATGTCCCCACAGCTCCCCTATACACAGTATGACATGCCCACAGCTCCCCTATACACAGTATGATATTCCCACAGCTCCCCTATACACAGTATGATGTCCCCATAACTCCCCTATACACAATATGATGTCCCCACAGCTCCCCTATACACAGTATGATATCCCCACAGCTCCCCTATACACAGTATGATGTCCCCACAGCTCCCCTATACACAGTATGATGGGCCCACAGCTCCCCTATACACAGTATGATGTCCCCACAGCTCCCCTATACACAGTATGATGTCCCCACAGCTTCCCTATACACAGTATGATGGGCCCACAGCTCCCCTATACACAGTATGATATTCCCACAGCTCCCCTATACACAGTATGATGTCCCCATAACTCCCCTATACACAGTATGATGTCCCCACAGCTCCCCTATACACAGTATGATATCCCCACAGCTCCCCTATACACAGTATGATGTCCCCACAGCTTCCCTATACACAGTATGATGGGCCCACAGCTCCCCTATACACAGTATGATGTCCCCACAGCTCCCCTATACACAGTATGATGTCCCCACAGCTCCCCTATACACAGTATGATGTCCCCACAGCTCCCCTATACACAGTATGATGTCCCCACAGCTCCCCTATACACAGTATGATGTCCCCACAGCTCCCCTATACACAGTATGATATCCCCACAGCTCCCCTATACACAGTATGATGGTCACACAGCTCCCCTATACACAGTATGATGGGCCCACAGCTCCCCTATACACAGTATGATGTCCCCACAGCTCCCCTATACACAGTATGATGTTCTCAATCAACCCAAAAGACTCATAGATATCAAAGCTTAATATTTTTGGAAGTTGGTGTTTTTTTTTAGATTTGGCTATCTTAGGATGATATCTGTTTGTGTAGGTCACTATTAAGACCCCGTCACACACAGCGATCTCGCTAGTGAGATCGCTGTGTGTGACGGGGATCAGCGACCGGCCCCCCTGCCGGTTATCACTGATCGTGCTCGAGCGGCCTGGGCCGTTTTTCGATCACTGGTCTCCCACTGCCCAGCGCGCATCGCTGCGTGTGATAGCGAGAGACCAGCGATCAGCGTCGCTGGTCCTGATCGCTGGGGCTGTCTATGTGACAGCTCACCAGCGATCAGCCTAACGATGTCCCAGCGATCCCATCATGTCGGATCGTTGGTGGGATCGCTGGGACATCGTTTAGTGTAACAGGGGCTTTACTGTGCAGATTTATTAGGCAACTTAATAAAAACCAAATATATACCCATGTTACTTGTTTATTTTCACCAGGTAAACCAATATAACAACACAAAATTTAGAAATAAACATTTCTGACATTCAAAAACAAAACAAAAAAAAAATCAGTGACCAATATAGCTTTCACCTTTCTTTCCGATGACACTCACCTTCCTTCCATCCACAGATTCTGTCAGTTGCTTGATCTGTTTACGATCCACATTGCATGCCGCAGCCACCACAGCCTCCCAGACACTGTCCCCAGAGGTGTACTGTTTTCCCTCCCTGTTGATCTCACATGTTGATACCGACTTCTTCCTGGACCACTGCTTGAAGAAGGTGTCTTCCAGAAACTGGCACTAGGTCTGGGAGTTGAGCCTCACTCCATCCTCAACCCCAAAAGGTCCCACAAGTTCATCTTTGATGATAGCAGCCCATACCAGTACCCCACCTCCACCTTGCTGACGTCAGAGTCGGAGTGGAGCCCTCTGCCCTTTACTGATCCCGCCTCGGGCCCATCAAGAGTCGCTCTCATTTCATCAGTCCATAAAACCTTAGAAAAATCAGTCTTAAGATATTTCTTGGCCCAGTCTTAACGTTTTATCTTATGTTTCTTGTTGAAAGGTGGTCGTTTTCCAGCCTTCCTTACCTTGGCCATGTCCCTGAGTATGGCACACCTTGTGCTTTTTGTTACTCCAGTAACGTTGCAGCTCTGAAATATGGCAAAACTGGTGGCAAATGGCATCTTGGCAGCTTCACGCTTGATTTTCCTCAATTCATGGGCCGTTATTTTGCGCCTTTTTTTATCAGCACGCTTCTTGCGACCCTGTTGGATATTTGCCATGAAACGCTTGATTGTTCAGTGATCACGCTTCAAAAGTTTGGCAATTACAAGACTGCTGCATTCCTCTGCAAGACATCTCACAAATTTTGACTTTTCAGAGTCTGTCAAATCTCTGTTCTGACCCATTTTGCCAAAGGAAAGGAAGTTGCCTAATAATTCAGCACACCTTATATAGGGTGTTGATGTCATTAGACCACACCCCTCCTCATTACAGAGATGCAAATCATCTGATTTACATAATTGGCAGTTGGCTTTCAAGCCTATACAGCTTGCAGTAGGACAACATGTATAAAAAGGACGATGTGATGAAAAGACTCATTTTCCTAATAATTCTGCACACAGTGTACTGAGCGCAGGTGATTCCGCCTGTGTTCATTGAACCGCGTCGATTCTCCGAGTCCAATACATTGTACGGGTGACATTTATTATGCGGAGACTGAGCGTCTCCATGAGATAAATTGACATGCTGCGGTCTGGAAAGACGCGCCGCATGTCCGTCTCTGTGGGTGATCCGCGAGCGCCTCAGCATGCATAGTGGACATGGGATAGCCACCATGCTGTAACATCTGCACGCTGCGGGTTGGGTGGTGTGGATGTCCACAGTGTCCAACCCACAGCATTAACTGACCGTGGGAACGTACCCAGCTGGGACACTACAGCCGCCGCTGATAGACGCTGCCCAAACCCTGAGCGTCCTGTATCACCGGTCAGGAGAGGTTTAATAACTTTATCATAATAATAAGTCACTTACTGTTACATGCTGTGATTACTGTATGGGGGCTTATAATAAGACCCCGGCTGTAAGAATAATAAGCCCCCTATCCCCCCATCAGCCCCCAAACAGCAAGTAGTGCCAAACAGTAAGCACTAATAATAAGGCCCCCGCCTTGTGCTCCCGCCACCACCCATCAGTTCCCACCCTGCCCCCATCCTCTCACAGTCACCGCACAGAGATCATTACACGCCTGAATTTCATTATCATCATACATTGTGGCCGCCCTCAGATGAAGTTTGCAGGTAGTGTATAGAGGCCCCTGGCAATTGTTGATCCAACTGCTGCAGGCTAACCGCATGCCATGAGGTCAGACAGGCCCAGGCAGTGTCTGAGGTAACAAAAGGGTGAGCGCTAGGACTCAGAGGAGCCCCAGCCTGCATGACTCCGAGCACTGATAATAATAATAATCTGTATTTTTATATAGCGCTAACATATTCCGCAGCGCTTTACAGTTTGCACACATTATCATCACTGTCCCCGATGGGGCTCACAATCTAAATGATGGCGACTTCCTCTGCACATTAAGGTTCCGTCACACTTAGCGATGCACCAGCGATCCCGACCAGCGATATGGCGCGGTCAGGATCGCTGGTACATCGCTAAGTGGTCGCTAGTGAGCTGCCACACAGGCAGATCTCACCAGCGACATCGCAGGGGTCGGGGGTCGCTACTTACCTGTCAGACGAGGCGATCCTGACATCCTCCCGCCCGCGTCCACGCGTCGCTCATCGTCACAGCAGGAAGCTGACGACGAGAAATGGCCCAGGACGTTCTCGCGCGATCAGCAATAACCAGCGGGGGGAGCCGGTTGGAGGTAAGTATCAGACATACAGTTGTGGCCAAAAGTATTGACACCCCTGCCATTTTGTCAGATAATACTCAGTTTCTTCCTGAAAATGATTGCAAACACAAATTCTTTGGTATTATTATCTTCATTTAATTTGTCTTAAATGAAAAAACACACAAAGAATTGTCCTAAAGCCAAATTGGATATAATTCCACACCAAACATAAAAAAGAGGGTGGACAAAAGTATTGGCACTGTTCGGAAAATCATGTGATGCTTCTCTAATTTGTGTAATTAACAGCACCTGTAACTTACCTGTGGCACCTAACAGGTGTTGGCAATAACTAAATCACACTTGCAGCCAGTTGACATGGATTAAAGTTGACTCAACCTCTGTCCTGTGTCCTTGTGTGTACCACATTGAGCATGGAGAAAAGAAAGAAGAACAAAGAACTGTCTGAGGACTTGAAAAACCAAATTGTGAGGAAGCATGAGCAATCTCAAGGCTACAAGTCCATCTCCAAAGACCTGAATGTTCCTGTGTCTACCGTGCGCAGTGTCATCAAGAAGTTTAAAGCCCATGGCACTGTGCCTAACCTCCCTAGATGTGGACGGAAAAGAAAAATTGACAAGAGATTTCAACGCAAGATTGTGCGGATGTTGGATAAAGAACCTCGACTAACATCCAAACAAGTTCAAGCTGCCCTGCAGTCCGAGGGTACAACAGTGTCAACCCCTACTATCCGTCGGCGTCTGAATGAAAAGGGACTGTATGGTAGGAGACCCAGGAAGGCCCCATTTCTTACCCCGAGACATAAAAAAGCCAGGCTGGAGTTTGCCAAAACTTACCTTAAAAAGCCTAAAACGTTTTGGAAGAATGTTTTCTGGTCAGATGAGATGAAAGTAGAGCTTTTTGGGCAAAGGCATCAACATAGAGTTTACAGGAGAAAAAAGAGGCATTCAAAGAAAAGAACACGGTCCCTACAGTCAAACATGGCGGAGGTTCCCTGATGTTTTGGGATTGCTTTGCTGCCTCTGGCACTGGACTACTTGACAGTGTGCATGGCATTATGAAGTCTGAAGACTACCAACAAATATTGCAGCATAATGTAGGGCCCAGTGTGAGAAAGCTGGGTCTCCCTCAGAGATCATGGGTCTTCCAGCAGGACAATAACCCAAAACACACTTCAAAAAGCACTAGAAAATGGTTTGAGAGAAAGCACTGGAGACTTCTAAGGTGGCCAGCAATGAGTCCAGACCTGAATCCCATAGAACACCTGTGGAGAGATCTAAAAATGGCAGCTTGGAGAAGGCACCCTTCTAATATCAGGGACCTGGAGCAGTTTGCCAAAGAAGAATGGTCTAAAATTCCAGCAGAGCATTGTAAGAAACTCACTGATGGTTACCGGAAGCGGTTGGTCGCAGTTATTTTGGCTAAAGGTTGTGCAACCAAGTATTAGGCTGAGGGTGCCAATACTTTTGTCTGGCCCATTTTTGGAGTTTTGTGTGAAATGATCAATGTTTTGCTTTTTGCAATCATTTTCAGGAAGAAACCGAGTATTATCTGACAGAATTGCAGGGGTGTCAATTGGCCACAACTGTAGCGATATCACTAGCAATATTGCCGTAATGTCACAAAAACCAGTGATGTTACAGCGATATTGCTAGTGATATCGCTTAGTGTGACGGGCCCATTACACTGCACTGAGGACTGTGCCACTGTTCTAGCCAAATATTACAGCAACGGTATAGAACAGCATCGTATGGATGAATATCCGTGTACATGTGCTGTTAGAATAGTGGACAAATACGGATCCGTCGTTATATAACATGAGAGAGGGGTGTGGAGAACCACACAAATTACGACATACAGATCCAATTTATAAGCAAAAATCACTTTATTGAAAATAGGGACAGAACAGGAAAAATGGAGGAGCAAGTGCAGGGGACAATAAAGTGCAACAGCGCCTAAACCTGACAAGACCCGCACAATGTCAAGTTAAATAGATAACTGTGAATCCACAGCCATTTGTAAAATTGAATGAACAAGTGCCACCTCAATCTAGCTTCTATTAGTCTCCACATGCACGTGTAGGGACATGTAAAGAGACCATAATACTCATACTCAAGGGTGGAATGAATAGGGTCACATAAGATATAAACCATGGAGTTCACCCAATCTATGTGCCGATTGTAAATGGGTGTCACCTGTAAGAACAATAAGGCACCCAAATATATAATTGAACTGCACAGGGCCTTGAACATAAGAGGGTGACAAAATTATCACCACTCACAGACCTTGCTGTGATAATGTTCATTAAACATGGTACAATCAAAGCCATGTCCAGTATAAGTATATAGCTGCTAATGACCAGCAAAAACTCCCCCCGCTAACGAGAGTACAGTGAACTCTCGCAGCACAACCCCAGAGGGAGGAGGGTGGAGAGAAAAGAGAAGAGCAATGCTCAATAATTACCTGGGTGGGCACTGGTGCGATCTGGCAGATGGTGGCGCATCTCCCCGACGCGCGTTTCAGAGCGAGGCTCCTTCGTCAGGGGGGCGTGATGGTGAGGGAAGTGTGGAGCTAAAATAGCGCCGGACCGGAAGGCCGCTGACGCGTACCAGAAGTGACGCGTGCATCACCATAGCTACCCGGGATGCAAGGTGCACGCCGCGTCATGCAGTGGGAGGCGCCGGAAAGGTACTGGCGTCCACCCAATGCATAGAGACGCCGCGGTCACCATACACGCCCGGGGTATGGCGTGCACGCGTGCGTACCGGGACATGACAATGGCCATGTGAATTAGTGCCTCTGAAGGGGCCAAAATATAAAATACATATTGGGGATATTAACCCCATAGGTAACTCATAATAAGAAACCATAGCACTAATCATCAGTCTGATATTATATATACATAATAGACAGATATGAAAAAAGTCTTAGATAGCATATTACAAACAGGAAGCAATATAATACATACAAAATAAACAAAATATATCCAGAATATCACTAAATGGCATATTACAAGAAAGGGGGGGGAGAGCATATAATAATAAATATAGAGCAGACAAAACATCAAAACATTGTTGGATGACATCTTACAAAAATGACACATTGTTCTGATGATGCAGCTATGTCCCTTATGCAGCACACATATTTCACCTGAAATTAACCAGATAAGGCATGTGTGCTAAAACAGAGTGATACTAACAACTCATAACAGAGAGACTGATAGAAATACGCAAACCCCATCAGCCCCATAGGTTCCTACTACAGTAGAGGGACCATTACGAAAGACAAGTCCTTCACACAGGTTGAGAGGATAGTAAAAATGGTCTCTAGATATACATGTCTTCTGTATGATCCGTATTCCAAGAATATCCATGAGAACATTCAGAGATCTTCCACCCCAAGGAAAACAGAGGCAAGAAAATCACACCCAACAGGTCCAATAAGCGTGAAACATATATCTAAAAAAGAAAACAATACAAGTTAAATAATTAAAAACAATAACAGCTCTGCAGCACAAATGTCCACCGCAACATTTCCCCACGGAGGGAAAAGATGTCACAGAAATGGGACATACGCAAGTTTTCATTCAACCTATGTGGGGAAACCGTATTAAGGGCCCAAATCCACCGGGTCTCTTTCTGGGCAAGGCGTTGAGAAGTTCTCCCACCCCGTATCCCCAACTCCACCATGACGATACCTCTGACTTTCAGATCTTTACTGTTGCAATCATGAAAAATTTTGAAGTGTTTAGGAAGGGTTTTTAACAGATGTATATCTGTTTCATTAGCAGCGGCCTCTATGCCCAAAACATGTTCCCTGACCCTAATCTTGAGTTGTCGGGTAGTCAGCCAAACATAGATTAGGGAACAGGGACATGTGGCATAATAGACCACGTTGCGTGACGTACGCGTGATGGATTTCAATATTTTATAGACTTTGTTACCCGAAGAATCCACAAATGTATCCTCTCTCACCATGTTGACACATGCCACACAATGACCACAGGGGGCGCTGCCACCGCCCCTATTGCGAACGACATTATCCAGAAAGGTCCTAGGAGGGTCCCCAATATAGTGACTGCGCACCAGGTAGTCACCAAGATTTCTGGCCCTCCTGAACATGACTTGAGGTGTATCCGGTATAATTTTAGCAATAACTGGGTCTGTTTTTAAGATAGGCCACGATTTTTTTAGGATACTCCGCCTCTGCTCCGAACGGTTGTTAAAGTTAGTAATGAACCTTACAGCATCAGTCTTGGTGGGTTCATCCCTCATTTTATATAAAAGGGCATTTCTATCGCTATGTTTCGCACGTAGATATGCCCTTTTAATAGATCTGTTGCTGTAACCCCTCTCAGAGAAACGTGTCCTCATGTCCCTGGCCTGGTCCTCAAATTCCTCTCTTGTTGAGCAGATGCGTCGCAGTCGCAAAAACTGACCCACAGGTACTGATCGTACCATGTGTGGTGGATGTGAGGAGGATGCGTGTAAAAGCATATTCGTGGACGTCGGTTTTCTATAGATAGTTGTCTGAACCATCCCCTCCTTATCTCTGCTAATCAATATATCCAAAAACTCCACTTTGTGTTTATCAAATGTGGCAGTGAGATGTATGTTTCGACTGCCATTGTTTAAGTCCACAATAAACTTCTCTAGTGATCCATTGTCTCCCTGCCAGATCAATAGAATGTCATCTATGTAGCGTGTCCAGTGGAGGCCGCGCTCCACAGATGACAGTCGATCTGACATCAAGAGGTCCCTCTCCCACAGCCCCAGGAACAGGCTGGCATATGAAGGCGCATAGGCTGTCCCCTGGAGCTGCAGGAAGAAGGACCCCTTGAAAAGGAAGAAGTTATGGGTTAAGGCGAACTCCAAGACCTCTAGGACCAAGGACCTCAAAGCCGAAGAAATCCTGGACATGGATAGAAAGAATTCTGTGGCCCGTAGGCCATCCTCATGACGGATAATAGTATAAAATGATTCCACGTCCATAGTGCATAGGATCGTGTCATCATCTAGGGTGAGGCCATCGGTCTTACGTAAAAGTTGGTTTGTGTTCTTTAGATATGAGGGTAAATCCTCTACCAATGGTTGGAGTACCGAATCCAACCACTTGTTGACACATTCCAAATAGCCCCCCGTCCCAACACAATAGACCTCCCTGGGGGGTTTTGCATGTTCTTATGTGTCTTGGGGAGGAGCTAGAAAGTAGGAATGGTGGGCTCAACTACAAAAAGGGTTGACCATAATTGCTTGGTAATGATATTAGCCTCCATCCCCCTGGTGAGGATCACCCTGAGCTGAGAGCAATAGGCGGACAAGGGGTTGAATGTTAATTTCTTGTAACACGTGATGTTATTAAGTTGACGCATCCCTTCTGTGGCACCCCTGAGGCTCAGTCGCCACAGAGGTACTGCACCTTCTCCTAAGGTGTAGTGCCCCACCATCCAGGTAAGGTGGGAACTCCTTTCCATGCTCCAACACTCACACCCCACACACCAGGGTAGTTCTGCACAACCACATTGCGGCTCAGTGCTTAGAGAGTAGCAGAGCACCTTTGGTGGTTCCCTGCTTGGAACACTGGACGTGCTGGGAGGTGGGTGGAGTTAGAATACATAAAAGACTGGGAAGGTTTAGAATTAGGGGTCAGTCTGCGAAGGCAGTCCCTTAGGGGAGTCCATGAGGGAAGTCTGAGAAGGAAGCCACTTGGAAAGGAGTGGGGATCCCTGGAAGAAGGGATGGAGGAAGGAGTGCTGCAGCTGCCTCAGTGACCTGAGCCAACTGGCACGGGAAAGGAAGGAAGAAGGACACTGATCTGTAACCTAAGCATCCTTAAGAAAGAGAGAATAGTACAGAATGAAGGAGAATAGAACAGAGAGGACGTGGGTTGGAAGGAAGCACCCTGCCTATAGGTTCTAAGCGCAAGGCCGGGGCCTGGTCCCCGAGGTTGTATGGACACTTACGGTTCTGCAGCAGACACTGGTGGAGTAGGTGGCTGTAAATGCACTACTCCCATCTAAGACTTGGGGCACAACAGCATTTGGATAGAGAGCCGGGGCTCAGGAGAAGGGAGTCCCCGAAGCAGGCTACAGCTGTCTGCTGTACAAGGAGAGTTCTTGGGAACATCTGATGAGAGGAACTCCAGTGTAACTCAGTACTATGAGATCGTCACACTTTAAGGCGCTATAGAGGAGATGTTCAGAAAGGTACATGTTGGCGGAGTGTTGGAGGGGAGCCTACCATCTTGCCTGGAGGTTGACTGAGTCTCTGACCCAGAGGACATGGCTCGGAGGCGGGCACCTGTGTGCACTGCAGACTGTGAGTAAAGCTTTGGAACTACAGGCTTCGGTGTCCTCCATTCATTTTCGCACCTACACCCTCAGCACCACTACATCTGGGTACCAGCTCCTACACTGCCTGCGCTTCTCCATATCCATTACACCGGCACTGCCCTGGGGCTACAGCTCCACCTGTGGGGAGCTTCACCCTCTTGGCTGCAACACACCACCAGCCCCAGAGGATCTGCAAGCAGCGTCGGCTTAACACCTCACTTGCCGAACACCACAGGTGGCGACACAAACTATTCATTCAAACTAACTACAATACATATTTCCCCCATTACTTGGGCGCCCAGGGCCACGGACCGGGTCACGGCTGCTGTGACACATCCCGCTGACATGGGCCCGGTACCGAGTACCCCACAGCTCTGGGAGGGCGACCCACTTCCTTTTCATATAATTGTTTGGGCCATATTACGATGTTACCCCCCCTTGTCCGCCGGCTTAATCACAACATCAGGGAGGCCCTTCAAAAATGTCAAACGTCTCCTCTCCTCCCCAGACAGATTATCCTTCTGTATATAATGTGGTATATCCAGAAATTCGTTCGTCACTACCTTCTCAAAAAGGTCTATTGCACTGCAATTTGAGAGGGGGGGGAATTTCTTAGAGCGTAGCCTCAAAGAGGGAGGTATCTTACCGCCCTCGGGAGTTAAGTGTTCCTCAGAAAGATCTTCCAATATTCTCAATGCCGACTGCTCTTCCTCTGTAGGAAACAATTTATTCAAATTATCATCAAAGAAGAATGGCTTGAAAAGGAGAGATCTGGCAAAGATATTCAAGTCCATGATGGCTGTAAACCTATCAAAGCCCGCCACAGGTGAAAAAGATAAACCCTTGTGTAACAAGGTACAATCCGCTCCTGTAAGAACGTGACTACTAAGATTAATTACCTTGGTATCACTGCCAGGGCCCCCTGTGGGGCGAGTCTTCTTTTCTCTCTTGTAAGGATGATAATTATGGTTTCTCATTCTCCCGTAGTTTATACCAGACCGGGTAACAAACGAGGAGGCAGAGGCACCAGACTATGTAGTAAGGGATGATACCGAGGTGTTAGATACACTGCGATGCATGGATGGAACATGCGTCGTTGGATTTTTCCAATGGTATATATTTTTATTTTGATAGTCCTTTAGATCTCTGCTAAATTTAGAGGTCTGTGTCTCATTGATTTTTTTCACCTCATAAGCCTTCAATTGTTCAGCTGAGCAATTGGAACGCAATTCAGTCAACGTTTGATCTATATCTTTATCCAAACTGTTGATTGTTTCGGTATTCAGACCCACTAGTAGTTTCATAAAGGTGGTTGAGCATGTTCCACACGCATCCTCCCAACCAGACACAAAATCGGCATCATCAATGGGGAAGGTAGGTAGGACCCGAACCCGAAGAACCCTGGGTATCATGTTTTTCGCTATATATTTCTCACGGAAAATTCTGTTCCACCAGATCTTTGTTCTTTTCGTCAACATTGTTTGAACAGATTCAAATATGACATCATTCCTGTGAGCACCGGCCCTGATACCACTGGTCCCATCCTGTCCAAAGACTTCATCTACTTGTCCCAGCCAGGATTTCTCCCTAGCTTTGTAGTCCATGTCACCAAAGCAACACCCTGTGCATAACACAGAAAAATAGCATAATATTACAGCAACGGTATAAAACAGCATCGTATGGATGAAGATCCGTGTACATGTGCTGTTAGAATAGTGGACAAATACGGATCCGTCGTTATATAACATGAGAGAGGGGTTTGGAGAACCATTTTGCCAAAGGAAAGGAAGTTACCTAATAATTCAGCACACCTTATATAGGGTGTTGACGTCATTAGACCACACCCCTCCTCATTACAGAGATGCAAATCACCTGATTTACATAATTGGCAGTTGGCTTTCAAGCCTATACAGCTTGGAGTAGGACAACATGTATAAAAAGGACGATGTGATGAAAAGACTCATTTGCCTAATAATTCTGCACACAGTGTACTGAGCGCAGGTGATTCCGCCTGTGTTCATTGAACCGCGTCGATTCTCCGAGTCCAATACATTGTACGGGTGACATTTATTATGCGGAGACTGAGCGTCTCCATGAGATAAATTGACATGCTGCGGTCTGGAAAGACGCGCCGCATGTCCGTCTCTGTGGGTGATCCGCGAGCGCCTCAGCATGCATAGTGGACATGGGATAGCCACCATGCTGTAACATCTGCATGCTGCGGGTTGGGTGGTGTGGATGTGGATGTGCATTAACTGACCGTGGGAACGTACCCAGCTGGGACACTACAGCCGCCGCTGATAGACGCTGCCCAAACCCTGAGCGTCCTGTATCACCGGTCAGGAGAGGTTTAATAACTTTATCATAATAATAAGTCACTTACTGTTACATGCTGTGATTACTGTATGGGGGCTTATAATAAGACCCCGGCTGTAAGAATAATAATATCCCCCCATCAGCCCCCAAACAGCAAGTAGTGCCAAACAGTAAGCACTAATAATAAGGCCCCCGCCTTGTGCTCCCGCCACCACCCATCAGTTCCCACCCTGCCCCCATCCTCTCACAGTCACCGCACAGGGATCATTACACGCCTGAATTTCATTATCATCATACATTGTGGCCGCCCTCAGATGAAGTTTGCAGGTAGTGTATAGAGGCCCCTGGCAATTTTTGATCCAAGTGCTGCAGGCTAACCGCATGCCATGAGGTCAGACAGGCCCAGGCAGTGTCTGAGGTAACAAAAGGGTGAGCGCTAGGACTCAGAGGAGCCCCAGCCTGCATGACTCCGAGCACTGATGGCGAGTTCCTCTGCACATTACACTGCACTGAGGACTCTGCCACTGGTCTAGCCAGTGTTGCCGAGACTCAGGAAGATACGGGAGCAGGCAATTTTCCATGCTCACCCTCATTGCAGCCTTATGACAGAAGCTGCCATGGATCCGGGTGGGCCCCTTTACAGGACAGGCCTGGGGCGATGGCCCCCTCTACCCCCCTACTGCCCCGCTACTGCCCTGTACCTTCCTGACGCGTTTCTGCCTTCTCTTAGGCTCATCAGGGAAATAAAGAAACAAAAAGGTGAACATCCATTGAGAGTTCCTTTCAGGCCGCCTGTAATACGGTCAGGGGGAACGTAGTGAGTCTCCAAATGCGGGTGCTCCTGTGAGTTATTTAGCTGTGCACGCCGTAGATATCCACACAGATATGCGACACCCCATGTCCCGCTCGTGGTCCGCATGGTGGAACGCAGATGTCCACATGGGTATGCGACGCCCCATGTCCTACATGGTGGAACGCAGGCGTCAACACTGGTATGTTATGCCCCATGTCTCGCCCATGGTCTGCATGGTGGAACACAGACCTACCGATATGCGATGCCCCATGTTCTGCCTGTGGTCCGCATGGTGGAACGCAGACGTCCACACCGATATGTGACAACCCTTGTCCCGCCTGTGATCTGCATGGTGGAATGCATGCATCCACACCGATATGAGACGCCCCATGTTCTGCTGGTGGTCCGCATGGTGGAACGCAGATGTCCACACTGACATGAGACGCCCCATGTCCCACCCGTGGTCCTCATGGTGGAACGCAGACGTCCACACTGATATGTGGCGCCCCATGTCCCACCCGTGGTCCTCATGGTGGAACACAAGACGTCCACACCGGTATGCGACGCCCCATGTCCCGGCCATGTCCACATGGTGGAAGGCATGTGTCCACACCGGTATGCGATTCCCCTTGTCCCACTCGTGGTCTGCATGGTGGAGCACAGAAGGAATAATAATAGGACATCCATGACAATACAAGGAGCAAAGAGTAGATCTGGTTTTATACCCAAGGTAATGTGTGACTCATATATCATATAAAGATGATAAGACGCCTACAGTCAATGACATGCAGCCATAGTAGGGGCGTCAGACCACGGAGAAGAACATCCATAGTGTTCTTTACTAATCAGCAATCGGGTTTTACATCAGAACTTTATTTTGACAACGGGCAGATAACAATGCAACAATGGCATAGAAAGTCACGCATAGAGTTTAGGGTGGTCTATAGAGGGACATCCCAAGGGGCAAGACAAAGGATAACAGAATATGTAGGCATATAGGGGAAGAGTAAGGGGGCCATAGTGTATGGTTAAGTAATGTGAGCTAGTAGGCCCTATTAAAGAACTATACTGCTAGCTCTGCCTAAACAGCGGAGGTTGGCACCCTAAAATCTACGTCAGTGGTGCCCTCACTCGTCGACGGCTGTCCCTCACTAAATAACCCTATAAAGCCTTGTTCATTAACCGCTTCCCGACCGCCCACAGTAGATAAACGTTGGCGCTTGCTGGGCTTTGTGCAGCGCCGACGTTTATCTACTGTCGGCGGTTTTGTGCCCCCCTGGGACCCCCACATACCTTATAACGCGGGGATCCCGGTGCACAATGCATGCTGAGACCCCCGACGTCATCGAGACCTGATTGGTTCAGGTCCTGATGACGTCAGCGTCACAGCAGCCAATGAGAGCGCTCGCTGGGAAAGCTGCTTGTTTCCCGGCGATCTCACTCATTGTAACGCGACTTCTCCTCTGATCTCACGATGACAGATGAGGTGAAGCAGCGTTACTGTGTGACTAGATCGCTGCCTGGCACAGCTGTGCCAGGCAGCGATCTTGTCACACAGTAACGCTGCTTCTCCTCTGATCATCTGTCAGTGTGAGATCAGAGGAGAAGTGGCGTTACTATGAGTCAGATCGCAGGGCAGCAATCTTGTCACAAAAAGAAAAAAAAGTAAAGAAAAAAAAAGCAGGTACACAGGTTAGGGCTAGGGCTAGGGTTAGGGCTAGGGCTAGGGTTAGGGCTAGGGCTAGGGCTGGGATTAAGGTTATGGGTGTGTTGGTGTTAGGTTTGTGGTTAGGGCTATGATTAGGGTTAGGGGTGTGTTGGGGTTAGGGTTGGAATTAGAATTGGGGGTTTCCACTGTTTAGGTACATCAGGGGCTCTGTAAATGCAATATGAGGCCCGCAGAGCATTCCATCAAAGTCTGCATTTCAGAACGTCACTACTTCCCTTCCAAGCCCCACCGTGTGCCCAAACAGTAGTTTTCTCCCACATATGGGGTACCAGCGTACTCATGACAAATTGGACAACAACTCTTAGGGTCCAATTTCTCCTGTTACCCTTGTGAAAATAAAAATTGGAGGCTAAAAGATCATTTTTGTGGAAAAAAAATGATTTTTTTTATTTTCACAGGTCTACATTATAAACTTTAGTGAAACACTTGGGGATTCAAAGTGCTCACCACACATCTAGATAAGTCCCTTGGGGGGTCTAATTTCCAAAATGGGGTCACTTGTGGGGGGTTTCCACTGATTAGGTACATCAGGGGCTCTGCAAACGCGACATGACACCCGCAGACCATTCCATCAAGTCT
Source organism: Dendrobates tinctorius (assembly GCF_039654945.1). Classification (NCBI taxonomy): domain Eukaryota; kingdom Metazoa; phylum Chordata; class Amphibia; order Anura; family Dendrobatidae; genus Dendrobates; species Dendrobates tinctorius. The sequence continues at coordinate 12,778,168 of NW_027361998.1, read as the reverse complement.
GCATTCCAGAACATCACTACTTCCCTTCCGAGCCCCACCGTGTGCCCAAACAGTAGTTTTCTTCCACATATGGGGTACCAGTGTACTCAGAACAAATTGGACAACAACTTTTGGGGTCCAATTTCTCCTGTTACCCTTGCGAAAATAAGAAATTGGGGGCTAAAAGATCATTTTATGGAAAAAAAATGATTTTTTATTTTCATGGCTCTACGTTATAAACTTCTGTGAAGCACTTGGGGGTTCAAAGTGTTCACGACACATCTAGATAAGTTCTTTAAGGGGTCTAGTTTCCAAAATGGGGTCACTTGTGGGGGTTTTCCACTGTTTAGGTACATCAGGGGCTCTCCAAATGCGACATGGCATCCGATCTCAATTCCAGCCAATTCTGCATTGAAAAAGTCAAACGGCACTCCTTCTGTTCTGAGCTCTGCCGTGTGCTCAAACAGTGGTTTAGCCCCACATACGGGGTATTGGCGTATTCGGGAGAAATTGCACAAACAATTTTGTGGTTCATTTTCTCTTTTTACACTTGTGAAAATAAAAAAAAATGGTTCTGAAGTAAAATGTTTGTGAAAAAAAGTTAAATGTTTATTTTTTCCTTCCATATTCCATTCATTCATGTGAAGCACCTGAAGGGTTAATAAACTTCTTGAATGTGGTTTTGAGTACATTGAGAGGTGCAGTTTTTAGAATGGTGTCACTTTTGGGTATTTTCGGTCATATTGACCCCCCAAACTCACTTCAAATGTGAGGTGGTCCCTAAAAAAAATAGTGTTGCAAATTTTGTTGTAAAAATGAGAAATCGCTGGTCAACTTTTAACCCTTATAACTTCCTAAAAAAAAAATTATGTTTCCAAAATTGTGCAGATGTAAAGTAGACATGTGGGAAATGTTAGGTATTAACTATTTTGCGCGATATCACTCTCTGATTTAAGGGCATAAAAATTAAAAGTTTGAAAATTGCAACATTTTCTAAATTTTCGCCAAATTTTGATTTTTTTAACAAATAAGCGCAGATCATATCTAAGAAATTTTACCACCATCATGAAGTACAATATGTCATGAGAAAACAATGTCAGAATCAGCAGGATCCGTTGAAGCGTTCTAGAGTTATGACCTCATAAAGTGACACTGGTCAGAATTGAAGAAATTGGCCCGGTCACGAAGGCAAAAACAGGCTCGGGTGCGAAGGGGTTAAGGCACCAAGGAGTTATAGTTATAGGCCTCACTTTTTAAAAAAAAAAGTACAGTGGGGGAAATAAGTATTGGATCCTTTGCTGATTTTGTTAGTTTGCCCACTGACAGAGACATGAACAGTCTATAATTCTAAGGGTAGGTTAATTTTAACTTTTAATTTTAATCGAGAGATAGAATATCAAAAATAAAATCCAAAAAATCACATTGTATAAATTATATAAATGTATTTGCATTTGTGAGAAATAAGTATTTGATCCCGTACCAACCATTACGAGTTTCTGGCTCCTACAGACCAGTTAGACGCTCCTAATCAAATCTTTACCTGCATTAGAGACAGCTGTCTTACATAGTCACCTTTATAAAAGACTCCTGTCCACAGACTCAATTACTCTGTCAGACACTAACCTCTACAACATGGGCAAGACCAAAGAGCTTTATAAGAATGTCAGGGACAAGAGCATAGACCTGTACAAAGCTGGAATGGGCTACAAAACCATAATTAAGATGCTGGGCAAGAAGGAGACAACTGATGGTACAATAGTAAGAAAATGGAAGAAACACAAAATGACTGTCAATCGACATCGATCTGGGGCACCGTGCAAAATCTCACCTCGCAGGGTAGCCTTGATCATGAGAAGGTGAGAGATCAAACTTAAACTATACAGGGGGGGAACTTGCTATTGATCTCAAGGCAGCTGGGACCACAGTCATCAAGAAAACCATTACGCCATAAAGGTTTACAATCCTGAAGTGCTCGCATTGTCCCCCTGATCAAGAAGGCACACGTGCAGGTCCGTCTGAAGTTTGCCAATGAACACCTGGATGATTCTGTGAGTGATTGGGAGAAGGTGCTGTGGTCAGATGAGACAAAAATTGAGCTCTTTGGCGTTAACTCAACTCAACAGGTTTGGAGGAAGAGAAATGCTGCCTATGACCCAAAGAACACCATCCCCACTGTCAAGTATGGAGGTGGAAACAATATGCTTTAGGGGTGTTTCTCTGCTAAGAGCACATGACTTGTTCAACGAATCAATGGGAGAATGGATGGAGCCATGCACCGTAAAATCCTGAGTGACAACCTCCTTCCCTCCGCCAGGACATAAAAAATGGGTCGTGGCTGGGTCTTCCAGCAAGACAATGACCCAAAATATACAGCTAAGGCAACAAAGGAATGGCTCAAAAAGAAGCACATTAAGGTCATGGAGTGGCCTAGCCAGTCTCCAGACCTTAATCCCATAGAACACTTATGGAGGGAGATGAAGCTCCGAGTTGCCCAGCGACAGCCTCAAAATCTTCATGATTTAGAGATGATCTGCAAAGAGGAGTGGACCAAAATTCCTCCTGACATGTGCGCAAACCTCATCATCAACTACAAAACACGTCTGACTGCTGTGCTTGCCAACAAGAGTTTTGACACCAAGTATTAAGTCTTGTTTGCCAGAGGGATCAAATACTTATTTCTCACTGCAAAATGCAAATAAATCTATATAATTTATACAATGTGATTTTCTGGATTTTATTTTTGATATTCTATCTCCCAATGTTAAAATTAACCGACCCTTAAAATTATAGACTGTTCATGTCTTTGTCAGTGGGCAAACTTACAAAATCAGCAAGGGATCAAATAATTATTTCCCCCACTGTATGTAGATCAGTACAGTTTCTCCATATCCTTAAAAACTGTGCCCTGGGGGTGTCTCTCTTCTGCGCAAACGGATGGATACTCTCCTATCTAAGAAGTGAATTTGAAGTGGTGGGTTTTCTGTATGTTATTGTAATCAGAGAACCCTCTGGTGTTTTTTCAAATAGAATATCTAGAAAGGGTAATGTTGTGGTGTCTGTTTCAAAAGTAAAAGACAATCATATCTCATTAATATTCAGGACCCTCATGAAATTTCCAAAGGTACCCTTGTCACCTTTCCATATTACAAATACATCATCGATGTATCTAAGCCATAGGGTGACATTCTCACTGTCCGCGACTGGCCTGTTTCCAAAGACTATGGCCTCCTCCCACCAGCCCAGGAGCAAGTTTGCATATGAGGGAGCCATATGACTGCCCATAGCTGTACCCCTGAGCTGGTGGAAGTACTTTCCATCAAAATACATTTTTAGTCAAGAAAAAATCCAGGGCTTCCAAACTAAACTGGTTTTGTGCATGGTATTGACAACCACCGCTTTTAAGGAAGCATTCTACTGCCTTCAGACCTTAATGGTCCACATCTAACTGGACAAAATCGTCTCAGGTTCCAGGGTTAGTCCTACTTTACCCAGAAGATCAGAGATATCTCTAGTGAAAGAATTGAGGGCTGTGACAAATGGCTTCAAAATTCTATCAAGATAATTCCCCACATTTTGGATTAGTCTATTGACCCCAGACATGATCTGCCTCCGTTTTAGGTGGTACCATGCCATTATGGATTTTTGGAAGGCAGTTGAAAGTTGCTGTGACCGGATATTTCAGCAAGAGGAAGTCAAATTCCTTTTTATCAATAACAGTTGCACTAAGACCCTTATTGTTTATGGATGAGGGATCACATTGTACTGGTGACATATTAGTACTTTTCTACTTCAGTTCTGTAAATACGCCCTCACCCACAGAATTTGGGTTAATATCTGAGAGGCTATACAGCAATCTCATATCCAATAGAGTAGAATCTGAGATACCTAGATCCTCACTGACTTTTTGCCCCCCCCCTCACAAAATGATTCCGCCACTTTAATTTTCGGGAAAAAAGATTAACATCTTTGATTATCTCAAATCTGTCAAAATCAGTAGAGGGGACGGACAAAAGTCAGACCTTTACCGAGAACACACGCTTCTTCCATATTGAGAGTTCTGGAAGCAAGATTCAAGACCTGTGTGGCTCTATATGTAGGTGGGATTCAGATGGTTTCTCATGGGGTAATCTTTGTCTAAAAAAGGTCAGATGATTTTAGTTTGTCTTTCAGACAGGTCTGTCTTACTGTATATAAGGGAGCTCTGGGCTCATTATATTGTGCAAAGGGGAGCTGTGGGGATATTATACTGTATATAAGGGAGCTGTGACGACATTATACTCTGTATAGGGGAGATGTGGGCCGATCATAATGTATACAAGGGATCTGTGAGCCCATCATACTGTGTATATGGGAGCTGTCGGCCCATCATACTGTGTATAGGGGAGCTGTGGGACCATCATACTGTGTATAGGGGAGCTGTGGACCCATCATACTGTGTATAGGGGAGCTGTGGGCCCATCATACTGTGTATAGGGGAGCTGTGGGCCCATCATACTGTGTATAGGGGAGCTGTGGGCCCATCATACTGTGTATAGGGGAGCTGTGGGCCCATCATACTGTGTATAGGGGAGCTGTGGGCCTATCATACTGTGTATAGGGGAGCTGTGGGCCCATCATACTGTGTATAAGGGAGCTGTGGGCCCATCATACTGTGTATAGGGGAGCTGTGGGCCCATCATACTGTGTATAGGGGAGCTGTGGGCACATCATACTGTGTATAGGGGAGCTGTGGGCCCATCATACTGTGTATAGGGAAGCTGTGTGCCTGTCATATGGTATAGATGGGAGCTGTGGGGATATAATACAGTGCACAGGGGAGTTGCTAGGAATTCATAGTATAGGGGAGTTGTGGGCCCATCATACTGTATAAAAGCAAGTTGTGGGCCCATCATACTGAGTATATAGGGGAACTGTTGGCCCATCATACTATGTATAATGGAGCTGTGGGCCCATAATACTGTGTATAGAGGAGCTGTGGGGATATCATACTGTTTATAAAGAAGCTGCTCGCCAATCATACTGTATATAGGGGAACTGTGGACCCATCATACTGTGTATAGGTGAGCTGCGGGCCCATAATACTGTGTAAAGCGTAGCTGTGGAGATATCAGACTGTTTATTAAGAATTTATTATACCAGGAAAGATCTTTGAACAAATTATTAAACAACATGTATGTCAGTACCTGGATAAGAATGAAGTGATTAAACAGAGTCAGCATGGGTTTGTAACTAATAAGTCATGTCAGACTAACTTAATTTCCTTCTATGACGGAATCACTGATTGGGTGGATCAAGGAAATGCTGTAGATATAGTATATCTTGACTTCAGCAAAGCATTTGACAAAGTCTCTCATACAATCCTTATTGAAAAAATGACTAAGTATGGAATGGACAAGGCAACTGTTAGGTGGATTCATAACTGGCTTAGTGATCGGACCCAAAGAGTGGTCGTAAATGGCTGCACATCCAGTTATAATAATATAATAATAAATGTTATTTTTATAGCGCCGACATATTCCGCAGCACTTTACATTTCAGAGGGGATTTGTACAGACAATAGACATTACAGCATAACAATAATCACATACAGTAGATTATAACAAATACCAAGAGGAGTGAGGGCCCTGCTCGCAAGCTTACAGTCTATGAAGAAAGAGGTAGACACGAAAGGTGGGTGGTAACAGTTGCCCTGATTGTATGGACCAGCCATAATGTTAAGTGTGTAACACTACAGACACAGAGGGCTAATAGATGCATAAAGAATGTGGGAACATGATGCGGGGAACCTGGTTATGGTAAAACTTTTGGCTCTGCCACACAGGGATAGATTAGGTTAATGTGTTGAGGCGGTAGGCCAGTCTGAATAAATGCGTTTTCAGGGCACGCTTAAAATTGTGGGGATTGGGGACTAATCGTATTGACCTGGGAAGTGCATTCCAAAGAATTGGCGCAGCACGTGTAAAGTCTTGGAGACGGGAGTGGGAGGTTCTGACTATTGAGGATGCTAACCTCAGGTCATCAGCAGAACGGAGGGCGCGGGTAGGGTGGTATAATGACATACTGGTATATCCAGTTGGAAGAATGTCTCAAGTGGGGTACCACAGGGCTCTGTCCTGGGCCCTGTATTGTTCAACATCTTTATCAACGATTTAGATGAAGGAATTGAGGGTAAACTGATTAAATTTGCTGATGACACAAAGCGAGGAGGGATAGCTAATACTAGAGAAGAGAGAGAGAGGATTCAAAAAGATTTAAATAAACTGGAGAAGTGGGCAGCAACTAACAAAATGGTTTTTAACAGGGAGAAATGCAAAGTACTACATCTGGGCAATAAAAATGAAAAAAGCATATACAGAATGGGAGGAATAGGGCTAAGTGACAGCACATGTGAAAAAGACTTGGGTATACTAATAGATCACAGACTGAATATGAGTCAACAGTGTGATGCAGCAGCAAAAAAGGCAAATGCAATTCTAGGATGTATTAACAGAAGCATACAGTCTAGATCACGTGAAGTCATTATTTCCCTCTACTCCTCTTTGGTCAGACCTCATCTGGAATATTGTGTCCAGTTTTGGGCACCACATTTTAAAAAAGACGTCAACAAACTGGAGCAAGTTCAGAAAAGAGCGACCAGAATGGTGACCGGTCTGCAAACCCTGTGTTATGAGGAAAGGTTGCAGGATTTGGGAATGTTTAGTTTGCAAAAGAGAAGACTGAGAGGAGACTTAATAGCTGTCTACAAATATCTAAAGGGCTGTCACATTGTAGAAGGATCAACTTTATTCTCATTTGCACAAGGAAAGACTAGAAGTAATGGGATGAAACTGAATGGGAGGAGACACAGATTAGATATTAGAAAAAACTTTTTGACAGTTAGAGTGATCAATGAATGGAACAGGCTGCCACGAGAAGTGGTGAGTTCTCCTTCAATGGAAGTCTTCAAACAGAGGCTGGACAGACATCTGACTGGGATGATTTAGCGAATCCTGCTTTGAGCAGGGGGTTGGACCAGATGGCCCAGGAGGTCCCTTCCAACTCTACGATTCTATGATTCTATGATTCTAAGCTGTGCACCAATCATACTGTGTACAGGGGAGCTGTGGGGATATCATGCTGTATATAGAGGAACTGTGGGCTCATCATGTTGTTTATTGTGGACCTGTCATACTTTATAGATGGGAGCTGTGCGGATATCATACAGTGTATAGGGGAATTGTAAGGATATCATACTTTGTATAGGGGAGCTGTGGGCCCATCATACTGTGTAAAGGGAATGTGGAGATACTATGAGTGCTCTCGTCCGCTGGCCTGGTTGCTTTTAGCAAGACTGTATGGACCAGGGCTCATACCATTGAACGCCCGCTCTCTCACCGTGGGCATAACACTATAGGGTGAGGGTAAAGGGGGTTTTACACATAGCGATATCGCTAGCGATATCGCTATAACGTCACCGATTTTGTGACGTTATAGTGATATTGCTAGCGATATCGCTATGTGTGATACTTACCTCCGACCGGCTCCCCCGCTGTCCATCGCTGATCGCGCGAGAATGTCCGGCTCCATTTCTCGTCGTCTGCTTCCTGCTGGCGCCGACGAGCGACGCGTGGAGGCGGGCGGGAGGACGTCAAGATCGCTGTGTGTGAAAGGTGAGTATCGTGCGCTGCATCGCTGCTGCATCGCTGTGAGATCTTCCTGTGTGGCAGCTCACTAGCGATCATTTAGCGATGCACCAGCTATCCTGACCGGATCGGATCGCTGGTGCATCGCTAAATGTAAAGGGGCCTTAAAACAGTGTTGCAATAATGTATTGAACCACCAACACATAATAGCATACAGAACAGTCCCAGCAAACACCCAAGATGGTGCAAATTACGGAGTCGCACCCTGCCGCTGACTCATGGCTTTCTCCAAACGTATCCATGGGTCAGCGATGGTCATATGCGGCAGCTCTGTATTACTTCAGTTGGAGTGATGATGCCATGACTTCTGTAATGAAGAGTCTCTCTGAACACAGGCAGATCCTCCTTTTTATAGGTCACTTCTCATTCAGTTATTCCACCACAGGCTTGGGGAAGGTGGAAGGAGGCCATCCCTCACTGCTGGAGTGTTCAAACAACATACATATTGTCCTTCATATTTTCAGAGCACTAATGGGTCACATCAACATATTAACAAACATTCAAACATTGTACCTTTGTTTCCCAAAGATAGTAGAACAATGCTCGGACAGATACAATAGCTAATCAGCAAACAGTCAACAAATGGCAGCCAGTGAACATTAATTTAGTGACTTAGTGACATTAAAGGCCAACAGTCATTCTCACATGAACTCTAGCTTATGTCCCTGGGCCTACTGAAATAATATGTCTGGAAAATTCAGATTAAATGCGATGTCACCACAGGTGAGTTGTGGGCTCATCATATTGTGTATAGGGAAGATGTGGTCTCATCATACTGTGTATATTACCGCCATGTCAGCTTGCACTCCCCGCAATCCGGTTTCCCGACAGGCTGCTGGGACCGGGGCATGTAGCGCTGTCACTGTACCGCCAGCCTTGCAGTCTCCTCAGGTCCCCTGCTGTCCAAACATGCGCACCCTTAGGACTCGGCCGCACACTTGCCGGGGGTCCTAGGCTTCTGCCGGAATGCTGACCCGGAAGTGATCTTGCATGGCGCCCAGGGTCAGGTATATCAGGCGGCTTCGGCTGTTCCTCGGCGCCTGATTATTTCCTGCACTTGCCCTATGTCGGTGCTCTCTCAGGTCCCTGTATGCCTCCAGTGCGTGCCCTGCTCTGCACTGTCCCTGTATGCTTCTAGTGTGTGCTCTGCTCTGTCCCTGTACACTTGCAATGCGTACTCTACTCTGCTTTGTCCCTGTACGCTTCCAGTGGGTGCTCTGCTCTGTCCCTGTATGCTTCCAGTGCGTGCCCTGCTCTGCTCTGTCCCAGTACGCTTCTAGTATGTTCTCTGCTCTGCTCTGTCCCTGTACGCTTCTAGTATGTGCTCTGCTCTGCTCTGTCCCTGTACGCTTCTAGTGTGTGCTCTGTCCCAGTACGCTTCTAGTGCGTGTTCTGCTCTGCTCTGTCCCTGTAAGCTTCCAGTGCATGCGCTGCTCTGTCCCTGTGTCATGATCCCAGTGCAGGTTTTGACCTGCACATCAGGGGTTAATGTCTGGAGCACAGTGCAGGCTTTGACCTGCACGCCTGGGGTTAATTATTGTGGCCTCTCTTTGGGTCAGGGAGAGCTTCTTATACCCCTGAGAAACGCCCATCCCCGTCAGTTATACTTTTACCTTTGGCCGAGTGTGTTGACCCTTGTGTGCCTGTGCCTGTTCATTGTCTTATAGCTTGCTTACATGGTTCTGACCCGGTTCTGTTCCCCGTTGTCAGTTTGCCTGTTGATTCTGTACTGTGCTATCCTCTCTGTGTATGACTCATTGACTGTGACCTGACTACTCTCTGCTCGCCCCTCTTGTACTTTGCAGCTATCTCTGTGTATGACTCATTGGCTACGTCCTGACTATCCTTCCTGTCTAATCCTCTGGTTTTGTCGTGCTATCTCGTGCTTTGACCCCGGCTTGATCAGTTTTGGTCCCTGTCTATGCCCCTTGGTAACTTTGTCCCGTAGTTACCCTGCTAGGAGTTCTTTTGCAGCTCCTAGCTCTCTGAGGTTTAGGCCATGCCCCCAGCAGTCACGTGCTTCAGGTCCTGCTGTTCTGAAGCACGCACCTTCTCTGCTGCCCGCTCCACAGGTATCTCTGAGCACAGTTTGTTTTACTCAGGACACGCGCACTGGCTCAGTGAGCAAGTTTGGTGCGGTGTTCCTGACACCCTGTAGGCTTCCAGTGCATGCTCTGCTCTGCCCAGGATCCCGTGCCTTCTGGGTCAACTCTGCCTTGTCCTGGACCCCGTGACTCTCTGAGACTTCTCTGCTCTGTCTGGTTCTTGGGACACAGAAAAAGCACAGTATGACAAACGTGCATGAATACTCTGTTGTAAAATATATGTAACAATATGCAGCAAGTGCTGGTAAAAGATGATAACAAACACAGGGTACTTAGTTGATACGTTTTTTGCAAAAAATGTATACGAAGCCACTCCACCACGTCACGGTAACCCTTCTCGGAGCAGTCCTATCTAATGTATTTAAACCCTGATCATGTGAACAATACCTACATGAGCAGGGTTAAGAAAGGCGCTGCACGGTATGGGCACGCAGGGCAAAATGGCATTTTATGCACGTCCCACAAGAGAGAGGCGGGGATCTCCCGAAGCTTGCATAAGCAAGAAATCAATGAATTAAAAACACATGAGACGTGCACAAAATTGAACAGGTCAGTAAGAAACTGTTCACACCACCCAAAGACTAAGACACAGAAAAAGCACACAGCATGACAAACGTGCAGGAATACTCTGTTGTAAAATGTATGTAACAGTAAGCAGCAAAGTGCTAGCAAAAGATGATAACAAACACAGGGTATTTAGTTGATACGCTTTTTAAAAAAAAAAGTACCCCAATTCTCCTTGCTATCTTCGAGCCACCCATCTGACACTAGCTATTGCGGTATACCTTCCTCCTAGGCCTGTCCCTAATGGTCCCTGTATAGGGGTCGGTTCCACCTGGCCAACTCGCCCAGGATCGGTCTGTACCGCGATTCCGTGGGTCCACTCCAGGATTCATAACAGAGAAATCAGACCATGGACCCCGCTGGTGCCTCGGCTGCTGTTTAGAAAGAGTTGGTGTACTTGCGGGAGAATCAGACGCGTATAATGTCTTTTGTGAAGACTATGGAGTCTCGGTTGTCCGCCTTACAGGCCTCTGACCCAGGGAATGCCTCCCAGCTCGCCAGTCTCCAACAGGAGCTTGCTCAGCAGCATGACACCCAGTCTCACAATTTAAGCTATATGGCTTCTGTGGATGACTGTTTGTCGGCTTCTGCACAAGGCCTGTCTCGTAATCCTGATCCCACTCCGCATCCTCCACTCCACTTTGGTAATCCCCCCGGTATAATGGCGATCCCAAGCTGTGCAGGGGTTTTTTGAATCAGTGCCGTCTACATTTTGAGTTATAGCCGCATCAATACCCCACCAATCGGGCTAAGCTTGCATTTGTGGTTTCAATCATTTATTCTTCTTATTATTTATTTATATAGCATCATTGATTCCATGGTGCTGTACATGAGAAGGGGTTACATACAAACTACAGATATCACAGGGTGTAGAGGGCGAAGCTCTGGCTTGGGTTAATCCTCTGTGGGAGCGGGATGACCCCATAACCTCTCAGCTGTCGACCTTTTTGGGGACCTTCAAAAGAGTGTTTGATGAACCAGGTCGCGTAGCTTCAGCCACTGAGTCCCTCTTTAAGCTCCACCAAGGCTCTCTCACCATCGGACAATATGCCATTCGTTTTCGTACTTTGTCCTCGGAACTGCGGTGCAATAACAAGGCGCTGGTCGGAGTGTTTGGTGAGGGTTGTTGGGCTGAATTAAGGACGAACTAGTGGGTCGGGATACCCCCCACCTCCTTTGAAGATCTCATTTCCCTGGCCACACGTATTGATTTACGCTTCCAGGAGCGTTCTCATGAGTCCGCTCGAGATAGAAGGTACTGTCGTCGAGTTCCTGCCACCAATAGGCCTCCCAGCCCACGGTCCTCGGCGTCCCCTTCTGTTCCCGCACCTGAACCTATGCAGGTAGATAGGGTCAAAGTGGCAGATCTACGGCGGAAAGAGAGGGTCACACAAGGGCTTTGTTTTTACTGTGGTAGTGCTTCACACTTACTCCGCTCTTGCCCCGTGGGGCCGGGAAACTCCTCCGCCTAGGTCAGGTAGGAGAGGCCCCCAAGGCATCTGTGACTCCTCTCTACCCTTAACCATGTCAGTCCAAATAATTTTTGAGAATAGGTGCTACTCTGAGTTGGCGTATGTGGATTCGGGCGCGGCAGGCAACTTCATAAGTCCAGAGGAAGTCAGTAAGCTTCAGATTCCGGTCAGAGTTCTAGAGGAACCCCGGCTGATTTCCTCTGTAGATGGAAGGCCTTTGCGAGAAACCATCGCTAAGGTTACGGAGGAGGTGGCGTTGCGAGTGGGAGCCCTGCATCGCGAGAAAATTGCGTTCTACGTCTTGCCCAATTTGTCCCACGCAATTCTTCTCGGGCTACCCTGGCTGAGGGCGCATTAACCTATCCTTGATTGGTGCTCGAAGAACGTTCTTCATTAGGGCCCGCAATGCCATGATCATTGCCTGTTATCGGTTCGTCTATTTGGAGAGTTTCGATCTGTCTCCGCCCCCCCGACGGATTACCAGCTGTTTATTGGCCCTTCGCGGAAGTCTTCGGCAAAAGAGAGGCGGAGAGTCTTCCTCCGCATCGGCCGAAAGACTTCCTGATTGACCTCATTCCTGGCTCCACTCCCCCCAGGGGTAGAATCTATCATCTATCCCCGGCAGAGACACGAGCCATGTCTGAGTATATTCAGGAGAATCTGGCCAAAGGCTTTATTCGAAAGTCTTATTCACCCACTGGCGCGGGATTCTTCTTTGTCAAAAAGAAAGACGGCTCACTTTGTCCTTGTATTGACTACAGAGGTCTTAATGAGGTTACCATCAAGAACAAGTACCTACTGCGGCTCATCCCCGAGCTCTTTGATCATCTGCGTGGAGCAAGAATCTTCACTAAGCTGGACCTTCACGGGGCCTACAACCTGGTCCGAATTTGCTCTGGGGATGAGTGGAAAACCGCATTTAACACCCAGGACGGCTATTACGAGTATTTAGTTATGCCAATCAGTCGCTGCAACGCTCTTACGGTTTTTCAAGAGTTGGTTAATGACATCTTCCGTGATCTGTCATATTCCTGCATGGTGGTTTACCTGGATGACATTCTAGTTTTCTCACCGGATCTGCCTATCCACAGAAGGAATGTTCGCCAGGTATTGCTGTGACTGCGAGAGAATCCGGTTTATGCCAAGTTTGAGAAGTGCATTTTTGAACAGACATCCTTGCCTTTCCTGGGTTACGTTATCTTCGACTCCGGTCTCATGATGGATCCTGAAAACGTGTCTGCCATATTCAACTGGCCAGAACCTCAGGGGATTAAGGCCATTCAACGCTTTCTCGGCTTCGCAAACTATTACCGACAGTTAATTTCTCATCCCTAACTAAGCCAGCCTTGCAGTCTCCTCAGGTCCCCCACTGTCCGCGCATGCGCACCCTTAGACCTCGGCTGCGCGCTTTCCAGGGGTCCTAGGCTTCTGCCGAAGTCCTGACCCAGAAGTGATCTTGCGCGGCGCCTGGGGTCAGGTATATCAGGCGGTTTTGGCCGTTCCTCTTCACCTGATTGTTTCCTGCACTTGCCCTATGCCGGTGCTCTCCCAGGTCCCTGTACGCCTCCAGTGCGTGCCCTGCTCTGTCCCTGTACGCTTCTATTGTGTGCTCTGCTCTACCCTGTCCCTGTACACTTCCAGTGCGTGCTCTGCTCTATCCCTGTACACTTACAGTGCGTGCTCTGCTCTGCTCTGTCCCTGTATGCTTCCAGTGCGTGCTCTGCTCTGCTCTGTCCCTGTATGCTGCCAGTGCGTGCTCTGCTCTGCTCTGTCCCTGTATGCTGCCAGTGCATGCTCTGCACTGCCCAGGATCCCGTGTCTTCGGTGTCAACTCTGCCTTGTCCCAGACCCCGTGACTCTCTGTGACTTCTCTGCTCCGTCTGGTTCTTGGTGAGTACCCCAATTCTCCTTGATATCTTTGAGCCGCCCCTCTGGCACTAGATATTGCGGTATACCTTCTTCCTAGGCCTGTCCCTAACCAACTCACCCGGGATCGGTCGGTCAATCCAGTGGGTCCACTCCAGGATTCATAACAGTGTATAGAGGAACATCATGCTGTGTATAGGGGAGCTGTGGGGACGTCATACTGTGTATAGGGGAGCTGTGGGGACATCATACTATGTATAGGGGAGCTGTGGGGACATCATACTGTGTATAGGTGAGCTGTGGACCCATCATACTGTGTATAGAGGAGCTGTGGGGATATCATACTGTGTATAGGGGAGCTGTGGGGACATCATACTGTGTATAGGGGAGCTGTGGGGACATCATACTGTGTATAGGGGAGCTGTGGGGACATCATACTGTGTATAGGGGAGCTGTGGACCCATCATACTGTGTATAGAGGAGCTGTGGGGACATCATACTGTGTATAGGGGAGCTGCGGGAATATCATACTGTGTATAGGGGAGCTGTGGGACATCATACTGTGTATAGGGGAGCTGTGGGCCTGTCGTACTGTGTATAGAGGAGCTGTGGGCACCACCGCCTGAGCTGCCGCCTCATCACCACCACAGCTGCTGCACCCCCACCTTCTGTCTCTTCCCCACTATCCCGTAGAATGTAAGTCCGCAAGGACAGGGTCCTCTCTCCTCTGCACCAGTCTGTCATTGTAAATTTGTTTAATGCTAACGTTTTAATTCGGGAGGAAGGTATACCGCAATAGCTAGTACCAGAGGGGCGCCTCGAAGATAGCGAGGAGAATTGGGGTACTTTTTTTTTGTAAAAAACGTATCAACTAAATACCCTGCGTTTGTTATCATCTTTTGCTAGCACTTGCTGCTTACTGTTACATATATTTTACAACAGAGTATTCCTGCACGTTTGAAATACTGTGTGTTTCTTCTGTGTATCAGTCTTTGGGTGGTGTGAACAGTTTCTTACTGACCTGTTCAATTTTGTGCACGTCTCATGTGTTTTTAATTCATTGATTTCTTGCTTATGCAAGCTTCGGGAGATCCCCGCCTCTCTCTTGTGGGACGTGCATAAAAAGCAATTTTGCCTAGCGTGCCCATACCGTGCAGCGCCTTTCTTAGGTTGGTTTCACACTAGAGTTTTTTAGCGCAGCGCATCGTGCGCGTACATGCGCATGCGTCCTGATCCCCTATCTTTAACATGGGGGCGTATGGTCTAGTGTTTGCACACGTTCGCATGCGTTTTCGTGCGCATGCGGTTTTTTGTGGTGTGCGCCCAGGCACGCTGGACGCAACCTGTTGCATTTTTGGTCCATCCGACCTGTCTCAAAAAAACGCATGTGCGAGTGCACACGGAATGTGGCAAAAAATCACATTACAGTCTATGGGAACGCAGACGTGTGCATGGACAAGCGCACGTCAGCGTTTAAAATCGCATGCATATTAAGAGTCGATATGGCTACAAACTGGTTAAAATGCATGCGCATAAAATAAGCAAACATGCAAAACGCTTGATGCGTTTTTTGTATGCGTTTGGACTGCGCACGCAGCGAAAAAAAACGCTAGTGTGAAACTAGCCTTAACCCTGCTCATGTAGGTACTGTTCACATGATCAGGTTTTAAATACATTAGATAGGACTGCTCCGTGATGGGTATACCATGACGTGGTGGAGTGGCTTAGTATACATTTTTTGCAAAAAACGTATCAACTATATACCCTGTGTTTGTTATCATCATTTGCTAGCACTTTGCTGCTTACTGTTACATATATTTTACAACAGCGTATTCATGCACTTTTGTCATGCTGGGTGCTTTTTCTGTGTCTTAGTCTTTGGGTGGTGTGAACAGTTTCATACTGACATGTTCAATTTTCTGCACGTCTCATGTGTTTTTAATTCATTGCTAACGTTATCTATAACTTTGTATGTAACCCCTTCTCATGTACAGCACCATGGAATTAATGGTGCTATATAAATAAATAATAACAATAATAGTATAGGGGAGCTGTGGGCCCATCATACATGGCTCCCAACCGTCCCGATTCTCGTGGGACAGTCCCGTTTTTGACATCCCAAACCCGCATCCCGGGGTAATTCCCTTACTGCAGCGGTCTAATCGCCTGTGCACAACAAGCAGCCCGTCCGGTGACTAATTATCCTAGGTGTAGTTCTCTGACTGACATGAGGGTAAGAGGGGCGCCGGAGAGCTGCGAGTTCCAAAGTGGAACTGAGAAAGTGGGATATACATACCGTAAATCCCCGCAGTTCTTGGAAGGCTGTTAGCAGTGGTGGGGGGCATCCAAAAGAACCCCCCTGCGATAAGTTGTTAGGGCAAGAGTAGTTTGCTGTATTTTTGTCACATGGTGCCAGTGGTGGGATAACTAAGATAAGCCCCCACTGTGCCTGTGATAGCCGTGTGTTGGCAGTGCGTCGCACTCCCCCGCCCGTTACATACTGGTGTCAGTGGTGGGATCGTCACGAAACAATCACTGACCTCAGGGAGACCAGTCAAAGAAAACACTGCGGCAGCCGGCAAAGGTGCTCAATCAGTGAAATCCTAGGTGCATATTCGTATTTCCCAGGGAGCACTGCACCTAGGATTTCACTGATTGAGCGCCTTTGCCGGCTGCCGCAGTGTTTTCTTTGACTGGTCTCCCTGAGGTCAGTGATTGTTTCGTGATGTTGGTCTACTAGGCATTGCTCCCACCTAGCCAGAATCCTACTCCACACTGATGAGGGGCAACACCCCGAAACAGCTGTCTGTGGATGGATACCTGGCCTTGGTATTTCCCTTGTCATATCTGTAAACTCGTAAAGAGCTGGATATTGACTTAAAAGGGCCACTTAATATGGTGGTAATGGTGGTTTCCGAAAGGAGCCACTCCTTGGCTGGGTCCTTCCCTGGAGCAAGATCTGGCTAGTCCCGTGTTTGAGACTCTTAAATGAGGCTCCACGGACTTTACTTGCATAGCGGTGGGATCGTGACATATTGGTGCCAGTGGTGGGATAACTAAGATAAGCCCCCACTGTGCCTGTGATAGCCGTGTGTCGGCAGTGCGTCGCATTCCCTCCGTCCGCTGACATACCCGTGTCAGCGGTGGGATCGTGACAGGAGGAGTCAGGGGTCACATGATCAGGAGCCTACGTGTCTGCTGTGCTGGTTGTCATGGTGCTGGATGGGGTAAGTTTCTGTGTGGGGTCAGGGGGGTTTACAGGGTGGATGTAGCAGAGCTGTGTGTGTTTGAGATGTACGGAGCGGAGCTGTGTGTGTACGAGGTGTGCGGAGCGGAGCCGCGCGTTTACGAGGTGTACGGAGCGGAGCCGCGTGTGTACGAGGTGTATGGAGCAGAACCGCGAGTGTACGAGGTGTACGGAGCAGAGCCACGTGTGTATGGAGCAGAGCCACGTGTGTATGGAGCAGAGCCACATGTGTACGGAGCAGAGCCGCGTGTGTACGAGGTGTACGGAGCGGAGCCATGTGTGTACGAGGTGTACGGAGCGGAGCTGCATGTGTACGAGGTGTAAGGAGTGGAGCCGCGTGTGTACGAGGTGTACGGAGCCACGTGTGTATGAGGTGTATGGAGTGGAGCCGCGTGTGTACGAGGTGTACGGAGCCACGTGTGTATGAGGTGTATGGAGTGGAGCCGCGAGTGTACAAGGTGTACGGAGCAGAGCCACGTGTGTATGGAGCGGAGTCACGTTTGTACGAGGTGTACGGAGCGGAGCCGCGTGTGTACGAGGTGTACGGAGCGGAGCCGTGTGTCTATGAGGTGTACGGAGCGGAGGCGCGTGTGTACGAGGTGTACAGAGCGGAGCCGCATGTACTAGGTGTACGGAGCGGAGCCGCGTGTGTACGAGGTGTACGGAGCGGAGCCGCGTGTGTATTGAGTGGAGCCATGTGTGTATGAGGTGCATGGAGCGGAGCAGTGTGTGTAAGAGGTGTACGGAGCGGAACTGCAAGTGTACGAGGTGTATGGAGCGGAGCCGCGCGTGTATGAGGTGTACAGAGCAGAGCCGCGCTTGTACGAGGTGTACAGAGTGGAGCCGTGTGTGTACAGAGCGGAGCCGCGTGTCTACGAGGTGTACTGAGCGGAGCTGCAAGTGTACGATGTGTACTGAGCGGAGCCGCAGGTGTACGGAGCGGAGCCGTGTGTACGAGGTGTACGGACCGGAGACGCGTGTGTACAAAGTGTAAGGAGCCACGTGTGTATGAGATACATAGCGGAGCCACGTGTGTACGGAGCATACGGAGCAGAGCCACGTGTGTACGAGGTGTATGGAGCGGAGCCACAGGTGTACGGAGCTGAGCCACGCGTGCATGAGGTGTACGGAGCAGAGTCGTGTGTATACTTGGTGTACGGAGCAGAGACGCGTGTGTATGGGGTATGCGGAGTGGAGCCATGTGTGTACGGAGTGAAGCCATATGTGTACGGGATGTATGGAGCGGAGCCAAGTGTGCATGAGGCATACAAAGCGGGCTTTTCCCAGGGACACAGGAGTACACGGCGGGGCCCCGAGGAGCACTTTAAAACTCGCACATGACGGTCCACCGGAAGTGATGTGCTGGAAGCTGACCGGAAATTAGGTAATTTCATGAGGAGATTGTGACGGAATGCTTTACATCCATCACCATGTCCTCCTCCGACAGCGCGGACAGCAGGATCGCCTTGGAATCGGGGATGCCGGCCATGTGAGCGGATCATGATAAGTCCTGCACTGGGAGGCTCAGGTGGGCACTACAATGGGAGCCGGGCTTCTATAGTATCTTTATAGAATCTTTATTTCTTTCTCTCTGTTTCTTTCTTTCTCTGTTCTTTCTTTCAATCTGTTTCTTTCTCATTATCTGTTCAGTCTTTCCCTCTCTTTTTCTTTCTCTGTTCTTTCTTTCTCTCTCTAATCTTTCTTTCCCCTCTTTCTTTCCTTTTTTCTTTTTCTTTCCTCTTTCTTTCTCTCTGTTTCTCTGTCTCTCGCTGTTCTTTCTTTCTTTCTCCTCTTTCTTGCTCTCTATATCTCTGTTCTTTCTTTCCCCTCTTTCTTTTTCTTTCTCTCTCTCTGTTCTTTCTTTCCCCTCTTTCTTTCTTTCTCTCTCTGTTCTTTCTTTCATTTTCTCTCTTTCTCTTTCTCTCTATTCTTTTTTCTGTCCCCTCTTTCTTTCTGTTCTTTCTTTCCCCTCTTTCTCTCTCTCTGTTCTTTCTTTTTTTTCTTTCCCCTCTTTCTTTCTTTCTTTCTGTTCTTTCTTTCCCCTTTCTTTCTCTCTGTTCTTTCTTCCCCCCTTTCTTTCTGTTTTTGTTAGGTGTTGGGTTCCTGCAGCTGCACAGCAGGAATCCAGAGCCATGCAGCCAGCGGTCTCCCAAGCCCCTCCGACCTCTCAGGGACCTGCACAGCAGTCTCAGCTATCCAGACGCCCTGCTCAGACCAGTTCTCTGGGTCTGGTTGCTGCTGCCACCTCTGGACCAGCAATACTAGCGCAGCCTGCTCTGCAGCAAGCCACTCCAGAGGCTAAGTCCTCTCGCCGCGCTACTGGGCATGCTCATGAGACGATCTCCCAGTGGAGATCGGGAGTCACGTGCTCAGGTCCTTCTCCTGATCTGATTGGTCCATCTCAGAGATCTGGAAGGTCCCGGAAGCGCACGGCTATAAAAGGCCCACATGGCCGCTCGGCCATGTGCTAGTATAGACTATTTGCTATCTGTATGAATGATGATGAATGCATGTGCCTGCAAATGACTCATTAAGATCTCCTCCCTCTGATATTACGTGTGTGGATAGGGACTTAGTCATAGAGTCAGCGCCAGTCAGTGGCGCGCCACAGGCCACAGTTCACATCTTACAGCACTAGCGTCCGACAGTGGGCCCTCTCTTGGGCATTGTCGTGTGGCGGCTGAGCCGGTCACCGCGCTGCAGTCAGCACTTATTGGCGTCCGCGGTAGCGACGACGCACGCACGGTAGGTCTAGACGGACATTGACCCTGAGTGTTAGGCCTAGTCCTGTGACCGTATACTGTGTGTGCACACCGCTGAGACCTGTGAGGTCAACAGGCTCGGCATTTATAATTATAACTTAGGCGTCTCTGTGAGGTTAACAGAGCTTGCCAGTGCACATCGGGTGACGTATAACCAGCGTGTGCTATACCACCATATAGCGCGTCTGCCATTATATAGCAGCAGTTTAACACCTCTGCACGGTGGACCCCGGGCGGTAAACGCACTTTCTGTTATTTAATATTTAGTGCATTCCGCCATCCCTAACAGTTTTTCTTTATCTTTCTCTCTCTGTTCTTTCTTTCCCCTCTTTATTTCTCTGTTCTTTCTTTCTCTCTTTCTGTTCTTTTTTTCTGTCCCCTCTTTCTTTCTCTCTGTTCTTTCTTTCTCTTTCTTTCTTTTTCTCTGTTCTTTCTCTCCTCTCTTTTTCTCTGTTCTTTCTTTCTTTCCTCTATTTTTCTGTTTTCTTTTTCTTTCCTCTCATTCTTTCTCTCTGTTCTTTCTTTCTTTCCTCTTTCTCTCTCTCTGTTCTTTCTTTCCCTCTCTTTCTTTCTCTCTCTGTTCTTTATTTCTTTCTAATCTTTCTTTTTTCTTTCTCTCTCTGTTCTTTCCCCTTTCTTTCTATTTCTGTCCCCTCTCTTTCTTTCTCTCTGTTCTTTCTCTACTTCTTTCTCTCTCTCTGTTCTTTCTTTCTTCCCCTCTTTCTTTCTCTCTCTGTTCTTTCTTTCCCCTCTTTCTTTCGCTCTCCCTCTGTTCTTTTTTTCTGTCCCCTCTTTCTCTCTGTTCTTTCTTTCCCCTTTTTTTCTCTCTCTGTTCTTTTCTTTCTTTCCCCTCTTTCTTTCTCTCTGTTCTTTCTTTCCCCTTTTTTCTCTCACTCTGTTCTTTCTTTCGCTCTCTGTTCTTTCTTTCCCCTCTTTCTTTCTCTCTGTTCTTCCTTTCTCTTTCTCTCTCTGTTCTTTCTTTCTATCTTTTCTCTCTCTGTTCTTTCTTTCCCCTCTTTCTTTCTTCCCTCTCTTTCTTTCTCTCTGTTCTTTTTTTCTGCCCCCTCTTTCTTTCTCTCTGTGTTCTTTCTTTCTTTTGTTTCTTTTTCTCTGTCCATTCTTTATTTCCCCTCTTTATTTTTCTCTGCTCTTTCTTTATTTCCCCTTTTTTCTTTCTCTCGCTGTTCTTTCTTTCCCCTCTTTCTTTCTCTCTGTTCTTTCTTCTCTCTGTTCTTTCCTCTCACTCTCCTTTCTTTCTCTCTCTGTTTTCTCTCTTTTCCTTACTACCAGTCAGTGTGCCCACAGTACCAGCCACTGTGCCCATAATGCCAGCCACTGTGCCCTCAGTACCAGTCAGTGTAATCAGCATTGCTAAATGGGTGCGGTTGGGCGTGGACATAGGTGTGATTAGTTGTGAAATGGGTGTGGTTGGGGGGCATGACCTAAAATTTGCAGCTGCGCGCGCCACAGCCTTTGACCCTCTTTCCCTTCTTCAAAAGTTGGGAGGTATGTATCATACTGTGTATATATTGAATGTATACCAGTCAGTTCACCTTTGAGACAGAGTCTATAACATCCATTACTACATATGGTCGTATAACCATCTTGTTTTTATGTGCAATCTGTTTTCAATATACGACAGTCTCTTTTGTGACCTTCAGCCGACACAGCCTTGCATTTTTGCACATGCCCCCATTGGAGGTTTATTCCCACTGCTGGTTTTTAATTATAATAATAATAATAATCTTTATTTATATAGCGCCAACATATTCCGCAGCGCTTTACAGTTTAACAGTTTCAAAACACAAGTCATAAGTAACAACGCTAACAATACAATAATTAAAGCAATTAAAGCAAAATAAGCCGCCCCTGCTCGTGAGAGCTTACAATCTACAATGAGGTGGGGGAGATACAGAGCACAGGTGTGTATTTACAATGGTGTATCTACAATGATGGTCCAGCCATCTTGAGGGAGTGAGGGATGGATGGAGATAGTGAATGGGCTACACACGCACACTTACACATAGAATGACTTTGATTAGTGAACATGATAGGCCGCTCTGAACAAATCTGTTTTGAGGGAGCGCCTGAAACTATGCAAATTGTGGATAGTCCTAATTTCTTGGGGTAGAGCATTCCAGAGGATTGGCGCAGCACGGGAGAAGTCTTGGAGTCAGGAGTGGGAGGTACGGATTAGTGCAGAGGTTAGTCGAAAGTCGTTTGCAGAGCGCAACGCGTGGCTATCCCGATAGACAGAAATGAGGGAGGAGATGTAGGGGGGTGCAGCACTGTGGAGAGCTTTGTGGGTGAGAACAAGTACTTTGAATTGGATCCTATAATGAATGGGCAGCCAGTGTAAGGACTGGCGAAGAGCGGACGCGTCCGATGACCGATTAGTCAGATAGATGACCCTGGCTGCTGCATTAAGTATGGACTGGAGAGGGGATAGTCAAGTAATGGGGAGGCCAATTAATAGAACATTGCAGTAATCCAGGCGGGAGTGGATCAATGCTACAGTGAGGGTTTTGTTGTTTACATGGTGAGAAAAGGGCGGATTCTAGAGATGTTCTTTAGGTGTAAGAGGCAAGAGCGGGCAAGAGATTGTATATGGGATGTGATGGAGAGATTGGTGTCAAACATAACACCCAGACAGCGTGCCTGCTGCCGGGGTGTTATTATAGTGCCACTCACGGAGAGGGAAATGTCAGATTTAGGGAGGTTAGTAGACGGCGGGAGCAGAATATGTTCAGTTTTGGAGAGGTTGAGTTTCAGATAGAGAGCGGACATGATGTTGGAGACTGCGGACAGACAGTCACTGGCGTTCTGTAGTACAGAGGGGGTAAGGTCGGGGAATGACGTGTATAGTTGTGTGTCATCAGCATAAAGCTGGTACTGAAAGCCAAATCTGCTGATGGTCTGTCCAATTGGGGCCATGTAGAGAGAGAAGAGAAGGGGGCCAAGGACTGAGCCCTGAGGTACCCCGACAGCGAGAGGAAGAGGAGATGACGTGGAGCCAGAGAACAAAACACTGAAGGAGCGGTCAGAGAGATAGGAAGAGAACCAGGAGAGAGCAGTGTCCTTAATGCCTAGTGACTGGAGCCTAGAGAGTAGGAGACGGTGGACAACAGTGTCGAAAGCTGCAGATAGGTCAAGAAGAATGAGCAGAGAGTGGTCACCATTACGTTTTGCTGTCAGAAGGTCATTGGTCACTTTGATGAGTGCAGTTTCATTCGAATGTAGGGGGCGGAAGCCGGACTGTGAAGGGTCTAGAAGGGAGTGAGTGGAGAGGTAACGGGTAAGGCGGGAGCAAACTAGGTGCTCCAAAGGTTTAGAGATGAAGGGGAGATTAGAGACTGGTCTGTAGTTGTTTGTGCAGGATGGGTCGAGAGCTGGTTTCTTTAGTAATGGAGTAACGATGGCGTTTGAAAGAGGATGGGAAGATGCCCGAGGAGAGGGAGAGATTAAAGATTGCAGTTAGGTGGGTTGTGAAGACTGGAGAGAGACTGGAGGAGATGTGAGGGAATGGAGTCTGTAGTGCATATGGTCGGACGAGAGGAGTCTGGAGACTTCTTCTGTGATGGGATCAAATGTGGAAAGTGAGCCAGGGGAAATGCAGGGACTGATGGGAGTAACAGCACTTGGTGGTTGGGAGCAGATTTCCTGACGGATATTATCTATTGTTTCTGTAAAGTGGGAGGCCAGGTCATCAGCACAAATGTCTGTGATAGGGGCTTGTGCTTTTGGCCTGAGGAGGAATTGAAAGGTGTCAAAGAGTTTCTTGGGGTTGTTGACTAGTGAGATCAGGGTGGTGAAGTAGGTCTGTTTGGCGAGATGAAGGGCAGCGTTATAGGTTCTTAACATAAATTTGAAGTGGATGAAGTCTTCTGGTGTGCGGGTTTTTCTCCATAGGCGTTCAGCACTCCTAGAGCATCGATGGAGAGGTCGAGTTCGCGCTGTGAGCCAGGGCTGTTTTATTCTGTGTTTGGAGGTTCTGAGGTTGAGGGGAGCTACCTGGTCAAGGGTGCTTCTAAGAGTGTCATTGTAGTGATGAACAGCCAGATTAGGACAGGAAAAAGAGGAGATTGGGGACAGTGATGAGTGTAGGGAGTCTGAAAGTGTCTGTGGGTTAATGGCTTGTAGATTTCTGACTGTGTGGTAGGTAGGAGTGAGCTGGGGTGAGCGAGGATTTGTGAGCATGAAGGAGAGAATGTTGTGGTCAGAGAGTGGAAGCCGTGAGTTATTTAGGTGGGAGATTGAACAGAGCCGGACAAAGACCCGATCAAGGGTGTTACCGTCCTTGTGTGTCTCAGAGATTGAAAGCTGCGAGAGGCCTAGAGAGGTGGTTAGTGATAGAAGCTGGGACGCAGATGTGGAAGTAGGGCTGTTAATGGGGATGTTGAAGATTCCCAGGATAAGAGATGGAAGTTCTGAGGACATGAAGTGCGGCAGCCAGGCTGAAAAGTGGTCAAGGAAGTGGGTGGGTGAGCCTGGGGGCCGGTATATGACCGCTACCCTGAGGGAGAGGGGACGAAAGAGCCTGATGGTGTGGACCTCAAAAGAAGGGAATGAGAGTGATGGAACTGGGGGGATGACCTGGAAAGTGCATTGTGGGGACAGGAGTATGCCGACTCCACCACCATGGCTGTTTGTGGGTCTCGGGGAATGAGAGAATTGTAAGCCACCGTACGAAATGGCGGCAGGAGAGACAGCGTCAGACTCCTGAATCCAGGTTTCAGTGAGGGCCAACAGATTCAGAGAGTTGTTCAGAAAGTAGTTGTGTAGGAAAGGAAGCTTGTTGCATACAGACCGTGGATTCCAGAGGGCACAATTAAAAGATGTAGATGAGGGAGTGCAAGTAATATTAATAAGATTATTATGGTTTTGATCTGAGGTAGGGTAGGGGGTTGAGGTTGGGGGATGGTGGACCAGGGTTGGGGGAGATGTCCCCTGCAATCAGTAGGAGTAGGAAGATAAAGAGCAAATAGTTGTTGGAATTGTAAGTAGTTTTTTCTGAGATGTGTTTGGGCAAGATGGGCTGAGGTTTCTCAGGAAGGTGAGAAGTGCATGGGAGCTGTACATGGGAGAGGGTAGGAGAGAGGGGCTGATGTGTAGGAGTCGTGATGGAGGGGGGATGGGGTGGTGAATGTGGATGGCAAGGGAACACAGGAGGATAGAAATAAAGCACATGGTTAAAGGGGGAGAGCAAAGTGTGGGTTACCTGACTCCTGCCATGACTAACTGCCATGGATAACTGTCGTATTCTTGATGCTTAGCTTCTGTGATGCTTTGCTTATGGGATGCCTGCCTTCGTGCACCCCACACTGTGTGCTTCCTACTACATATCAACGTTTTTTAATTACATATTAATAAAAATCACAGTTTTCACTACTGCTGCTGGAATCACTTGGTGTCCTTTGGCAGCAGTTCCCAGTTGTCAGGGATAGTCTATTTTTTTTGGAGATCACATCGGCAGATTTGCACTTTTCACTCAGCAACGTCCACTGCTGCCGGTTTCTGGAAAACACCTATGGAGCCAAAATCGTCACTACACCTGTAGAAAAATTCCCAAAGGGGTATAATTTCCAAAATGGGGTCACTTAGGGGGGATTCTGCTCTCCTAGGAATTAGGGGCTATGTATATGGAGTCCACAAACTCTTCTACACACATATGAGGTATTGCCACGGTCTGCAGAAACTGCGGGACACATAATTGTGCCAAGCCATAGTGAAGAAGTTTTACCGCTATCATAAAGTACAACAAGTCACAAGAAAACAATCTCAGAAGTAACAGAGGTCAGAGCTGCACCATTTGGCCTGGTCATAAAGGTGAAAACAGGCTATGGAGAGAAGGGTTATAAAGCTGTAATCCGCCCATAATAAAGATGGCGCCCTGCGGCGTCTGTACCGACTGCGCCTGCGCAGCATTATTCTCCCTCGTTACATAGGCTGTTTAAATGTAAGCTCGCTGATTGGCTGTTATACCTGGTCCCATGAATGGACTCGCACATGCGCATTGATCCTCTACGCTGTATTGTCATTGCGGGGCGCGTGTAGCAGCCGGAGCTCGCTGATTGGCCGGCTGGGTGACATGTTTCCGCCCCTTTTCTCGGCTTCAGGCTCATGGACGTTGACGCAAGAGAACTGAAGCCTCTCGTCCTTGTGTGAGGAGGATCGTCCGCGGCGGTCAGGAGGACACACGTGCGGGGACCGAGGCAGGTAACGGGGGCGTGTCTCCGCGACTACATGTCCCAGCATACTCTGCGCGGTTACACACGTGTTGTAGCCATGGGTACGCCGGGTGCGATGAAATTCAGGGGACGAGCGGCGCGGGGCATGCTGGGACTTGTAGTTCCCGGCTCTGTAGAGGTCATGTGTGCCATAATGTGTGTATTCAGCTGTCAGACCCCCGGGTGAGGGAAGAGGGGCAGGGACCGGCCAGATCCGGGGGGACCAGAGGGGCAGGGAGCGGCCAGATCCGGGGGGACCAGAGGAGCAGGGACCGGCCAGATCCGGGGGGACCAGAGGAGCAGGGACCGGCCAGATCCGGGGGGACCAGAGGGGCAGGGAGCGGCCAGATCCGGGGGGACCAGAGGGGCAGGGAGCTGCCAGATCCGGGGGGACCAGAGGAGCAGGGACCGGCCAGATCCGGGGGGACCAGAGGGGCAGGGAGCTGCCAGATCCGGGGGGACCAGAGGGGCAGGGACCGGCCAGATCCGGGGGGACCAGAGGGGCAGGGACCGGCCAGATCCGGGGGGACCAGAGGAGCAGGGACCGGCCAGATCCGGGGGGACCAGAGGGGCAGGGAGCGGCCAGATCCGGGGGGACCAGAGGAGCAGGGACCGGCCAGATCCGGGGGGACCAGAGGGGCAGGGACCGGCCAGATCCGGGGGGACCAGAGGGGCAGGGACCGGCCAGATCCGGGGGGACCAGAGGGGCAGGGACCGGCCAGATCCGGGGGGACCAGAGGGGCAGGGACCGGCCAGATCCGGGGGGACCAGAGGAGCAGGGACCGGCCAGATCCGGGGGGACCAGAGGAGCAGGGACCGGCCAGATCCGGGGGGACCAGAGGGGCAGGGACCGGCCAGATCCGGGGGGACCAGAGGGGCAGGGACCGGCCAGATCCGGGGGGACCAGAGGAGCAGGGACCGGCCAGATCCGGGGGGACCAGAGGGGCATGGAACGGCCAGATCCGGGGGGACCAGAGGGGCAGGGAGCGGCCAGATCCGGGGGGACCAGAGGGGCATGGAACGGCCAGATCCGGGGGGACCAGAGGGGCAGGGAACGGCCAGATCCGGGGGGACCAGAGGGGCAGGGAGCGGCCAGATCCGGGGGGACCAGAGGGGCAGGGAGCGGCCAGATCCGGGGGGACCAGAGGGGCAGGGAGCGGCCAGATCCGGGGGGACCAGAGGGGCAGGGAGCGGCCAGATCCGGGGGGACCAGAGGGGCAGGGAGCGGCCAGATCCGGGGGGACCAGAGGGGCAGGGAGCGGCCAGATCCGGGGGGACCAGAGGGGCAGGGAGCGGCCAGATCCGGGGGGACCAGAGGGGCAGGGACCGGTCCCTGTCCCCCGGATCTGACTGGTTGGCATATACTATCCATTGCCCCAATACCTGATGGAGGTAACGGCCGTGTGTGCACTGTAGAATTGTGTTTCTGCTCTTTTCCCTGCAGGTGGCGCTGTACTGCTCTGGCCGCCGCTTTCCTTAGTTCCTAGATCTTCTCGTTTTCATAATTCCTGTTGTTTTTATAAAATTTAATTAACTCGTGATTAATCCTGGAGAAGCAGCTTACGGCATCATGTGACCGCGCCGAAACGTCTTGCGGCTTTAACCCTTCATGTTCAGTTCTTGTGAGGCCATAATTAAGGATGTCATCGAGCTGCAGGTTCTCACTGGCGGCTTCACTGCTTGTAAAGTGTGATCCAGAACTGGGGCAGAGTGCAGAAGCCCGGACCTCCCCCCGACCTGAACTTTACCCCCCTGAGTACAGATCATGTAGTAGCTGTCACACGCAGTCCTATCTAACATCACAGATAACAGTGATGGCTATCTCTGGTCTTACATAGGACTGCCGGTGCCATCTACATGATCTGTGGTCTTACATAGGACTGCAGGTGCCATCTACATGATCTGTGGTGTTACATAGGACTGCCGGTGCCATCTACATGATCCGTGGTGTTACATAGGACTGCCGGTGCCAGGTGCTGCTCTTGTTCTCTCTCCTCCAGGACGTGTGTGCTCCTGACTCCGGGGGTCCGTCGTGTCCTGCTGTAGTCGGGGGTCTCCGTGTCCCTCGGCCTCCGCTTACTGTCAGTGATGAGGCCTGTGGTTCCTGCTCTCAGCTGGCGGTAGATACAGTTGTATCCAGTGTGTGAGCTGCCGCCTGAGACAGTGTAACAAACCCTCAGCGGTGACGGGTCGTCTCCTCCCTGTTACTGACAGCTATCGCTGACATTGTGGGTGGTGCTGCTGTCAGCCCCGCGTTGTGCGGTGACGCTCCGGCCGTTCCGTGCAGCTGCGCGACATCTCGCTGCTCCGGGAGTTCGGCTCTAATTCCCCCTTGTGTGTTTCCCTGGTTACAGAGCCGGCTGGAGGGGGTCTCGTCAGTCGGGGGGTGCGGTGGTTCCTCTGCCGCACATGATTGCAGCGCGCTGTCACTTTAATAGCAGTAATTCCGGCCGGTGACGCAGCGGACAGGCGCGCTCTGCTGTATGACGTCCCCGGACCGGTACAGTTGGGGCACACAGAGGGTGACGTGACGGCCCGGCTGGTTTTGGGGAGGGCCGCCATGTCTGTTACCCTCGGGGGGCTGATGTTTTTGCGTCCTGTCCCTTTAATGCCCCATCATCCGGTGCGTTAATGATCGCGGGGGCCTGGTAGGATCCTGGCTGTACATTGACTGCCGTATACCCCGCGCCGTTAATGAGTGACCGCGGGGGAATGATGCAGGGACGGGTCACCGGGGTGCAATGTGGCCCTATAAATCGCTGCCCCCTCGGGGCCCCCTACAGGCTCTGCAGACTATCGCACGCTCCGGGTTGTCGCTCGCCCTGCAGAGTGTTGGATTCCAGCGCTAATCCTGGATTATATGATATTGAGGGGATTATCGCCCCGGTCTTATTTACGCTCCATAATATTCCTCAGCTCGGAGGTGGCGCCCCCCTCAGGCCTTGTGTAGGGGTGTTAGTGAGATCTGCTGTCCATTCCCGTAGGCAATCGCTAAACAGGTAACTGCGAGGACGGTAACTTTCTATTATGGGAGGTGCAGACAGCCGTCCATTGTCGGGGTCACGTCGTACGGCTGACGCCTGGTCCTGGACTATTACAGGGGTCATCTGACCCCTGACGGGCGGCCGCCGGCAGCTTGGCTGTACAGATCCCACGTGGTCATTACTGTGGCGGTGTCACATCCACGTGTCCTCATCATTCTCCATCTGCCCCTTAGGGGCTCAGGGGTCCCCGGACCGCTCCGTCTGCCATCTGTCCATCACACGGGCGCTGCGGACGTGGCTGATAACAGGGAGCAGTAGATCAGAGGCTGCAGAGTGGCCGTCCTCCCTGCTGTCTGCTCAGGCGATCTGCTGATAAGCGGCACCAGGGGCGACATCTGGAGGTTCCCACCTGGGATGATGGGTGGAGGGCTGTGATCGGGGGGGGGGGCGATTGGAGGCTGTGATCGGGGGGGGGGGCGATTGGAGGCTGTGATCGGGGGGGGGGGCGATTGGAGGCTGTGATCGGGGGGGGGGGGTGATTGGAGGCTGTGATCGGGGGGGGGGCGATTGGAGGCTGTGATCGGGGGGGGGGCGATTGGAGGCTGTGATCGGGGGGGGGGCGATTGGAGGCTGTGATCGGGGGGGGCGATTGGAGGCTATGATCGGGGGAGGGGCGATTGGAGGCTGTGATCGGGGGAGGGGCGATTGGAGGCTGTGATCGGGGGAGGGGCGATTGGAGGCTGTGATCGGGGGAGGGGCGATTGGAGGCTGTGATCGGGGGAGGGGCGATTGGAGGCTGTGATCGGGGGAGGGGCGATTGGAGGCTGTGATCGGGGGAGGGGCGATTGGAGGCTGTGATCGGGGAGGGGCGATTGGAGGCTCTGTGATCGGGGGGGGGGCGATTGGAGGCTCTGTGATCGGGGGGGGGGGCGATTGGAGGCGGTCTGTAGCTGTGGTGTGCTTTCTTCTGGCTTCTTGGACTTCGGCCCGAGCTCCTCTCCGGGGTGAAGCATTAACCTCTTTATGACCGGCCCGCCGGTGACGTCCTGACTTGTCTTCACAGGTTCCCATTATGCAGTGAGTGCTCAGACCTCCCTCGCTCATGGAGAGCAGCGCAGACCCCACGGTGCCACGTCCGGGGCCACGGACCGATATGCTGTAAGTGTGTGCACCGCCGTCCGGCCGCCATGCTCTTCTCTACGGTGGACTACGTCATCTTCGCGCTGCTGCTGATCCTGTCCTCGGCCATTGGACTGTATTATGCCCTGAGCGGAGGGAGGCAGCGCACCACGCAGGAGTTCCTGCTGGCCAATCGCAGCATGGGCTTCTTCCCGGTGGCGCTCTCCCTCCTGGCCACCTTCCAGTCGGCGGTGGCCATTCTGGGGGTCCCTTCGGAGATATACCGCTTTGGCACGGAGTACTGGTTCCTCGGCTGCTCCTACATCATCGGGCTGCTGATCCCGGCGTACATCTTCATCCCCGTCTTCTACCGGCTGCGGCTCACCAGCACCTACGAGGTCAGTTACTAACCGGCGTCTGTCCTGATGTTACTGGGAAAGCTGGGTGCATGGGCCATCACCCCGCTTTCCCGGTCTCAGATATCCCTACAGGCTCTGCAGATACCGGCAGGTTATGACGCTCTGCCTCCTCCACAGTCCTGTGCTCATTGTGTGCGACACACGAGGCGCTGCACGTGTAGTCAGACAGGCCGAAGTCTACAGAGTCCACCGTAATCACCTGATCGGGACTGATCTCAGAGTAAAGGGCTGCTCTCTGCTGCCCCACATGGACTCTGGAGGTATCTGCACCCTGTCGTCCGTTTTACCCTTCTAATCGTTTTTTCTCTTTCGCAGTACCTGGAGTTGCGGTTCAGTAAAACTGTGCGGATCTGCGGCACAGTCACCTTCAT
The DNA here is from genome assembly GCF_039654945.1 of Dendrobates tinctorius. Classification (NCBI taxonomy): domain Eukaryota; kingdom Metazoa; phylum Chordata; class Amphibia; order Anura; family Dendrobatidae; genus Dendrobates; species Dendrobates tinctorius. The sequence goes on along the minus strand of NW_027361998.1, from coordinate 12,747,371 downwards.
ATTCCAGATGGTGAGTACAGAGCTCGGCCACAGGGGGCGCTGTCATCATCTGCCGCCAAATACGCAGCAAACATGTGATCCTTCACTATACACTTCATAGTAGATCATAGAACCAAAGTCAAGAAGTGTAGATCAGAACGGGTAACGAGTCGTTATTAATCACGGAAGGCCGATAAGAACAAGAGGCCAAAAAAAGGAGGCAGAGAGATACAGTGTGTGATATGGAAAAACACAATATATCAGTATGTTATTGAAACCAGACGAATACTGATCCTGCGGGAGCAGAGGTTAAACCTCAGAGAAATGTGAGCTTGTTCAGTAACAGCCCCTCTATATACACAGCCCCATCCTGCAGTACACTGCTCTTCTCAGCCCCTCTATATACACAGCCCCATCCTGCAGTACACTGCTCTTCTCAGCCCCTCTATATACACAGCCCCATCCTGTAGTACACTGATCCCCTCAGCCCCTCTCTATACACAGCCCCATCCTGCAGTAAACTGCTCCTCTCAGCCCCTCTCTATACACAGCCCCATCCTGCAGTACACTGCTCCTCTCAGCCCCTCTATATACACAGCCCCATCCTGCAGTGCACTGCTCCTCAGCCCCTCTATACACAGCCCCATCCTGCAGTACACTGCTCCTCAGCCCCTCTCTATACACAGCCCCATCCTGCAGTGCACTGCTCCTCTCAGCCCCTCTATATACACAGCCCCATCCTGCAGTGCACTGCTCCTCTCAGCCCTTCTATATACACAGCCCCATCCTGCAGTGCACTGCTCCTCTCAGCCCCTCTATATACACAGCCCCATCCTGCAGTGCACTGCTCTTCTCAGCCCCTCTCTATACACAGCCCCATCCTGCAGTACACTGCTCCTCTCAGCCCCTCTATATACACAGCCCCATCCTGCAGTACACTGCTCCTCTCAGCCCCTCTATATACACAGCCCCATCCTGCAGTACACTGCTCCTCTCAGCCCCTCTATATACACAGCCCCATCCTGCAGTACACTGCTCCTCTCAGCCCCTCTATATACACAGCCCCATTCTGCAGTACACTGCTCCTCTCAGCCCCTCTATATACACAGCCCCATTCTGCAGTACACTGCTCCTCTCAGCCCCTCTATATACACAGCCCCATTCTGCAGTACACTGCTCCTCTCAGCCCCTCTATATACACAGCCCCATCCTGCAGTGCACTGCTCTTCTCAGCCCCTCTCTATACACAGCCCCATCCTGCAGTACACTGCTCCTCTCAGCCCCTCTCTATACACAGCCCCATCCTGCAGTACACTGCTCCTCTCAGCCCCTCTATATACACAGCCCCATCCTGCAGTACACTGCTCCTCTCAGCCCCTCTATATACACAGCCCCATTCTGCAGTACACTGCTCCTCTCAGCCCCTCTATATACACAGCCCCATTCTGCAGTACACTGCTCCTCTCAGCCCCTCTATATACACAGCCCCATTCTGCAGTACACTGCTCCTCTCAGCCCCTCTATATACACAGCCCCATTCTGCAGTACACTGCTCCTCTCAGCCCCTCTATATACACAGCCCCATCCTGCAGTACACTGCTCCTCAGCCCCTCTCTATACACAGCCCCATCCTGCAGTACACTGCTCCTCAGCCCCTCTCTATACACAGCCCCATCCTGCAGTGCACTGCTCCTCTCAGCCCCTCTATATACACAGCCCCATCCTGCAGTGCACTGCTCCTCTCAGCCCCTCTGTATACACAGCCCCATCCTGCAGTGCACTGCTCCTCTCAGCCCTTCTATATACACAGCCCCATCCTGCCGTGCACTGCTCCTCTCAGCCCCTCTCTATACACAGCCCCATCCTGCAGTGCACTGCTCTTCTCAGCCCCTCTCTATACACAGCCCCATCCTGCAGTACACTGCTCCTCTCAGCCCCTCTATATACACAGCCCCATCCTGCAGTACACTGCTCCTCTCAGCCCCTCTTTATACACAGCCCCATCCTGCAGTACACTGCTCCTCTCAGCCCCTCTATATACACAGCCCCATCCTGCAGTACACTGCTCCTCTCAGCCCCTCTATATACACAGCCCCATTCTGCAGTACACTGCTCTTCTCAGCCCCTCTATATACACAGCCCCATCCTGCAGTACACTGCTCCTCTCATCCCCTCCACAGTGGGTACGGAAAGTATTCAGACCCCTTTACATTTTTCACTCTTTATTTCATTGCAGCCATTTGGTAAATTCTATAATGTTCATTTTTTTCTCATTAATGTACACTCTGCACCCCATCCTAACTGAAAAAACAAATGTAGAAATTTTTGCAAATTTATTAAAAAAGAAAAACTGAAATCTCACATGGTCATAAGTAGAGATGAGCGACTTTGCCTTTTTTCGGGTCGAGTCGGGTTTCATTAAACCCGACTTTCTCAAAAGTCTAGTCGAACGAAATCGGCTGATTATCAGGAAAAGTCGGAGGCCGACTGAAACACGAAACCCAATGCAAGTCTCTCCCTCTCCCTCAAAAAAAAAAAAAGTCATGTGCAAGCATTCTTGGAAATCCGACTTTGGCGCTCGTTTTGCCGACCGCATGGCTGACTTGACGCTGGCATAAGTCGGCGACTTATGAATCTGGCCGACCTGTTTCGCTCAACTCTAGTCATAAGTATTCAGCCCCTTTGCTCAGTATTGAGTGAAGCACCTTTTGAGCTAGTACAGCCATGAGTCTTCTTGGGAATGATGCCACAAGTTTTTCACCCCTGGATTTGGGGATCCTCGGCCATTCTTCCTTGCAGATCCTCTCCGGTTCCGTCAGGTTGGATGGTGAACGTTGGTGGACAGTCATTTCCAGGTCTCTCCAGAGATGCTCAGTTGGGTTTAGGTCAGGGCTCTGGCTGGGCCGGTCAGGAATGGTCACAGAGTTGTTCTGAAGCCACTCCTTTATTATTTTAGCTGTGTTCTTAGGGTCATTGTCTTGTTGGAAGGTGAACCTTCGGCCAAGTCTGAGGTCGAGAGCAACTGGAAGAGGTTTTCATCCAGGATATCTCTGTACTTGGCCGCATTCATGTTTCCTTCAATTACAACCAGTCGTCCTGTCCCTGCAGCTGAAAAACACCCCCATAGCATGATGCTGCCTCCACCATGTTTCACTGTTGGAATTGTATTGGGCAGGTGATGAGCAGTGCCTGGTTTTCTCCACACATACCGCTTAGAATTATCACTAAAAAGGTCTATGTTCGTCTCATCAGACCAGAGAATCTTATTTCTCATAGTCTGGGAGTCCTTCATATGATTTTTAGCAAACTCTATGCAGGCTTTCATATGTCTGGCACTGAGGAGAGGTTTCCGTCGGGCCACTCTGCCATAAAGGCCTGACTGGTGGAGGGCTGCAGTGATAGCTGACTTTGTGGATCTTTCTCCCATCTCCCTACTGCATCTGTGGAGCTCAGCCACAGTGATCTTGGGGTTCTTTACCTCTCTCACCAAGGCTCTTCTCCCACGATTGCTCAGTTTGGCTGGACAGCCAGGTCTAGGAAGACTTCCGGTGGTCCCAAACTTCTTCCCTTTAAGGATTATGGAGGCCACTGTGCTCTTAGGAACCTTGAGTACTGCAGAGATTCTTTTGTAACCTCGGCCAATCTGTGCCTTGCCACAATTCTGTCTCTGAGCTCCTTGGCCAGTTCCTTTGGCCTCATGATTCTCATTTGGTGTGACATGCACTGTGAGCTGTGAGCTCTTATATAGACAGGTGTGCGCCTTTACAAATCAAGTCCTATCAGTGTAATTACACACAGCCGGACTCCAATGAAGGAGTAGGAGGATCACAAGGAAATGGACACCATGTGACTTAGATGTGAGTGTCTGAGGAAAGGGGCTGAATACTTATGACCATGTGATATGTCAGTTTTTCTTTTTTAATACATTTGCAAAAGTTTCTACATTTCTGGTTTTTTTTCAGTCAGGATGGGGTGCAGAGTGCACATTAATGAGAAGAAAATGAACTTTTTTGAATTTACTAAATGGCTGCAATGAAACAAAGAGGGGAAAAGTTTAGAGGGGTCTGAATACTTTCTGGACCCACTCTATATACACAGCCCCGTCCTACTGGAGAGGGGGACAGATTGGGGAAACTTTGGCGCTGACGTCAGCAGTGACGTCGTTGCACCTCTTGTGCAGTGCGCTCTGCTCTGGACATGGTGTGAGCTGTGTATCCAGAGTAACGTCGGCCGCAGGAGAAGATCACAGGATTTTAGATGGTGGCAGAATTTGTAATGTCTATTACAAGTCCGTGTGACTAATAATCAAACTTCCTGGACACCCCTGTAATGTCATCACTGTGGGTTATTGTGTAATGTCCAGGCTGCCGTGAGATCATGACAACACTTCCTGTTCAGTGTTCATTGAGACCATGGGGGAGGGATAATGGAGCTGATTTTCTCCAGTTTTTGTGCTGAGGTCAGCAATTGTCAAATGTGTAGTAAGAAGCGCAAAATAGACGCTGTCCGCCGCAGTGGCCCCGCCCATGACCACGGTGACTCCGCCCATGACCACGCCCACCCGATTCACACAGATTGTTCTCTGCTCCATTTTACAATCCCTCTTCGAGCTGGGATCTGATGGCGTCATCTGAGCGATTGTCTCAGACGGAGCGCCATTATTTCGGCTGCTCTGAGATGTGGGTCACCTGTCCCTATGACAACACTGACGCCTCGTGAGTGGTAAACCAGGGCTTGTCCAGTGATGTGTTCAGTCTATAGCCGGGTATGTAGGGGTGTCGGTGGCGCACACGGGGGCACCAGGGTCACATGGTTTCTGCTACAGATTTTGCATTGTAATCTTAATGCAGCATTGCTCTGCACGTGACCTTCGGTACACTAAACGGAGAACTCGTTGCTGTCTCCTAGAAGACGTTAACCTGTTACTTGCTGTAGATTTTATGCTGATGATGCACGCAGAGCTCTGCGCTTCCACTAACCCTACACATGACTGACTCCGCAGGTCATCTACATGGGGGTGGCCCTGTACGCGCCGGCCCTGGCCTTCAGTGCAGGTAAGTGTTCCCCAATCTACAGTCCCATCAGCCAAAACATCTTCCTATCCACCATTTTGAGGCCCAGACCCCACCAGACCAGAAATCGGGGGATGGGGCGTACAGGGGGGGATGGGGCGTGGACCCTCATGGTCAGGCTGGGGTACCCGTTGCATTGGAGGGAGGACAGGGTGGGGATGGGGAGCGGCCCCTCATGGTCAGGCTGGGGTACCCGTTGCAGTGGAGGGAGGCAGGGTGTGGTGGAGATGGGGTGCGGCCCCTCATGGTCAGGCTGGGGTACCCGTTGCAGTGGAGGGAGGGCAGGGTGGGGATGGGGCGTGGCCCCTCATGGTCAGGCTGGGGTACCCGTTGCAGTGGAGGGAGGGCAGGGTGCGGTGGAGATGAGGCGCGGCCCCTCATGGTCAGGCAGGGGTACCCGTTGCAGTGGAGGGAGGGCAGGGTGCGGCCCCTTATGGTCAGGCTGGGGTACCCGTTGCCGTGGAGGGAGGGCAGGGTGGGGATGGGGCGTGGCCCCTCATGGTCAGGCAGGGGTACCCGTTGCAGTGGAGGGAGGGCAGGGTGCGGTGGAGATGAGGCGCGGCCCCTCATGGTCAGGCAGGGGTACCCGTTGCAGTGGAGGGAGGGCAGGGTGCGGCCCCTCATGGTCAGGCAGGGGTACCCGTTGCAGTGGAGGGAGGGCAGGGTGCGGCCCCTCATGGTCAGGCTGGGGTACCCGTTGCCGTGGAGGGAGGGCAGGGTGCGGTGGGGATGGGGCGTGGCCCCTCATGGTCAGGCAGGGGTACCCGTTGCAGTGGAGGGAGGGCAGGGTGCGGTGGAGATGAGGCGCGGCCCCTCATGGTCAGGCAGGGGTACCCGTTGCAGTGGAGGGAGGGCAGGGTGCGGCCCCTCATGGTCAGGCTGGGGTACCCGTTGCAGTGGAGGGAGGGCAGGGTGCGGCCCCTCATGGTCAGGCTGGGGTACCCGTTGCAGTGGAGGGAGGGCAGGGTGAGGTGGAGATGGGGTGCGGCCCCTCATGGTCAGGCTGGGGTACCCGTTGCAGTGGAGGGAGGGCAGGGTGCGGTGGGGATGGGGCGTGGCCCCTCATGGTCAGGCTGGGGTACCCGTTGCCGTGGTGGGAGGGCAGGGTGCGGTGGAGATGAGGCGCGGCCCCTCATGGTCAGGCAGGGGTACCCGTTGCAGTGGAGGAAGGGCAGGGTGCGGACCCTCATGGTCAGGCAGGGGTACCCGTTGCAGTGGAGGAAGGGCAGGGTGCGGCCCCTCATGGTCAGGCTGGGGTACCCGTTGCAGTGGAGGGAGGGCAGGGTGCGGCCCTCATGGTCAGGCTGGGGTACCCGTTGCAGTGGAGGGAGGGCAGGGTGCGGTGGAGATGGGGTGCGGCCCCTCATGGTCAGACTGGGGTACCCGTTGCAGTGGAGGGAGGGCAGGGTGCGGCCCTCATGGTCAGGCTGGGGTACCCGTTGCCGTGGAGGGAGGGCAGGGTGCGGTGGAGATGGGGTGCGGCCCCTCATGGTCAGGCTGGGGTACCCGTTGCCGTGGAGGGAGGGCAGGGCACAGCTGCTCCAGGGGTGGGGATGGTGTGGTGGGGGTTATGGGGCGCGGCCCCTCATGGTCAGGCTGGGGGGGTTTCTCATTGCACTGGAGGGGTGCCCTTTGGGTCTGATTATCTTCTGTGCCCCGTGTGTCCTGGATTATAACACCCGTCCCCTTTCTGTTTTCTTCTTGTGGTTGCAGTGACCGGATTCAGCCTCTGGGGGGTGGTACTGACCATGGGCCTGGTCTGCACCCTGTACACCACACTGGTAAGCTCCATGCGCCTCCGCTGCGGTTTCTGCGCATGCACCGGTGGACTGTGCGCTGTAGCGCCTCACCTCGTACCTGTGTCGGGATAGTTTGGCTGTGAGTAAAGCCGCTGATTAACCCTGCGGTCACCATCGCTGTATTATTAGTCCGGCTGAGCTGGTCGGGTCCTCGGCTGTCCGATGCGACACCTACTAGAGCCACCGATCACCGAATCGCCTGGGGTCTGCATGGCGTAACAGCTACGGGGTCCTAGAAGACCCGGATGTGTTCCTGCGCCTGTCTTGTGTCAGCGCCCCCTGTCAGTCAGTGACCGTTACCTCCTCTCCATCCAGGGTGGGCTGAAGGCGGTCATCTGGACAGACGTCATCCAAACCCTGGTGATGTTCGCGGGGCAGCTGGCGGTCATCATCATTGGCACGGTGAAGGTGGGCAGCATCCAGGAGGTGTGGGACATCGCCCTGCAGAATAATAAGATCTCCGGCATAAAGTGAGTTCTGGAATCTGCACTGACACACTGTAACGAGGCACCGGCGGTCACTGATGGGAGGGTGTGCGCGCTGCTGTCAGGAGGGACGAGGTAGATGGTCGAGACACCGATGTTCCCACCGTACAGCTACCCGACTGTCACATAGAGGTGTGGGAATGGTGGCGTAGCGACCCCCTAGAGGCTGTGGTCAGGACCGCGGAGTATTGACTAATGGGGCAATGAGGTGCGAGAAATCCATATCCAAAACCCAAGGAAGGTCCGTACCCTCAGAGGCGCCGTCAACCACAAGGACAGAAGTTGTTCATCCGAGCCGATTCTCACTGATTTGCACCGTTCATATTGTAGCTTTAACCCGGACCCGTTTGTGCGCCATTCTATATGGTCTCTGGGCATCGGAGGCATTTTCCTAATGTTGTCCTTGTATGGGGTGAACCAGGCGCAAGTGCAACGATACCTCAGCTCCCGAACAGAGAAGGAGGCCATACTGTAAGTAGAAAAGGCTCTGAGCAAACTCCAGAGCTGCACTCACTATTCTGCTGGTGCAGTCACTGTGTACATACAATACATTACTGATCCTGAGTTACCTCCTGTATTATACTCCAGAGCTGCACTCACTATTCTGCTGGTGCAGTCACTGTGTACATACATTACATTACTGATCCTGAGTTACCTCCTGTATTATACCCCAGAGCTGCACTCACTATTCTGCTGGTGCAGTCACTTTGTACATACATTACATTACTGATCCTGAGTTACATCCTGTATTATACCCCAGAGCTGCACTCACTATTCTGCTGGTGCAGTCACTGTGTACATACATTACATTACTGATCCTGAGTTACCTCCTGTATTATACTCCAGAGCTGCACTCACTATTCTGCTGGTGCAGTCACTGTGTACATACATTACATTACTGATCCTGAGTTACCTCCTGTATTATACTCCAGAGCTGCACTCACTATTCTGCTGCTGCAGTCACTGTGTACATACATTACATTACTGATCCTGAGTTACATCCTGTATTATACTCCAGAGCTGCACTCCCTATTCTGCTGGTGCAGTCACTGTGTACATACATTACATTACTAATCCTGAGTTACATCCTGTATTATACTCCAGAGCTGCACTCACTATTCTGCTGGTGCAGTCACTGTGTACATACATTACATTACTGATCCTGAGTTACCTCCTGTATTATACTCCAGAGCTGCACTCACTATTCTGCTGCTGCAGTCACTGTGTACATACATTACATTACTGATCCTGAGTTACATCCTGTATTATACTCCAGAGCTGCACTCCCTATTCTGCTGGTGCAGTCACTGTGTACATACATTACATTACTAATCCTGAGTTACATCCTGTATTATACTCCAGAGCTGCACTCACTATTCTGCTGGTGCAGTCACTGTGTACATACATTACATTACTGATCCTGAGTTACATCCTGTATTATACTCCAGAGCTGCACTCCCTATTCTGCTGGTGCAGTCACTGTGTACATACATTACATTACTGATCCTGAGTTACCTCCTGTATTATACCCCAGAGCTGCACTCCCTATTCTGCTGGTGCAGTCACTGTGTACATACATTACTTATCCTGAGTTACATCCTGTATTATACTCCAGAGCTGCACTCGCTGTTCTGCTGGTCATGTAGGGTGCCGCCCCCCCCCCCCCCTGATCTGTCCTCCTCCCTGCAGGTCGTGTTACGTGGTGTTCCCCTGCCAGCAGCTGGTCTTGGCGCTGGGTTGTCTCACCGGTCTGGTGATGTTTGCCTATTACCAGAAGCACGAGATCCAGAACCCAGAGCTGATCGCCGTCTCTGACCAGGTGAGCCCCCTCTGCCGCCCCCTATGGTGGTCTCTGTGTCCTGCATGTATTCTGGGCGTGTCTCTTACTGCTGGTGCAGTCTGGCATTTGGTACAATGTGTAAACCCCACCCTGTGAGGTGACTAGTCTACCCTTGGATTAGGGGGCTCCTGCTTGCTGGTGGTCTCCAGTCTGTGTCCCTGGCTCTGCAGGAAGAGGTGGTGAGGAATATGCAAAATATACAGAAACTGTGCAGTGAAAATTGGGGGTAGGAATCCATATTGCGGGAGGGCCGGGGTTGTTTCTCCGGTGGTGACCGGCTTTGTGCTCTCCTCGCTGTAGATGGTGCTGTACTTTGTCATGGACATCCTGCATGACTACCCCGGCCTTCCAGGACTATTTGTGGCCTGTCTGTTCAGCGGAGCCCTCAGGTGAGTGCGGCTGGATGTGGCGATGTATTGCGGGTGCTGTATGTGGCGGCATATTGCGGACGCAGTGTGGCGGCGGTGTATTGCGGGCGCTGGGTGTGGTGGTATATTGCAGGCGCAGTGTGGCGGCATATTGCAGGCGCTGGGTGTGGTGGTGGTATATTGCAGGCGCTGGGTGTGGTGGTGGTATATTGCTTACTGTCATCTAGTGCAACCTTTCCTTTAATGGTATAGAACAGTGCCTACTGAATTCATCTGTTGCATTGAACTCAATACTTACTGCTGTATAGCCATGTTGGGGCCAGTAGAGATGTTATCAGGTGTAAGGTGTTACTAGCATATGGATGTAGCCAGACCCTGTGCCTTTCATTGTCTAACCTCCCCTGGTGTGCTAGGCAATTGGTAATTTATCCCAAATCAGTTCCCACAATCCCTCTCACCTGAGCCTCTACTCAGTCCTATATATTCAGATGCCTCCTAAGGGGGCACGTGTGCGGGGTCAGGCACGTGTCTCCCTAAGTATCGTGAAGCTGCAGTTATTACTACGGCAGTTAGTCTCGGCAGCAGTCAGGACCCCACACTAGCTACCTGTCTCTTTTGGGTATGTCTGCTGAGTAAGCCCTTCTTATTACACCTTCACCATGTTTACATATGCCCTCACAGTGTTTGCTCCTTTAATCCTCACTCTCCTTCGCTATCCCCAAACCCCAGCACCCTCTAACCAAATAATCATCTCCCCTTCCCTCTTTCCTCCCCACCTGACCTCCTCTGCTGAACTGCTCCTCAACCTCAAATCTGTCCTAATGAAACCTAAAACAGGCCGCCCACTCTCCTCCCATCTGCTCTCCCTTTCTCTGCTTCTCCTCACTGCTGGCGACATATCTCCCAATCATGGTCCCCCACAGCTCATACCCCCCCCCCCCCATTACTATCCCTTCCTACCGCTCCCCTAGCTAATAAAAACTACCGCAATCTTTCCAAGTTAAAACCTGTGCTATTGACACCCAACCCCCTGCTCCCTCTCTCTGGATCACTCTGGAATGCCCGCTCCATCTGCAGTCAGCTCCATGTGATTCATGACCTCTTTCTCTCTTGTGATCCTGCCTTTCTCGGCCGCACAGAAACATGGCTGACACCCTCTGACACCGCCTCCCCTGCTGCGCTGTGTTACGGCGGCCTCCACTTCACCCACACTCCTCACCCTGGCAACAGACACGGTGGAGGAGAGTGGGCTCCTTTCTTCCAACTGCACTTTTAACCCAATCCCACCTCTTCCCTCCCTAATCCTCCCCTTTTTTGAAGTCCACTCTGTCCGCATCTACTCTCCCTCCAAGTGGCCATCATATACCGACCTCCAGGCCCGACCACTGCCTTCATTGACCAATTCGCTACCTGGCTTCTTCACTTTCTTTCAACTGACACCCCCACTATCATGGGCGACTTCAACATCCCCACTGATACCCTTCATCAGCCTCCAAACTCCTGTCCCTCACTTCATCCTTTGGACTTACTCAGTGGTCCTCCTCAGCCACCCACACAGATGGACACACATTAGACCTGGTCTTCACCCGTCTCTGCTCTCTTTCTAACTTCACAACCTCACCTCTCCCTCTATCTGACCATCATCTACTAACTCTCTCATCACTGTCCTCCGTCCTCACCTGTCACCCATTTCCAGCAACATGTGCATCCCTGCAGAAACCTCGCACATCTAGACACTCGCACACTCTGACTCTATTCTACCACTGTCCTCCATATCCTCACTCCATGACACAGATGGTGCAACTGCCTTCTACAATGCCACTCTCGCATCAGCTATTGACGCGACTCCCCTCTCGTTCATGGCAGAATGCGACGTATCAACGGACAACCCTGGCACAATAACACCACTAAAAAGCTCCGGCGAGTGTCCCGGGTTGCAGAGCGGCGTTGGGAGACGACTTCACGACATTCAAACAGGCAACACTCGATTTCAAATCTGCTCTCACCTCTGCTGAACAGGCCTACTTCACAACCCTCGTATCTTCCCTATCCTACAACCCCAAACAGTTATTCAAAACTTTTACCTCCCTCCTCCGCCCACCACTGCCCCCTCCAACCTCCCTCATCGCTGCCGAGGACTTTGCCACACACTTCAAAAACAAGAACGACCAACCAAAGCAAGTCTTCATCACTCAACCACCACAACCCCTTTGTATACCAGACCAATGTCCAAACCCCATAACCTCCCTCTCCAACATCACTGAAGGGGAGCTTAATCACCTCTTCTCCAAATCGCACCTCACAACCTGTGCACTCGACCCCATCCTACCTCCTCCCCAACCTCACCACCACACTTATCCCATCCCTAACCCACCTCTTCAACCTATCACTAACGTCCAGTACCTTCCCTTCTGCTTTCAAACATGCCACAATCACGCCTATCCTTAAAAGCCAATCCTCGACCCAACCGCTATGTCCAGCTATCGCCCAATATCACTGCTCCCATTCTCTTCCAAACTCCTGGAGCAGCACCTCCACTCTGAACTTTCCTACCTCCTCTCATCTAACTTGCTCTTTTACAATCTGGTTTCCGCCCCCATCACTCCACTGAGACAGCCCTGACCAAAATTACTAACGACCTACTTACAGCCAAATCAAACGGACAATACTCTATACTCCTGCTTCTAGACCTGTCCTCTGCATTTGACACAGTTGACCACTGCCTCCTACTACAGATCCTCTCCTCCTTTGGCATCAAAGACCTCGCCCTATCCTGGATCTCCTCATACCTTTCCAACCGCACATTCAGCGTCTCCCACTCTCACACCAACTCCTCATCCCACCCTCTCTCTGTTGGAGTCCCCGAAGGCTCTGTTCTAGGACCCCTACTCTTCTCAATCTATACACTTGGCCTGGGGCAACTAATAAAGTCCCACGGATTCCACTACCACCTTTATGCTGATGACACTCAGATCTTCCTCTCTGGCCCAGACATCACCTCTCTGCTGTCCAGAATCCCAGAGTGTCTATCAGCCATATCCTCCTCCTCCTCTCGCTTCCTCAAACTCAATGTGGACAAATCTGAACTCATCATCTTCCCTACCTGACCTATCTATAACAATTAATGACATCACACTTTCCCCAGTACCGGAAGTCCGCTGCCTCGGCGTAACCCTTGACTCTGCCCTGTCCTTCAAACCGCACATCCAAGCTCTTTCCACCTCCTGTCGCCTCCAGCTCAAAAATATTTTCAGAATCCGTCCCTTCCTCAACCCTCAATCTACTAAAATGCTTGTGCATGCCCTCATCATCTCCCACCTCAACTACTGCGACATCCTTTTCTGTGGTCTCCCTGCTAACACCGTCGCACCTATCCAGTCCATCCTTAACTCTGCTGCCCGACTATTTCATCTCTCTCCTTGCTACTCCGTCGCTTCTCCCCTCTGCAAATCTCTTCACTGGCTCCCACTCCCTCAGCATATCCAGATCAAATTACTAATACTGACCTACAAGGCCATCTATAACCTGTCTCCCCCATATGTCTCTGAACTAATCTCCAGATACCTTCCCTCACGTAATCTGCGGTCATCCCAAGACCTCCTTCTCTCCTCCACACTTATTCGCTCCTCACCCAACCGCCTCTAAGACTTCTCCCGAATAGCCCCCATCCTCTGGAATTCCCTGCCCCAACACGTCCGGCTATCAGCCACACTCGGATCCTTCAGACGGAACCTGAAAACCCATCTCTTCAGGAAAGCTTACAGCCTGCAATGATCCCCGCTGCCTCCTCACCATCACTGGAGCTGCTGCAACCCTCCAACCTACTGTCTCCTTCCCCACCATCCTGTAGCATGTAAGCCCGAAAGGGCAGGGTCCTCTCTCCCCTCTGTATCAGTCTGTGATTGTTAGTTTGTTTGCTGTAAGTGATATCTGTAATTTGTATGTAACCCCTTCTCATGTACAGCACCATGGAACCAATGGCACTATATAAATAATAATAATAAATCATAATATTGCGGTTGCAGAGTTTGGTGGTATATTAAGGGAGCTGGGTGTGGCGGTGAAGTATTGCGTGTTCAGTGTGTGGCGGGGTATTACGGGCGCTGGGTGGTGGGGTTTTGCGGGTGCAGTGTGGTGGTACATTGTGGGCGCTGGGTGTGGTGGTGGCATATTGCGGGTGCAGTGTGTGGCAGCATATTGTGGGCGCAGTGTGTGGCGGGGTCTTGTGGGCGCTGGGTGGTGGGGTATTGCAGGCGCTGGGTGATGGTGAGGTATTGCGGGTGCAGTGTGGTGGTACACTGTGGGCACTGGGTGTGGTGGTGGCATATTGCAGGCGCAGTGTGTGGTGGGGTGTTGCGGGCGCAGTGTGGTGGTGTATTGCGGGTGCTGGGTGGTGGTGTATTGCGGGTGCAGTGTGGTGGTACATTGTGGGCGCTGGGTGTGGTGGCATATTGTGGGCGCTGGGTGTGGTGGTGGCATATTGTGGGCGCAGGGTGTGGCGGGGTATTGTGGGCGCTGGGTGGTGGGGTATTGCAGGCGCTGGGTGATGGTGGGGTATTGCAGGTGCAGTGTGGTGGTACATTGTGGGCACTGGGTGTGGTGGCATATTGCAGGTGCAGTGTGTGGTGGGGTGTTGCGGGCGCAGTGCGGTGGTGTGTTGCGGGCGCTGGGTGGTAGTGTATTGCGGGTGCAGTGTGGTGGTACATTGTGGGCGCTGGGTGTGGTGGCGGCGTATTGCAGGCGCAGTGTGTGGTGGGGTGTTGCGGGCGCTGGGTGGTGGTGGCGTATTGCGGGTGCAGTGTGGTGGTACGTTGCGGGCGCAGTGTGGCGGCGTATTGCAGGCGCAGTGTGTGGTGGCGTGTTGCGGGTGCAGTGTGTGGCGGTATATTTTTGTGCTGGGTGTTTTCCGTGCTCCCACCCTCCCTGTGACTCACGATCCGCTCTGCTCTCCTCCTCAGCACAATCTCCTCCGCCTTTAACTCTCTGGCGACGGTGACGATGGAGGACCTGATAAAACCGCACCTGCCCAACCTCACCGAGTCACGAGCAGCGCTGTTCTCCAAGGGTCTGGGTGAGTACAGTGTGACGGCGGCCGGACCGTCATGTCAGAGATTAGCACAAGCCTTAGCTATTAGTTACTTAATGTGAAGTGCAGAAAACAGATGCAGATTCTTGGGAACCATCAGCAAGCAGGCTCTGTGCGGTGTGTGTGCGCCTTGGCCGTGTGCGGTGTGTGTGCGCCTTGGCCGTGTGCGGTGTGTGCGCGCCTTGGCCGTGTGCTGTGTGTGTGCGCCTTGGCCGTGTGCTGTGTGTGTGCGCCTTGGCCGTGTGCTGTGTGTGTGCGCCTCGGCCGTGTGCTGTGTGTGTGTGTGTGTGTGTGTGTGTGTGTGTGTGTGTGTGTGTGTGCGTGCGCCTCGGCTGGCTGCGGTGTGTGTGTGCCTCGGCTGGCTGCGGTGTATGTGCCTCGGCTGGCTGCGGTGCGTGCCTCGGCTGTGTGTGATCAGTGCTCAGTACTGGCTCCTGCATTGCGGCTTCCTGCACCTTCTCCAGATCTGTGAGCAGCGTCTATCCTGCCTGTTGGTGGTTTCCAGGTTGTATAATATGTAGGGAGAGAAAATGTCGGGGGGCAGTGTCTGCCATGAGTAGCCGGTGTTCTCACCACTCGGTGGCGCTCTCCGTATTTTGGTGGCATAGTGGATGAGGCCCCCCGTGCATCGTGTGTATTCTTCCCCCTGTGTGTCGCTCGCGCTCTTCCCCACCCATCCCGCGTGATGTAACGTACAGCGCATACTTTACAACTGTGCGGTAAACGCTGATGTCCTGCGCAGGTGACTGCCCTCCGCGGACATGGCCGCCACTCACAGTTTGAGGTATCCTGACAGACGCCCCACTGGATTCTGGGTATGAGCGCTCCACGTGGGGCCTGATGTCACTGTTACGTTTCCAGTCTTCATAGTGTCCATCACTGCACCCTCAGACCAGCGTCTCCCCCACATGTCTGCCCTCCGTCACCACGGTCATTGGGCCATCCTGCTTGTGGGGTATTAGAGGTGGGATGATGGGGGTTGTACTGCTCTACCCCCTCGGCCTCTCCATCCTCAGCTGCGTTCATCCCATTATCCATCCCCCCATGTTCTGCTGATGGCGCCCCCTCTGCCGGGACTGACGTCCTCTCTCATTGCAGCCCTGTTATATGGCCTTCTCTGCCTAGGCATGGCCTACCTCTCCTCCCTGATGGGCTCCGTCCTGCAGGTGAGTGACTCTTCCACCCCCAGTGACCCAAGCAGCACAGAGTACTTCAGGAGAGCAGGGGGACCTTGTAGGGGTGAGAAATTAGTAAGGAGCAAAGCCAGCAGCACAGAGTACTTCAGGAGAGCAGGGGAGACCTTGTAGAGGTGTGATATTAGTAAGGAGCAGGGCCAGCAGCACAGAGTACTTCAGGAGAGCAGGGGGGACCTTGTAGAGGTGTGACACTAGTAATTAGCAGGGCCAGCAGCACAGAGTACTTCAGGAGAGCAGGGGGGACCTTGTAGAGGTGTGACACTAGTAATTAGCAGGGCCAGCAGCACAGAGTACTTCAGGAGAGCAGGGGGGACCTTGTAGAGGTGTGACATTAGTAAGGAGCAGAGCCAGCAGCACAGAGTACTTCAGGAGAGCAGGGAGGACCTTGTAGGGGTGTGACACTAGTAATTAGCAGGGCCAGCAGCACAGAGTGCTTCAGGAGAGCAGGGGGGACCTTGTAGAGGTGTGACATTAGTAAGGAGCAGGGCCAGCAGCCAGGGCTGTGGAGTCGGTAAGCCAAACCTGCGACTCCGACTCCTCAATTTCCCTGACTCCGACTCCCACACATATTGCTTATATTTAAGTGAAAAATTCATTGTAGTACAATGTGAACATCAGACATTTAGGCTGTGTGCACACGATGCGTTTTTTTAAGCGTTTCCGCAGCGTTTGAGCCGGCTCAGACGCTGCAGAAACGCTTAAAAGATGCATTAAATTAATTAGCATGCGTTTTTGGCTTTCTGTGCCAATGCATGCGTTTTTAACCGCTCAGGAATCGCTTAGTGGTTAAAAACGCAGCATGCTCATTAATTTCCGCATTGCTGAGCGTTTTTAGCCATCCCCAATGATCCCAGAAATCGCGTGTCAAAAAACGCGTCAAAATCACGTCAAAAAACGCGCTGAAAAAGACGCGCGATTTCTGGGAAGGGGATCCTTTTCCTGAGCGTTTAAAAACGCTAGCGTGTGCACATAGCCTTAATCATTTCTATGATCCAATAATCAAGATATTTAGATAGAACATAATATCTGTTTATTGGAATACAACTTTAGAACACAAAAAACTGTAATAAATTGTAAATATGTAATACACTGTGTACATGTATACGGTACAGACCAAAAGTTTGGACACACCTCATTCAAAGAGTTTTCTTTATTTTCATGACTATGAAAATTGTAGATTCCCTCTGAAGGCATCAAAACTATGAATTACCACATGTGGAATTATATAATTAACAAAAAAGTGTGAAACAACTGAAAATATGTCTTATATTCTAGGTTCTTCAAAGTAGCCACCTTTTGCTTTGATTACTGCTTTGCACACTCTTGGCATTCTCTTGATGAGCTTCAAGAGGTAGTCACCGGAAATGGTCTTCCAACAGTCTTGAAGGAGTTCCCAGAGATGCTTAGCACTTGTTGGCCCTTTTGCCTTCACTCTGCGGTCCAGCTCATCCCAAGCCATCTCGATTGGGTTCAGGTGTGGTGACTGTGGAGGCCAGGTCATCTGGCGTAGCACCCCATCCCTCTCCTTCTTGGTCAAATAGCCCTTACACAGCCTGGAGGTGTGTTTGGGGTCATTGTCCTGTTGAAAAATAAAATGATGGTCCAACTAAACACACACCGGATGGAATAGCATGCCACTGCAAGATGCTGTGGTAGCCATGCTGGTTCAGTATGCCTTCAATTTTGAATAAATCCCCAACAGTGTCACCAGCAAAGCACCCCCCACACCATCACACCTTCTCCTCCATGCTTCATGGTGGGAACCAGGCATGTAGAGTCCATCCGTTCACCTTTTCTGCGTCGCACAAAGACACGGTGGTTGGAACCAAAGATCTCAAATTTGGACTCATCAGACCAAAGCACAGATTTCCACCGGTCTAATGTCCATTCCTTGTGTTCTTTAGCCCAAACAAGCCTCTTCTGCTTGTTGCCTGTCCTTAGCAGTGGTTTCCTAGCAGCTATTTTACCATGAAGGCCTGCTGCACAAAGTTTATTGTCTCCTCTTAACAGTTGTAGAGATGTGTCTGCTGCTAGAACTCTGTGTGGCATTGACCTGGTCTCTAATCTGAGCTGCTGTTAACCTGCGATTTCTGAGGCTGGTGACTTGGATGAACTTATCCTCCGCAGCAGAGGTGACTCTTGGTCTTCCTTTCCTGGGGCGGTCCTCATATGAGCCAGTTTCTTTGTAGTGCTTGATGGTTTTTGCCACTGCACTTGGGGACACTTCCAAAGATTTACCAATTATTCGGACTGACTGACCTTAATTTCTTAAAGTAATGATGGCCACTCGTTTTTCTTTACTTGGCTGCTTTTTTCTTGCCATAATACAAATTCTAACAGTCTATTCAATAGGACTATCAGCTGTGTATCCACCAGACTTCTGCACAACACAACTGATGGTCCGAACCCCATTTATAAGGCAAGAAATCCCACTTATTAAACCTGACAGGGCACACCTGTGCAGTGAAAACCATTTCCGGTGACTACCTCTTGAAGCTCATCAAGAGAATGCCAAGAGTGTGCAAAGCAGAAATCAAAGCAAAAGGTGGCTACTTTGAATAACCTAGAATATGAGATACAGTATTTTCAGTTGTTTCACACTTTTTTGTTAATTTTATGATTCCATGTGTGTTAATTCATAGTTTTGATGACTTCAGAGTGAATCTACAATTTTCATAGTCATGAAAATAAAGAAAACTCTTTGAATGAGGTGTGTCCAAACTTTTGGTCTGTAGTGTGTGTGTGTGTGTGTGTGTGTGATGGAAAAAAAAAAAATTATTTATATATATATATATATATATATATATATATATATATATATATATATATATATATAACACTGACTTATCTCAGCTAAGACTAAGATCCTCAGGCTACATTCACACCGTGGGCGTAGCCAGGATCAAACCGGGGGGGGGGCAGAACCTCATACTGTTCCGCAGAACCTCATACTGCACACCTCAGCTGCTGCAGAACCTCATACTGCACACCCCTACACTTGAAAATAAAGCCTGCACCTTAAGAAGATTTGGTGGTGATGAATGCAGTCTATTTATTCCAACTATCAATTTAAGTTGATGTGTTACTGAAGACGAGCAATGCCTGTCCTGGGCGTCCTTTTGGGCAGCTATGAGGTGTCCCTGACTGGTGCTAAAAAGGAGTGTTAGTCTGTGTGCTACCCGGCTTTCATTCTTTTTGGTACAGATATGATATGGATACACAGATATGGATAAATGGATGGATAGAGCAGATTTCTAATCTGCTTTTGCTATTGAAAACATTATCTATGAGCTCAAAAACCTTTCAGGTGATGCAGTTTTTTAAAAAGCTGATCGGCTTTTGTAACTGAAAAACGTATCCTCAAAAAACACAGGAAAAACGCTGTGTGTGAATGTAGCCTTAGATCAGGAATAGAACAGTCATTTATAGGACATTTCATAACTTTCCCAAATTCCTATGAAAAAATATTCAGCACATCCTGCATTGAACTACTGTACCCAATTTATTATGTATTTTAGGAGTCGGAGTTGGTCCATTTTATACCGACTCCGACTCCACCAAAATGAGCACTGACTCCACGACTCCGACTCCACAGCCCTGCCAGCAGCACAGAGTACTTCAGGAGAGCAGGGAGGACCTTGTAGGGGTGTGACATTAGTAAGGAGCAGGGCCAGCAGCACAGAGTACTTCAGGAGAGCAGGGAGGACCTTGTAGGGGTGTGACATTAGTAAGGAGCAGGGCCAGCAGCACAGAGTACTTCAGGAGAGCAGGGAGGACCTTGTAGCGGTGTGACTTTAGTAAGGAGCAGGGCCAGCAGCACAAAGTACGTCAGGAGAGCAGGGGGAACCTTGAAGAGGTGTGACATTAGTGTAATTTTGTGGGGGTTGCATAGAAGAATCTGGGTCACCAGCAGTACAGAGTATTTCGGTAAGTAACAATGGATTATAGTCCTGAAGACCCTTGATAATCTGACTTCTCGCAGCTGAGGGTTTGTAACAGTTGTATCTTCCCTTCTTGATGGTAGGTTGTGGTGACGGAGGTGCAGATGATGATGGGAGTTCTGCTTTCTCCCCGCAGGCTGCCCTGAGTATTTTCGGCATTGTCGGAGGACCGCTGCTCGGCATCTTCAGTCTGGGATTCTTCTTTCCCTTCACCAATTCCATTGTGAGTTGCATGCGCGCGCGTGGGGGGGGCGGGGCGGCAGTCACACGTGAGGGCGCGGGACACACACGGGAGCACACACTGTCTGCTGCCTGTGCACCACTTCCCATTGTCTCACCACGTTCCCGCCTCCGCAGGGCGCCGTCACAGGGCTGCTGGCCGGGCTGGTCATGGCTTTCTGGATCGGCATCGGCAGTTTTGTGGACAGAATGGCGGTCACCCCCTCCCCAATTTTGAATATCACCAGCGCCCCAGATGTGGGGAACGTCACCACAACCGTCGTGACCACACTGCTGACATCGGCCACGGCCGCCAAAAGGTGAGAGAACCGGGAGTAAACATGACAATCCTGCCCTTGAACGGCTACGTTTATGTATTTATATACCATGTGACTACAGTGGGTTGCAATAGTATTCACCCCCTTGGCATTTTCTGTTTTCCTACCTCACAACCTGGAATTTCACTGTTTCATTTTTAGGGTTTCCATCAGTTCATGTAAAGAACATTCTAACAGCTGTGAACATTTGGTTTTCTTCTAGCAAACAGCAAATTTTACAAAATAACTGAGAACTTCGTTGTGCAAAATTTTTCAGCCCCCTAAAGTCAGTACTTTATAGAGCCTCCTTTTGTGACAATTCCAGCTGCAGTCTCTTTGGATAAGTCTTGAGTTTTTTCACATCTCGCCACTGAGATTTTTGCCCATTCCGCAAGGCAAAACGGCTCCCGCTGCTTCACATTAGATGTTTCCTCTGGTGAACAGCGATCTTCACGTCTGACCACAGATTCTCCATTGGATTAATGTCTGGGCTGTGACTCGGACGCTCCAGGACAGTCACACGTGTCTTCTTACACCACTCGAGTGTCGCTTTAGCAGCATGCTTTGGATCACTGACAGACTGAAACAGGTTTTGCTCAAGAATATGTATTACGCACCATCCATCTTCCCTTTCTCCATCATCTCCACAGCATGAACCTGCCACCACCATGCTTCACTGTGTGGGTTGGTGTTCTTGGAGTGATGAGCTATGTTGGTTTGGTGGGCAAAAAGTTAAATTTTGGTCTCCTTCTCTGACCACAGCACCTCCTTCCTCCATACATTTGGGGAGGCTACCACAGGTCTTACAATTTATGTGTGTAAGTAAAGGATTTTTTTTTTGTACCCACTCCTCCATCCTCCATGGAGTGTACGGCTTATTGGCTTATTGTGGTCGTATGGACAGATACTATGGCTGCAGCTTCTTCAGGGTTGGTCTCTGTGCTGCCTCTATGATTACTGCCCTCTTTGCCCAGGCTGTGAGTTTAGGTGGTCAGCCCTCTCTTGGCAGGTTTGTTGTGGTACCATCTTCTTTTCATTTGATGATAATGGATTTGATGATGTTCTGGGGATGAACAGAGATTACGAGATTTTTTTTTTTTTTTTATCCCAACCCTGACTTGTACTTCTCTACCACTCTGTCCCTGACTACTGACTCCTTGCTCTTGTTGTTGGTTGAAGATCTCCTTGCTCTTCGTGGTGTCGTGTGGAGATCTCCTTGCTCTTCGTGGTGTCGTTTGGAGATCTCCTTGCTCTTCGTGGTGTCGTTTGGAGATCTCCTTGCTCTTCGTGGTGTCGTTTGGAGATCTCCTTGCTCTTCGTGGTGTCGTTTGGAGATCTCCTTGCTCTTCGTGGTGTCGTTTGGAGATCTCCTTGCTCTTCGTGGTGTCGTTTGGAGATCTCCTTGCTCTTCGTGGTGTCGTTTGGAGATCTCCTTGCTCTTCGTGGTGTCGTTTGGAGATCTCCTTGCTCTTCGTGGTGTCGTTTGGAGATCTCCTTGCTCTTCGTGGTGTCGTTTGGAGATCTCCTTGCTCTTCGTGGTGTCGTTTGGAGATCTCCTTGCTCTTCGTGGTGTCGTTTGGAGATCTCCTTGCTCTTCGTGGTGTCGTTTGGAGATCTCCTTGCTCTTCGTGGTGTCGTTTGGAGATCTCCTTGCTCTTCGTGGTGTCGTTTGGAGATCTCCTTGCTCTTCGTGGTGTCGTTTGGAGATCTCCTTGCTCTTCGTGGTGTCGTGTGGAGATCTCCTTGCTCTTCGTGGTGTCGTGTGGAGATCTCCTTGCTCTTCGTGGTTTCGTTTGGAGATCTCCTTGCTCTTCGTGGTTTCGTTTGGAGATCTCCTTGCTCTTCGTGGTGTCGTTTGGAGATCTCCTTGCTCTTCGTGGTGTCGTTTGGAGATCTCCTTGCTCTTCGTGGTGTCGTGTGGAGATCTCTTTGCTCTTCGTGGTGTCGTGTGGAGATCTCTTTGCTCTTCGTGGTGTCGTGTGGAGATCTCCTTGCTCTTCGTGGTGTCGTGTGGAGATCTCCTTGCTCTTCGTGGTGTCTTGTGGAGATCTCCTTGCTCTTCGTGGTTTCGTGTGGAGATCTCCTTGCTCTTCGTGGTGTCGTTTGGAGATCTCCTTGCTCTTCGTGGTGTCGTGTGGAGATCTCCTTGCTCTTCGTGGTGTCGTTTGGAGATCTCCTTGCTCTTCGTGGTGTCGTTTGGAGATCTCCTTGCTCTTCGTGGTGTCGTTTGGAGATCTCCTTGCTCTTCGTGGTGTCGTGTGGAGATCTCCTTGCTCTTCGTGGTGTCGTTTGGAGATCTCCTTGCTCTTCGTGGTGTCGTTTGGAGATCTCCTTGCTCTTCGTGGTGTCGTTTGGAGATCTCCTTGCTCTTCGTGGTGTCGTTTGGAGATCTCCTTGCTCTTCGTGGTGTCGTGTGGAGATCTCCTTGCTCTTCGTGGTGTCGTGTGGAGATCTCCTTGCTCTTCGTGATTTCGTTTGGAGATCTCCTTGCTCTTCGTGGTTTCGTTTGGAGATCTCCTTGCTCTTCGTGGTGTCGTTTGGAGATCTCCTTGCTCTTCGTGGTGTCGTTTGGAGATCTCCTTGCTCTTCGTGGTGTCGTGTGGAGATCTCTTTGCTCTTCGTGGTGTCGTGTGGAGATCTCCTTGCTCTTCGTGGTGTCGTGTGGAGATCTCCTTGCTCTTCGTGGTTTCGTGTGGAGATCTCCTTGCTCTTCGTGGTTTCGTGTGGAGATCTCCTTGCTCTTCGTGGTGTCGTTTGGAGATCTCCTTGCTCTTCGTGGTGTCGTGTGGAGATCTCCTTGCTCTTCGTGGTGTCGTTTGGAGATCTCCTTGCTCTTCGTGGTGTCGTTTGGAGATCTCCTTGCTCTTCGTGGTTTCGTGTGGAGATCTCCTTGCTCTTCGTGGTTTCGTGTGGAGATCTCCTTGCTCTTCGTGGTTTCGTGTGGAGATCTCCTTGCTCTTCGTGGTGTCGTGTGGAGATCTCCTTGCTCTTCGTGGTGTCGTGTGGAGATCTCCTTGCTCTTCGTGGTGTCGTGTGGAGATCTCCTTGCTCTTCGTGGTGTCGTTTGGAGATCTCCTTGCTCTTCGTGGTTTCGTGTGGAGATCTCCTTGCTCTTCGTGGTTTCGTGTGGAGATCTCCTTGCTCTTCGTGGTGTTTAGTTAGTGGTGCTTCTTGTTAGTGTTGTTGCAGCCATGGTGGCCTACTAGAAAAGTTAGTGTTTACACTGACACATTTCACGTGGGGGACATCCTGTCACTAAGCATTGGACTTATGAAGAGAATTGCGTGCGCCACAAATTTTTAAGGGGGTGAATACATACGCAAATGACAACTTTTAGTTATTTGCTCCCATAAATGTAATTTCTGCCTGTATCTTTCTCACTTCACCATCTTGGGCTCTTCAGTGCTGATGCCTCACACACAAATCTGATTACAAAAATAGTTACACAGGTTGTAATGAAACAAAATAGGTAAAAAGCCATGGGGGTGAATACTATCGCAAACAACTGTATGTTACTATAGATGACAAAGTGTAGTTATATTTGTATCTTTAGACATTGCTGGAGTAGAACCTCCATTCTTTACACTACAGGAGGTCTCTACAGAACCTTCCATGACCTCACAGGACGTGGCTCTGCTATGATTTAATGAAAGCTTTGTCAGCCATGGCCTGCTGGGAATTGTAGTTCTACAGCAGGCAGACGTGGGGCAGCAGAGCCTGGTGATGTCCACCGGACTCTGGTCAGACCGTAACTCTGCTTCTCTCTGTTTCCAGCCTGACCGGTCTGAAGAAGTTCCATGCTCTGTCCTACATGTGGTACAGCGCTCACAACTCTACCACCGTGGTCATCGTGGGCATCATCGTCAGCCTGATCACCGGTCAGTGTCACGCTCCAGTCCTGTGCTAGCAAAAGCGCCAATTTCCTGACAGCAAGCACTATTGTAACCGGATAGGTGTCACCACAGCTGGGGGTTTGTCACAATGTATCCAGGCAGGAGATGGCGCTTTATGCTGCTTGTGTGTTAACCTGGCGTTGGACCGAGCAGACAGATTCCACCGCTTGCTGTCAGTGAATTAATCTACAGTTGTGCTCTAAAGTTTACACACCCCGGCAGAACTTTTGCTTTCTTGGCCTTTTTTCAGAGAATATGAGTGATGACACCAAAACTTTTCCTCCACTCATGGTTAGTGGTTGGGTGAAGCCATTTATTGTCAGACTGCTGTGTCTTCTCTTTCTAAATCATAATGATCCTGATCAAAGTTCACATACCATGGAGATTTTGGCCTGATGACATGCACAGAAGATGACATAATTGGGTTTGATAATATTCTCACCTGTGGCCTGTTTGTTTGCTGTGACGGTGTGTGCGACAGAGCATGAAGAGACACCAGGCCGAAGATCAATCCAACAGGATTTATTGAGACAGGGAGCATAGAACAGGAAATGTCAATAGCGTCTCTTAGAGTCCACAATGAGTCCACACCAAGAAGGAAACAGTTCCAGGGGCGCCACCTGGTAATCCGACGCCAGGGAAATAGAAATAGTCCTTGGGTGAATTCATTGGATCCAGCAGATGAGGGACACCACACAGTCCCACGTGGCCGATACACACGGTCACCGGGATCTCGCCTCAGCATAAGATCCCAGCCCTTCACAGGTCACCACACAACTGACTCAGCCAACACATGAGTCTATTGTTCTGTGTCCTGGGATCCACCCCTCCTTGGGGGAGGGCTCCCACCTACTTTTGACTATGTGGCTAACTTAAGAAGTTTCCAGAAGCTACAAGCTTGTATTAGATAAGTCCTATGCTGAGGAGAACAAAGACTGACTCCCCCACTGGTGGTTGACTCAGGCCTGATTACATTGCAGTCCAGGGACACAGACCGGGGAATGGACACGCTGTTACACACACCTTCCCCCCCCTCAATCTGTGTATGGACTAGTGACCTCCACAGGTCACTGGTCAAGTACGCTTAGTCATGGCTGCCCTGACTCATGGCGCTCCTCCTGTCTGGACAATCCATTAGCATTTTGGTGTTGACTGTCTCTTCTTTATTGTATGGGGAAGTTGTAGGGTTGAAGGCCGAGCTACATTTTACATCCTCTTGGACTTAAACTCTGCTTCCCGCACCCACAAATCGACATTGTAGCCTCCAACATCATTTCCTAGGACAATATCCGCAGGCAGGCCCCTCATCACTCCAACCACGCATTGTCCAGTTCCACACTTTTGGGATATTTCTCCATTGGCCTCCAGCTAATTCAAGGGTGATCCCAGGTCCTTGCTGTATTGCCTCTGGCCGAACCACTCTGGGATCAGCTATGGTGAGAAATGCTCCAGAGTCACAAAACCCAAGAACTCTCCGGCCGTCCAGCACGACCTCCTGTAAGTGCTTTCTTTGAGGATTAGTGGAACTTGTGGCTGTGGTCTGCACCCCATAAACCCCTTAATGGTCGAACATGGGTTTCTGAGCCATTAGGCAAGTCAATTTGTATGGGTGGCACCTCTTCCTCCATGGTATTTGGCTGTAAATAATAGGCCGATTTGGTGCGGGGTCATTTCTCAATTGACCCTGAGGGCAGGTGTCTTGCAGATGCCCAGGCCGCCCACATCGGTAACAACTGCACTGTATCGCACTCCTTCCCATGTGCACTCTAGGGATGGAGGTAAGGGAACCTGGAGGCTGATATCCATGTGAAGGTGCATGAGGTGGTTGTTGGGGTTGAGATCGATTTCTCCACTGTACAGCTGGACATGTGGCCCGCAGATGCCCGTGATGCCCACATCTATAACACCTGCGCTCTACCACTTTCTCTCCTTGTCGCATTTTAGAGGAGGACACTGGACTTTTTGAAAGGTGATGCACATGGGTATCACCATGGGGTGGTTGTCTAGTGGGACAGCAAATTTCGAGGATTGAAGGACAAGGTACCACAGGTGGTGGGGGGCTGGTAGTTTTTACTCTATCCACCTGTAATTTTTTCCACTGAGGCTTGGTGGTGAGAACCTCATCATCTAGAGCAGCAGCTTGTTCCACTGTCACTGGTTTCCTCTCACACTCCCATTCCCGGATCTCAGCAGGGCATTTGGCGTAGAACTGCTCTTTTTTGGATGACCTGGAGGAAAGTATCCCAAGTTAAGGCCCCCTCTCCCTCCAGCCAGCGATGACATTCTTGTTTGAGCCTTGGTCATATATCTTAAAAGACACTTCCCCCTCACAGGCTAAGGAGCGGAACTGCACTCTGTAAGTGTCTGGAGTTACAGCATAATGTTTCAAGATGGTCTCTTTAATAATCCCATAATTGCAGTTACACCAAGGGTCCATAGCTCTATAGGCTTCAGCAGCTCCACCCTCTTAAGAGCCCCACCAGATGTCTGACTCGCTCCCTTTCCGGGACTTCCAGTAATCGACATTGGTGTTCGAAGTCCTGGAAGAAGCCCTCAGTGTAGCCTGCAGCCTCGTTAAACGGTTTAAAGTCCTTACGGGACACCTTTGGGAATTCCCTCATGGTGGGTGCTGTAGATACAGTCAGTCTGGAGCTTCTAGCTGCTTCCATAGCGAGCTGTCTCTCCTGCAATGCCCTCTTGAGCTCTACGAATGGCCACCATCTTATCCTCTATGGTGGCCTCATCCCCAAGCAATGCCATCTCCTCCTCATACCACGTAACCCACTGACTTTTTGGGTATTTACCTCCAGCTCCCGTCTTTCCTCCCCTTGATGTGAAAAGCCTTCCTCTGTGCCATCTTCCAGTCAGGCTTCTTCCAGAGCCTCAATCAGTTGCTTCTTGGACAGCCCTTTGTAGCCGACTCCTAATTCACGGGCCTTTGTAAGCTCAACACAGTCCAGTTCCTGTATCCTGAGGTTCTGGTTCCAGATGTTAATGGGTTGCTGTCCTCCATTCTTCTGCTCTGATCCCGCCGCTGCCAACCAGTTTGTGACGATGTGTGCAACAGCGCATGAAGGGACACCAGGCCGAAGATCAATCCAACGGGATTTATTGAGACGGAGCATAGAACATGAAATGTCAATAGCGTTCTTAGAGTCCACAATGAGTCCACACAAAGGGAGCAGATCCGGGGGAGCCACCCGGCAATCCGACACCAGGAGAATAGAAATAGTTCTTGGGTGAATTCAATGGATCCAGTAGTTGAGGGACACAACACAGTCCCACGTGGTAGCTTCTAACAATACACACGGCCACCGGGATCTCGCCTCCGCATAATATCCCAGCCTCACAGGTCACCACACA
The DNA here is from genome assembly GCF_039654945.1 of Dendrobates tinctorius. Classification (NCBI taxonomy): domain Eukaryota; kingdom Metazoa; phylum Chordata; class Amphibia; order Anura; family Dendrobatidae; genus Dendrobates; species Dendrobates tinctorius. The sequence continues at coordinate 12,719,813 of NW_027361998.1, read as the reverse complement.
ACTGACTCGGCCAACACATGAGTCTATTGTCCTGGGATCCACCCCTCCATGGGTGAGGGCTCCCACCTACTTTTGAGTATGTGGCTAACTTAAGAAGTTTCCAGAAGCTACAAGCTTGTATTGGATAAGTCCTATGCTGAGGAGAACAAAGACAGACTCCTCCACTGGTGGTTGACTCAGGCCTCATTATATTGCAGCCCTGGAACACAGGCCGGTGGAGGGACATGCTGTTACACTTGTAATCAGTGTGTGTGCATAAAAGCTGAGTGAGTTTCTGGGATACAGACAGACTCTTGCATCTTTCATCCAGCCACTGACGTTTCTGGATTGTGCGTCATGGGGAAAGCAAAAGAATTGTCAACGAATCTATGGGAAAAGGTAGTTGAACTGTATAAAACAGGAAAGGGATACAAAAACATATCCAAGGAATTGATAATGCCAGTCAGCAGCGTTCAATCTGTGATTAACAAATGGAAAATCAGGGGCTCTGTAAAATCAAAGCCATGTTCAGGTAGACAAAGAAAAATGTCGTCAACAACTGCCAGGAAAATTGTTCAGGATGCAAATTAAAAAAAAAACCCACAAATAACATCAGCTGAAATACTGGACTCTCTGAAAACTAGCGATGTGGCTGCTTCAAGATGCACAATAAGGAGGAACTTTGAAGAAAAATGGGCTGCATGGTCGAGTCACCAGAAGGAAGTTTATTACTGCGCAAATTCCACAAAAGTATCTCTCCTACAATATGCAAAACAGCGCAGAGACAAGCCTCAAAACTTCTGGAACAAGGTAATTTGGAGTGGTGAGACCAAAACTGAACTTTTTGGCCACAACCATAAACATTACATTTGAAGAAAGGTCAACAAGGCCTATGATGAAAGGAACACCATTCCTACTGTAAAGCATGGAGGTTGATCGCTGATGTTTTGGGGATGTGGGAGCTACAAAAACACAGGAAACTTGGTCAGAGTTGAAGGAAAGATGAATTTAGCATGTTATCAGCAAACACTGGAGGCAAATTGCAATCATCAGCCCGGAAGCTGCACATGAGACTTAATAGGATGTTCCAACATGATAAAGATCCAAAGGCCAAGTTGACCTGTCATTGGCTACAGCAGAACAAAATGAAGGTTCTGGAGTTGCCATTTCAGTCTCCTGACCTCAATATCATTGAGCCACTCTGGGGAGATCTCAAGAGCACGCAGTTCATGCTAGACAGCCCAGGAACTGGAAGCTTTTTGCCAAGAAGAGCGGGCAGCTTTACCATCTGAGAAAATAAAGAACCTCATCCACAACTACCACAAAAGACTTCAAGCTGTCATTGATGTTAGAGGAGGCAATACACGGTATTAAGAAATGGGGTATGTGAACTTTTGATCAGGGTCATTTGGATGTTTTGGGTTGTCATTATGATTTAAAAAGAGAAAACACAGTAGTTTGACAATAAATGGTTTCACCCGACCACTGAGCATGAGTGGAGAAAAAAGTTTGGTGTTATCATTCATGTTCTCTGAAAAATGGCCAAGATAGCAAAAATTCTGCCAGGGTATGTAAACTTTTGAGCACAACTGTATATAGGCCATGTTCCCAAGAGCTGACAATCAATCTATGTATCACACAATGGATACCTCCCATCAGCCCCGTTCACGGTCCGTATCTGTAGACTCTCTGCCGTGCTGACCCCCACATATCCATGTTTCAGGCCCAATGAAGGGGAGTGACGTGGACCCCCGCACTGTGTACCTCGTCCTGCCCCGGTTGCTGTTCTTCCTGCCGGAGAGATACAAGGAGCGGCTGAGGTTCGGGGTGCCGCACATTCCTGAGGTAGGGGAGCGTCACTCCACCAAGCTCCTAAAGGTACACTGCATTCTCTGGTTTCTTCGCTTTCCCTTTTCCCTGTCCTGGGGAGCGGAGGGGTTGTCTACACCTGACCCCATCCCATGCCCTCTATACTGCCATTTCTCTTCTTACTTACTAAAAAATATTTGTGTAAAACAAAGTAAATTGTAAGAATTGTGCTGCCATTTAGAGTCGTACAGGCCACCCTGTTTGAAGCCTGACCTCCAAATAGGGTGTGGTAATATGGAGGACTGGTGGTGTTAACGCTGCGCAGGGGTGGGGCTATGGGGATGGACTGGTAGTGTCACAGTGCAGGGGTGGGGCTATGGGAAAGGACTGGTGATGTCACAGTGCAGGGGTGGGGCTATGGGGAAGGACTGGTGGTGTCACAGTGCAGGGGTGGGGCTATGGGGAAGGACTGGTGGTGTCACAGTGCAGGGGTGGGGCTATGGGGAAAGACTGGTGGTGTCACAATGAGGGTCTGGGAATATGGGGAAGGACTGGTGTTGTCCCCCAGTGCAGGGGTGGGGCTATGGGGATGGACTGGGGGGTGTCACGCAGTGCAGGGGTGGGGCTATGGGAAAGACCTGGTGATGTCACACAGTGAAGGGGTGGGGCTATGGGGGAAGGACTGGTGATGTCACACAGTGAGAAGGCAGGACTGGTGATGCCTCACGGTGAGGAGTCGGGCCCGGCTATAGGGCCGGCGATGCCTCAAAGTGGAGGCGGGGCCAGCTGTAGGACTGACGATGCCTCACGGTGAGAAGGTGGGGCCGGCTGTAGTGCTGGCGATGCCTCACGATGAGGAGGCGGGCCCGGCTATAGGGCTGGCGATGCCTCAAAGTGGAGACGGGGCCGGCTGTAGGACTGGTGATGCCTCACGGTGAGGAGGCGGGGCCGGCTGTAGGACTGGCGATGCCTCATGGTGAGGTCATTTCTCTTAGTATTGCACCAATGTCCACTAGTGGACAAACCCTTTTTAGGCATTAGTGTGCTGGAGCCTGTATTCTGTCCTGTCCTCCAGTCGCATCCAGAGCTGCACACCCTTCATGGTTGGCTCCAGTACAAGGAATGTGTGTGATGTCCCTGCCTGATGTTCTTCTGCTCCTCACACCGTGTCTTTCCCCACCAGGATACACCAAACCCCAGCACGGAGGAAAAACCCTACAACGGTTTCCTGAACGGAAAGTCAAATGGTGTGGATAAAGATGACCTGGCAGAGAGTTTGTCCGGCTTCTCCCGTCCTGACGGCGGACATTCATACGTGGTCCAGGAGACCTCCCTGTGACAGAACATTAGGCGTCTGGGAGCGGCCGGTCCGTCCCCCGAGGAACTCCACGTCCTACCCTGATGTGCGGCCTGCCAGGACCTCGCAGTGGATGATGTTGAGTGTTATGACTCTTGTCCTTCTTGTTGTCCTAATCTTGAATCTCTAGGACTTTGGGCCATGATGTGATGGGAAGACTTCTTGAGTCGGTCTGACCTTGACCTTGCTGCTAGTGATCAGGTGTCTTAGAGATGGTCTTACAGATCGCGGCATCGCCTTAAAGGGGACATGTCACCAGATTTGACCTATTAAAGGGCTTCTCCGCATTGGATGCGCCCCTTTTCTTGCAGCAGCCACTATTACATCAGTAGGGGTCGGTATAGTTGTGTCCTCTACTCCCACGGGTTGAGGTTAATGGTTCATCCTGGTGTCATGTTCCCTTTTATAGGGATAATGTCTGATCACCTCAATCAATCATGCTGTGATCGTGCTGATCAATGATCTTGGTCTCGGGCTGGACTCGGGATTTTGTCCTCTGACTTTCTACTGTTTTTCTGGACGGTGCCATAATCATAGTCCATAGGTTCTTAGTTCATGATTCCTCCTTAAAGGGGCTCTCTAGTCTGCGATGGGTTGGCTTTACAGGCTCATATACCTCCTGTTTTTCCCCATACTTCCCAACATTTGCCTTTGTGGGACACTCATGCCTTGCTCTGACTGTCCAGACAACTCTCACTTCCATGGTGCTTGGTTTTGGGCCCGCCCACTTAGTGACCCATTTTATAAGACCCGCCCATGAGGAACGGAAGGAATGGAAAATCTGGTTTTCTCAATCTGTCACCCTCTGTCTGGATCAGATCTCCCCTGCACAGTTGCCTGTGGTCTGGCCGGTGATCAGGGGGAAGTCGTCACTGATTGGGCGAAATGCAAAGCGATGGTCACATGACGGCCCTTAACTCCACCCCTTTTTATATTGGGTCGCTGCATCAGTGTCATAACCCAGAGCCAGTTTTAACATTTCTGATAGTTCGTCAGCTCTTATGTTTTTCCTGACTCTTTTTCAGAGTGAAAGTTTAGTGAAATGTCCCAAATTCAGGCTGATGGCTTTGTTGCCAGTCCATGAAACCAAACCCTCAGCTGTGAGAAGTCGGTACAGGATCCAGATCCTGTGTAAAAAAAAAAAAAAAAAAAAAAAAAACATTCCCATAACCTGACAGCAAACAGAGATCTTAAGATTCAGAGGAAATGCTGAGGAATTGAGCCTCGAAAACCTCTTTATAGAATGAAGACTTAAAGAATCTCCTTGTAAAGAAGGAAACCGAGGAGGGACTCACGACCCATAATCCACCGCCGCCTTCCCGTATCTAAGGACTTTCTCGCCTTATTTATTGGTGCTCCCAAAATTATTTCCCCATTCGCCTCAATTTCTTACAGGGCAGTATTTCTGGCTTGTATTCTACCACATCTTTCAGCTTTAGATGTGACTAGAGCGTCTTCCCTATGCTGTTGCCATCACTACATCTAAATGCAGGCAGCAGAGGGTGAACGTTCTGGACCCCGGAGATGAGCAGAACTATGAGTTCAGCTCTGGAAGTGCCTGGAAACAGTGGGATCCCTGTAATCGCTTATCTGCTCGTGGCCTTCAGTTATGGTCGAGCTGCGACGTGGCAGGATCTCCTGACTTGTCTTATTTTATGGGTCAGGTCTTCGGTGCCAAACATGAACGGATCAGAACCCGAACCTGTCCTCACAGGTCCAGATCTGCCCTTTGCCTTATGGAATAAGCTTCAGTGGGGGTAGCAAGACTTCTGCTGCTTCTCAGCTGTCTGACAGGTGCCCCTATAAGATTCTCCATCTCGTGTGGTCTACAAGGTCGAGTTGTGGCCGGATTTTTCTCTTTCTAAGGACTTTGGTCGAGTTCTGAAAATGTGAATGGTTTCCCGAGGAATCGCCGTCTTTGGACCAACTGCGAGATTTCAAGAAAGTAGCTCTCGGCCTTGACTTTCGGTAAAGGGCTGATGAGTCCGTTTCAGTCGGATGCTCGGCTGCGAGAACTCCTCTCCAGCTGAATACAAGTCAGTAGACATCCCCGCTCAAACCTCTGAAGACTCCTCCTCGGTCTGAAGCTTCTAACCAAAAGAACTTGGCCGAGACCTGAAAAATCCATTTCAGATTGTGTTATTCATGGAGGCTCAGTCCCGGCACCCTAAAAAAGTTTATCCAAAAAAGTATCAGCCAGAAAGTTTCCCTCCCGATAAAATAGCGCAGCGTCTTTACATTTCATGGACATATCAAGGTGGGTTCTCTCTGAAAATATCTCTCCTAGACTTCTGTCAGGTCTTCTCCAGTCACGTCCAAACTGAGAGCGACGAGTCTGCCGGCCGCTTCTGGGCATCTGACTGTGGTGTATCCCATGCCCGGACGGTCATGACCCAAGAGCCGACCCTCCAGCAGCTCTGGCTGTGACTGGAGAAGACCTAAAGTGACGCCTAAAGTTGTCCGAAATAAGTTATTTTTGTAATTTTTGTCTGACTCATTCACCCCCCGGTTCTGGAGGTTTTGTACCGCATCATGTGTGATTTGTGTAAAACTGCAAACCTCGACCAATGACAATGTAATTTATTTGAGGTTTAATGTCAGAATTTGATTATTATTTTTTTTATTTTTATTTTTTTTGTGTATATTTGGAAAGTTTTTCTCTGCCAGTGGAGGTTTGAGGAACCGTCGTGTGATCATTATATAACTGACGTCGTCTCGGGGAGCGATATTGAAATTATGGTCCAGGAAAAGCAAAAAATTCATAGTAAATCAATTACTTTTTTTGTTACTATTTATCTTCTGCTCCAGTCACACTCAAAGCTGCATTGAAAGTTCTGCTGGCTTCCCGCTAGGACGCAAGAGCTCTTCTCCATTTGCTATGGTCCGCCCATGCTGGCACAATGACTGGTACAATGCCGGCTCGTAGTGTGAATTTGCCACAATGGCGCGCGTCGAGGTGTTGGAATCAAGATGCCTTTCGCTTTAGAGCTTCTACATTGTAGATGGGTGTTTTTTTTATATATCCAGCTTTGGATGTGACTGTAGAATATGCCGATGGATCACTTTCCTGGCTGGAAGGGGGGGGGGGAACCTTATCGACGCCCAAAATCTGGGACATAAATTTGGTCCCTCTGTCCGAGGCTGCAAAATCCACCTACTCCGATGCGTTCCTCCACTCAGCGGTCGTTGGCGCATTGGACGTTTCCTCTGCGCTGCAGAACCTGTCCGGTTGCTTGTAATTTGTGCTCAGGCTTGGATCCGTTTCCTCCTTTTATTAGGGGATGGTAGTAATTGCCCAGCCGCTGTGACCCCTAGTTCATCAAAGATGGTTACTCCAGAGTCCTCCGTATGAAATTTTGAATAGTTTGCCCAGCGCGAAGGTGCGCAGGAACGCTGCGACTTTGAGTTTTCAAGCCGTTTTCGCCCAGTTCTGAACTTTGTGTCTTGGTGACGGGAAGTTTTAGATGGGACTGCCTGTTTATCTAGCACAGACTTGTTTCTTTGCGGATTCTGACCTCATGACCCTGAGCCGTGTAAGACCTACATGTGCGTGCAGACCTCATTGATCCGGTGTATACAGTATTTACCCGTACACCAGCGCGTTCCATCTTGTATCATACATAATCATTTGCTTCTAGAAATACGCTGATTGTTCTGACTGGAACCTCCCCGTCCACCCTGGCGTCTCCACCCTGACCTCCGACTGTGCCAAAGTGACGCCTGCCAGGTCTTCGGGGCATTTGTTGCACTGAATTCTACAGATGTCGACATCGTATTTTTGTAACTTTATGATTTTTTTTTTCTTCTTGTAAATGATGTAAATTCTCAGTCTGTGATGTCATTCCAGGATCTGATGATGTAATAAAGTATTTACAGTCCGTGCTGTGCGGCGTCTTATGTGTACGGAGAAAAGAGTGCAGAGCGACATCCGCCGGTGGCAGCCAGGACTCTTCCCAACTTTCTACAGACCCAGAATGGTTCCTTTCTATAGAGATCCATCGTGGTCTGTATCTTCATCGCAGAACTCAGACGCTCGCATTCTAATCCAGTCGCCACCCGTCTCACCGGTGAAATGCATCTCCTCCGGCACTGATCTATTCCATTTTAAAGGAGTTTTCCCACAACTGAGCAGACAGCTTTACGGGACCCCGGTCCAGTACAGATGAGCAGACAGCTTTACGGGACCCCGGTCCAGTACATATGAGCAGACGGTTTTTACGGGACCCCGGTCCAGTAGAGATAAGCAGACAGCTTTACGGGACCCCGGTCCAGTACAGATGAGCAGACGGTTTTTACGGGACCCCGGTCCAGTAGAGGTAAACTGACAGCTTTACGGGACCCTGGTACAGTAGAGATGAGCAGAAGGCTTTACGGGACCCCGGTCCAGTAGAAATGAGCAGAAGACTTTACAGGGTGCCGGTGGAGTAGAGATGAGCAGAAGGCTTTACGGGACCCTGGTCCAGGAGAGATGAGCAGACGCCTTTTTCAGGACCCCGGTCCTGGAGAAATGAGCAAGACTGCTTTATGAGACCCCGGTCCTGTAGAGGTGAGCAGACGGCTTTACGGGACCCCGGTCCAGTAGAGATGAGCAGACGGCTTTACGGGACCCCGGTCCAGTAGAGATGAGCAGACGGCTTTACGGGACCCCGGTCCAGTAGAGATGAGCAGACGGCTTTACGGGACCCCGGTCCAGTAGAGATGAGCAGACGGCTTTACGGGACCCCGGTCCAGTAGAGATGAGCAGACGGCTTTACGGGACCCCGGTCCAGTAGAGATGAGCAGACGGCTTTACGGGACCCCGGTCCAGTAGAGATGAGCAGACGGCTTTACGGGACCCCGGTCCAGTAGAGATGAGCAGACGGCTTTACGGGACCCCGGTCCAGTAGAGATGAGCAGACGGCTTTACGGGACCCCGGTCCAGTAGAGATGAGCAGACGGCTTTACGGGACCCCGGTCCAGTAGAGATGAGCAGACGGCTTTACGGGACCCCGGTCCAGTAGAGATGAGCAGACGGCTTTACGGGACCCCGGTCCAGTAGAGATGAGCAGACGGCTTTACGGGACCCCGGTCCAGTAGAGATGAGCAGACGGCTTTACGGGACCCCGGTCCAGTAGAGATGAGCAGACGGCTTTACGGGACCCCGGTCCAGTAGAGATGAGCAGACGGCTTTACGGGACCCCGGTCCAGTAGAGATGAGCAGACGGCTTTACGGGACCCCGGTCCTGGAGAGATGAGCAGACGGCTTTACGGGACCCCGGTCCAGTAGAGATGAGCAGACGGCTTTACGGGACCCCGGTCCAGTAGAGATGAGCAGACGGCTTTACGGGACCCCGGTCCAGTAGAGATGAGCAGACGGCTTTACGGGACCCCGGTCCAGTAGAGATGAGCAGACGGCTTTACGGGACCCCGGTCCAGTAGAGATGAGCAGACGGCTTTACGGGACCCCGGTCCAGTAGAGATGAGCAGACGGCTTTACGGGACCCCGGTCCAGTAGAGATGAGCAGACGGCTTTACGGGACCCCGGTCCAGTAGAGATGAGCAGACGGCTTTACGGGACCCCGGTCCAGTAGAGATGAGCAGACGGCTTTACGGGACCCCGGTCCAGTAGAGATGAGCAGACGGCTTTACGGGACCCCGGTCCAGTAGAGATGAGCAGACGGCTTTACGGGACCCCGGTCCAGTAGAGATGAGCAGACGGCTTTACGGGACCCCGGTCCAGTAGAGATGAGCAGACGGCTTTACGGGACCCCGGTCCAGTAGAGATGAGCAGACGGCTTTACGGGACCCCGGTCCAGTAGAGATGAGCAGACGGCTTTACGGGACCCCGGTCCAGTAGAGATGAGCAGACGGCTTTACGGGACCCCGGTCCAGTAGAGATGAGCAGACGGCTTTACGGGACCCCGGTCCAGTAGAGATGAGCAGACGGCTTTACGGGACCCCGGTCCAGTAGAGATGAGCAGACGGCTTTACGGGACCCCGGTCCAGTAGAGATGAGCAGACGGCTTTACGGGACCCCGGTCCAGTAGAGATGAGCAGACGGCTTTACGGGACCCCGGTCCAGTAGAGATGAGCAGACGGCTTTACGGGACCCCGGTCCAGTAGAGATGAGCAGACGGCTTTACGGGACCCCGGTCCTGGAGAGATGAGCAGACGGCTTTACGGGACCCCGGTCCTGGAGAGATGAGCAGACGGCTTTACGGGACCCCGGTCCAGTAGAGATGAGCAGACGGCTTTACGGGGCCCCAGTACCTCTGGACCTGATGGTGCCGGTATTTTACCAGTGCAACATTTCCCCTGTGATGTTCCTCAATTTGGAAAGGAAAGAAGGTCACAAACAAAAAAGGTGCGACGGGGGATAAGAAAGGACACCATTTTTTTAGGGTGATACCCGCCCTGACAAATCTGGCCTGTACATAAAGGAATATTACAAAAGTAACCCCCTTTATTACACCCTTATATTCTCTACACAACTACATCTGCCCCCACATTACAGATAATAGTAAAACCATGTCTGACTGTGCCTTTAGATCACAATGTGGTCACTTGTGAGAGGGTTACTGCCCTTCCGGCACTACGTGGTTTCCACAAATGCGGCATGGTGTCTGCAAACCCTACGAGCACAGCTTGCTTCCACAACAGCACTCCTTCCTTTGTTTTGGAGCCCGGCCGTGAGCCAGAACAATAGTTTTCTATTGTAAAGCAGGTAAAAAGATGCAGCAACACAGAGGCGCAGAGCAAGGGTTAACAAGGGTGCAGTTAAATTAACACGAGGGGTCCTCGGAGGGAGCTAACAAGGAGTTTAACAGATTTTTAAGCTAAATAACACGAAGAGGCGAGCGGTATAACGCAGGGCCGCAGTCTATGCATTTAACTGCTTCACTTATCGTCTGTTGCTGGTCACTCCTCTTAACGGATCTGTGCGCACTCTTCTGGCGGCAACAGGCAGTCTCTGGTCTGACCCATTGAGCCCCTAGTCAATCACACTACATAGTAGCTGGGAGTCTTTCACCACAATCTCCTGTCCAGCGTGCTCTGCCATCTGGAGTCCTGCACTGCACTCTCCCACTCAGCGTGCTCCGCACTACACTCTCCCGCTCGGCGTGCTCTGCAGTCGGGAGTCCTGCACTACACTCTCCCGCTCGGCGTGCTCTGCTGTCGGGAGCTCCGCACAACACTCCCGCTCAGCGTGCTCTGCAGTCGGGAGCTCCGCACAACACTCCCGCTCGGCGTGCTCTGCTTTTGGGAGTCCTGCTCTACACTCTCCCGCTCAGCGTGCTCTGCAGTCGGGAGTCCTGCACTACACTCTCCCGCTCGGCGTGCTCTGCAGTCGGGAGCTCCGCACAACACTCCCGCTCGGCGTGCTCTGCAGTCGGGAGCTCCGCACAACACTCCCGCTCGGCGTGCTCTGCAGTCGGGAGCTCCGCACAACACTCCCGCTCGGCAGTTGGGAGTCCTGCACTACACTCTCCCGCTCAGCGTGCACTGCAGTCGGGAGTCCTGCACTACACTCTCCCGCTCGGCGTGCTCTGCTGTCGGGAGCTCCACACAACACTCCCGCTCGGCGTGCTCTGCTGTCGGGAGCTCCGCACAACACTCTCCCACTCGGCGTGCTCTGCTGTCGGGAGCTCCACACAACACTCCCGCTCGGCGTGCTCTGCTGTCGGGAGCTCCACACAACACTCCCGCTCGGCGTGCTCTGCAGTCGGGAGTCCTGCACTACACTCTCCCACTCGGCGTGCTCTGCAGTCGGGAGTCCTGCACTACACTCTCCCGCTCAGCGTGCTCTGCAATCGGGAGCTCTGCACTACACTCTCCCGCTCAGCGTGCTCTGCAGTTGGGAGTCCTGCACTACTCTCCCGCTCGGCAGTTGGGAGCTCCGCACTACTCTCCCGCTCGGCATGCTTTGCAGTCGGGAGCTCCGCACAACACTCTCCCACTCGGCAGTCGGGAGCTCCGCACTACTCTCCCGCTCGGCGTGCTCTGCAGTCGGGAGTCCTGCACTACACTCTCCCGCTCGGCGTGCTCTGCAGTCGGGAGCTCCGCACAACACTCCCGCTCGGCGTGCTCTGCTGTCGGGAGCTCCGCACAACACTCCCGCTCGGCGTGCTCTGCTGTTGGGAGTCCTGCTCTACACTCTCCCGCTCAGTGTGCTCTGCAGTCGGGAGTCCTGCACTACACTCTCCCGCTCGGCGTGCTCTGCAGTCGGGAGCTCCGCACAACACTCCCGCTCGGCGTGCTCTGCAGTCGGGAGCTCCGCACAACACTCCCGCTCGGCGTGCTCGGCAGTTGGGAGTCCTGCTCTACACTCTCCCGCTCAGCGTGCACTGCAGTCGGGAGTCCTGCACTACACTCTCCCGCTCGGCGTGCTCTGCTGTCGGGAGCTCCGCACAACACTCTCCCGCTCGGCGTGCTCTGCTGTCGGGAGCTCCGCACAACACTCTCCCACTCGGCGTGCTCTGCTGTCGGGAGCTCCACACAACACTCCCGCTCGGCGTGCTCTGCTGTCGGGAGCTCCACACAACACTCCCGCTCGGCGTGCTCTGCAGTCGGGAGTCCTGCACTACACTCTCCCACTCGGCGTGCTCTGCAGTCGGGAGTCCTGCACTACACTCTCCCGCTCGGCGTGCTCTGCAATCGGGAGCTCTGCACTACACTCTCCCGCTCAGCGTGCTCTGCAATCGGGAGCTCTGCACTACACTCTCCCGCTCAGCGTGCTCTGCAGTTGGGAGTCCTGCACTACACTCTCCCGCTCGGCAGTTGGGAGTCTTGCACAACACTCTCCCACTCGGCGTGCTCTGCAGTCGGGAGTCCTGCACTACTCTCCCGCTCGGCACTACTCTCCTGCTCGGCATGCTTTGCAGTCGGGAGCTCCACACAACACTCTCCCACTCGGCAGTCGGGAGCTCCGCACTACTCTCCCGCTCGGCGTGCTCTGCAGTCGGGAGTCCTGCACTACACTCTCCCGCTCGGCATGCTCTGCACAACACTCTCCCGCTCGGCGTATGCTGCCCTTGTTCTCTCTCACTAACACATGGTCTAACTCTCCACTGCGCAGCAGGTCCCTGCTCTCTCGTCTCTCCGGCGAGAACTCTCTGCCTCTTCCCGCGCAAAACCCTCTCTCCTCTCTTCGCTTAGCGCGCCCCTTCTTCCTGGATCATGGGTTCTTTCCATCTCCCACTTCCTTCCTCCCTGCAACACTGGACATGGCCTCGGCAGTTCCGGACCTGGTGTCTCGTTGGTACCCACGGCCTGGTCTTCTTCCTTACACTACCACATAAGGGGTATCGGTGTACACAGGAGAAGTTGCACAACTACTTATGAGGACCAATCTCCCCTGTTATGTTTCTGTGAAAATGAAAAATGTGGGGGGGGAAACAGTAGTTTTGTGGGTGGGAAAAAATTAAATTTTTCATTCTTTTCTTCCATTTTACTATTATTCATGTAAAGCCCCTGAAGGGTTAACAAACTTCCTGAATTCGGTTTTAGAATACCGGGAGGGGTTCGGTTTTTACATTGGGGTCCTGTTTGTGGGTTTTCTGACACATAGGACCCTTAAAGTCTCTTCAAAAGTGAATTGGCCCCTAAAAAAAAAAATATTCTCAGATTTGTAAATTTTGTTGGAAAAAGTGAAATATTATTGGTAAACTCTTCACATTTCTAACTCCTTTATACATAAATCACACTTCAGTAATGATACTGATGTAAAATAGACGTGGAAAGTGTGGTTTATTATGGGGGGCGGTACGACTATTCGTTTTGAGAGCACAAAAGTTAGAAAATTGCACAATTCATTAAACGTCCAATAGTGTCATAAATGACCGAAAATCATATCAACGTAAATTTACCACTAAAATAAAGTACAACGTGTCACGAAAAGACAATCTCGGAAGCACCGGGGTATATCGAGGCTCTGACACAAAGTGACGCTGGATAGAATTTGGTCTTTTCGAGAAGGGGGTGAAGTAGTCTACACTTGAACTTGACATCCTTGTAAGTCGTACATATGTCTCCAGTCCCATCCGGAGCTGCATCCTCTGGTCAATGTGTTTCACTGTCAGAGCATATCATGCTTTCCTGAGAAGTGCAGGTTAATTGAGAATATATGCCCCGTAGCAAGTGGGCGCAGCTCTGGGTGTGAAGCATGATGGAACTCAGGTCGGGGGTTTCGCCGCTGGAGGCCGAGGAGCCGGTTTGCTCCACCTAGGAGCCATGTGTCCTCAGGAGGCCTCTTGTGTTCTGACGATGGTGAAGAGCAGGCCGCTCGCCCTGACCTCCACCATCTACGCAGAGGTGTGCTTTACTTTTTTCATTTCTTTTGATTTCATTCCTCAAAGTTGAAGACAAAACTGTTGTGATGTGATCCAACTCTGTGCGAGGAGAGGGAATGTTGAGGAAAAAATGTGGCCAGGTTTTAGATGAACTTTTCCTGGTCCATTTATTGCTGTCATTTTTGAATTTAAAGGGTTTTCTCGCATTGTTGAGGATGTCACGTCCACTGCACACAGAAGAAATCGGACAGTGGCATGGTGCCTGCTGATGGTGTGTCCATTGAGTTAGGGGGTGCAGCAAACAATCCCAGATCAGGACACTGGCGCAGGATAATTTCACCTTATGTTTTTTTTGACTTACTACTTTTATATCTTGAAATTATTCTTAAAGTAAATTTATTAGCTGTGTGATAGACTGACATTTCCTTTCTCTGTGGGTTGTGAGCTCCCCCTAGTGGGGGCTGTATAAATCTGTATGTAGTGAGCTCCCCCTAGTGCTGGATATATAAATCTGAATTTAGTGAGCTCCCCCTAGTGGTGGCTGTATAAATCTATATGCAGTGAGATCCCTCTAGTGGCAGCTGTATATAGTGAGCTCCCTCTAGTGGTGGCTGTATAAATCTGTATGTAGTGAGCTCCCTCTAGTGGTGACTGTATAAATCTATATGCAGTGAGCTCCCTCTAGTGGTGGCTGTATAAATCTATATATAGTGAGCTCCCTCTAGTGGTGGCTGTATAAATCTATATATAGTGAGCTCCCTCTAGTGGTGGCTGTATAAATCTGTATGTAGTGAGCTCCCTCTAGTGGTGGCTGTATAAATCTATATGCAGTAAGCTAGTGGTGGCTGTATAAATCTGTATGCAGTGAGCTCCCCCTAGTGGCGGCTGTATAAATCGGGATGCAGTGCACTCCCCCTAGTGGCGGCTGTATAAATCTGTTTTTAGGGAGCTCCCTCTAGTGGTGGCTGTATAACTCTGTAGCAAGCTCCCCCTAGTGGCGGCTGTATATATCAGGATGTAGCGCACTCCCTCTAGTGGCAGCTGTATAAATCTGTAGTGAGCTCCCCCTAGTGCTGGATATATAAATCTGTATATAGTGAGCTCCCCCTAGTGGTAGCTGTATAAATCTGTATGCAGTGAGCTCCCTCTAGTGGCAGCTGTAAATCTGTATGTAGAGAGCTCCCCCTAGTGGTGTCTGTATGTAGCGAGCACCCTCTAGTGGCGGCTGTATAAATCTGTATGTAGCGAGCTCCCTCTAGTGGTGGATGTATAAACCTTTATGTAGTGAGCTCCCCCTAGTGGTGGCTGTATAAATCTGTATGTAGGGAGCACCCTCAAGTGGCGACTGTATAAATCTGTATGTAGCGAGATCCCCTAGTGGCGAATGTATAAATCTGTATGTAGCGAGCACCCTCTAGTGGCGACTGTATAAATCTGTAGCGAGATCCCCTAGTGGCGACTGTATAAATCTGTATGTAGTGCGCTCCCCCTAGTGGTGGCTGTATAAATCTGTGCGTAGTGAGCTCCCTCTAGTGGTGGTGACTGTATAAATCTGTATGTAGCAAGCTCCCCTAGTGGTGGCTGTATGTAGCAAGCTCCCTCTGTCACCAGGATAAATCTGTAAGCAGCGAGCTCTGGCCACCATGCAGTGTATTCAGCTGGCATCCCCTCAATCTTATGGTCAACAGGTATCCAAGAACCTCCCCCAATCAAAGTGCTCTGGCATCTCTTAGGAATCCCCCTTAACAAGATAATTAATGTAACATTTGTGGCCACAGCTCAAGTTACTCTTATCTGCAACCATAAGCTGTGTAACAGGGATGACTTGTAGGTGGGGGCACTCAATCTGATGTCTCGAGTTCAGTCTGTAGGGATTTCCGCTGTCTCTTTAGTCCTCAATGGTTGCAGATCTGCCGCACGCCTCATACTCCAGGGCTTCAGCGTACAGCCGAGACCTCATCGGCCACTTCTAGGGGACAGAAGGGGACAAGTATGAAGATCTTGGGATAATAAACCTACTAGTGACTATCACAAGAATTACACAGAGACCTTTACTTGCTGTAGTCTATAGATGTCAGATGAATACAGACTCTATCTCTGCGTAGAATATCACTCTGCCTTCTAGACCTCTCCAGCAATAATGAGATGACGCTAATGATAGTGAGATGACTGCTTACCCTGCCCTCTGATGAGATGACTATCGTCCCTGCCTGCTAACAATCATAAGATGACTATTGTCCCTACCCACTAATGAGAATACTCTTCTGACCCCACCCTCTAATGATAATGAAATTACTCTGCTAACCGTGCCCTCTAATGATAATGAGATTACTCTGCTAACCGCGCCCTCTAATGATAATGAAATTACTCTGCTAACCGCGCCCTCTAATGATAATGAAATTACTCTGCTAACCGCGCCCTCTAATGATAATGAAATTACTCTGCTAACCGTACCCTCTAATGATAATGAGATTACTCTGCTAACTGTGCCCTCTAATGATAATGAGATTACTCTGCTAACCTTGCCCTCTAATGATAATGAGATTACTCTGCTGACCCTGCCCTCTAAGAATGAGATGACTGCTGACCCCACGCTGTAATGATGAGCTGACTCTGCTGACCCTGCCCTCTGATATGACTCTGCTGACCCTGCCCTTTAAGGCTAATGAGATGACTGCTCACCCCACCCTCTAATGATGATGAGATGACTCTGCTGATCCTGCCTTCTAAAGATCATGAGATGACTGCTTATCCTGCCCTTCAAGGATGAGCTAACTCTGGAGATCCCGTCCTCTATGGATAATGAAATTACTCTGCTGACCCTGCCCTCTAATGATAATAAGATGACTGCTGACCCCACCGTCTATTGATAAGATGATTTTGCTGAACCAGCCCTATAATGAGATGTCTCTGCTCACCCTGCCCTCCAGTGATAACATGACTTTGCTGACCATGCCCTGTAATGATGAGAACTGCTGACCCCGCCCTCTATTGATAATGAAATTACTCTGACTCCACCCTCTAATGATGAGATGGCTGCTGACCCTACCGTCTAATTACACGCCCTCTATTGATAATAAAATTACTTTGCTGACCCTGCCCTCTAATGAAAGTGAGATGAATGATGACCCCTCCCTCTAATGATGAGATTACTCTACTCACCTGCCCTTTAACAATGAGATGACTGCTGACAACGCCCTCTAATGATAATGAAATTACTCTGCTGATCCCACCCTCTAATGATGAGATGACTGATCCCGCCCTCTAATGATGAGATGACTCTGCTGACCCCACACTCTGATAATGAGATGATTGCTGACCCCGACCTATTGATAATTAAATTACTCTGCTGACCCCGCCCTCTGAGATGACTGCTGACCCCGCCCTATAATGATGAGATAACACGCTCTCTATTGATAATGGAATTACTGTGCTGACCCTGCCCTCTTATGAGTGAGATGAATGATGACCCTTCTCTCTAATGACGAGATGATTGTGCTGACCCGCCCTCTAATGATGAGATGACTCCGCACTCTACTGATGAGATGACTGCTGATCCTGCCCTCTAATGATGAGATGACTCTGCTGACCCCGCCCTCTAATGATAATGAGATGACTCAGCTGACCCTGCCCTCTAATGATAATGAGGTGACTCTGCTGACTGTTCCTGTGAGTGTGGTGTCTTCACTGCAGGCAGGTTAGGGAGACTTGCACTTTTCATTCTCACCACAATGCAGATGACTAGTACATGCATAATTTTAATTTTTGGGTGTGTTGGACCTCAGCCCAGGATGGGAATGGGCATGGGTGCAGGGCTCTATTCTGTGGTCAGTATGGGTTCCCTGGCTGAAGGGAACCTGTCAGCTGATGCAACATTCTTCCCAAACCGTGCGCAGCGTGCATTAGCAACTGTCTGTACGATCACAGCCATATATGATTGTCGGAGACACAGCGGCATTTCACAGAAGAAAATGCTTTTAATGGCTGCTGTGGACAGAGATGAGCAGGTGACTAGTCGTACCGGTGATCCTCGGTGTCTTCTCCCTGGCCACTGACAGTGACTGGCAAGCGCCTGCCTGCGTGTTCGTATAGGAAGAGACTTATCACTGTCAGCGGCCGGGGAGTAGCCCCCGGGGAACCGTCTGTAGGACCAGTCACCTGTGCACCTTGCTCTTAACAGTATGTTTTATCTCTGAAAAGCTGCAGGTGGGTGTGATCGAACAGACGATGCTGGAGATTGGGCACCATGTATCCACCAATACACCACATGTCCACCGATACACCGTGGTACACCACGTGTCAGCCTATACACCGTAATGCAGCACGTGTGAGCCGATGCACCGTGGTACACTACGTGTCAGCCGATGCACCGTGGTACACCACGTGTCAGCCACCATCGTCTCTTTAATCTGCCAGTCTAATATAATAAAAAGTTAAAGAACATATAAAATATTCCATTTCATACAGGCCCCCAGGCCGAGCCCCCCCCGATACCAAGTACCTTCATAGGGTGCAGGTACCCCGGGCCTCTGCCAGTCTGATGGCCCACAGGTGGCGATCTCTCTTGGTGCAGGGTTTGGGTGAGGTGGGCGATGTAGCTGGTGGCCAGAACAAGGACATCTAACTTGGATAATTTGGTGCCAGGGGGAACGGAGGGCAGCGCTGCCTGTAGGGACAGGAAGGCTTGTCTTAGGGTCCGGACACGGTTCCTCTCTCGAGCATTGTTCTCTGGGGCCTGTTTTCCTTGGATTAATTTGTTGGTTCTGTTGACATTTGGAACCTTGAAAAGACAAATAGGATCATGGAGATCTGAAATGAGAGCGCATATACTGTATGATCAGACAAGGTCATCTAATATGGAGAACCTACTCACAGCCTTGATGCCCCTCCGGCTACTGCTCTTCCACATAGTGGGCAGCTGCTCTTCTCCTCCCTGCATCACCTCTTCCTTAGCTCTACCTTCTGAAGCGGTGACCGGTCCCGAGATACGGACACGCCACCCGGTTGGGGCCACGTCTCCTGGTTCCGTCCGCTCCATGTCCCCACTGAGCAAGAACTGAAGTTTCATCGTCCTCCATTCACTCTGCCAAGAGTTTCCTTCTGATGAAATGAGAGGAATCTGGGGGGGTTGATGTGGATGAGACTCTGCATCCCCCGAGCGAAGCAGATAATGAGGGGATCACAGTGTAATACTCGGCTCATTATCTGCACCAGACGTGTAATGAGGGGAGTGAATTTTTGTTTGGATTTTGGACTTATCTAAGTATCCACCTCATGATGTTCTCCAACGCTCACAGGAAAGCTGGACTCCAAGTAACAGTGTCCACTATGACGTGCGGTCCATAATAATTTCCCTCGGGATCAATAAAGTGTATCGTATATTAGGAGAGTGGCACAACTGCTCTTAAAGCGTACCTCATACATCAGGAAACCTTTTCAGAAATGGCTGCTATGTTACTTCTGGCCATTATATGACTTGTATTCTGTATTTTCATCCATATTCCCCTCTGCAAGCTCTATCTCCAGTTTTCAGTTGTCTCTGAGCTAATGGGTTGAGACTGGCTGCTATGAACTCTCCCATACACAGCACAAACAGAATAAGGGATTCCTTCTTTCCTGACTCTAGTATATATTCAGTATCAGCAGCAGCATGGAGAAGATTACAACAGCTGTACTAAGCAGTGTAGCTATGAATTCAGCTCGGGTGAGATAAAACACTTGAAAACTACAGAAGCATGGAAGACATTATACAGCAGTGTAGCTGTGAATTCAGCTGTGGGTTGAGATGAACATTTTCTGGAAAATAGTAGTATGGAGGACTTTATACAGCATTTTATTATTATTTATATAGCGCCATTGGTTCCATGGTGCTGCACATGAGAAGGGGTTACATACAAATTACAGATATCACTTACAATAAACAAACTAACAATCACAGACTGATGTAGAGGGGAGAAGACCCTGCCCTTTCAAGCTTTCTACAGGATGGTGGGGAAGGAGACAGTAGGTTGGGGGGTTGCAGCAGCTCCAGTGATGGTGAGGCAGTAGCTCCAGTAGTGGTGAGGAGGCAGCGGGGATCATTGCAAGCTGTAAGCTTTCCTGAAGAGATGGGTTTTCAGGTTCCGTCTGAAGGATCCGATCGTGGTTGATAGTCGGACGTGTTGGGGCAAAGAATTCCAGAGGATGGGGGCTATTCGGGAGAAGTCCTGGAGGCGGTTGGGTGAGGAGCGAATAAGTGTGGAGGAGAGAAGGAGGTCTTGGGATGACCGCAGATTACGTGAGGGAAGGTATCTGGAGATTAGTTCAGAGATATGTGGAGGAGACAGGTTATAGATGGCCTTGTAGGTCAGTATTAGTAATTTGAATTGGATACGCTGAGGGAATGGGAGCCAGTGAAGTGATTTGCAGAGGGGAGAAGCGGCAGAGTAGCGAGGAGAGAGATGAATTAGTCGGGTGGCAGAGTTAAGGATGGACTGGAGAGGTGCGAGGGTGTTAGCAGGGAGGCCACAGAATAGGATGTTGCAATAGTCGAGGCGGGAGATAAGGACATGGACAAGCATTTTAGTAGAATGAGGGTTGAGGAAGGGACGGATTCTGGAAATATTTTTGAGCTGGAGGCGACAGGAGGTAGAGAGAGCTTGGATGTGTGATTTGAAAGACAGGGCAGAGTCAAAGGTTACTCCGAGGCAGCGGACCTCTGGTACTGGGAAAAGCGTGATGTCGTCAATTGTTATAGATAGGTCGGGTAAGGAAGATCTGTGAGATGGGGGAAAGATGAGTTCAGATTTGTCCACATTGAGTTTGAGGAAGCGGGAGGAGAAGAAGGAGGATATGGCTGATAGACACTCCGGGATTCTGGACAGCAGAGAGGTGACGTCTGGGCCAGAGAGGTAGATCCGTGTATCAACGGCATAAAGGTGGTACTGGAATCCATGGGATTTTATTAGTTGCCCCAGGCCAAGTGTATAGAATAACAGTATGGGTCCTAGAACAGAGCCTCGTGCACAAGTGGTGAGGTATGATTTGGAGAGAAGATGAGCAAGCTCCCCTTCAGTAATGTTAGATAAGGAGGTTATGGGGTTTGGGCATTGGTCTGGCGTGCAAAGGGGTTGTGGTGGTTGAGCAAAACAGACTTCCCGTGTTTGGTCTATCTTGTTTTTGAAGTGTGCGGCAAGATCCTCGGCAAAGATTAGGGAAGTAGGAGGGGGCAGTGGTGGGCAGAGGAGGGAGTTAAAAGTATTGAACAACTGTTCAGGGTTGTGGGATAAGGAAGATAAAAGGGATGTAAAGTAGGCCTGTTTAGCAGAGGTGAGGGCAGATTTGAATGCAAATGTTGCTTGTTTGAGTGCATTGAAGTCGTCTTGCGAATGTGTTTTCTTCCAGCGCCGTTCTGCAATTCTGGATGCTTGCTGAAGCTTTTTAGTGATGTTATTGTGCCAGGGTTGTCTTTTGATTCATTGCACTCTGTTATGTATGACAGGGGCAACCGAGTCGATGGTTGATGCAAGGGTGGCATTGTAGAAACTAGTGGCAGTGTCGTGGAGTGAAGTTATGGAGGACAGTGGTAGAATATTATTATTATTTATTGTTCTAGCGCCATTTATTCCATGGCGCTTTACATGTGAGGAGCGGTATACATAAAAACAAGTACAATAATCTTAAACAATACAAGTCATAACTGGTACAGGAGGAGAGAGGACCCTGCCCGCGAGGGCTCACAATCTTCAAGGGATGGGTGATAATACAGTAGGCGAGGGTAGAGCGAGAATAGAGTCAGAGAGTGTGCGAGTGTCTAGATGTGCGAGGTTTCTGCAGGGATGACATGTTGCTGGACTTGGGTGACAGGTGAGGACGGAGGACAGTGATGAGAAAGTGAGTAGATGATGGTCAGATAGAGGGAGAAGTGAGGTTGTGAAGTTAGGGAGCAGAGACGGGTGAAAACCAGGTCTAATGTGTGTCCATCTGTGTGGGTGGCTGAGGAGGACCACTGGGTAAGTCCAAAGGATGAAGTAAGGGACAGGAGTTTGAAGGTTTCTGACTGGTGGGTGTCAATGGGGATGTTAAAGTTGCCCATGATGATGGTGGGAAAGTCAATAAAGGCAGTGGTCGGGCCCAGAGGTCGGTATATGACAGCCACTTGTAGGTTGGAGGGGGAGTAGATGCGGACAGAGTGGACTTCAAAAGAGGGGAGGATTAAAGAGGGAAGAGGTGGGATTGGGTTGAAGGTGCAGTTGGAAGAAAGGAGAAGGCCCACTCCACCAGCATTTCTGATGCCAGGGCGAGGAGTGTGGGTGAAGTGGAGGCCGCCGTAACAGAGCACAGCAGGGGAGGCGGTGTCGGAGGGTGTCAGCCATGTTTCGATGAGGCCAAGGAAGGAGAAATTACGAGACGTAAAGAGGTCGTGGATAACATCGAGTTTATTGCGGATGGAGCAGGTATTCCAGAGTGATCCAGAGAGTGGGAGCATGGCGGTGGTTGTCAAGGGCACGGATTTGAGGTGGGAAAGATTTCTGGTGTTTGTATTGGGTTGGGAGCGATAGAAGGGGGTAATAATGGGAGGTATGAGCTGTGGGGGTCCAGGGTTGGGAGATATGTCGCCAGCAGTGAGGAAAAGCAGAGATAGGCAGAGCATATGGGAGAAGGAGGGTGGGCGGCTTGTTTTGTATTTTATTAGGAGAGCTCTGAAGTCAAGGAGAAGGTCAGCAGAGGAGGTCAGGTGGGGAGGCAAGAGGGAAGGCATGATTATTATTTGGTTAGTGAGTGCAGGGGTTTGTGGATAGCGAAGGAGAGTGAGGAGTTATGGTTCCAAAACTGTTAGTGCGTATGTCAGCATGGTTAGAGTAAGTTTGACGGCAAAAGAAATTTAGTACATGTAAACACAGCGGGTAGTTGTACCTTCTGGTCACTTCTGGCTCATTTCTGGCATATTTCTGATGTTATCCTTAAAAAAGATACCTTGTAAAAGACAGCCCAAGGTCTAGACAGCCCTGTGTGTGAATTTATAGTACCTTAACAGCACATGAAAAGGCCCAGGTGTGTTCTCAAGGGAGGAGCAGCAGGAAGACTGGACACAGGAGACGATTAATTAGGAGTCAGTGGAGAAAATACACAAGGAGATAGATTTGAATGGACAGATAAGGCCAAATTGTGTGTTAGAATCAAGGAAATAAGGTGAGAAAGCAGCCAGTGGACATGCCAGTAATAGAGAGATACAGGGTGATTGGGATCCGGAAAGATGGGTTATGGTATTGCAGCAGCCAGTGGACATACCTGAGGAGGAAGCAGATCGCTTGTCAGATTGATAGCAACAATGAAGCATAGTAATCATGTTAGTGAAGCATCTATAGCAGGGACTTATGTCTGTCATATTTCTGATGTTATCCCTAAAAAAGACATCCTTGTAAAAGACCGCATTAATTAAAATACAAAAATCCGCAGCATGGAACACTGTATTTATAATTCCAGATTGAGATAAAACTCTTACTGTTAAGCAGCAGCAGGGAGCATATTATACCACAGTATTAAGCAGTGAGGCTGTGAATTGAGCACTGGGGAAGAAATAAAACACTAGAAAGCAGCAGACTGATCTGTGAGTTTCTGTGTCTCTCTGCCCCTCACTCCATTTGCCTCTTCCCTCTCCATTGACTTCAGTGGGCAGCTGATATCAGCTCCCTTGTTTTTATAAATGTGAAGTTTAGTAATATTTCAAAGTGACTGATAAATTCATCAGGTTAAGGAGATGTGGCTCATATGTGGAGAAAGAAGATGATTTTCCTTATAAGAATTACTACAAGGTTTCTTATTTTCTCAGGTGCTGTTTATGTAGAGTTTGTTGAAATGACAGCGACCACATATGTCAGATTAGTGACTGTTGCTGTCCTGGCACTGTCAGGTCTCTGTTCTGCTTTGGTAGGAACCTTTATCACTTCTTTCTGTCAGGTTGGATAGAGATGTTGGTGATGAGCCCAGCACACTGTCAGGTGTTGGAGGGAGTTGAGGTTTGCACTGATATTGGTGATGAACCTGGGCACCCAGGTGTTGGAGAGGGATGAGATGGGGCACTGATGCTGGAGATGAGCCCAGAACACAGGTGTTGAAGGAAGTTGAGGTCAGACACTGGTGTTGGAGAGGGATGTGATGGAGCACACAAATGTTGGAGAGTGATGAGATTGGGCACACAGGTGTTGGAGAGGGATGTGATGGAGCACACACATGTTGGAGAGTAATGAGATTGGGCACACAGGTGTTGGAGGGAGTTGAGGTTGTCACTGATCTTGGTAATGAGCCTAAGAACATGCTTAGGTGTTGGAAAGAGTTGGGGCTGACACTAATGCTAGTGATGAGCCCAGGCGCATGGTCTAGTGTTGGAAAAAGTTGAGGTCGGTCACTGCTGGTGATGAGCCCAGGAACACAGATGTAATGCAGGTGTTGGACGTCGGTTATTGATGTTGGTGATGAAGGCTGCACAGAGTCAGGTGTTGGAGGATTTGAGGTCAGGCACTGATGTTTGTGATGATTAGCCTGGGCACACAGGAGTCTGAGGGGGTAAAGGCTGATCACTAATTTTATTGGTTTGCCTGGGCACACATTTAGGTGTTACAGAGAGAGTTGAGGCCGACACTGGTGTTAGTGCCAAGCCTTGGCTCATGGCCTGATGTTGGATGGAGTTGAGATTGGGCACCTAATTAGGTGTTGGAGGGGGTTGAGATCAGCACACAGATGTTGGCAGGAGTCGAGGTGGATACTGATGTTAGTAATGAGCCGGACTTATGGTGTGATGTTGGATGGAGTTAAGATGGGGCACTTAAGCTGGTGATGAGCTTGAGCACACAATTAGGTGTTGGAGGGGGGTTAAGGTCGGCACTGATCTTGGTCATGAACCTGGCACACAATTAGGTGTTGGAGGGGGTTGAGTTCGGCACTGATGTTGGTCATGAACCAGACACACAATTAGGTGTTGGAGGGGGTTGAGTTTGGCACTGATGTTGGTCATGAACCCGGCACACAGTTAGGTATTGGAAGGGGTTGAGGTCGGCACTGATGTTGGTCATGAACCCGGCACATAATTAGGTGTTGGAGGGGGTTGAGTTCGGCTCTGATGTTGGTCATGAACCCGGCACACAATTAGGTGTTGGAGGGAGTTGAGTTCGGCACACAGGTGTTGGCAGGAGTTGAGGCCAACACTGATGTTAGTAATGAGCCCGGACTCATGGCCTGATGTTGGATGGCGTTGAGATTGGGCACGCAATTAGATGTTGGACGGAGCTGAGTTCGGCACACAAGTGTTGGCAGGAGTTGAGGCTGACACTGATGGTAGTGCCAAGCTCAGGCTCATGGTCTGATGTTGGATGGAGTTGAGATGGGGCACTGAAGCTGGTGATGAGCCCGGGCACACAATGAGGTCTTGGAGGGGGTTGAGGTCGGCACTGATGTTGGAGATGAGTCAAGATGGGAAGAACATACCTGTGGAATCACTGTCCCCATTTTATATAGTCAGTCCTCCTCTAACATGACACAGACATGAGCCGTGGATATGGCAATCATGTTGTGATTCCTGGGTAGATTGTGGGAATCTCTTGCTTCAGACCGTGCATTCTCTAGCCGGATTATATCAGGATGAAGGCACAGCCGCAGAATGGGTATTCAAAGAATCTCAAACAAGACGCTTTAATGTGGCCAAAGAGTGAAAAGAGCCAAGAAAATCCAGTAACAATAACAAAACCCTGAGATGTTCTCATTTCCTGCTAAGTATCTAGAAAATGCCAGCTCATTTGTCACTTTATCTGCCTCTAGAAGACCTGTGTGACACCAATGTGGTTATCGTCCTGTCTGTTCTGCTGGAGAGGCAGAAGATATGGCTATTCTATCGGCCGTGGCAGCAACAGCTCAGTATAGAATATGATGGGCCGGAGATGTCCGGTTGTGTAGGGCCAGCACTGGCAGCAGGAGCAGTACAGTATAGATATAGAACATAATGGCCATGTAGGAGACGTGGCTGCCTATCAGTATCGGCAGTCGTAGTATCAGAAACAGGTCAGTATAGAACATGATGGACAGGCAGATGTCCGGCTGAGTAGGGCCAGCACTGGCACCAGCACTTGGTGAGGTGAATTCTGTAAGTGTTATGTTGGGGTGAACAGCATGGGCCAAAGGTGATGCAACAGAGCCCAACTAGCTGGATGGCGCATGGAACAGGGAGGGTTATTATAGCTGGATATGTAGGATGGCTGGTGGAGAAGGGGAGCTGGAAACAATAGATGCAGCAAGAACATCAGGCATGTGTATTCTATCTGGTGCCTTGTTGCAGGAGGGCAGTAGCAGACTGAAACCTCAACCCTGGCAATCTGGTATCTTGTTTCAGGAGTGCACAGGTATAGCAGAGATGAGATTGTTATCAGGCATCTTGGTTCAGCAGAGTTGAGGGTGACGGAACCACTGCAGGACTGAGCTGGTAATAGTAACTGGTTGCTCGATAGCATTCTGGAGCAACCAAACAGGTAATCGGAGACCTGAGTGAAGCAGAGCCAAGTGGAAAGTGTTGCTTGATTCAGGGTTGCAGTGTGCACTACTACCTGAATACTCAGATGGCGCGCAGCTGCCTGAGCCGGCCTTGGATGATGCCTTCAGAGGTGCTTTCCTGGTTTCCAAAGTAACCTATCAAGAATTAGCACAAAAGTGCTTGCCTTAGGTGATGAAAGCAAAGGCCGAGGCTGTAGCTGGGACAGGTAAGTAACAGAAACAATGGATCGGCAGATGCTAGGACCAATCTTATCATTGGCATTAGCTACAGGTGCATGCCAGTCCTCACTGATCTATGCCTGATTCATTTTGACAAATTTTGGACAACGAGACTGAATAGTGGCAGGACAGCATGCCCATAGCCTGGTCCAATCTGCTGACCTTGCCAGGGTCCATTAAATCAGAGCTGAGGGTATCTGCCGGCGAGCGCGCACAGTCCAGCTATGACTGAATCTGGCTGGTCAGATGGTGCGACTCATGCACTGCATTAGACATTAGATAAGCGGGTGTCCGCTCGGTGGAAACTTTGCAGAGCAGGTATCACAGCTTATCTTAGTATAACATTAATTTTGCAAACCGTAAAAAAAATTTCTCCCATTTTGTTTTAATAGCGTGGATCCAAAAGTGTGGTCATCATCCATTGGTCATCGCTTTGTTTAATGCTAAAAATACAACTGTCAACCACAAGGTACTGAGTGAGCAGCTGGCCATGCTCACCAGCATGACCGAGGTCGCCTTCCTGTGTCGGCGATAACTCGGCGTCCCCTTTCACATCCACTTCCTGCTGCTGCTCTGTTGCATGTCACATTGCCTTTTGGGGTCCCCAACCATACTAACGGGGTGATGAAGCAATAGATGTTTGTTCTTCCGAGTATTTTTCTTTTTAAAAAATTTGCACAATCAGATTTAGGACGTTCACCAATAGCTTGCGCTATTTTAACCCAAAGTAGTGCTGCCCCAATGTGCCCAGCAGTAGTGTGTGGTCAGCGATCACCCGTACTATTTGTTGCTTGATGCAGAGAATCAATTCTTTGTATGATTTCTGTCTGTAGAACAGATTGGAAGATACAAAAAGACTGAGGAAGAGAAGTGGAGGCAACACAGGAGTACTATGTTAGGGGTAAAATAGGATTTTTACAGGATGAAAAGGTTGAAGTGGTCAATAATGATGCTGAGAAGGGTGAACTTTTAAATTCCTATTTTGTATCTGTATTCTCTGTATTAAAGCAAATGCAACATCAACTGATCTTCATGGGGCCATCGAAGGAATGAAAGAATCCACACTATCCATAAACAGAGAGATGGTGAGGGAACACTGAGCTAATTCACATGAATTTACATCTCCTGGTCCAGATGAATTACATCTGAAAGAGTCGGCAGAGGAAACTGCAGAACCGCTAGCTAGAATCTTTGAAAAATCCTAGAGGAGAAGAGAAGTCTCAGAAGATTGGAGAAGAGCAAATGTTGTTCCTATCTTCAAAAAGGGAAAGAAGACAAAGCCAGGAAATTACAGCCCAGTGAGCCTTACTTCTCTACTAGGAAAGATCTGTGAAAAAATTATTAAACAGCATGTATGTAAGTACTTGGATAAGAATTAAGTGATTAACCAGAGTCAGCATGGGTTTGTAGCAAACGGTCACGTGCCCCGTCCTGTGTGACACGGCCAGCAGGCCGGTAACTAATACAACAGGGTACGGCACGTGTAATTGTCCAGTGTGACGCTGCCAGCAGGCCGGTAACTAATACAACAAGACACAGGGGATAGGGAAACATTTACAACGGTGGGCCCTGCGATAGGGAACAGGGGATGTGGAGACCTCCTGCACTCCCCTGAGTCAGTGTCCCTAACACTCCTAACGTTCCCTATACAGGCTCCTCACCTGTCGCCGACCAGGATACCAGTCACCCTAGCACACCCTACACCTATTCCTTACTAGGGAGCTGGGTGGTGCAGGCACTGGCCCCACCGCTGTACTAACACCAACATGAGAAAAGTGACAAACCGAGAAACACTTAGCTTTGCTCTGATGCACTTGCTCCAGGCAACAGAGTCCAACACCTGAGTGCAATCTTCCTCCCACCGGATCCAACACCTGCGTGCAGCTTTCAGCAACTGAGTCCCGCACCTGAGTGCAGCTTTCAGTAACAGAGTCCAGCATCCGAGTGCAGCTCTTCACTATAGCTGCCACTCCACCATGCTTTCCAAGACCTCCTCGCTGACACCATAGCCGCCACTCCACCATGCTTTGAAAGACCTCCTCGCTTACACCCCAGCTGCCACTCAACCATGCTTTGCAAGGTCTCCTTGCTGACACCATAGCTGCCATTCCATCATGCTTGGCAAGCACTCCTCGCTGACAACATAGCTGCCACTCCATCATGCTTGGCAAGCACTCCTCGCTGACACCATAGCTGACACCAGGACTCTCACTGAGATCCTTCCTTCACCCAGCATGGTTGGAAAAGACCAACAATATCACCAACATCAGTGAGCAGCACTGACACACCTTTATTGAGTAAACACACCTATTAGTGATTCCCGTGCATTTACACTAACCACCACTGGGGGCAAAACTATCTCTAAAAATACCAGTGCAATGACCATACTGGCCACCGGGGGCAAAAACTATCTCTAAGCACAAAGCTTAGAGAGAGGAAAAAAAAGGTTACCAGCACTCTTATCTGACATGATCCAGCATGGATCATGACACAAACAAGTCATGCCAGACTCATCTAATTTCCATCTATGATGGAATCACTGACTGGGTGGATAAGGGAAATGGGGTAGATATAGTGTGGAGACACGGGGTTCAGCGAGTGCTCTCGTCCACTGGCCCTGCTGTCTTTAGAAAGACTGCATGGGCAGGTCTCATGCCACTAAACACCCGCTCTCTCTCCCCGTGGGCAGAACACTACTCAGATAAAAACAGGGTTAGGGTAAAACAGTGTCGCAATAATTTATTGAACCACACAACATACAATATGTCCCAGCGATCCTACCAACGATCCGACGTGGATAAGATCGCTGGTGACCTGTCACATAGACAGACTCACCAGCGATCAGGATCAGTGAGCAAGCTGGTATCTAGGGTAAACAGTGGGTAACTAAGAGCCACGCGACTCTTGGATACCCGCTGTTTACACTATGTCACTATGTCCTTAAAGGTCCCGTCACACACAGCGAGATTGCTAGCAAGATCACTGATTTTGTGACGTCACAGCGATGTCACCAGCGACATCGCTGTGTGTGACACACATCAGCGACCGCCCCCCCCCCCCCCCCCGCCGGGTATCGCTGATCGTGCAGGATCGTCCTGGGCCATTTTTTGATCGCTGGTCTCCCGCTGGCCAGCGCGCATCGCTGCATGTGGCAGCGGGAGAGCAACGATCAGCGACACTGCACGCTGGTATCTAAGGTAAACAGCGGGTAACTAAGAGCCGTGTGGCTCTTAGTTTCCCACTGTTTACCCTAGATACCAGCTTGCTTGCTCGCTGGTCCTGATCGCTGGTGAGTCTGTCTAACGATGTCCCAGCGATCCCATCCACGTCGGATCGTTGGTGGGATCGCGGGATATTGTTGTGTGTAACGGGGCCTTTATAGAATGGTATTTAACAGGGAAAAATGCAAGATTCTACATCTGGGCAAGAATAACGAAAATGTTCAGGATCACTTTTATGTTGGTGAGTTGGTGGTACTACTGCCTGGCCGGCGGCTGTCAGTCCTGCTGCTGCAGCTCACACATTATTTTACTGCCTGATGCAGTGGTGTGTTTTTTGCTCTTACGTTTTCCCACCTGTCACCTTTCCAACTTTTTCCTTCACTATACTTTTTTTTTTATATTAAAATTAACTTGTTAACTTTTTTCCAAAAAGGAGTGACGACGAAATGGTAGGTGCAAGATAAAAAGAAAAAAAAACAGCAGCAACAGGCTGCAGTAATGGTGTGGAGTGTATCGGGCTCCAATTAAAATAGCATGAAAGGCGTTAAAAAAAAAAAGTCGGTTGTGACGCGCACACTTTGTGAGGAAGTTGGTTGTGAGGCGCACACTTTGTGAGGCAGTCGGTTGTGACGCGCACACTTTGTGAGGCAGTCGGTTGTGACGCGCACACTTTGTGAAGAAGTTGGTTGTGAGGCGCATACTTTGTGAGGCAGTCGGTTGTGACATGCACACTTTGTGAGGCAGTCGGTTGTGAGGCGCATACTTTGTGAGGAAGTTGGTTGTGAGGCGCATACTTTGTGAGGTAGTCGGTTGTGACATGCACACTTTGTGAGGCAGTCGGTTGTGACGCGCACACTTTGTGAGGAAGTTGGTTGTGAGGCGCATACTTTGTGAGGTAGTCGGTTGTGACGCACACTCTTTGTGAGGTAGTCGGTTGTGAGGCGCATACTTTGTTAGGCAGTCGGTTGTGACGCGCACACTTTGCGAGGCAGTCGGTTGTGACGCACACTCTTTGTGAGGAAGTTGGTTGTGAGGCGCATACTTTGTGAGGTAGTCGGTTGTGACGCACACTCTTTGTGAGGTAGTCGGTTGTGAGGCGCATACTTTGTGAGGCAGTCGGTTGTGAGGCGCACACTTTGCGAGGCAGTCGGTTGTGACGCACACTCTTTGTGAGGAAGTTGGTTGTGAGGCGCATACTTTGTGAGGTAGTCGGTTGTGACGCACACTCTTTGTGAGGTAGTCGGTTGTGAGGCGCATACTTTGTTAGGCAGTCGGTTGTGACACGCACACTTTGTGAGGTAGTCGGTTGTGACGCACACTCTGTGAGGTAGTCGGTTGTGAGGCGCATACTTTGTTAGGCAGTCGGTTGTGAGGCGCACACTTTGTGAGGCAGTCGGTTGTGAGGCGCACACTTTGTGAGGCAGTCGGTTGTGACGCGCACACTTTGTGAGGAATCATAGAATCATAGAAGTTGGTTGTGAGGCGCACACTTTGTGAGGTAGTCGGTTGTGAGGCGCACACTTTGTGAGGTAGTCGGTTGTAACGCACACTCTTTGCGAGGCAGTCGGTTGTGACGCACACTCTTTGTGAGGTAGTCGGTTGTGAGGCGCATACTTTGTTAGGCAGTCGGTTGTGACACGCACACTTTGTGAGGAATCATAGAATCATAGAAGTCGGTTGTGATGCGCACACTTTGTGAGGCAGTCGGTTGTGACGCGCACACTTTGTGAGGCAGTCGGTTGTGAGGCGCACACTTTGTGAGGTAGTCGGTTGTGACGCACACACTTTGCGAGGCAGTCGGTTGTGAGGCGCACACTTTGTGAGGTAGTCGGTTGTGACGCACACTCTTTGTGAGGAAGTTGGTTGTGAGGCGCACACTTTGTGAGGTAGTCGGTTGTGACGCACACACTTTGCGAGGCAGTCGGTTGTGACGCACACTCTTTGTGAGGTAGTCGGTTGTGAGGCGCATACTTTGTTAGGCAGTCGGTTGTGACACGCACACTTTGTGAGGAATCATAGAATCATAGAAGTCGGTTGTGACGCACACACTTTGTGAGGCAGTCGGTTGTGAGGCGCATACTTTGTGAGGCAGTCGGTTGTGAGGCGCACACTTTGTGAGGCAGTCGGTTGTGAGGCGCACACTTTGTGAGGTAGTCGGTTGTGACGCACACTCTTTGTGAGGTAGTCGGTTGTGAGGCGCATACTTTGTTAGGCAGTCGGTTGTGACGCGCACACTTTGTGAGGCAGTCGGTTGTGAGGCGCACACTTTGTGAGGTAGTCGGTTGTGACGCACACTCTTTGTGAGGTAGTCGGTTGTGAGGCGCATACTTTGTTAGGCAGTCGGTTGTGACGCGCACACTTTGTGAGGAATCATAGAATCATAGAAGTCGGTTGTGATGCGCACACTTTGTGAGGCAGTCGGTTGTGACGCGCACACTTTGTGAGGCAGTCGGTTGTGAGGCGCACAGTTTGTGAGGTAGTCGGTTGTGACGCACACACTTTGCGAGGCAGTCGGTTGTGACGCACACTCTTTGTGAGGAAGTTGGTTGTGAGGCGCACACTTTGTGAGGTAGTCGGTTGTGACGCACACACTTTGCGAGGCAGTCGGTTGTGACGCACACTCTTTGTGAGGTAGTCGGTTGTGAGGCGCATACTTTGTGAGGCAGTCGGTTGTGACATGCACACTTTGTGAGGCAGTCGGTTGTGAGGCGCACACTTTGTGAGGCAGTCGGTTGTGACGCGCACACTTTGTGAGGAAGTTGGTTGTGAGGCGCATACTTTGTGAGGCAGTCGGTTGTGACACGCACACTTTGTGAGGCAGTCGGTTGTGAGGCGCACACTTTGTGAGGTAGTCGGTTGTGACGCACACACTTTGCGAGGCAGTCGGTTGTGAGGCGCACACTTTGTGAGGTAGTCGGTTGTGATGCGCACACTTTGTGAGGCAGTCGGTTGTGACGCGCACACTTTGTGAGGCAGTCGGTTGTGACGCGCACATTTTGTGAGGCAGTCGGTTGTGACGCGCACACTTTGTGAGGTAGTCTGTTATGAGCTCATTTTCTGCTCCACCAGTTGAGAGTTCCTCTTCCGTTCTCCCTCTGGTGGTGACGGGAGGTGGTGAGGTTGGTTTGAGTGGTAGTGATCTGCCACCTGGTGAGGATGATAGTGATTGGATCTCTGGAGTATCAGACTGGATATAAGACAGCCGACGCCCTATCCTGTTGCTGGTGATTCAGTCTGTTTCTCAGGTCTAGGACTCAGCTCTGTTCCAGTCTTCTAAAGATAAGTTTGTTTTTTGCTAATGTTCACACTTGCTCTTGTTGGTCTTTTCAGTTTTTTTGTGTGGTCAGCCAGCCCGGCTGGGCTGTGCTGAATTTCCACTCTTATTTGCCAAATTGCCTTTTTTTTTGTCCCGTATTAGATTGGCCTCTTTTTGCTCTGTCTCAGAATGCTAATATAGTGGGAGAAGTCTAGTGACTTCAGGGTTAATTTTGCTATCAGTTGTGTTGGACATTTTGTAGGATTTTTTGGCAGATTGCAGACAGTGTCTTTCCTTTCCTGTCCTTTGTAGTTAGTCTAGCCCCATCGTTTGCTCAGCCTATTTTCCTGCCTTTGCTTGTGTTTTCATCTTTTTTCACCGTCAATACATGTGGGGGGGCTGTCTTTCCTTTGGGGTCTGCTCTGGGGCAGTTAGTTTTCCCCTTTTCCTGCTTTAGGCTTATTTAATTTCTCCGGTTGTGACGAGGCGTCTAGGGCCACCGTAGGTACGCTCCACGACTGCTGCTAGTTGCGTGTTAGGATCAGGGGTCTGCAGTCTGCATAGTTACCAACCTCTTTGGTTTTCTGAGACTTAGCTTGTGTTGTTTTTTTTATTTCCTCCTCGGCTACCCGTTCATAACAGACTCACCAGCCATACCGCAGATTCTAGGGTACTCTAAAGCAGAAAAAAAAAAAAAAGTGTCAGAATTTTTTTTTTTTAATGCATTTTTTCCTCTTTTTCTCTGTGGCCGTAGGAGGATTTTTTCCTTAATGGAGATTAAGCAATTGTCTAATCGTGTGGAGCCGCTCGCTGCTGAAGTGCAGGGAATTTCTGCCTATCTCGCTCAATCACATGCTGTTGAACCCAAAATCCCCACTCCTGATGTGTTTTCTGGGGATCGGTCTAAATTTTTGAATTTTAAAAATAATTGTAAATTATTTGTTGCCTTGAAGCCTAACTCATCGGGGAGCTCTGCGCAGCATGTTAAAATTGTCATCTCCTTGCTGCGCGGCGATCCCCAGGATTGGGTGTTTTCTTTGACACCTGAAAATCCTATTCTGACTAATGTGGATGCATTTTTTCAAGCCTTGGGGTTGTTGTATGATGAACCTAATGCTGTTGATCAAGCTGAGAAAACCCTGTTGGCATTAAACCAGGGTCAGGATCCTGCAGAGTTATATTGTCAAAAATTCCGAAAGTGGGCGGTCCTTACTACATGGAATGATAGTGCATTGGCAGCTTTCTTTCGGAAAGGTTTATCAGAGACCGTAAAAGATGTTATGGTGGGATTTCCTGTTCCCTCTGGTCTGGATGATTCTGTGTCATTAGCCATTCAAGTTGATCGGCGTTTACGTGAACATAAAACTACACGGGAGGTGTTGCCACTTTTTGAACAAATGTCTGAACCTATGCAATGTGATGGGGTTTTGTCTAGGGCGCAACGTCGGGAGTTTAGAAGGCGTAATAAGCTGTGTTTTTTCTGTGGAGACGCCTCTCATACTATTTCTGTCTGCCCTAAACGAGAGAAACGTTTTGAACACACATTTGCTGTGGGCAGTATACAACCTAAGTTTCTTTTGGCAATTACTCTGATCTGCTCCCTGTCCACATTTTCCACTAAGGCTTTTGTGGATTCAGGAGCAGCGTTGAATCTGATGGATTTGGACTTTGCTAAACGTTGTGGTTTGTCCATGACGCCTCTGCAGACGCCTATTCCTTTGAGGGGGATTGATGCTACTCCTTTGGCAGAGAATAAACCTCAGTTTTGGACCCAGGTGATAATGCGAGTTGCCCCAGACCACCAGGAAAATTGTAAATTTTTGGTGCTGCATAATTTGCATGACACTATTGATCTGGGGTTCCCCTGGTTGCAAACTCATAATCCAGTTTTGGATTGAAAATCTGTGTCTGTGGTGAGTTGGGGTTGTCAGTGTGTTCTTAGGGACGCTCCTGTTTTCTCCACCTCTCCTCAGTCTCATGATATTCCTCATTATCTGGCTGAATTTTCTGATGTATTTAGTGAGAGTAAGTCTGCGTCTTTGCCTCCTCATAGGAGTTATGACTGTGCAATTGAGTTGATGCCTGGGTGTAAATTTCCCAAGGGTCGGCTTTTTAACTTATCTGTACCCGAACATGATGCTATGCGATCCTATATTAAGTAGTCGTTGGAGAAGGGTCATATTAGACCATCCTCGTCACCTTTAGGTGCTGGGGTTTTTTTTGTGGCCAAGAAAGATGGTTCATTAAGACCGTGTATTGGTTATCATTCCCTTAACAAAATTACTGTTAAATATCAGTACCCGTTACCTCTGATGTCTGATTTATTCTCCAGAGTTAAGAGTGCCTGCTGGTTTACCAAGCTTGACCTCAGGGGGGCGTATAATCTTATTCGCATCAAGCATGGGGATGAATGGAAGACGGCGTTTAATACTCTGGAGGGACATTTTGAGTACCTGGTGATGCCTTTTGGGCTCACTAATGCCCCTTCTGTCTTCCAGTCCTTTATGAATAATATTTTCCGAGACTTTGTGGATAAGTTTTTGATCATCTATCTGGATGATATTTTGATCTTTTCTAGTGATTGGGATTCCCATGTGGAACACGTCCGGACTGTGTTTTGGATTTTGAGGGAGAATTCCCTGTTTGTTGCCTCTTTGGTGTACAGAGGATTTCATTTTTGGGATTTATCTTATCTCCATCGACTATTGAAATGGACCCGGCCAAGGTACTGGCCATTTATGATTGGGTTCAGCCTACTTCTTTGAAGGCCCTCCAGAAGTTTTTGGGTTTTGCTAATTTCTATCGTAAATTTATAGGTAATTTTTCTAGTATTGTCAAACCACTGACTGATCTGACCAAGAAGGGAGCTGATGTGCTGAATTGGTCTCCTGGAGCTGTCTCAGCATTTCAGGAGCTTAAGCGGAGATTTAGTTCAGCTCCAGTTTTACGGCAACCTGATGTCTCACTTCCATTTCAAGTGGAGGTAGACGCTTCTGAGATTGGTGCAGGAGCTGTTTTGTCCCAAAAAGACCCTGTGACTTCTAAGATGAATCCCTGTGCCTTCTTTTCTCGAAAGTTCTCCCCATCTGAATGCAACTATGACGTAGGGAATCGGGAATTGTTGGCCATGAAATGGGCATTTGAGGAGTGGAGACATTGGTTGTCGGGAGCTAGACATCAATTTGTGGTCCTCACCGATCACAAGAATCTGACTTATCTGGAGTCGGCTAAACGCTTGAATCCTAGACAGGCTAGATGGGCCTTGTTTTTCACGCGTTTTAATTTTGTGGTCTCTTTTCTTCCGGGCACTAAGAATGTTAAGGCAGACGCCCTTTCTAGGAGTTTCTTTGCTGATTCTCTTAATGTGACTGAGCCTACTACTATCCTAGGTGAGGGGGTAGTTCTTTCTCCATTTCGCCCGATTTGAGACGCGTCCTGGAGGAATTTCAGGAGGATAAACCTGAGCGTTGCCCTATGGGAAGATTGTATGTTCTGGACCAGTGGAGAAAGAGAGTGATGTCTGAAGTCCATTGCTCCGCATTGGCTCGTCATCCAGGTATTTTTGGTACCAGAGATTTGGTGAGTCGGTCGCGTTTTAGTGGCCTGCCTTATCTCGTGATGTCAGGAATTTTGTACAGTCCTGTGGGACTTGTTCTCGGTCTAAACCCTGTTCTCGTTCTAGTGGGTTGCTGATGCCCCTGCCGGTGCCCAAGAGGCCATGGACCCATATCTCAATGGATTTTATTTCTGATCTTCCAGTCTCTCAGAGAATGACTGTTATCTGGGTAATTTGTGATAGATTTTCGAAGATGGTTCATCTTGTACCACTCCCAAAGTTGCCATCTTCCGCTGAGTTGGTGCCCTTGTTTTTTCAACAGGTGCTTCGGTTACACGGGATTCCTGAGAACATTGTGTCCAATAGAGGGGTCCAGTTTGTTTCCAGATTTTGGAAAGCCTTTTGTTCCAATCTGGGAATTCAGTTATCCTTTTCCTCCACGTTTCATCCCCAGACCAATGTGCAGACTGAGAGAACAAACCAGACCTTGGAGTCTTATTTAAGATGTTTTATATCTGCTGATCAAGATGATTGGGTCTCATTTTTGCCCTTGGCCGAATTTGCGCTGAACAATAGAGCTAGTTCTGCCACCTTGATGTCACCCTTTTTCTGTAATTTTGGGTTTCATCCTCGATTCTCTTCAGGGCAAGTAGAATCTTCGTCCTGCCCAGGTGTGGACACTGTGGTTGTGAGAATGCAGCAGATATGGGACCAAGTGGTGGATAAATTGTCTCTCTCTCAGGAAAAGGCCCAGCGTTTTTCCAACCGGCATAGGACCCTGGTTTAAAGTGGGTGATATGGTTTGGTTGTCATCTAAGAATATTCCTACGAAGGTTGCATCTCCAAAATTTAAGCCAAGATTTATTGAACCTTATAGGATTTTGGAGATTCTTAATCCTGTTTCTTTTCGATTGGCTCTTCCAGTTACGTTCAAAATCCATAACGTATTTCACAAATCACTGTTGAAGAGGTTTGTTGAGCCAGTAGTTCCTGTGGCGGCACCTCCTTACCCTGTCTTGGTTAAAGGCAATATGGAATATGAGGTAGAGAAAATATTGGATTCTCGTTTGGTTAGACGGAGACTCCAGTATTTGGTCAAATGGAAGGGTTATGGCCAGGAGGATAATTCTTGGGTCTCTGCCTCTGATATTCATGCCAATAAATTGGTTTGTGCTTTTCACAGGGCCCATCCTGATCGGCCTGGTGGCATGGATGAGGGTTCGTTGACCCCCTCCTCACGGGGGGGTACTGTTATGAGCTCATTTTCTGCTACACCAGTTGAGAGTTCCCCTTCCGTTCTCCCTCTGGTGGTGACGGGAGGTGGTGAGGTTGGTTTGAGTGGTAGTGATCTGTCACCTGGTGAGGAAGATAGTGATTGGATCTCTGGAGTATCAGACTGGATATAAGACAGCCGACGCCCTATCCTGTTGCTGGTGATTCAGTCTGTTTCTCAAGTCTAGGACTCAGCTCTGTTCCAGTCTTCTAAAGATAAGTTTGTTCTTTGCTAATATTCACACTTGCTCTTGTTGGTCTTTTCAGTTTTTTGTGTGGTCAGCCAGCCCGGCTGGGCTGTGCTGAATTTCCACTCTTATTTGCCAAATTGCCTTTTTTTGTCCCTTATTAGATTGGCCTCTTTTTGCTCTGTCTCAGAATATTTCAGAGTGCTGATATAGTGGGAGAAGTCTAGTGACTTCAGGGTTAATTTTGCTATCAGTTGTGTTGGATATTTTGTAGGGTTTTTTGGCAGACTGAAGACAGTGTCTTTCCTTTCCTGTCCTTTCTAGTTAGTCTGGCCCCATCGTTTGCTCAGCCTATTTTCCTGCCTTTGTTTGTGTTTTCATCTCTTTTCACCGTCAATACATGTGGGGGGCTGTCTCTCCTTTGGGGTCTGCTCTGGGGCAGTTAGTTTTCCCCTTTTCCTGCTTTAGGCTTATTTAGTTTCTCCGGTTGTGACGAGACGTCTAGGACCACCGTAGGAACACTCCACGACTGCTGCTAGTGGCGTGTTAGGATCAGGGGTCTGCAGTCTGCATAGTTACCAACCTCTTTGGTTTTCTGAGACTTAGCTTGTGTTGTTTTTTATTTCCTCCTCGGCTACCCGTTCATAACAGTAGTCGTTGTGATGTGCACACTTTGTGAGGCAGCTGGTTGTGAAGCACACACTTTGTGAGGTAGTCCGTGTCATGGTTAGGACATGGTTAATGTCCTGTTCTCACAGGGTTAACTTTTGCCGGCCTCTCTTTGGATCTGGGAGGGGAATTAATACTCCAGACTAGGATTCCCTGTCAGCTATACTGTTATTCTGGCTGTGTCTGACCCCCTGGTGTGCGTGGATATCCATTGCTTGTTTGATTCCCGTGTATGACCCGGTCTGTCCCCTCACTCAGTTCTCTGTCTCGCGCTTTGGTATTATTGTCTTCTCTGGTTCTGACCTCCTGGCTTGGCTACTGTTACTCCGTTACAGTTTGTCCCTATTGTACCATCTATTGCCCGTTCTGGTTTTCTATTCTATTGCTACGTCCTGACTATTCGCTTTGTCTAACCCTTTGGTACTGTACTGCTTTCTCGTGCTTTGACCTGGCTTGATCTGGTTTACGTCCCTGTCTATGCCCCTTGGTAACTTGTCCCGTAGTTACCTTTCTAGGAGTTTCCCTGCAGCTCCAAGCTCTGTGGAGCTTAGGCCACGCCCCCCGCAGTCACGTGCTTCAGGTCCTGATAGTCTGAAGCACGCATCGTCACCACTGCTGCCCCGCTCCACAGGTATCTTTGAGCACTGTTCTTGTACTCAGGACATGCGCACTGGCTCAGTGAGCAAGTGCAGTGCGCTGTTCCTGACAGTCGGTTGTGACGCGCACACTTTGTGAGTTAGTCGGTTGTGACGCGCATACTTTGTGGGGCAGTCGGTTGTGAAGCACACACTTTGTGAGGCAGTCGGTTGTGACGCGCACACTTTGAGGTAGTCGGTTGTGACGCGCACACTTTGTGAGGCAGTCGGTTGTGATGCGCACACTTTGTGAGGCAGTCGGTTGTGATGTGCACACTTTGTGAGGCAGCCAGTTGAGACACGCACACTTTGTGAGGCAGTCGGTTGTGACGCGCACACTTTGAGGTAGTCGGTTGTGAAGCACACACTTTGTGAGGCAGTCGGTTGTGACACGCACACTTTGAGGTAGTCGGTTGTGACGCGCACACTTTGTGAGGTAGTCGGTTGCGAAGCACACACTTTGTGAGGTAGCCGGTTGAGACGCGCACACTTTGTGAGGCAGTCGGTTGTGACGCGCACACTTTGAGGTAGTCGGTTGTGAAGCACACACTTTGTGAGGCAGTCGGTTGTGACGCGCACACTTTGAGGTAGTCGGTTGTGACGCGCACACTTTGTGAGGCAGTCGGTTGTGATGCGCACACTTTGTGAGGCAGTCGGTTGTGATGTGCACACTTTGTGAGGCAGCCAGTTGAGACACGCACACTTTGTGAGGCAGTCGGTTGTGACGCGCACACTTTGAGGTAGTCGGTTGTGAAGCACACACTTTGTGAGGCAGTCGGTTGTGACACGCACACTTTGAGGTAGTCGGTTGTGACGCGCACACTTTGTGAGGTAGTCGGTTGCGAAGCACACACTTTGTGAGGTAGCCGGTTGAGACGCGCACACTTTGTGAGGCAGTCGGTTGTGACGCGCACACTTTGAGGTAGTCGGTTGTGACGCGCACACTTTGTGAGGTAGTCGGTTGCAAAGCACACACTTTGTGAGGTAGCCGGTTGAGACGCGCACACTTTGTGAGGCAGTCGGTTGTGACGCGCACACTTTGAGGTAGTCGGTTGTGAAGCACACACTTTGTGAGGCAGTCGGTTGTGACGCGCACACTTTGAGGTAGTCGGTTGTGACGCGCACACTTTGTGAGGTAGTCGGTTGCAAAGCACACACTTTGTGAGGTAGTCGGTTGCGAAGCACACACTTTGTGAGGTAGCCGGTTGAGACACGCACACTTTGTGAGGCAGTCGGTTGTGACGCGCACACTTTGAGGTAGTCGGTTGTGAAGCACACACTTTGTGAGGCAGTCGGTTGTGACGCGCACACTTTGAGGTAGTCGGTTGTGACGCGCACACTTTGTGAGGTAGTCGGTTGCAAAGCACACACTTTGTGAGGCAGTCGTTGTGACATGCACACTTTGTGAGGCAGTCGTTGTGACATGCACACTTTGTGAGGCAGTCGTTGTGACATGCACACTTTGTGAGGCAGTCGTTGTGACATGCACACTTTGTGAGGCAGTCGGTTGTGATGCGCACGCTTTGTGAGGCAGCCAGTTGAGACGCGCACACTTTGTGAGACAGTCGTTGTGACGCGCACACTTTGTGAGGCAGTCGGTTGAGACGCGCACACTTTGTGAGGCAGTCAGTGTTAAGTATTTTATTTTTATTTTCAGCAATATAGGTGGCATGCTTCTGCATGAAAGAAAAAAAACTAAAATGCAGCAGCAGTATAACGCATAACCACTGTGATCAATCTCTGCCCGCTCTCTTCTGTCTTGTTATCCACTGAATATCTATATTATTCTCTTGGCCTCACACACTTATTTTCTTCACGCTTGAGAGCTCACACATTGAACAGGGTTTTCTTTAATGTGTTTTGGCTTTCTTTCCTTATTCCTATCACTGAGCTGTGATGTCCTTTCACTATCTAGAGTCACCATACAATTGCTGCTGCAATAAACAAACAAAATACAAAAAACTTTATAGAAAAAAATCTATCTCTCTGCTGTAGAATACAATGCCCGTGCACGGAAAGTAGTTCACGTTAGCAGCAAACGAGCAGTATCAAATAAGGAAAGGTATCCAGCAACAGATCCATCGGTGAAAAATTATTTAAAAACAGAAACCTTTAATATATAACATGCTTAAAATGATGGCATAAAACCATTAATTTAGAAAAAAGGCAAGTAACCCGGAAAACTCATGGCCTTACACGTTTCATACCGACTAGTTCTTAATCGGTTTGAAACACGTGTGTTTTTCGGGTTATTTGTCTTTTTTCTAAATTACCCTAATGGTTTTATGCCATCATTTTAATCATGTTATATATTAAAGATTTCTGTTTTTAAATAATTTTTCACCAGTGGATCTGTTGCTGGATACCTTTCCTTCTTTGGAATTGCAGCTGCATTCCCTGCACCGGCTTTTATACAGGCTATGATAGTCCTTCCTGATAGTATAGCACATCTCATTCTCTATACCTGATATCTCACACATGCTGTTCACATCATACAGTGGTGTTGGAAACTTTGTGAATCCTTCTCAATTTTCCATATTTCTGCATACATTTGACCTAAAACTTCATCAGATTTTCACACAAGTCCTAGGAGCAGATAAAGAAAGCAAATAAAGAAAATGAGGCCAAATATTAGAGTTTGTAATTTTTTGAATGAGGCGTGTGATCAAATACCATACGTCGGTGAGTGGTAAAAATAAGTGACCCTTTGCTCTCAGTATCTGGAGCGACCCCTTATGCCGCAATAAATGCATCTAAACGTTTCCGGTAATTGCTGATTATTCCTGCACATTGAAGGAATTTTAGCCTATTCCTCCCTACAAAACAGCTTCTCTGTGATGTTGGGTGGTTTTCTCCTTGAACTGCTTGTGCCAGGTCCTTCCACAATATTACCATAGGATTAAGGTCAGGACTGTAATTTTACCTTTCTTCTTCTGTGATCATTCTTATATTGAATGACTTGTTCGTTGGGTTGTTATCTGGTTGCATGATCTTTACAATTTGCTGATATAATTCAGAATTCATTGTTGTGCAATAACATGCAGGTGCAGAGTACGTCACCACGGAACAGAGACAGACCAAAAGTTAAAGGGTTATTTACAAGGGTCTTAAATCTCCTTGCAGGGAGAAAACAGTGGGGGTTAAACTGGCAAGGTAATGGTGGTTAAACGGTTTATGAAAACTAGACAAAGTTATTAGTCAAGCAGAACAACGGTAATTAACGGGTATTCTTGCAACTTACCAGTCTGAAGGAATCTTGCTTGAAGGGTCGTCTTCTCCAACGTAGGCACCGACAGCAGCGGCACTTGAAGTCTCTGTAAGGCTAGTTTCACACTTGCGCCTTTTAGCGCTGCGTTTCGAGCGCACATCCAACGCATGGAAAAAACGCTTGTAAACGCTGCGATTTTTCGTCACATCATTGTGCGCATTACGACAAAAAAGCGCAGCGTTTGCGTTTTCAAGCGTTTCCTATGGGTTTGGGGTTTTTATGCTCATGGTGTCACAATCACAGGAGGAAAATTCTAGAAAAATTCTTGCAACAGACACCACCGTTGGGATGTCACGGGGTCCTTCTCTGGTATCACACAATCAACAGAGAAAGCGAAGAGTGAACAATTCCAAGACCTTTATTCAGGCAAAAATATGAAAAGGTCCATATTCAGTCCACCCCACAAAGGATAAGATAGTCCAGAATAAGAATGCAGTCCAGTATCATGATAAAAAATGTCCAGGGAAACGAGAATTCAAAACTCTAGCACCAGAGGATAAAATGGGTCCTTCTCTCTCTGAAGTGCTGTCTGTACACAATCCTGTCCACACCGGAACTGACTTGTCCAGCTGCTGTTCTCCCCCCACCCCCTTCCTTGTCCAAGGGTAGTCAAACAAGTTGGGGTGGTTTCCAGGCCTCCCAGAGAACAAAGGGCCTTAGGGATTAATGCACTACAGGAGGTCATCAAGAGACAGATACAGTGAGGCTGTAGACTTACAATGTAATAAGAAAAACACTATGAAAATAACTGAAATAGAAAAATAGGAATATACAAAAAATGATATCCACATAGCCTATCACACCATCACAGGGGGTATCATACTGTATAGGGGTCCCTGTGGGAGTATGATCCCCTTCAGGGGGTACTGTAGGGTCTTCATATTGTGTGTGGTGGGTACTGAGGAGGAACTCACTGTGGGGGTATCATACTGTATAGGGGTCTCTGTGGGAGTATGATCCCATTCAGGGGTACTGTAGGGTCTTCATATTGAGTGTGGTGGGTACTGAGGAGGAACTCACTGTGGGGGTGTCATACTGTATAGGGGTCCCTGTGGGAGTATGATCCCCTTCAGGAGGTACTGTAGGGTCTTCATACTGTGTGTGGTGGGTACTGAGGAGGAACTCACTGTGGGGGTATCATACTGCATAGGGGGTCCCTGTGGGAGTATGATCCCCTTCAGGTGGTACTGTAGGGT
This sequence comes from Dendrobates tinctorius, assembly GCF_039654945.1. Taxonomy (NCBI): domain Eukaryota; kingdom Metazoa; phylum Chordata; class Amphibia; order Anura; family Dendrobatidae; genus Dendrobates; species Dendrobates tinctorius. The sequence goes on along the minus strand of NW_027361998.1, from coordinate 12,676,401 downwards.
CTTCATATTGTGTGTGGTGGGTACTGAGGAGGAACTCACTGTGGGGGTATCATACTGTATAGGGGTCCCTGTGGGAGTATGATCCCCTTCATGGGGTACTGTAGGGTCTTCATACTGTGTGTGGTGGGTACTGAGGAGGAACTCACTGTGGGGGTATCATACTGCATAGGGGGTCCCTGTGGGAGTATGATCCCCTTCAGGTGGTACTGTAGGGTCTTCATATTGTGTGTGGTGGGTACTGAGGAGGAACTCACTGTGGGGGTATCATACTGTATAGGGGTCCCTGTGGGAGTATGATCCCCTTCATGGGGTACTGTAGGGTCTTCATACTGTGTGTGGTGGGTACTGAGGAGGAACTCACTGTGGGGGTATCATACTGTATAGGGGTCCCTGTGGGAGTATGATCCCCTTCAGGGGGTACTGTAGGGTCTTCATATTGTGTGTGGTGGGTACTGAGGAGGAACTCACTGTGGGGGTATCATACTGCATAGGGGGTCCCTGTGGGAGTATGATCCCCTTCAGGGGGTACTGTAGGGTCTTCATATTGTGTGTGGTGGGTACTGAGGAGGAACTCACTGTGGGGGTATCATACTGTATAGGGGTCCCTGTGGGAGTATGATCCCCTTCATGGGGTACTGTAGGGTCTTCATACTGTGTGTGGTGGGTACTGAGGAGGAACTCACTGTGGGGGTATCATACTGCATAGGGGGTCCCTGTGGGAGTATGATCCCCTTCAGGTGGTACTGTAGGGTCTTCATATTGTGTGTGGTGGGTACTGAGGAGGAACTCACTGTGGGGGTATCATACTGTATAGGGGTCCCTGTGGGAGTATGATCCCCTTCATGGGGTACTGTAGGGTCTTCATACTGTGTGTGGTGGGTACTGAGGAGGAACTCACTGTGGGGGTATCATACTGTATAGGGGTCCCTGTGGGAGTATGATCCCCTTCATGGGGTACTGTAGGGTCTTCATACTGTGTGTGGTGGGTACTGAGGAGGAACTCACTGTGGGGGTATCATACTGGATAGGGGGTCCCTGTGGGAGTATGATCCCCTTCAGGGGGTACTGTAGGGTCTTCATATTGTGTGTGGTGGGTACTGAGAGGAACTCACTGTGGGGGTATCATTCTGTATAGGGGTCCCTGTGGGAGTATGATCCCCTTCATGGGGTACTGTAGGGTCTTCATATTGTGTGTGGTGGGTACTGAGGAGGAACTCACTGTGGGGGTATCATACTGTATAGGGGTCCCTGTGGGAGTATGATCCCCTTCATGGGGTACTGTAGGGTCTTCATACTGTGTGTGGTGGGTACTGAGGAGGAACTCACTGTGGGGGTATCATACTGTATAGGGGTCCCTGTGGGAGTATGATCCCCTTCATGGGGTACTGTAGGGTCTTCATATTGTGTGTGGTGGGTACTGAGGAGGAACTCACTGTGGGGGTATCATACTGTATAGGGGTCCCTGTGGGAGTATGATCCCCTTCATGGGGTACTGTAGGGTCTTCATACTGTGTGTGGTGGGTACTGAGGAGGAACTCACTGTGGGGGTATCATACTGGATAGGGGGTCCCTGTGGGAGTATGATCCCCTTCAGGGGGTACTGTAGGGTCTTCATATTGTGTGTGGTGGGTACTGAGAGGAACTCACTGTGGGGGTATCATTCTGTATAGGGGTCCCTGTGGGAGTATGATCCCCTTCAGGAGGTACTATAGGGTCTTCATACTGTGTGTGGTGGGTACTGAGGAGGAACTCACTGTGGGGGTATCATACTGTATAGAGGGTCCCTGTGGGAGTATGATCCCCTTCAGGAGGTACTATAGGGTCTTCATACTGTGTGTGGTGGGTACTGAGGAGGAACTCACTGTGGGGGTATTATACTTTGTATGAGGGGCACTTTTGTGGGCATACATATTGAGGCCTACGGGAAGGCTGCCATATATTAGACAGTGGGAAGTCTAAGTGGCATGAATAAGGGAAAACTACTTTGTAAAGGCTGAAAGGTTGTGAGATACGTTCTTTTATGACCCCGCCGAATAATATATATATATTTTTTGTGCAGAGCCCCCGTTAGGACTTCTGCTATGAGGCCTCTTTCGTCACTTATAGACTTGTGATATTGGATCATTTTATTCATTTCAAAATGTTTGACTCCATTGTTTGATTTGGATCTGTTTATCTTTTTTGGGATTTATCTAATATAGGTTTAGATCAAATTTAATGAAGAAATGCAGAAAAATCTGAAAGGTCCACAAACTTTCAAGCACCACTGTATTGTTCCCCTCATACATACACTGTACACACTGCGAAGATCATCACTCAGTACAAAGAACATACTGGATTATTTGTTTTTAGTTAATTATTCCCTGCTATTACCGACAATGGACTTAGCTGTAAATTACAGAACGGAAATACGAAAAGATTCAAGGTCGGACAGATCATTATATAAAAGCGGATCTGACAACACAATGACTTATGTGATGAGTAAGAACATCCAATTCCTGAGGATCCCAAACACAGAGACGGAGACCTAGACTGTTCTATAAGCGGATTCCATCATTACTGAATCTCAAACTCCAGACACATAATTCACAAAACTCGCTCCAATGTAGCAGTGAGGACAGGGCGACGGCAAAAGCACCGACTCCAAAGGGGTGCAGGGATATAACAGAGGCAGTATTATAGTAGTTATATTCTTGTACATAGGAGCAGTATTATAGTAGTTATATTCTTGTACATAGGGGCAGTATTATAGTAGTTATATTCTTGTACATAGGGAGCAGTATTATAGTAGTTATATTCTTGTACATAGGGGCAGTATTATAGTAGTTATATTCTTGTACATAGGGGCAGTATTATAGTAGTTATATTCTTGTACATAGGAGCAGTATTATAGTAGTTATATTCTTGTACATAGGGGGCAGTATTATAGTAGTTATATTCTTGTACATAGGGGGCAGTATTATAGTAGTTATATTCTTGTACATAGGGGCAGTATTATAGTAGTTATATTCTTGTACATAGGGGCAGTATTATAGTAGTTATATTCTTGTACATAGGAGCAGTATTATAGTAGTTATATTCTTGTACATAGGAGCAGTATTATAGTAGTTATATTCTTGTACATAGGGGGCAGTATTATAGTAGTTATATTCTTGTACATAGGAGCAGTATTATAGTAGTTATATTCTTGTACATAGGGGCAGTATTATAGTAGTTATATTCTTGTACATAGGGAGCAGTATTATAGTAGTTATATTCTTGTACATAGGGGCAGTATTATAGTAGTTATATTCTTGTACATAGGGGCAGTATTATAGTAGTTATATTCTTGTACATAGGAGCAGTATTATAGTAGTTATATTCTTGTACATAGGGGGCAGTATTATAGTAGTTATATTCTTGTACATAGGGGGCAGTATTATAGTAGTTATATTCTTGTACATAGGGGCAGTATTATAGTAGTTATATTCTTGTACATAGGGGCAGTATTATAGTAGTTATATTCTTGTACATAGGAGCAGTATTATAGTAGTTATATTCTTGTACATAGGAGCAGTATTATAGTAGTTATATTCTTGTACATAGGGGGCAGTATTATAGTAGTTATATTCTTGTACATAGGGGCAGTATTATAGTAGTTATATTCTTGTACATAGGGGCAGTATTATAGTAGTTATATTCTTGTACATAGGGGGCAGTATTATAGTAGTTATATTCTTGTACATAGGGGCAGTATTATAGTAGTTATATTCTTGTACATAGGGGCAGTATTATAGTAGTTATATTCTTGTACACAGGGGGCAGTATTATAGTAGTTATATTCTTGTACATAGGAGGCAGTATTATAGTAGTTATATTCTTGTACATAGGAGCAGTATTATAGTAGTTATATTCTTGTACATAGGGGCAGTATTATAGTAGTTATATTCTTGTACATAGGAGCAGTATTATAGTAGTTATATTCTTGTACATAGGAGCAGTATTATAGTAGTTATATTCTTGTACATAGGAGCAATATTATAGTAGTTATATTCTTGTACATAGGAGCAATATTATAGTAGTTATATTCTTGTACATAGGGGCAGTATTATAGTAGTTATATTCTTGTACATAGGAGCAGTATTACAGTAGTTATATTCTTGTACGTAGGGGCAGTATTATAGTAGTTATATTCTTGTACATAGGGGGCAGTATTATAGTAGTTATATTCTTGTACATAGGAGCAGTATTATAGTAGTTATTTTACTGTACATAGGAGCAGTATTATAGTAGTTATTTTACTGTACATAGGAGCAGTATTATAGTAGTTATATTCTTGTACATAGGGGCAGTATTATAGTAGTTATATTCTTGTACATAGGGGGCAGTATTATAGTAGTTATATTCTTGTATATAGGGGCAGTATTATAGTAGTTATATTCTTGTACATAGGAGCAGTATTATAGTAGTTATATTCCTGTACATAGGAGCAGTATTATAGTAGTTATATTCTTGTACATAGGAGCAGTATTATAGTAGTTATATTCTTGTATATAGGAGCAGTATTATAGTAGTTATATTCTTGTACATAGGAGCAGTATTATAGTAGTTATATTCCTGTACATAGGAGCAGTATTATAGTAGTTATATTCTTGTACATAGGAGCAGTATTATAGTAGTTATATTCTTGTATATAGGGGCAGTATTATAGTAGATATATTCTTGTATATAGGAGCAGTATAATAGTAGTTATATTCTTGTACATAGGGGCAGTATAATAGTAGTTATATTCTTGTACATAGGAGCAGTATTATAGTAGTTATATTCTTGTATATAGGGGCAGTATTATAGTAGTTATATTCTTGTACATAGGAGCAGTATTATAGTAGTTATATTCTTGTACATAGGAGTAGTATTATAGTAGTTATATTCTTGTACATAGGGGCAGTATTATAGTAGTTATATTCTTGTACATAGGAGCAGTATTATAGTAGTTATATTCTTGTACATAGGAGTAGTATTATAGTAGTTATATTCTTGTACATAGGGGCAGTATTATAGTAGTTATATTCTTGTACATAGGAGCAGTATTATAGTAGTTATATTCTTGTATATAGGGGCAGTATTATAGTAGATATATTCTTGTATATAGGAGCAGTATTATAGTAGTTATATTCTTGTACATAGGGGCAGTATTATAGTAGTTATATTCTTGTACATAGGAGCAGTATTATAGTAGGTATATTCTTGTATATAGGGGCAGTATTATAGTAGTTATATTCTTGTACATAGGAGCAGTATTATAGTAGTTATATTCTTGTATATAGGGGCAGTATTATAGTAGATAAATGCTTGTATATAGGAGCAGTATTATAGTTGTTATATTCTTGTACATAGGGGCAGTATTATAGTAGTTATATTCTTGTACATAGGAGCAGTATTATAGTAGTTATATTCCTGTACATAGGAGCAGTATTATAGTAGTTATATTCTTGTACATAGGAGCAGTATTATAGTAGTTATATTCTTGTACATAGGGGCAGTATTATAGTAGTTATATTCCTGTACATAGGAGCAGTATTATAGTAGTTATATTCTTGTACATAGTGGCAGTATTATAGTAGTTATATACTTGTACATAGGAGCAGTATTATAGTAGTTATATTCTTGTACATAGGGGCAGTATTATAGTAGTTATATTCTTGTACATAGGGGGCAGTATTATAGTAGTTATATTCTTGTACATAGGAGCAGTATTATAGTAGTTATATTCCTGTACATAGGAGCAGTATTATAGTAGTTATATTCTTGTACATAGGGGCAGTATTATAGTAGTTATATTCTTGTACATAGGAGCAGTATTATAGTAGTTATATACTTGTACATAGGAGCAGTATTATAGTAGTTATATTCTTGTACATAGGAGCAGTATTATAGTAGTTATATTCCTGTACATAGGAGCAGTATTATAGTAGTTATATTCTTGTACATAGGGGCAGTATTATAGTAGTTATATTCTTGTACATAGGAGCAGTATTATAGTAGTTATATACTTGTACATAGGAGCAGTATTATAGTAGTTATATACTTGTACATAGGAGCAGTATTATAGTAGTTATATTCTTGTACATAGGAGCAGTATTATAGTAGTTATATTCCTGTACATAGGAGCAGTATTATAGTAGTTATATTCTTGTACATAGGGGCAGTATTATAGTAGTTATATTCTTGTACATAGGGGGCAGTATTATAGTAGTTATATTCTTGTATATAGGGGCAGTATTATAGTAGTTATATTCTTGTACATAGGAGCAGTATTATAGTAGTTATATTCCTGTACATAGGAGCAGTATTATAGTAGTTATATTCTTGTACATAGGAGCAGTATTATAGTAGTTATATTCTTGTATATAGGGGCAGTATTATAGTAGATATATTCTTGTATATAGGAGCAGTATTATAGTAGTTATATTCTTGTACATAGGGGCAGTATTATAGTAGTTATATTCTTGTACATAGGAGCAGTATTATAGTAGTTATATTCTTGTATATAGGGGCAGTATTATAGTAGTTATATTCTTGTACATAGGAGCAGTATTATAGTAGTTATATTCTTGTATATAGGGGCAGTATTATAGTAGATATATTCTTGTATATAGGAGCAGTATTATAGTAGTTATATTCTTGTACATAGGAGCAGTATTATAGTAGTTATATTCTTGTATATAGGGGCAGTATTATAGTAGTTATATTCTTGTATATAGGGGCAGTATTATAGTAGTTATATTCTTGTACATAGGGGCAGTATTATAGTAGTTATATTCTTGTACATAGGAGCAGTATTATAGTAGTTATATTCTTGTATATAGGGGCAGTATTATAGTAGTTATATTCTTGTACATAGGAGCAGTATTATAGTAGTTATATTCCTGTACATAGGAGCAGTATTATAGTAGTTATATTCCTGTACATAGGAGCAGTATTATAGTAGTTATATTCTTGTACATAGGAGCAGTATTATAGTAGTTATATTCTTGTATATAGGGGCAGTATTATAGTAGTTATATTCTTGTACATAGGGGCAGTATTATAGTAGATATATTCTTGTATATAGGAGCAGTATTATAGTAGTTATATTCTTGTACATAGGGGCAGTATTATAGTAGTTATATTCTTGTACATAGGAGCAGTATTATAGTAGTTATATTCCTGTACATAGGAGCAGTATTATAGTAGTTATATTCTTGTACATAGGGGCAGTATTATAGTAGTTATATTCTTGTACATAGGAGCAGTATTATAGTAGTTATATTCCTGTACATAGGAGCAGTATTATAGTAGTTATATTCCTGTACATAGGAGCAGTATTATAGTAGTTATATTCTTGTACATAGGGGCAGTATTATAGTAGTTATATTCTTGTATATAGGAGCAGTATTATAGTAGTTATATTCCTGTACATAGGAGCAGTATTATAGTAGTTATATTCTTGTACATAGGGGCAGTATTATAGTAGTTATATTCTTGTACATAGGAGCAGTATTATAGTAGTTATATTCTTGTACATAGGAGCAGTATTATAGTAGTTATATTCTTGTACATAGGAGTAGTATTATAGTAGTTATATTCTTGTACATAGAGGGCAGTATTATAGTAGTCATATTCTTGTACATAGGAGCAGTATTATAGTAGTTATATTCTTGTACATAGAGGGCAGTATTATAGTAGTTATATTCTTGTACATAGGGGCAGTATTATAGTAGTTATATTCTTGTACATAGGGGCAGTATTATAGTAGTTATATTCTTGTACATAGAGGGCAGTATTATAGTAGTTATATTCTTGTACATAGGGGCAGTATTATAGTAGTTATATTCTTGTACATAGGGGGAAGTATTATAGTAGTTATATTCTTGTACATAGGGGCAGTATTATAGTAGTTATATTCTTGTACATAGGGGGCAGTATTATAGTAGTTATATTCTTGTACATAGGGGGCAGTATTACAGTAGTTATATTCTTGTACATAGAGGGCAGTATTATAGTAGTTATATTCTTGTACATAGGGGCAGTATTATAGTAGTTATATTATTGTACATAGGAGCAGTATTATAGTATAATGGCTATACTGTAAATCTGGCCTAATATCACATTAAATGTGTGTTATTATTCAGGAGATTGTATTTCCTCCTTTCTCTTTTTATGTGAATACATCTGATTTGCTTATTCATCTCCGTGGTTTTTGCTGTGTAGAGAGCTCTCCAGGCAGGAGGGAAATGAGCAGCAGGCGACATGCAACCTGTATTTGCTGAGTCCACAGCGGCAGCTCCTCTGTTTGTCCGCTGTGTTTATCTCGTGTCATATTGTGTCACGAACGTTCAGTGTTTATGAAGTTTCTGTTGTGGGAATCACATGTAAAATCCCCTCTGAATTTTTGCTACAAATAAAAGTGTATCCCTTGTAGTGCAGCAGTAGCACACTTATGCAGTGATGCGGCAGTGACTCATCAAAGTTCCAAACTCAAAGTCTCTTTAATGCGGTGACTTCACAGCACTAATGTCCAACTTACAGAAACACAGCACACGGTATCCTCCAGATCGCAGCTGGGCACATATCCTCTGGTTTACAGCCAAATAAACATGCCAGTCCACCTTCAAGACCCATTGCCGTGGGCGACTGCACCACTGTGTTTGCTGTGGGTGCCAGGAGATCTCTCTGCTGGGCTCTGTGTTACACTCACACAGGCTGTGCTCTTGCAATGCTGTCTACTCTACTCCATGCAAACTCTACTCTGATACTGACACACCCAAACCCTTTACTGCAGGGATTTTAAAACTAGAATCTGTGGCCTTAGGCCACCTGTAAGACCCGGCCTGGAGGAAATGGACTGGCCTCAATTCCTTCCTGCGGTCTGTTTAAAAAATTAAATAAAATCCCATTCCAGCGTTTCCTGAACAATCCCAGGCCAGATAGCTTGACCAGGTCCATGCTTACTTTTATCTTGCCCTGTGACTCACAGGCGTCCTGCTGTGACCACAAGGCACTCCAGTGGGACTAATAGGGCTCCGTCCTCATCCTAGGGGGAACACACAGCGGCCCCTACATGTGACACCGCTCACTGCCTCACACCATCTACAGTGCCTTGCAAAATATTTGGCTCCCTGGAACTTTTCAACCTTTTCCCACATATCATGCTTCAAACATAAAGATACCAAATGTAATTTTTTGGTGAAGAATCAACAACAAGTGGGACAATTGTGAAGTTGAACGAAATTTATTGGTTATTTTAAATTTGTGTGGTAATACAAAAACTGAAAAGTGGGGCGTGCAATATTATTCGGCCCCTGTAACTTAATACTTTGTTGCGCCACCTTTTGCTGCGCTTACAGCTGCAGTCGCTTGGGGTATGTCTCTATCAGTTTTGTACATCGAGAGACTGAAATTCTCACCCATTCTTCCTTGGCAAACAGCTCGAGCTCAGTGAGGATGGATGGAGATCGTTTGTGAACAGCAGTTTTCAGCTCTTTCCACAGATTCTCGGTTGGATTCAGGTCTGGACTGTGACTTGGCCATTCTAACACCTGGATACGTTTATTTTTGAACCATTCCATTGTAGGTTTTGCTTTATGTTTGGGATCATTGTCTTGTTGGAAGACAAATCTCCGTCCCAGTCTCAGGTCTTTTGCAGACTCCAACAGGTTTTCTTCAAGAATGGTCCTGTATTTGGCTCCATCCATCTTCCCATCAATTTTAACCATCTTCCCGGTCCCTGCTGAGGAAAAGCAGGCCCAAACCATGATGCTGCCACCACCACCATGTTTGACAGTGGGGATGGTGTGTTCAGGGTGATGAGCTGTGTTGCCTTTACCCCAAACATATCGTTTGGCATTGTTGCCAAAAAGTTGGATTTAGGTTTCTTCTGACCAGAGCACCTTCTTCTATATGTCTGGTGTGACTCCCAGGTGGCTTGTTGAAAACTTTAAACAACACTTTTTATGGATATCTTTGAGAAATGGCTTTCTTCTTGCCACTCTTCCATAAAGGCCAGATTTGTGCATTGTACGACTGATTGTTGTCCTATGGACAGACTGTCGCACCTCAGCTGTAGATCTCTGCAGTTTATCCAGAGTGATCATGGGCCTCTTGGCTGCATCTCTGATCTGTCTTCTCCTTGCTTGAGATGAAAGTTTAGAGGGATGGCCGGGTCTTGGTAGATTTGCAGTGGTATGATGCTCCTTCCATTTCAATATGATCACTTGCACAGTGCTCTTTGAGATGTTTAAAGTTTTGGAAATCATTTTGTATCCAAATCCGGCTTTAAACTTCTCCACAACAGTATCACGGACCTGCCTGTTGTGTTCCTTGGTCTTCATGATGCTCTCTGTGCATCAAACAGAACCCTGAGACGATCACAGAGCAGGTGCATTTAAACGGAGACTTGATTACACACAGGTGGATTATATTTATCATTATTAGTCATTTAGGACAACATTGGATCATTCAGAGATCCACAATGAACTTATGAAGTGAGTTTGCTGCAGTGAAAGTAAAGGGGACTGATAATATTGCACGCCCCACTTTTCAGTTTTTGAATTTCCACAAAAATTTAAATTAACCAATAAATTTCGTTCAACTTCACAATTGTGTCCCACTTGTTGTTGATTCTAAACCAAAAATTTACATTTGATATCTTTATGTTTGAAGCATGAAATGTGGGAAAAGGTTCAAAAGTTCCAGGGAGCCGAATACTTTCGCAAGGCACTGTATATTGAGAATTGACAACTTCCTTCCCAATATGCTTTCTTTATGGCAGTCAAGTGGTCAAGATATGTTTTAGTAGTCACTGTACATTGCATGTGCCATGGCTTAGACTGTAAAGACCATGGCCTGAAATGTGTTACAAATTATTTAGGTGAAAAAATGTGTCACAAAGTAACAACAAGAGTCAAAAGTTGAAGAAGAGGAAAATATTGCATGAATTCAATAGTAAATGAGGAATGTTGCACTGATGTGATATGGTGTGTGCGGTATCATTTTCATAGAATCCTAGCGTAATGACTTTGGAAATTTAGGAATAACACATGAGATACTTAGCCTATGTGTGAAGACTTCCATTGAAAGAGAACTCACCACCTCTCGTGGCCGCCTGTTCCACTCATTGCTCACCCTCACTGTCAAAAAGTGTCTTCTAATATCTAATCTGTATCTTCTCCCTTTAATTTTCATTCAATTGCTCCCCGCGATTCCATGTTCAAATGAGAATAAGAATGATCCTTCTACACTGTGACAGCCCTTCAGATATTTGTAGACAGCTATTAAGTCTCCTCTTAGCCTTCTCTTTTGCAAGCTAAACATTCGCAGATCCTTTAACCGTTCCTCCTGGGACACACTTTGCAGTCTGCTCACCAACAGTGGTAGCTCTTCTCTGAATTTCTCTAGTGTTAGCTGTCCCTTCTAGCTTTGCATCATCTGCAAATTTTATCAGTTTACCTTCAGTTCCCTTATCTAGATCAGTTATAAAAACTGGGACTAGGACAGAGCCTTGTGGTTCCCACTTGAAACATTCTTCCAGTTGGAAGTGCAACTATTTATTTCTACTCTGAGTACGAGCACTGAGCCAGTTATGAATCCACCTAAGCGCAGCCTTGTCAATCCCATACTTGGTCATCATTTTTTCAATAAGAATAGTATGAGATATTTTATCAAATGCTTTGCGTAAGTCGAGATATACCACATCTACGGCATTTCCCTGATCCACCCAGTCAGTGATTCCATCATAAAAGGAAATTAGATTAGTCTGGCATGACTGGTTTGCTACAAACCCATGCTGGCTCTGGTTCATTACTATATTTTTATCCAAGTACTTACATACATGCTGTTTAATAATTTGTTCAGAAGTCTTTCCTGGTATAGAAGTAAGGCTCTCTGGCCTGTAACTTCCTGGCTCTGTCTTCTTTCCTTTTTTGAAGATAGAAACAACATATACCCTTCTCCAATCTTCTGGAACTTCTCTTGTTCTCCAAGATTTTTCAAAGATTCTGGCTAGTGGTTCTGCAATTTCTTCTGCTCTTTCTGTACCCTAGGATGTAATTCATCTGGACCAGGAGATGAAAATTAGCTAAGTGTTCCCTCACCATCTCTCTGTTTATGGATAGTGTTTATTCTTTTATTGCTTCAATGGCACCATGAAGATCAGTTGATGTTACATTTGCTTTCTTAGAGAACACAGATGAAACATAGGAATATAAGTTTGTCCTTCTCAGCATCTTTTTGGCCACTTCAGCCTTTTCATCCTATAACATCTTTGACTTTTCTTTTGCTTTTGACATACACCCAAAATCCTTTTTTACTGCTTTTGTTCTCCCTTGCAAGCCTCATTTCATTACTGGCTTTAGCTCCTCTAAGCTTCTATGGAATCTCAGGTCTTTCAATATGTGCAGTAAAATGCTCGAAATGTTTTATCAGTCCATTGCGGCAAGCGCCATCTTTTTTGCTATCGTCTGCTGGGGCAGTGGTGTGCGAGTAGCTGATGCTAATAAGCTCAACAAACTTATCAAGAAGGCAAGCGCGGCTGTTGGCCTCCATGTTGACTCTTTTGAGGAGGTAGTGGAAGATACGATTCAGAAGAAGTGTAGGGCTATAATGAACAATAATACACACCCACTATACGAGCTGTTCATGAAGCAGAAGAGCACATTCAGCAGCCGTCTAATCCTACTAAGGTGCAAGAAGGAAAAATTTAGGAAATCGTTTGTACCTACTGCTATGGGGATGTATAATAATTCACTAAGGATGAAAGATGACAATGACCTATGGCTGTTGCACTAATAGCAATGATCAGAGATTTAAGTACCTGCATTCACACAAATTTATTTGTTACGTATTGTGGTTAGTCATGTGAAAGATCTGTGTCTAGGAATTACTCTATGTAATGCTGTTTGTAATGTTTGGAATGCTGTTTGTAACGCTACTGTAATACCATCATTTCCCTCGGGATCAATAAAGTGTATCGTATCGTATCTCTTGCCCTGCATTCCCTGCAGACAGCATTGTATTCTTCTTTAGATATACCCAATGCCCAACCTATTTCCATCTGATATACATTTCTTTTTTTCCTTTTTAACAAGTGATTAAGTTCTGTGTTCCTCCACCCTGGTCTCTTTAAATGCTTCCAATTGTTCCCTCTTTTTGGTATTTTTACTGATTGTACAGTGAGAATTTAATTTAGCAAAATTTCCCATCGATCCCACAGGTGAAGCAATTATCACCTGAGCAATACTAAGGAAATCCTGAAAACATGATCTGTTGGTGGGCCTTGAGGACTGGAGTTGGGGAACCCTGCTTTAGAACATCCGGCCATTTTACCCTTCCATTAAAATCTGCCTTTCTGAAGTCCAACCTTAAAGACTGAGTCTTCGCTGGTCTTCCTCCTCTTGTAATCCAAAATTCGAGGAGAGCATGAGAGCTGGCTCCAGGTTTTCATAGGCCCCTTCTAAAAAAGTCTCAGTGGGTCCCTTTAACACATACCATGATTCATGATACGGCAGAGAAATTTAAGTATAGTACAGTGCCAAAGAATTCACTAACTTCTTATATTACATGAGTGATATCTATTGTAAATTCTACAATAGCTCAGTAACCAGACAGTATAGTCCTCCATACACTTTAATGAGCCCCATATATTGCTCCATACTGAATAAGGAGCCCTATACAGTTGTGGCCAAAAGTATTGACACCCCTGCAATTCTGTCAGATAATACTCAGTTTCTTCCTGAAAATGATTGCAATCACAAATTCTTTGGTATTATTATCTTCATTTAATTTGTTTTAAATGAAAAAACACAAAAGAGAATGAAGCAAAAAGCAAAACATTGATCATTTCACACAAAACGCCAAAAATGGGCCAGACAAAAGTATTGGCACCCTCAGCCTAATACTTGGTTGCACAACCTTTCGCCAAAATAACTGCGACCAACCGCTTCCGGTAACCATCAATGCGTTTCTTACAATGCTCTGCTGGAATTTTAGACCATTCTTCTTTGGCAAACTGCTCCAGGTCCCTGATATTTGAAGGGTGCCTTCTCCAAACTGCCATTTTTAGATCTCTCCACAGGTGTTCTATGGGATTCAGGTCTGGACTCATTGCTGGCCACCTTAGAAGTCTCCAGTGCTTTCTCTCAAACCATTTTCTAGTGCTTTTTGAAGTGTGTTTTGGGTCATTGTCCTGCTGGAAGACCCATGACCTCTGAGGGAGACCCAGCTTTCTCACACTGGGCCCTACATTATGCTGCAAAACTTGTTGGTAGTCTTCAGACTTCATAATGCCATGCACACGGTCAAGCAGTCCAGTGCCAGAGGCAGCAAAGCAACCTCAAAACATCAAGGAACCTCCGCCATGTTTGACTGTAGGGACCATATTCTTTTCTTTGAATGCCTCTTTTTTCTCCTGTAAACTCTATGTTGATGCTTTTGCCCAAAAAGCTCTACTTTTGTCTCACCTGACCAGAGAACATTCTTCCAAAACGTTTTAGGCTTTTTCAGGTAAGTTTTGGCAAACTCCAGCCTGGCTTTTTTATGTGTCGGGGTAAGAAGTGGGGTCTTCCTGGGTCTCCTACCATACAGACCCTTTTCATTCAGACGCCAACGAATAGTACGGGTTGACACTGTTGTACCCTCGGACTGCAGGGCAGCTTGAACTTGTTTGGATGTTAGTTGAGGTTCTTTATCCAACATCTGCACAATCTTGCGCTGAAATCTCTTGTCAATTTTTCTTTTCCGTCCACATCTAGGGATGTTAGCCACAGTGCCATGGGCTTTACACTTCTTGATGACACTGCGCATGGTAGACACAGGAACATTCAGGTCTTTGGAGATGGACTTGTAGCCTTGAGGTTGCTCATGCTTCCTCACAATTTGGTTTCTCAAGTCCTCAGACAGTTCTTTGGTCTTCTTTCTTTTCTCCATGCTCAATGTGGTACACACAAGGACACAGGACAGAGGTTGAGTCAACTTTAATCCATGTCAACTGGCTGCAAGTGTGATTTAGTTATTGCCAACACCTGTTAGGTGCCACTGGTAAGTTACAGGTGCTGTTAATTACACAAATTAGAGAAGCATCACATAATTTTTCAAACAGTGCCAATACTTTTGTCCACCCTCTTTTTTATGTTTGGTGTGGAATTATATCCAATTTGGCTTTAGGACAATTCTTTTTCTATTTTTTCATTTAAGACAATTTAAATGAAGATAATAATACCAAAGAATTTGTGTTTGCAATCATTTTCAGGAAGAAACTAAGTATTATCTGACAGAATTGCAGGGGTGTCAATACTTTTGGCCACAACTGTATATTGCTCCATTCTGTATTATTGGCATCGCATAGTTCTCTATACAGTATAATACGCCCCATATATTGCTCCATACAGTATTATAGGCACCACATTGTGCTTCATTCAGAATATTGAGCCCCATATATTGCTCCATATAGAATAATGAGCCACATACAGGGGTTGGGAAAAATAATGGAAACACCTGGAAACATCAACAAAAGTTCCTTTAATATGGTGTAGGTCCACCTTTTGCGGCGATTACAGCCTCAATTCTCCGAGGTATGGATTCATATAAGGTGTGAATTGTTTCCAAAGGAATTTTAGCCCATTCTTCAGGTAAAACACCCCCCAGTTCTTTGAGCGACGATGGCGGCGGAAAGCGACGTCTAACTTGAATCTCTAAAATCGGCCATAAATGCTCAATAATGTTGAGGTCTGGGGATTGTGGGGGCCAGATGAGATGCTCAATTTCATTACAATGTTCCTCGTGCCATGCTTTAACGACTCTAGCTGTATGAATTGGTGCATTATCATCCTGAAAGATGGCGTTCCCCTCCGGGAACAGTGCTTGAACCATAGGATGCACTTGGTCGCCCAAAATGCCTAAATAATCGCGGCTGTTAATTCTTCCATGAAGGGATATCATTGGCCCGGCGGATCTCCACGAAATAGCACCCCAGATCATCACAGAACCTCCGCCATGTTTTACGGTTGGCAGAAGGCAGTCTGGATGGAATGCTTCTTTCGGCTGTCTCCAAACGTACACTCGGCCGGAGGTCGGAAATAGGGTAAACGATGATTCGTCTGAGAATATCACATGTTTCCACTGCTCAAGGGACCAATTCTGGAGGTTTCTACACCACTCTAAACGCTTGGAAACACTTGTCATTGAGAGCAGCGGTTTTCGAATTGCAGCTCTTCCGTGGAATCCAGATTTGTGCAGCTCCCGACGAACAGTTTTTGTGGAAACTGGGTTCTGTAGGTGTTCATTGAGCTCAGCAGTGATTTTTGGAGCCGTGGTCTTGCGATCCTCTCTCACAATTCGCTTTCGAGTCCGACGGTCTCTCTCAGTCAACTTCGATTTTCGTCCTGGCCTGTGCTTTGCTGCGGTCATTTTTCCTTCTCTTTCCAACGCAGTCATTACTTTGGAGACCGTACCGCTTGACACACCAAGCATTCGGGCACTTTCTGTTACACCAGCGCCTGCCATACGAGCACCAACAATTTGGCCTCTTTGAAAATCCGAGAGGTCTGCCATTGGTATTAGGTTCTCATCAATGTTCTTACAATTCTGCAAAACAAACAGTTAATTTACATACACATATCACATATCACAAATAATCAACTACAAAACATTACCATATGTCACAGCTTGCATGTTTATAACATGTTCGAAGATTATGATGCCAAAACGTTAGGTGTTTCCATTATTTTGTCCAACCCCTGTGTATTGATCCATACAGTATTTTGGGCACCACAAAGTCCTCCATCCAGTATTGTAGGCATCACATAGTGCTCCATACAGAATGAGTTTCATATATTGCTCCATACAGATTATGAGCCGTGTTTATTGCTCCCTACAGTATTATTGGCACCACATAGTGCTCCATACAGAATAATGAGCCCCATATAATGCTCCATACAGTATAATGAACCCCATATATTGCTCCATACAGTATAATGAACCCAATATATTGCTCCATACAGTATAATGAACCCCATATAGTGCGCCATACAGTATAATTAACCCCATATATTACTCCATACATTATAATGAACCCCATATATTGCTCCATACAGTATAATGAGCCCCATATCTTGCTCCATACAGAATAATGAGAATTTACATTGTGAGCTCCATTGGGGACAGCGATGCAAATGTGTGCTAACTGTAAAGCGCTGCGGAATATATAAAAATAATTATTATTATTATTATTATATATGGGACTCCGTATTCTGTATGGAGCAAGGTATGGGGCTCATTATTCTGTATGGAGCAATATATGGCCCATTATACAGTATGGAACAATATAAGCATCTTATTATTATGTATGGAGCAAGATATGGGCTCATTATTCTGTATGGAGCAAGATATGGGGCTCATTATTATGTATGGAGCAAGATATAGGGCTCATTATTCTGTACAGTGGGGCAAAAAAGTATTTAGTCAGTCAGCAATAGTGCAAGTTCCACCACTTAAAAAGATGAGAGGCGTCTGTAATTTACATCATAGGTAGACCTCAACTATGGGAGACAAACTGAGAAAAAAAATCCAGAAAATCACATTGTCTGTTTTTTTTCATTTTATTTGCATATTATGGTGGAAAATAAGTATTTGGTCAGAAACAAGCAATCAAGATTTCTGGCTCTCACAGACCTGTAACTTCTTCTTTAAGAGTCTCCTCTTTCCTCCACTCATTACCTGTAGTAATGGCACCTGTTTAAACTTGTTATCAGTATAAAAAGACACCTGTGCACACCCTCAAACAGTCTGACTCCAAACTCCACTATGGTGAAGACCAAAGAGCTGTCAAAGGACACCAGAAACAAAATTGTAGCCCTGCACCAGGCTGGGAAGACTGAATCTGCAATAGCCAACCAGCTTGGAGTGAAGAAATCAACTGTGGGAGCAATAATTAGAAAATGGAAGACATACAAGACCACTGATAATCTCCCTCGATCTGGTGCTCCACGCAAAATCCCACCCCGTGGGGTCAGAATGATCACAAGAACGGTGAGCAAAAATCCCAGAACCACGCGGGGGGAACTAGTGAATGAAGCTGACTGACTAAATACTTTTTTGCCCCACTGTATGGAGCAATGTATATTAAAATCTCCCAAGATCACTGTCGTACTTTTTTGAGAACAGATACATCTGATGTAAAAAGAGTTAATCTATATCTTCAGTGTTCCCAGGTGGCCTGTAGTAAACACCTACAATGGTGTCCTTTCTGTTCTTCTCTCCTTGAATTCATTTCTTACCCAAACAGTTTCTTCAGAGCTACCAGTCTCTGAAGCTTGGATCTCTGTGGAGATACAGTGTGTAATTTACATCATAGGTAGACCTCAACTATGGGAGACAAACTGAGAAAAAAAAATCCAGAAAATCACATTGTCTGTTTTTTTTTCATTTTATTTGCATATTATGGTGGAAAATAAGTATTTGGTCAGAAACAAAATTTCATCTCAATACTTTGTGATATATCCTTTGTTGGCAATGACAGAGGTCAAACGTTTTCTGTAAGTCTTCACAAGGTTGCCACACACTGTTGTTGGTATGTTGGCCCATTCCTCCATGCAGATCTCCTCTAGAGCAGTGATGTTTTTGGCTTTTCGCTTGGCAACACGGACTTTCAACTCCCTCCAAAGGTTTTCTATAGGGTTGAGATCTGGAGACTGGCTAGGCCACTCCAGGACCTTGAAATGCTTCTTACGAAGCCACTCCTTCGTTGCCCTGGCGGTGTGCTTTGGATCATTGTCATGTTGAAAGACCCAGCCACGTTTCATCATCAATGCCCTTGCTGATGGAAGGAGGTTTGCACTCAAAATCTCACGATACATGGCCCCATTCATTCTTTCATGTACCCGGATCAGTCGTCCTGGCCCCTTTGCAGAGAAACAGCCCCAAAGCATGATGTTTCCACCACCATGCTTTACAGTAGGTATGGTGTTTGATGGATGCAACTCAGTATTCTTTTTCCTCCAAACACGACAAGTTGTGTTTCTACCAAACAGTTCCAGTTTGGTTTCATCAGACCATAGGACATTCTCCCAAAACTCCTCTGGATCATCCAAATGCTCTCTAGCAAACTTCAGACGGGCCCGGACATGTACAGGCTTAAGCAGTGGGACACGTCTGGCACTGCAGGATCTGAGTCCATGGTGGCGTAGTGTGTTACTTATGGTAGGCCTTGTTACATTGGTCCCAGCTCTCTGCAGTTCATTCACTAGGTCCCCCCGCGTGGTTCTGGGATTTTTGCTCACCGTTCTTGTGATCATTCTGACCCCACGGGGTGGGATTTTGCGTGGAGCACCAGATCGAGGGAGATTATCAGTGGTCTTGTATGTCTTCCATTTTCTAATTATTGCTCCCACAGTTGATTTCTTCACTCCAAGCTGGTTGGCTATTGCAGATTCAGTCTTCCCAGCCTGGTGCAGGGCTACAATTTTGTTTCTGGTGTCCTTTGACAGCTCTTTGGTCTTCACCATAGTGGAGTTTGGAGTCAGACTGTTTGAGAGTGTGCACAGGTGTCTTTTTATACTGATAACAAGTTTAAACAGGTGCCATTACTACAGGTAATGAGTGGAGGAAAGAGGAGACTCTTAAAGAAGAAGTTACAGGTCTGTGAGAGCCAGAAATCTTGATTGCTTGTTTCTGACCAAATACTTATTTTCCACCATAATATGCAAATAAAATGAAAAAAAAACAGACAATGTGATTTTCTGGATTTTTTTTTCTCAGTTTGTCTCCCATAGTTGAGGTCTACCTATGATGTAAATTACAGACGCCTCTCATCTTTTTAAGTGGTGGAACTTGCACTATTGCTGACTGACTAAATACTTTTTTGCCCCACTGTATATGTTTTCCTGACGTACAATGCAACGCTTTCTCACTTCTTGTTAACCCTGTTTCTAATAAATAAGTTGTATCCTTCAAGGTTTGTATTACAATCATGTGTATCAACTCACCAAGTTTCAGTGATGCCTATGACATCATGTCTCTCTACCTGTGTTAGCAGCTCCAATTCTCCTTGTTTGGTTCTCATGCTCTGTGCATTTGTATAGACACATTTTAGTTTGTAGTTGGTCTCTCTTGCTCCTCTATTTTCATTCAGAGTTTGTTGTTTTTGTTCTTCCTTTCCACTTACCATATTTTTCGGACTATAAGATGCAATTTTTTCCTCCAAAAATGTGGAGGAAAATGGGGAGTGCATTTTATAGTTCCGATGTACCAGCTCTGGCTCTGGTGGGGAGGTGGGAGAGCGGATCAGCGGAATAGCAGGTCACAGAGGCTGCATCCGGCTGCTGCGCCTACCTCCTTATGCCTGCTGCTAAAGAGAAATGAATATTCACTGCATTCCACGCCCATGGGCGTGGAGGGAAATTAATATTCATTTCTCATTAATCGCATCCAGATATGATTGGCAACCATTCTCATCCTGGTATGATTGGCCCCAATCCTGGCCCTGGTATGCATGGTCCCATCGTTTCCTTATCCTGGTATGATTGGCCCCATCAGAAAACATTAAAACAACAAACCATTACACTTACTTTCCCTGCGCGCCCTTGCAGCGTTTCGGCAGGAACGTCATGCGCTGCTTGCAAGCCGAAGGGCAGCTGTCGGAATGCTCACTGCTCTGCAGGCCGGGACCCTGTGTGCGCAAAGCAGTGAGTATACATTGCTCTGTAGCGTGCACAGTGTCAGCCGGAGACTTCCTGCGGCTGTCGGCTGTTACGTGTGCCGATACTTAAGAGAAATGAATATTCAGTGGAATGTTGTCAACATCATGGATCAGAATTATGACCATACACAAGGATGTGTCTGACCTCCTGACGAACCGCGTTTTGGGAAACGCGTCGAGGCTTCCTCTTAGGGGAGAGAGAACCCATTAATATTTTTTTTTTGGTTATTATTGCACTAATGCTGGGTCAGTGGTTTGTGCTTTAGTATATTTTCTCTCTACCTGTTTTAAAGTGATGTGTGTATTGAGTCTGAAGTACCAACTGTCCTGATATTTATGAATCTTTTTGCACAAAGCACTAGCACTTTACATAGTTGTGTGCAGGTATTGCAGTCAAACATTATTTATGTGATTTACGGAGGGTACGGAAAGTATTCAGACCCCTTTACATTTTTTACTCTTTGTTTCATTGCAGCCATTTGGTAAATTCAAAAAGTTTCATTTTTTTTCTCATTAATGTACACTCTGCACCCCATCTTGACTGAAAAAAAACAGAAATGTAGAAATTTTTGCAAATTTATTAAAAAAGAAAAACTGAAATATCACATGGTCATAAGTATTCAGCCCCTTTGCTCAGACACTCATATTTAAAGGGAATCTGTCACCTATTTTTTTCGAGTATCAGCTGCCGGCACTACCATCAGGGGCTTATCTACAGCATTCTGTAATGCATTCTGTAATGTTGTAGATAAGCCCCCTATGTAACCTGAAAGATGAGAAAAAAGAGTTAGATTACACTCACCCAGGGGTCCGTTTCGGTCCGATGGGTGTCGCCGTCCGGTCCGGCGCCTCCCATCTTCCTACGATGACGTCCTCTTCTTTGCTGCCTGTCGTGGCTCCGGCGCAGGCGCACTGCTCTGCCCTGTTGAGAGCAGAATACTGCAGTGCGCAGGCGCTGGACCTCTCTGACCTTTCCCGATTCCTGCGCACTGCAGGACTCTGCTCTGCCCTCAACATGGCAGAGCAGTGCGCCTGCGCCGGAGCCACGACAGGAAGGAAAGAAGAGGACGGCATCGTATGAAGATGGGAGGCGCCGGACCGGACCGCGACACCCATCGGACTGAAACGGACCCCCGGGTGAGTATAATCTAACTCTTTTTTTCTTCTTTTTCAGGTTACATTGGGGGCTTATCTACAGCATTACAGAATGCTGTAGATAAGCCCCTGATGGCGGTGCTGGCAGCTCATATTCGAAAAAAGGGGTGACAGATTCCCTTTAAAAATTTCAAAAACTGACCGTCACATCCAAGCATAAGCATAGTGTGAACAGGTGCTTAACCTAGCATCACCAACTCATACATTCAAGCAAAAAAGGAAGCACACTGTAGCGCCAAACCATGCAAACATAAAAAATTAATAATGAATTGCATTACTGCATTAGAAGTATGAAAAATTGAGAAGGTTTAGCGCATAAAATGGCCAAGTTATTTGTACCTGGAAGCAGGCTCGGACTGGCCCACCGAGGTATCGTTGGATCCCTCGGTGGGCCCCGCCCCCGAATGTCACTGTCACTCACAGGTCACAGTCACTGGTCGCTCGAGTCGTACCTGTGTTGTGACTGAGTCACTGATGAATCAGATCATCCGGTGCCGGCGCCGCCCCGATCACGTCTGCCCGGCCCCTGGCCCGCCCGTACAGTGCGGCACCCGCCTCCGCCATTCGACTCAGCCACACACAGCACAGCACACAGGGCAGGAAAGCAGCGCCGACTCCACCCCTGGTGTCCCTCCTCACGTGACCGCGTTGTCTGTGTGCAGCCCGGGAACGCGCGCTGCCTCTGCAGAACCACCTCGGCTGCCTGACTGAGTCTGCATGATCTGATCCAGCGCTGCGCTGCTGCCTGCTGCTGCATTAATGTAAGTAAAAGTGCAGTGCCACCCACACTGCCACCAATGTACAGGAGGACTCTGGAGGAATGCTGCGCTGGGCCTTGCAATGGGCCCCCCTCTGCCTGGTCTGTGTAGTGGGCCGGGCCCCCTCTGCCAGGGCCTTGTAGTGTGCCCCCCCTACTTGGGCTGTGTAGCGGCCCCCCTCTGCCTGGGCTGTGTAGTGTGCCCCCCTCTGCTTGGGTCATGTATTGGCCCCCCTCTACCGGGCCATGTAGTGGGCCCCCCTCTGCCAGGGCCTTGTAGTGGCCCCCTCTGGTATCATGTCTATGTTGTAAGCTCCATTCAAAATCAATGAATTATTCGCTCACAATTTGTTTCTGTCAAATCAACTCCAAAGAAATCAAATGTACATCAGGGAATTCACACAGGGAAGAAGCCACAGTTATGTTCAGAAAGTGTGATATGTACATTTTTATTTCAGCATCAAATTTACAGGGGAGAAGTCATAGTTACATTCTGCGTGTAAGTAGTAAGTATCGTATCTATGTAGTAAGCTCCGTTCTGGTATTGTGTCTATGTAGTAAGCTCCGTTCTGGTATCATGTCTATGTAGTAAGCTCCGTTCTGGTATCATGTCGATGTAGTAAGCTCCGTTCTGGTATCATGTCTATGTAGTAAGCTCCGTTCTGGTATCATGTCTATGTAGTATGCTCCGTTCTGGTATCATGTCTATGTAATAACCTCCGTTCTGGTATCATGTCGATGTAGTAAGCTCCGTTCTGGTATCATGTCTATGTAGTAAGCTCCGTTCTGGTATTGTGTCTATGTAGTAAGCTCCGTTCTGGTATCATGTCTATGTAATAACCTCCGTTCTGGTATCATGTCTATGTAGTAAGCTCCGTTCTGGTATCATGTCTATGTAGTAAGCTCCGTTCTGGTATCATGTCTATGTAATAACCTCCGTTCTGGTATCGTGTCGATGTAGTAAGCTCCGTTCTGGTATCATGTCTATGTAGTAAGCTCCGTTCTGGTATCATGTCGATGTAGTAAGCTCCGTTCTGGTATCATGTCTATGTAGTAAGCTCCGTTCTGGTATCATGTCTATGTAGTAAGCTCCGTTCTGGTATCATGTCTATGTAATAACCTCCGTTCTGGTATCGTGTCGATGTAGTAAGCTCCGTTCTGGTATCATGTCGATGTAGTAAGCTCCGTTCTGGTATCATGTCTATGTAATAACCTCCGTTCTGGTATCATGTCTATGTAGTAAGCTCCGTTCTGGTATCATGTCTATGTAGTAACCTCCGTTCTGGTATCATGTCTATGTAGTAAGCTCCGTTCTGGTATCATGTCTATGTTGTAAGCTCCGTTCTGGTATCATGTCTATGTAGTAAGCTCCGTTCTGGTATCATGTCTATGTAGTAAGCTCCGTTCTGGTATCATGCCTATGTAGTATGCTCCGTTCTGGTATCATGTCTATGTAGTAAGCTCCGTTCTGGTATCATGTCTATGTAGTAAGCTCCGTTCTGGTATCATGTCTATGTTGTAAGCTCCGTTCTGGTATCATGTCTATGTAGTAAGCTCCGTTCTGGTATCATGTCTATGTAGTAAGCTCCGTTCTGGTATCATGCCTATGTAGTATGCTCCGTTCTGGTATCATGTCTATGTAGTAAGCTCCGTTCTGGTATCATGTCTATGTAGTAAGCTCCGTTCTGGTATCATGTCTATGTAATAACCTCCGTTCTGGTATCGTGTCGATGTAGTAAGCTCCGTTCTGGTATCATGTCTATGTAGTAAGCTCCGTTCTGGTATCATGTCTATGTAGTAAGCTCCGTTCTGGTATCATGTCTATGTAATAACCTCCGTTCTGGTATCGTGTCGATGTAGTAAGCTCCGTTCTGGTATCATGTCTATGTAGTAAGCTCCGTTCTGGTATCATGTCTATGTAGTAAGCTCCGTTCTCGTATCATGTCTATGTAGTAAGCTCCGTTCTGGTATCATGTCTATGTAGTAAGCTCCGTTCTGGTATCATGTCTATGTAGTAAGCTCCGTTCTGGTATCATGTCGATGTAGTAAGCTCCGTTCTGGTATCATGTCTATGTTGTAAGCTCCGTTCTGGTATCATGTCTATGTAGTAAGCTCCGTTCTGGTATCATGTCTATGTAGTAAGCTCCGTTCTGGTATCATGCCTATGTAGTATGCTCCGTTCTGGTATCATGTCTATGTAGTAAGCTCCGTTCTGGTATCATGTCTATGTAGTATGCTCCGTTCTGGTATCATGTCTATGTAGTAAGCTCCGTTCTGGTATCATGTCGATGTAGTAAGCTCCGTTCTGGTATCATGTCGATGTAGTAAGCTCCGTTCTGGTATCATGTCTATGTTGTAAGCTCCGTTCTGGTATCATGTCGATGTAGTAAGCTCCGTTCTGGTATCATGTCTATGTAGTAAACTCCCTTCTGGTATCATGTCTATGTAGTAAGCTCCCTTCTGGTATCATGTCTATGTAGTAAGCTCCGTTCTGGTATCATGTCGATGTAGTAAGCTCCGTTCTGGCACCATGTCGATGTAGTAAGCTCCGTTCTGGTACCATGTCGATGTAGTAAGCTCCGTTCTGGTATCATGTCGATGTAGTAAGCTCCGTTCTGGTATCATGTCTATGTTGTAAGCTCCGTTCTGGTATCATGTCTATGTAGTAAGCTCCGTTCTGGTATCATGTCTATGTAGTAAGCTCCGTTCTGGTATCATGTCTATGTAGTAAGCTCCGTTCTGGTATCATGTCTATGTTGTAAGCTCCGTTCTGGTATCATGTCTATGTAGTAAGCTCCGTTCTGGTATCATGTCTATGTAGTAAGCTCCGTTCTGGTATCATGTCTATGTTGTAAGCTCCGTTCTGGTATCATGTCTATGTAGTAAGCTCCGTTCTGGTGTCATGTCTATGTTGTAAGCTCCGTTCTGGTATCATGTCTATGTTGTAAGCTCCGTTCTGGTATCATGTCTATGTAGTAAGCTCCGTTCTGGTATCATGTCTATGTTGTAAGCTCCGTTCTGGTATCATGTCTATGTAGTAAGCTCCGTTCTGGTATCATGTCTATGTAGTAAGCTCCGTTCTGGTATCATGTCTATGTAGTAAGCTCCGTTCTGGTATCATGTCTATGTTGTAAGCTCCGTTCTGGTATCATGTCTATGTAGTAAGCTCCGTTCTGGTATCATGTCTATGTAGTAAGCTCCGTTCTGGTATCATGTCTATGTTGTAAGCTCCGTTCTGGTATCATGTCTATGTAGTAAGCTCCGTTCTGGTGTCATGTCTATGTTGTAAGCTCCGTTCTGGTATCATGTCTATGTTGTAAGCTCCGTTCTGGTATCATGTCTATGTAGTAAGCTCCGTTCTGGTATCATGTCTATGTTGTAAGCTCCGTTCTGGTATCATGTCTATGTAGTAAGCTCCGTTCTGGTATCATGTCTATGTTGTAAGCTCCGTTCTGGTGTCATGTCTATGTAGTAAGCTCCGTTCTGGTATCATGTCTATGTAGTAAGCTCCGTTCTGGTGTCATGTCTATGTAGTAAACTCCCTTCTGGTGTCATGTCTATGTAGTAAGCTCCGTTCTGGTATCATGTCTATGTAGTAAGCTCCGTTCTGGTATCATGTCTATGTAGTAAGCTCCGTTCTGGTATCATGTCTATGTAGTAAGCTCCGTTCTGGTATCATGTCTATGTAGTAAGCTCCGTTCTGGTATCATGTCTATGTTGTAAGCTCCGTTCTGGTATCATGTCTATGTTGTAAGCTCCGTTCTGGTATCATGTCGATGTAGTAAGCTCCGTTCTGGTATCATGTCTATGTAGTAAGCTCCGTTCTGGTATCATGTCTATGTAGTAAGCTCCGTTCTGGTATCATGTCTATGTAGTAAGCTCCGTTCTGGTATCATGTCTATGTAGTAAGCTCCGTTCTGGTATCATGTCTATGTAGTAAGCTCCGTTCTGGTATCATGTCTATGTTGTAAGCTCCGTTCTGGTATCATGTCTATGTAGTAAGCTCCGTTCTGGTGTCATGTCTATGTTGTAAGCTCCGTTCTGGTGTCATGTCTATGTTGTAAGCTCCGTTCTGGTATCATGTCTATGTAGTAAGCTCCGTTCTGGTATCATGTCTATGTTGTAAGCTCCGTTCTGGTATCATGTCTATGTAGTAAGCTCCGTTCTGGTATCATGTCTATGTAGTAAGCTCCGTTCTGGTATCATGTCTATGTAGTAAGCTCCGTTCTGGTATCATGTCTATGTTGTAAGCTCCGTTCTGGTATCATGTCTATGTAGTAAGCTCCGTTCTGGTATCATGTCTATGTAGTAAGCTCCGTTCTGGTATCATGTCTATGTTGTAAGCTCCGTTCTGGTATCATGTCTATGTAGTAAGCTCCGTTCTGGTGTCATGTCTATGTTGTAAGCTCCGTTCTGGTATCATGTCTATGTTGTAAGCTCCGTTCTGGTATCATGTCTATGTAGTAAGCTCCGTTCTGGTATCATGTCTATGTTGTAAGCTCCGTTCTGGTATCATGTCTATGTAGTAAGCTCCGTTCTGGTATCATGTCTATGTTGTAAGCTCCGTTCTGGTGTCATGTCTATGTAGTAAGCTCCGTTCTGGTATCATGTCTATGTAGTAAGCTCCGTTCTGGTGTCATGTCTATGTAGTAAACTCCCTTCTGGTGTCATGTCTATGTAGTAAGCTCCGTTCTGGTATCATGTCTATGTAGTAAGCTCCGTTCTGGTATCATGTCTATGTAGTAAGCTCCGTTCTGGTATCATGTCTATGTAGTAAGCTCCGTTCTGGTATCATGTCTATGTAGTAAGCTCCGTTCTGGTATCATGTCTATGTTGTAAGCTCCGTTCTGGTATCATGTCTATGTTGTAAGCTCCGTTCTGGTATCATGTCGATGTAGTAAGCTCCGTTCTGGTATCATGTCTATGTAGTAAGCTCCGTTCTGGTATCATGTCTATGTAGTAAGCTCCGTTCTGGTATCATGTCTATGTAGTAAGCTCCGTTCTGGTATCATGTCTATGTAGTAAGCTCCGTTCTGGTATCATGTCTATGTAGTAAGCTCCGTTCTGGTATCATGTCTATGTTGTAAGCTCCGTTCTGGTATCATGTCTATGTTGTAAGCTCCGTTCTGGTATCATGTCGATGTAGTAAGCTCCGTTCTGGTATCATGTCTATGTAGTAAACTCCCTTCTGGTATCATGTCTATGTTGTAAGCTCCGTTCTCGTATCATGTCTATGTTGTAAGCTCCGTTCTCGTATCATGTCGATGTAGTAAGCTCCGTTCTGGTATCATGTCGATGTAGTAAGCTCCGTTCTCGTATCATGTCGATGTAGTAAGCTCCGTTCTGGTATCATGTCTATGTTGTAAGCTCCGTTCTGGTATCATGTCTATGTAGTAAACTCCCTTCTGGTATCATGTCTATGTTGTAAGCTCCGTTCTCGTATCATGTCGATGTAGTAAGCTCCGTTCTGGTATCATGTCTATGTAGTAAGCTCCGTTCTCGTATCATGTCGATGTAGTAAGCTCCGTTCTGGTATCATGTCTATGTAGTAAGCTCCGTTCTGATATCATGTCTATGTTGTAAGCTCCGTTCTGGTATCATGTCTATGTAGTAAACTCCCTTCTGGTATCATGTCTATGTTGTAAGCTCCGTTCTCATATCATGTCGATGTAGTAAGCTCCGTTCTCGTATCATGTCGATGTAGTAAGCTCCGTTCTGGTATCATGTCGATGTAGTAAGCTCCGTTCTCGTATCATGTCGATGTAGTAAGCTCCGTTCTCATATCATGTCGATGTAGTAAGCTCCGTTCTGGTATCATGTCGATGTAGTAAGCTCCGTTCTCGTATCATGTCTATGTTGTAAGCTCCGTTCTCGTATCATGTCTATGTAGTAAGCTCCGTTCTCGTATCATGTCTATGTAGTAAGCTCCGTTCTGGTATCATGTCTATGTAGTAAGCTCCGTTCTCGTATCATGTCTATGTTGTAAGCTCCGTTCTGGTATCATGTCTATGTAGTAAGCTCCGTTCTGGTATCATGTCTATGTTGTAAGCTCCGTTCTGGTATCATGTCTATGTTGTAAGCTCCGTTCTGGTATCATGTCTATGTAGTAAGCTCCGTTCTGGTATCATGTCTATGTAGTAAGCTCCGTTCTCGTATCATGTCTATGTTGTAAGCTCCGTTCTGGTATCATGTCTATGTTGTAAGCTCCGTTCTCGTATCATGTCTATGTTGTAAGCTCCGTTCTCGTATCATGTCTATGTTGTAAGCTCCGTTCTCGTATCATGTCTATGTAGTAAGCTCCGTTCTGGTATCATGTCTATGTAGTAAGCTCCGTTCTGGTATCATGTCTATGTAGTAAGCTCCGTTCTGGTATCATGTCGATGTAGTAAGCTCCGTTCTCATATCATGTCGATGTAGTAAGCTCCGTTCTCGTATCATGTCGATGTAATAACCTCCGTTCTGGTATCATGTCTATGTAGTAAGCTCCGTTCTCGTATCATGTCTATGTTGTAAGCTCCGTTCTCGTATCATGTCTATGTAGTAAGCTCCGTTCTGGTATCATGTCTATGTAGTAAGCTCCGTTCTGGTATCATGTCTATGTAGTAAGCTCCGTTCTGGTATCATGTCTATGTAGTAAGCTCCGTTCTCGTATCATGTCTATGTTGTAAGCTCCGTTCTGGTATCATGTCTATGTAGTAAGCTCCGTTCTCGTATCATGTCTATGTAGTAAGCTCCGTTCTCGTATCATGTCTACGTTGTAAGCTCCGTTCTGGTATCATGTCTATGTAGTAAGCTCCGTTCTCGTATCATGTCGATGTAGTAAGCTCCGTTCTCGTATCATGTCTACGTTGTAAGCTCCGTTCTGGTATCATGTCTATGTAGTAAGCTCCGTTCTCGTATCATGTCGATGTAGTAAGCTCCGTTCTGGTATCATGTCTACGTTGTAAGCTCCGTTCTGGTATCATGTCGATGTAGTAAGCTCCGTTCTCATATCATGTCGATGTAGTAAGCTCCGTTCTGGTATCATGTCGATGTAGTAAGCTCCGTTCTGGTATCATGTCTATGTAGTAAGCTCCGTTCTGGTATCATGTCTATGTAGTAACCTCCGTTCTGGTATCATGTCTATGTAGTAACCTCCGTTCTGGTATCATGTCTATGTAGTAAGCTCCGTTCTGGTATCATGTCTATGTTGTAAGCTCCGTTCTGGTATCATGTCTATGTAGTAAGCTCCGTTCTGGTATCATGTCTATGTAGTAAGCTCCGTTCTGGTATCATGTCTATGTAGTAAGCTCCGTTCTGGTATCATGTCTATGTAGTAAGCTCCGTTCTGGTATCATGTCTATGTAGTAAGCTCCGTTCTGGTATCATGTCGATGTAGTAAGCTCCGTTCTGGTATCATGTCTATGTAGTAACCTCCGTTCTGCTATCATGTCTATGTAGTAACCTCCGTTCTGGTATCATGTCTATGTAGTAAGCTCCGTTCTGGTATCATGTCTATGTAGTAAGCTCCGTTCTGGTATCATGTCTATGTTGTAAGCTCCGTTCTGGTATCATGTCTATGTAGTAAGCTCCGTTCTGGTATCATGTCTATGTTGTAAGCTCCGTTCTGGTATCATGTCTATGTAGTAAGCTCCGTTCTGGTATCATGTCTATGTTGTAACCTCCGTTCTGGTATCATGTCTATGTAGTAAGCTCCGTTCTCGTATCATTTCTATGTTGTAAGCTCCGTTCTGGTATCATGTCTATGTTGTAAGCTCCGTTCTGGTATCATGTCTATGTAGTAAGCTCCGTTCTGGTATCATGTCTATGTTGTAACCTCCGTTCTGGTATCATGTCTATGTAGTAAGCTCCGTTCTCGTATCATTTCTATGTTGTAAGCTCCGTTCTGGTATCATGTCTATGTTGTAAGCTCCGTTCTGGTATCATGTCTATGTTGTAAGCTCCGTTCTGGTATCATGTCTATGTAGTAAGCTCCGTTCTGGTATCATGTCTATGTTGTAACCTCCGTTCTGGTATCATGTCTATGTAGTAAGCTCCGTTCTGGTATCATGTCTATGTTGTAACCTCCGTTCTGGTATCATGTCTATGTAGTAAGCTCCGTTCTGGTATCATGTCTATGTTGTAAGCTCCGTTCTGGTATCATGTCTATGTTGTAAGCTCCGTTCTGGTATCATGTCTATGTAGTAAGCTCCGTTCTGGTATCATGTCTATCTTGTAACCTCCGTTCTGGTATCATGTCTATGTAGTAAGCTCCGTTCTGGTATCATGTCTATGTTGTAACCTCCGTTCTGGTATCATGTCTATGTAGTGAGCTCCGTTCTCGTATCATTTCTATGTTGTAAGCTCCGTTCTGGTATCATGTCTATGTTGTAAGCTCCGTTCTGGTATCATGTCTATGTAGTAAGCTCCGTTCTCGTATCATTTCTATGTTGTAAGCTCCGTTCTGGTATCATGTCTATGTTGTAAGCTCCGTTCTGGTATCATGTCTATGTTGTAAGCTCCGTTCTGGTATCATGTCTATGTAGTAAGCTCCGTTCTGGTATCATGTCTATGTTGTAACCTCCGTTCTGGTATCATGTCTATGTAGTAAGCTCCGTTCTGGTATCATTTCTATGTTGTAAGCTCCGTTCTGGTATCATGTCTATGTTGTAAGCTCCGTTCTGGTATCATGTCTATGTTGTAAGCTCCGTTCTGGTATCATGTCTATGTTGTAAGCTCCGTTCTGGTATCATGTCTATGTAGTAAGCTCCGTTCTGGTATCATGTCTATGTAGTAAGCTCCGTTCTGGTATCATGTCTATGTAGTAACCTCCGTTCTGGTATCATGTCTATGTAGTAAGCTCCGTTCTGGTATCATGTCTATGTAGTAACCTCCGTTCTGGTATCATGTCTATGTAGTAAGCTCCGTTCTGGTATCATGTCTATGTTGTAAGCTCCGTTCTGGTATCATGTCTATGTAGTAAGCTCCGTTCTGGTATCATGTCTATGTAGTAAGCTCCGTTCTGGTATCATGTCTATGTAGTAAGCTCCGTTCTGGTATCATGTCTATGTAGTATGCTCCGTTCTGGTATCATGTCTATGTAGTAAGCTCCGTTCTGGTATCATGTCTATGTAGTAACCTCCGTTCTGGTATCATGTCTATGTAGTAAGCTCCGTTCTGGTATCATGTCTATGTTGTAAGCTCCGTTCTCGTATCATGTCGATGTAGTAAGCTCCGTTCTGGTATCATGTCTATGTTGTAAGCTCCGTTCTGGTATCATGTCTATGTAGTAAGCTCCGTTCTCGTATCATGTCTATGTAGTAAGCTCCGTTCTGGTATCATGTCTATGTAGTAAGCTCCGTTCTCGTATCATGTCGATGTAGTAAGCTCCGTTCTGGTATCATGTCTATGTAGTAAGCTCCGTTCTCGTATCATGTCTATGTAGTAAGCTCCGTTCTGGTATCATGTCTATGTTGTAAGCTCCGTTCTCGTATCATGTCGATGTAGTAAGCTCCGTTCTGGTATCATGTCTATGTTGTAAGCTCCGTTCTGGTATCATGTCTATGTAGTAAGCTCCGTTCTCGTATCATGTCTATGTAGTAAGCTCCGTTCTGGTATCATGTCTATGTAGTAAGCTCCGTTCTGGTATCATGTCTATGTAGTAAGCTCCGTTCTGGTATCATGTCTATGTAGTAAGCTCCGTTCTGGTATCATGTCTATGTAGTAAGCTCCGTTCTGGTATCATGTCTATGTAGTAAGCTCCGTTCTCGTATCATGTCGATGTTGTAAGCTCCGTTCTGGTATCATGTCTATGTAGTAAGCTCCGTTCTCGTATCATGTCTATGTAGTAAGCTCCGTTCTGGTATCATGTCTATGTTGTAAGCTCCGTTCTCGTATCATGTCGATGTAGTAAGCTCCGTTCTGGTATCATGTCTATGTTGTAAGCTCCGTTCTGGTATCATGTCTATGTAGTAAGCTCCGTTCTCGTATCATGTCTATGTAGTAAGCTCCGTTCTGGTATCATGTCTATGTAGTAAGCTCCGTTCTGGTATCATGTCTATGTAGTAAGCTCCGTTCTGGTATCATGTCTATGTAGTAAGCTCCGTTCTGGTATCATGTCTATGTAGTAAGCTCCGTTCTGGTATCATGTCTATGTAGTAAGCTCCGTTCTGGTATCATGTCTATGTAGTAAGCTCCGTTCTGGTATCATGTCTATGTTGTAACCTCCGTTCTGGTATCATGTCTATGTAGTAAGCTCCGTTCTCGTATCATGTCTATGTAGTAAGCTCCGTTCTGGTATCATGTCTATGTTGTAAGCTCCGTTCTGGTATCATGTCTATGTAGTAAGCTCCGTTCTGGTATCATGTCTATGTAGTAAGCTCCGTTCTGGTATCATGTCTATGTAGTAAGCTCCGTTCTGGTATCATGTCTATGTAGTAAGCTCCGTTCTGGTATCATGTCTATGTAGTAAGCTCCGTTCTGGTATCATGTCTATGTAGTAAGCTCCGTTCTGGTATCATGTCTATGTAGTAAGCTCCGTTCTGGTATCATGTCTATGTAGTAAGCTCCGTTCTGGTATCATGCCTATGTAGTATGCTCCGTTCTGGTATCATGTCTATGTTGTAAGCTCCGTTCTGTTATCATGTCTATGTAGTAAGCTCCGTTCTGGTATCATGTCTATGTAGTAACCTCCGTTCAAAATATATATAAAATATAATGATTATTAGACAATGTAACCAGCGGTGTAGATTCCAAAATGGGGTCACTTTTTAACTTTAAAGTAACACAGGTCAGATTTGCAAAAAATGGCCTGGGCATTAAGGTGAAAACAGGCCTGCGGCCCTAATGGATTAAATGAATCGTAGTGCGGAAAGATCTGCAGCATATGAACAACGGTGCAGCTTTTAGTAGAATTAGGATGCTGAAATGATGCAGATTTGGAGTGGGATATACGTCAAAAGAACCCATGGTGTAATTCCGCGGTCTCAAAGCCTAAATGTTGAGTTGTACATTACTGTAGGTGGGCCCCTAAAATTAATTCCCTTGGTGGGCCCTAGACACCCCAGTCCGACCCTGCCTGGAAGCCACGTCAAGGCATTTCTCGTTTTCCAGGTCCCTATCCTATGCCAATCCTCACTATGACTGTAGTCTCCATCTGAATGGGAACCTATGAAAAATCCTCTGTTAGGACTGAAGTCTATATCTCTGTGGAGGGGAAATGGCCCTGGTTTGATTAAAACCGCCTACAGCTAACAGGTGGAATGCTCAGTCAGAAAGTAAATGAATACAATTTCAAAAACTGACCGTCACATCAGGGCCATTTCCCCTCCACAGAGATATAGACTCCAGTCCTAACAGAGGATTTTTCATAGGCTCCCATTCAGATGGAGAATACAGTCTTAGTGAGGACTGGCATAGAATAGGGACCTGGAAAACGAGAAATGCCTTAACGTGGCTTCCAGGTACACATAACTTGGCCATTTTATGCGCTAAACTTTCTCAATTTTTCATACTTCTAATGCAGTAATGCAAGTCATTATTCATTTTTCATGTTTGCATGGTTTGGCGCTACAGTGTGCTTCCTTTTTTGCTTGAGATTCCCTTTAAGTCACATGCTGTCCATTTCCTTGTGATCCTCCTTGAGATGGTTCTACTCCTTCACTGGAGTCCGGATGGGTTATATTAAACTGATATAAAGAAAAACATACTGAGGTATCACTTCTGCGCTGCTGAGATGGAATATCCTTAGAATAAAACATTTTTAGAACAGGTTAAAAGTCAACGCGTTTCGAGGTCACGCAGGACCTCTTCATCAGGACAAACCTGGTCCTGGTGTGTTTTATTTATTTTATTAAAAGTCTTTATTCTTAATGTGTGTGTGTTTTTTAACCCTTTTAGACTAGTGGATTAATAATGGATAGGTGTCTTATTGACAACTCTCCATTATTAACCAGGCTTAATGTCAACTTACAATAGCAAGGTGACATTAACCCCTTATTACCCCATATGCCACTGCTAAAGGGCAAAGGGAAGAGAGCGGGTAAGTGCCTTTTCTGGGAAGGCTGGGGGCAGGTTTTTTTAGCCAGGGGGGCAAAAACAATGGTCCCTCTCTAGGCTATTAATTTCTGCCCTCAGTCACTGGCTTGCCCTCTCTGGCGGAGAAAATTTCGCGGGAGCCCACGCCAGTTTTTTCCATGAATTAATCCTTTAATTTAACATCTACAACGCCCAAAATTTACACACTTACACTACTAACATTATTAGTGAGGGACATATAAAAATATAAAGGATATGCAATGGTTTACTGTATGTAAACCATGTCTCGTATCCTGTCGGGTTCTGTAATGATTTTACAGAAGCCGACAATTTAGTTATCGGCTATTTTGATATCTACCTCTGTACGAACTATAAATACATGTATATGTGTGTCTCACTATATATAGACTGTATATATTTTTCACGAATATTTGAGGCTATTATATGTCCATTATGCAAGTCGGTGAGAAAATCTCGCTGTATGGATGCCATACGGATGTCACATGGATGCTTAGATGCGAGAAAATCGCATCCTCGCATTGCGCATGGATGACATACGGATCAGGGAACATTTCTGCAATTCTCATCTGTTTAAAACGGACCGTATTTTTATGCGTTGTGTGTGACTCCAGCCTTAGGCTACTTTTACACATGCCGAGATTTTTGCGGCCTGTTTTTACGGGCCATATTGCCATGACTTTTGCGTTCTACTGCAAAAACGGGCCACAAAAAACCTTCTTGAATCGCCGTTTTTCCCTGTTGTAACAAATTGTAGGGAAAAAACAGCGATTCGTAAATACAGTGTACAGCAAAAACAAGTTACCGTCGTTTTTGCGGTACCATTGTTTTAAATGGAGGCCATGTACGTGAGACTTGAAAAATATCGAGCAAGCTCGATATTTTTTCACTGCCAAATATACGGCCCTCACGGCCAAACAGCACATGGAGCTCCTATGAATCTTTGCGGGACATTTTTGTAGCCCCGTAGAAATCTATTGGGGACACAAAAACGGCCCGCAAAAACACAGCAAGTGAAAAGCAGCCTTAGGCTTTCTCTCAGCATCTCTTCTTCTGGTGCCATTTTTCTGATGTGTTCCTGGATACTCCTTGTTTCATCCATGATGGTGGCCTGGATGCTTATCAAGCCTCGACCACCCTCTTTTCTGTTGGTATACAATCTTTGGGTGCTAGACTTAGGGTGGAGACCTCCATGCATTGTGAGGATCTTTCGTGTCTTCACATCTGCAGCTTCCATCTCTTCTTTTGGCCTGCACACAATGCCAGCAGGGTATCTGATAACTGGCAGGGCATATGTATTGATGGCACGGATTTTATTCTTCCCATTGAGCTGGCTCTTCAGGACCTGTCTTACCCTTTGATGGTATTTGGATTTTGCTGCTTTCCTTGACTCCTCATCATAGTTACCGTATCCCTGTTGGATACCGAGGTACTTGTATGTCTGTACATCTGCTACGTGTCCTGATGGTAATTCCACTCCATCAGTCTTGACTACCTTGCCTCTCTTTATTACCAATTTGCCACACTTCTCCAGTCCGAAGGACATCCCAATGTCTTCACTGTAGATCCTTGTCAGGTGGATCAGTGAATTGATGTCTCGTTCGTTTTTCGTATACAGCTTGATGTCATCAATGTAGAGGAGGTGGCTGATGGTGCTTCCACTCTTGAACTTGTATCTATAGCTAGACTCTGTAATTTTCTTTCTGAGGGGGGTTAAAGCCTATGCAGAACAGCAATGGGGACAGTGCCTCGCCTTGGTATATGCCGCATTTGATCGTCACTTGTGCTAGTTGTCTTGAGTTCCAGTGTTGTTCTCCATAGCCCCATTGAGTTTCTGAGGAATGTTCTTAATTTCATGTTGACATTGTAGAGAGCCAAGCATTCACAGATCCATTGGTGTGGCATTGAGGCATAGGCTTTCCCGTAGTCAATCCAGGCTGTGCTGAGATTGGTCTGTTTGGATCTTGAGTCTTTAGCCACTGCTCTATCTACTAGGAGCTTGTGCTTAGAGCCTCTGGTGTCGGTCCCAATGCCTTTCTCAGCTGGATTCATGTACTGGTTCATATGGTTCTGTAGCTTGGTGGCTATGATGCTTGACAGGAGTTTCCATGTTGTTGTAAGGCAGGTTATTGGGCGGTAGTTGGATGGAACTGTTCCTTTGTGAGGATCCTTTATGATCAGCACTGTTCTACCTTGTGTTAGCCAGGCTGGGTGGTGGCCTGCTTCTAGCATTTGGTTCATCTACTTTGCCATTTGTTCATATACTGGTGTTAATTTCTTTAGCCAGTAGGTGTGGATCATGTCTGGGCCAGGTGCTGTCCAGCTCTTCATGTTCTTGACCCACTGTTGTATGTCTGTTTCTGTAATGGTGACTGGTTCTTGCTCTAGGTGGTGGCTACATATATATGTGTGTCAGCCAGATACCCTTAGTTAAATAAAAGACACACCCACACAGAAAATTTGCATGAAACACAATATCTGTATATTATTCAAAAACTTTTTTTTTTTTTAAATTGCGTGGGTTCCCGTGTAATTTTCATAACCAGCAGAGGGAAAGGCGATGGCTGAGGACTGATGTTAATATTCCTGGAAGGAGCCAATAGTCAGAAAGATTCCCAGGCTATTAATATCAGTTCACAGATGTTTGCTTAGTCTTTACTGGCAAGTTTACAGGGCAACCCCCCAAAAAATTGACATGAGGTCTCCCTATAAAATCGAACCAATAAAGGCTAGGCAGAAAGCTGTGGGCTGATATTAATAGCCTGGGAAGGAGCCATGTATATTGGCACCCCTCAGGCTAAAAACATCAGCTCAGCCGCCCCAGAAATGGTGCATCTTATAGATGCGCCAATTCTGGCACTTAGCCTCTGTTCTTCCCAATTGCCCTGTAGCGATGGCAAGTGGGGTAATATTTGTGGGGTTGATGTGACCTTTGTATTGTCTGGTGACATCAAGTCCACAGATTAGTAATGGAAAAGCGTCAATAAGACACCTATAGTTATATGGTAAATAAAGACACAGCCCAAATAAAGTCCTTCATTTGCTATAATCACACAGATTCCTTTATTGAATCTTAATTTACCGTATTTTCTGCATCCACTAATCCCCGAATCCCTCTATCTCCTGCAACAAAAATAAAATAATAAACCAACACAAATACTTCCTGTCCGACGTAGTCCATTTACTAAGTGTCCCACGACAATCTCACATGTAGAACAGCCACATCAGGAGATGTGACCGCTCTCCACAGCTCCGGTGATACACTGACAGGAGATAATGGCTCCTGCAGTGCATCACTGAGAGTTTGTGCCCTCACTTACGGCACTACTGGTGTGTGAGAACTCTGGTGACCTCTGACGGTGACGAATAGATACAATGCGGGAGGATCACCTCCTGTCAGTGTGTCACCGGAGCCGTGTAGAGCGGTCACATCTCCCAAAGATCACCGTGGGACACTCATTATTAAATGGACTACGGCAGAAAGGTAAGTATATGTTGGTTTATTATTTTATTTTTGTTGCAGGAGATCGAGGGCTTCGGGGATTAGGTGTTTGGTGAGTATAAATGTGTTTTTTTGTTTTACAAGTGAACACAGTCGCCGAATGATGGGACTACTACTGTCCCATCATCGGCTCATGCTGTCACTGTAGCAGACATAGCTGGATGGGAGTAGTAGTCCCATCAGACGATGCCTGGCTACTAGTGTTGAGCATTCCGATACCGCAAGTATCGGGTATCGGCCGATACTTGCTGTATCGGAATTCCGATACCGACTTCCGATATTTTTTCAATATCGGAATTCGGCATCGGAATCGGAAGTTCAGTTGATTGACGGCCTGACGTCATCATGATGCGCGGTGTGTGCGCATCATGATGCGCCGTCATTTCGGGCCTTCCGGGGGTCTCTGCCGGCCTGCCGGGGGGCTGTGCCGGCCTGCCGGGGGGCTGTGTGGACTGCCCGGGGTCTGTACCGGCCTGCCGGGGGGCTGTGCCGGCCTGCCGGTGGTCTGTGCACCCTGTGGGGGTCTGTACCGGCCTGCCGGGGGGCTGTGCCGGCCTGCCGGGGGGCTGTGCTGATGTCCGGGGGTCTGTGCAAGCATCGTCCGATGGGACTACAAGTCCCATCGGGCGATGCCTGCTACCATGACAGTGATTGACACATTAGCCAATGATGGGACAGTAGTAGTCCCATCATCCGGCTAATGTGTTAAATGTTAAAAAAAAAAAAAAAAAAAAAATACTACATGCATGCTACATGCATGCTACATACATACTACATATATACTACATACATGCTACATACATACTGCATGCTACATACATACTACATACATACTACATGCATGCTACATACATACTACATATATACTACATACATACTACATACATGCTACATACATACTGCATGCTACATACATACTACATACATACTACATGCATGCTACATACATACTACATGCATGCTACATACATACTACATACATACTGCATGCTACATACATACTACATACTACATGCATGCTACATACATACTACATGCATGCTACATACATACTACATACATACTACATACATACTACATGCATGCTACATACATACTACATGCTACATACATACTACATACATACTACATACATGCTACATACATACTGCATGCTACATACATACTACATACATACTACATGCATGCTACATACATACTACATATATACTACATACATACTACATACATGCTACATACATACTGCATGCTACATACATACTACATACATACTACATGCATGCTACATACATACTACATGCATGCTACATACATACTACATACATACTACATACATACTGCATGCTACATACATACTACATACATACTACATGCATGCTACATACATACTACATGCATGCTACATACATACCACATATATACTACATACATACAATACATTCATACAATACATACATAGACATACAGTACATATAACATAGAGTAACATACTTACCAATACTTGTCACATTGTTCCCCGAAGCCATTGTCTTTTCCGGGATAAATATTAACATAACAAACCACAAAAATACTCACCCACGATCCGAAGCAGTCCACGAGTGTGTCCCACGACGATCTTGGGTAGAGAACTGCAGCATCAGATGATGCTGCCGTTCTCTACGGGCTGCAGGAATCCAATGACGGAAGGTAGGTATCCTTCCGCACTGTATTCCTCCGCCACTTAAAAAAAAAAAGTCCCTAGTCTCACTTTATGCCATTGCTGTGTGGGAATTTCCCACACAGCAATGGCATAAAGTGAGACTAGGGACTTTTTTTTTTTTTAAGTGGCGGAGGAATACAGTGCGGAAGGATACCTACCTTCCGTCATTGGATTCCTGCAGCCCGTAGAGAACGGCAGCATCATCTGATGCTGCAGTTCTCTACCCAAGATCGTCGTGGGACACACTCGTGGACTGCTTCGGATCGTGGGTGAGTATTTTTGTGGTTTGTTATGTTAATATTTATCCCGGAAAAGACAATGGCTTCGGGGAACAATGTGACAAGTATTGGTAAGTATGTTACTCTATGTTATATGTACTGTATGTCTATGTATGTATTGTATGAATGTATTGTATGTATGTAGTATATATGTGGTATGTATGTAGTATGTATGTAGCATGCATGTAGTATGTATGTAGCATGCATGTAGTATATATGTAGCATGCATGTAGCATGCATGTAGTATGTATGTAGTATGTATGTAGTATATATGTAGTATGTAGCATGCATGTAGCATGCAGTATGTATGTAGCATGCATGTAGTATATATGTAGTATGTATGTAGCATGTAGTATGTAGCATGCATGTAGTATATATGTAGTATGTATGTAGTATGTAGCATGCATGTAGTATGTAGCATGTAGTATGTATGTAGCATGCATGTAGTATATATGTGTTATGTATGTAGCATGTAGCATGCATGTAGCATGCATGTAGTATGTATGTAGTATATATGTGGTATGTATGTAGCATGCAGTATGTATGTAGCATGCATGTAGTATGTATGTAGTATGTATGTAGCATGTAGTATGTATGTAGCATGCATGTAGTATATATGTGTTATGTATGTAGCATGTAGCATGCATGTAGCATGCATGTAGTATGTATGTAGTATATATGTGGTATGTATGTAGCATGCAGTATGTATGTTGCATGCATGTAGTATATATGTAGTATGTATGTTGCATGTAGTATTTATGTAGTATGAATGTAGCATGTATGTAGTATGTAGTATGAATGTAGCATGTATGTAGTATGCATGTTGTATGTATGTAGCATGTAATTTTTTTTTTTTTTTTTTTTTTTTTTTTACATTTAACACATTAGCCGGATGATGGGACTACTACTGTCCCATCATTGGCTAATGTGTCAATCACTGTCATGGTAGCAGGCATCGCCCGATGGGACTTGTAGTCCCATCGGACGATGCCTGCACAGACCCCCGGAGCCTGCACAGCCCCCCGGCAGGCCGGCACAGCCCCCCGGCAGGCCGGCACAGCCCCCCGGAGCCTGCACAGACCACCGGCAGGCCGGCACAGACCACCGGAGCCTGCACAGACCCCCTGGCAGGCCGGCACAGCCCCCCGAAAGGCCCGTACAGACCCCAGAGAGGCTGTACAAGGGCAGGAAAGGGTTTTTCTTATTCCGATACCGGAAGTCCCATAGACTTGAATGGGACTTCCGGTATCGGAATCGGCGATACCGATACTTTTTTTAAAGATCGGCCGATACCATCCGATACGATACTTTGAAGTATCGGACGGTATCGCTCAACTCTACTGGCTACACACAAACACCCGCAGACAGACACTCACACAGACACAGACACCCGCAGACAGACCCACACACACACACAGACACCAGCACACAGACAACTGCAGACAGACACCCGCAGACAGACACCCGCACACAGACACCCGCAGACAGACACACACAGACACCTGCAGACAGACACCCGCATATTCTCCACTCACACATATTTTCCGCTCTTCCTCCTTCCTTTCTGCAGCGTTTTTGGCACGCAAATCCTGACTCAGTGTAAGTCAATGGGTGCAGAAACGCTGCAGATCCGCAAAAAGAATTGACATGCTGTGGAAAATAAAATGCTGCGAATCCGCGCGGAATCTTCCGCAGCATGTGCACACTAATTCTGGATTCCCATTGATTAACATTAGTTGGGCGCTATATTACGGATTTGGTGCAATTCCATGAGGAAAAAACGCGGCGGATCCGCATAAAAATCAGCAACGTGCGCACATAGCCTAAGAGATACAATGTGTGGGGGTCATACCCTGTATTTGACAGGGCGCACAGTGAGGGGCTTACTAACAAACAACCCTTATAAAATATAACTTCTAAAAAGTAAAATTAAAAATCCGACCCAAAATAAGGTGAAAAGTGCAACGTGCAAAACACATAAATATATATATACGTATGTAGAGGGCTGCCGCTGATATTTTTAATGGTGTTGTGTGGGGATGCGCTGCACAAGACTGGACTAGATGGGAGTCTGCTGTGGATGTGAAGAAAATAATGGAGAAGAAAATAAGGAGACTGACTCCAAACAGAAAAGATGTCACCTCTAAGGTACCTGGATGTAAATGTTTATTTGTGATACTGCCTGTGTCTCATCAGTTTTGTGGTTCTTGCACGGTCCATAGTCTGATAACAACAAGCATCTGCTTATTAATGTCCAGGGAATTCTGGGAATTGTAGGATCATGCAATACAATTGTCATGATACCAGTGCTGGGTGACCGGCACTTCAGGGGTTAATGTTCTGATCTCATTTCCCTACTTCGGGGGCCTCCACAGGCATGGGCTTTCTCTCTGTCTTCCTCTGCTCCTGAACGCATGTCTGTGAATTTGCTCTTTGAGGCTCTGGGGCACATTTATGATGAACCTGATAGAGTGCGATTGGCAGAGGACATGGTGATGAGTGTCTGTCAGGGGAAACACTCAGCTGAGTGGTTTTGTTCTGAGTTCCGCCGCTGGGCAGCAGAGGTCTCCTGGAACGATGCCGCACTCCGAGGACTCTTTCGCAGAGGCTTGTCCGAGCGGCTGCAGGATGCCTTGGCGTTACATCCCCCACCTAACTCTCTCGAGGACGCCATGACCCAGGCCGTCCGGATGGACCGCAGACTGCGGGCCAGAGGGGTGATGCAGGTGGAAACTCCATTGTTCCTCAGTGGAAAAGAGCTCATGGATGTAGGCGCCCTCTCCCTGAAGGATACGGAGAGGAAACGCCGGAAGGACAAGCAGTTATCCTTTTACTGCGGTAAAACGGGACATTGGAAAAGGGAGTGCCCGAATTGCCCGTCTTCAAACCCAGTCGGCGGGAAACGACTAGGTCTGGGTAGTCAACAGGGAGACTGCTCAGACCCTCAGGTACCCTTTTCCTCGTTTTCTAAAGTGTTACTGCCTGTGGAACTGTTTGTGGACGGTAGTTCTTTCTCCTCTACAGCCTTCGTGGATTGCGGATCATCGATTAATCTCATTGACTCCCAATTGGTCACACACTGCAAGATAGGGACAGTTAGGCTCAAGGTTCCGATCAAGGTGATGGCCATTGACTCATCTCCCCTCACTAAGGAGGGAATTTGCTTTATGTCTGATGTGTTTTCGCTCAGAGTGGGCGCTACTCATGTGGAAAACATAAGTTGTTTTGTGCTGGACAATCTACCTGCAAGGTTGGTGTTGGGCATGCCCTGGTTACAACGCCATAACCCAGTTATTAACTGGAAAACGGGGGAGATTGTTCAATGGGGGTTTAATGATTTTGAGTTATGTGATAAATCCGCACTGCTGGTTGAACCTGTTAAATCTGTGTCTGTATCATCTGTCGAGCTGGAAGGTATTCCGGAATGCCTGAAGGACTTCGAAGATGTATTCTCCGAAAGCGAGGCCGAGACGTTACCGCCACATAGACCCTTTAACTGCGCTATCGAGCTGGTCCCGGGGGCTAAATTACCTAAAGCCCGTCTGTTTAATTTGTCCGGTCCTGAGCGTTTGGCCATGAAGGAGTACATTGCTGAAAGTCTGCGAAAAGGACACATACGTCCTTCAGTCTCACCTGTTGCGGCAGGTTTCTTTTTTGTAAAGAAAAAAGATGGCGGGTTACGTCCCTGTCTCGACTTACGGGAGCTTAATCAGATTACTGTACGGAATATGTACCCCCTTCCGTTGATTCCCGATTTGTGTAACCAACTATCAGGGGCAAAGTGGTTTTCTAAACTGGATCTTCGGGGGGCATATAATTTGATAAGGGTCCGAGAGGGGGATGAATGGAAAACCGCGTTCCTCATGACCGAGGGACTGTTTGAAAATTTAGTCATGCCGTTTGGTCTTACCAACGCCCCCGCCATATTTCAGAATTTCATCAACGTGGCATTCTCAGATCTCATTGGTCGTTTTGTCGTTATCTACTTAGATGATATTTTGATATACTCCCCCGACAAGTATTCTCATTTGGAACATGTACGAACTGTTCTCCAAAGACTGAGAGAAAATCATCTGTATGCCAAATTGGAGAAATGTGTATTCTGTGTGCAAGAATTGTCTTTTTTGGGGTTAATTGTATCCGGTGAGGGTTTTCGCATGGACCCCAAGAAGGTGCAGGCCATTGCGGATTGGGTGCAACCCCGAGATTTTAAGGGTCTTCAGCGCTTCTTGGGGTTCGCCAATTATTACCGCAAATTTATCCAGGGGTTTTCGCAAGTGGTCAAACCTCTCACGGATCTAACATGCAAAGGTGCGGATGTGAGAAATTGGTCCTCGCTCGCAAAAGAGGCCTTTGCGACGCTGAAAAAATGTTTTATGTCTGCTCCTGTCTTGATACAGCCAGATCCTTCCAAACCATTTGAGGTGGAGGTGGACGCCTCCGAGGTGGGGGTCGGGGCGGTGTTGTCCCAAGGGCCTGCCACTCTAACCAACCTCAGGCCATGTGCCTTCTTTTCCAGGAAGTTCTCTGCTGCTGAAAGAAATTATGATGTAGGCAATAGAGAGCTTCTTGTGGTTAAGTTGGCGTTTGAGGAATG
Source organism: Dendrobates tinctorius (assembly GCF_039654945.1). Classification (NCBI taxonomy): domain Eukaryota; kingdom Metazoa; phylum Chordata; class Amphibia; order Anura; family Dendrobatidae; genus Dendrobates; species Dendrobates tinctorius. Next base: position 12,631,670 of record NW_027361998.1, on the reverse strand, counting down.
GAGGCACTTTTTGGAGGGGGCCAGTCACCCGGTTACTGTGATCACTGATCACAAAAATTTGTCTTACATCGAGTCTGCTAAAAGATTAACGCCCAGACAGGCCCGTTGGTCACTTTTTTTTTTTTTCTCGTTTCCAGTTTACTATTACATTCCGTCCAGGGTCAAAGAATGTCAAAGCTGATGCCTTATCTTGTAGTTTTCACCCTGTGTCTGTCACTGAGCCACCGTCCTCCATTCTGCACCCTGGGGTGGTGTTAGCAGGGATCTCGTCTGAATTGGAACGGGAAATTGAGGGGGCCCAGTCGCTGGCTCCTGCGGCCAAGCCAGCGGGCAAGTTGTTTGTCCCAGAGCAACTTCGCCTTAAACTCTTGCAAGCGTTCCACGAATCCAAGTTGTGTGCTCACCCTGGTATATCAGCCACGCGACTGGCGTTGGCTAGGATCTTCTGGTGGCCTACTCTGGGTTCTGATATAAAGAAATTTATTTCTTGTTGTGGGATCTGCGCTCGTTCTAAAAGCTCCCATAGCCGGCCGGCGGGGGAGCTGATGCCCTTGGAAGTTCCCGAAAGACCGTGGACCCATCTGTCCATGGATTTTATTACCAATCTTCCCTCTTCCAGGGGTAATACGGTGGTATGGGTAGTGGTGGACAGATTTTCTAAGCAGGCTCATTTTTTACCCCTTTCGGTTAAAAGATACATGGGCAGAAGTCCAGCGGCGTATATCTAGGTCTTAAGGCAGGTATAAGTTTTTCGCGGACAGGAGACGAACACCTGGTCCCATGTTTCGGGTGGGAGAGAAAGTTTGGCTCTCCACGCAAACCATTAAGTTAAAGATTCCGTCAGCCAAGTTGGGCCCCAAATTCATTGGCCCATACAAGATTGTGGAAAAAATCAACCCAGTAGCGTACAGGCTGTGCCTTCCACCCTCTTTCAAGATCCCTAACGTATTCCATAGATCTCTACTGAAGCCGTTTGAAGCAGTCCGGGGAGAATCCGAGTCCGCTGCTCCTCCGGTTTCAGTTGAGGGACATGTGGAATATGAGATTGGTCACATCGTAGATTCTAGGTTGGTACGGCGCTCAGTACAGTACCTAGTTCATTGGAAGGGGTATGGGCCGGAGGACAGGTCCTGGGTGCCGGCCCGATTGATGCATGCGGATCGTCTGGTTTGAGCTTTCCATGCTAGGTACCCGGGCAAGCCTGGGGGTCCAGAGACCCCCGTTGAGAGGGGGGTACTGTCATGATACCAGTGCTGGGTGACCGGCACTTCTGGGGTTAATGTTCTGATCTCAGTGCAGACTCTCACCTGCACACCTGGGACCTATTATGGTGGCCTCTCATAGGTTCTGGGGAGGCTTCTTATAGCCTCAGGACGCTCCCATCCCCGTCGGTTATACTTTCGCCCTTGGCATTGTGTGGTGACCCCTGAGTGTGTCTGTGCTGTGTTCTGGTTGCTTGATTCTCTGTGTATGACTCGGTCTGTTCTCTGGATATTGCTTTGGATTCTGCCTGGTATCTTCTATGTCCGTTTGGTTTTGATCTCTGCTTGGCCCTGACTATCCATTCTGTCTCATCCCTGGTGCTGTATTGATATCTTGTGTATGACCTTTGGCTTTGTCTGACCTCCCATCTGTTTATCCCTCCTGTACCTCGCTGGTCTGTACTGTGCATGACCTCTGCTTTGCCTGACTCTGAGTTCTCTAGCTTCTCTGAAAGCAGGACGCTAAGCCTTGCAGTCACATGACCATAGGTTCTATGCCGGCTTGCTGAACTTCAGCATCCACAGGTCCTGTGCATCGGTACTTTCTGGCTGTACCTGACCCCGGTACCCCTACATTGCGGGTGAGTCCCTGCTCAGCGGAGGCTGCACGCCGGCGCTGACAGGATCCTGACACTCAGGACACGCGCACTGGCTCAGTGAGCAAGTACAGTGCGGTGTTCATGACAACAATTGCATATGGAGCTGACCTGACATTACAGTTGATGTCTGTAGTAAGTTTGGTGCTGTATTCATGTACTGATGGTTGTTTTGGTGATGTTTTTCTTTTCTGATGCTGGTTCTTTTGATGTATTTCTGTACTGAAGGTGGTACTGATTACGTAATCCTGAACTGATGGTGATTCTAATGATGTATTCTTGTTATGATAGTGACTCTGGTGATGTATTTATGTACTGATGGTAATTCTTATGGTGCATTTCTGTATTGCTGGTGGTTCAGGTAATGTATTCATGTACTGATGGTACTGGTGCGTTGATGTACAGTATTCCTGTACTAATGGTGGTTCTGGTGATGTATTTTTGTGCTGTTATTGGTTCTGATTCTGCATATATTTAATAATCCATAACTTGTAAAATTACTTGATACATCGCTGTTATTAAAGTCTTGTGCTGCAGTAGTAGCATGAAGTGATTTTCTATGTATATAGAGGAGACAGTGATACTGCTGCACATTTGCATGATGCTCCTGCACCTGGCGACTGATGCTGACAGTGGACAGTTCACAGCTGTGATGAATGATGAATTGGCTGGTGACAGCGATTGTTCTCCTTTGTCTACTGATCATCGTGTGTCTTCTGCACCAGGAGGGGGCACAATCTCAGGTGGGTACAGCCTGATGAAGGCTGCTATAACATCTAAAGGATGGAGGGTTTGGGCTTCGTAACATTTACATATGGGATCGGCTGTAATGATGTAACATAAGATTCAATATCCTTCTCATGGTGCGTATTGTACTGATAGTACGGGAGCTTTACATTATAATGTCTGTGTTCATTCCCACACAAAATAGTCTGTCGTAGCAAATGAGTCCCAACTACATTTTTTAAAAACTGAAAAACAGTGAAAGCTCTAAAAAATAGTTTGGGAGCATAGTGGCTCAGTGGTTAGCACCGTATGAAGACTTGGCGGTTAGCACTGTATGGTGGCTCGTGGTTAGCACTGTAAGGTGGCTCATTGGTTAGCAATGTATGGTGGTTGGCACTGTAAGGTGGCTCTGTGGATAACACTACATGGTGGCTCAGTGGTTAGCACTGTATGGTGACTCAATGGTTCGTGCTGTATGGTGACTTGGTGGTTAGCACTGTAAAGTGGCTCTGTGGATAACACTACATGGTGGCTTAGTGGTTAGCACTGTATATTGGCTCAGTGGTTAGTGCTATATGGTGTCTTAGAGGGTCACACTGTATGGTGGCTCAGTGGTTAGTACTATATGGTGGCTCATTGGCTCACACTGTATGGTGGCTCTGTGGATAGCACTGTAAGGTGGATCAGTGGTTAGCATTACACAGTGTCTCAGTGGTTAGCACTGTAAGGTGGCTCTGTGGATAACACTACATGGTGGCTTAGTGGTTAGCACTGTATATTGGCTCAGTGGTTAGTGCTATATGGTGTCTTAGAGGGTCACACTGTATGGTGGCTCAGTGGTTAGTACTATATGGTGGCTCATTGGCTCACACTATATGGTGGCTCTGTGGATAGCACTGTAAGGTGGATCAGTGGTTAGCATTACACAGCGGCTCAGTGGTTAGCACTGTAAGGTGGCTCTGTGGATAACACTACATGGTGGCTCAGTGGTTAGCACTGTATAGTGGCTCAGTGGTTAGTGCTATATGGTGTCTCAGAGGGTCACACTGTATGGTGGCTCAGTGGTTAGTACTATATGGTGGCTCATTGGCTCACACTGTATGGTGGCTCTGTGGATAGCACTGTAAGGTGGATCAGTGGTTAGCATTACACAGCAGCTCAGTGGTTAGCACTGTAAGGTGGCTCTGTGGATAACACTACATGGTGGCTCAGTGGTTAGCACTGTATAGTGGCTCAGTGGTTAGTGCTATATGGTGTCTCAGAGGGTCACACTGTATGGTGGCTCAGTGGTTAGTACTATATGGTGGCTCATGGGCTCACACTGTATGGTGGCTCTGTGGATAGCACTGTAAGGTGGATCAGTGGTTAGCATTACACAGTGGCTCAGTGGTTAGCACTGTATGGTGGCTCGGTGGTTAGCACTGTTGCTTTGCAGCACTTGTGTCCTGAGTAACAGTCCCATCAAGGACAACATCAGCAAGGAGTGGGCTTCTTCCCATGCTCTAAAGACATACTCATAGGGAATGTAGATTGTCAGCCCCAATGGGGACAACTTTTCTTCCCCCAGAGCTCCGATGCCAGTGGCTTAAGGAGGAGTTTTCTTCATTTATTGATCTCTGTATCAGAGAAATGGAGCTCGCAGAGTTGTACCTAAAAAGATCATAATCTGCAGAATAGACGGACAGATCCTAGAGAAAGCTTTGTTTCATTACACCAAAATATACAGCAAGATCCAAAACCCGGGAAAATCTCTGATCCGACTGATTAAAGAGGATCTAACATCTATAAAGGAGACGAGAAATACTGTAGCAAGAGATTCATGGTTAGAGCCCACAAAGACATAGTAAGATTTAAGGAAAAACATTTATAGAAACCTATATATACTTTTAAAATGTTTAAGAGCAGAAACAACATATTATTTATTATTATTATAGCGCCATTTATTCCATGGCGCTTTACATGTGAGGAGGGGTATACATAATACATACAAGTACAGTAATCTTACACAATACAAGTCACGACTGGTACAGGATGAGAGAGGACCCTGCCCGCGAGGGCTCACAATCTACAAATGATGGGTAAGGATACAGTAGGCGAGGGTAGAAGATTAATGACGACCAATGCTTATACTAGTCTCACAATCCCTGTGCGGTTCAGAAGACTTTTCAGTACTCTCATTATCAGCACAGACAGCATTACAGTGACTAATAACACAGGATCCACCATTCACAAGGTGATGTCACAGCTCACCTCCTCCTCCTGTACAATGACTGATAACACCTCTATATACAGTAGATAACACAGGATCCACCATTCACAATAGGTGATGTCACAGCTCACCTCCTCCTCCTCCTGTACAATGACTGATAATACCTCTATATACAGCAGATAACACAGGATCCACCATTCACAATAGGTGATGTCACAGCTCACCTCCTCCTGTATAATGACTGACAACACCTCTATATACACTAGGTAATACAGGATACACCATTCACAATAGGTGATGTCACAGCTCACCTCCTCCTCCTGTACAATGACTGATAACACCTCTATATACAGTAGATAACACAGGATCCACCATTCACAATAGGTGATGTCACAGCTCACCTCCTCCTCCTCCTGTACAATGACTGATAACACCTCTATATACAGTAGATAACACAGGATCCACCATTCACAATAGGTGATGTCACAGCTCACCTCCTCCTCCTCCTGTACAATGACTGATAATACCTCTATATACAGCAGATAACACAGGATCCACCATTCACAATAGGTGATGTCACAGCTCACCTCCTCCTGTATAATGACTGACAACACCTCTATATACACTAGGTAATACAGGATACACCATTCACAATAGGTGATGTCACAGCTCACCTCCTCCTCCTGTACAATGACTGATAACACCTCTATATACAGTAGATAACACAGGATCCACCATTCACAATAGGTGATGTCACAGCTCACCTCCTCCTCCTCCTGTACAATGACTGATAACACCTCTATATACAGTAGATAACACAGGATCCACCATTCACAATAGGTGATGTCACAGCTCACCTCCTCCTCCTCCTGTACAATGACTGATAATACCTCTATATACAGTAGATAACACAGGATCCACCATTCACAATAGGTGATGTCACAGCTCACCTCCTCCTCCTCCTGTACAATGACTGATAATACCTCTATATACAGCAGATAACACAGGATCCACCATTCACAATAGGTGATGTCACAGCTCACCTCCTCCTGTATAATGACTGACAACACCTCTATATACACTAGGTAATACAGGATACACCATTCACAATAGGTGATGTCACAGCTCACCTCCTCCTCCTGTACAATGACTGATAACACCTCTATATAAGGTAGATAACACAGGATCCACCATTCACAATAGGTGATGTCACAGCTCACCTCCTCCTCCTGTACAATGACTGATAACACCTCTATATACAGTAGATAACACAGGATCCACCATTCACAATAGGTGATGTCACAGCTCACCTCCTCCTCCTCCTGTACAATGACTGATAATACCTCTATATACAGTAGATAACACAGGATCCACCATTCACAATAGGTGATGTCACAGCTCACCTCCTCCTCCTCCTGTACAATGACTGATAATACCTCTATATACAGCAGATAACACAGGATCCACCATTCACAATAGGTGATGTCACAGCTCACCTCCTCTGTATAATGACTGATAACACCTCTATATACACTAGGTAATACAGGATACACCATTCACAATAGGTGATGCCACAGCTCACCTCCTCCTGTTCAATGACTGATAACACCTCTATATACAGTACATAACACAGGATACACCATTCACAATAGGTGATGTCACAGCTCACCTCCTCCTCCTGTACAATGACTGATAACACCTCTATATGCAGTATTGGACTGGGGTACCAAGGGCCCACCAGCAACCAACTCCAGGGCCCCACTTTTCAGCTTCATACAAATGTTACATTATTCTTAATCACAAATTTATATAACAATGAACTGGGTAGATTGATAAATGAAAAATCTGCTGCCTCTGTCTGTACATAGTGATTCAAGTATATTATGCCAAGTACTGCTCATATAAGAGAGTGATGGCCTACTCATGCACAGGGGCCCACCGGTGAATTCTCCTGTTCTCCTGTGGTTCAGTCCATGCCTGTCTATATACAGTAGGTAGCACAGGATTCACCATCCAGAACAATATCCTCAAAAATACAATACATGATTGCAGTAATAGTATCCCTTAATTAGCCCCTACAGTAATAATATCCCCCATCCTGGCCCCCGTGTGTCTCATTCCTGGCTCCAGACATATGTTCTCTCATCCTGGCCCCATATGATCTCCCTATCCTGCCCCATCTGCCCCACGATACTGTCCCATCTGTCCCATGATCCTGCCTCATCTGTCCCATGATCTTGCACCATGTGTCTCCATCCTGCCCATGATCCTGCACCATCTATCTCCAACCTGCTCCATCTGTCTCATCCTGCACCCTCTGTCTCCACCCAGACCCATGATCCTGCACCATATGTCTCCATCATGCTTCGCAAACATATTGTGGCTTGCCACTTTCAATATAATAATAAAAAACACCTTTTACTTACCTGGCCATGGTTCAGCGACAATGTCCTTTCCTTGTATTTCAAGCGTGTACTCGCCGGCAAATGACAATGACTATTGCATTGCGGGACCGCAGTAATGCCCTGATGGCGGCCCTGCGTGTGTTCACAGCATAACAAATCAGAGGCCTGTTGTGTTGATACTGGTGCTGAAGCTGAGCCATCATACTAACAGACCTTCTAAGGCCTAATCATTTGTACCACATACAATCTGCATTTATCCTAGGGAGGGAGAGAGAGTTGCAGGAGCAGGAACAGTGACAGAATCCAGTCTATAGACAGAGATTAGGCCTGTGCAGTCCATTGGCAAATATATAGCTGCAGCTTTACTTGCGGGGGCTGGAAAAATTGAATACCGTATATAGTGCCTTCCAAAAGTATTCACCCCTTGGAACTTTTCAACCTTTTCCCACATATCATGCTTCAAACATAAAGATACCAAATGTAAATTTTTGGTGAAGAATCAACAACAAGTGGGACACAATTGTGAAGTTGAATGAAATTTATTGATTAATTTAAATTTTTGTGGAAATTCAAAAACTGAAAAGTGGGGCGTGCAATATTATTCGGCCCCTGTAACTTTCAGTGCAGCAAGCTCACTCCAGAAGTTTATTGTGGATCTCTGAATGATCCAATGTTGACCTAAATGACTAATGATGATAAATATAATCCACCTGTGTGTATTCAAGACTCCATATAAATGCACCTGCTCTGTGATAGTCTCAGGGTTCTGTTTGAAGCACAGAGAGCATCATAAACACCAAGGAACACAACAGGCAGATCCGTGATACTGTTGTGGAGAAGTTTAAAGCCGGATTTGGATACAAAATGATTTCCAAAACTTTAAACATCCCAAGGAGCACTGTGCAAGTTATCATATTGAAATGGAAGGAGTATCATACCACTGCAAATCTACCAATACCCGGCCGTCCCTCTAAACTTTCATCTCAAACAAGGAGAAGACTGATCAGAGATGCAACCAAGAGGCCCATGATCACTCTGGATGAACTGCAGAGATCTACAGCTGAGGTGGGACAGTCTGTCCATAGGACAACAATCAGTCGTACACTGCACAAACCTTACCTTTATGGAAGAGTGGCAAGAAGAAAGCCATTTCTCAAAGATATCCATAAAAAGTGTTGTTTAAATTTTGCAACAAGCCACCTGGGAGACACCAAACATTTGGAAGAAGGTGCTCTGGTCAGATGAAACCAAAATCGAACTTTTTGGCAACAATGCCAAACGATATGTTTGGCGTAAAGGCAGCACAGCTCATCACCCTGAGCACACCATCCCCACTGTCAAACATGGTGGTGGCAGCATCATGGTTTGGGGCTGCTTTTCTTCAGCAGGGACAGGGAAGATGGTTAAAATTGATGGGAAGATGGATGGAGCCAAATACAGGACCATTCTTGAAGAAAATCTGTTGGAGTCTGCAAAGACCTGAGACTGGGACGAAGATTTGTGTTCCAACAAGACAATGATCCCAAGCATAAAGCTAAATCTACAATGGAATGGTTCACAAATAAACGTATTCAGGTGTTAGAATGGCCAAGTCAACGTCCAGACCTGAATCCAATCGAGAATCTGTGGAAAGAGCTGAAAACTGCTGTTCACAAACCATCTCCATCCAACCTCACTGAGCTCGAGCTGTTTGCCAAGGAAGAATGGGCAAGAATTTCAGTCTCTCAATGTACAAAACTGATAGAGACATACCCCAAGCGACTTGCAGCTGTAATCGCAGCAAAAGGAGGCGCAACAAAGTATTAAGTTACAGGGGACGAATAATATTGCACGCCCCACTTTTCAGTTTTTGAATTTCCACAAATATTTTAGTAACCAATAAATTTCGTTCAACTTCACAATTGTGTCCCACGTGTTGTTGATTCTTCACCAAAAATTTACATTTGGTATCTTTATGTTTGAAGCATAATATGTGGGAAAGGTTGAAAAGTTCCAGGGGGCTGAATACTTTCGCAAGGCACTGTATTTTGATCCATCAAGTATTACGCGCTTTGCGGTCCTTTCTTGGTTTATCGTATTTTTCGGACTATAAAACACACTGAAACATAAGACACACCCCAAATTTTCAGAAGGAAAATAGGGAAAAAAATGAATGCGTCAAATGGGGGTCCGTCTTACAGTCTGAATTCAGCTTACTGGGAGAAATCAGTAGCGTTGATGGAACATGGTCCGACGATGCTATGACTCCCATCCCAGACCGGTGCGGCAGGTTTTGTGGTGTGGGGGCTCTGCTGACATTTTCTGAAAGCCCAGAGCTCCTGCACATCCATTGCTGCAGTGGGGGCCTCCGGGAAATCCCATCCCAGGCTGGTGTGGCAGGTTCCTTGGTGCTCAGGGGTGCGGGGGCTCCTCCAACATTTTGTGAAAGCCTGGAGCCCCGCACATCCCCACAGCTGTGATGCGGTGGCCTCCAGGAAAATGGTCACTGGGTCGGTGCATCTGCAAACTGAGATCTCGGCACCGAGATCTCATCTCCCGAGATATCAATCTGCACTTGCGCCGATGCGGCAGCCATATTTCCAGAGGCCATTTTACCATTTTAACGAAAAAAAAAGCATTTAAACATTTTTCTAGATTGAATTTGATTGTCATTCATACACTTTTGCGTTCTTTCTGTTACATTACAGTTGCATAAACCCACAAAAACCTCATTGATCGCTGCAGGTGACCAATTTTTTATTTGTATTAAAAATAAACTTGGTTTCCAGAGACCTAGTAATTACAAAATGCGTAAGACATGCATTAGGAGATGGGGAAGTGGAAGTGCTGATGATGGTACACGCAGATGCTGAGGACGTGTAGCAGGTGCGGCTGCGCCTGTTGCTGGAGCACAAGAAACACGCCCATACGTGACACGTAGGTTCCTGTCCCACTTTGCAGGGAGGCATGGGATACCACTTCTGAAGCCAAACCAGTGCAAACAGGTGGTCGGTAGGACAGCAAATAATGCTTCCAGCAGGCCTGGCAGCACCACCCAGTCTTCCACACTATCAAGTCTCACCAGCCTAAAGTCTGGAGAACTTAATCCTCACCCTGATCCTCCTTCTTCCCACCATGTTGAGTCCCAGGAGACTAGTGATCCCACATTAGGATACACTCCGAGGAGCTGTTTACAACATCATGTCTTGATTGTGGATGCTCAACCTGCATGCTCCAAGAGGGACAGGAGGACATGCTGTTTAGTGATGCATAAAACTTACAGCTGCCACTGCCACAAGAACATGATGGTGGGGAATGGCAGATTTGGGATAAGGAGGAATATGATGATGACACACATTTGCTGCTAAGTCTTGTTATTGTCAAGTCACAAAGTCAGAAGGACAGGGTGGCGGCGGTGGAAAATGAGGTGGTGGATGATGTCACTGACCCAACCTGAGAAGCTGGAATGCAGAGTGAGGACAGCAGCATTGAGGGGGAGAGAAAGATTGACAGCACGGAGACAGGAAGAGGCAGTGAGGTCACCAGAGGGAGAAGGTGGGAAACTGTTCAGCAGAGCACATACACTCCTGAATTTCTGTGTCAAAGTGTTAGGTGTTCACCAGGCAGTTTTTGAAAGAGAGTTCTGAGACAAAATGGCCATTTGCAACCTGTGCCATTCCAAGATCAGCTGGGTCCTGACCACTAAGAACCTCACCACCAACAGCATGATCAGGCGCATGTCAACTAAGCACCTGACTCAGTGGGCCGAATGAGTCACAGGACTGCAGCTTCCCCTCTGCTAGGAGCTTGCCAATCCCCTGTCCATGACACTGGTGCAGATGCCTCCTGCCCTACACCTATCCTTGCACATTCTGAAACACCATCATCAGGCACTTCCAAATCCTTGTTGCTGCATAGCATTCAGCTGTTCCTACCCCAGGGCTTGGAATTTAAAAGAAAGTTCTCAGCCACCCACCCATAGGCCCAAATGCCAAATAGGCATATTTCCAGGCTGCTTGCCACAGAAATATTACCATTTAGGTTGGTAGACACGTAGGATTTCCGACGACTCATGGCGACAGCTGTCCCTCGGTACTGGGTTTCCAGGCGCCACTTTTTTCCTGTTGTGGTGTCCCCCTTGTGCCAGCATATGTCCAGGAACATCACCCGTGCCTTTACCAATGCAGTTACTGGCATTGTCCACATTAATGACCGACATGTGGACAAGCGCTTCTGGCCAGGGACGCTACATTTCCCTAACGGCACACTAGGTGAACATTTTGGAGGTTCAGGCCAAGTCACACCCTGGCATGGCACGTGTGCTGCTGACGCCAAGGATTGCTGGCCCTACTTCTATTAGGGTTTCCTCCACCCCCTTCCTGCATCCCTTGCTGCTCCTATTGATCCTCCATCTCCGATGTGGTATTGTAAAGGGGAAAGTAGTTCTATGCAGTGAGTAACCGGAGACAGAGAAAGGATTAGCAACTATTTACGAAGCAATCAATAACAGTAATACTCCTTACAGGGAGGTAAAGGAAATGGCAAAAGATTATACAAGATAAACAAAACACTTATCGGTTGAAGTTCTGACAAGGGGAAGGCTGCGATTTCTCCCGACGGCGTCTCAAACGGTGCACAAAGTCTCTGGCTCTGCTACGAAGAAATGAATAACACTGCCACCTGACAATGCCGAAGGATTCAGTCCTCTTTGTCTTTGGTACTCTGGAACGTGGAAACAGTCCTTTGCGTGAATGTCCCAGAAATGGCGCCAGGCACGGGTCACGAGCTCGAGCACTAGCCGCAGCAGTCTGCAGTTTTTCGGAGTAGTCATTAAGCTGTTGTTCCGGTATCTTGGGCAAAACAGGGGCAGTAAGCGGTACAGATACAGACAGTAATTCAATAGCATCAAGTGTATTCTCAAAGTCAGCACGTGGAGGTCTGGGAACAGAGGAGTTGTCAGTAGGAGCTGTGGAAAGGGAGTCAACCATCTCTTGTCGCCATCCCACCAAGTCTGACCCGTTCCCCGTGCTCAGGCCGCCTTAAGTACCCCGTGCCCCCTGCTGTCTGATCAGATGGTCTTTCCTTCTCAGAGGAAATCTCCCTCGCTAGCAGTGGTGACAGCCCGATAGTTCCAGCCTTAAAGGGCACCGCACACCACTGACTCTGTCTTGTCAAACCTCCTTACAGTATCACAGAGCACATCGCTCACATCACTCAGAAGCTGGAAGCTCTGCAGTGCTGCCTCAGCGAAGTGGCAACAGGCTCTGCTGAAACTAATTTATCTAGGAGACAAACCGCACACTGCAGCAAACTTACTTAAAGGAATAACAGACCAGACAGATCTGTGGTTTTTGCCTCTAAACCTCCAACTAGGCATGGTCATGTGTAATAATGGGCGTAACCTAGTGGCGGCTGTGAGGCTTGACAATCTCACAGACATAGCATACTTGTCACTTGTGCTTATCTTGGTTGTTAAGCGGTTTCTGAAAGCATACCAAGATCTGCCAGTGCTTCTGGTCAAGGTACGCCACATCAGTGCCCAAGTCGGCTATGGCTGCCACCGCTCTGGCACTGGTGCAGCAGTGCATGCAAGTGCCAGCTCACCGACTGGTGAGCGATGTGACCATGCGCTGGAACTCCACACTGCATATGGTGGCAAGGCTTTGTGACAAGAAGTACCACTCCAACACACTCATCAGAATTCTGGTCAGCCTCCGCACATAACAGTGGGCGTGGCTGTCTGATTTGTTTGATTCTCCAACACTTTGAGGACTCCACAAAGATGGTGAGTGGCGATGACGCCATAGTCAGAGCAACTATCCAGCTTTGGTGCTTACTTAAACAGTAGCTGCTAACCACTAAACATGAAGCTTTGCATGCAGATAAGGTGGGGATGGACGAAAACATAACACAGAGAGATTGTAGCCAGCCCAGACTCATCTCATCTGCTCTGTACGGATTTGGTATCTATGAGGAGATGGACCCTGAGGAGGAGGAATAGGAACTGGTGGCTAACTCAACAGAGGCTAGTAATGACACAAACTTCGACGCTTCTCTCCTACGTGGATAGGCTGAGGATGGGATGAGGAGGAAGAGATGGAGGAGGAGGTGGAGGAGATGGAGAGTTGTTATCATTGTGGAGACAGGGAAATAGTGGCTGTTTGGAGCTTGGCACATATGGCTGACTTTATTTACCGCTGCCTTTCCCGTGACCCTCGTATTACATTCATCTTGGCCAAATGAGAGTACTGGTTGTTCACCCTGTTCGACCCATGCTACAAGGAGAACTTTGCATCTCTTCTTCCTAAGGGGGAGAGGTCATCTAAAATGGTGCTATACCATAAGGCCATTGTGGAAAATATGTTGAAAAAATTCCCATCAGACAACGCTAAGGGCAGGTGACAAGCTTCCTTGCCCAATCAAGGAGCAGAGGTGAGGGAGACACACAGCAGAGGCAGGAGTAAACTGTTAAAGGTGTGGGCCAATTTCATGACACCAGCCCAGTGCCCAGGGCCTGATGATGGGTATTTTTGTCAAGGAGGAAAAAGTTTTTAAAGATGGTCAAGCAATATCTGGTTACTCTCTAATTCCTCTGTGACTTTAAGCTATTGGGTCTCAAAGCTGGACACCTGGCATGAGCTGTCTCTCTATGCCTCAGAGGTGTTGTGCTGCCCTGCAACTAGCATCTTGTCTGAGCGGGTTTTTAGTGCCACCTGGGGGGTCATAACAGTAAGGTGCTTTCGCCTGTCAACAGAGAATGCAGAGAGGCCCACGCTCATAAAAATTAGCAAAGTTTGGATTAAACCCGACTTTTCCACACCACTAGATGACAGCAGCACTTAAAGTGTTCATGTTCAACATTTTAAAGAGGTCTGCCAGTTGTTGCCTTTCAGGTGGTCTATGGATGATCCTCCTCATAATTTCTATCTGGCTTTGCCCTTTCTGCAAAGCTTTTATGACTGCATAAGTATCAACTACACTTTCAAAATATTTTCATTCAGCATTTTTTTATGAATTCAATGACTCATCCATACTGTTTAATACTGTTATTGTATTATGGTGGTATGTAAAATGTACAAAAAGCGTACAAAAAAATAGCTCAGGATTACTCATCCATACAGTATTGCATACTTTATGTCACATTTCTGTGGTATATAACAGTAGAAAAAAGCGTGTGAAAATTTTGCTTGTTTCTTCACATTTTTCACCCATACACTATCCTGTGTTCTGGGGTACATTTTTGTGATGTATAACATTCAAAAAAAGTTTACAAATTTTACTGGGTTACATTTCTCAGCCATACAGAATTACGTGTTCTTGGGTACTTTTTATTGGTATATAAGCCTCAAAAAACTTGTTCAAAATTTATCAGTATTATATTTCTCACCCATAGACTATCCCTTGGTCTGGAGGACACTTCCTTGGTCTATAACCCTCAAATGTGCCTAGTCTTTATGAGTCTAGGAGACCAATACATGACAATGTGACCAGAATGCGCATGACGCCTCCTTTATGTCTAAAGCAGGGTGGATCTAAGTTGCTTACTTTTGGGACTTCTTGTTTTCGTCATAAACTAAACTGAAATTTCCTATTTTTTAATTAAAAAAAAACAATTACTTAAATTATATATTTTTTAAAATCCTTTCAAAATTTTGCCTTATATACAAGTCATTATTCAGTAAAGAACGTTTCTTAAAATTTTTTTTCCTGTATAATGCAATTTCTCGTCATTTTGGAATGTTTTATTGTCGCTCTTTAACCCCTTAACGACCAAAGGTATTTTTGTTTTTGCATTTTCATTTTTTGCTCCCATTCTTTGAGCGACACCATTGGTTTTAATATATCATGTACTAGAAAACGGGGAAAAAATTCCAAGTGCTGTGAAATGGAAAAAAGTGCAATCCCACACTTGTTTTTGTTTTTTTTAAACCATGTTCACTAAATGCTAAAACTGACCCGCCACTATGATTCTCCAGGTCATTACATGTTCATAGACACCAAACATGTCTACGCTCTTTTTTATTTAAGTGGTTAAAAAAAAAAATTCCAAAGTTGGTTAAAAAAAAAAGTTGCAGCCATTTTCCGATGCCCGTAGCGTCTCCACTTTTTGTGATCTCGGGTTGGGTGAGGACTTATTTTTTGTGTGCCGATCTGACTTTTATTAATGATACCATTTTGATGCAGATATGATTTTGTGATCGCCCGTTAGTGCATTTTAATGCAATGTTGCGGTGACCGAAAAAACTTAATTTTGACTTTTTTCTCATTACATAGTTTAATGATAGGGTTAATTCATTTTTTATATTGATAGATCGGGCGATTCTGAATGCGGCAATACCAAATATGTGTAGGTTTGATTTTTTTATTGTTTTATTTTGAATGGGGGGTGATTTGAAGTTTTATTTTTTTTATTTTATTAATATTCTTAAAAACATTTTTTTACTTTTTGGCATGCTTCAATAGTCTCCATGGGAGACTAGATGCTGCCATAACTCGATCGGCTCTGCTACATACAGGTGATAATCAGATCGCCTGTATGTACTGTAGCAGAAATGCTCACTTGCTATGAGTGCCGTCCACTGGGTGCTGCTCATAGAAATCTGGCTACGACAACCATAGAGGTCTGCTGGAGACCTCTGGTGGTCCTGCCAACCCACTGATGACTCGCGATCACGTGACGGGGTCACCGATGGGCAGGATTTCCAGTGCGTTCGCCGGAAGCGAGAGTTAAATGCCGCTGTCAAAGATTGACAGCAGCATTTAACAGGTTAACAGCCACAGGTGGATCGCAATTCCACCCACAGCTGTTGCAGGCACATCTCAGCTGTATATATCAGCTGTTATGTGCCCAGAAAGGTGCAAGCTCAGCGCCGGAGCCTGCACCAAATGGGGGGCCAACATCGGCGTACTATTACTCCCAATGTCGGAAAGAGGTTTTTAAAATGGAGTAAAAGAGTGACCTCATTGTTCTCAGCAGCAATCTGGGGGTCAGAGATGCTTCCAGGGGTCTTCTCAATGCTGTTCTCCTCCCATTCAGCACTTTTTCCATCCATTTGAACATTTTCACTGCCCCCCCAGACCTCTTTGTAGGGTCTACCGGAAAAAAGCTTGGCTTTCCCATTGACTCCCATTATACTCGTTACTGGAAACGAACATGCGAGTATTAAGAATTGCTCCGTTCAAGCAACGAGCGCCCAAACATTTTAGCGCTCGCTCATCCCTAATTGTAACCTCATCTTGGAAAACCCTAAAAACCACCTCTACTGCCAGCTGGTAATTTTCAGGCCTGATGAGGGTGATTGTTATTTATAATATTCATTCTTTCTCTTTATCTTATAGGACAATTTTGGTTTAGTAATGAAGCCCCCCTGGGATTTCCAGCAGCGGAGTCAGAGAGCTGCCTCCTGTAAGTGCAGAAAACGTCATTTATGGTCAATATACATCTCTTCCTTTTGTTCTTTTCCCATAAGACATGTACTCGTATCATAGTAGAGTCTGTGGGTCGAGGTCGACCATACAGGTGTGCAACTAGGAGGTTGGGGGCGCCTCAGATGACCTGGCGTCCAAGGCGTGTGATCACCCGCACTTTTTAACTTTATGGCTGTATTACCTCTACATTATTACAGTTTAATATTTAGCAACTGTACGGAAGTTGATTTTATCAAAAAATGTTTGCAAATTCTAGGGCTGTATGTTGTCGAGCACCGATAATTAGGCACAGAAGGATGTGGTTGAGTGTGCACTATATGACCATACACCACGTGTACAGGGCACGATACAACTGCAGGAGGGAAGGGGAGCTACGGATTACAGGAACGTTGGAATATGGGTCACTTTTTCCTTCTTGAGTTATTGGACTGGCGGCAAAAAAATGTGCAAAGAGAACAAAAGAGAAGACATACAGTCATGGCCAAAAGTGTTGGCACCCTTGAACTTGTTCCATGAAATGAAGTATTTCTCCCAGATTATTACAATTCCACATGTTTTGTTATACTCAGGTTTATTTCCTTATTGTTTATTGGAACAACACAAAAAAAAACAGAAGAAAAAGACAAATCAGTCAAAATTTCACACAAAACCCCCAAAATGGGCCGGGCAAAATTGTTGGCACCCTCAGGTTAATATTTGGTTGCACCCTTGGGAATAAATAACTGTAATCAATCACTTCCTGTAACCATCCACAAGTTTCTTGCTCCTCTCAGCCGGGATCTTGGGCGTCTTTTCTTACAATCTGCTCCCGGTCTCATATTTCTCCTTCTCCCGATAGCGATTGTAAGATCTCTCCACAGGTGATCACTGGGATTTAGATCCGGACTCAATTGCTGCCACTTCAGAGCTCTCCAGTGCTTTGTTTCCATTCATTTCTGGGGGTTTCTTGAAATATGTTTGGGGTCATTGTCCTGCTGGAAGACCCATGACCCAGGATACAAACTCAGCTTTCTGACACTGGGCCCTACATTGTAATCCAAAATCCTTTGGTAACCTTCAGATTTCATGATGTCTTGTACACAGTCAAGGCATTGGATGCCAGAGGCAGCAGAGCAATCCCAAAACATCTGTTACCCTCCACCATATCTGACTGTAGGTACTGTGTTCTTTTCTTTGTAGGCCTCATTCTGTTTTCAGTAAACAGTAGAATGATGTGCTTTACGAAAAGCTCTATCTTGGTCTCTTCTGTCCACAAGATGCTCTCCCAGAAGGATTTTAGCTTAATCACATACATTTTGGCAAACTGCAGTCTAGTTTTTTTTATGTCAGCAGTGGGTCCTCCTGGGTCTCCTGCCATAGCGTTTAATTTCATTCACAGTTCACGCTGACTCTGATGCCCCCTGAGCCTGCAGGACAACTTGGATTTCTTTGCACCTTGATTGGGGCTTATCCACCATTCTGTGTTGTAACCTTTCGTCAGTTTTTCTCTGCTGTCCACATCCAGGGAGATTAGCTACAGTGCGATGAGTTGTAAACATTTGGGTTATGTTGTGCACCATGGAAAAAGGAACATATAGATCTCTGGAGACGGACTTGTATACTTGAGATTGTTAATATTGTTCAACAATTTTGGTTCTCAGACAATTCTCTTCTCCTCTTTCTGTTCTCCATGCTTAGTGTGGCACACACAGACACACAATGCAAACATTGTCAACTTCTCCCCTTTTTATCTGGTTTCAGATGTGATTTTTATATTGCCCACACCTGTCACTTGCCACAGGTGAGTGTGAACGAGCATCACATGCTGGAAACAAAGTTGTTTACCCAAAATTTTGGAAAGGTGCCAACAATTTTTTCAGGACCATTTTTGGGCTTTTGTGTGAAATGATGTCCAATTTGCCTTTTTTTCCTCTTTTTTGTGTGTTGTTCCAATACACACAAAGAAAATAAACGTGTATAACAAAACTTGGGGGATTGTGATAATTGTCCTGGAGAAAAAATTAACTGGAACAATTTCAAGGGTTAAAACACTTTTGTCCATGACTGTATTATCTCCACCCGGGGCAGACCTCGGGACTATATCTGCAGCCTTGTGGATGGCTTGTCCAGTTTTTAGACACACAATTATTTCAAGTATGGAACATATTTCCAAGTGAAGCAGGGAACATTACTGCAGCTGCAGACCAGGCTCTGTCTCCTGTGCAGGCATTCATATTGTTTTCTGTTAGGTAAAGACGGCCATTAAAATTGAAGGACAGATATCCTAGTCAACAGGCTGGTTCTGAAGAGCAAGTGGAAAATGTGATATTACATAATGGTCTAAAACTGTCTAGTAATGGTCATCTTCAAATTAGAAGGATCGAACTTGATCCTGTTGCAATGTATGGAAGAAAAATGACAACACAATGAAGGTTCTGAAGGTCATCAACGTTGGGTTTCAGTGGAGTGCACTATTTTAGGGAAGATCACTAGAGTCTATGACTTTAGAAAGGTTCTCTGGAGTCCATAACTTTAGAGAAGATCACTGGAGTCCATAAATTTAGAGAAGATCACTGGAGTCCATGACTTTAGAAAGGTTCTCTGGAGTCCATAACTTTAGAGAAGACTACAACACTGCAAATCATGACTTGAGAAAAGATCACATCATCGGAGTTTATAAATTGTGAGATCACTGGAATTTATGACTTGTGAGATCACATCACTGGAGTCCATGTTTTGTGTGAAGATCACATCACTGAAGTCTATCGATTATGAAATCACTGGAGTCCATGACTTGTGAGAAGATCACATGATTGGAGACTATGAATTATGAGATCAATAAAGTCCATGACTTGTGAAAAGATCCCATGTCTTTGGAAAGATCATATCGATGAGTCCATTAGTCATGAAAACTATCAACCATTCCATTATGGAAATTTCTATATGGGATTAGAGTGCTAAGGAAGAATTTTTTGGTGATACCAATTGTTGTTGATGCCCCCTGTGGTCTCCTTGGGTTGGGAAACAGCGAAGACTGTAGTCCACCAACCCTCCCAAACACTTTTATGTTCAGAGACTTCTAGAATATGCCAGTATGGGTTGAATCTTCATGTTATTTGTCTTTCCAACTAGTCATCAACAAAATTGAAGACTTTTTTTTTTATTTTCAGCAAAGCCTCCTGCTTGTTACTTCCCGTTTATTGCTAATGGAGTCTCCTTCAGTGCATGCACTATGGAGGGTCAGACCCGGAGCTACTGGTGCTCCACCACAGAAAACTATGACAGAGATGGGAACTGGAGCTGGTGCACCGGCCCAGGTGAGACACATCATATTCTTACACGTAAATTTCAATCTGCTTTCCTTAGGTCCAATGTGCTGTGGTCACTTACATGTGGTTGACGGTTACTTACCGATTTCCGCCAGTGTGCCACCTGACTCTTATTTAGTAATGTGGTCATGTCTGTGCATAGAGGGAATAATGCCTGGGAACACATAGTATCTATAATATAATAAACCCGAGAGCTAACTGTAAACCAGCATTATTGTGATCTCAGTATATCCATAGGTGCTGGGAATGATCAGAGGAATGTCCGCGCTTCTTAGATCTTAGGTCTATGGATTTGCGACTCTGGATCTTGGCATCATCATCATGTTTGTGTCTTGCAGGAACCAGCAGCTACTTAGCCTGTGTATTTCCTTTTCTGTATAATGGGGTGCAGCAGACACAGTGTGTCCTGGACATCAAGGGGTACACCTGGTGCTCCTCTACAGCCAACTACGACAGGGACGGCAAAGCCATCTACTGCCTGGAAGTCGGTACAGTGTACCCAAGCAGATTCTAAGGACCAGATGCTCCCCGCCTGGATAGAAGAACTGTCAAAGCTGACTGATTAGCGCTTACGTTACATGAGCCTTCCTTCTTCACTTCCTTCCTTCTTATTTTATCCTCCATTTCTCCATTTAATCAAAACCTCTTTCATTTCACATTTATTTTCTCTTCTTTTATCTCTGTACTCCCTTCTGTTTTCTTTCAATAATATCTTCATTTTTTCCATTTTTCATCCATTATGTTATGTTTTTTTCTCCTTTCTTTTACAAGTTTCCTTTTTACGTTCCTTCTGTTTTTTTCTTTCTTTCTGTTATCTTTTCTTTTTTCCTTCCCATTGTTTTACTTTTATTCTTATTCCTCTTCTCTTTCTCCACTTCCTCACACTTTCCCTCTTTTAGTCTTGTTCTCCTCTTTACGCTCTCTTTAATCCTTTCTTGCCTTTTCCTCACTTGCTATTTACATTTAGCCAGCATTCATCTTATCTTTATATTTTTCCCTCGCTCCTTTTTTCTTACTTTCTCATTTATTTTTCCATTTTTCTTATTTCCATCCTGCCTTTCCTTTACCCCATGACTTCCTTCTCCTTCTTTCCTTACTCCCTTCCTTTTTTTGTCTCTTTTCTTCCAACACTTTCTTCTTCATTCTTTCTTTTTCCAGTTTTCTTCCATCCTTCCCTTTTCCTTCCTATATTTTTTCTTTTCATTTCTTTAGTTTCTATCCTTGCCTTCTACTCTCTTATTCCTTCCCCTTTTCTTTCTGCCTTTTTTCTTTTTTCATTCCTTCTTTCTTAGATTCTTTCTTTCTCACTCTCTCGCGTTTTACGCCTCTATTTCCTTGTTTCTCTCTCTCTTTCTTTGTCTTTTTCATTTTTTATAACTCTTCTTTCTTTTTCTCTACATTTTTTTCTTTAATATTCTCTTTCTTTCTTTCTTTGTCTTTTTCTTTCTTTCTTTGTCTCCCGGTTTTTTTCTTCTTTTTTTCTCTTTCTTTCCTTTTTTTCCTTTTGTGCTCTCTCTTTTTCTCTCTTTCTTTCTGTTCTTTCTTTCTTCCCTTTTACTTTCTTTTTCAGTCTATTTTCATCTATACTTTATTTTTTCCTCCTTTATTACTTTCCTTCTTCCATTCTTTTTCTCTATTTTTTCTTTTTATCTTTTTCTTACTTTTTTCCTTTCCTCTTTTTCTTCTTTTTTCTCTTTTTCTACTTTCTTTTTGTGTCTTTCTTTCTTTCCTAATCCTTCCTTTTGCTTTCTTTTCATTCTATTTTCTTCTACACTTCTTTCCTCCTTTATTTCACTTTCCTTCTTTCATACTCTCTCTTTTATCTGTCACTTTCATATCTCTCTCCCTTCCTTCAGGTCTTCATTCTCCATCCTTCTTCCTCCTTCTCACTCCTCTCATTTCAGTCCTCCCTTCTCTATTCCTTTCTCCTGTAAAGTCTTGTCATCACTGTGTGATGGTCAGAAGAACTGGCAGTGATTTCTGGATGATATTTCCAGATATTTCCCTCATAGATTAACCCTTTGTTGTATATGCATTTACAAGAAATAAAGACTTTCTGCAGCTGCAGACGTTGGCGCTGACAATCAGCGGCAGTCGAGGAACTGCAGAAAAAATGGCCGGAGGGGAAAATGATTTACGTTGTATTTCAGAAATACAAAATAATTATTATCTAAAAGAATAGAGTGTAACAATGGGACTCCTCGAGCTCTGAGTCTTTACAGATGTCTACCTATCTTCCTGACCTTTCTTTTACATTCCTTTGAAGATTTCAAGCTATCCACTGCCACCATATCGTCTGGCACCCTTGGACCGGGCATTCTGGCAGAAACGAGTCCTGTGGCCACTGAGTCAGACACCCTGGCTACTGCAGATTTGGACACAACCACAGCCTCACCTGGGACCACCCTGAGCGAGACCCACCAGGATGTCTCAAAATCAACATCACCAGCCCTGAAAACAAGTCCAACTACTGCCCAGACAACACTGCAGGGTTCCAGTCTACGGCCCATCCCAAGCACTTCCCAAGACTGGGGGTCCACTGACTCCCAGAGCACAGGGGGATCCTCCGGTAAGAGACGTCCTTTGTCCTATCGCCTTGTGTGGAGTGGTTACAGCCTTCAACAATCCCAGGACGGTCCTCTCCTGAAACACTCTGTGCCACTCTATATAGCTACATTATGAATGGGGTGAGGCCCAGAGATAGGTATTTTGGGAATTTGGAGGATATTTTACTTTTTTTTTTTTAATTTTCTTTAATGCAGGTATGACATTGGCAACAACGAATTCAGCTCAGCCAACAGGTAAGTGACGTTATATACTCACCTCCCAAACGGACAGATTTTTGTGCAATTGTCCTGACCTCAGATGGGTCTCATCCAAATGTGTCCTTTTTGAGATAACGAGAGGTAAAACACGTTTTAGGACAAAGTCAAGGACAACACATTACATATTTCACCCCTCTTGGGGAACCTTCCTCTCTGTACCTGCTTTTACCCCCCCGTATACCTGTGATATATTGTAATACTCTAATGTCAAGAATTATTTTGTCAGGACTTTATTAATCACACAAATTCACAATATCCCAGCCCGGGAAGGTCGCGAGTACCACCCACGGTGATCTTTGGCGCGAACAGCTCTCTGCGGCCCCCTATCGTCCGAACAATTACACGATTGACCAACGATGAACGGATAAGGACACAGCCTGTTTGCACCACTAGGACGGTTATCGGAAAATTAACCATGAGTGTATGGCATATACACCTCCGGATTCCAACACCTGGAATATGTATATACACCCCGGCACGGTCAACGCTAACTCTCCGATAACCCCAGACTACTCGCCGCCACCACCACTCTGTTTTGGCTAATTGGAAACCACTTACGGTAGCTTATGGCTTTGAGACGTACTTTACAGAACAGAAGGAACAGAACTATTACATTTTATATCTAATCCAAAGGGAGGTAGTGTTTATGAAAAAAATACAAAAGATGTACAAAGGGGAACAAAACAATACAGCATAAACAGTTAAATGAAATAAAAGGGATTAACAGGAAAACTCACTATACCGATCCCAGGGACGATTCAGTTTAGCCAAAGGAGAGCGCTTCGCTGGGGGCAGTCAACAAACTGGATTCATGCCCTCACGGGTGTGCAACTCTCTACAGGATCCCAGATCATAATTGAGCTAGATCTTTTATCAGACCCTGAGTCCCACCCACAACCTTCCCCCCGGTGATGACCTCACATGGGCCCGGTTGTGGGCTGGTCGCAGCCCTTCATGATTTTAGGAAATCCCAAATTATGCAATAACTCCTGTCGCAATTTCTTTTGCGGGGACAATGATTTCTAGTGTACATGTAAAATTTTTCCCTTGAGTGGACAGTGTATTTCCTGCGGTCAAAAGGTTTCCATCACTTTGTTATTTACGTGTAAATACCGGCATCCTTTTGTTGTCCAACTCCTTGAAAAAGACTTCTTCTGCCTTAATGACACATTCTGATTTAGTCACCTGGGCAGAGAGGACTCCTTGCATGTTAATTAAGATGGTTCACATCTCTTTGTGCACTGCAATATTACATAACGGCAGCTTTGAGTGCTATCTCCTATTTCCTTATGGCAAATGGGAGAGGGGAGAAAAAAGGGAAGGATGGGGGATATGAGTGACTTAGGATGGGGGATATAAGTGACTTCAAGGATTTTTAATATTTTCTGTGACATCTAAGATTAGGTATAACTAATGTACCATAATATTTAGGTTCCACCGGATCCTCCTCCTACAATTCCAGCGACAAGAGACAGCTGATGGAGTGGTTAAATCACACAACTACGGTAAGTCGTCAGTGGGGCCAAAACTGTTTAAAATTTGCAACTTGAACATTCTCAAATATTTGCAGACTTTGGGCATATTTATTCAAGTCCCCTCCAGCTAAGACAACCTTTTGAAAAAGTTTATTTGAAGAAATAGGTTAAGGACAGGGGCTCTATGGAATAAATATAGGTGGTGTACCATCGACTGGTCTTCTTAAATCTCCCCCTTTTTTGTCCGGGTTCCCATTGTATTCCTTACTGAATGAAGTAGTCATGTATAGCTGCTGTTCGAGCTTTCGGTCTTATGTCATCAGATGTTCTCGAGGAGCCACCACAATTCTGAATACTTTTATCTCTTGGTCTTACAGAACATGTCTACAGAAATGGGATTGGGCATCATTCCGGATTTACAGACATACGTCACTTCCATTGGCCCTTCTGGATTTCAGAAAAATGAGGAGGAATTAATCGTGTATATTCTAGGGAACATAACAGAAAACATTGCCCAGTCTAATCTGAGCTTTCCCTCAGGCGCTGTGATGGTGAGTAATGAAATTCCCAAGAGGAACAAATAGAATATGTTGTAAAGGTGCTCAGAAGATGCTGGGCCAAAATCGTACACAATGTGAAATGTCAAAAAGATGCAACCACATATGGACAATGGATATGGTTCCCCACCACTGAAATCTGGACAGTAGAACAAAGAGGTCTAAGGATGGAAAATTTCTTGTCCACCACCGATGGTGTGAAGAGAACTTCATGTCTAAGATGGAAAAACAATATGTTATTATGCAACAGGTCTACAGAAATCTATTCTTACCACGGTGATAGCGTTCCATCAAAGATCTGCTCACCTTGTAGATGTTGCCAATAGTAGATACTTGTATTCCATATAACACAGATGTTAATAACTGTCGGCCAGTCTTACTCATTGATTTTTTTGGTTTCTCGTTTCTAGGACATCCTGTACATTGTCAATGAAATACTCAACGAAACATCTTGGAAACAAGCATCCACCATGCTCAGCCCAACACTTTTACGCTGCTTTGAAAATCTCCTAGAAAGCATGGAGTTGGTGAATGCGTCTTATAATGTGTCCTACGAAAACATTGAGTTCCATTGCTTAGTAGCCCCTTGCGTGAACATGAGTAATGAGAATGCCCTTAGTATTAATCCTCATATCAGTTTAGCCCTGGCCCAGGAGGACAGTCAGCAAACCTTTCATCCAGCTTGTTTGGTCAACATTTTGTTATTGTCCTTCGCGACCCTGAATATGGACTTCCCAGGTCAATATGAAGCAGAAGAGCAATCTATTTACCAAGTAGACAGTAACATCATAACCAACGTCTTGCGAGTCCATGATAAAACTTTCCACAACCCGAATATCAACTTGACCTTCCAATGTTCCAATGGAAATTACTGTGACCCTACGACTATTTGTGCTTTTTGGAACTTTACCAAGAGCATTTGGTCTTCAGAGGGGTGCACCACTGAAATTGAAGATGGAGAAACCCACTGTTACTGCCATCATCTCACATCATTTTCTGTGTTGATTGCAAAATACATCCCCAGTGCCCTGAAGAACAACTCGGCACTTGACTACATCACCATGGCAGGTCTTGTTATCTCCATTCTCTCTCTCGTGTTGTGTATCACGTTCCAGGTGTACCTTCTAAAGTTTCCCATGAACCTTGTAGCTTATTACAGACATACCGCCATACTCAACGCTTCCATCTTTCTTCTTCTAAGCTACATCTCATTTATTGCCGCCAGTTATATCACACCTAAGCAATATCTCCGGCTTTGCGTAGGACTAACCTTCTGCACCCATTTTTCACTCCTAGCTTTCTTTTGCTGGACCTTAGTCCAAAGTCTGTTTCTTTTTTGCCGTTTGGTGTTTGTGTTCCATCATATCACAAAGAAGGAATTCATGAGTGTTTCTATTGGTCTTGGTTATGTATGTCCCAGCCTCATTGCCGTGGGAACCTTCTTGTACTACTCTCCTACCAATGATTATAGGAGGGACAATGTTTGCTGGCTGGACACTGATTCAGGGGCTTCAATGGCTTTTAACATCCCAACCATCATTATTCTGTCTGGAAACTTCCTCGTCCTTCTTGTGGTAATTCGTAAACTTCTCAGACCGTCCATTTCAGAAGGCTGCAATGAGGATGAAGAGGTCATCAAGAAACTGGTGAAGGCTGTAGTCTTCTGTACACCTCAGTTTGGATTGACCTGGGCTATTGGAATCCCATTATTGTCAGATGGGAGCTGTGTGGCGTTACACTATTTGTTTTGTATTCTAAATCCACTTCAGGTCAGTGTTTGCCAATTTTCTTTCTTGAAATTAGATTAGACATGTGTCTGAATTGGTGCAGAGAAGAACAGGAAGAATAATATGTGAAGAAATTAGTGAAGGTTCGAAAAGACTAATGTTCAAAGATGAAAATATTAGATGTCATTCTGACTGACCAAGAAAGAGCATTTTAAAATTCAGGTGTAGCACAGGAGGAGTATTACAGATATCAGGAGATTTACAGAAGACGGAGAAGGGTCTTGGGTTGTTGGTAAAATGGAAGGCGTGGGAGAGATGGTGAAGTGAAGGGGGCAAAGCTGAGAATTACTTTGTGGATATTTGGAATTGTGTAATAGTGATTGATATGGAGTCGATGACCTCCTAGTGAAAGAGTTAGAAGGTAAGAAACACCAGGCTGATCCATTCTGGATGGATTGAGATAGGTTTTGGCATTTAAGTATTATTGTTATTGTTTAAAAAATGTTGAATGTGAGTCTGGAATGAACCCAAGTCAGAACACCTTATTATTATTATTATTATTATTATTATTACTTATTTATATAGCACCATTGCTTCATGGTGCTGTACATGAGAAGGGGGGGTTACATACAAAGTACAGATATCACCTACAGTAAACAAACTAACAATCACAGACTGATACAGAGGGGAGAGAGGACCCTGCCCTTTCGGGCTTACATTCTACAGGATGGTGAGGAAGGAGTCAGTAGGTTGGGGGGTTGCAGCAGCTCCAGTGTTGGTGAGGCGGTAGCTCCAGTAGTGGTGAGGCAGCGGGGTCATTGCAGGCTGTAAGCTTTCCTGAAGAGATGGGTTTTCAGGTTCCGTCTGAAGGATCCGATTGGGGTTGATAGTCAGACGTGTTGGGGCAAAGAGTTCCAGAGGATGGGGGATATCCGGGAGAAGTCTTGGAGGCGGTTGGGTGAGGAGCGAATAAGTGTGGAAGAGAGAAGGAGGTCTTGGGAGGACCGCAGATTACGTGAGGGAAGGTATCGGGAGATTAGTTCAGAAACATATGGAGACAGGTTATAGATGGCCTTGTAGGTCAGTATTAGTAATTTGAATTGGATACACTGAGGGAATGGGAGCTAGTGAAGAGACTTGCAGAAGGGAGAAGCGGAGGAGTAGCGAGGAGAGAGATGAATTAGTCAGGCGGCACAGTTAAGGATGGACTGTAGAGGTGCGAGGGTGCTAGCAGAGAGGCCACAGAAAAGGATGCTGCAATAGTTAAGGCGGGAGATGATGAGGGCATGTACAAGCATTTTAGTAGAATGAGGGTTGAGGAAGGGACGGATTCTGGAAATATTTTTGAGCTGGAGGCGACAGGAGGTGGAAAGAGATTGGATGTGCGGTTTGAAGGACAGGGCAGAGTCAAGGGTTACTCCGAGGCAGCGGACCTCTGGTACGGGGGAAAGCGTGATGTCGTCAATTGTTATAGATAAGTCAGGTAAGGAAGATCTGTGAGATGGGGGAAAGATGATCAGTTCAGATTTGTCTACATTGAGTTTGCGAAAGGGAGAGGAGAGGAAGGAGGATATGGCTGATAGACACTTCGGGATTCTGGACAGCAGAGAGGTGACGTCTGGGCCAGAGAGGTAGATCTGAGTATCATCGGCATAAAGGTGGTACTGGAATCCATGGGACTTTGAGTTGCCCCTGGCCAAGTGTATAGATTGAGAAGAGTAGGGGTCCTAGAACAGAGCCTTGGGGGACTCCAACAGAGAGAGGGTGGGATGAGGAGGTAGTGTGGGAGTGGGAGACGCTGAATGTGCGGTTGGAAAGGTATGAGGAGATCCAGGATAGGGTGAGGTCTTTGATGCCAAAGGAGGAGAGGATCTGTAGTAGAAGGCAGTGGTCAACTGTGTCGAAAGCAGAGGACAGGTCTAGAAGGAGGAATATAGAGTATTGTCCGTTAGCTTTGGCTGTACAGTAAGTAGGTCGTTGGTAATTTTGGTCAGGGCTGTCTCAGTGGAATGATGGAGGCAGAAACCAGATTGTAGATTGTCAAAGAGCAAGTTAGATAAGAGGTGGGAGGAAAGGTCAGTGTGGATGTGCTGCTCCAGGAGTTGGGAAGCGAATTGGAGCAGCGATATTGGGCGATAGCTGAACATGGCTATTGGGTCGAGAGTTGGCTTTTTGAGGATATGCGTGATTGTGGCATGTTTGAAAGCAGAAGGGGAGGTACAAGAAGTAAGTGATAGGTTGAAGAGGTGGGTTAGGGATGTGATAAGAGTGGTGGTGAGGTTGGGGAGGAGGTGGGATGGGATGGGGTCGAGTGCACAAGTGGTGAGGTGTGATTTGGAGAAAAGATGAGCAAGCTCCCCTTCAATGATGTTAGGTAGGGAGTAGAGTTGAGCGACTTTTGCTTTTTTAGGGTCGTGTTTCGTTTCGTGAAACCCGACTTTTCCAAAAGTCGGGTCGAGCAAGATCGTCCGATTATAGGGAAAAGTCGGGGTCGTCCCGAAACACGAAACCCAATGTAAGTCAATGGGGAATAAAAGTCGGCAGTGAGAGGAGGACAGGAAACACACCTACAGTGCCCATTTGAATGCCAAAAGCATCAATTCTTCTTACTTAAGCTTGTCAACCTTAATTAACTTCATAATACAAGTTACGCACTGAAAAATGGGGGTTATTTGGCTAAATTTGTGGGGGGGAGGGCTGGCTGCAGGTTTTCATGTGCCCTGGGCGAAAGAGCGCCCCTTTAACACATACCACAACTCATCATGCTCCAATACGGCAGAGAAATAGCGGTATAGTACAATGAAAAATACCTCACTTTTTACATCTCATGACGAGGCCCATCTATTTCTCCATACAGAATCATTGGTCCCATATAATGTTTGAAACAGTATATGATGAGCTCCACATAATGCTACAGTATATGTTGGTCCCCATGGATGAAGCTCCACTGTCTTATGGGCCCAAATAATGCTCCAAACATAATGGGCCCCATTTCTACTGCTCTAGTGTATAATGGGCCCTGTAAATGCTGCTCCAGTGTCTGATGTCCACCTTTGGAATGTTCCAGTGTATGGTGGGCCCCATCTATCATTCTCCAGAGTATAGTGCTCCCCAAAAATTGCTGTCCCAACATAGAAAACAATCAAATAAGTCTCCTCGCTAGGGAATCCCTGTACTTGTCTGGACAGGTGCTGTAGCTTGCTTAACAGCTCGCCAGCCGTTCTCACGCCCAGTATGGATTGCACGTGATTGCACAAAGGTTAGAAAGGGTACCGTATCCCTGGATAACATGTATGGATAGCGTACACATTCAAAATATATGTCTATACAGCATGAGGCAGGCTCAGACGGTGTTAGGCCCAGTATGGATTGCACGTCATTGCACAAAGGTTAGAAGGGTTACCGTATCCCCGGATAACATGTATGGATAGCGTACACATTCAAAATATATGTCTATACAGCATGAGGCAGGCTCAGACGGTGTTAGGCCCAGTATGGATTGCACGTCATTGCACAAAGGTTAGAAGGGGTACCGTATCCCCGGATAACATGTATGGATAGCGTACACATTCAAAATATATGTCTATACAGCATGAGGCAGGCTCAGACGGTGTTAGGCCCAGTATGGATTGCACGTCATTGCACAAAGGTTAGAAGGGGTACCGTATCCCCGGATAACATGTATGGATAGCGTACACATTCAAAATATGTCTATACAGCATGAGGCAGGCTCAGACGGTGTTAGGCCCAGTATGGATTGCACGTCATTGCACAAAGGTTAGAAGGGGTACCGTATCCCCGGATAACATGTATGGATAGCGTACACATTCAAAATATATGTCTATACAGCATGAGGCAGGCTCAGACGGTGTTAGGCCCAGTATGGATTGCACGTCATTGCACAAAGGTTAGAAGGGGTACCGTATCCCCGGATAACATGTATGGATAGCGTACACATTCAAAATATATGTCTATACAGCATGAGGCAGGCTCAGACGGTGTTAGGCCCAGTATGGATTGCACGTCATTGCACAAAGGTTAGAAGGGGTACCGTATCCCCGGATAACATGTATGGATAGCGTACACATTCAAAATATATGTCTATACAGCATGAGGCAGGCTCAGACGGTGTTAGGCCCAGTATGGATTGCACGTCATTGCACAAAGGTTAGAAGGGGTACCGTATCCCCGGATAACATGTATGGATAGCGTACACATTCAAAATATATGTCTATACAGCATGAGGCAGGCTCAGACGGTGTTAGGCCCAGTATGGATTGCACGTCATTGCACAAAGGTTAGAAGGGGTACCGTATCCCCGGATAACATGTATGGATAGCATACACATTCAAAATATATGTCTATACAGCATGAGGCAGGCTCAGACGGTGTTAGGCCCAGTATGGATTGCACGTCATTGCACAAAGGTTAGAAGGGGTACCGTATCCCCGGATAACATGTATGGATAGCGTACACATTCAAAATATATGTCTATACAGCATGAGGCAGGCTCAGACGGTGTTAGGCCCAGTATGGATTGCACGTCATTGCACAAAGGTTAGAAGGGGTACCGTATCCCCGGATAACATGTATGGATAGCGTACACATTCAAAATATATGTCTATACAGCATGAGGCAGGCTCAGACGGTGTTAGGCCCAGTATGGATTGCACGTCATTGCACAAAGGTTAGAAAGGGTACCGTATCCCCGGATAACATGTATGGATAGCGTACACATTCAAAATATATGTCTATACAGCATGAGGCAGGCTCAGACGGTGTTAGGCCCAGTATGGATTGCACGTCATTGCACAAAGGTTAGAAGGGGTACCGTATCCCCGGATAACATGTATGAATAGCGTACACATTCAAAATATATGTCTATACAGCATGAGGCAGGCTCAGACAGTGTTAGGCCCAGTATGGATTGCACGTCATTGCACAAAGGTTAGAAGGGGTACCGTATCCCCGGATAACATGTATGAATAGCGTACACATTCAAAATATATGTCTATACAGCATGAGGCAGGCTCAGACAGTGTTAGGCCCAGTATGGATTGCACGTCATTGCACAAAGGTTAGAAGGGGTACCGTATCCCCGGATAACATGTATGAATAGCATACACATTCAAAATATATGTCTATACAGCATGAGGCAGGCTCACACGGTGTTAGGCCCAGTATGGATTGCACATCATTGCACAAATTTTAGAAGGGGTACCGTATCCCCGGATAACATGTATGGATAGCGTACACATTCAAAATATATGTCTATACAGCATGAGGCAGGCTCAGACGGTGTTAGGCCCAGTATGGACTGCACGTCATTGCACAAAGGTTAGAAGGGGTACCGTATCCCCGGATAACATGTATGAATAGCGTACACATTCAAAATATATGTCTATACAGCATGAGGCAGGCTCAGACGGTGTTAGGCCCAGTATGGATTGCACGTCATTGCACAAAGGTTAGAAGGGGTACCGTATCCCCGGATAACATGTATGGATAGCGTACACATTCAAAATATATGTCTATACAGCATGAGGCAGGCTCAGACGGTGTTAGGCCCAGTATGGATTGCACGTCATTGCACAAAGGTTAGAAGGGGTACCGTATCCCCGGATAACATGTATGAATAGCGTACACATTCAAAATATATGTCTATACAGCATGAGGCAGGCTCAGACGGTGTTAGGCCCAGTATGGATTGCACGTCATTGCACAAAGGTTAGAAGGGGTACCGTATCCACGGATAACATGTATGGATAGCGTACACATTCAAAATATATGTCTATACAGCATGAGGCAGGCTCAGACGGTGTTAGGCCCAGTATGGATTGCACGTCATTGCACAAAGGTTAGAAGGGGTACCGTATCCCCGGATAACATGTATGGATAGCGTACACATTCAAAATATATGTCTATACAGCATGAGGCAGGCTCAGACGGTGTTAGGCCCAGTATGGATTGCACGTCATTGCACAAAGGTTAGAAAGGGTACCGTATCCCTGGATAACATGTATGGATAGCGTACACATTCAAAATATATGTCTATACAGCATGAGGCAGGCTCAGACGGTGTTAGGCCCAGTATGGATTGCACGTCATTGCACAAAGGTTAGAAGGGGTACCGTATCCCCGGATAACATGTATGGATAGCGTACACATTCAAAATATATGTCTATACAGCATGAGGCAGGCTCAGACGGTGTTAGGCCCAGTATGGATTGCACGTCATTGCACAAAGGTTAGAAAGGGTACCGTATCCCCGGATAACATGTATGGATAGCGTACACATTCAAAATATATGTCTATACAGCATGAGGCAGGCTCAGACGGTGTTAGGCCCAGTATGGATTGCACGTCATTGCACAAAGGTTAGAAAGGGTACCGTATCCCCGGATAACATGTATGGATAGCGTACACATTCAAAATATATGTCTATACAGCATGAGGCAGGCTCAGACGGTGTTAGGCCCAGTATGGATTGCACGTCATTGCACAAAGGTTAGAAGGGGTACCGTATCCCCGGATAACATGTATGGATAGCGTACACATTCAAAATATATGTCTATACAGCATGAGGCAGGCTCAGACGGTGTTAGGCCCAGTATGGATTGCACGTCATTGCACAAAGGTTAGAAAGGGTACCGTATCCCCGGATAACATGTATGGATAGCGTACACATTCAAAATATATGTCTCAGGAGGCAGGCTCAGACGGTGTCAGGCACAGTATGGATTTGACGGCCCAGATTACACAGCGGAGGAGCAGGGAGAGGTAAAGATTGCAAATGCTGGGGCCCTGGCCAAGCAAGGGGGGCCCACTCGTGGGCGTCGGTACTGGCACTGGGCCCCTCATAGTACAGCGGTGTGTCTGACGGCGGGTGTGCACCACCACCGTCAGAGACACTTGATTGCACTATGAGGGACCCTGTGCCAGTGCCCGCGCCCAAGAGTCGGCCTACCCACCTGTCCAGGGCAACGGCACTCGCATGGTGTCGTGCGCTAGGTGGTGACCCCGGCCATGGGGGGGAGGCAGCACAGTTAGGGAGTTTTAGAAAGTGGCATATGTTGATGTTGGACATTCAACTGATGCAAAAGGCGAAATAGGTGAAGTACCAGGAAGAGGTGGACCAAAGCAAGCCATTTTTCTGTCACCCTATGTGTCATCAGGGGAAGGTGGGACAAAATCCTTGGAAACCCATGCGTGGTTCATTTTAATGAAGGTTAGATCATCCACATTTTGGGTTGACAGACGGGTCCTTTTTTCTGTCAGGATTGATCCAGCTGCACTGAAGACTCTTTCCGATAGCACACTTGCAGCTGGGCAAGCGAGCTCCTGTAAGGCATATTGGGCCAGTTCAGGCCAGGTGTCCAGTTTAGCGGCCCAATAGTCAAAGGGGAATGACCTGTGTGGGAGAACATCGATATGGGAGGAAAAGTAGTTTGTAACCATAGTTGACAACTGCTGTCCCCTGTCACTTTCCATCGATGCAGTATTACCAGTTGTGTGAGCGGTATTTGAAAAATCAGTCCACAACATTGTCATGAAACCCCTGTCTCCAACGCCACTTCTGCTGTGTGCACCACGAACACCTCTGCCAAGCTGCCCCCGGCCCGTACGGCTCGTGTGAGAACCATCACCGCTGCTGTTTGCTGGGAATGCCTCAAGCAACCGATTTACCAGAGTTGCTTGTTTATTAGCCAATATTAGGTCAAGGTTCTCCTGTGGCATGATGTTTTGTAATTTGCCTTTATAGCGTGGATCCAGGATGCTGGCCAACCAGTAGTCGTCATCGTTCATCATTTTGGCAATGCGGGGGTCCCTTTTTAGGATCCGCAAGGCATAATCTGACATGTGGGCCAATGTTCCCGGTGTCAATGATGCACTGCGAGTGCTGGGTGGAGGAGCACTTTCTGGCAAATCCACATCCCTCCAGTCACGCACAAATCCTGTACCAGACCTTGCCACGCCAACATTTTCACTTGCCCCACGAGATGCATCCTCCTCCCCTAAGTAATCATCCCCATCATCCTCCTCCTCCTCCTCCTCTTCTTCCTCCACCTCGTCCAGGAGAGGTCCCTGAGCAGACAATGGCTGAATGTCATCAAGGATTCCCTCCTCCTCTTCCTCCTCATCAACATTGGCTGCAGACGCCTGCTCCTTAAGGTGCGTCAAAGTTTGCATGAGCAGACGCATAAGTGGGATGCTCATGCTTAGGATGGCGTCGTCTGCGCTTACCAGCCGTGTGCATTCCTCAAAACACTGAAGGACTTTACAAAGGTCTTTCAGCTTCGACCACTGCACACCTGTCAACTCCATGTCTGCTCTCAAAGTGCCTGGCCGTGTATCCTCCCACAAATGCATTATGGCCTGCCTCTGCTCGCACAGCCGCTCCACCATGTGCAGGGTGGAGTTCCACCTTGTTGCAATGTCGATAATGAGGCGGTGGTTGGGAAGGTGGAGCAATCGCTGCAGCTTCTGCATACGAACGGAGTGTACAGGCGACCGGCGGATGTGCGCGCACAGTCTTCGCACCTTCTGGAGCAGGGCTGTTAACTCCGGATAAT
Source organism: Dendrobates tinctorius (assembly GCF_039654945.1). Classification (NCBI taxonomy): domain Eukaryota; kingdom Metazoa; phylum Chordata; class Amphibia; order Anura; family Dendrobatidae; genus Dendrobates; species Dendrobates tinctorius. The sequence goes on along the minus strand of NW_027361998.1, from coordinate 12,596,599 downwards.
TTTTGAGGAAGCACTGCACCACCAGGTTCAAGGTGTGAGCCAAGCAAGGTATGTGGCTGAGTTTTGAAAGGGCTATGGCTGCCACAAAATTACGGCCGTTATCACTAACTACCTTGCCTGCCTCAAGATGTACACTGCCCAGCCATGACTCAGTTTGTCGCTTCAAGTACTCGGCCAGCACCTCGGCGGTATGTCTGTCGCCCAAACACATCATCTGCAACACAGCCTGCTGACGCTTTCCACTAGCTGCTCGATAGGGGGACACATCGTGTGCAACAGTGGCAGCTGCAGATGGAGTGCTCGTACGACTGCGCTCTGTGGACGAGCTGTCGCTTCTGGAGGAGGAGGAGGATGAGGGTCGAACGCCTACAGCCAACTGTTTCCTATACCGTGGGCTAGGCAGCACTGTCCCACCACCGCTGTCCCCTGTGGACCCTGCATCCACCACATTAACCCAGTGCGCAGTGATGGACACGTAACGGCCCTGGCCATGCCGACTGGACCATGCATCAGTTGTGAGGTGCACCTTTCCGCTCACTGACTGCTTGAGTGCATGGACAATGCGGTCTTTCACATGATGGTGGAGGGCTGGGATGGCTTTGCGAGAGAAGAAGTGGCGACTGGGTAGGTCATAGCGTGGTACTGCATAGGCCATGAGTTCGCGGAAAGCTGTGCTTTCCACCAACCAAAAGGGCATCATCTCAAACGAGATTAGTTTGGCAATGTGGGCGTTCAAACCCAGTGTACGCGGATGAGAGACTGAGTACTTTCTTGACCTACTCATAGTGTCTGGGAGGGTGAGCTGGACTTGAGAGCTGCATATGGTGGAAGTAGCGGTGGACAGGGCGGACTGAGAGAGGGTTGATGATGGTGATGGAGTTGGTGTTCTTTCTGATGGCCTAGAATCAGTCTTTCGTTGATATAACAGTGGGATTCCCTGACTGCTGTGGCCTTGCAACGACACCTCAACATTTGCTGCTGTGCTAACCGGTGGGCTTACAGTGGGGGAAACAATGTAGCGTTGCTGACTACCTTCGTTGTGATCAGTTGCACATGTGGCACTTGAGGTTTGGTGTTGTGTCCACGCTTGCAAGTGCATGCTGGTTAAATGTCTAAGCATGCAACTGGTATTCAAATTTTTCAGATTTTTCCCTCGGCTAAAGGTCTTTGCGCACTTCTTACAGATAACCTTGGCCTGATCATGAGGATTTTGTTCAAAAAAGTGCCACACTGCACTCTTCCTACTTTGGCAGACATTTTGCGGCCTAGCACGCTGTGATCTTTTGACCCTCTGGACAAGCTGTCCAGCAACTCTTTTGATGTTTGGAACCTGTCTTTGGAGTGCTCCGGGCCTGCCAGATAACAGCTGTTGCGATGTCGATGTCTGCTGTGGATGCTCCTCATCTGAGCTATTGGAAGCAGCACCCTCTTCCCCCAATGGATGCCAATCTGGGTCAACAACTGGGTCATCCATCACCTCCTCTTCTATGTCATGTGCACCTTCCTCTGTGTCACCGTGTATGGTGGTATAGTGTGCGGGAAGGGGCACCTGAGTCTCATCAGGGTCAAAATCTGGCTCTGTACACTGCGATGACAATGTAGTGCTCTGAGTGAATGTACCAGCAGAATCATCCATCAGCGGCTGTGCATCAGTGCACTCCATGTCAGATTCATCTTGGCCTGGGTAATTCACCATTTGACTTGATAATCCAGGCATGGTATGCGAAAACAGCTCCATGGCGTAATCAGTAGTATGGCCTGCGTCATCCTTCAATCTTGGTTGGGGTGAAGGACACAAGGAAAGGTGTGGTTCATGAACATGAGCCTCCAATGACGACTCAGTGCTTTTACTTTTTACAACTGAAGAAGAGGAGGCGATAGAGCTGGAGGCTGAGTCAGCAATGTAAGACAAAACTTTTTCCTGATGCTCTGCCTTTAAAAGCGGTTTGCCAACTCCTAGAAAACTAAGCGTTCGAGTCCTTATGTAGCCAGACGATGACGCAGGGTCAGCACCTCCTGCATTCGGTCCTATTTTGCTCTTGCCACTACCATCAGATCCACCACCAACACCATCATTACCAGCTGCCAACCCCCGCCCAATTCCACGGCCTCTTCCACCAGCCTTCCTCATTTTTGGTAGAAATGTAGACAAAATCCAACAAACTATATAGTAATGTAAAACAAGGTACAAGGTGTCTATAGGACAGGGGAGATTTTGAATCTCTGCGTACACTTGTGGACAGTGGACACTTGTGGATTGTGTGCGGCCCACTGATATTTGAGCGCTATGTGACACGCTCGATGGCACAGCTGCCTGTGACCAAAGTGACGAGAGGATAATGGAGATTTTGAATCTCTGCGTACACTTTTGGACAGTGGACACTTGTGGATTGTGTGCGGCCCACTGATATCTGAGCGCTATGTGACACGCTCGATGGCACAGCTGCCTGTGACCAAAGTGACGAGAGGATAATGGAGATTTTGAATCTCTGCGTACACTTGTGGACAGTGGACACTTGTGGATTGTGTGCGGCCCACTGATATCTGAGCGCTATGTGACACGCTCGATGGCACAGCTGCCTGTGACCAAAGTGACGAGAGGATAATGGAGATTTTGAATCTCTGCGTACACTTTTGGACAGTGGACACTTGTGGATTGTGTGCGGCCCACTGATATCTGAGCGCTATGTGACACGCTCGATGGCACAGCTGCCTGTGACCAAAGTGACGAGAGGAAATGGAGATTTTGAATCTCTGCGTACACTTTTGGACACTGGACGCTTGTGGATTGTGTGCGGCCCACTGATATCTGAGCGCTATGTGACACGCTCGATGGCATAGCTGCCTGTGACCAAAGTGACGAGAGGATAATGGAGATTTTGAATCTCTGCGTACACTTGTGGACACTGGACACTTGTGGATTGTGTGAGGCCCACTGATATCTGAGCGCTATGTGACACGCTCGATGGCACAGCTGCCTGTGACCAAAGTGACGAGAGGATAATGGAGATTTTGAATCTGCGTACACTTGTGGACACTGGACACTTGTGGATTGTGTGCGGCCCACTGATATCTGAGCGCTATGTGACACGCTCGATGGCACAGCTGCCTGTGACCAAAGTGACGAGAGGATAAGGGAGATTGGATTGCTTTTAAAAAAGCAGTTTGCGGAGCAGTGGGTAAACAGCAATGCCAGCGTGTCAGGAAGCCTTAAAAGGCAGCCCAACAACCAACACCACTGATACACCACAATATAGCCTCCCCTTGCACTGCACACACAGTGACTTGTGTGTTGTGCAGGCCAAATCGCTAGCAGCAGAAGCAGTTTTTTTGTCTTCTTCCCTGCCTAACGCTCTCCCTACAGAATCAGCAGCAACCTCTCCCTATACTAAGATCGGCAGAAGTAAGATGGCGGTCGGCGTGCACGCCCTTTTATACCCCCTGTGACGCCCACCAAAGCAAGCCAATCACTTGCATGCCCTTCTGAAAGATGGTGGTGACCCGTGCCTATGTCATCACGTTGCCCACAGTGTCCGTGGATCCTGATTGGCTGAAAAAGAGCGCAAAACAAACTTTTGAAACGCGACCTCGTGGCCGACCTCATCCTAGGGTCGGGTTTCGTTTCATGAAACCCGACTTTGCCAAAAGTCGGCGACTTTTGAATTTTTTCGACCCGTTTCGCTCAACTCTAGTAGGGAGGTTATGGGGTTTGTCTATCTTGTGTTTGAAGTGCGTGGCAAAGTCCTCAGCAGAGATTAGGGAAGTTGGAGGGGGCAGTGGTGGGCAGAGGAGGGATTTAAAAGTATTGAACAACTGTTTGGGGTTGTGGGATAAGGAAGATACAAGGGATGTGAAGTAGGCCTGTTTAGCAGAGGTGAGGGCAGATTTGAATGCATGTGTTGGTTGTTTGAGTGCAGTGAAGTCGTCTTGGGAATGCGTTTTCTTCCTGCGCCGTTCAGTAATTCTGGATGCTTGACGAAGCTTTTTAGTGGTGTTATTGTGTCAGGGTTGTCTACTGATTCGTCGCACTCTGCTATGCATGACGGGGCGACTGAGTCGATGGCTGATGCAAGAGTGGCATTGTAGAAACTAGTGGCAGTGTCAGTGTCATGGAGTGAAGCTATGGAGGACAGTGGTATGATAGAGTCAGAGAGTATGTGGGTGTCTAGATGTGCTAGGTTTCTGCGGGGGTGTGGATGTTGCTGGACATGGGTGACGGGTGAGGAGGACAGGGATGAGAAAATGAGTAGATGGTGGTCAGATAGAGGTAGAGGGGAGGTTGTGAAGTTAGATAGGGAGCAGAGACTGGTGAAGACCAGGTCTAATGTGTGTCCGCTTGTGTGGGTGGCTGAGGAGGACAACTGAGTAAGTCCAAAAGATGAAGTGAGCCACAGGAGTTTTGCGGCTGCTGACTGGTGGGTGTCAATGAGGATGTTGAAGTCATCCATGATGATGGCGGGAATGTCAGCAGAGAGAAAGTGAAGGAGCCAGGTAGATACTTGGTCAATGAAGGCAGTGGTCGGGCCTGGAGGTCGGTATTTGACGGCCACTTGGCGGTTGTAGGGAGAGTAGATGCGGACAGAGTGGACTTCAAAAGAGGGGAGGACAAGGGAGGGAAGAGGTGGGATTGGGTTGAAGGTGCAATTGTAAGAAAGGAGAAGGCCCACTCCTCCACCATGTCTGTTGCCAGGGTGAGGAGTGTGGGTGAAGTGGAGGCCACCATAGCATAGCACAGTAGGGGAGGCGGTGACGGAGGGTGTCAGCCATGTTTCCGTGAGGCCAAGGAAGGAAAAATTGTGGGAGGTAAAGAGGTCATGAATCACATGGAGTTTATTGCAGATGGAGCGGGCATTCCAGAGTGATCCAGAGAGAGGGAGCAGGGTGGTGGGCTTCAAGGGCAAGGATTTGAGGTTGGAAAGCTTTCAGGTGTTTGTGTTGGTTTGGGAACGATAGAAGGGGGTAATAATGGGACGTATGAGCTGTGGGGGTCCAGAGTTGGGAGATATGTTGCCAGCAGTGAAGAAAAGCAGAGAGAGGCAGAGCAAGTGGGAGGATGAGATTGGGTGATTACTTGTGTTATTAGGAGAGATCTGAGGTTGAGGAGGAGGTCAGCGGATGAGGTTAGGTGGGGGGGCAAGGGAAAAGAAGAGATTATTATTTGGTTAGAAGGTGCTGGGGTCTGTGGATAGCGAAGGAGAGTCAGGAGTAATGGAGCCAAAACCATTAGAGCATATGTCAGCATGGTGAGAGTAAGTGTGGAGCTGACAGAAAGAAATTTTGTATATTTTAACAGAGGTTAGGCGTACCTTCTGGTCACTTCTGGCTCATGTCTGAAGTTATCCTTATAAAAGACATCCTTGCAAAAGACAGCCCAAGGTCTCTGAATTTATAGCAACTTAACAGCACATGAAAAGGCCCAGGTGTGATCCAAAGGGAGGAGCAGCAGGAAGACTGGACACAAACACAGGAGATGATTAATTAGGAGTCAGAAGCGAAAATGCAAAAGGAGATTGATTCACATGGACAGATAAGGCCAAATTGTGTGTTAGAATCAAGGAAATAAGGTGAGAAAGCAGCCAGTGGACATACCAGTAATAGATACAGGGTGATTGGGATCCGGAAAGATGGGTTATAAAGCTGAAGGTTATCAGTGGTTGCTGCAGCTGTTGGAAACATTGTGATTTGATGACATTTTAGGGTTCATGTAACAAATATTATTTCAGATTTTCTTGGTTCATTTCTGTTCTGTAGAACCGAAAAGAGGGATCCAAGTGTTATAATTGCGATATGGATCCTAAAATGCTTCCTGATCTAACCAATTTGACCTATGCTCCTTACATTATTGACTAAGGATCCTTAGACTATTGTTGATGGGAATCAATGGGATAAAAAAAAACCACATCTAATCTATTTCATCGCAAGTTATACCTACATCCACCCAACCAACCACTGATCACATGAAGCTGATCAGGTAAAGTCCTGGCCAAAAGTCTTGAGACTGACAACAAGTTTTGGTAACCACATTTTGCCTCCTCCGTGTTTTCACTCTTTTAGGCGTTGTTTCTATGGTTACTGAAGTACAATTATAAACATTCCGTTCATTGTTACACTTTTCTTGACAAATCAATAAAGTTTCTGTAAAATTTCAATATTTCCAGCGCTGCCCCTTAGTCTCCACACTTCTCCTTCACCCTCCTGGCAGCTGGATATCGACTTCTAGGCAGATCCTGACTGTTGGCCGCCTGTTCTTGTCTCATCAATGCTGGAAGGTTATCACTCTTTCTGGGTTTTTTTGGATAATTGACCTCAGGTTCTCAATGAGACTGAGATTTGGGGAGTTTCCCAGCCGTGGACCTAAAATGTCAATGTTTTTTTCACCAAACCAATTAGTTCTCACTTTTGTCTTGTGACGTGGTCTACATTACATCATGCTGGAAAAAGCACCTTCACCACATTGTCCCCCCTATTTTTTAATAACCATCCAAAGGAAAGCAGACATATGTGAGCTAGCCAATATCCATGGACCTTCCCAGCCTATTAATATCAGCCCCAGCTGTCTGCTTTGCCTTTTGTTGGTTATTAAAAATGAGGGTACCCTAAGAAAATGATGTGGCATCCCCTCTATTTTTATAACCAGCTAAGGCAAAGCTTACAGCAGGGGGCTGATATTAATAGGTTAGGAAGGACCATGGATATTGGCCCCTTCCATGCCTAACAAAACCATCCTTCAGGCACCCCAGAAAAGGCTCATCCATTAGATGGCCAATTCTGGAGCAATATCTCGCCTCTTCCAGATTGCTCTGATGCGGTGTCAATGGGGGTAATGGGATTGTGGGATCAGCAGCAGGTGTTAACATCAAGCCCATGATTTAGTAATGGAGAGTCGTCTGTCAGACACCCTCAATACTAACCCAGTAGTCAGAAGAAATAAACACACACACAAAAAAATCTTTATTGGAAATCCATCCTATCTAATGAATGCACTATTTCTGGGGTGGCTGAGGGCTGGTCTTGTTAGGCTGGGAAGGGGCCAATATTCATGGACTTTCTCAGCCTATTAATATCAGCCTCCAGCTGTCTGCTTTGCCTTAGTTAGTTATTAAAAATAGTATTTCATAACCAGCAAAGGCAAAGCAGACAGATGGGGCAGATATTAATAGGTTGGGAAGATCAATGGATATTGGCTCTTTTCCCAGCATTTTAATACCAGCTCACAGCTGTCTGTTTTCCCTTGGCTGGATATTAAAAATAAGGGGACCCCCAAATCGTGTTATTTTTCATTCATTCATTTATTTATTTATTAGCAAGTTAAAATCTGTACTAAAAACATAGCAAGAGTGAATATTTATGTTATTCATTGGGAAATTGGTTAACAGCTCATCAGACCCTAAGATGTAAATACTTCACCATTCTATCTGCAAATGTAACCGATCGACGTTCCTGACTTTATGGAGATCTGTCGTCCTGATCTCTTCTTCTCTCCTGCAGGGGTTTTTCATATTTATTTTTGGCTGTTTGCTTGATAAGAAGGTAAGTGGCCTTATGTGATCTACTTTTACCTGTTTTACTTGCTGTATATTGTACTGACTTTCAGTTGTATCATGTTTTAGGCTCTAGTCATTCAGTGCCAAGATTATCATTTCATCACCTATCCATCCTTCTTCCCCATTCTCCAAATTATATTTTTGGAGTTTAACCAAAGCTCTTGATCATCTCTCCACCATGGGACTGCCAGTCTCTATGGCGCACACTTCAACAATACATTCCACTAGATTAATACTATAATAAATTAGATTAACCCCTCTCTGACATTAGACGTCCTATTCCGTCCCTGTGACCTGGGCTTTACTTCGCATGGACAGAATAGTACATCATAGCAATCGGCCGTGCACACGGCACTTTAACCCCGGCACACTGCGATCAAACATGATCGCAGTGTTCCGGTAGCATAGGGAAGCATCGCGCAGGGAGGGGGCTCCCTGCGTGCTTCCCTGAGACCCTCAGAACAACGCGATGTGATCGCGTTGTTCCAAGGGCCTCCTCCCTGCAGGCCTCCGGATCCAAGATTGCTGCGGGGTCCTTCCGGGCCCTGCAGGGAGGCGGCTTGTCAGTGCCTGCTGAGAACAGACACAGTCAAGCCTCCTGCAGTGCCTGTCAGATTGCTGATCTGACATAGTGCTCTGCAAAGTGTCAGATTAGCGATCTGACACTATATAGTGATGTCCCACCCTGGGATAAAGTAAAAAAGTAAATAAAAAAAATTTAACATGGGTAAAAATATATTTTTTTAAATTCCTAAATAAAGAAAAAAAATATTCCCCAATAAATTAATTTCTTTATGTAAATAAAAAAAAACAATAAAACATTAAAAGTACACAGTCCGTAACGACCCGCCCTATAAAACTGTCCCACTAATTAACCTCTTTAGTGAACCCCTTAAAAAAAAAAAAGGGGCAAAAAAACATGCTTTATGATCAAACCGCCAAACAAAAAGTGGAATAACATGCGATCAAACAGACGGATATAAATAGCCATGGTACCGCAGAGAGCGTCATCTTGTCCCGCAAAAAACGAGCCGCCACGCAGCATCATCAGAGAAAAAATAAAAAAGTACTAGCTCGCAGAATAAAGAGATGGAAAAATAATTATTTTTTATAAAATAGTTTTTATTGTATAAAGGCGTCAAAACATAAAAAATAACATAAATGAGATATCGCTGTTACCGTACCGACCCGAAGAATAAAACCGCCTTATCAATTTTACCACACACGGAACGGTGTAAACTCATCCCCCCAAAAGATATTCATGAATTGCTGTTTTTTGCTCAAAAAATGTCACGTGCCCCAAAATGGTACCAATAGAAACGTCAACTCGTCCTACAAAAATAAGACCTCACATGACTCGGTGGGTCAAAATATGGAAAAATTATAGCTCTCAATATGTGGTGATGCAAAAACTATTTTTTGCAATAAAAAGCGTCTTTTAGCGTGTGACATCTGCCAAACATAAAAACCCGCTATAAAAATCCACTATAACTAGTAATTTAGTATAGTATTTATTTCCATTTTCCCATTAGAGTTAGGGTTGGGATTAGGGTTAGGGGTGTGTTGGGGTTAGGGCTGAGAATAGAGTTAGTGGTGTGTTGGGGTTAGGGTTGGAGTTAGAATTGGGGGTTTCCACTGTTTGGGCACATCAGGGGCTCTCCAAACACGACATGGCGTCTGACCTCAATTCCAGCCAATTCTGCATTGAGAAAGTTAAACGGCGCTCCTTCCCTTCCAATCTCTGCCATGCACCGAAACAGTGGTTCCCCACCACATATGGGGTATCAGCGTACTCAGGACAAATTGCACAATAACTCTGGGGGGTTCAATATCTTACAATTTGGAAAATAAAAAATTGGGGGCGAAAATATAATTTTTGTGGAAAAAATATGATTGTTTTATTTTTATGGTTCTACTTTATAAACTTCTGTGAAGCACTTGGGGGTTCAAAGTTCTCACCACACATCTAGATAAGTTCCTTGGGGGATCTAGTTTCCAAAATGGGGTCACTTGTGGGTGGTTTCCACTGTTTAGGTACATCAGGGGCTCTCCAAACACGACATGGCGTCCGATCTGAATTCCAGCCAATTTTGCATTGAAAAAGTCAAACGGCGCTCCTTCCCTGCTGAGGTCTGCCATGAGCCGAAACAGTCGTTCTCCCCCACATATCAGGTATCAGCGTACTCAGGACAAATTGTACAATAACTTTTGCAATCCAATTTCTCCTGTTACCCTTGGTAAAATAAAAAAAATTGGACCTAAAATAATTTTTTTGTGAAAAAAAAGTTAAATGTTCATTTTTTTTAAACATTCAAAAAATTCCTGTGAAGCACCTGAAGGGTTAATAAACTTCTTGAATGTGGTTTGGAGCACCTTGAGGGGTGCAGTTTTTAGAATGGTGTCACTTTTGGGTATTTAGACCCCTCAAAGTGACTTCAAATATGAGGTGGTCCTTAAAAAAAAATGGTGTTGTAAAAATGAGAAATCGCTGGTCAACTTTTAACCCTTATAACTCCCTAATAAAAAAAAAAATTGGTTCCAAAATTGTGCTGATGTAAAGTAAACATGTGGGAAATGTTATTTATTAACTATTTTGTGTGCCGTATCTCTGTGATTTAAGGGCATCAAAATTCAAAGTTGGAAAATTGCTAAATTCTCAAAAATTTCACCAAATTTCCATTTAAATGCAAGTTATATCAAAGAAATTTTACCACTGTCATGAAGTACAATATGTCACGAGAAAACAATGTCAGAATCACCGGGATCCATGGAAGCGTTCCAGAGTTATGACCTCATAAAGAGACAGTGGTCAGAATTGTAAAAATTGGCCCGGTCATTAACGTGCAAATCACCCTTGGGGGTGAAGGGGTTAAACAAGACCAATCAGATTAGACTAAACTGCAAAGTAATTCAGATTAACGTTACTGCACTGGATACAATTAGACTAGATTAAATTATGCAAAACTAGATTAAAAAAGATTACATTAAACTTTTTTTCGTGCCAGACAACATTGGATTACCTACACTACTTGAAATAAAAATTAGACTAGACTAAAATAGACTAGATTACACTAGATTTCTGTAAAACACCCGGGATTACCTTGTGCCAGAACAAAGCAAAATACAACAGTTTAGACTATATTATGTTTATAGAGAAAACTAAACTAAAGTAGAATATATTTAACTAGACTAAGTTTAGATAACAACAGATAAAAAACAAAGTGGATTAAGTTAAAAAAAAATTCACTGAATTAGGTTAGACGAGGTATAAAATGTCATGATTCAGGTTGGATTATGACAGGTTTTTGTATAAGTAACCTTTTTTTTACATTGAGAAGTTTGCTCAGGGTTGGTTTTGCCCCTGGTGGCCATTAGAGTTATGCTCTCGTCTGGTTTTTGACCCTCGGCTCTCCTTTGACTACATCTACTTTCTGTGCCTTGTACTCCGCGTGCTCAGTTGCCTTCCCTGTACTCACGTGCAGTGACTCTGCCCCCTGGTCACGTGACTGCTTAGTTCCAGGTCCTGTGCTCACTGCTTAGTCTCAGGTCCTTGCGCACAGCGTACCTTGTTCCTTCACTCCCTGTGCTCATTCACGTGCCCCCTGATAACGCCCCCTAGGCTGCGCCAGAGACACCATTGGTGTCATCACACCGCCTATTTCCTTTCATTGTTCCTTTGGCTGAGCTTCATCAGCAGGACCGCTACTCGACACACAGATTTCAGCCTCTAATATCGGATGACATGGCGTGGTGAGCTTCAAAATCCCCCCTCTCTAAGGCTGGTTTCACATTAGCGCATTTTCAGCGCGCGCACGGCCGGGGGTAGCTCCGCCCCCGAGCCGGCTCTCTGCCCGGCGTGCCCGCCCCTTGCTTGTAGCGCCGCCTACTAGCGGACAGCGGCGCCTGCGATCGGCGCACCCTATCTTTAGCATAGGGTGCGCAGATCGTGCGCAGGCCGTGCGCTAGTTGCGCTTTGACCTGCGCTGCGCACTTTTGACGGTGCGCCGTGCGCGCCAAAATCAAACTTTTCGGATTTTGGCGCGCACGGCGCACCGTCAAAAGTGCGCAGCGCAGGTCAAAGCGCAACTAGCGCACGGCCTGCGCACGATCTGCGCACCCTATGCTAAAGATAGGGTGCGCCGATCGCAGGCGCCGCTGTCCGCTAGTAGGCGGCGCTACAAGCAAGGGGCGGGCACGCCGGGCAGAGAGCCGGCTCGGGGGCGGAGCTACCCCCGGCCGTGCGCGCGCTGAAAATGCGCTAATGTGAAACCAGCCTTAGATATTTTTTATAACCCAACCCTGACTTGTACTTCTCTGCAATTTTGTTTCTGCTTTGTGTGGAGATCTCCTTGGTCTTCACGGTGTTGTTTGGAGATTTCCTTAGTCTTCGTGGTGTTGCTTGGAGATCTCCTTGGTCTTAAATTTGCTGATGACACAAAGCTAGGAGGGATAGCTAATACTAGAGAAGAGAGAGAGAGGATTCAAAAAGATATAAATAAACTGGAGAAGTGGGCAGCAACTAACAGAATGGTTTTTAACAGGGAAAAATGCAAAGTACTACATCTGGGCAATAAAAATGAAAAAAGCATATACAGAATGGGAGGAATAGGGCTAAGTGACAGCACATGTGAAAAAGACTTGGGTATACTAATAGATCACAGACTGAATATGAGTCAACAGTGTGATGCAGCAGCAAAAAAGGCAAATGCAATTCTAGGATGTATTAACAGAAGCATACAGTCTAGATCACGTGAAGTCATTATTTCCCTATACTCCTCTTTGGTCAGACCTCATCTGGAATATTGTGTCCAGTTTTGGGCACCACATTTTAAAAAAGACATCAACAAACTGGAGCAAGTTCAGAAAAGAGCGACCAGAATGGTGACCGGTCTGCAAACCCTGTCTTATGAGGAAAGGTTGCAGCATTTGGGAATGTTTAGTTTGCAAAAGAGAAGACTGAGAGGAGACTTAATAGCTGTCTACAAATATCTAAAGGGCTGTCACATTGTAGAAGGATCAACTTTATTCTCATTTGCACAAGGAAAGACTAGAAGCAATGGGATGAAACTGAATGGGAAGAGACACAGATTAGATATTAGAAAAAACTTTTTGACAGACTGATCAATAAGTGGAACAAGCTACCACGAGAAGTGGTGAGTTCTCCTTCAATGGAAGTCTTCAAACAGAGGCTGGACAGACATCTGACTGGGATGATTTAGCGAATCCTGCTTTGAGCAGGGAGTTGGACCAGATGGCCCAGGAGGTCCCTTCCAACTCTACGATTCTATGATTCTATGATTCTATGATTCATGGTGTTGTTTGGAGATCTCCTTGGTCTTCATGGTGTTGTTTGGAGATCTCCTTGGTCTTCATGGTGTTGTTTGGAGATCTCCTTGGTCTTCATGGTGTTGTTTGGAGATCTCCTTGGTCTTCATGGTGTTGTTTGGAGATCTCCTTGGTCTTCATGGTGTTGCTTGGAGATTTCCTTGGTCTTCATGGTGGTTTTTGGAGATCTCCTTAGTCTTCATGGTGTTGCTTGGAGATCTCCTTAGTCTTCATGGTGTTGTTTGGAGATCTCCTTGGTCTTCATGGTGTTGTTTGGAGATCTTCTTGGTCTTCATGGTGTTGTTTGGAGATCTCCTTGGTCTCCATGGTGTTGTTTGGAGATCTCCTTGGTCTTCATGGTGGTTTTTGGAGATCTCCTTAGTCTTCATGGTGTTTGGTTAGTGGTGCCTCTTGTTAATGGCGTTGCAGCCTCTATGGCCTTTCAGAAAAGGTAAAGTGTATATACTGACAGACATGTGACACTTAGATTGCACATAGCGGGACATCCTGACACTAAGTATGGGACTTATGAAAGGAATTGCTTGAACCAGAAATTTATAGAGACTTCATCACAAAAGGGGTGAATAAATATGCACATGCCAATTTTGTGGTTATTTTATCCCATACATTTAATTTTTGCCTATATTTTTCTCACTTCACTTCACCAACTCAGATTACTTAGTGCTGATGCATCACACACAAATCGGATCACAAAGATATTTGCACACAGGATGTAATGTATTAAAATAGGTAAAAAGTTAAGGTGGGGGTGAATACTTTTGCACATATACTGTATAACATTAGTTTATATATGTCTACCAAAACTACACTAAATTACTCTAGATTAAGATAAATTACACTACCTTACACTAGACTACATTAGTCTAGAATAGACTGGTCCATATTAAATTAAACTAGACTACATTAAAAGACTAGACTTTACAAGAGTAGACCAGACTAGAATATACTGGTCTGTATTAGATTAGATTAAACTACACTAGATTTGACTAGATTAAAATGCACTAAATCAGGTTATCTTGATGACATTAGGTGATATGATATTACATTCGAATATATTATGCAAGATTGCACTAGACTAGTTTGGATTATCTTGTGTACACTTGATAAAAAAGCCTATACTACACAACATTAGACTAAACTATATGACACTAGACTAGACTGTACTAGATCAGATTATATTTGACTAGATCTGATTATCTTGGCTACACTTGATAAAATAAGCCTAGACTACACTAAAATAGACTAGATTATTTCAAAGCAAGACTAGACTACAATAGATCAGACTAGACGATATCAACTATATTACACTATATATAATAAACCTAGACTACATTAGGTCAGATTATGCTAAATACCCTGTATTATACTAGCCTACACTAGTTTAGACTAGATTACACTAGATTAGACTAGAATATATGTTTTTATTTTATTTAAACTTTTTTTAAAGATGAGATTACAATCAATTGATCTAGATTATACTAGATTTATCCAAATGATGTCACATTAAACTAAAGTATTTTAGACTAAACTAATTTAGTCTAGACTAAATTAGATTACATTAGATTAAACTAGATTATAGAACACTAGATTAGGCTACATTTTATTAATTTGTGCAGAAATAGCTAGAAATTAGGACGGACTGGAGGACCATGGTGACGGTCCTTGATGTGGGCGGAACTCCCAATACAATTATAACAATGAAAAAGAACATACGGAAGACATGTACCCCGAAATTAATGGAAACAGTCAAAAAGAAAACAAAAAACAAACCTTGAATATCATAAAATTTTGAAATTGTATTAAAATAATCTAAATATATGTAAAAACAAGTTTCCATAATGCAAAAGTATGAGGGCAGTTAAAAAAAATAATGTATTATAAAAATTGTAATGAATAGTTATGAAGAAGATACCTAGCAGGAAAAGAAAACAAGAAAAGGTAAAACAAAAATTGAAAAAAAACAGCATAAAATGAAAAAAATGTAAATACATAGACCAATGCAATGTAGCCAGAAATGAGGTGAGCAGCCCAGCAGCGTGTTGCACGTATGGTACACAAAAATAGCAGTAAAGGCAGGTAAATACCCATGTAACAAGGTACCTGAACATGCACCACGGGGGCGCTGCATGTATAACCCAATTTATTGAAGGAGCACCGGTCTGTGAACAAAGATAAGGAGAGGAGATGATGGTTTTTCTTACATAAAGTGCAGATGTGCCTGTGTGCATCAACAAAAGCCCCGACGCGCGTTTTGCATTGCCTTCCTCTGGAGGGGGAGGAGGGAGTATATTTTTCCTTAAATAATTTTCTCTTTTTGTAATTTTTAAAATGTAAAAGATGAAGATGTATATATTTTCTTTTACCAAAATACAAAAGAAATGTGGTATCTTTAACTTTAGGGTTTTTTTTAGAGATCATTTCATCTTTAATTTGCTTAACTGTTCACATTAACAGTCATTTTGACCAGGGGCGCCCAGACTTTTACACGCTTATGTACTTTAGACATTTTTATTTTAATCGAACAAAATAAAACTAGATTATATTAGACTAGCGTATATTGGATTAGATAAGAATACATTAGATTAGCGTATCGAAGGCATTCTTATCTAATCCAATATACTCTAGTCTAATATAATCTAGTCTAAATTAGTTCAGTTAAATAATCAGGTCTAGAGTACACCGGCATGTAAAAGTTTAAATTAAAATAAACTAGGCAACAGTAGTTTGACTAAACTATATTTATTAGACTAAATTAGACGAGACTATATTAGATTGGAATACACTAGATCATAATATACTCAATCTGATTTTTTAAACTGCACTATATTAGGCCAGATTTTATGAGACTAGTCTATCTTAGGTAAAATTAGACTGTATTAGATCATATGATACAAGACCTGTTTGTTTAACTGCACTAGATGAGACTAGATTATGTTAGACTAGACTACACTAGATTAGCCTAGTCTATAGTGGATCAGACTAGACTACACTAGATTAGACTAGTCTATAGGGGATCAGAGTAGATTAGACTAGTCTATAGGGGATCAGACTAGACTACGCTAGCTTTCGTTGCCTACGCAGTGATATGGTTATTATATCTCTGAGTTGTATGGTTTTTGCAATATGACTTGTTTTAATACTTCCCATATACTGGCATCCAGCCTCGGCCAGAACAAAGAGATCTTTTCCCCCTAGCTGTTCTTCGAGAGGAAATGCCCGGTATCAGGTTTCAGATGCCGGCAGAAAGCACACACACAGACAGCTGCTAAGGGGGGCAAAAGGAGGGGGCTGTAAGGGAGGGGGGAAGTGCTGCCAGCTGACAGTGGACAATGTCCTCAGTAGTGTGAAATGGGAGATTTCTAGAAGGTTCTAGAAACATCATACATTATAGACATTTTACATTACAGGCATCAGACTAGATTAGACTAGTCTATAGGGGATCAGACTAGACTACACTAGATTAGGCTAGTCAATAGGGGATCAGAGTAGATTAGACTAGTCTATAGGGGATCAGACTAGACTACGCTAGATTACATTAGTCTATAGGGGATTAGACTAGATTAGACTAGTCTATAGGGGATCAGTCTAGACTACACTAGATTAGACTAGTCTATAGGGGATCAGTCTAGACTACACTAGATTAGACTAGTCTATAGGGGATCAGACTAGACTACACTATATTAGACTAGTCTATAGGGGATCATACTAGATTAGACTAGTCTATAGGGGATCAGACTAGACTACACTAGATTAGACTAGTCAATAGGGGTTCAGAGTAGATTAGACTAGTCTATAGGGTATCAGACTTGACTATGCTAGATTTGACTAGTCTATAGGGGATCAGATTAGATCAGCTTAGTCTATAGGGGATCAGACTAGACTACAATAGATTAGACTAGTCAATAGGGGATCAAACTAGACTACACTAGATTAGACTAGTCTATAGGGGATCAGACTAGACCACACTAGATTAGACTAGTCAATAGGGGATCAGAGTAGATTAGACTAGTCTATAGGAGATCAGACTAGACTACGCTAGATTAGACTAGTCTATAGGGGATCAGACTAGATCAGCTTAGTCTATAGGGGATCAGACTAGACTACACTGGATTAGACTAGTCTATAGGGGATCAAACTAGACTACACTAGATTAGACTAGTCTATAGGGGATCAGACTAGATTAGACTAGTCTATAGGGGATCAGACTAGACTACACTAGATTACACTAGTCAATAGGGGATCAGACTAGATTAGACTAGTCTATAGGGGATCAGAGTAGATTAGACTAGTCTATAGGGGATCAGACTAGACTACACTAAATTAGACTAGTCTATAGGGGATCAGACTAGATTAGCCTAGTGTATAAGGGATCAGACTAGAATACACTAGATTAGACTAGTCTATAGGGGATCAGACTAGATTAGACTAGTGTTAGGCGTCGGGTTCCTGCAGCTGCACAGCAGGAATCCAGAGCCATGCAGCCAGTGGTCTCCCATTCTACTCCGACCCCTCAGGGACCTGCACAGCAATCTCGGCGATCTAGACTCTGCTCAGACCAGCTCTCTGGGTCTGGTTGTTGCTGCCACCTCTGGACCAGCAATGGTAGCGCAGCCTGCTCTGCAGGGAACCACTCCAGAGGCTAAGTCCTCTCGCCGCGCTACTGGGCATGCCCACGAGACGATCTCCCAGTGGAGATCGGGAGTCACGTGCTCAGGTCCTGCTCCTGATCTAATTGGTCCATCCCAGAGATCTGGAAGGTCCCAGAAGCACACGGCTATAAAAGGCCCGCATGGCTGCTCGGCCATGCACTAGTATATTCTCTAATTGCTACTGTGTGAATGATGATGGATGCATGTACCTGCGAATGACTCATTAAGATCCCCTCCCTCTGATATTACGTGTGTGGATAGGGACTTAACTTTAGAGTCAGCGCCAGTCAGTGGCGCGCCACAGGCCACAGTGCATATCATCACGGTACTAGCCGTTCAACAGTGTGCCAGCTACCGGGCATTGTCGTATAGCGGCAGTGTCTGTCGCCGCGCTGCAGTCAGCAGCACTTGTGGGCGTCCGCAGTAGCGACACCGCACGCACGGTAGGTTTAGACGGACACCGACCCTGTGCCTTGCGCCCGAGTCCTGTGACCATATACCGCATATACCATTGTAATGCGCACGTATGCGCAGAAAAAGCATGCGTTTTTTTCATGCGTTTGTGTGCACAAAAACGCGCAGCAAAAAAACGCAAGTGTGAAAGTAGCCTGAGACCTGTGAGGTCAACAGGCTCGGCATTTATGTTTATGCCTTAAGGCGCCTCTGTGAATATAACAGAGTGCGCCCAGTGCACACCAGGTGACGTTCATCCCGTGTGCGATATACCGCCATATTGTGCGTCTGCCATTATATAGCAGCAGTTTAACACCTCTGCACGGTGGACCCCGGGTGGTGAACGCACTTTCTATTTTTTTATATTTACTGCGTTCTGCAGTCCCTAACAACTAGTCTATAGGGGATCAGACTAGATCATCTTAGTCTATAGGGGATCAGACTAGACTATAGATCAGACTAGATTAGCCTAGTCTATAGGGGATCGGTCTAGACTACACTAGATTAGACTAGTCTATAGGGGATCAGACTAGATTAGACTAGTCTATAGGGGATCAGACTAGATTAGACTAGTCTATAGGGGATCAGACTAGATTAGACTAGTCTATAGGGGATCAGACTAGATTAGACTAGTCTATAGGGGATCAGTCTAGATTAGACTAGTCTATAGGGGATCAGACTAGATTACACTAGTCTATAGGGGATCAGACTAGATTACACTAGTCTATAGGGGGTCTGGCTAGACTACAATAGATTAGACTAGTCTATAGGGAATCAGACTAGATTAGACTAGTCTGTAGGGGATCAGACTAGATTAGACTAGTCTATAGGGGATCAGACTAGACTACACTAGATTAGACTAGTCAATAGGGAATCAGACTAGATTAGACTAGATTAGACTAGTCTATAGGGAATCAGGCTAAACTACACTAGATTAGACTAGTCTATAGGGGATCAGACTAGACTACACTAGATTAGACTAGTCTATAGGGAATAAGACTAGATTAGACTAGTCTATAAGGAATCAGGCTAGACTACACTAGATTAGACTAGTCTATAGGGGATCAGACTAGATTAGACTAGTCTATAGGGGATCAGACTAGACAACGCTAGATTAGACTAGTCTATAGAGGATCAGACTAGATTAGACTAGTCTATAGGGGATCAGACTAGACTACACTAGATTAGACTAGATTATTAGATTAAACTACACTAGATGTAATGACATTAGACTTCACTTAATTAGTTTAGGTTAGATTTGCTCAGGTTTGAGTAGAGTTAGACTAAAAGAGAATGAAAAATATTTAGTGTAATGTACATTTTATGTTCCAGGTGATGGATATGATAAAGAAGAGGATGTCAAAGACCCCCATATTCAGCAGCATGGTAAGCAAGATACTGATCCAATGTCAGACCCGGGGGGATTCTGAAAGAAATAACAATGAGTGAAATAAAGTATCACTATTCTAGTGGCTGCAAGTTCTCCGCGATATCATAGATGTGCACCCACCTCCCTCCAAGGGCCACATGTCACACCAGTGGTGGTTGGAGGTGCGCTTGTAGCGACATTGTATCTCGTACTGATATTTTTGTGACACTTTTTCCTCGCAGGCTACAACCGTCAGCTCATATTAAGGATCCAGGAGACGGTAAGAGAACCTCAATATACCACCCTCCCCCCTAAAATAATACAGAGGTGGACGTCCAGAAAGATCAAGAGATGCGAGAAGCTAGAGTTGGCATCCTGTGATTTCTTGGAAACTTTGTAATCCGAATTGATATTTTACTAGAACATTGACCTCAGTGCTTTTACTCCATCTCACTAAGGGCCAATAATGTTTAAGTCCCCAACAAACAGCGCCCCATGTCTCAGCTTCCCGGAAGTCCATGGGTACAGAGTGAGGACAGGTGGTTAGCTGGTGCAGATATTTCTGAGGTTTTTGGTGGTGTTAGAACCTAAACTAAAAATCCATGAAATGCTATATTCAGGAAGTCACCCACCCCTTCACCATCCACCCTTCACCATCCGCCCTTCACCATATGCCCTTCACCATCCGCCCTTCACCATCCACCATCCACCCTTCACCATCTGCCCTTCACCATCCGCCCTTCACCATCCGCCCTTCACCATCCGCCCTTCACCATCCGCCCTTCACCATCCACCCTCCATCCTTCACCATCCGCCCTTCACCATCCACCCTTCACCATCCGCCCTTCGCCATCCGCCCTTCGCCATCCGCCCTTCACCATCCGCCCTTCACCATCCGCCCTTCACCATCCGCCCTTCACCATCCGCCCTTCACCATCCGCCCTTCACCATCCACCCTTCACCATCCGCCCTTCACCATCCACCCTTCACCATCCACCCTTCACCATCCACCCTTCACCATCCACCCTTCACCATCCACCCTTCACCATCCACCCTCCATCCTTCACCATCCGCCCTTCACCATCCGCCCTTCACCATCCGCCCTTCACCATCCACCCTTCACCATCCACCCTTCACCATCCACCCTTCACCATCCGCCCTTCACCATCCGCCCTTCAGCATCCGCCCTTCACCATCCTACGTCCATCTAAAATCCCAATCTCTAAAATAAATGACCCTCCACCCGTGGGCCATCACCCTCTCCAGTATTTGCTAATATTGCAATATCTGTGATCAAAGGTGGGAAAGGTCTTAATCAAAGCCCGCTTCTCTTTTCCATACAACCCATATCTACCAAATGGGAAACTTCATGCTCCTTTCCCATCACTTAAAGCCAGCAGGAAGCGATGGCTTATTCTGCACCGAGGTGGGTGGGCAGGCAGTGGCGGGATCCGCCGCGTGTAGTCAGGCGGCGGCGGCGGGGGTCCTGGCGGGGGTCCGGCGGTGGGTCCAGCGGCGATAGCGAGGGGGAGGTCCGGTGTGGGTGTCCCGGCAGTGTCCCACTGGTGTTACTGCAGAAGGGCCTGGTACCCCAACGGGTGCCATATTGGAATACCCATCACATGGGTATTCCAATATGGCAGTCGGCAAACTTCCAGTGCAGCGAGTTGGATTGTGGGATTCGAGGACGTCCGGACGGAAGTGGATGACGGACAATTTTAGGTAAGTATGTAATAGATACATTGACCTAGGACATATTGAGCAAACATTGGGGTGTCAGGATTAGTGGCTACAGACTAAACTGAAATTAGATTAGACTAAAGTAGATTAGAATAGATTAGTCTAGACTACATTAGGTTAGACAAGCTTATTCTAGACTACAGTAAGTTAGAATAGACAAAACTAGAGTAAGTTAGAATAGATTAGTCTAGACTAGAGTAGGTTAGACTTCACTAAAATAAATTAAAACAGATGATGCTACAGTATGATATAATAGCTAAACTAGAGTAGGTTAGCATAGATTAGACTAGAGTGAATTAGAATATGTTATACTGCAGAAGGTTAAATAGATTAGCATAGACTTGGGTAGACTAGAATATATTACACTAAACTAGAGAAGGTTAAATTACTCTAGACTCGAGTAGACTAGACAAGCTTATACTAGACTACAGTACATTAGAATAGATTGCACTACATTACGATAGACTACTATAAATTAGAATAGATTAGGCTAGACTACAGTAGGTTAGAATAGATTAGACTAGAGTAGATAAGGCTGCTGTGTCAGGAAACAGTTTAGATTGATTTATTTTATTATTAGGGTTGTGGGCTACATACCCCCACCACTTTTGCTTCCACTTTCAGTTCCGGTTCGGAACTTGCAACTCTTTGGCACCCACCTTACCCTCAGGTCAGTCAGGGAACTGCACCTAGGATAAGTAGTCGCTGAAAAGGGTGCCTTGTCACATACTGGCTATCGGGCACTCTGCAGTGAGGGCGGTATGTATATCACCAGTCTCAGGCAGGAAATACACACATAAACCTCTGATTAATCACCAACAGGGTTTCCCAATACCACAGGACACTTTGCTACCACCAGTTCCTAGTTTGATACAAGGTCAGGAACCAACCCGCAGGTAGCGTAATTTAGCACAGAGTATGTGTCGGTTCGATCATAGAGCAAGGAAAACTAAGCTAGTAAATTTTTAAGTTTACTCCAGAAAATATAGGCAGTGTTTACAAAAATATAAAAGATATTACAAAAGGAAACAAAATACAGTATATACAGACAGTTACATATTAAAGGGATTAAAATAAGAAACTTACTCCATCTCAGTCACAAATATGACGTGTTGATAAAGGGAAAGAGAACCTTCCCAGGGCAAAGGGTCCTTCACCACAGCATTATGTAGCTGATTCTCCAGGTATCTGACACCTCCCTCATTGAGCGTCTGAGCTTTATGCTTTTCTCTTGCTGACCTCACTAGGTGGGCTGAGTTGGAGGATCTATGCCCCTTTTTTAAAAGTTCTTAAAACTTCTGCTTGCCATATCTCTGGCTGGAGAGCTCACAGAGTGACGATAGGAGTATTATATTTTCTATTACAATATTATCTTTCTTTTGAGACCAAATATGACACGTCTGCGTGTCACTGGGGGGCAGAAACCATTTCCCCCGCTTTCGGATGGGCGCGCAGGCTGCAAAGCATTGTTGTGTGTAACCTAAATTATACTGATTCTGAAAATATATGTTTCCTGTCTCTAGGATTAATGTGTGTTATACAATTCGAGCTTGAATAGACAAAGTAAGTTTTAAATCTTGGAGAGAGAATCCGCTCTGAAGTGGTCTGAGTAATGACCAGCTGCTGGAGGGGGAGGGTGGATAGGGTTTCACACAGGTAGAGCGAGAGAGAGGGGAAGTTTTTCAGCACTGTGGCTGCCTGTTCAAATACAGAAGTATAGTGCACAAACCAACTGGGTGTAGGGCAACAGGCAGCGCCAGAAGTGTACTTAGGACATTTAGGAAGTAACTCATATTTTCCTGACATACTGTAAAAAAGAATAGATTAGTCTAGACTAGAGAAGGTTAGAATAGATTCTAATAGAGTAGATTAGGCTACAGTAGGTTAGAATAGTCTAGTGTCAGGATCCTGTCAGCGCCGGCGTGCAGCCTCCGCTGAGCAGGGACTCACCCGCACTGTAGGGGGGCCCAGGGTCAGGTTGAGCCGGAAAGTACAGATACACAGGACCTGTGGACTCTGAAGTTTAGCAAGCAGACATGGGACCTACAGTCATGTGACTGCAAGGGGGCGGGGCTTAGCATCCTGCTTTCAGAGATGGCAGGACACTATGCAGAAATACTCAGAGTCAGGAAAAACAGAGGTCATATACAGAGATATCAGTAAAGTACCAGGGATGGGACAGAACGGATAGTCAGGGCCAAGCAGGGGTCAAAGCCAAACAGACATAGAAGGTACCAAGCAGAATCCAAAGCAATATCCAGAGAACAGACCAAGTCATACACAGAGAATTAAGTAACCAGAACACAGCACTAACACACTCAGGGGTCACCACACAATGCCAAGGGCAAGAGTATAACTGACGAGGATGGGAGCGTCCTGAGGCTATAAGAAGCCTCTCCAGAACCAGGGAGAGGCCACAATCATAGCCCCAGGTGTGCAGGTAAGCCTGCACTGGGATCACAACCTTTAACCCCAGAAATGCCAGTCATCAGCACTGGTTCCAGACATTAACCCCACGTGTGCGAGTCAAACCCACACTGAGATCATGACTTCTAGACTAGCAAAAAGTAGGATAGAAAATTTTAGACTAGACTATTATAGGTAAGAAGGTTGGATGGCTGGAGAACACTTCACTAAACTACTCTGAATTAGATTAGATTAAGCGATTCAACTTAAACTAAATCAGGCTGGGCTGAATACAATGAACTACACTAGATTAGGCAAGACCGATTGATTGAAAGGGAACTGGACTTTAAATAAACTTTGTATAAATCAGTAGTATACGTGAATATAAGAAAAAAGTAATAAATCTTATGTCACGCACTAGGGAAGCGGGGTGTGTAGACCCCTAGGCAGCTCTAACATCACCCTGTCTGTCCTAAGAGACCCTAAATAGGTTCCACACCTATCGCCGAGCAGAATACCTAATCCCTGTCAGACTCTAGCAATAAGCCCTGCTTAGGAAAGGAAGGGGTGGTGCACGCTGGTTGAACCCCACTAACACTAAAGACAGCTAAGATAAATGAAACAAAGGAGACACTTAGCTTGAGTAGACTCAGAGAGAAATGCCGACACCCTCCAGACTCCGAAGAGGACGCTAGCCGACTGCTACAGCACGAAGCCTCAACAGGGATGTGCAAATAGAAAATATCACCTGCAACTCCCAACAGAAAGTTGGGAGACGAGTTATAAACCACCAGATCCAGGTGTGGCCTTTAGCCGGGGAAGGTGACCACTGGATCTTAGCGTCAAAAGGACCAGGCAGAGTGTCTGCAAAACAAACTGCTGAGACCTTCTGCAGACAGATGCAGTGCAATGGTCTGCAGTCTCTGACACATCCATGACATCTTAACAGTGAAATCTGCTTCTTTCTGTGAGACACTTTTGTGAGACATTTCTTCCCCATCTGACTCCTGAACTTGAGGTGGCAGATTTTATAGTGTTCCTACAAGGAGGAGAGGCGAGCAGAGTAAGAAAACAAGCAGAGGGAGACAAACAAAGATCATGCTGAGCTTTCTAACAAGTGTTTTACCTAATGGATTCACATCTACACTGCTCAGTGCTGCTGTGTAATTTTCTCCATACTCCTTCTGCTTCTCTCTCCCTTATAGACCGGACGACTTATTCTGAAAAGTTACGATTTAGATTAGACTGGTCTGGACAGTTTTACATTTTGAGCCTTCTTACTATTTTTTTCTCTCCCCCCCTCCCTACAGGTTCTGCAGAGTGCACAGACCACAGCTCATTACAAGAGCACAGCTTTAACCCCTGTTCCTCAGGATTAGATGCTGCCACCCAGATGCTTGTCACATTGTCTCCATTTTGTCCAAGGCTCACTCTCTGCTACATACCTATACTGGAAAGGAGCAGCCTAACAAATTCACCTGGCACTGGGCACTAGGGTGACTGCAGATTGGTTCCTTGTCTTATCTTTGGTAATGGTGTCCTTCCCATAGGAGGTCAGGACAGCGCAATAAGGAGATGGGGACCATGGGAGGAACAATTTACCTTCAGCAGCCATTACAGTGCCTCCTACCCTCAGTGGGCACTGGCATACCTTTCTTGGCAATGGAGGAAGCTCCACGTTGTAACCTTTGTCATTTCACCCCTTATTTCTATCTCTGGCTATATATTGTTGAGTAGATTGTAAGCTCAGTGGGCGAGTCACCTCTATCCTTGTCTTGTGTTTCCAGGTTGTGACCTCTTTGCTGTAAATAAATCTATACAGACTCATTGTGACTTCTCCTTTCATTACATAAACCTTTTTTGACAATTTCATCCAGGATTTGTGTAGGTGGCCATGATATATTGGGAATGGCTTCCTACACCCCCTGCATTGTGCCTCTTGTGCCTTGAGGACTCGCTCTTTTACCTTGCCCCTCACTTTGGTCCCTCGACACAACAGATCATTATGCATGGCCAGATGCGGAAGCAATTATTGGCTCCTGGGGAACATCATTTAACACAGTTACATTTTCCAGAGTACGTATCACCGTTACATCCCTGCTGTAGGCAGCCCATACGTGTCCTGGGATTCCTCCAGGTCAGGGATATTGGCTTCAAGGGAGTCTTCTTCATCCTCCTCAGCCAGTAAATTGAACGGAATTTCTCCAGTCATGTGTTACCATAGCCAACTCTGGATGCCATACCGGACTACTGGGTGCTGCTACAGCTTCAGCCCATAAGTCCCAGAACAAAGGAAACTCTCAACCGATAACAGAAGCAAGAAACACGTGGACTCAATGTTTCATCATACAGTTGGCATCAAGGATCTCCTTGGTCTTTTGTTTGGTTCCAGGCCTCACCAAATGCAGCCATAATTGCTTAACAAAAGATAGAAGACAGGAGAACAAGAGAGGGCGGAGGGGTGTAAGGCCGATTTCACATTTGCGTATGGAGGGGCTGCGGACTTCTTCCGTGAAGCTCTGCCCACGGCCACACCTCCTTCGATCAGCTCCACCTCCATTGGCATGCGGACTGCGTACCCTATCTTTAGCATTAGGTACTCAGGCCGTGCCAATGTATGCGGATGCCTCCGCATGCGTCTTTTTGACGGTGCGGCGACCGCACCAAAATTCAACACGTTGCATTCGGCGCAGGTCGCCGCACCGTCAAAATGACGCATGCGGAGGCATCCGCATACATCGACATGGCCTGCGTACCTAATGCTAAAGATAGGGTACGCAGGCCGCATGCCGACGGAGGCGGAGCTTACCGGAGGAGATGCGGCCGTGGATGTAGTTTTACAGAAGTCCACAGCTCCTCCATACGCAAATGTGAAACCGGCCTAAATGCTATATGTACAGTATTGTTCCAGCTAAAAAAATAAAACACTGAGTCTGATCCTCAAAACTCTGCACAGAATCCTCTAAAGGACCATACAAGTTTTCAGTGACGAGGATGATTTCCCAAACCAGAATACTGATACTCTGTAATATCCCACCGCTGCCACCAATTGTCATAGATACATAGTTGGGAAGGGTCAAGCAGGCCCCACCACTGTTACCACTTGTCAAGGGAACGCAAGTCACTGCCTCCAATCGTCAGGACAATTATGCAATTGTTTGACAAGTGATGAACGAAGCCGCGGCTGCTTCCACTTGGAGAAATACCAGTGAGCGTATGGTATATACACCTCCGATTTCAATGCATGGAATGTAGCTATACACCCCATTACGGTCACTGTGACAGTAATACAAAGAAACTACTAGCTGCCACCACCAATCATTTATGCAGGCCTATTTGACACCTGTTGCAAGTAGCTTTAGGCTTCAGAGGTGCGGTTTAAAGAGCAAAAGGAACAGAGCTATTTAATTTTATATATTTAATCTAGAAGGCTAGGCAGTGTTTGCAAAAGAATGTACAAGATGATACAAAATGGAATAAAACAATACAATATACACAAAGATAAAAAGGAATAATGAAAGAAACTTCCTAAACCTGGTCAAAGTAATGGCTCACAGCTTAGCGGAGGAGGGCACTCCAATTGGAAAACGGGAAGAACCTACAGGGGACTATGCCTTCAAACTACTGACAATTGACTGTTATGAATGAGTCACCGTAGGAGGCAAAAACAGAAATACTAGCTAAGTCCAGAAAACCAGAGAAGTTGGCAGCTATCGGATTGCAGACCCCTGAACCTATCAACAACAACTAGCAGTAGCCGTGGGGGGTTCCTACGGTGCCCTAGACCCCTTGATCACAGCCAGAGAACTAAATAGCCTAAAGACAGAAAGGGAAATCTAAACTGCCCCAGAGCAGACCCCAAAGCAATAGGCAGCCCCCAACATATAATGACGGTGAAGCAAGATGAAAACACTCACACAGATAGAAAGATAGGCTGAGCAAATGATGGGGCCCAAGCTAACTAAATAGGACAGGATAGAAAACCTGCTGTCTGCAATCCGCCAAAACCCTATCAAAACAAGAGCCAACAGACTGATAGGGAAAAAAGCCCTGAAGACGCTAGGCTTCAAAAAGACTATATCAGTACTCAGGTATTTTCTGAAGACAGAGCAAAAAGGAATTCAGCTCACCCCAGCAGGGAATGGCAGAAATCCAGAAAAACAAGGCAAAACAAAACCAAAACACAAATGCAAAAAGCAGAGCAGAAAACTTAGCTTTTGAGGAGCAGGAATCAGACTGGTCTCCTAGAATCCCTCTGAGAAATCACCAGCAAGGCAGAAGGGAGTCGGCTGCCTTATATCCATTCAGCAATTCCAGTCACCCAGTCATCATCATCCTGCTCAGGTGCTTGGTAATCAGCCTCACTACCTTCCTTCACCAGAAGAGGGATTTCATCAGACCTCAATGGTGAAGGGGAAAATAAACTCACAACAATTGACCCAGACCCAACGACTGATTTTATTTGCAAACACATCTCCCCTTCATGAGCTCATGTGGGGGCAGATTGTAGGATGTGCAGGGTCTGCTAGAATCTTATGAGATCCCCAACTTGCAGGATATCTTTGCCCCTGAAAGTCCCCAGTGGTAGATATTGCCATGATACAGTGGGGAAATAAGTATTTGATCCCTTACTGATTTTGTAAGTTTGACAAATGAACAGTCTATAATTTGGTAGGTTAATTTTAACATTCAGAGATAGAATATATATAATTTAATGTGTGTGTGTGTGTATCACCAACCAATCACAAAGCATCTTTCATTTCACCAGAGCTGTTTAAAAGAAGCTGAGCTGTGACAGAAGTAGGGAAAAACCTGCTCTGGATGTGTTTGACACAGATTGCAGTATGATAGTGTTGCAGTCTGTTCCATTCCGGATCTAGGTTTTCCATGTGGCTGAAAGCTACAGGTTTCTGTGATAAAAGCCCTGCAGGAAAGGGTTAGTGAGATCTGAGGAGGTCTGAGTGAGTGCTTAGTCTCAGGTGTGTCAGGGCCAGAGTGAGGCCTGGCAACCCGCAGTATACACAGAGATGCAAGTCGTCCATGGTGATTGGTCTCAGATGTGGACAGTCCTGTGCCTGGAGGTGGATGTCCTGTGCCCGAAAGAAGACTGGCTTGTAATGATTGCAAAGCATATGGATATGGTGCCCGGCTGTGATCCGGAGGATATCCTGGACTGTGTATGGCTGTGTGAGTAAAGAGACTGTGATGCAGCGGTGCAAGACACCCACGAAACTAGTCAGAGGAGGACTAGTGTCTGCAGTGCCTGTAACATGTAATGCTGTGTGAATAGAGTCTTGGATACGGCGCATAGTCACCCACGGGAACTAGTCAGAGGAGGACTAGCGTCTGCAGTGCCTGCAACATGTAATGCTGTGTGAATAAAGTCTTGGATACGGCGCATAGTCACCCACGGGAACTAGTCAGAGGAGGACTAGCGTCTGCAGTGCCTGCAACATGTAATGCTGCATGAATTTAGTCTTGGATACGGCGCATAGTCACCCATGGGAACTAGTCAGAGTAGGACTAGCGTCTGCAGTGCCTGCAACATGTAATGCTGTGTGAATAGTCTTGGATACGGCGCATAGTCACCTACGGGAACTAGTCAGAGGAGGACTAGCGTCTGCAGTGCCTGCAACATGTAATGCTGTGTGAATAGAGTCTTGGATACGGCGCATAGTCACCCATGGGAACTAGTCAGAGGAGGACTAGTGTCTGCAGTGCCTGCAACATGTAATGCCATGTGAATAGAGTCTTGGATACGGCACATAGTCAACCACGGGAACTAGACAGAGGAGGACTAGCGTCTGCAGTGCCTGCAACATGTAATGCTGTGTGAATAGAGTCTTGGATACAGCGCATAGTCACCCACGGGAACTAGTCAGAGGAGGACTAGCGTCTGCAGTGCCTGCAACATGTAATTCTGTGTGAATAGAGTCTTGGATACGGCGCATAGTCACCCACGGGAACTAGTCAGAGGAGGACTAGCGTCTGCAGTGCCTGCAACATGTAATGCTGTGTGAATAGAGTCTTGGATACGGCGCATAGTCACCCACGGGAACTAGACAGAGGAGGACTAGCGTCTGCAGTGCCTGCAACATGTAATGCTGTGTGAATAGAGTCTTGGATACAGCGCATAGTCACCCACGGGAACTAGTCAGAGGAGGACTAGCGTCTGCAGTGCCTGCAACATGTAATTCTGTGTGAATAGAGTCTTGGATACGGCGCATAGTCACCCACGGGAACTAGTCAGAGGAGGACTAGCGTCTGCAGTGCCTGCAACATGTAATGCTGTGTGAATAGAGTCTTGGATACGGCGCATAGTCACCCATGGGAACTAGTCAGAGGAGGACTAGCGTCTGCAGTGCCTGCAACATGTAATGCTGTGTGAATAGAGTCTTGGATACAGCGCATAGTCACCCACGGGAACTAGACAGAGGAGGACTAGCGTCTGCAGTGCCTGCAACATGTAATGCTGTGTGAATAGAGTCTTGGATACAGCGCATAGTCACCCACGGGAACTAGTCAGAGGAGGACTAGCGTCTGCAGTGCCTGCAACATGTAATTCTGTGTGAATAGAGTCTTGGATACGGCGCATAGTCACCCACGGGAACTAGTCAGAGGAGGACTAGCGTCTGCAGTGCCTGCAACATGTAATGCTGTGTGAATAGAGTCTTGGATACGGCGCATAGTCACCCATGGGAACTTGTCAGAGGAGGGCTAGCGTCTGCAGTGCCTGCAACATGTAATGCTGTGTGAATAGAGTCTTGGATACGGCGCATAGTCACCCACGGGAACTAGTCAGAGGAGGACTAGCGTCTGCAGTGCCTGCAACATGTAATGCTGTGTGAATAGAGTCTTGGATACAGCGCATAGTCACCCACGGGAACTAGTCAGAGAAGGACTAGCGTCTGCAGTGCCTGCAACATGAATTGCTGTGTGAATAGTGTCTTGGATACGGCGCATAGTCACCCATGGGAACTAGTCAGAGGAGGACTAGCGTCTGCAGTGCCTGCAACATATAATGCTGTGTGAATAGATTCTTGGATACTGTGCATAGACACCCATGGGAACTAGTCAGAGGAGGACTGGCATGTTTAGTGTCTGAAAAAGGATGCCATATAATATATATTTTGGAAATGGTGAAATGGATACTAGTTATATGCACTGAAGTTATAGGCACTTGTGTGGTTTGGACCTTTAATGCTGTGAGGAAACACATTAAAGAGACTTTTGTGGGTCACTGCCTCTCCACTGCGTACGGTGCTACCGCTGCCTTACACTCCATAATAACAGTGATATCCACGGTGTCCCCATAGCGGTGTCAAACATGCTGTAATTTTAACCTATTATTCCTTATGGCAGTACAATATTACACTGCTCTGTGCGGCGCAGACATTTGATCCCTTCCTGTTATTATTTCATCCTGGTGTCTGATATTCAAATGATCCGGACTCCCAGTATCTCCCGTCCTGTGACTCTCACTGTCTGCACTGACCAGGATGAAGGTATCCAGATCCCGGCTCCAAATAATCCTCCTCATCTGCTTCATACCTTCTGCAGTAAGTATCAGCATTCATACAGAAAGGCAGCATGAGTGGGCTGAGAAAGTTATCACTGTGTTATCTGTGGTGTTACATAGGACTGCAGGTGACATCTACTACATTATCTGTACTCAGAGAGTTATCACTGTGTTATCTGTGGTGTTACATAGGACTGCAGGTGACATCTACTACATTATCTGTACTCAGAGTTATCACTGTGTTATCTGTGGTGTTACATAGGACTGCAGGTGACATCTACTACATTATCTGCACTCAGAGTTATCACTGTGTAATCTGTGGTGTTACATAGGACTGCAGGTGACATCTACTACATTATCTGTACTCAGAGAGCTATCACTGTGTTATCTGTGGTGTTACATAGGACTGCATGTGAAATAAATTACATTATCTGCACCCAGAGTTATAACTGTGTAATCTGTGGTGTTACATAGGACTGCAGGTGACATCTACTACATTATCTGTACTCAGAGCTTTATCACTGTGTTATCTGTGGTGTTACATAGGACTGCAGGTGACATCTACTACATTATCTGTACTCAGAGCGTTATCACTGTGTTATCTGTGGTGTTACATAGGACTGCAGGTGACATCTACAACAGTATCTGTACTCAGAGAGCTATCACTGTGTGATCTGTGGTGTTACATAGGACTGCAGGTGACATCTACTACATTATGTGTACTCAATTACATGATAAGATCTTAAATTAAAGAGATAAAAAAGTAGGAAATGGCTCTGCTGTAGAAATGAAGGTGTATAAGATATCTTCAAACACTTTTATTAGGCTATAAAAAGTATGGAGAGGACAACAATATGATCTGATGCCTTACTTTGGTCAGTGTACCTGGTCTGTAGCCACCACTAGGGGGAGCTCCCTGTATACAGATATACATGATAAGATCCTGTCTGCAGTCACCACTAGGGGGAGATCCCTGTATACAGAGATACATGATAAGATCCTGTCTGTAGCCACCACTAGGGGGAGCTCCCTGTATACAGAGATACATGATAAGATCCTGTCTGCAGCCACCACTAGAGGGAGCTCCCTGTATGCAGAGACACATGATAAGATCCTGTCTGCAGCCACCACTAGGGGGAGCTCCCTGTATACAGAGATACATGATAAGATCCTGTCTGCAGCCACCACTAGGGGGAGCTCCCTGTATACAGAGATACATGATAAGATCCTGTCTGCAGCCACCACTAGGGGGAGCTCCCTGTATACAGAGATACATGATAAGATCCTGTCTGCAGCCACCACTAGGGGGAGCTCCCTGTAATGGGATGTATACGGCTCCTAATAAACTCTGTATTCTAGTTGCTGCTGTGTCCCATTAGGTAGAGCAGTTGCGGTCGCACGCCAGGACTTAGGTTACCGTACTTGTAATGTTTCTGTTCTGTAAGATACGGACAGTCACAGTCCTGTCATTAAGATGATGGTTTTGCAGATGCAAATGATCTGTGAGTGTCCTCGGATATACAGTGAAGAGTAAATACAGGCATTTGTACAAATCCGTTCTGGAGGTTACAAGGCTTCTCCGGTTTCATTGACTTTTTGAGATGCAAATCAAAGTCATTACCGAGAAAATCCCCGACCTGTGTGTGCCGATCATTGGGTGCACACGGTGCGGACATCGCGCCTTCCCCATCAGCTCCAGGAGGGGTGTACTAATGATAGGACACAGGTGGAGAACATGGAGCGTCAGGATAAAGTGCAGCAAGTAAAATGGGGGATTATATTCTGCACGCACCGGATGGCGCTGACACATCGGATATTGTGCGGTTTAAGATGTATGTAAGAAAGCTCAGGTCAGCGCCGGCGCCATTTCACGGAGCCATCAATAGTCTAGAAAACAATATAAGGTCCATATGTCAGATCCATAGGTTCCTACAAGAAGGGATAATCCTCCGCACGGCTCCCTGTGCCCATAGTGACTGGAATGTCCTGTCCCCGACTCTTGTCGCCTTGTAGAGGCAAAAACAGACATTAAGATTGCTCGGATAATTGGTTTCCTAAATTAGGGTGGGTTTCAAATCCAATCTCCCCAAAATACTCGCAGTCACCTACAGTGGGTGCGGAAAGTATTCAGACCCCTTTAAATTTTTCACTCTTTGTTTCATTGCAGCCATTTGGTAAATTCAAAAAGGATTCATTTTTTTCTCATTAATGTACATTCTGCACCCCATCCTGACTGACAAGAACAAGAAATTTAGAAATGTTTGCAAATTTATTAAAAAAGAAAAACTGAAATATCCCATGGTCATAAGTATTCAGACCCTTTGCTCAGACACTCATATGTAAGTCACATGCTGTCCATTTCCTTGTGATCCTCCTTAAGATGGTTCTACTCCTTCATTGGAATTTCTTGAGTTCTCAAGGTTCCTAAGAGCACAGTGGCCTCCATAATCCTTGAATGGAAGAAGTTTGGGACCACCAGAAGTCTTCCTAGACCTGGCCGTCCAGCCAAACTGAGCAGTTGTGGGAGAAGAGCCTTGGTAAGAGAGGTAAAGAGAAGAACCCCAAGATCACTGTGGCTGAGCTCCACAGATGCAGTAGGGAGATGGGAGAATGTTACACGAAGTCAACTATCCCTGCAGCCCTCCACCAGTTGGGCCTTTATGGCAGAGTGGTCCGACGGAAGACTCTCCTCAGTGCCAGACGTATGAAAGCCCGCATAGAGTTTGCTAAATAAAAAAAAAATGAAGGACTCCCAGACTATGAGAAATAAGATTCTCTGGTCTGATGAGACGAAGATAGAACTTTTTGGTGCTAATTCTAAGCGGTATGTGTGGAGAAAACCAGGCACTGCTCATCACCTGCTCAATACAATTCCAACAGTGAAACATGGTGGTGGCAGCATCATGCTATTGAGGTGTTTTTCAGCTGCAGGGACAGGACGACTGTTTGTCATTTTATTTACAAAATTACTAACGACCTACTTACAGCCAAAGCTAATGGACAATACCCTATACTCCTTCTAGACCTGTCCTCTGCTTTCGACACAGTTGACCACTGCCTCCTACTACAGATCCTCTCTTCCTTTGGCATCAAAGACCTCGCTCTATCCTGGATCTCCTCATACCTTTCCAACCGCCCATTCAGCGTCTCCCACTCCCACACCACCTACTCATCCCACCCTCTCTCTGTTGGAATCCCCCAAGGCTCTTTTCTAGGACCCCTACTCTTCTCAATCTATACACTTGGCCTGGGACAACTCATAAAGTCCCATGGGTTCCAGTACCATCTTTATGCTGATGACATTCAGATCTACCTCTCTGGCCCAGACATCACCTCTCTGCTGTCCAGAATCCCAGAGTGTCTATCAGCCATATCCTCCTTCTTCTCTCACCTTCTCAAACTCAATGTGGACAAATCTGAACTCATCATCTTTTCTCCATCTCACAGACCTTCCTTACCTGACCTATCTATCACAATTAGCGACATCACGCTTTCCCTCGTACCGGAAGTCCGCTGCCTCGGAGTAATCCTTGACTCTGCCCTGTCCTTCAAACCGCACATCCAAGCTCTTTCCACCTCCTATCGCCGCCAGCTCAAAAATATTTCCAAAATCCGTCCTTTCCTCAACCCTCAATCTACTAAAATGCTTGTGCATGCCTCATCATCTCCCGCATCGACTACTGCAACATCCTTTTCTGTGGCCTCTCTGCTAGCACCCTCGCACATCTCCAGTCCATCCTTAACTGTGCCGCCTGACTAATTCATCTCTCTCCTCGCTACTCCTCCGCTTCTCCCCTCTGCAGATCTCTTCACTACCTCCCATTCCCTCAGTGTATCTAATACAAATTACTAATACTGACCTACAAGGCCATCTATAACCTGTCTCCCCCATATGTTTCTGAACTAATCTCCTGATACCTTCCCTCACGTAATCTGCGGTCCTCCCAAGACCTCCTTCTCTCCTCCACACTTATTCGCTCCTCACCCAACCTCCTCCAAGACTTCTCCCGAATATCCCCCATCCTATGGAATTCCCTGCCCCAATACATCCGACTATCAACCAAATTCGGATCCTTCAGACGGAACCTGAAAACCCATCTCTTCAAGTAAGCCTGCAATGACCCCGCTGCCTCCTCACCACTATCGGAGCTACCCCCTCACCAACACCGGTGCTGCCGCCCGCAACCCCCCACCCTACTGTCTCCTTGGTTACCATCCAGTAGAATGTAAGCCCAAAAGGGCAGGGTCCTCTCCCCTCTGTATCTTTCTGTCATCGTTAGTTTGTTTACTGTAATTTGTTTGTAACCGCTTCTCATGTACAGCACCATGGAACCAATGGTGCTATATAAATAATAAATAATAAATGAAGGAAACATGAATGCGGCCAAGTACA
Organism: Dendrobates tinctorius; assembly: GCF_039654945.1. Lineage (NCBI taxonomy): Eukaryota > Metazoa > Chordata > Amphibia > Anura > Dendrobatidae > Dendrobates > Dendrobates tinctorius. The sequence continues at coordinate 12,561,180 of NW_027361998.1, read as the reverse complement.
GAGATATCCTGGATGAAAACCTCTTCCAGAGTGCTCTCGACCTCAGACTTGGCCGAAGGTTCACCTTCCAACAAGACAATGACCCTAAACACACAGCTAAAATAACAAAGGAATGGCTTCAGAACAACTCTGTGACCATTCTTGACAGGTCCAGCCAGAGCCCTGACCTAAACCCAATGGAGCATCTCTGGAGAGACCTGAAAATGGCTGTCCACCAACGTTCACCATCCAACCTGACGGAACTGGAGAGGATCTGCAAGGAAGAATGGCCGAGGATCCCCAAATCCAAGGGTGAAAAACTTGTGGCATCATTCCCAAGAAGACTCATGGCTGCACTAGCTCAAAAGGTGCTTCTACTCAACACTGAGCAAAGGGTCTGAATACTTATGACCATGTGATATTTCAGTTTTTCTTTTTTAATAAATTTGCAAAAATTTCTACATTTCTGTTTTTTTTCAGTCAAGATGGGGTGCAGAGTGTACACTAATGAGAAATGAACTTTTATGAATTCACCAAATGGCTGCAATGAAACAAAGAGTGAAAAATTTTAAGGGGTCTGAATACTTTCCGTATCCACTGTACATCCATCAAATATGGGAAGGAAGATTCACCCATGGGAGTTAATGTTGCAGTAGAGCCGAGATAATTTTTTTTTCTAAAAAAAAAAGTCCTGAAAATGTATTTTAATTTGTCTATATTTCTATTTGTTTGCTTTTTTCAGGTGGAAATTACAGAGAAAATTACTGAGAGAAGAATAAGGAAATCATCAGGTAACTAAGTGACAAAGTTGTGGCCAAAAGTTTTGAGCCCGACACCAACTTTGTATTTTGCCTTTTGTTGTTTTCACTCTTTTAGTCAAATGTTTCTTTGGTTTCAGAAGTTTTTATACTTTTATTGACAAATCCATGAAGTTTCTGTGATGCCGTAATATTCCCGGCACCCTTGTTCTCAACGCTCCTGCCCCTTATTCTCCAGGCTCCTGCCCCTTATTCTCAATGCTCCAGCCCCTTATTCTCCACGCTCCAGCCCCTTATTCTCCACACTCCTGCCCCTTATTCCCCACACTCCCGCCCCTTATTCCCCACACTCCTGCCCCTTATTTTCCACACTCCTGCCCCTTATTCTCCACGCTCCAGCCCCTTATTCTCCACACTCCTGCCCCTTATTCTCCACACTCCTGCCCCTTATTCTCCACACTCCCGCCCCTTATTCTCCACACTCCCGCCCCTTATTCTCCACACTCCCGCCCCTTATTCCCCACACTACTGCCCCTTATTCCCCACGCTCCTGCCCCTTATTCCCCACGCTCCTGCCCCTTATTCCCCGCGCTCCTGCCCCTTATTCTCCGCGCTCCTGCCCCTTATTCTCCGCGCTCCCGCCCCTTATTCTCCGCGCTCCCGCCCCTTATTCTCCGCGCTCCCGCCCCTTATTCTCCACGCTCCCGCCCCTTATTCTCCACGCTCCCGCCCCTTATTCTCCACGCTCCCGCCCCTTATTCTCCACGCTCCCGCCCCTTATTCTCCACGCTCCCGCCCCTTATTCTCCACGCTCCAGCCCCTTATTCTCCACGCTCCCGCCCCTTATTCTCCACGCTCCCGCCCCTTATTCTCCACGCTCCCGCCCCTTATTCTCCACTCTCTCGCCCCTTATTCCCCACGCTCCTGCCCCTTGTTCTCCACGCTCCCGCACCTTATTCTCCACGCTCCCGCACCTTATTCTCCACGCTCCCGCCCCTTATTCTCCACGCTCCCGCCCCTTATTCTCCACGCTCCCGCCCCTTATTCTCCACGCTCCCGACCCTTATTCTCCACGCTCTCACCCCTTATTCCCCACGCTCCTGCCCCTTGTTCTCCACGCTCCCGTACCTTATTCTCCACGCTCCCGCCCCTTATTCTCCACGCTCCCGCCCCTTATTCTCCATGCTCCCGACCCTTATTCTCCAAGCTCCCGACCCTTATTCCCCGCACTCCTGCCCCTTATTCCCCACGCTCCTGCCCCTTATTCCCCACGCTCCTGCCCCTTGTTCTCCACGCTCCTGCCCCTTATTCCCCACGCTCCAGCCCCTTATTCTCCACACCCCTGCCCCTTATTCTCCACACTCCTGCCCCTTATTCTCCGCATTCCTGCCCCTTATTCTCCGCATTCCTGCCCCTTATTCTCCACGCTCCCGCCCCTTATTCTCCACGCTCCCGCCCCTTATTCTCCACGCTCCCGCCCCTTATTCCCCGCGCTCCCGACCCTTATTCCCCGCGCTCCTGCTCCTTATTCCCCGCGCTCCTGCTCCTTATTCCCCGCGCTCCTGCTCCTTATTCCCCGCGCTCCTGCTCCTTATTCCCCGCGCTCCTGCTCCTTATTCCCCGCGCTCCTGCTCCTTATTCCCCACGCTCCTGCCCCTTATTCCCCACGCTCCTGCCCCTTATTCCCCCAGATGGGAAAACATTTTAAAGGCAAAAATGGAAAACCAAAATTGTTCTCTTTAACTTCTGTTCTTTTAGTTTACATTATGAATAACTTAGACTTCCAATGTAAAACCTCTCTGGGATGATGGGTAAAATTAAGGACCTCACCTTTAATAATAATGCATGTTTTTGAACAAACGCAGCAAAACTAATATAATTACTATAAAGGTCGTAGATAATGAGCCTGAAGGGATGTGTGAAGGTCAAACTGACAGAATGAACAATGTATAGGGAAAGTCAGGAAAACTTATCAAACGTTTTAGAAATAAAAAAACACATAAAAGGTCTGTACTAGTAATACGGTACTGTAATAGTTTAAAAACTAGACAAATAAGCAATAAATCCCAAACAAAAATGTAAAAGAGCTGGAATAATACAATTGCAATTGTCACACTAATAAAACCAGCATCAAGCATAGGAAGCAAAAAAGTATTGGAGGGTTGGAGCGAAAAGGAGAAAATAACGAGGGGAAAAAGAAGGAGGGCAGGAGTAAAGGTGGAACTATTAAGTAGGCGAAAAAGGAGGGCAGGAGTAAAGATGGAAGAATAAGTAGGGGAAAAAGAAGGAGGGCAGGAGCAAAGATGGAAAAATAAGTAAGGGGAAAAAGAAGGAGGGCTGAAGCAAAGATGGAAAAATAAGTAGGGGAAAAAGGAGGGCAGGAGCAAAGATGGAAGAATAAGTAGAGGAAAAAGAAGGTGGGCGGGAGTAAAGAGAGACAAGGAAGGCGGGCAGGAGAAAAGGGGAAAAGGAGGGCAGGAGCAAAGATTGAAAAAGAAGTAAGGGAAAAAGAAGGAGGGCAGGAGTCAAGATGGAAAAATAAGTAGGGGAAAAAGAAGGAGGGCAGGAGTAAAGATGGAAGAATAAGTAGGGGAAAAAGAAGGAGGGCAGGAGCAAAGATGGAAAAATAAGTAAGGGGAAAAAGAAGGAGGGCTGAAGCAAAGATGGAAAAATAAGTAGGGGAAAAAGGAGGGCAGGAGTAAAGATGGAAAAATAAGTAGGGGAAAAAGAAGGAGGGCAGGCGTAAAGATGGAAAAATAAGTAGGGGAAAAAGAAGGAGAGCAGGAGTAAAGATGGAAGAATAAGTAAAGGAAAAAGGAGGGCAGGAGTAAACAGAGACAAGGAAGGTGGGCAGGAGAAAAGGGGAAAAGGAGGGCAGGAGAAAAGGGGAAAAGGAGGGCAGGATCAAAGATTGAAAAAGAAGTAAGGGAAAAAGAAGGAGGGCAGGATCAAAGATTGAAAAAGAAGTAAGGGAAAAAGAAGGAGGGCAGGAGAATAGAGAGGTAAAGAAAGAGGGCAGGAGAATAGAGAGGTAAAGAAGGAGGGCAGGAGAATAGAGAGGTAAAGAAGGAGGGCAGGAGAATAGAGAGGTAAAGAAGGAGGGCAGGAGTGAAGCGGGAAAAAGAAGTAAAAATAAATCAATTGAGTGCCTATAAACTTGCCCTCAAAGATAAACCCTATAGTTCACCTTAACGGACCACAGAAGTTAGCACCCTAAAAAAGACACACAAAAAGGCTCCCCCCTCTTACGTCATCTCACCCTGGGAATCCCTAGGGGACCCTAATTCACATAAGTACCAGTATAAGAAAAATGTCCCATGCTGAAAGGAAGAAGAGCAAATCACAGAGGAAAGATGTGTAAATTGCCTCTTCACAGACAAAGAGGAATAGAGCTCTATAGTGCCACCTGTTTGGAAGATCACACTGCAAGAGTCGTTAAAGGGTCGATAGTCACTTGTAGGATCTTGAAAAAATGGGAAAAGGGAAATAGATTTGTGCTCACCAAAAATAGTTCTGTAAGCCGGTCGTGCCTATGGATCAAATGGCTCCTGCCCCTTATTCCCCATGCTCCTGCCCCTTATTCCCCACGCTCCTGCCCCTTGTTCTCCACGCTCCTGCCCCTTGTTCTCCACGCTCCTGCCCCTTGTTCTCCACGCTCCTGCCCCTTGTTGTCCACGCTCCTGCCCCTTATTCTCCACACCTCTGCCCCTTATTCTCCACACTCCTTGTCATGGTCACGTGTGTCAGGTCGCAGATGATGCCGCAAGGCGAACCCATAACACACGTGACCCTGGATACACCGCCTCCAGTGGGGCGAATTTAAATAATAGAACGTGCAGGTGGATACACCGCCTCCACCCGGCGAATTTAGGTATTACACGTTATAAATATATTTCTGGAAACACCGCCTCCAGTAAGGCGCATTTAAATAATAAGGGGGGAACCTGGGAAACTTTAACAATGGTGGGCCCTGCGATAGGGAATGGGGACATGGAGACCTCCTAAGCTCCCCTGAGCCAGTGTCCCTGCACTCCTAACATTCCCCAAACAGGCTCCGCACCTGTCGCCGCACGCGTACCTTAACGCCCTTGCTCACCCTGACCCTAAACCCTCACTAGGGAATGGGTCGGTGCGGAGACTAATCCCACCACTGCACTAACAACACACATGAGGAAAGAGACAATACAGGGGAAACACCACTCAGCTTTGCTCTGTTGCGTACGCTCCTAGCAACAGAGCCCACCACCTGTGTGCATCTTCTCCTCCACCCTGATCCATCACCATCGTGCAGCCTGGGAGCAGAGTCCATCACCACTTGCAGCAGTCCAGTACACAGAGTCCCAAGATGAGTCCAGCCTCTGCCAAGAATCCAAGCATGCTCGAGTCCAGTTCTCAGCAACCAAGTCGAGCATGCTGAGTGCAACTCTCTTCCTAGTCGCCACTCCTCTAAGCCATGCCCGCACTTCCTGCCGACACCATAAACTGCGACTCCACCAAGCCATGCCAGTCCTTCCTGCAGACACCATTAGCTGGCACTCGTTCTCTCTGGCTGACTGCGCAGGACTCCAATCCAGCTCCATCCTTCCACAAGGCTCTCCAACAACTCAGCAAGAAATATCACCAGCAGTGAGTGAACACCCTGAGACCCATTTATAGAGTGTCACACCTGCACCATAAATAAGTGCAACCTAACCTAAGGTGCAATACCACAACCACCACCGGGGACAGTCAAAACACCTTTGAACTTAAACAAAGTAAAAAAAGTTCACTTTGTGCTTTTAATACCGCCAGATCCAACACTGGATCATGACAGTCCTGCCCCTTATTCTCCGCATTCCTGCCCCTTATTCTCCACGCTCCCGCCCCTTATTCTCCATGCTCCCGCCCGTTATTCTCCATGCTCCCGCCCCTTATTCTCCACGCTCCCGCCCCTTATTCTCCACGCTCCTGCCCCTTATTCCCCGCACTCCTGCCCCTTATTCTCCACACCCCTGCCCCTTATTCTCCGCAATTCCTGCCCCTTATTCTCCACGCTCCCGCCCCTTATTCTCCACGCTCCCGCCCCTTATTCTCCACGCTCCCGCCTCTTATTCTCCACGCTCCCGCCTCTTATTCTCCATGCTCCCGCCTCTTATTCTCCATGCTCCCGACCCTTATTCTCCACGCTCCCGCCCCTTATTCTCCATGCTCCCGACCCTTATTCCCCGCACTCCTGCCCCTTATTCCCCACACTCCTGCCCCTTATTCTCCACACTCCTGCCCCTTATTCCCCCAGATGGGAAAACATTTTAAAGGCAAAAATGGAAAACCAAAATTGTTCTCTTTAACTTCTGTTCTTTTAGTTTACATTATGAATAACTTAGACTTCCAATGTAAAACCTCTCTGGGATGATGGGTAAAATTAAGGACCTCACCTTTAATAATAACGCATGTTTTTGAACAAACGCAGCAAAACTATTGTGTCCACTTCAGAGGAATATAACTAATATAATTACTATAAAGGTCGTAGATAATGACCCTGAAGGGATGTGTGAAGGTCAAACTGACAGAATGAACAATGTATAGGGAAAGTCAGGAAAACTTATCAAACGTTTTAGAAATAAAAAAACACATAAAAGGTCTGTACTAGTAATACGGTACTGTAATAGTTTAAAAACTAGACAAATAAGCAATAAATCCCAAACAAAAATGTAAAAGAGCTGGAATAATACAAGTGCAATTGTCACACTAATAAAACCAGCATCAAGCATAGGAAGCAAAAAAGTATTGGAGGGTAGGAGCGAAAAGGAGAAAATAACGAGGGGAAAAAGAAGGAGGGCAGGAGTAAAGGTGGAAGAATAAGTAGGTGAAAAAGGAGGGCAGGAGTAAAGATGGAAAAATAATTAGGGGAAAAAGGAGGGCAGGAGCAAAGATGGAAAAATAAGTAGGGGAAAAAGAAGGAGGGCAGGAGTAAAGATGGAAAAATAAGTAGGGGAAAAAGAAGGAGGGTAGGAGTAAAGATGGAAGAATAAGTAGGGGAAAAAGAAGGAGGGCAGGAGCAAAGATGGAAAAATAAGTAGGGGAAAAAGAAGGAGGGCAGGAGTAAAGATGGAAGAATAAGTAGGGGAAAAAGAAGGAGGGCAGGAGCAAAGATGGAAAAATAAGTAAGGGGAAAAAGAAGGAGGGCTGAAGCAAAGATGGAAAAATAAGTAGGGGAAAAAGGAAGGCAGGAGTAAAGATGGAAAAATAAGTAGGGGAAAAAGGAGAGCAGGAGTAAAGATGGAAGAATAAGTAGAGGAAAAAGGAGGACAGGAGTAAAGAGAGACAAGGAAGGCGGGCAGGAGAAAAGGGGAAAAGGAGGGCAGGAGCAAAGATTGAAAAAGAAGTAAGGGAAAAAGAAGGAGGGCAGGAGCAAAGATTGAAAAAGAAGTAAGGGAAAAAGGAGGGCAGGAGCAAAGATTGAAAAAGAAGTAAGGGAAAAAGAAGGAGGGCAGGAGAATAGAGAGGTAAAGAAGGAGGGCAGGAGAATAGAGAGGTAAAGAAGGAGGGCAGGAGAATAGAGAGTTAAAGAAGGAGGGCAGGAGTGAAGCGGGAAAAAGAAGTAAAAATAAATCAATTGAGTGCCTATAAACTTGCCCTCAAAGATAAACCCTATAGTTCACCTTAACGGACCACAGAAGTTAGCACCCTAAAAAAGACACACAAAAAGGCACCCCCCTCTTACGTCATCTCACCCTGGGAATCCCTAGGGGACCCTAATTCACATAAGTACCAGTATAAGAAAAATGTCCCATGCTGAAAGGAAGAAGAGCAAATCACAGAGGAAAGATGTGTAAATTGCCTCTTCAAGAGTCGTTAAAGGGTCGATAGTCACTTGTAGGATCTTGAAAAAATGGGAAAAGGGAAATAGATTTGTGCTCACCAAAAATAGTTCTGTAAGCCGGTCGTGCCTATGGATCAAATGGCTCCTGCCCCTTATTCCCCACGCTCCTGACCCTTATTCCCCACGCTCCTGCCCCTTGTTCTCCACGCTCCTGCCCCTTGTTCTCCACGCTCCTGCCCCTTGTTCTCCACGCTCCTGCCCCTTGTTCTCCACGCTCCTGCCCCTTATTCTCCACACCTCTGCCCCTTATTCTCCACACTCCTGCCCCTTATTCTCCGCATTCCTGCCCCTTATTCTCCACGCTCCCGCCCCTTATTCTCCACGCTCCCGCCCCTTATTCCCCGCGCTCCTGCCCCTTATTCCCCGCACTCCTGCCCCTTATTCTCCACACCCCCGCCCCTTATTCTCCACACTCCCGCCCCTTATTCTCCACACTCCCGCCCCTTATTCTCCACGCTCCCGCCCCTTATTCCCCGCAGTCCCGCTCCTTATTCCCCGCACTCCTGCTCCTTATTCTCCACACTCCTGCCCCTTATTCCCCACGCTCCTGCCCCTTATTCCCCCAGATGGGAAAACATTTTAAAGGCAAAAATGGAAAACCAAAATTGTTCTCTTTAACTTCTGTCCTTTTAGTTTACATTATGAATAACTTAGACTTCCAATGTAAAACCTCTCTGGGATGATGGGTAAAATTAAGGACCTCACCTTTAATAATAACACATGTTTTTGAACAAACGCAGCAAAACTATTGTGTCCACTTCAGAGGAATATAACTAATATAATTACTATAAAGGTCGTAGATAATGACCCTGAAGGGATGTGTGAAGGTCAAACTGACAGAATGAACAATGTATAGGGAAAGTCAGGAAAACTTATCAAACGTTTTAGAAATAAAAAAACACATAAAAGGTCTGTACTAGTAATACGGTACTGTAATAGTTTAAAAACTAGACAAATAAGCAATAAATCCCAAACAAAAATGTAAAAGAGCTGGAATAATACAAGTGCAATTGTCACACTAATAAAACCAGCATCAAGCATAGGAAGCAAAAAAGTATTGGAGGGTAGGAGCGAAAAGGAGAAAATAACGAGGGGAAAAAGAAGGAGGGCAGGAGTAAAGATGGAAAAATAAGTAGGGGAAAAAGAAGGAGGGCAGGAGTAAAGATGGAAGAATAAGTAGGGAAAAAAGAAGGAGGGCAGGAGCAAAGATGGAAGAATAAGTAGGGGAAAAAGAAGGAGAGCAGGAGTAAAGATGGAAGAATAAGTAGGGGAAAAAGAAGGAGGGCAGGCAGGAGTAAAGATGGAAGAATAAGTAGGGGAAAAAGAAGGAGGGCAGGAGCAAAGATGGAAAAATAAGTAAGGGGAAAAAGAAGGAGGGCAGGAGCAAAGATGGAAAAATAAGTAGGGGAAAAAGAAGGAGGGCAGGAGCAAAGATGGAAAAATAAGTAGGGGAAAAAGAAGGAGGGCAGGAGTAAAGATGGAAAAATAAGTAGGGGAAAAAAGAAGGAGGGCAGGAGCAAAGATGGAAAAATAAGTAGGGGAAAAAGAAGGAGGGCAGGAGTAAAGATGGAAAAATAAGTAGGGGAAAAAGAAGGAGGGCAGGAGCAAAGATGGAAAAATAAGTATGGGAAAAAGAAGGAGGGCAGGAGTAAAGATGGAAGAATAAGTAGAGGAAAAAGGAGGGCAGGAGTAAAGAGAGACAAGGAAGGTGGGCAGGAGAAAAGGGGAAAAGGAGGGCAGGAGCAAAGATTGAAAAAGAAGTAAGGGAAAAAGAAGGAGGGCAGGAGCAAAGATTGAAAAAGAAGTAAGGGAAAAAGAAGGAGGGCAGGAGAATAGAGAGGTAAAGAAGGAGGGCAGGAGAATAGAGAGGTAAAGAAGGAGGGCAGGAGAATAGAGAGGTAAAGAAGGAGGGCAGGAGAATAGAGAGGTAAAGAAGGAGGGCAGGAGTGAAGCGGGAAAAAGAAGTAAAAATAAATCAATTGAGTGCCTATAAACTTGCCCTCAAAGATAAACCCTATAGTTCACCTTAACGGACCACAGAAGTTAGCACCCTAAAAAAGACACACAAAAAGGCGCCCCCCTCTTACGTCATCTCACCCTGGGAATCCCTAGGGGACCCTAATTCACATAAGTACCAGTATAAGAAACATCTCCCATACTGAAAGGAAGAAGAGCAAATCACAGAGGAAAGATGTGTAAATTGCCTCTTCACAGACAAAGAGGAATAGAGCTCTATAGTGCCATCTGATTGGAAGATCCTACGTCACACTGCAAGAGTCGTTAAAGGGTCGATAGTCACTTGTAGGATCTTGAAAAAATGGGAAAAGGGAAATAGATTTGTGCTCACCAAAAATAGTTCTGTAAGCCGGTCGTGCCTATGGATCAAATGGCTGACCACCATGTGTAACAAATGTAAGAAGAGAAGGAAGATCTGGCACTGAAGACTTGATAAAATCCACAGGAAACTTTATTCACATATTTTCATAATAAAAACAGAAAGGGGAAGAAGACCCCCACGCCTTACGCGTTTCGAACCCCACAACACGTTCTTCTTCAGAGGCATAAATTTATTTTTTGCTTTTATTATGAAAATATGTGAATAAAGTTTCCTGTGGATTTTATCAAGTCTTCAGTGCCGGATCTTCCTTCTCTTCTTACACTTGTAGGATCGCTGCTTCCAACAGGTGGCGCTATAGAGTTCTAGTCCTCTTCCTCTGTGAAGAGGCAATATGTATATTTAATTTCCCTGAGGAGCATTGCACAGTGAATAAGTCTCCTTACACTGGCATGTCACTCTCCACAAGGAGAAAGGTTACCCCTTAGATTATAGGAAAGATAGTAAGTGACTATTCCCTAAACTTAAAGCCAAAGATACATTGAGTACTAATATATATACAGATAGTTCCTAAATGCCAATTTTGATACACGTGACATCACAGCTACTCAGTAATTCCTTGGTGCCTTAGACAATATCATGGCTACTCAGTGATGGCTTGTTGGCCCGACATCAAAAGCATAAGTAGTCATTGGAAATTAAACATCGTGTATGTAATAAGACATAAAAGTGTCACTAGAAGTAGAAACAGATCGCATATAGCTACCAATCCAATGCAACCTCAACGCGTTTATCAGGTGGTAGTAATACATAAAAAGATGAAATGATGACGCATGGGTATCAGCGTGAAATATATACTTTTTATATATTTTTTTTCTGACGTCTGAAGTTCCCGGATTTCTTGAGGATGGTCCATAGAGACCTCTGATAGCGACTTATCCCATTGATGAGTTTTAGATTACATTAAGTCAAGGTTTATATACATTGAAAATTGTGCATATGATCCTCGTGTGACTGGTGTTTCCGCAGGTGGATCTACTGGGATGGCTTATATACAAGTCATCCCACTGGATGAAGCAGCTGACGACCTGCATCTGGTGAAGATGGTCCTGACAAGTGAGACCTTCCCATATAGAGGACCATTGGCTGAAATTACCAGTATAGCGGCCACCACAGGTCCGAGCCTTACTAGATCTGTATCGTATCAACCTACACATAGCAATAAGTCAGCAATCACCTAGACCATAAGACCCTATAAGAACATTGATAACCTATCTCTACTATACCCGCTCTGTCCTTTCCTCTACGTTGGCCCTCTGTCTGATGCTTTGTTCAGGCACATTGCTCCATGCTGTTCCCCACTTATTGTATGAGTTTTCACTACACCATTTCTATTACACTTTGTAATAAAATTATATTTGCTATTTACCTTTGAGTTATTATTTATTTCTTTATAGGCTTTTAGATCTCGACATACAATAGTGACTTCCCAGTCTTGTGTTCATAGGGCCCCCATTTTGGGAACACCAAAAACAATGCAGCAGCTGCCCGCATACTCCACCAAATGTTACAGGAAAATGTCCATGGTACAAGTCTACTCATATAAGTTAGATGCTGAAGCCTACTAGATACCTAAGGTTAACTAAGCCAACATCATCTGCTTTAGATCCCAAACCTTCTTGTCTACATTTTTCTGTATAATTTGGTGGAGTATGCGCGCAGCTGTTGCTTTGTTTTTACTCTTCTCATGGGCTCTAATGAGGGCCCTGTGAATACAAGACTGGGAAGTCATTATTATTTGTCAAGATCTAATAGCCTATAAAGAAATAAATAATAACTCAAAAGGTAAAGATCAAATATAAATTTCATAACGTAGTGTAATAGAAATGGTATAGTAAAAATTCATATAGTAAGTGGGGAGCAGCACAGAACAAAGCGTATGAAAATAGCATGAGGTAGGAGGACCAACGTACAGGGCAGGACATGAGAACACTAGAAACAATGAAACAGCTGCCCGCATACTCTACCAAATCATACCGGAAAATGTACACAACTAGGACTGGGACCTGAAGCAAGTGTTGTTGGCATAGGTACCCTAAGGTATATAGCAGACTTTAGCATCTAAATTAGTCATGGCCGAAAGTGCTGGAAAATTTCTGAAAATGTTCCAGAAAATGAAGTATTTCTCCCACAAAATTATTACAACTGCACATGTTTTGTTATACCCATGTTTATTTCCTTTATGTGTTTTGTAACAACACAAAATGTAAGAAAAAAATAGGCAAACTGGACATAATTTCACACAAAACCCCAAAAATGGGCCAGACAAAATTGTTGGCATCTTTCCAAAATTTTGGGTAAACAACTTTGTTTCAAACAAGTGAAGCTCGGGCAAACTCACCTGTGACAAGTAACAGGTGAGGGGAATATGAATATTAACTTGCAACCAGATAAAAAAGGAAGAAGTTGACTCAATCTTTGCATCGCATGTCTGTGTGTGCCACACTAAGCATGGAGAACAGAAGGAGGTGAAGAGAACTGACCGAGGACTTGAGAACCAAAATTGTTGAAAAATGTCAACAATCTTAAGGTTACAAGTCCATATCCAGATATCTTGATGTTCCTTTGGGCATGGAGCCCAACATATTCAAAAAGTTTACAACCCATGGCACTGTAGCTACTCTCCCTGGACGGCAGAGAAAAATTAATGAAAGGTTGCAATGCACAATAGTCTGGATGGTGGATAACCCCAATCAAGTTCCAAAGAAATTCAAGCTGTCCCGCTCAGGGGCCATCAGTGTCAGTGCGAAGTATTCGTCCACATGTGAATAAAAAGAAACGCTATAGCCAGAGACCCATGGGGACCCCACTGCTGGCACAGAGAGATAAAAAAAAAAAGCTAGACTGCAACTTGAAAAAAATGTACGTGAGTAACCAAAATCCTTAGGTGAAAGTGTCTTGTGGACAGATGAGACCAAGATAGAGCTTTTTGGTAAAGCACATCATTCTACCTTTCCGAAAACGAAACGAGGCCTACAAAGAGGAGAACACAGTACCTACAGTCAGATATGGTGGAGGGTCACAGATGCTTTAAGGTTGTTTTGCTGCCTCTGGCACTGGGGGCCTTGACTGCGTAGAAGGCATCATGAAATCTGAAGATTACTAAAGCATTTTGGGACACAATGTAGTGCCCAGTGTTAAAAAGCTGGGATTGTGTCCTTGGTCATGGGTTTTCAGCAGGACAATGACCCCAAGTATACTTCAATACACCCCCAGAAATGAATGGAAACAAAGCACTGGAGAGTTCTGAAGAGTCAGCAATGATTCCAGATCTAAATCCCAGTGATCACCTGTGGAGAGATCTTAAAATCGCTGATGGGAGAAGGCGCCTTCAAGTATGAGAGACCTGGAGCAGATTGTAAGAATAGTCATCCGAAATTCCATCTGTGAGGAATAAGAAGCTTTTTGATGGTTATAGGAAGCGATTGATTGCAGTTATTTATTCCAAAGGGGGTGCAACTAAATATTAAGCTGAAGGTGCCAACAATTCTGTCCGGCCCATTGCTGAATTTTTTGTGTGAAATTATGTCCAATTTGCCTTTTTTTTTCTCTTTTTTTTGTGTTTGTTCCAATAAACACAAAGGAAATAAACCAGTGTATAACAAAACATGAGGAATTGTGATAATGTTCTGGGAGAAATACTTCATTCTCTGGAACAATTTCAAGAGTTTTAGCCAGGACTGTATAAGAGTAGGCTTACACCACGGGCCATTGGAGTTTGGAAAGATTTACCTTAGTGGAATCAGAGCTTGGGGGGCTGTAAGCTGCCCCATAACGTCAATGCCACATTGGTTAATACAGACTTGCTGGTTTGACATGTGACCCTCAGCAACAACATGAACTGACTAATGTGCCATTCATTTAATGTACCGTATCATTTATTAGCGTGCACCAAGAGTGAGCGGAACATACAGTGCGAGTGCGAGCCCGGATTCGACTTTGACTTGGAGCAATGCAAATCCCACCCCTCGTGCTACATCCCAATGGATATTGAATCCTACTGCTTTTGCCCTCACCTGGATGCAAACAGCACAGTGTACTGCGAAGAGCCTCCAACAAGTAGGTGACATCCCAAATCCTCATGTATGTTTAGCCACAGTCATATCCTATAGTGTCATGTACGGTCCTCATCTTTCCATCTTCATCCTTCCATCTTTCTCTGATAGCACCAGTGGTTTCCATCCTAATGTTTTGCATTGCCCGAGTGGTCGGGATCCTAGGAACCTAACCAGCCTGTGTTGGATGGAGATGAAGTCTACTACACATCAGACACTTATTCCATTTTCCGTGATTTACTATCAGAACCATGTTTAAGGAGGCCCATTACGTCTCGTGTAAAGTGAAGGTCGCCATAAAACATTTTTACTCACGTTGGGTGGGGTCCAAAGTAGCAAAGGTCTTCAGAAGACAACCCTGTTAAGGAATAAAAGCCACTCAAAAGTTTCCATTTTTATCAGTTTGACAACTTAAATTTAATAATAGTCTCCATGAATGTGGGAATCGAAATTTCTGCATTTCTTTCATGAGTAACTGCTATAAAAACACAAGGAGTTTCTTGTTCCTTGGCTCTTTTCTTAACTCTTGGGTACTTTTTAGGTTTGGGCTAAGGCAAGAAGTGGACACTTTATTTGCATCTATCAGAATAGTTTAGATCTGTAGAGATAAACAAAAAAAGTGTCTTTTGGTTGTGGTGGAAGGTGGAGATGTCTCTCCTTCCAAGAACCCATAATTCTGGTAATTCATTTGTTTTTTCTATTTTCTTTTAGTTCCAGGTAATCTAACCTCATCTCCGGATCCAGCCAGAGTGGGGAGCGATCTCGTCTTGGAGTTCACATCAGTGGAGGATATCACGAACGTCCAGTGGATGCTGGTTGACATCTTATCCAATACGATGATGGAGGTTCACAATGGCACCAGAGCCACAGTGGTGACATCCAACAGAAAATCTACTCTAAGCATCAAGAACGTTCCCCGATACTGGGGAGGTAGAGTGACCTCTTCTATAATTTTCACATCATTGTTCATCCGACAGTTCTGTTATCTATGGTGCCTCTTAGTGTCCAGCAGTTTTGTTGTAATGGGAGTGGTGGAACCACTGTGCCACGGTCTGAGGAAAGCCTGGAGGGGTGTAACTATGTGAGCATCTGACTTTTCACTAGGTGTGTGCGGCTCCTTTAAGGAGGCAGCACGCACCCTAAGCACAATGCCCAGGGATCTGCGCGCCATGCGGGCACCCCAGGCAGCAGCCAACATTGAAGTAGGAAGTGTGAGACAGGGGGCGCAGTGGTGAGTGATTCGGCTTCAATGCCGGTCTACATTTATTACTCAGTATCTGGTGCTTAGTTATTTATTATCTCAGTCTCTAACCACTACTGGTTCTCTCTACTAGTCCTGGTTCCGGTGGTTGATTACCCAAGTCCATACTGAACATTGGTTTAGTGTCCTAGTCCCCATTCTCTGGAGTTCAGTCCTTTTAGAGTTCCATTCCCAGGTCTCTAATGGTTCTCTAAACCAGTCCAGGTTCTTGTGGCTGGTTTCCCCAGTCCATATGGTCCATTGCATTAGTTTAGTGACCTAGTCCCCATTCTCTGGAAATCAGTCCTTTTAGAGTTCCCTTCCCAGGTCTCTAATGGTTCTTTTAACCAGTCTTGGTTCTTGTTGTTGTTTTCCGGAGTCCATATGGTTCAATGATTTAGTTATCTAGTCCCCATTCTCTGGAGATCAGTTCTTTCCCAGGTCTCTAATGGTTATCTTCACCAGTCCTGGTTCCTGTGGTTGGTTCCCCCAGTTTATGGTTTCTATCAGGTTAGTTCCAGTTCTCTAATGGTTCTCTTCACCAGTACTGGTTCTTGTGGTTGGTTTCCTCAGTCCATATGGTCCAATGATTTAATGACCTAGTCCCCATTCTCTGGAGATCAGTCCTTTCCCAGGTCTCTATTGGTTATCTTCACCAGTCCTGGTTCCTGTGGTTGGTTTCCCCCAGTTCATGGTATCTATCAGTTTAGTTCCAGTTCCAGGTCTCTAATGGTTCTCTTCACCAGTACTGGTTCTTGTGGTTGGTTTCCCTAGTCCATATGGTCCATTGGTTTAGTGATCTAGCCCCCATTCTCTGGAGATCAGTCCTTTCAGAGTTCCAGTCCCAGGTCTCTAATGGTTATCTTCACCAGTCCTGGTTCCTGTGGTTAGTTTCTCCCAGCCCATTGTTTCTATCAGTTTAGTTCCTATCATCTAGAGATTTGACTCCTGATGTTGTGGGGTTCCATCATACAATGTCTTACACTCTGGTGTCTAGTGTTTTTATTAGTCCTGAGGACTTGTGATTTGATTTCCCAGTTGTTTAAGTACCACATACATATTAAATGAAAATGGCCTGACAAATAATCGGTTGTATATGGCACCAAACACGTCACAGACTACAATGGTCGTTAATTATTTTTTTCAGCCGATGTTGCAACCAGTGCTGGTCTTGACCGGATAGTAACGATTGTGGATCAGTTTGAGTTTTACCTAATGTGTAAGGACTCCCGTGCAACTGCAGTCTCTCCTATCCAGTGGTTTAGTTTCTCGGTCTTTGCTGTCTCCTGGTGTCCAGGAGACCAGACCACTCATACCCGGGACCTCGTGTATCCATACTCCTACATACAGGGTCCTGGTGTTCAGTGGTTGGATTGTCCTATCCTCAGCATTTCCTGGTTTGGTCCCCCAGTCTCTGGTCTCTAATGGTTTCATGTAGCGTTCCTGGTGTCCAGTTGTTCCTTATCCCAGTTTACTGTTCCAGTTCATAGAGTTTAGTGATAAAATTCACAATTCTCTAAAAATCGCGCCTTTAGAATAGTAGTCCTTAGTCTCTAGTGTGTATGATGACAAGGTAAATGATGTCCAGTTGTATAGGCTCATGGTCCCAGGTGTCCTGCAGTTCTGTGTACTGCTACCTGTCCTACAGGGATCATTTAATGCTTTTTTGCCATGGTTTCCATTGGATCATTGTTCCATCTTTTGGTTCAAGAGAATCCAGCGTTCCGGTGCTCTACAGTCCGGTGTCCGTGGTTTTAGTGGTTTATGTTAAAGAAAAGACATAGTGATGGAAGAAATGTCACCCATTTTATAGAAAGCCAGAAATCTAAGACGGGGAGCAGTGTCCCGACCGTACTAATGATTACCATTCTATGCTCTTCTTCCAGGATTATATTTGTGCAGATTTCTCTACCGGAATATTCATTGGCAGGTGAGACATCTGCTGGAGTTTCCCCTAAACGCCTCAGATATCATCCCAAACCCATCCTGGGTCTTTATATGGAATAACGTCACCAAGTTTCCTGGGATCATTGTGGAGTGCTGCATCCCGGACGATGAGGAGTCATACTATGTGATCTGGGAACCCGGACATGTCACCTCAGGTCAGAAGAAATGGAAATCGCATAGAGACATTAAGGGGATAAAAAAGCACCACTGTATGCCCCTATGAACTAAAATACTGCCCCTATGTACAAGAATATAACTACTATAATACTGCTCCTATGTACAAGAATATAACAACTATAATACTGCCTCCTATGTACAAGAATATAACTACTATAATACTGCCCCTATGTACAAGAATATAACTACTATAATACTGCCTCCTATGTACAAGAATATAACTACTATAATACTGCCCCTATGTACAAAAATATAACTACTATAATACTGCCCCTATGTACAAAAATATAACTACTATAATACTGCCCCTATGTACAAGAATATAACTACTATAATACTGCTCCTATATACAAGAATATAACTGCTATAATACCGCCCCTATGTACAAGAATATAACTACTATAATACTGCCCCTATGTACAAGAATATAACTACTAAAATACTGCCCCCTATGTACAAGAATATAACTACTATAATACTGCTCCTATGTACAAGAATATAACTACTATAATACTGCCCTTATGTAGAAGAATATAACTACTATAATACTGCTCCTTATATACAAGAATATAACTACTATAATACTGCCCCTATGTACAAGAATATAACTACTATAATACTGCCCCTATGTACAAGAATATAACTACTATAATACTGCCCCCTATGTACAAGAATATAACTACTATAATACTGCCCCTATGTACAAGAATAAAATTACTATAATACTGCCTCCTATGTACAAGAGTATAACTACTATAATACTGCCCCCTATGTACAAGAATATAACTACTATAATACTGCCCCTATGTACAAGAATATAACTACTATAATACTGCCCCCTATGTAGAAGAATATAACTACTATAATACTGCCCTTATATGCAAGAATATAACTACTATAATACTGCCCCTATGTACTAGAATATAACTACTATAATACTGCCCCTATTTACAAGAATATAACTACTATAATACTGCTCCTATGTACAATAATATAGCTACTGTAATACTGCTCCCTATGTACAAGAATATAACTACTATAATACTGCTTCCTATATACAAGAATATACTGTAACCACTATAATACTGCTCCCTATGTACAAGAATATAACTACTATAATACTGCTTCCTATATACAAGAATATACTGTAACCACTATAATACTGCTCCCTATGTACAAGAATATAACTACTATAATACTGCACCTATGTACAAGAATATAACTACTATAATACTGCTCCTATGCACAAGAATATAACTACTATAATACTGCCCCCTATGTACCAGAATATAACTACTATAATACTGCTCCTATGCACAAGAATATAACTACTATAATACTGCCCCCTATGTACAAGAATATAACTACTATAATACTGCCTCCTATGTACAAGAACATAACTACTATAGTACTGCCATCTATGTACAAGAATATAACTACTATAATACTGCCCCCTATGTAGAAGAATATAACTACTATAATACTGCCCCTATGTACAAGAATATAACTACTATAATACTGCCTCCTATGTACAAGAACATAACTACTATAATACTGCCCCTATGTACAAGAATATAACTACTATAATACTGCCCATATATACAAGAATATAACTACTATAATACTGCCCCCTATGTAGAAGAATATAACTACTATAATACTGCCCCTATATGCAAGAATATAACTACTATAATACTGCCCCTATGTACTAGAATATAACTACTATAATACTGCCCCTATTTACAAGAATATAACTACTATAATACTGCTCCTATGTACAATAATATAGCTACTGTAATACTGCTCCCTATGTACAAGAATATAACTACTATAATACTGCTTCCTATATACAAGAATATACTGTAACCACTATAATACTGCTCCCTATGTACAAGAATATAACTACTATAATACTGCACCTATGTACAAGAATATAACTACTTTAATACTGCCCCCTATGTACAAGAATATAACTACTATAATACTGCCCCCTATGTACAAGAATATAACTACTATAATACTGCCCCCTATGTACAAGAATATAACTACTATAATACTGCCCCTATGTAAAAGAATATATCTACTATAAGACTGCCCCTATGTACAAGAATATAGCTACTATAATACTGCCCCTATTTACAAGAATATAACTACTATAATACTGCTCCTATGTACAATAATATAGCTACTGTAATACTGCTCCCTATGTGCAAGAATATAACTACTATAATACTGCTTCCTATATACAAGAATATACTGTAACCACTATAATACTGCTCCCTATGTACAAGAATATAACTACTATAATACTGCACCTATGTACAAGAATATAACTACTTTAATACTGCCCCCTATGTACAAGAATATAACTACTATAATACTGCCCCCATGTACATGAATATAACTACTATAATACTGCCCCTATGTACAAGAATATAACTACTATAATACTGCCCCTATATACAAGAATATAACTACTATAATATTGCCCCCTATGTACAAGAATATAACTACTATAATACTGCCCCTATATGCAAGAATATAACTACTATAATACTGCCCCATGTACAAGAATATAACTTCTAAAATACTGCTCCTATGTACAAGAATATAACTACTATAATACTGCCCCTATGTACAAGAATATAACTACTATAATACTACCCCTGTGTACAAGAATATAACTACTATAATACTGTTCCTATGTACAAGAATGTAACTACTATACTGTTCCTATGTACAAGAATATAACTACGATAATACTGCCCCTATATACAAGAATATAGCTACTATAATACTGCCTGTATGTACAAGAATATAACTACTATAATACTGCCCCTATGTACAAGAATATAACTACTATAATACTGCTCCTATATACAAGAATATAACTACTATAATACTGCCCCCTATGTACAAGAATATAACTACTATAATACTACCACCTACGTACAAGAATATAACTACTATAATACTGCTCTCTATGTACAAGAATATAACTACTATAATACTACTCCTATATACAAGAATATAACTACTATAATACTGCCCCTATGTACAAGAATATAACTACTATAATACTGCCCCTATGTACAAGAATATAACTACTATAATACTGCCCCTATATACAAGAATATAACTACTATAATACTGCTCCCTATGTACAAGAATATAACTACTATAATACTGCCCCTATGTACAAGAATATAACTACTATAATACTGCCCCTATATACAAGAATATAACTACTATAATACTGCTCCTATGTACAAGAATATAACTACTATAATACTGCTCCTATGTACAAGAATAGAACTGTGAAGAACAGGCGGGCCGCTGCTACCAAATTGTGATGGACAGCGGACCCTGCGCCACCAATAGGTCATGATCCCACCATCGACACGGGTTTGTCAGCGGACGGAGGGACGTGACGCACTGCCGGCACACGGCTATTTCGGGCACAGTGGGGGCTTATATTAGTTATCCCACCACTGGCACCATGTAGCAAAAACACAGCAAGCTAATCTTGCTCTAACAATTTATCACAGGGGGGTATTTTGGTTGCCCCACCACTGCTAACAACCTTCCAAGAACTGCGGGAATTTATGTATATCCCACTTTCTAAGTTCCTCTTTGGAACGCGCAGCTCTCTGACGCCCCCCTTACCTTCAGGTCAGTCAGGGAACTGTACCTAGGATAATTAGTCGCCGGACGGGCTGCTTGTTGTGCACGGACCGCTAGACAACTTCAGTAAGGGAATTATCAATGCTGTGGCCTCAACCACTCATTCAGCAATATAAGACCCTTCTGTACTGCCAGCTAGCCTCGCCAGCCACACACACCACGCTGCCACCAGCTCCTGGTTTCTCCACTTAAGTTATAGACTTAATGGAGGGGTTCGAAGCCAACCCGAACAGTAGCGTAATTATCTAAAAAAGGCGCATAGTTTGTTTCTTAGAGCATGGAGACAGAGCTAATAGATTTTATCATTTATTCCCAAAAGAATGCGGGCAGTGATTACATAGATAAAAGTTGCTATAAAGTTGAGACATTACATATGTACAATACAAATATAACATAAAGGGGATTAAAAAGACAAAAAGTAACACTCACATATGCTTAGTCGGTATCAGGCAGACCATGTGGCTGGGGAGAGAAGGCGGAGCCACACGTCTCCACTCATCTGGTCATCTGGGTTCTGGTCGGCACAGACGCTGTAGCTACCACTTACTCATTGTAAGGGAGGGGTGCCTTATAGCCCAGGGTCTGTGACATCACGAAAGGGGCAGTCTGCAGAAGTTCATCCCCCCTTTCTCCAAGTTGCCAATTAACTAAAAAACTTATGATAACCATATCTCATCGAGGGAAGCTCGTATCAACACACTGAGGGCCTCATAGGTTGTAGTTCATCGAATGTAATAAAGCAACATCAGACATGCCATACTTAGGACACTCCGTTTGGGAGCAATCCATATCTCAGGATCTGGCGGTGATAGAACTTTTCAAGAGCCACCGTAGGGAAGCGGGGTCCGTGCAGATCACAGAAATGTCCATTTCGTTTTTCTGTCGTGATCGGAGCCCATGCTAGCCTATTTTAATATCTCTCATAGTTTTATTTCAGACAAATGAAATAGAAAACAAAGGACTGCCTTTAGCTCAACTAATTAACATTCCTTTCTGTGGAGATGGGCCAAATGCTATAGGGGAAGTGTCCTATTACCAGTGCGGACACAGGCTGTTAAGGAGGGGGAAGGAGGGAAGCTGTAGGAGCTGACAGGCTGTATTTCTCATCAGAGTGAAGTGGGAGATTTCTAGAAGGTTCTAGAAACATCATACTTTATAGACGTTTCACATTACACCTCCCCCTTTTAGAGGGCGTACGGAGGCATTACCTCTCGGTAATCGGCCATGCGCACCTCAGCGGGTTCTCCCCGGCTGGACAACCCATCGGCATTTCTATGTTCGCTGCCCTTTTTTGTTGTACTGTAAAGTCGTACTGTTGAAGGGCAAGGCTCCAGTGGAGCAACCTTCCATTGGTTCCAGACACTGTGTGCAACCAGCTCAGAGGGTTGTGAATGGTAACCACCGTGAAGGTGCGCCCGTACAGGTAGGGCTGCAAACGTTGCAGTGCCCACACCAAGGCCAGACACTCCTTCTCGATGGTCGAGTATGCTACTTCCCTTGGCAAAAGTTTCCGGCTCAGGTACAACACAGGGTGCTCCTGGTTCCCCGAGTCGACCTGGCTGAGCACCGCACCGAGGCCAAACTCGCTGGCGTCGGTCTGTACCAGAAATGGGCGTCTGCTGTCTACTGTTCTTAACACTGGAGAGTTGCACAGGGCTGCTTTCAAAGCTTGGAAGGCCGCCTCACAGTCATCTGTCCAGTTGACTGTTTGGGGTAGCCTCTGCTTGGTGAGGTCACTCAAGGGTTTTGCAAGGGCGCTATAGTCCTGCACGAACCACCTATAGTACCCTGCAGTGCCCAAGAAGGACTTCACCTGTTTCTTGGTCCTGGGGGTGGGCCAGGACACGATTGCATCCACCTTTTCTGGCTCCGGACTCATGGAACCCCCGCCTACCCGGTGCCCCAGGTAGTGGACCATGCCCATCTGGCACTTTGCCGGCATGATAGTTAGGCCTGCCTGGTGAAGACGCTTGAGCACCTCCTGGAGGTGCTGAAGGTGTTCCTCCCAGGTGGAACTGAAGATGGCGATGTCATCCAAGTACGCCACTGCGTACTCATCCAGTCCCCGGAGCAGGTGGTTGACCATCTGCTGGAAAGTGCAGGGGCATTTTTCATGCCGAAGGGCATGACTGTGGACTCGTACAGTCCAAAGGAGGTGATAAAGGTGGATTTCTCCTGCGCCTCAGGGCTCAAGGGAATTTGGCAGTATCCCCGACTCAGATCCATGATGGATATGTACCATGCTTTTGCCAACCGCTCAAGCAGATCCTCGATGCGCGGCATTGGGTGGCCATCAGAGGTTGTGATGGCGTTGAGCCCCCTGTAGTTCACGCAGAACCGGGTGGTTCGATCCTTTTTAGGCACGAGGACTACAGGTGAGGCCCACGCGCTTTTTGATCATCGAATCACCCCCAGCCTTAACATCTCCTTGATCTCTTGGCACATGACTTGTTGCACCGCCTCAGAGATCCGATAAGGTGTTCGCCGTAGTGGGGCGTGATTCCCGGTGTCCACCTCATGAACCACTAACTCCGTCCTCCCAGGTCGGTTGGTGAACACGGCCCGGAAGGGTTCCAGGGTTTCCACCAACTGCGACCGCTGGGATACAGTTAGCAAACCACTTATCTCCATGTCCTCAATGGACCCATTGGCCTTGGCTTGGGCCAGCATGTCCAGGAGGGGATCTTCCTCCCCATCCTCGGGCAGGTTGCAGACCGGTAGGACGCAAGCTTCACGCTCGTGGTGCGCCTTCAGCATGTTGACGTGAAAGGCCTTGCGCCTACCCCGAGCATGGTCAAGCATGACCACGTAGGTGACCGGGTTGAGCTGTTGGTGGACGACGTATGGGCCTTCCCAGGCTGCCTGAAGCTTATCCGTTGGTACAGGGACCAGCACCCACACCTTTTGACCCACCTGGTAGGTCCGCTCCCGGGCGTTCTGGTCGCACCAGTGCTTCTGGTCAGCCTGAGCCTGAGTCATGTTGTCATGCACCAACTGCGTCAAGGTCTGCATCTTGTCACGGAAGCGCATGACATAATCCACGATGGACACTTCTGTGGGGTTTGGCTCATCTTCCCAGGATTCTCTTATCAATCCAAAGGGTCTCCGGATTCGCCTGCCATACAGGAGCTCGAAGGGGGAGAACCCGGTCGAGGCCTGCGGAACTTCTCTGTAAGCGAACAGCAGGTGTGGGAGGTACCGCTCCCAGTCGCACCCTTGGGTCTCAACCAGCATGCGGAGCATCTGTTTGAGGGTACCGTTGAAGCGTTCACACAAACCATTAGTCTGTGGGTGATACACACTCGATACCAGGTGATTCACCTGCATTTTCTCACAGAGAGCCTCCATTAGGCGAGACATGAATTGGGTCCCTTGATTGGTAAGCATCTCCCTGGGAAATCCTACCCTGGAAAAGACTGTCACCAGTGCGTCAGCCACCTTATCTGCCCTGGTTGAAGACAGAGCTACTGCCTCTGGGTACGGGGTAGCGTTGTCTACCACGGTGATAATGTATCGCTTTCCAGAGCTGCTGGGGACGGCCAGCGGGCCTACAATGTCCACCGCAATTCTCTGGAAAGGCTCCTCTATCACCGGCAAAAGAATAAGGGGAGCCTTAAGAGCAGGCCCCGCCTTACCCACTTGTTGACAGGTGTTACAGGAGCGGCAGTATTGTGTTACATCTGTCCCCATCTTGGGCCAATAGAAGTGTTGAGACAGCCATGCCTTTGTTTTGCTGATCCACAAGTGTCCAGCGAGTGGAATCTCATGGGCAATCCGCAACAACTCAGTTCTGAACTGTAGGGGGACGACTAGCTGTCTTTCCCTCAACCACTCCTTTTGGGAATCTCCGGGTACTGTCTCCCGGTACAACCTTCCTCGTTCCCAGAACACCCTCTCCTTATCAAACTCGGAGGTGGGCGTCTTAGCGAGGTATCTCAATTTCTCCAGGCTGGCATCTGAGTGCAGAGCAGCCTGGAACTCCTTGCTGGAGGCTGCCAGAAGTGACATCAGGGTTCCTTCCTTACTGGGACCCTCTGGAACCTGCTCTGGGTTCACCTCTGGTTCAGTCTCTTCTGTAGCAGAAGAGGGTCCAGAAGGCAGGGCGCTACCTGCGATCTGGGCACTCTGACTGTGTGTGACAGCTGCTATGTATGCTGTTTCCCTGGGGATTTCTACAGACCGACCAATCGGCGCTGCTATGGGCCCTACCTCCCCATCCACCCCCAACACTCCAGGAGCAGTGCTACTTATGGGCCAGTTACCTTCCTCGGTGGCACTGGTCAGTTGCATGGCATTACCTTCCTCATGGTCCCCATGCACTTCCCCATTTCCTTGAGCACCGTTGCTTGCTCCTGCCAGGGGTTCCTCAGCCGTCTCACTCCGCAGAGTGACGGGGCTGAGCACGCACTTCGGTACCTGTGGATACATCTACAGTTTCAAAGAAAGGGTTAACAGGTTCAGTCGGCACAGATACAACAACATCATCATCATCATCATCATCATTCCTAGGAAAAGAATGGTTATCAGGTTTCTTTGGTACATTTACATCACCATCAGCATCATTCCTGGGGAAAGAATGGTTGTTAGTTGCATCATTACTCATCAAGTCATTAGCCGGTAACACATTGTTTCCCATCATCATCATCATCACCAGGGTTAACGTTACCCTTATTATCAGACTGGGGAGGGGTGTCAGGGACGTAGTATGCAACCATCCTCCCCAAGTCAGTCCCCAATAACACATCAGTGGGCAGGTTTTCAGACACTCCCACTTCCCTCACCCCCGCTCCCAGCACCCCAATCAAAAAATACCCGGGCCACTGGCAAGGGACAGCGGGTACCCCCCGATCCCGGTGACAGTCAGGGTTTTCACCTCAACAAACTCTTCAGGGGTCGCCAGTCCAGGACGGAAGAGGGTTCGTTCAGCCCCGGTGTCCTTGTGGCCTGTAGTAAGACGGGCCCCCACCTGGACGGGTTGAACGTTGTCGTCAATCCTCCCAACCACACCTCCCACCAAAAGAACAGAGGCGTTGGGCCCAGAGGCCTTGGCTGGGGGGTTCTTCAGCTTTTCCGCACAGGTGTAACTGAGGTGACCAGGCCGCTTGCAGTGGAAACACAGGCGACTGTCAATAGTAGGCCTGGTGTTGGCAATAGGGACAGGGCCTCCGGAGAGACGGCTAGCTGGGGCACTGGGGTTGGTTGCAGGCTTACTCCCTCTCTAGCAGGTGGTGACTGGCCTCCGCGTCTCTGGCTTCCGGTTGGCCTCGTATTTGTCGGCGATCTGCGCCGCTTTGTTCGCGTTCGTTGGTTCGCGGTCCAGGATGAACTGTCGGACCTCAGCTGGGCAAAGATGCAGGAACTGGTCTTTGATCATCAGGTCCCGTAGCTGCTCAAAGGAATCAACGGACAGTCCATGGATCCACTGGTCAAAGTGGGTCCTGAGTCCTTGCACCACATCACTATTGCTATCGTGTGGGCCACGTTGGAGGTTCCGGAACTTCTTTCGGTATACCTCAGGTGTCAGCCGGTATTTGGCGATCAGAGCCTGCTTGATAGCATCATAGTCGTCGTCTTCTGACGGCAGAGAAGCAAACGCCTCCAGAGCTTTGCCTTTTAGTCCTGGGGTCAAGTACCTGGCCCATTTGACTTTATCCAGCCGGTACTGTCGGCAGGCTTTCTCAAAGGCTCGCAGAAACTTGTCCAAGTCCCCGTCCTTTTCCATCACGGGAAAATGCTCTGGCCGGGGTTTAGGAGTCTGGACGCTGCTGGGCTCACTGCTTCGGGCTGTGGGGGCAATCCCCCCCGGTGGAGCACCTCCAGTTCATGGGCGCTCTGCGCCTTGCGCTCGGTGCTCAGCTCTCTCCGCCTCCCGCTCGGCTCGCTGCTCCGCTCTCTCCCGAGCTTGCAGGATCAGTGTCATACGTCCCTTGCGGTCTTCGGCAGGGAGTGCGTCCAAGGCCGCTTGCAGGCAGGGGTCCAGCGTGCTCTGGTTGAATGTGGGGCCAGCGCTCAGGAGTGGAGCCTCTGCTGCAGTCCCATTGTCACTTGGGCCAACTTCTGCACCCGCTGGACTCTGGTCGTTGTCCAGCTGCACCAGAGCCGCGATCAATTGATCTCTGGTTTTGCTTGTGACGTCAATGCCTTGGTACGTGCATACTGCAGCAAGGTTTTCCTTTTTCCGCTGTCTGTACCAGGGTTCTCCTTTTGCCGCCATGGTTGCCAAGTAAAAGATCAAAAAGAAACACGAAGAAAAGGGAGGGAATACTTGTACGTACACAAAAATGTCTCAGGACTAGTAACCACTGAGTCTGTTATCCAAAACCTATGAGGCAGGATTCCCGCAGGAACCGTGCAGGTCTTTAGTGAGAGGAATGATTGCTCAAACCAAATCACTAATGCTCTAGGATTATCCCACCGTTCTGCCACCAATATGTGAAGAACAGGCGGGCCGCTGCCACCAAATTGTGACGGACAGCAGACCCTGTGCCATCGATAGGTCACGATCCCACCGACACGGGTTTGTCAGTAGACGGAGGGACGTGACGCACTGCCGGCACACGGCTATCACAGACACAGTGGGGGGCTTATCTTAGTTATCCCACCACTGGCACCATGTGGCAAAAACACAGCAAGCTAATCTTGCTCTAACAATTTATTGCAGGGGGGTATTTTGGTTGCCCCACCACTGCTAACAACCTTCCAAGAACTGCGGGGATTTATGTATATCCCGCTTTCTCAGTTCCACTTTGGAACTCGCAGCTCTCCGGCATCCCCATTACCCTCAGGTCAGTCAGGGAACTGCACCTAGGATAATTAGTCGCCGGACGGGCTGCTTGTTGTGCACAGGCAATTAGACTACTGCAGTAAGGGAATTATCAATGTGTGGCCTCAACCACTCATTCAGCAATATAAGACCCTTCTGTACTGCCAGCTAGCCTCGCCAGCCGCGCACACCACGCTGCCACCAGCTCCTGGTTTCTCCACTTAAGTTATAGACTTAATGGAGGGGTTCGAAGCCAACCCGAACAGTAGCGTAATTATCTAAAAAAGGCGCATAGTTCATTTCTTAGAGCATGGAGACAGAGCTAATAGATTTTATCATTTATTCCCAACAGAATGCGGGCAGTGATTACATAGATAAAAGTTGCTATAAAGTTGAGACATTACATATGTACAATACAAATATAACATAAAGGGGATTAAAAAGACAAAAATTAACACTCACATGTGCTTAGTCGGTATCAGGCAGACCATGTGGCTGGGGAGAGAAGGCGGAGCCACACGTCTCCACTCATCTGGGTTCTGGTCGGCACGGACGCTGTCGCTCCCACTTACTCATTGTAAGGGAGGGGTGCCTTATAGCCCAGGGTCTGTGATATCACGAAAGGGGCAGTCTGCAGAAGTTCATCCCCCCTTTCTCCAAGTTGCCAATTAACTAAAAAACTTATGATAACCATATCTCAACGAGGGAAGCTCGTATCAACACACTGTGGGCCTCATAGGTTATAGTTCATCGAATATAATAAAGCAACATCAGACATGCCATACTTAGGACACTCCGTTTGGGAGCAATCCATATCTCAGGTTCTGGCGGTGATAGAGCAAGAGCCACGGTACGGAAGCCGGGTCCGCGCAGATCACAGAAATGTCCATTTCGTTTTTCTGTCACGATCGGAGCCCATGCTAGCCTATTTTAATATCTCTCATAGTTTTATTTCAGACACATGTCCCAGAAAGCAAAGGACTTCCTTTAGCTTAACTAATTAACATTCCTTTCTGTGGAGATGGGCCAAATGCTATAGGGGAAGTGTCCTATTACCAGTGCGGACACAGGCTGTTAAGGAGGGGGAAGGAGGGAAGCTGTAGGAGCTGACAGGCTGAATTTCTCATCAGAGTGAAGTGGGAGATTTCTAGAAGGTTCTAGAAACATCATACTTTAAAGACATTTTACATTACAATAACTACTGTAATACTACCACCTATGTGCAAGAATATAACTACTATAATACTGCCCCTATATACAAGAATATACCTACTATAATACTGCCCCCTATGTACAAGAATATAACTACTATAATACTGCCCCTATGTACAAGAATATAACTACTATAATACTGCCCCTATATACAAGAATATACCTACTATAATACTGCCCCTATATACAAGAATATACCTACTATAATACTGCCCCTATGTACAAGAATATACCTACTATAATACTGCCCCTATATACAAGAATATACCTACTATAATACTGCCCCTATGTACAAGAATATACCTACTATAATACTGCCCCTATATACAAGAATATAACTACTATAATACTGCTCCTATGTACAAGAATATACCTACTATAATACTGCCCCTATATACAAGAATATACCTACTATAATACTGCCCCTATATACAAGAATATACCTACTATAATACTGCCCCTATGTACAAGAATATACCTACTATAATACTGCCCCTATATACAAGAATATACCTACTATAATACTGCCCCTATGTACAAGAAAATAACTACTATAATACTGCCCCTATGTACAAGAAAATAACTACTATAATACTGCCCCTATGTACAAGAATATAACTACTATAATACTGCCCCTATGTACAAGAAAATAACTACTATAATACTGCTCCTATGTACAAGAATATAACTACTATAATACTGCCCATATGTACAAGAATATAACTACTATAATACTGCCTCTATGTACAAGAATATAACTACTATAATACTGCCCCTATGTACAAGAATATAACTACTATAATACTGCCCCTATGTACAAGAATATAACTACTATAATACTGCTCCTATGTACAAGAATATAACTACTATAATACTGCCCCTATGTACAAGAATATAACTACTATAATACTGCTCCTATGTACAAGAATATAACTACTATAATACTGCCCATATGTACAAGAATATAACTACTATAATACTGCCTCTATGTACAAGAATATAACTACTATAATACTGCCCCTATGTACAAGAATATAACTACTATAATACTGCTCCTATGTACAAGAATATAACTACTATAATACTGCCCCCTATGTACAAGAATATAACTACTATAATACTGCTCCTATGTACAAGAATATAACTACTATAATACTGCTCCTATGTACAAGAATATAACTACTATAATACTGCCCCCTATGTACAAGAATATAACTACTATAATACTGCCCCTATGTACAAGAATATAGCTACTATAATACTGCTCCTATTGTCGGGGTCGTAAACGACAATAAATCCTCATTCACCAGTCATTCCAAATCATTGTGCGAGCGCAGAACATCTGGTACCAATTAAGAATGACTCAGACACGCAGCTGATTCAGTCTTAGCTAATGTCCCGCATCCACACCTGTCAGGGGCAGTACAACAACTGGCTTTATTTACAAATACACAATACTATATTGAGTGTTAGGGGAAGGCGTGCATTAGGCGGGGTTTATGCAGTATACATCTAGTGTCCAGTCTCTCTCTGATTCGTCAAAAAGTCTCCCGATGGTTACTTCTTCTTCACATTCCTGAGTTATCTTTTTTTTAGGAGAAATGAAACTTAACTTAACTCTTTAGACACTGAATTTAAGTGAAAGTGAACACTGGCAGCCATCTTTAATACAGTTACATTTGCATTAGCAAGCAATTAGGAAAAACTTATTGTTTCACAGTATAAAAGTATAAAAGTTATATAAGAAAATATATTTTCACCTTGACAATCCCCCCTAAACACTAAGTTTTTCCCTTAATGAAAGATCCTTCGAGACTGTCCATGCGATGGGAAAAGGGGAGGTGGATTTCTTCATCCAGACACCTCAGAAGCTCTCCCCTAGCGAGAGGCCTCCAGGCAGCTGAACCCTTCACTAACCTCACATGGAGTTCTCCCGCTGTCCCTAAACTAAGTCTCTTAACATCATCTGAGAATGGGGGGTTTTGTCTACTCTCTTGAGGGGAATATACTTAGGGATCTCCCCTAGATCAGTACCATCGTACTCTGGTGGGTCTACTTCTTGATTGAGGAAGGTGCCAGTCGGAGTTGCTTTGGCAATAACCTTTTTATACAAGGGAATAACACAACAAAGAGTTATCGATCCAATTACAAGGAGGGCAATCAGTACTATACAAGCTTGTTGAAGGAATCCCTTGAGTCCACCCAACCAGCCGGAAAAGAAAGATGTGTCTACTCCAGCATTAGTTTTCAATTCTGCTGCTAACCCAGTTATCTTTTTAAGGGCTATCATGGTTTTTCCATTCACTCCAGAGTTCTGAGGGATATAGGTACAACACTCCTCTCCCACCATCCCACAAACTCCTCCTTTCTCAGCTAATATCATATCAAGGGCTAGTCGATTTTGGAGTGTCATTCTAGTGTTAGGGCCCAATTCTTCAACTATACCTTGGAAGGCATCTTGGCTGAAATTGACAAACCTTTGTTCACTGTAATATATGTAATTGATCCATTCAACATTTTTATTAATCTGCACCTGTGGGATTATAGAAGCAAAGCCAGCATAGATCTGGTTCTGGGCTTTAAATTGGTCAGGCACCCCCCTTGGCACTCCAATAGCATCAATATATACTAGTGGATCTTCTTCATAACTCATATGGAGCTGATCGAGGCTTCTCCTTTTCCTGGTAGGTTCATCAGGTATCTTTGGATCCCAGGGTAGAATCTTGAACTGCATAGCTAGTTTAACAAGGGTGCATTGGCCTGTCCAGGCATTTGGCAACCTAGGACGGAGCTTACCATCTCCACATAACCAATAAATGTCATACATATATTGTGTATGTTTGATTAACAAGTCAGTATCTAGAGAACTATTCTCTTTGCAGAAACCTGTCTCGAAGATCCCTACTGGTGTACCTGTGGTGTCGTGGGAATTATAGCAGGTGTAATTGTCAGCTAATACAGTTACTTCTCCTGGGACCTTTAGTTTGGGTTCCTTATGAATTAGTGGGACGTAATCTGGGCAATCAGTGGGCTTCAAACCTTTCAACAAATTCATGACACAGGCAGTGGTGTTGTCATCAGGGAAAAGCAATGCATGTGTGTATAGGTGTGTATTCGCAGCAGCACAAGCAATACATCCTACAGAGATATTCTGGACTTTTACATTGTACCTCACCCATTCTAACCACAAATTTTTCCTTGGGGCTGTTTGTGTTTCTATGGAGAAAACCTCTTGCCAACTGAGACCTGGAATGGGGATCACTTCATTAACTACATTTTGCAAACGCTCACCTGGGCCTATTTTAGGTGTACTGGTAACGGGGGCCTTGGTTGGTCTGAAGCTAATATCCTGAAGCCGTATATGGCCTAAATACGCATAAGGTCCAGCACTAAATACATAATTATAATGCCTTCCTAGTACGAACGTCTGCAGATCAGCAGATTGAGGGCTTTCAAGATTTAGGAGAAGGGGGTGACAGCTTCTACCCCATTTACAGCCCCTAAATGGTTGCAGAAGGGCTGTTAGATGCATTCTCTCACGAAGACTCCTACCCGTCCCATCCTTGGGGAACATGGCTTCGCTAGGTTTATATCCCCAATCATTCCCCGTACTCCAGGCAGCATCTGTCCAATAATGACAATTATTGTTGTCTTGTCTGGTAACACACATATAGAACTGGATGATCCCCTCTACCACCCGTTCAGTCTCAAGGCACTTGACTACATCACAGAAATCAAATCGCCAGATATTCACCGGGGCTGTCAGGTTTACCCAGAGAATAAAGGGACCAGAATTCTTATTTACAATAGGGGCCGAAGAGGTAGGGGCGAGGATGGCCCCCAGTCCCAAGGTCAAAAACAACAGCAACATTTCCCTTCAGTCACTACTGTGACTAAACACTGGTTCGGTCTCTTTTACAGTGTGAAGCATGAATCCAGGTGCTCTTTCCTTCAAGTTTTACTGCAGTGGGGGTGACCAGGATCACCGTGTGGGGTCCTTCAAATCTCGGCTGGAGACAATCTCTGCGCACAAACTTTTTCACATACACCAGGTCTCCTGGCACAAAGTCATGGACCACGTCACCTGTGGATTCTGGAAGAGAAGCAGAAACTGTAGAGTGGGTGTTAGACAGTTCCTTAGACAATGCAATCACAAATTGTACAACTTTATCATTTGTCTCAGACAACTCTTGTGGCCTAATGTCTCCTATTTTAGGTGGAGCACCAAAAAGAATCTCAAAGGGAGTCAGGCCGTGTTTTCCCTGTGGGGTGTGTCTGATATGGTATAGGACCACGGGGAGCAAATCTGGCCATGGGAGTGGGTGGTCCTGGCTCATTTTAAGCAACTGGGTCTTAATTGTGGAGTTCATTCTCTCAACTTTGGCTGAACTGGAGGGGTGATAGGGGGTGTGCAGACCCAAATCTGTCCCTAACATGTGCCACAATTCCTCGTAGACATTGGCAGTGAAGGCTGGGCCTTGATCTGATTCAACAACTTCGGGAATTCCAAATCTGCACGAAATTTCAGTGATGAGCTTCTTAGCTGTAGTTTTGGCAGTCATGTTGGTCACTGAGTAGGCTTCGGGCCATCCTGAGAACATATCCACAGCCACTAGGACGTACTCATACTTTCCTGACTTGGGCATCTGAATATGATCAACCTGGATTCTCTGCCAAGGGTAGTCTGGTTTGGCAAGATGCTGAAGTGGAACCTTGGCGGTGGCTGTTGGGTTACAGATGGCACAGACTGGGCAGGCTCTTGAGTAGGCTGTGACAGTGGTAGAGATTCCTGGGGCCCAGTAGAGCTTCTTGATACAGGCCAGAGCTTGGTTCTTTCCTCGATGAGTTGATCCATGAGCCCATGCTGCAACGGCTGGATACATTCTTTTGGGTAGACAGGGTTTCCCATCCACCTTATAGAGTCTAGGAAATTGGTATTGTCCGGCAGAACTACGATTCCCATGAATGGCTCCTGCAGCTTCCCACTGCTTCTTTTCTTCTTTAGAGGTCAACTTTTGTTCTTCCCACAATCTCTCTTCAGGTGGTCGGGCTGGCTTCCAGACAGATCCGGTGGCAGGGTATTCCATTTCCATGTCTTCTATCAACTCCCTCTTCTTTCTTCGGGCTTCGGACTTCTCAAAGTCTCGTTCTTCTTCGGCTTGGGTAGCTTCTTTGGTTGCCTGTTCTCTTGTTTGTGCTCTGGTAAGCACAGGCATCACAGGTGTATCAGTGCCTTCCCAACAGGGTTTTTCTGGTGCTGTTTCTTCTTCTTCCCACTTTGCTGAGACATTCTTTATGGCAGCAGCTTTGGCAGCTTGATCTGCTAAATGGTTTCCTCTAGTCTCCTTCGAATTGACTTTCCCGTGAGCTTTGACCTTGATCACGGCAATTTGTACAGGTAGCTCCAATGCCTTCATCAGGGCTTTAATCCTTAGTGCATGTTTAACAGGGGTTCCTGTAGCCGTAATGAACCCTCGGGACTTCCACAGGAATCCAAAATCGTGACAGATTCCATAGCCGTATCTTGAGTCAGTGTAGACATTGGCCGTCTTCCCTTCTGCTAGATAACATGCTTGTTGTAGGGCCACAAGTTCGGCTTCTTGAGCCGAAAGGTGAGGTGGCAAGGCTTCAGCCAGAAGGACTTCTGTTTCAGTGGTGACCGCATATCCAGTGTGGAACTTGCCATAAGAGTCTGCAAATCGAGATCCATCAGTCCATAGTTGCAAATCAGGGTTGAGAAGTTCTTGAGTTACCACATTTTGTGGTGCAGAGGCTTCTTGTTCCAGTGCTTTTACACAGTCATGCGGGTCATCAGGTGACCTCCCGTCTGGTAAGTCCTTATACCCGTCAGGGAACTCCCCCCTAGAATGTGGAAGCAAAGTGGCTGGGTTGATGGTAGTACATTTCTGGAAGGTGATGTTGGAGGGCAGAAGTAGAGAGCACTGAAGTCTGAGATGTCTTTGGCTCGTTAGATGCTTAGGAGATGTTTGTTGGAGGACAGCAGAGAGATCATGTCCAGCTTGAATGACCAAGTCATGACCAAGTGCTATGTCAGCAGACTTATCCAGAAGAACATGGGCTGCATGCACAGCCTTGAGGCAGGAAGGAGCAGTTCTGGCAACAGGGTCTAGCCTGGCTGAGTAGTAGGCCAGAGGACGGAAACGATCAGCATGTTTCTGTGCCAGCACACCAGAGGCATGTCCTTCAGATTCTGAAACAAAGAGATGAAACGGCTGAGTGTAGTCAGGGAGACCCAGAGCAGGGGCGCTGACAACAGCTTCCTTGAGAGCCAGGAAACAGTCCTTTTGCTGAGCATAGATATACGGATTTTCAGCATGATCCCAGTCCGGTCCTCCAGTCTTGAGGCAATCATACAAAGGTTGCATGAGTCTTGAAGCATCTGGAATCCACTGTCTGCAGTAGGTAATGAGTCCTAAGAAAGACTGCATAGCAGAGTATGTCTTTGGATAAGGGATATCCTCGATTGCATGTTTTCTGTCCTCGGTGAGGTGTCTCGAGCCTTGAGAGATGCAGTGTCCGAGGAAGACGACTTTCTCTTTGCACCACTGGACCTTGGCCTTTGAGACTTTGCAGTTGGCAGAATGAAGAAAAAGGAGCAAGGACTCAGAAGCAGCAAACAGATTCTCTTCAGTTCCACAGAGGAGTAGGTCATCAACATATTGGAGAAGCGTGACATGAAGATTCTGTAACACCCACGGATCCAGGGTCATCTTCATAGCATGAGTGAACTGGTTAGGGGAGTTCTGGGCACCCTGTGGTGTCCTGGCCCAGGTCAGCTGAGATCCTTGAAACGTGAAGGCAAATAAAAACTGTGAGTCTTCATGAAGCGGAACACTGAAGAAAGCATTAGCCAGGTCAATAACGGTGAAGAGTGTTGCTGAAGTAGGCACTTGAGAAAGCAAGGTGTTTGGGTTGGGTACCACAGGAGTTTCCAAGATGGTGGCTGAATTGACTGCTCTGAGGTCCTGTACAAGTCTGTACTTCGGAGGGTCTCCAGGAGCTGTCTTCTTCTTCACTGGAAACAGGGGTGTGTTACAGGGTGAAACACATCTGATTAGCACTCCAGAATGTAAGAGGGAGGTAATCTGAACTCCAAGGCTCCGCTCTTGGGCAGCCTTAAGCGGATACTGAGGTAGTCTGGGGTATGGGTGCCCAGGTTTGAGGTGGACTTTTACTGGAGGCACTTTGAGCAGACCCACATCCTCAGGTCCAGTTGACCACAGAGTGGTAGGTAGATTGGGCAAATCCGGGGAAGGTGTCGTTTGCAGAGTCATCATCATCAGAGGGAAAGCCTTAAGGACACAACGATCTTCAGTGCCTTGTTGTGAGGCAGGATCTTGTAATTGCAATTCCATCCCTTGATCACCGAAGATGATGGTAGCGTGAAGCCTTTGAAGGAGGTCAGCTCCTAAAAGGTTGACGGGGCAGGTTTCAGACACCAGAAATTTGGCAAAGACACCAGAGAATGGGCCAGCTGGGACGGGAACAGTGAGTGGTGATG
This sequence comes from Dendrobates tinctorius, assembly GCF_039654945.1. Classification (NCBI taxonomy): domain Eukaryota; kingdom Metazoa; phylum Chordata; class Amphibia; order Anura; family Dendrobatidae; genus Dendrobates; species Dendrobates tinctorius. Next base: position 12,524,586 of record NW_027361998.1, on the reverse strand, counting down.
AGGTTTGTTGACCTTCAACTCCAATACATGTGAGGAAATCTGAAGACAGGGAGATTGTAGGAGGCAGCTGAGATGACGAGATAACAGAGGTGGCCGCCCCAGTGTCCACTAAGAACTTGAGAGGTTGATTGTCCACTTCCAGGGTCACTGTACCACAAGACGAGGAAGTACAGGTGGCGGGAAAAGTGGGCACCGGTTGGCCTGAACTTCATGAGTGTGGAGGAGGAAGAGGTCTCTGAGGGTGCCCCCTGCGAGGACAACTTCTTCTCATATGACCAGGGCTGGCACACTCCCAACACAGAGGTCTCCCTTGGTCATCACGAACTGGTCTGTCCCTGTAGTTTTGGCCCTGGGACCCTCACGGCCTCAAGCGTGGTGATCCATACCGATCCTGAGCCTGATACACCATAACAGGTACTTCTGAGGCTTCTGCCATATACATGGCTGGTTTCTTCTTGCCTTTGTCCTTCTGTGCTTCCTTCTCTGCTTCCTTTTCTGCTTCTTTTTCTTCCCTTTGAAGCATTTTCTGATAACTCTTCACAACAGTGAGGGCCTGTTTTAGGGGACCATCAGGTAATTTGGGACGAAGCTTCATGACCTTATCCTTCAGTGGATCTTCCAGACCATCAATAAAAGCACGGACCAACAGGGCTGCCTGCGTCTTCACATGAGTTGAATAACCCAAGTCTTCAAACTGCATAGTTAGTCTGGCAGCGTATTTCTCCACAGCTTCACCAGATTCTTGTTGTATATCCTGTATTGATCCTGCTTCGTCACAGAGACGATCCTGGGCCCACTTTGTGAGTTGAGCGATAAACTCCTTTCCAGACTTGAACTTGTTGAGAGGTCCTGCTTTAGTGGGGTCCAATTCCTTCATGATGGTGGGGAGAAAATATTCGGAGGCTTTGATTGAGGTGATGCCTGATAGATCAGACCATGTAGCCCCGTAGATGCTCCTAGTCTGTTCCAGTTTCCTTACATACTGCATGGGAAATTTGTCCGGGTCAGGTAACTTGTTAACAATAGCATCAATTTGTACCGGAGTGAAGGGTTTGTATTTCAGCTTCAGCCCTTCTTCTTCTTCGTCATGTGTCACTGCCTCATCCTTCGGGGCAGTTGGGGGTGCTGTGGGTATTACCTCATCCAGGGGCTTTATACCTGTGTGCATCAGTGGTATCATGTATTCAGCTACCAAGGGCATGATGCCCTCTAATCCGGATTCATGGTAACAGACGATCCTAACTTCTTGTAAATCGAGATCTGGGGTTGATTGGAGACAATTCTTGATGACTTCAACGTGTTCCTTCATACAGGGGCCCAGTGGGTATCCAAAGAGTCCTGAAGATATCAATGGTATAGCCAAAGTTCTACAAGGAAGTGTATCTCTCCCTAGCCGTCCTGCAAAGATAAGCACTGTCTGTAAGGCGGTCTGCAATATTGTACGGCAATGCTCGGGTGTCCTGTAATCATATATAGGGCCTGCAGTGTGTAACACTATATCACAGGGCAAATTCCCTCCCTGGGTGGACATAGCGTCTCCTGGATGCAAGGGGCCATAATTGGTAAGGTAGGCCTGACACTCTTGGGTTATGGCTGGGCCTCCCTTTTTAGCTATCTGTTGGGCCAAACCACCTCTATGCGACAGGGTAGAGTTAGCTGGGTTCACTATGGCTCCTACCTGGTGGGTAACTATGTCCCCATACCCCACTGAGAAAAGAACCTGGGAGCCCTGAGGTGTGATGTAATAGCGTGAATGACAGGGGAACCAGATTTCAGGGTCATGGGGCAACCTAGAGGATTTGTTGAGAGGGGTAGGTAGTGGGCTCCTTCCGGGCCGGGGGGATTCGAACGGACCTAATAGCAGTGGCGGGGCAGGGGGAATTGTAGCAACCTGATTGTCAGAATCTTCTGATCCCTCATCATCTCCGATAGCTTGGCGCCTCATACGCATTACGGACCGGAAAGCCGTACTGCCGGTCAGGGCATCAAGAGTGAAGGGACCTTGACCAGGTGTATTTACAAATATCACAGTGGGTTGCACCGGGAGACTAGGCCCAGAGGCCGGAACAGAAACAGGAACATTAGAGGTGGGAACAGCATCGGTCGGTGCCGGAGGTTTCTCAGGAAGTGGTGGTCCCTGATAGTACTCGCCGGAAAGTGTTACCAGCGGACATAGTGGCTGGGGAGGAATTCCGGGTGCACCAAGATGGCTGCCGGTGGAGGCGTGGCATGCCCCACTTCCGTCCATGGTCTGGGCGGAACCCCAAGGACGGCCCGCCCCACACACACGGCAGGTTTCCACCCAGGTTGGATTCTGCACGCCACAAACAGGACACACCCACGCTTCTGGAGAGCTCGTCTTGTCGCCATTATAGGGCGGTGGTTGGGACTGCATTTTCATCATCAGTGGCACGGCGGCCATTTTACAATCTATAAGATCACAGTTCAAAGGCATTTTATAACCAAACACAGGTTCCGCATTGTCTGATCCTCCTTCCCCATCAATCTCTTTCCATCCTTCATTCTTCAAGCCTCGCGCAACTCGCAGATGAGCTTGTGCTTGTTCTAACAATCCTTTATCTTTCAACATGCCTCGTTTGTTCTCTATGAGATTATGCCACATAGCCGGCTGTAATCTCCCTGACGAGGGCAATCCTACATGCTTATACAATCTCTCAACATTCTTGACTGCCTTCTTGCCTTCCCGTGACGCTACTATTGCCATGACCTCCACAGCATCCTCATCTAACTTGTGGGGCACAGACTTCTTCTGCTTTAAGATACGCAGCATGACTCTTACAGAATACTATGGTTCTCTGCAGAAAAACCACTGGTAGCGATATCAACACTGATGTTCCACAGTACGGAGCCTCACGTTCGACGTACTAGGAAAAGAGCCTCGCGCTCAATATTTCCTTTCCCTAACCTTGAACAGCAGTGATTAACAGATTATCCTGCCACGATATTCCAACAGTCGGGAGGCGGTCTCCTAGTGAGAGCCCTCCACAGAAATACAGGTGGTCCCTTCTCGGGACGTCTTAATTACCTAGCTGGTACAATATCACAGAGGCTGCGTCTCCTATCCCTTCCTCTAAGTTGCCCCACAATCTGCAACTAGCTCAATTTATCACTCCACTTCACTACTAGACAATAGTCACGGGTAGGGTGGTTAAATGGAGTACAATGACCGGTGGAGGAGGTGTGGTGTACACGAGGACGCGCAGAATGCGACGTCTCTCAGTTGCTGGTTCAGAGCGTGGCACAGGATCGCACTCAGTCTCACCACTCGACCGGTCACCCCTCAGACCCAAGGAGACCACAGACAAACCAATAACGGCTGAGACACTAGCAAGTGTGACACATACAGTGTATATGATCTCACTTACTGTGTTTTGGAGGGTGATCAGTCCTCGAGGTCAGCCACTACAGGTATCATCCACAGACATCCAGGCATGGGTCCAGAGGAGCCTCGGATCACTGTCCACGCCCCACGTTGGGCGCCAAATTGTCGGGGTCGTAAACGACAATAAATCCTCATTCACCAGTCATTCCAAATCATTGTGCGAACGCAAAACATCTGGTACCAATTAAGAATGACTCAGACACGCAGCTGATTCAGTCTTAGCTAATGTCCTGCATCCACACCTGTCAGGAGCAGTACAACAACTGGCTTTATTTACAAATACACAATACTATATTGAGTGTTAGGGGAAGGCGTGCATTAGGCGGGGTTTATGCAGTATACATCTAGTGTCCAGTCTCTCTCTGATTCGTCAAAAAGTCTCCCGATGGTTACTTCTTCTTCACATTCCTGAGTTATCTTTTTTTTAGGAGAAATGAAACTTAACTTAACTCTTTAGACACTGAATTTAAGTGAAAGTGAACACTGGCAGCCATCTTTAATACAGTTACATTTGCATTAGCAAGCAATTAGGAAAAACTTATTGTTTCACAGTATAAAAGTATAAAAGTTACATAAGAAAATATATTTTCACCTTGACACTATGTACAAGAATATAACTACTATAATACTGCTCCTATGTACAAGAATATAACTACTATAATACTGCCCCTATGTACAAGAATATAACTACTATAATACTGCCCCCTATGTGCAAGAATATAACTACTATAATACTGTCCCCTATTTACAAGAATATAGCTACTATAATACTGCTCCTATGTACAAGAATATAACTACTATAATACTGCTCCTATGTACAAGAATATAACTACTATAATACTGTCCCCTATTTACAAGAATATAGCTACTATAATACTGCTCCTATGTACAAGAATATAACTACTATAATACTGCTCCAATGTACAAGAATATAACTACTATAATACTGCTCCAATGTACAAGAATATAACTACTATAATACTGCTCCTATGTACAAGAATATAACTACTATAATACTGCTCCTATGTCCAAGAATATAACTACTATAATGCTGCCCTATGTATAAGAATATAACTACTATAATACTGTCCCCTATTTACAAGAATATAGCTACTATAATACTGCTCCTATGTACAAGAATATAACTACTATAATACTGCTCCTATGTACAAGAATATAACTACTATAATACTGCCCCCTATGTACAAGAATATAACTACTATAATACTGCTCCAATGTACAAGAATATAACTACTATAATACTGCTCCTATGTACAAGAATATAACTACTATAATACTGCCCCCTATGTACAAGAATATAACTACTATAATACTGCCCCCTATGTACAAGAATATAACTACTATAATACTGCTCCCTATGTACAAGAATATAACTACTATAATACTGCCCCTATGTACAAGAATATAACTACTATAATACTGCCCCTATGTACAAGAATATAACTACTATAATACTGTCCCCTATTTACAAGAATATAGCTACTATAATACTGCTCCTATGTACAAGAATATAACTACTATAATACTGCTCCTATGTACAAGAATATAACTACTATAATACTGCCCCTATGTACAAGAATATAACTACTATAATACTGCCCCTATGTACAAGAATATAACTACTATAATACTGCCCCCTATGTGCAAGAATATAACTACTATAATACTGTCCCCTATTTACAAGAATATAGCTACTATAATACTGCCCCCTATGTACAAGAATATAACTACTATAATACTGCCCCCTATGTACAAGAATATAACTACTATAATACTGCCCCCTATGTACAAGAATATAACTACTATAATACTGCCCCCTATGTACAAGAATATAACTACTATAATACTGCTCCCTATTTACAAGAATATAACTACTATAATACTGCCCCTATGTACAAGAATATAACTACTATAATACTGCCCCTATGTACAAGAATATAACTACTATAATACTGCCCCCTATGTGCAAGAATATAACTACTATAATACTGTCCCCTATTTACAAGAATATAGCTACTATAATACTGCCCCCTATGTACAAGAATATAACTACTATAATACTGCCCCCTATGTACAAGAATATAACTACTATAATACTGCCCCCTATGTACAAGAATATAACTACTATAATACTGCCCCCTATGTACAAGAATATAACTACTATAATACTGCTCCCTATGTACAAGAATATAACTACTATAATACTGCCCCTATGTACAAGAATATAACTACTATAATACTGCCCCTATGTACAAGAATATAACTACTATAATACTGTCCCTATGTACAAGAATATAACTACTATAATACTGCCCCTATATACAAGAATAAAACTACTATAATACTGCCCCCTATGTACAAGAATATAACTACTATAATACTGTCCCTATGTACAAGAATATAACTACTATAATACTGCTCCTATGTCCAAGAATATAACTACTATAATGCTGCCCTATGTATAAGAATATAACTACTATAATACTGTCCCCTATTTACAAGAATATAGCTACTATAATACTGCTCCTATGTACAAGAATATAACTACTATAATACTGCTCCTATGTACAAGAATATAACTACTATAATACTGCCCCCTATGTACAAGAATATAACTACTATAATACTGCTCCTATGTACAAGAATATAACTACTATAATACTGCCCCCTATGTACAAGAATATAACTACTATAATACTGCCCCCTATGTGCAAGAATATAACTACTATAATACTGTCCCCTATTTACAAGAATATAACTACTATAATACTGCTCCTATGTACAAGAATATAACTACTATAATACTGCTCCTATGTACAAGAATATAACTACTATAATACTGCTCCTATGTACAAGAATATAACTACTATAATACTGCCCCCTATGTACAAGAATATAACTACTATAATACTGCTCCTATGTACAAGAATATAACTACTATAATACTGCCCCCTATGTACAAGAATATAACTACTATAATACTGCCCCCTATGTGCAAGAATATAACTACTATAATACTGTCCCCTATTTACAAGAATATAACTACTATAATACTGCTCCTATGTACAAGAATATAGCTACTATAATACTGCTCCTATGTACAAGAATATAACTACTATAATACTGCTCCTATGTACAAGAATATAACTACTATAATACTGCTCCTATGTACAAGAATATAACTACTATAATACTGCCCCTATGTACAAGAATATAACTACTATAATACTGCCCCCTATGTGCAAGAATATAACTACTATAATACTGTCCCCTATTTACAAGAATATAGCTACTATAATACTGCCCCCTATGTACAAGAATATAACTACTATAATACTGCCCCCTATGTACAAGAATATAACTACTATAATACTGCCCCCTATGTACAAGAATATAACTACTATAATACTGCCCCCTATGTACAAGAATATAACTACTATAATACTGCCCCCTATGTACAAGAATATAACTACTATAATACTGCTCCCTATGTACAAGAATATAACTACTATAATACTGCCCCTATGTACAAGAATATAACTACTATAATACTGCCCCTATGTACAAGAATATAACTACTATAATACTGCCCCCTATGTGCAAGAATATAACTACTATAATACTGTCCCCTATTTACAAGAATATAGCTACTATAATACTGCCCCCTATGTACAAGAATATAACTACTATAATACTGCCCCCTATGTACAAGAATATAACTACTATAATACTGCCCCCTATGTACAAGAATATAACTACTATAATACTGCCCCCTATGTACAAGAATATAACTACTATAATACTGCCCCCTATGTACAAGAATATAACTACTATAATACTGCTCCCTATGTACAAGAATATAACTACTATAATACTGCCCCTATGTACAAGAATATAACTACTATAATACTGTCCCTATGTACAAGAATATAACTACTATAATACTGCCCCCTATGTACAAGAATATAGCTACTATAATACTGCCCCCTATGTGCAAGAATATAACTACTATAATACTGCCCCTATGTACAAGAATATAACTACTATAATACTGCCCCCTATGTACAAGAATATAACTACTATAATACTGCCCCCTATGTACAAGAATATAACTACTATAATACTGCCCCCTATGTACAAGAATATAACTACTATAATACTGCCCCTATGTACAAGAATATAACTACTATAATACTGCCCCTATGTACAAGAATATAACTACTATAATACTGTCCCTATGTACAAGAATATAACTACTATAATACTGCCCCCTATGTACAAGAGTAGGTAATGTGTCACCAGTCACCACTATGCCAGATTTCAGGCCCTTTTTCTGATGTCTTCACAGTGTCCATGGTAGATCTAATGTCTGGGAAACGTTTTTACGCCTTCTCCTACTGATCACTTTCCACACTGAGATCCTTTGCTGTGTTGTCAGCTGTTTACTGACCAGAAAATGGCAGGAAAATCCACCTGGAGCAGCGACACTTTCTCTGGGGATAATCAGAGTTACTGTAAATGACGGCGGTCAAGCGCTGACTACTATGTAACATGGGGGGAAATGATTCGGAACACAACCACATCCCCAATTATAAGAGGGCGCTCACACTTATGCAACTACATTATTATAGTTTTGTCCTTTTTATTTTCAACTCGATATGGTTTGTTTCTCCCTGGATTTGTACAGATTATGGCGACATTAAAGGGTGGGGGGGGGAGCTCTGAATTGATTCTCCTGTGTAGTATTTTTTTTTTACATGACACAAATCTTACATTGTACGAAGGGGTGTGTAGACTTTTGATATCTACTGTATGTATAAACATATAATATTGTAACACTGCCCCACGTTCGGTTGTGTAGATGACGGTGTTTTTCCTGTAGATCCGGTGGACAGAGGTTATTATCGTTGTTATCCCTTATCTGTTAACGAGATTCCAGTGAACGACACGGATTACCGCTGCCTTTTCCAGGGCGACTTCGGTCCTGCGGTGGAGTCGAAGGTCCGGGTTTCTCTAATGAAAGGTGAGACATTTATGATTACTGACGTTGCTGGAGTTTTTTATGTCTTCTTCTTATACAATCATGGGTGGAGACTCCATTCAAGTCATTTTCATTTGACATCATCATGAGGCTTGGACGGCTTTTTGGTTTTTTTTTCTTCCATGCTTTACACTGCAGCTCTTCCTAATCGGACTGGCAGAGGGCGTCAATCGTGTTCCGTTTAACCTCGTGTATCTCTTGTGTTTTCTGTCCAGATACAGATAAGTTCTGTTCTGAAGACAATGATGCAATGTGGAAGGCGACCAAAGCCGGATACGATGCCGAAACCCTCTGTGAGAGAGGGAAGACCGGAAGAATTACCAGAAGATGCTCAACGAATGGTCAGTGGGCAACGCCAGAGTCCTCCTGTGTGGACACCAGGCTGCAGATGCTTCTAGAGCAGGCGCAGGTGAGAAAGAAGCCAGATTACTGTGGAGTAACACATATACTAATCTGGAGTCACATCCAGGCTTCATCTCCAGTCACATCCAAAGCTGCATTCACATGGAATGTGCTGACGGATACGGGTTAGCTGAGATCCCATGATGAGCTAAACTCTGTTACACTACACTACCATTCAAAAGTTTAGGGTCACTTAGAAATTTCCTTATTTTTTAAAGAAAAGCACAGTTTTTTCCAATGACGCTAACATTAAATGATTGAGAAATACACTCTATACATTGTTAATGTGGTAAATGACTGTTCTAGCTGCAAACGTCTGGTTTGTCATGCAATATCTTCATAGGTGTATAGAGGTCCATTTCCAACAACCATCACTCCAGTGTTCTTACGATACTTTATGTTTGCTAACTGTGTAAGAAGGCTAATGGATGGATAGAATACCCTGAAAACCCTTGTTGCAAGTATGTTAGCGCAGCTGAAACCAGTTTGGCTGATTAGAGAAGCTATAAACCTGACCTTCCTTTGAGCTAGTTGAGAATCTGGAGCATTACATTTGTTGGTTCCATTAAACTCTCAAAATGGCCAGAAAAAAAGAACTTTCATGTGAAACTCAACAGTCTATTCTTGTTCTTAGAAATGAAGGCTATTCCATGCGAGAAATTGCCAAGAATTCCTACAACGGAGTGTACTACTCCCTTCAGAGGAGAGCACAAACAGGCTCTAACCAGAGTAGAAAGAGAAGTGGGCGGCCCCGCTGCACAACTGAGCAACAAGACAAGTACATTAGAGTCTGTAGTTTGAGAAATTGACGCCTCACAGGTCCTCAACTGGCAGCTTCATTAAATAGTACACGCAAAACGCCAGTGTCAACGTCTACAGTGAAGAGGCGACTCCGGGATGCTGGCCTTCAGGGAAGAGTGGCAAATAAAAAAGCCATATCTGAGACTGGCTAATAAAAGGAAAAGATTAATATGAGCAAATGAACACAGACATTGGACAGAGGAAGATTGGAAAAAAGTGTTATGGACAGATGAATCCAAGTTTGAGGTGTTTGGATCACACAGAACATTTGTGAGATGCAAAACAACTGAAAAGATGCTGTAAGAGAGCCTGACGCCATCTGTCAAGCATGGTGGAGGTAATGTGATGGTCTGGGGCTGCTTTGGTGCTGGTAAAGTGGGAGATTTGAACAAGGTAAAAGGGATTTTGAATAAGGAAGGCTATCACTCCATTTTGCACAGGACAATCACCCAAAGCACACCTCCACATAATGCAAGAACTATTTAGGGAAGAAGCCGGCAGCTGGTATTCTATCTGTAATGGAGTGGCCAGCGCAGTCACCAGATCTCAGCCCCATTGAGCTGTTGTAGGAGCAGCTTGACCGTATGGTACGCAAAAAGTGCCCATCAAGCCAAACTGACATGTGGGAGGGGCTTCTGGAAGCATGGGGTGAAATTTCTCCAGATTACCTCAGCAAATTACCTGCTAGAATGCCAAAGGTCTGCAATGCTGGGATTGCTGCAAAGGGGCATTCTGTGACGAAAGCAAAGTCTGAAGGAGAAAATTATTATTTCAAATAAAAATCTTTTTTTCGAATCTTCTCAATGTCTGGATGAGATTTTACATTCATTTGGCAACTCATTGATTAATAAAAGTATGAGTTTTCATGGAAAACACAAAATTGTCTGGGTGACCCCAAACTTTTGAACGGTAGTGTATATTATGAAGACATTCTTTTACATTAAAAAATGCACAGGAAAAAATCTCACCCAAAAAAATCAAATAAAAGAAATCTATGGTTCTTGGCTATTGGCACGTTCCATGTCCTTCTTACTGTTCTGCGCACGGGTGCAGCAGGAGCCTCCTCCTTTAGCCTTGTTTGTAGTCAGAAACAAAGAAAGTGTCCTCGTCCAGACGCCCTCTTTTTTCCCAACTTTTCTGTCCTCTTTTCTTCCCTCCTCTCCTGTCACTTTTGTCCTCATCCCGAGTTTCCTCTTCCCTCCAGACTCTTCTGTCCTCTCCTAGAGTTTTGTCTTCCCTCCCGATTCTTCTGTAGTCTTTCAGAGAGTTTTCTTAACTCACCTCTTCTGTCCTCTTTTAGAGTTTTCTTGTCCCTCTCAACCCTCCTGACCTATTCCATTTTTTTCTCTTCAAATCTTGATTCTTCTGCCCTCTTCCAGAGTCTTCTATTCCCTCCCCACTTTTCTGTCCTCTTTCAGAGTTTTCTCTTCCCTCTATTTTGATACAGGGAAAGTATAGATTTTTGTACCGTGATAACCAGTAGATAGAATTTGAGAGTCCTCAGTGGTTGATATCTTTTAATGGCTGAGAAAATGGTAACAAATTGCAGCTTTCGAGACTCCTCGGATCTCTTCATCAGGCAAAAAATAATACAAAATGTGAAGAAACACATTTATACATAATAGGACACAGGAATAATGCATTAGATAAGACAAGTGACGTGAAGAACTATAGATTTACGGCCACAACGGTTTATCCCTCTCCTTTAATGATAGTTCTGCTTCACCCCACTTGTCTAATTTATTGCATTATTCCCGTGTTCTATTATGTATAAATATGTAACCTCAGATTTTGCGTTATTCAGTGCCTGATGAAGAGACCCTAGTAGTCTCGAAAGCTCTTCTCTCCAGGCTCTTGTCCTCTCCCATGGCTTCCTCTTCCCTCCAGATTCTTGTCCTCTCCCATGGTTTCCTCTTCCCTCCAGATTCTTGTCCTCTCCCATGGTTTCCTCTTCCCTCCAGATTCTTGTCCTCTCCCATGGTTTCCTCTTCCCTCCAGATTCTTGTCCTCTCCCATGGTTTCCTCTTCCCTCCAGGCTCTTGTCCTCTCCCATGTTTTCTTCTTCCTTCCAGGCTCTTATCGTCTCCCATGGTTTCATCTTCCTTCCAGGCTCTTGCCCTCTCCCATGGTTTCCTCTTCCCTCCAGGCTCTTATCCTCTCCCATGGTTTCCTTTTCCCTCCAGATTCTTGTCCTCTCCCATGGTTTCCTCTTCCCTCCAGGCTCTTATCCTCTCCCATGGTTTCCTTTTCCATCCAGATTCTTGTCCTCTCCCATGGTTTCCTCTTCCCTCCAGATTCTTGTCCTCTCCCATGGTTTCCTCTTCCCTCCAGGCTCTTATCCTCTCCCATGGTTTCCTCTTCCCTCCAGGCTCTTATCCTCTCCCATGGTTTCCTTTTCCATCCAGATTCTTGTCCTCTCCCATGGTTTCCTCTTCCCTCCAGATTCTTGTCCTCTCCCATGGTTTCCTCTTCCCTCCAGGCTCTTATCCTCTCCCATGGTTTCCTCTTCCCTCCAGGCTCTTGTCCTCTCCCATGGTTTCCTCTTCCCTCCACATTCTTGTCCTCTCCCATGGTTTCCTCTTCCCTCCAGGCTCTTGTCCTCTCCCATGGTTTCCTCTTCCCTCCACATTCTTGTCCTCTCCCATGGTTTCCTCTTCCCTCCAGATTCTTGTCATCTTTCAGACATTTTTCTTTCCTCCACTCTTCTGTCCTCTTCCCGAGTCTTCTATTCCCTCTCTATCCCTCTGACCCGCTTTCAGATTTTTGTCTTCAATCTCGACTCTTCTGTCCTCTCCTAGAGTTTTTTCTTCCCTCCCGATTCTTCTGTAGTCTTTTGTTGATTTTTCTTACCTTCACTCTTCTGTCCTCTTCCAGAGTCTTCTATTCCCTCTCGACCCTCCTGACCTATTCCAGATTTTTCTCTTCAATCTCGGCTCTTCTGCCCTCTTCCTAGTTTTCTCTTCCCCCCGACTCGTCTGTCCTCTTCCAGAGTTTTTTCTTCCCTCTAGCTTCTTCTGTCTCTCTCTAGATTCCTTTGTCCCCACCAGACTCCTCAGCTTCCAACAAAGATCTTTTTTACCCATCTGACTCCTGTGTCGTTTAGACTCTTATGTTTCTTCCAGCCTTCCCTGTCCTCAACCAGACTCCACATTCCCTTTCTACACTCCTCTGTCAACTCCAACCTTGATGAAGAGATTTGACATGTTGAAATTCAACTGGACCATTTTTCTCTTCCTCCTTTTCTCCTGCCATTGGGAAAATCAAGAGGCCCCTATACACCTGGTGCTTGGTCAGTCAGACAACTCAGGGAAAAATGAAGATGTGTTCGTACGTGAAGCTAAGATTTTCCTAAAGCATTGTGTCTTTGATCTCCCCTTTAGAGGCTCATTGATGGATTGGGAACACCAGATTGGGATATTCCGGTAACGATGGAGACGTTAAGGAATTACACTATGCCGAGCCTAAACTTTATCAGCCATCCATCCGATATGATTATTGTGGTGGAAACCATAAAGGTGCTCTCCATGACAGCTGTAGATAACAACATACAGCTCCAGACTGATACTATGGAGGTAAGTATGGAAAGGATGATACGATATATATACAGTCATATGTTAAAGTTTGGGCACCCCTATTAATGTTAACCTTTTTTCTTTATAACAATTTTGGTTTTTGCAACAGCTATTTCAGTTTCATATATCTAATAACTGATGGACTCAGTTATATTTATGGATTCGAATGAGGTTTATTGTACTAACAGAAATTGTGCAATCTGCATTTAAACAAAATTTGACCGATGCAAAAGTATGGGCACCCTTATCATTTTCTTGATTTGAACACTCCTAACTACTTTTTACTGACTTCCTGAAGCACTAAATTGGTTTTGTAACCTCATTGAGCTTTGAACTTCATAGCCAGGTGTATCAAATCATGAGAAGAGGTATTTAAGGTGGCCACTTGCAAGTAGTTCTCCTATTTGATTCTCCTATGAAGAGTGTCATCATGGGCTCCTCAAAACAACTCTCAAATGATCTGAAAACAAAGATTATTCAACATAGCTTTTCAGGGGAAGGATACAAAAAGTTGTCTCAGAGCTTTAACCTGTCAGTTTCCACTGTGAGGAACATAGTAAGGAAATGGAAGAACACAGGTACAGTTCTTGTTAAGCCCAGAAGTGGCAGGCCAAGAAAAATATCAGAAAGGCAGAGAAGAAGAATGGTGAGAACAGTCCAGGACAATCCACAGACCACCTCCAAAGACCTGCAGCATCATCTTGCTGCAGATGGTGTCACTGTGCATCGGTCAACAATACAGCGCACTTTGCACAAGGAGAAGCTGTATGGGAGAGTGATGCGAAAGAAGCCGTTTCTGCAAGCACGCCACAAACAGAGTCGCCTGAGGTCTGCAAAAGCACATTTGGACAAGCCAGTTACATTTTGGAAGAAGGTCCTGTGGACTGATGAGACAAAGATTGAGTTGTTTGGTCATACAAAAAGGCGTTCTGCATGGAGGCTAAAAAACACAGCCTTCCAAGAAAAACACTTGCTACCCACAGTAAAATTTGGTGGAGGTTCCATCATGCTTTGGGGCTGTGTGGCCAATGCCGGCACCGGGAATCTTGTTAAAATTGAGGGTCACATGGATTCAACTCAGTATCAGCAGATTCTTGACAATAATGTGCAAGAATCAGTGACGAAGTTGAAGTTACGCAGGGGATGGATATTTCAGCAAGACAATGATCCAAAACACCGCTCCAAATCTACTCAGGCATTCATGCAGAGGAACAATTACAATGTTCTGGAATGGCCATCCCAGTCCCCAGACCTGAATATCATTGAACATCTGTGGGATGATTTGAAGCGGGCTGTCCATGCTCGGCGACCATCAAACTTAACTGAACTGGAGGGGCGTGGCCTGCTTGCTAATGGCACCGGTCACTTAGCTGCTGAGCTCCAGCCACTTCGACTCCTAACCGGCTCACTGCGGCTTGCCAGCGGCACCAGTCTCTCTGCACACGGGGGGGGGGGGGGGTGCTGCGGAGGTATCCAGGATCGTGGCATGCCAAGGGGAGAATCCCAGAAGAAGCCGTCCCCGGCGAAAGTTACGGACTTCTTCTCCAGCACGGGGCGAGGGAAAGTGGCGGCAGCATCCTCCTCCACAGCTTCCTCACGCTCATCCAGGAGGGGATCCACAGCAGGCCCAGACTTGGACACAGACGCTGCAGATATACCGCTTACCAAAGGTACAATGCAGAAACTGCTCAGTGCCCTCCGCTCATCACTGCAGCAGGATTGGAAAGATATGGTGGCTGAGCTGAGGGGAGATATCACTGCCATAGGCAGCCGCACAGCACATATTGAATCTAAAATGGGGGAGCTGACAAAGTCACACAATAGCCTCATTGATGCCAATGCAGCACTGGAGGAACAAGTGCAAAAGCTCCATACCAAGGTCTTGGATTTAGAGGACAGGTCCCGCCGAAATAATATAAGAATCAGAGGAATTCCAGAGGCCATACCAGACAAGGGGCTGCAGAGTTTTCTGGGCTCCTTGCTGCAGGAGCTGCTCCCAGACCTGACTGCAACTGATTTCCTGGTGGACAGAATACACAGAGTCCCTAAGCCTAAATCCCTCAGTGCTGATGTCCCTCGGGACACTTTAGCTCGCCTGCACTTTTACAAGACCAAAGAAGCCCTGCTGCAAGCCCTGAGAAAGAGACCCCCTCTGTCTGAGCAATTCCGGCACCTGTCCATTTTTCCAGATCTGTCTGCAGGAACCCTGGCAAAAAGGAGGGAATTTGCTCCTTATACCAAAGTTCTCAGGGATGAAGCTATATCCTATAGATGGGGTTTCCCTGTAAAGATCCTGCTTTTCCGAGCAGGAAATACCCACGCCTGCCATTCCCCACAGCAGTTGGCAAAGCTCCTATCCTCATGGAACTTGGCAAATCTCCCGGCCAGATCTCCAAGAGCTACAGGATCATCCCAACAGGATAAAGTGAATGAAGATTGGTCCGTCGTGTGAGTTATGTGATATGTTTGAGTCGCGGCTGAGACTTAGTTGCTACTTTTAAGGTCCGCTGGTTCTGTTCAACCAGGACCCTGAACCCCCATGGCGGTAAATTTCCACCATACCGCAGGCCCCTTTTTTGGGCTTTTTTCTTTGTGGACTGATGCTCCCTACATCAGTAATGTTAGTGATGTCAATATTGTTAGTGTTATCTCTTTCCTGCCTGACCTTCCTTTTCCCCCTGCAGCTCTAGGCAAGAGACTTTTTTTTTCATGTACAATGGTACTGAACTGTATGTCTATAAATGTTAGGGGTCTGAACTCGCCAGCCAAGAGATCCATGTTTTGGCGGGAAGTGGTTAAATCCAAATGTGATGTAATATGTGGTCAGGAGTCTCATCTCCTCCAAGGGGACTCGCACAGGTTAAATAATGCTAAATTTCCTTTCATACTGCTGGCTTGTGGGAAAAAAAAAAAGGCTGGAGTATTCATTTGTGTAAAAAATACTGTTGCGTTCACACTACATTCACAACATTTAGACCCTGACGGTAGATACGCCATTATTAATTGCTCCATAAATGGATCTAAGTATACTATCGCAACCGTTTACGCCCCCAACTCTGGTCAGATCAGCTTTTTGCGGAGGTTTCTTTCCAAGCTTTCATCCGTTAAAGAGGGTAAGCAAATAATCTGCGGGGATTTTAACATGGTAATGTCCAGCACTCTGGATTGCTCCAATACTGCTGTAAAGAGGAAGGAGATGAGCACAATAATTTCAGAAAGGCATCTCCATGATATATGGAGATACCAACATGCAAATGAGAGGGACTACACATTCTTCTCGCCTCGGTTCACCTCTTACAGCAGATTGGACTACTTTCTGGTTGATAGCTCACTTATTATGGATTGCTCAGATTCAAAAATTGGACTTATAGCTTGGTCGGACCACGCCCCCATATACCTGACAGTTCAGGAGCAAAACCGCGCGCCTGTTTTTAGCCGGTGGCGCATGAATGACTCCCTCCTAGCCTGTAGACAAATCTCTGAGGAGTTGCAGGCCGACCTCGCAGAGTTTTTTAACTTTAATGATAACAAGGAGGTGACAGAGGAAACGCTTTGGTCTGCACACAAGGCCTATATTAGGGGGTCATTCATCAAAATTGCCACTAGGGAGAAAAGGAGGCGTCAGGCAACTTACAAAGCTCTACTGTCCCACATAGTACTTTTGGAAGCCCACAATAAATCTGCCCCAAACTTGTCGACATCTGACGAACTCAGGAAACTAAGAACACAGCTCCGCCAGGTGTTGATGGCAGACTATGAGAAAAACTTAAGATCCCTCAAACAGCGGTACTATGTGATGGGTGACAGGGCGGGTGCCTTACTAGCCAGGAGGGTTAAAAAACGAGAAATGCAAAATAAAATTGAATACCTCGTGACGGGTTCTAATGCCACAATACGCAACCCAACGGAAATAGCCAACGCATTCGCTGACTTTTACCAGTCTCTCTACAACCTTAAAAATGACCCCACTGCCCCAAAGCCTACCCAAACGGCAATTAATTCCTTCTTAAACAATATTAATCTTCCTCGGTTATCTGCAGTACAGCTGGAGCAACTAAATTCCCCTTTTTCTCTGGAAGAGGTTCGCCAGGCGGTGACCACAGCCAAAAGAAATTCAGCTCCAGGCCCAGACGGCCTCACTAACTCCTATTATAGGCAATTCACTGAAACCCTGTCTCCTTTCCTCCTGAGACTTTTCTCCTCTTGGCGAGCCACAGCAGATATTTCACCAAATAATCTAGAGGCCATTATAGCTACCCTGCCAAAACCAGGAAAACCCCCTATTTCACCAGGAAACTTCAGGCCAATATCCCTCCTAAACTGCGACTTAAAATTGTACGCCAAAATAATCTCAGCTAGAATACATAAAGTTCTTCCATCACTGATTTCCCCGGATCAAGTGGGGTTTGTGGCGGGGAGGCAGGCGAAGGATGGGACGAGACGTATGCTGGATCTGATTGCGGTGGCTGAGGGGAGGAATATCCCCAGTGTATTCCTGTCCCTGGACGCAGAGAAGGCGTTCGACAGGGTGCACTGGGGATATCTGAAATCTGTTCTGGGCAAGTTTGGTTTCAAAGGCCCCATACTTAATGCCATAATGGCGCTGTACTCTAACCCTAACGCCAAAGTTCTGGCATCCGGATTTATATCTCGGAGTTTTGAATTAACCAATGGGACACGCCAGGGGTGTCCGCTCTCCCCTATCATCTATGCCCTTGCTATAGAGCCTCTGGCGCAGACTATCCGTGAATGCCCTCGGATCTCGGGGATTCGAGTGGGGAGTATAAATCATGTGGTCAGTCTATATGCAGATGACGTGATTTTATCTTGCACTAATGTAGAGGTGTCCCTACAACACGTAATGGAGATCCTGTCCTCCTTCGCTCAAGTCTCGTATTACAAGCTTAATATTACCAAGTCCTTAATTTTTCCGCTCTTCTTGCCAGCCTCTACCAGAGCCACTCTTTCTCATCTTTACCCTTTCAAATGGGAAGACGAGGGAATCCCCTACCTGGGTATTATACTGGCCCCGCTACACTCCGTGATCCGGAAAAATCTGCTGACCCTGCACACCTCATTGGATAAAGAACTTACTCGCCTTTCTCTTCTCCCGCTCTCTTGGGTGGCGAGAATGCAGACTTTTAAAATGATCTGTCTCCCAAAAATTATCTACTTACTTCGGTGCCTGCCCCTAACAATTCCGCAACGGTATCTCACCAAAATTCATTCGCTAATGAGTAAATTTATATGGGCTGGGAAAAAACCTAGAATAGCCCTGAGATGTATGCATGCCCCGTTCAGTGGTGGAGGAATGGGTATTCCTAATATTCTAACATATCACAGAGCTGCTATCCTGGAACCGGCTCGAGATTGGTGGAAGAATGATTCAGACTTGAGATGGTTACAGATTGAGTACACCTGGGCACAGGCCCACTCCCCTAAACAATTCATAGACTCCCTGCTCCTAACCCCTTCGCCCCCCGGCGATCTTCTACCCACCACAGCAGCTCTAAAGAAAGCTTGGTCCTTATGGAGCAAGCCAGTGTCACAGGCTCTAGGTCCCAGCCTTCCCCTTAGATCGCTGGAAGCCTTCATTCCGAATTTGAATCTTGCCGCCTGGACACGTGGAGGTCCAATTACCCTAGCAGATCTCTATAGAGAAGGCGTCCTACTCCCGTACTCAGAAATGTGTGTTAAATTTAACCTCCCCCGACACAGTTTATTCCAGTTTTTTCAAATACGTCACTTCCTTCAGTCCGCTCCTCACCTACCGGTTCCCACAACAGCCGACCACGCCGCAATTAAAAAATTCTTTCAAAATAGCAAAATCAAAGGCCTTTCATACATCCATAACCTGCTAAACTCCCCGGAACCGGACAAACAATTGCCGTATATGCTCAAATGGGAAAAAGATCTAGCCTCTCAGCTTCCGTCGCAAGAATGGTTCGCGGCCTCAAAATGGATCCACAAATTCTCTTCATGTCTCAATCACATAGAGCAATTAAAAAAGGTTCATCTGCGGTGGTACAACTCCCCTACTAAACTGGCTTCTTTTTCCCCACATATGTCACCTTTGTGCTGGAGGGGATGCAACCACAGGGGCACCTTGTGTCATATGTGGTGGTTTTGCCCTAAGTTATCTAACTTCTGGCAGGAGGTGTTCAATCTAATCCATGAGGTTACTAGTCTCCGTCTTTCCCCAAACCCAACCTTAGCGGTGCTACACATTGGCCTAGATGGGATCCCGGATCTTTTAAAAAACATCATTTCTCACATTCTCATAGCCGGCAGGTACTGTGTGGCATACAAGTGGAGGTCGGTGAGCCCCCCTACAAAAACAGAACTAATTGAGAGGATCAACCTACACTGGCTATACGAAACCAACTTGACCCCCAATCTAGAGAAGAGAACGGTGAGACTTAAACAATGGCATCCGTGGGCCACTTCCCTTTATGCAACGGCCCTGCCCCAGATACAGACACCTACACCATAAATAAATTGATTGTGCCTAAGAATGCCATGCATGTAGAGCTGCTTCCCCTTCCCCCTCTCCTATGTTCAAGTTGTTGTTGGAAGGGGTATTTAATGTCCCAGATTGATATCCTAATAATGGCTCGAGGTTATTCCACCTCTTGCTACTCATTGCTCCTGTTCTTGATGTTTTTGTATGAGAAGTTTGTATTTTTTCTGAAAACTCAATAAAACCTTTATGATTAAAAAAAAAATTTAACTGAACTGGGATTGTTTTGTAAACAGGAATGGTCACAAATACCTTCATCCAGGATCCAGGAACTCATTAATAGCTACAGGAAGCGACTAGACGCTGTTATTTTTGCAAAAGGAGGATCTACGAAATATTAATGTCACTTTTATGTTGAGGTGCCCATACTTTTGCACCGGTCAAATTTTGTTAAAATGCAGATTGCACATTTTCTGTTAGTACAATAAACCTCATTTGAATCCAGAAATATAACTGAGTCCATCAGGTATTAGATATATGAAACTGAAATAGCTGTTGCAAAAACCAAAATTGTTATAAAGAAAAAAGGTTAACATTAATAGGGGTGCCCAAACTTTAACATATGACTGTACACACAGCCATTCTCTGAATTATTGAGTTGAGGGATTCCAGCTGCAC
Source organism: Dendrobates tinctorius (assembly GCF_039654945.1). Lineage (NCBI taxonomy): Eukaryota > Metazoa > Chordata > Amphibia > Anura > Dendrobatidae > Dendrobates > Dendrobates tinctorius. The sequence goes on along the minus strand of NW_027361998.1, from coordinate 12,504,208 downwards.
GGGTCACAAAAAAGCTGTATATCATCAAGCACAAAGCCACGTAGACAAATATTGGTAGCAGTAGGGCCATAATGAATAAAGAGCTCATTGATTAGGAGGCCTGGCACAAAGTCGTCATTGCTGGGCAATGCATACAAGCTACTTATCAGAAGAATCACCAGGAATACCGGCAGATTGGCCAGATCCCTGCACGACACCTCCTAGGGCTACAGACTACCAACATGGCCACTGAAGGAGGTTCCTGTGAACATTTTTTTGTTCAGCTCTAAAAGGAGGCTACACACATTAGACTAAGGGTTTAAGGACCAGTTTGGCCAATAGGTGTCTGGAGAAGATCGAGGTCTCTGGTAGCAACAGCTTATTCTTCTTTTCCTGCTGAACACATTCGGATTTCTGCAGTTGAGGGATGTAGACAGATTTCCTGAGACTACATGCTGTGAGAGGAGAGAGGGAGCAGCTGAAATCTGAACCAAAGTCAGTGCAATTAGAGAAGTAGAGTCTGCCCACTGTATCAGCAGTCCCCTTCCCTCATTCAGACAAAGCTTTCATGTCCAATATTTCTATAAATTTTATTGTAGTTTTTGGATATCACTGATTGAATTTTCTCACTTCTGCTCACAGGATCTTGTTACTGTGTATAGTCGACTTCTCAGTTTTAATATAGAGACCTTCTGGACACCAGCTCTTGCAGGAGAACCTTCTCTCGGCTCTACGTTTCTGCAGTCAGTGGAAACAATTTCCAAACTTTTTGAAGTCGATTCAAAGTCCTTCGAGCTCAGCCAACATAATTTCCAAATGAGCGCCGAGGTCTTAGACCTTTCGGCATGGACTAACTACAACAGATCCTTCAACATGACTCCAGACATCGAACTTGTCTTAAAAAATATAGAATTGAGAGACAACCGTAGCAATGTCACTGTAATATCCATGGTCCTTAGGAACTTAGGCAGGATCCTACCTAAGAATTTCGGAGACAGCGTAAAAGGATACGGCCACAGTGTGGAAAGTCATATTGTAATAATCACCATTAAGGCTGGAAACCAGACAGTGAAACAAGTCAATCTAGATATGGTCTTCGATCGCATGAGAGAAACCAACAGGACGAACATCGGTACTGCTCAATGTGTATTTTGGGATAACAGTCTCTTTGAAGGAGTTGGAGGATGGTCAACAGAAGGATGCAAGACATTCAGAGTCAATGAAAGTGTTATGTGCAGATCTAGAAAAGATGGGGCCTTTTCGGTCTTGTCATCATCTGGCGTTTTCAATGACATATTGGAGAATAAGGTTTTGGAAGATGGTGTTTTGAAGACTGTCAGCCAGGTTGGATCTAGTTTGTCTATCTTGAGTCTAATCATTTGCATCATAGTCTACATCATAGAATGGAAGTCTGTGGTGAAGGACGACATTACCTTTTATCGGCAGGTGACCTTGATCAACATTTCTGTGTCCAGGCTCATTGCTGATGTTTGGTTCTTCGCCTCTACCTTCATAACCAAAAGTCATGCCAACAAGCTGTGCATCTCTGCAGCCTTCTTCCAGCACGTCTTCTATCTGGCCAACTTATCTTGGATGTTGGTCCAAGGCTTGATTCTCCTCTATGAACTTGTCTTCACCTCCCACGAGCTCAACAAAGTCGCTGTCCATGTGGCTATGGTAGGAGTTGGCTATGTCTGTCCGCTCATCATTGCCAGCGTGACGATAGTTATTGATTATCCTAAAGAAGCATACATTACAGACGGAGGTTGCTTTTTGAATCGAGAAGATGGAGCCGTTTTTGCTTTTTCAGGACCTGCTATTCTGGTTTCAGCACTGAACTTCCTCACTGTTGGTGCAATGGTATGGAAATTTTTACAACCTCCTGCCCCTGAAGAGACAGAGCAAGACATGAAATCCTTGGTGGCCAAAGCTCTTACCATCCTAACATCGGTGTTTGGTATAACATGGTTTCTGGAGACGGGAACATTGTTAGACAACGCGCATCAGTTCATTCATTATGCCCTTACATTCTTTAATTCTTTCCAGGTAAGGTTTGCTGAACCCACGAAGAGAAGGAATTGAATGTTTTCCTCAGTTTCACCTTAGTGATTGTAGATTTTTGTTATGTCTTGCGCCATTGGTTCCGATCATAAATACCATAAAAATGATACTTTTCATTATGTAGCTCTAAGGAACCGAGTCTATAAGAATTTTGCTCTTGCTAAAATTCACGTGAGTTAGAAATTGTAATATTGTGCAGATCTCTCAGTGACTGCATAGGCCACCTTTGTTCTTGGAAGTGCAAGTGATATTTACACAAGAAGATGCAGCACCAAGAGCAATGATCTTTTGGGTTGCACCTCCAAGAGCAATGATCTTTGCGCTGCACCTCCAAGAACGATAATATTTTGGGCTGTACGGCCAAGAGCAATGATTTTTTTGGGCTGCCTGCCCAAAGCAACGATCTTTTGGGTTGCACCTCAAAGAGCGATGATCTTTTGGGCTGCATCTCCAAAAATGATAATCTTTTGGGCTGTACAGCCAAGAGCAATGATCTTTTGGGCTGCCTGCCCAAAGCAACGATCCTTTGGGTTGCACCTCCAAGAACGATGATCTTTTGGGCTGAGCCTCCAAGAATGATGTTTTTTTGGGCTGTGCAGCCAAAAGCAATGGTCTTTTAGGTTGCTCTGCCAAGAGCGATGATCTTTTGGGCTGCACGGCCAAGAGCGATGATCTTTTGGGCTGCACGGCCAAGAGCAATGATCTTTTGGGCTGCACCACAAAGAGCGATGATCTTTTGGGCTGCACGACCAAGAGCAATGATGTTTTGGCTTGCACCACCAACAGTGATCTTTTGATCTGCACCGCCAACACTGATCGCTGCACAAAAAGATCATTTCACTCGATGAACAAGTACTTTGATAGGAAGATCAGCAGACTGTTTGCATTGAAAGATTATTGTGAAACGCTCTTTCACAATTATCTTTCAAGTCTCCGTTCATCTCCACTACAAGTCCCCTTTTGATTGTCCATCACACAATAAGTCCAACTGAATATCCTCCCGCTATTTTACTAATCCTTATCAAAGTCAACTTTTCTCTAATTTTAAGAACCCATCCCACGTGCAACCTGCGCTTTACCAAAAGCACCTTTTGGCATTCTTCATACTAAACTTCTCCGGTCTTCGGGAACTCTTTCACTCCTTCCATCATTCTTCCACCTTACTAATGTTCACTAACAACTTCTTACAAGTGTATAATGTACAAGCCTTAACCACCATCGGTATTCCAACACTACATCTACTGGAGATGTCTATAGCGGCTTACTCCATCCTCTTGTATTAAGTCTTTCGACACTATAAACTCATAAACTTGCAAAAATCAGTTAACTCGTATGTACCATATCATCATAACGTCATGTCTTTCATCCTCAGGGAGTGATCATCTTGATCTTCGGATGCCTCTTGGATAAAAGAGTAAGTGGCTAAATTGACTCGTTGAGATCATGAATTACATTTATCGACGTAAAACTGTGGATATTCAGCATCTCATTAATCTTTTCAGATTCGGGAAGCTCTGGCCAAATGGTTTCAAAAGCTTCGGTCTATGTTCTCATCTCCAGCCTGCTGTGAACACGGCTCGTACAACGTGGTAAGGAAATGGTCATCATTGAGGTGGGATAATGAGTGCGGGGGCACAAGTATTGTATCAGAGAATCTTTAATATATTAGTTTGGAGTTCATGGTCTTATGAAGTGCAATTGCACTTGGCAGTGTTTTGTAGATCCTACAAAATCCAACGACAACTAGTTACACACACGAGGTGTTATCGAATTCCTCTCACTCCATCACAAGACGACAGTCGTCTTCCAAGTATCAGCAGGTCATGTTAATGGCCGGCAGCGTCGGCACGTATTATTCAAATTATTAGGACAGGTGCAAGTGGGACCTTTATAATAATAATAATAATAATAATAATAATAATAAATTTTATTTTTATAGCGCCGACATATTCCGCAGCACTTTACATTTCAGAGGGGATTTGTACAGACAATAGACATTACAGCATAACAATAATCACATACAGTAGATTATAACAAATACCAAGAGGAGTGAGGGCCCTGCTCGCAAGCTTACAGTCTATGAGGAAAGAGGTAGACACGAAAGGTGGGTGGTAACAGTTGCCCTGATTGTATGGACCAGCCATAATGTTAAGTGTGTAACAGTACAGACACAGAGGGCTAATGGATGCATAAAGCATGTGGGAACATGATGCTGGGAACCTGGTTATGGTAAAATTTTTGGCTCTGCCACACAGGGATAGGTTAGGTTAATGTGTTGAGGCGATAGGCCAGTCTGAATAAATGCGTTTTCAGGACACGCTTAAAATTGTGGGGACTGGGGACTAATCGTATTGACCTGGGAAGTGCATTCCAAAGAATTGGCGCGGCACGTGTAAAGTCTTGGAGACGGGAGTGGGAGGTTCTGACTATTGAGGATACTAACCTCAGGTCATCAGCAGAACGGAGGGCGCGGGTAGGGTGGTATACTGAAACAAGGGAGGAGATGTAGGGTGGTGCTGAGCCATGGAGGGCTTTGTGGGTGAGGGTAATAAGTTTATACTGAATTCTGGAGTGGATGGGTAGCCAGTGTAATGACTGGCACAAGGTAGAGGCATCGGTGTAACGATTGGTGAGGAATATGATCCTGGCTGCAGCATTCAAGACAGATTGGAGAGGGGAGAGTTTTGTAAGAGGGAGACCGATTAGAAGAGAGTTACAATAGTCGAGACGAGAATGAATAAGAGAAACAGTAAGAGTTTTTGCAGAGTCCAAAGTAAGAAAAGGTCGAATTCTAGAAATGTTTTTGAGGTGCAGATGACAAGAGCGAGCCAGTGATCGAATGTGGGGGGCAAAGGAAAGCTCGGAATCAAGTATGACCCCAAGACAGCGGGCATGTTGCTGGGGAGTAATAGTGGAACCACAGACGGAAATGGCAATGTCGGGTGTAGGTACATTAGTAGCGGGAGGAAACACAAGGAGTTCAGTCTTTGATAGGTTCAGTTTCAGATATAGTGAGGACATGATATTAGACACAGCGTTTAGACAATCGCCAGTGTTTTCTAGAAAGGCTGGCGTGATGTCAGGAGAAGAAGCGTATAATTGGGTGTCATCAGCATAGAGATGGTACTGGAAACCAAATCTACTGATTGTTTGACCAATAGGGGCAGTGTACAAGGAGAAGAGGAGGGGGCCTAGAACCGATCCTAGAGGAACCCCAACAGTAAGAGGAAGGTGAGAGGAGGAGGAACCGGCAAAAGAAACAGTAAAGGAGCGGTCGGAGAGATAGGAGGAGAACCAGGAGAGAACGGTGTCCTTGAGGCCAATGGAACGGAGCATAGTGAGGAGGAGCTGATGATCCACAGTGTCGAATGCTGCAGAGAGATCCAAGAGAATTAGCATGGAGTAATGACCATTTGATTTAGCTGTTAGCAGATCATTAGAGACTTTAGTGAGGGCAGTTTCAGTGGAGTGTAAAGAGCGGAAACCGGATTGGAGAGGGTCGAGAACAGAGTTTTCTGAGAGATAGCGGATAAGACGGGAGTGGACCAGGCGTTCCAGGAGTTTAGAGATGAAGGGAAGATTAGAGACAGGTCTATAGTTAGCGGCACAGTTTTGGTCGAGGGATGGTTTTTTAAGTAGTGGATGTATGATGGCATGCTTAAATGAGGAGGGAAAAATACCAGAAGAGAGAGAGAGGTTAAATATTTTAGTTAGGTGAGGGGTGACAGCAGGGGAAAGGGACTGGAGGAGATGTGACGGAAATGGGTCACTGGTGCAAGTAGTTGGGCGAGAAGATGCAAGGAGCCTGCTTACTTCTTCTTCTGTGACTGGTTCAAAATCAGAGAGTGAGTTAGATGCAGTGGGGGAGGGAGGACAGTGCATGGTATGAGGGGATTTGGAGATAATTTCCTGTCGGATCTGGTCAATTTTTTCTTTGAAGTAATTGGCCAGATCGTCAGCTCGGAGCTCAGTGGTTGGGGCCTGTACTCTTGGATTGAGTAGAGAATGAAAAGTGTCAAAGAGACGTTTCGGGTTATTGGACAGTGAGGTGATGAGGGTGTTGAAATAGGTTTGTTTGGAGAGGTGAAGGGCAGTGTTGTATGTTCTAAGCATAAACTTAAAATGGATGAAATCTTCGTGTAGATTGGATTTTCTCCACAGACGTTCGGCGCACCTGGAGCACCGCTGCAGGAAACGTGTTTGCACCGTGTGCCAGGGTTGTCGCCGTCTGCGTTGTGGTGTTCTATTTATAGGGGGTGCAAATTCATCCAGGGCAGTTTGAAGTGTTTCATTGTAATGCTTCAATGCAGAATCAGGACATGAGAGGGAGGAGATAGGGGCCAATGAAGACTGCAAGTTCTTCAGAAGTTTCTGGGTGTTAATGGCCTGTGTGTTTCTATAAGTCTGGACAGTGGGGGTGACCTGAGCAGCCTGGCAGTTCTTTATAGAGAATGAAAGAAGATTGTGGTCAGAGAGCGGGAGAGGGGAGTTTGCAAAATCATCCACTGCACAAAGCCGAGAGAAGACCAAGTCGAGGGAGTTTCCGTCTTCATGCGTTGGAGAATTAGTAAGCTGCGAAAGGCCAAATGAGGAGGTTAGAGATAAAAGGTGAGTAGCAGATGGGGAGAGGGGAAGAGCAATGGGGATGTTGAAATCTCCCATGAGGAGGGTAGGGATGTCACAGGAGAGAAAATGTGGAAGCCAAGTGGCAAAATGATCCAGGAACTGATGGGAGGGGCCGGGAGGACGATATACCACCGCCACTCGCATGGAGAAGGGGGTGTAGAGTCTGACGGCATGGACCTCAAAAGAAGGGAAGACAAGTGAGGGTAGTTGAGGGATAACCTGAAAGGTACATTTTGGTACATTTTAAGACCTTTAATAAAGGACTTGCCCTGCCCTCTTAATGCCATGCCTTCAATCAAGCCACTATTGGGAGTGACAAGGGTCATTTGACCACCGATCTGTTGAGCATATCCTAAAGCTAGCCATGCCCGTGAGAGATCGCTCAGCCAACTTTCCCATACACATGAGCATCGGCCATGAGTTTTTCAATGTGCGGAGAGGAGGAAGCGCTACCATGAAACCAATAACCTCATGCATTGGCATACCAACAGCTTGATCACCCCCGATAACAGTCTGAGAGTTGGTCGGCCTCCGTACATATAAGATGGTCACTTTTATAATACTGGGGAAGTGTTGAATTTGCGTTTGGTTGCGGTTCATAGGAATACTCAAGGTGCCGTCTAAGTCAGGGTTCCCCAACTCCAGTCCTCAAGGCCCACCAACAGATCATGTTTTCAGGATTTCCTTAGTATTGCTCAGGTGATAATTGCTTCACCTGTGCAATACAAAGGAAATCCTGAAAACATGACCTGTTGGTGGGCCTTGAGGACTGGAGTTGGGGAACCCTGGTCTAAGTGACTGTCAATGCAAAAGAGAGAGCAGAAAAATAATAATGTGCTACATTCGTAAAAAGGAAGCAAAGTCCCGGAGAACTCATCAATATGAAAAGACGCGGAACGACAAAAAAACCGGACGATCGCAGAATTCTCTGCTCCACAACATCAGGACAAGTTAGATGCACACTCGAAATAAGAGTATCATCATGAATGGCTACAATCAAGAGACTCCATAGATGTGAATGCCGAGAGATTATGTCACAACGTGACCACTGGTAATACTACGGAAAGAAAGCCACATCAGACTAGGAAGCTAAAAAAAAGCCGCCGCTTGTGGAATGAGCCTCAATGAATGGAAGAAAGGAAACCGGACTTGTGCCAGACTGGTGGGAAGAGAGTAGTGTAAAGGAGTGAAGGCTCCTGACCAGAAGCTACTCCATGTAATCGATCACATGCGGACAAGGTGATGTTTTAGTACGGACATGTGTGTGTGGTGGCAGCGGTGTCTGGAGATTACGAATGATGTGCCTATAGATAAAACTTGCAGGATAAATTTCGAAGTGAACAGAGAGAAAAAAAAAATTATATATATATATATATATATATATATATATATATATACAGTACAGACCAAAAGTTTGGACACACCTTCTCATTCAAAGAGAATTCTTTATTTTCATGACTATGAAAACTGTAGATTCACTCTGAAGGCATCAAAACTGTGAATTAACACATGTGGAATTATATAATTAACAAAAAAGTGTGAAACAACTGAAAATATGTCTTATATTCTAGGTTCTTCACAGTAGCCTTTTGCTTTGATTTCTGCTTTGCACACTCTTGGCATTCTCTTGATGAGCTTCAAGAGGTAGTCACCGGAAATGGTCTTCCAACAGTCTTGAGTGTGTACTGTGTGCATGTATGTATGTATGTGTGTGTGTGTGTGTGTGTGTGTGTGTATGTGTATATATATATATATATATATATATATATATATACACACACACTAGCTGAAGAGCCTGGCGTTGCCCAGGCATAGTAACTAAATGCCGTTCCCATCTCCCTCCACAGCACCGCTCTCCGCTCACCATCCTGCTCTCTCCCTCCGCAGCCCCGTTGTCTCCCTCCACCATCACGCTCTCTCCTTACGCAGCCCCACTCTCCAATCGCCGCCCCGCACTCTACCTCAGCAGCCCGTCTCCACCCGCGTCCCGCTCTCTCCTTCCGCAGCCCTGCTCTCCGTGACCCGCTCTCCCTCCACAGCCCCGCTCTCCACGTGCTGTCCTGCTCTATTCTTCTGCAGCCCTGCTCTCCATGTCCCGCTCTCTCTCTCACAGCTCTGGTCTCCACCCGTGTTCCGCACTTTCCCTCTGCAACCCCGCTCTCCAGCCGCCATTGTGTGGTGAAATGTGTGCTGAGGGTGGTATATGTGGTGAAGCACGTGGTAGTGTGTGGCGCATTTTGTGTGTGTGTTCATATCCCCGTGTGTGGCGAGTATCCCATGTCAGGGCCCCACCTTAGCAGCTGTACGGTATATACTCTTTGGCGCCATCGCTCTCATTCTTTAAGTCCCCCTTGTTCACATCTGGCAGCTGTCAATTTGCCTCCAACACTTTTCCTTTCACTTTTTACCCATTATGTAGATAGGGGCAAAATTGTTTGGTGAATTTGAACGCGCAGGGTTAAAATTTCACTTCACAACATAGCCTATGACGCTCTTGGGGTCCAGACGTGTGACTGTGCAAAATTTTGTGGCTGTAGGTGAGACGGTGCGGATGCCTATTCCGGACATACACACACACAGCTTTATATATTAGATATATACATATACTGTATACACACACACACACACACACACACACATGTACATAGGTACATACACACGTGGTGAAAATTGTTGGTACCCCTCGTGTAACGACAGAAAACCCCATAATGGTGACAGAAATAACTTGAATCTGACAAAAGTAATATATCAAAAATCTATGAAAATGAACAAATGAAAGTCAGACATTGCTTTTCAGCCAGGCTTCCACAGAATTTAGAAAATAAAACCCATGAAATAGTCCTGGACAGAAATGATGGTTCCCCTGAAAATAATGTGACAAAAGGGACATGTTACATCGCGGTGTGTCCACTAATTATCATCACAGGTGTCTACAGTCCTGGAATCAGTGAGTGGCCTATATAGAGGCTACAGATCCTCACTGTGCTGTGTGGTGACATGGTGTGTAACACACTCAGCATGGACCAGAGGAAGCGAAGGAAAGAGTTGTCTCAGGAAATTAGAAAGAAAATTATAGACAAACATGTTACAGGTGAATGTTATAAGACCATCTCCAAGCAGCTCGATGTTCCTGTGACTACACATATTATGTAAGCTCCATGTGACTGTAGCTGACCTCCCTGGACGTGGCCGCAGGAGGAAAACTGATGACAAATCAAAGAGACGGATAATACGAATGGTAACAAACGAGCCCAGAAAAGCTTCTAAACAGATTAAAGGTGAACTTCAAGCTCAAGGAACATCAGTGTCAGATCGCACCATCCGTCGTTGTAGGAGCCAAAGTGGACTTCATGGGAGACGACCAAGGAGGACACCATTGTTGAAAAAAAATCATAAAAAAGCCGACTGCAAATTTGCCAAACTACAAGTTGTCAAGCCACAATGCTTCTGGGACAATGTCCTATGGACAGAGGAGACAAAAATGGAACTTTCTGGCAAGGCACATCAGCTCTATGTTCAGAGACGAAAAAATGAAGCATATCAAGAAAAGAACACTGTCCCTACTATGAAAAATGGAGGAGGCTCTGTTATGTTCTAGGGCTGCTTTGCCTCATCTGGCACAGGGTGTCTAGAATCTGTGCAGGGTACAATGAAATCTCAAGACTATCAAGGGATTCTAGAGAGAAATGTGCTACCAATTGTGTTGAAGTGTCAATGCGACCCTCTTCTCCCACTCTTGACACACTGATAGCAACACCGCAGAAGAAATGCTAGCACAGGCTTCCAGTATCCGTTGTTTCAGATGCTGCACATCTCGTATCTTCACAGCATAGACAATTGCCTTCAGATGACCCCCAAAGATAAAAGTCTAAGGGGGTCAGATCGGGAGACCTTGGTGGCCATTCAACTGGCCCACGACAACCAATCCACTTTCCAGGAAACTGTTCATGTAGGAATGCTCGGACCTGACACCCATAATTGATGGTATAGTGTGGTATATGGGGTTCAAAGATAGTGAGGCCATTCGTCATCCATGGAAACCTCAATGCCACTGGATATCTGAAATTGCTCCATGATGTGTTGCCCTCTTTATGCACTGAAGATAGTGCGTTCCCTGAGTTTTTCCAGCAAGATGGCGCACCACCACATTATTGGTGTCAGGTCCGAGCATTCCTACAAGGACTCTGACCCCCTTAGACTAGCATTTCTTCTGTGGTGTTGCTATCAGTGTGTCAAGAGTGGGAGAAGAGGGTTGCATTGACAATCCAGTTGATATCGCCAACCATTCCCATTTTAGGTGTATCCATATAAATGGTCCACCCTGTATAATGTCATATACTGGAAACCCGATCTGATTCACCACATAGATGGACAATGATCAAGACAGGACAAAAAGCCACAAACAAGCAAGTGAAGACGCCTGCAGTAAAAGGCACATGGAGGATAGTCAAGATTTGTTAAGAATTAAGACCCATTCATTCAAGACCTCACAAGTTCTACAAAAACTAATTGTTACTCAATTGTCTCTACTCCAGCGCTGGGTTTTACTTCCTTCCCCTATGAACGGCTGCTACTGTGCTAGTCCATGCCGGGTTGCTCCGGTAGTCCACCAATGATAACATTATTCTAGGTTTTTTCAGATGAATTCATACGGCAAACAACCAATTTAATACTCAGGAAGTAAAGCACCTGGCTAACGTGCATTTTCAAGAGTTAACTTGATCTTCCTGTAGGAACCTGATGGAGCAGAATAGCATCTTCCCAGCTACTCCAATCTGCAATTTAGCAACTCCTATTATTTCTAAGCTCAGTCCAGCAATTCCTGGTACTACTAAACTCTCAGCTCTCCGTCAAGTTACTTTAACTGCACCTCTGCAAGCAAGTTACCAATTTAGTAGTGTGAAGTCACTATGACTGATTGCCTGCAATCTGGCAAAGAAATCACCTTAGGCCTGTTTCACACATCCGTTTTTCTCCATCAGTCAAAATCCGCCGTTTTGCAAAAAAACAGAACCGCCATTTTTCTTGGCGGATCAGTTTTTTTCCCCATTGACTTTCATTAGCGGCGGATTTTGACTGATGATTGTCCGTATTTGTGCGGATCCGCAAAAATGTTGGCGTCCGCTGAGATGACCGAACGGACCATGCAACTTTTTTTTGCTGTCCGGATCCGCATTTTCCCCTTTTAACCCTGAATCAAGTCTCACTGCTGGATGAAAATTCATTCTCTCTCATCGCGAGATCTCCTCCCTCATGGTCTGACATCACGCGATCTTTCACGTCTCTCATCGCGCGATCTCCTCCCTCATGGTCTCACATCGCACGCTCACCCCCATCCCGCGAGATGATCGCTCACCGCAGATGCCCGCTCTCTTCCGGATACCACTAGATCCACCGGTATTAATTTTTTATTTTTTCCCAGGCGCGGTTCCTTTAAATTTTTACCATCGGCGGATCCGTACATCCGCCGACCCCCGTTTCTGTCAGTCCGCCTGTGGATACGTTTTCCGCTATTTTGGCGGATTTAGACTGACAGAAAAAACTGATGTCTCAAACAGGCCTAAGCTAGAAATGTAACCTGTTATTATTGTACTCCCATAATGAATCAAAATGGAGGAAACACCTTGGTAGATAGAGTAATGGGACTCTTCCTGTATTTAATGAGACTGTTACTTGTGGTGACAATGATAGTTTATTTTCTTCCCTGAAATTACTTAGCACATACAAATGATACCAAATTTATGCGGCTCATCTCTGCTTTTCCTGTGCTATCCGCTAGTGCTTTTAACTCCACTAGACCATCTGTCATCCTGCAATACTAATTCACATGTCACCCAGAAAATAACGCTCCATTGCATCGTCGCCTCTGGTCCGTGCTGCTCACCTTGCCCTACGGCTTAGAAAATTCACCTAAGCAGTTCAGCCCATAGCACTAATCATATTATATGGATGTGGGATTTCCAAATTTCTTTTGGACTGTGAAGGGACCAGGTAATGCTTAATACAATAATTTACTAGATCACTTGAATTAATCCTAAAAGTCTCCACTTCACATCTTGCTAGATTTGTTTCAATCTATTGTACAAATTATACAGTGGTGAAATTATGAAATTTGGTCACTATCAAATACTTTTGGGGCCAACTATGGAACCAAAACTTTTCTAGGACATTATATCTATCTGAGTAATGGAGGGGAAACATACTAGTTCATCGATGTGATGCTCCTCATTTAGGCTTAATACTTTTAAGCAAGGTTTCGGGTCTTCTTGTAAAGTGTCCAGAAAAGCTTCAGTCTCGTCATGATTAGAAGAGGAAGATTTGATACTTTCCTTGTGGTTCCAAGTGCTATTGCTAAGAAAGCAGGGAACCGCTATGGGTTCCTGCATATCTCCAGATTCAGGAATATACAACAGAGAAGCTAGTGGGACTTGCCAAGTGCTTCTGTACAAATCACTCTCTAATTTTCAAGTTTGTAGACAAAGTAACTAAGAAAAAAAAATTTAAGTTCTGCAAAGCGAGGAAAAATATTCAGGATTGAGAGTCCTCAGTAGTTGATACCTTTTAATGGCTAACTGAAAAGATGGTAACACATTGCAAGCTTTCGAGACTACTCAGGTCTCTTCATCAGGCTAGACTAATACAAAATCTGAAGTCACATATTTATGCACAATACAGCCTAGAAAAAATGCAATAGATAAGACAAGTGACGTGAAGCAGAACTATCAATATGGGAGAGGGAGAAACAAATATAAACATTGGACCAGTTCATAGATAAGGAGTAAACTTGAGCTTAAGAATGCAGCACGCTTCAGAAAAAGAGGGGTACTTGTCACTCAAAGTTATCACCTGTAGAACTGGTAGCCCCTCTGCAAATTGTCAAATTGCAGCCAAATGTAAAATAAAAAAAAGCCGGATTACTTACCGGTAATGCTCTTTTAATGAGTCCACGACAGCACCCACTGGAGGTATCGGATCCGCCCATTTGGAACAGGAAACCCTACAGGAAAGATAAAAGGGGCGGTCCGCCTTTCCTCCTCAGTTTTACGTTTCAGAGTACCAGAAGGACCGCCAAGGATTAGGCAATGTTCTCTTATTTTAACATCTTTCTTATCCATTATTTGGTAATACTTTAACTATTGATATCTTTAGGGGGGGAAGTGAACGGGTGCTGTCGTGGACTCATTAAAAGAGCATTACCGGTAAGTAATCCAGCTTTTTACTCTTCGCCACGACAGCACCCACTGGAGAGATTCCAGAGACCATCACCTGGGTGGGACCACCGTGCCAAGGATAGTCCTGCCAAAGCTTAAGTCAGAGGTTGATGAAAGATCAAGTCTGTAGTGGTTATAGAAGGTAGAAGGGGATGACCAAACTGCCGCCTTACATATAGTTTCAATCGGAACATCTCCCTTTTCCGCCCAAGAGGTTGCCATTGCCCTGGTGGAATGCGCCCTGATGTTCCCTGGAGGATCTTCGTTTTTTGCGGAGTAGGCTAAACGAATGGCCTCTCTGATCCACCGGGAAATGGTGCTCTTCGTGACTCCATACCCCTTCTTACAGCCCTGAAATGAAACAAATAGGGCCCTACTCTGCCTCCAACTGTTGGACCTCTCAATACATTTTAGGACAGTTCTTTTGACGTCCAGAGTATGAAACCTCTGCTCTTCCGGAGTAGAGGGATTTTTATAGAAGGTTGGGAGGAGTATCTCCTGAGATCTATGGTATTTTGTTGCCACTTTTGGCAGGTAGGCAGGGTCTGGTTTTAATACCAATCTGTCTTGGTATTCTTGAAAAAAAGGTGGATCTATTGACAAGGCCTGAATATCACCCACTCTTCTAGCTGAGGTTAGTGATACTAAGAGGGCCATTTTAAGTGCTAAGTATTTGAAGGGTATTGTGTCGATCGGCTCAAAGGGGTCTACCGTTAGGGCGTCTAAGACCAGATTTAGATCCCATGTAGGGACGGAGGGTATGTGGATTGGAGTTATTCGTTCACATGCTGTAATAAATCGAGTTATCCACTTGTTGCCTGCTATATTATGGCCATATAGTGCTCCTAATGCCGATATTTGTACTCTCAGTGTATTTACTGCTAAGCCTAAGTCTTTCCCCTTCTGCAGAAATTCCAAGATTGGGATTATCGGAACTTCTGTTGTATGAGGTACTGTATGGAATTGAAGAAATTTTTTCCATATTCTAATGTAAATCTGGGTCGTGGACTGTTTTCTACTTTGTAGTAGTGTAGCAATTAAGGACTCCGAGAATCCTCTTGTCCTCAATAACTGCCTCTCAAATTCCACGCCGTCAAGTGCAAGCTGAGCACTTGAGGGTGGAAAAAGGGGCCTTGGGAGAGTAGATTGGCAGTCGGAAGGACCCAAGGATCTGTTATCGACATAATCTGCAGCCACGAAAACCACGGTCTTTTTGGCCAGAACGGTGCTATTAAGATTATTCTTGCTTTGTCGTCTCTGATCTTCCGAATTACTTGAGGTAGGAGGATCAATGGAGGGAACGCATACGCTAGGTTGAAATTCCATGGAACTAGAAAGGCGTCCAGTATGTTTGGGTGATCTGACGGAGATAGGGAGGCAAAGGTTTTTATCTGCCTGTTCTCCCTTGTGGCAAAAAGATCCACCTCGGGTTGTCCCCATGCGGCTACTATGTCCCTGAAGACCTTCCGATTGAGGCACCACTCTCCTTGTCGTAGAGTGTGACGGCTTAGGAAGTCTGCCTTTTGATTGCTCTCGCCTCTTATATGAAGGGCCGAGAGGGACAAAAAATAGTTTTCTGCTAAGTTTAAAATTTTTGCCGCTGAAGACATCAGAGTCTCTGATCGAGTTCCTCCTTGTCTGTTTATATATGCCACTGTGGTGGTATTGTCCGACAGGATCCTTACATGCTTCTGTTGGAGCTGCAGAAGGAAGTTGTATAGAGCATAGAACACTGCAGTCAGTTCTTTTAAATTAGATGAGTAATCACATTCCGCTTTACTCCACCTTCCCTGATAAAACCCATTCTCCATGTGGGCTCCCCAGCCCTGGGGACTGGCATCGGTGGTTACAATACAGGATGGAACTATAACCCATGGGACTCCTGAACATAAATGGTCATCGTCTAACCACCACTCTAGGGAAGTCAAGACTTCTTGTGACAGGGTTATTTTGCTCTGTAAATGACCACTATGTCGCTTATCCTCCTGGAGGATCTGGTGTTGTAGTGTACGGACATGGTACTGGGCCCACCGGACTGCCGGGGTGCAAGAATTTAGTGATCCTAATAGTGACATTGCTCCTCTTAAGGATACACGTGGTTTATCTATAGCTGCTTGTATTTTTTGTTTTGTGAGGATGATTTTTACCTGGGGTAGTAGACATCTCTGGGTCAAGGAATCTAGTTGAAATCCTAGAAATGTCTGGAGAGATTGCGGATCGAGTCTGGACTTTTGGATATTGATGATCCAGCCAAGGCTCTGAAAAGAGGAGACTGCGTCAGTCACGCGTTCAGTACATTGTTTGACTGAATTCCCAATTACTAGGAAGTCGTCTAGATATGGTACAATTAGTGTGTCCTTTTGGCGAAGGTAGGCCATCACTTCTGCCATCACCTTGGTAAATATTCTTGGTGCCGTGGAAAGCCCGAAGGGCATGGCCGCGTATTGGAAATGACGAATCCTGCCCTCGACTTCCACTGCGACTCTTAGGTATTTCTGGAATCTATTGTGAATAGGGAGATGATAATAAGCATCTTTTAAATCAATCCCTGCCATTACGCAATTTGGGAAAAGAAGCTTTATAGTGGATCTAATCGATTCCATTTTGAACTTATAATTTTTTATAAATGAATTTAGCTTCTTTAAATTAATAATGGTTCTAAATGTACCGTCTGGTTTAGACACCAAAAACAGGGGAGAGTAAAAGCCTCTACCCTGTTGTTCCTCAGGGACGTCAACTAAAACTTTTTTAGCTAGCAGGACTCGAATCTCGTCTTCGAGAGCCTTTTGCTGAAGTGAGGAATTAAGGCGAGTTATAACAAAGAACTCATAGGGGATTCGAAGGAATTCAATCTTTATTCCTTCCTTGATTATATTCAAAATCCATGGGTTTAACGTAATTTGTTCCCATTTGGTAAAAAAAAATTTTAATCTGCCCCCAACCGGTGGGTCTAAACTTTTAATTTTTTTCTCTCCTATATGTTGGCCCTCTGAAGATGGTACCCTTCTGCTTTTCGTCTTTCGTGGCCCATCTCGTTCTGTCCGATTGTCTTCTTCTCCCGAATGGCCGTCTTTTAAAGGTTTTCCTATAAAACGGAATGGGAGAATCACTGAAGGCCTTTTTTCTTTCTTTTGCCTTGGCGAGAATTTCGTCTAAGGCTTTTCCGAAGAGGAACTCACCCTCGCATGGGGTTGCACTAATTTTGGATTTTGATTGTGCATCCCCTTTCCAGCTTTTTATCCAAAGCGCGCGTCTGGCGTTATTCACCAGGGCTGCCGACCTTGCTGCAAGTCTTAGGGTGTCCGCTGAAGCGTCTGCCATAAAGGCAGCTGCCCCTCTTATCAACGGGATGGCTGCACGCAGTTTCTCCCTTGACACTCTTTGCTCAATCTGCTGGTCTAATTGATCTAGCCATACCAGCATTGACCTAGCAGTACATGTGCTGGCTATTGCGGGTTTGAATACCCCGGTGGTGGACTCCCAGGACCTTTTGAGCGAGGATTCAGCCTTTCGGTCCAATGGGTCTGCTAACAATCCTGCGTCCTCGACCGGGATCGAGGTTTGTTTGGAAGTGGAGGATATGACAGCGTCCACCTTTGGTATTTTAGACCATTTTAATAGATCTTCATCAGTGAACGGGTACTTCCGTTTTGAAGCGGATGGGAGAAAACCCCTCTGGTCGTGTTTTTCCCATTCCCTTTTGATGAGATCTTTAATTGCCGGTATTACTGGAAATGATCTCCTCTTTTTTTCTGCCAATCCCGCAAACATAATGTCCTGCGCGGTCTGGGCTCCCCTTTCCTCTTCACACCCCATAGTATTCCTAACCGCTTTTACCAGGTTATCTACGCTGTCCAGAGGAAAACATGCGCGTCCTTCCACCTCCGAGGATGATGATGAGGACGTGGATGCGGAGCCTGAGTTTAACCCCTGTTCTTCCTCTGACTCTGAACTAACAATAACCTGTTTTCTATGCCTGGACTCTGCGGGAGTGCTGGCGCGGTTGATGGCTTGTATTTCCTCCCTAATTATGGCTCGGATATCCTGAGAAGATATCGTCGGCCCCTGCCTGGTCTCTTTCATGCATTGTTTGCAGAGTTTTTTGGGGTAGGAGTCAGGGAGAGGCTCTGAACATAATGCGCATTCTTTATGTTTTGTTTTTCCTTTTTTCTTTGACTGAAACGGGAGGTCAAAGGTAAAGAGAGGGGGGAGGAGAGGAGGTTAGCTTAATAGGTAGAGCATATGCTTTGCACACTCACCCAGTGAAGCTTAATACCGGTTCAGATGGCTGAGACGGTTTGGATCGGGTTTCTGCTGCCTCGCTCCTGCGGGCAGTCTCCGTCCTGGCGCTGCGGTCCCTGGTGGAGTTGCCCCCAGCTGAATCCCCTGCTGGGGTTTGCGACTCTGCGGGGGACGACATGTTCCAATGTTGCAGCGCTGTTTTATCTGTATCGTTGCCCCGGAAGTCGCCCTGTCACAGGGCGCATGCGCCGCGTCATCGCCATCTTACCCCGGAAGTTCAACCATTACTTCCGGGGTATGGGAGCGTCGGGCGCCGGCCTGCTCCCGCGCCACCGCTATTAACACACGCGGCTCGCGCGCACATGGCCTCACCATCCACGCTATACCCCCACCGATGGGAATGGGGGGGGGGGGGGGGGGGGGAAATCTCCCGGATGCCAGACCGGCGCGCTCCCTGGTAAGACCGGGCGGCCCTCCCCGGACCCGGCCATTACCACTATGCCACCAGACGAGGGGGGAGCCGTCAAACGGAGTCTCCCCCGACGCTGCCTCCGGACCGCAGCCCCTGCCGTTCCCGAAGAGACCGCACAGGCGGATGCATGGCCCAGGTAAGATCCTGCAGGATCCTGCTCCATTTGGAACAGGAAACCAAAACTGAGGAGGAAAGGCGGACCGCCCCTTTTATCTTTCCTGTAGGGTTTCCTGTTCCAAATGGGCGGATCCGATACCTCCAGTGGGTGCTGTCGTGGCGAAGAGTAAAAAGTTAGTGCTGATTATCTTCACATATCATAATACCCCAATTATTTGTGTCTTCTAGGAGCAGATCAATGAAGCAGAAGTTATAGAGGCCTACAGACAGATCTTTCACAAGTCATGTAATGACCGCCTCACGCTAAATCCCCAAACACTTGCTCTTCCCATCTTTGCTTCAAAACATGGAGGGGGAGAGGGTGTGTGTGAAGGAAAAATGCAACAGCTACATACCGACTGTAAATGTATTAACACGGTGAAATTATAAATCAGAACTTGGCTGTAAATCATCCTCAATTACATCACGTGGTCTAGCTACTCCATTCACATCCAAAGTCTTGTTAATAATTCAGCCTACTCTGACAGTGGAGCCTCCAACGATACCCTCCTGTCTCTTTGGTGTCCTTTGCTGCACTACATGCTCTCAATTATTAAATTAACATACCACAGTGCTAATAGACTTTATTGTATGTGCCAGGAATATTGATGGAAAAAAGTGACAAATTTATGCTCAAAAACTTAGACAGTTTTTTTTCTCTCATTTCTTTTTATTAATCCATGAAAAAAAGTCAGCTTCTCGCTTCACTTTCTCATTTACTCTCAGTCACAGAATTATTTTTTTTTCCTACAAGCTCTGAAAGCTTCTGCTGTTACAAGGGAACAAGTAGTTCTTTTGTACACTAATAATTGCTAAGTCCTTATCAAAAACACAGGGAACCGCAACGGGCTCTTGTTTAATCCCATATTTGGTAATACACGAAAGAGAAGCCAGTGGGATTTGCCATGTTCTTTAGTACTAATCACGTATTTCCAAATTTGCAGACAAGGCAACTAAGAAAAAAAATAGTTATTTACAGTGCTGCAAAATTGGCAAAAGACATTCTTAGGTATTAGTGCATTGCTCTGATGTGTTTGATGAGACAGTTATTTATTGAGGTCACATTACTGAGGATAGGCTTCCACAATCATTCCATGGCCCTAAAGGAGAGAAAATAGAAATGAATGATGGTATGCAAATACAAGTTGGTTCCAGGTAAGCCTTGGTGAATTCAACTAGTCTAGTTAGTCTACATTAAAAGAAACAAAAAAGTTTTCATAATTGAAAAATACACTGAAGGACATAAAACTGACATCCTAAAATAAAATAATGGAAATATTCATGACAAAAAATAGAGATCATGCAGAATATGTTTGATACATTATATTGCCAAATCCTTTAAATGACAATAGCATTAAGTCTTGAAATGGCAAAACGAGACCAATTTTGGAAGGCCGCTGCAGGGTAAAGAAAGCATCTTACCATGTCCTGTTTAACCCCTTAAGGCTATGTGCAGACGTATTTTTTGGAGCTGCAGACTTGTAGAAATTCGCAGGTAAGTTTCAGGTCAAAAGACCTGCGGATTAGGCTGCGGTTTTGCCCTGCGGTTTATCACCTCTACAATGGAGGAGATGGTAAACCGCAGCAGAATCCACAGAAAAGTAGTGACATGTCATTTCTTTCTGCGGATTTGAAACCGCAGCAAAACCGCGCGGCATGTGCACAGCGGTTTCCATTTTACGTAAAATGGTACTGTACAACGCAGCAGATTCTGCTGCGGACGCGCAGGGTCAGAAACACTGCGGATCCGCAGCAAATTCCACAACGTGTGCACATAGCCTAAGGATTTTCGTTCTCTTTTTTCCCCCCTCCACTTCCCGTCAAACTTTTATTTTTCCCGTCGGCTGTATGAGGGCTTGTTTTTTGAGTGACAAGTTGTAGTTTGGATTGACACTAATCATTTTACCATATAAAAAAAATAAAAAGATGAAAGCAAAAAAAAAAAAAAAAAAATTTCCATAATTGCTTTTTGGATTTTAAGCTGTTTATTATGCACTACAAAACAAACAAAAATGACCTGGTATCGAGATTGTCCAGGTCACTAGTCAGCATCTGTAGTAGTATAATAAACCGCGGTCAAAACGGAGCGCAGGACCTAGATTAACCAGGATTAAAAATAACCATCTTTAATTTTAATCCACAACACGGTTTGATGGTAGAACACAGTCCTTCATCAAGTGCAGTGCCACCTGAGGAAGTCTGTGTTCTACCGTCGAAACGCGTCGTGGATTAAGACTAACCAGGATTAAAAATAACCATCTTTAATCTGGGTCCTGTGCACTCCGCTTTGACCGCGGTTTATTATACTACTGCATTCTTTCCTCCATTGGAGGCACCCGGCTGGAGCTGCAGTGGACTTTCCCCGCACTAATTTCTTGTGGCCGCAACCTCAGCGCTCCCTTGTGACTGTTTACCCCTTTGTTCTTTACTAGTCAGCATCTGGGCATGCTGGGATATTATGTTAGAGTCCCTGCAGCTGCATGATTTACGGCTGTTAAAGCAATCACCGCACTTGTTGAGGCTGTCTGACAGCTGCAAGTTATGCAGCTGCGGGGACGTGAACATAATATACGAGCACGCCCTACGACTCGGATAAGATGTTACCAGAGCACGTTCGCTCATCACTAATCAGTAGCTTAAAAAAAAAAAAAAAAAAAAAGTCAGGACTGAAAAGGAATTTGGTCTGTGTTACAATTTTTCAAGATGTGCAATTTTTTTTCCTGCAGTTGGAGCTGTTTTTTTCATTTGCATTGCCATCTTCACCACCTTTCCTCGCAGGGTTAAACAATTTTAAAGTTACAATTAATCCATGATTAATGATGGGGTAAGTCTGCGTGTGTGAC
This sequence comes from Dendrobates tinctorius, assembly GCF_039654945.1. NCBI lineage: Eukaryota > Metazoa > Chordata > Amphibia > Anura > Dendrobatidae > Dendrobates > Dendrobates tinctorius. Next base: position 12,482,618 of record NW_027361998.1, on the reverse strand, counting down.
AAGTCTGTACTCGCCTGTCCTCCCGCTGCGCACGCTGCCACTAGTCCGTACTGTCCTCCCTCCTTCTTCAGTCGATGGGCGGCAGCCATGACGAGGCGGCAGCCTGTAGCTCCGAATGGGTGACCCAGTGACAGCGACCCACCCCAAGAGTTAAACTTCTCCAGGGCAGGAGCTCCGACCTGAAACACAAAACGGGTCACAAAATCCGGCCTGAAAAATTCCAATAATCTGGCGTTGTGCTGGATGGTCAGAATTCCTGAAGCGTCAGATGCTTCTACAACCACAGGTAGGCCTCTCACTGACGTGGGCACCGTGCACATAACAGGTCTCCTCAAAGTCATAGGCAAGTCTGATATGGGTCAACTCCTGATATTCCAGAATCTAACAGTGTTATTCTGGATTATCAGCATTTCTGCCAGTGTAGGAAGTTTTTCATTGCACATTGTAACCTATGAAGGTCACACTCACCTTTGCCTTCCGTCCCATGTAATTCTGTGCAAACCAGTCGGACTCCATTGCTTTGAGGTTGGCGAGGATCTGTCCCTGCAGAGGACACAGATTAGGATTACCCCCGTCATATGAGCGCACTGACCTCACACTATGGCGGCTGCCTGTGCCGGCAGAAGGCTGTACAATCCGTACGAGGACAGAACCAAAAGGAGAAATCGCACACGGGACGGATTTTGTTGCATATTTGTGCAAGGAAAATCCCCATCAGAATCCCGCGATGCGCGGGGACGGCACATTTAGCAGATCAGACGTGAGCACGCTGCTGTGATCTTTGTGCGGATTCCCTCCGGATCCGCAGGAAAATTCACAAGAGAATTGGGGACAATAAATCCAGACGATCTGCAGCAGGCGGCCCCTCTGACCAGGCCCCTCGCACCCGTCTCTGCAGCCGGCGGCCCCTCGCACCCGTCTCTGCAGCCGGCGGCCCCTCGCACCCGTCTCTGCAGCCGGCGGCCCCTCGCACCCGTCTCTGCAGCCGGCGGCCCCTCGCACCCGTCTCTGCAGCCGGCGGCCCCTCGCACCCAGCAGACTGTTCCGCTTTACATAGTAATTACCCTGAGCAAATGGATATTTTGTTCAAATACACGGCGGAGCCCAATGTGCCGTCTGTACCCGTGACCTCGCCACAACCTCACATTTACCTAGGTATACAGCTGCTTCGTATGGAAATCACGGGGGTGACTGGGAGAGGTTGGGGCTGCACAGGAAAACAGTCTTGTGTATTGCTTACTGTGAACCTGTGCCATCTAGCGACATCCACTGGCAAAAAACACCAGAAAAGCAAAAATTCTCTCCCTAATACAATGTAACACACACACAGCTGTGAACAGCACGGTCAGCGCTGAGCAGCTGGGGGAAAGCAGTGAGGATTTTGCCATTTTACATTTTTTGCTATTTGGAGTTGGAGAACCCATTTAAGGTTTTTAGCCTCCAGAAGTAACTAGGAAATACTGACATTTGTCTCTGATCAGCAGTAGATGGCGACACAAAGGGTGCTCCGCGCTATAACCTCCATGTAATGGAGAGGGAGATGCAGCAGAGGGAGAGCAACGCCGGCAATAGACAGTGAGGGGGGAGAACCATGAGAAGAGCGACGCAGGAACCGCAGAATAAGGCGAGCAAAGGAAACAAGCCAACAAGGGAAGGAGAGGAGACGAAGCGAGAGAAGGGAGATGTGGGGGGAGAGCAAGTAAAAGATGAGGAAGGGAACCACGGGAGAACGAGCAAGGAGAGCGCAAGTAAAGGAGATGAAGGGAACTACATGAGAGCGAGCAAGGAGAGAGCAAGTAAAGGAGATGAAGGGAACCACACGAGAGCGAGCAAGGAGAGAGCAAGTAAAGGAGATGAGGAAGGGAACCACATGAGAGCAAGTAAAGGAGATGAAAGGAACTACATGAGAACGAGCAAGGAGAGAGCAAGTAAAGGAAGAGAGGATGAAGGGAACTACATGAGAACGAGCAAGGAGAGAGCAAGTAAAGGAGATGAGGAAGGGAACCACATGAGAGCAAGTAAAGGAGATGAAGGGAACCACATGAGAGTGAGCAAGGAGAGAGCAAGTAAAGGAAGAACGGACGATGGGAACCGCAGGAGAGCGAGCAAGGAGAGAGCAAGTAAAGGAACAGAGGAAGAAGGGAACCGCAGGAGAGCGAGCAAGGAGAGAGCAAGTAAAGGAGATGAAGGGAACTACATGAGAGCGAGCAAGGAGAGAGCAAGTAAAGGAGGAGAGGACGAAGGGAACCGCAGGAGAGCACAAGTAAAGGAGATGAGGAAGGAAACCACATGAGAGCAAGCAAGGAGACAGCAAGTAAAGGAGGAGAGGACGAAGGGAATCGCAGGAGAGCGAGCAAGGAGAGAGCAAGTAAAGGAAGAGAGGACGAAGGGAACCGCAGGAAAGCGAGCAAGGAGAGCGCAAGTAAAGACGATGAGGAAGGGAACCACATGAGAGCGAGCAAGGAGAGAGCAAGTAAAGGAAGAGAGGACGAAGGGAACCGCAGGAGAGCGAGCAAGGAGAGCGCAAGTAAAGAAGATGGGGAAGGGAACCACAGGAGAGAGAGCAAGGAGAGAGCAAGTAAAGGAGATGAGGAAAGGAACAGCAGGAGAGCGAGCAAGGAGAGAGCAAGTAAAGGAAGAGAGGATGAAGGGAACCGCAGGAGAGCGAGCAAGGAGAGAGCAAGTAAAGAAGATGAGGAAGGGAACCATATGAGAGGGAGCAAGGAGAGATCAAGTAAAGGAAGAGAGGACGAAGGGAACAGCAGGAGAGCGAGCAAGGAGAGAGCAAGTAAAGAAGATGAGGAAGGGAACCACATGAGAGCGAGCAAGGAGAGAGCAAGTAAAGGAAGAGAGGATGAAGGGAACCGCAGGAGAGCGAGCAAGGAGAGCGCAAGTAAAGAAGATGAGGAAGGGAACCATATGAGAGGGAGCAAGGAGAGATCAAGTAAAGGAGGAGAGGACGAAGGGAACCGCAGGAGAGCGAGCAAGGAGAGCGCAAGTAAAGACGATGAGGAAGGGAACCACATGAGAGCGAGCAAGGAGAGAGCAAGTAAAGGAAGAGAGGTCGAAGGGAACCGCAGGAGAGCGAGCAAGGAGAGAGCAAGTAAAGAAGATGGGGAAGGGAACCACAGGAGAGAGAGCAAGTAAAGGAGATGAGGAAAGGAACAGCAGGAGAGCGAGCAAGGAGAGAGCAAGTAAAGGAGGAGAGGACAAAGAGAACCGCATGAGAGCAAGCAAGGAGAAAACAAGTAAATGGGGAAGGGAACCGCAGGAGAGCGAGCAAGGAGAGAGCAAGTAAAGGAAGAGAGGCTGAAGGGAACCACAGGAGAGCGAGCAAGGAGAGAGCAAGTAAAGGAGATGAGGAAGGGAACCACAGGAGAGCAAGCAAGGAGAGAGCAAGTAAAGGAGAAGAGGAGGAAGGGAACCGTAGGAGAGCGAGCAAGTAAAGGAGAAGAGGAGGAAGGGAACCGTAGGAGAGCGAACAAGGAGTGCAAGTAAAGGAAACGTAAGCGCAAGAGCAAACGCAAGTCAGAGGAGGGAGCAGGAACCTTCCATGGTAACAGCAGGTACGGCAGCTTCTTTCAGGACGCTGCCACTCATATTACAGCAGGTCTTAGGGCTGGAGAAAGATTTCATACTAACTTATAATGGACATTTACAATCACTGCAGCGCTACTGACTATGGTGGATTGTCCTGATATCACAGTCCATCTGCCATAAATAACCAGTGTAAAGTGAGATTTCAGTATCCACACCGTATTATATCTGATGGTTCATACACCGGCCCTCAAAAAGCCTGCAGACCACAATCCAATGCAGAACATCACCCTGCGCCCTCCCTATGTGCACACATATATACAGCAACTTGTGTCTTACTGCAAAGGCTTCATGGAACTCAAAGACGTCGATGTCAGCCAGGGTGAGGCCGGCCTTCTCCAGCACCTTGGGAGTAGCGTAGGTTGGGCTGAAACGTAGAACAAACATTTATCCTATCAGACGCAGGCTCTGCTGTTAGTCATATGGGTGCAGAATAGACACTGCAATATCACAGATCACCTGCAGGTTTCACTACAATACACCAGCAGAACAGTGAGCGCAGCTATGGCTCGCTTGCTCTGTAACGGACCTGCCTATCTTCGGTGTATTTTGCCACTGTGCAGTCAGGCGTACTCACCCCAGCAGGAGCTGATCTTTGGGGTCCTGTGATACGTACACAAAGTCCCTGTGGAGCAGACACAATCAGTCACTGGCTTCGGATCACTAGTTTCCCCCCTCTTGCTATACATAATAGGGGGGCACTTACCGCAGATAGGCTTTAGGTTTGTACCCCAATGCCAGGGCCTTCTCCTCAGACATAATTAGCACAGCGGAGGCTCCGTCAGTCTGAGGACGGGAAGCAAAGCACAAGTCACTGCACTGCTGCACTCAATCCCTCCCCAACAGCGCAGCCTCTCCCACCCAAAGACCGGAGCATTGACGATCAATGATGATTCTTACCAAGAAGGAAGAATTAGCCGCGGTGACCGTGCCGTGAGGTTTGATAAATGCCGGCTTCAGCTTTGCCATCTGTTCCATGGAGGACGGACGAATTCCGTTGTCTTTATCTATGGTGTCTCTACCTGGAATCAAAGTAGTCATTGATCCGGGGGTCTACGATAAATCCTCCAAAAATAACTAAGCTAAGACAAACAACATGGAGGGAAGCGTCCTAGAGCCGCATCATGAAAACATCAGATGTGCACAGAAAAATGATGAAAGGACGCGCCGCATGTCAAGCAACACAAAGCTGGCGACAGATGTAGAAGATGCTCATGGTTTGCGCTGGACCCTGCAATCTCTGACGCCTGCGGAGGAGCCGCGCTTCATCTATACCTACCTGGTACTTTAAAGGGGATGACGTCTGACAAGTGACCTGCGTTTTGTGCCTTCTTGGCCAGGGTGTGAGATCGCAGGGCGTACTCGTCCTGTTCCACGCGGGACACAGCGAAGGCGGCTGCCAATCTGTCCGCAGAGTGACCCATCGTCTCGCTGGTAGAAAATTCGGCCACTGCTGGGAGCTGGGGAGAGTGAAGGCACCCGATGTTACATGTATACATACAAGGTGTAAGTGTGATACACACCGTATCAGGACTCGGCTCTGTCCATCCCGACCTGTGGACAAACAAGGGCTGCAGGCACCGACCCCGATGAAAGGGGGGGGGGACGGACAACTAGCCCCCCCACTGCAGACTATCCACTCCAATTACAAGCTGAGGCCGGGAAGAACATCGATGCCCCCCAGAGCTGCTCCTCGTGGTAATCACTGACCGATGCCCACACAGGAGGTTAGAGGCCCAGTCTCAACGTACAGGGTTTGTCCATGACTAGGAACCTGGTACAGCACCACATCAGTCAAAAAAACAGCAGATAACCCAAGTGTGGACCCCGCAGAGTCGCCTACCTCTGGAGCAAAGTAGTTGGGTCGGATCCTGGAGATCACAGACAGCCTCTGTGCGAGGGTCTTGGCTTTGTTGAGGCTCAGCATGGTCTTCCTCATCTTCCTGCTGTGACGGATGGGAACGTCGGACATAAACTCCACCCCGCCGGCCACCACCACGTCACACTGACCGGAGGCGATAAGACCGACCGCTGCACACAAGACACCATGAAAGTCAATGCATCGTCACACCGAGGTGCTGGGCTTATTCACATGGCTCCATCACATCCAAAAATATGCAAAGCTTACAAATAACGCATGAACATACAGGGTGTGTGAGCGATAATGGATGGGTTCCGTGACTGAGAATGGAGGGTGTAACAGACAAGGTGGGTGAATGAGAATGGGGGTGTGTGAGACTAGGGGGGTCCAAGTCCTTTGTGTGAATGAAGCAGTAGTGAGTGAACTGCTGCTCCACTCACTGTCATATGGTGGCAACGCATGCTCACTACTGACCCCTAATGATCATACATGAGACACAAATTCAGAAATGAATCAAATTTTAAAGAAGCTCTGCAGCAGCTCTGGTTTGTTTTGGTCACATACCTGTGGTCATGGCTTGGTTTGAGGAAATGCACGCCATGGTTACTGTATGAGCCGGCGTCTTATCCGAGAATCCGGCACCAAGCGCAGCCTGGAGGACACAACGAGGGTCAGCAGACCATTCACTCTCTGCACGCTCGCCTTCAACGCCGCGTACCTGCCCGCACGCTCGCCTTCCCCGCCGCGTCCCTGCCCTGCACGCTCACCTCCCGAGCAACATTGCTGGTCTTCACCTCCTGGATGACGGTGCCGTACACGATGTAATCAACCAACTCACGGGAGATGTTTGTTCGGTTCAGTAAACCCCTGATTGTATCAATGACAAATGATGTAACGTGGAGCAAAACACAAAGAAGGCACAGAACAGGTTCAATCTACCTATGAAATATGCTCTAGTCACATTCAGATCTGCAATCACACCTGGCTCCCTGCTGTAGCCTGCAGGAGCTGGCATCTTGCTGCATTTCCCTCCATATGGTTTCTTACATGCTGCAGTCGATGAGGGTTAGTGTGTGAACTGGCCGAGGCATTGTAAATTGGGGGTGCGATGATTAGAACTGCCAACAGACAGGAACAATACAGATGGCGACTTACTGTAGAGCCGTCCTGGCCAGGTCATGGGGCATCAGATCTGCATACCTGCGGGCAGAACACACAGGGTTAATACGACACAAACAATCAGAGGTACTGCACAGAGATGAAACTCTGCTGTCAGCACTGAGGTCACCCTGACTCTTCGGAGCCCAGGTCGAGCAGGTACGTCACAAATCTCCAATATCTCTATTAAACCTTTAGTTTGCAGGTAAAATTACGCAGAATTTCCAGAAATCAGGAGCACAAACGACCAGCGTAATCCAGTGACTGAGCAACTGTGTCCTCATCTGTGGTGTAGCTACAACTCTCAGCATGTCCCGCGTCTGCTGGGAGCTGCAGTTCCCCACCTGCTGGAGCCGCACGGTGTGCGCCGCTGCTCTACGATTCACAGCTGGGGACAGCGGGGAGGAGGATGGCTGCGATGAATTGGCGGTCGTGCCGCTCTGCAGGGAGCCCCTATAGGAATATAAAGATGGAACAACACATTGCTGACTTACGTGGTTCCAGAGAGCAGGAATGGGGTGCGGACGCCATCTACAACCACCACGTTCTTTACCCCAGGTTTGGTCAGGGATTTCTTAGTCTTCGCCTGGACGGCTGGAACATGGAGAAAAAAACAACCGCAAATGGAAACTACATGGGCAGCAGCGAACAGCGCACCTTCACGAGCCACACAGGGACCACCAGCAGGGAGCAGCGCGCCTATGGTCAGATCGAGCCTGTGCTACCAGTAAGAGGGGAGCGAGCCACACGGGGACCACCAGCAGGAAGCAGCACACCTATACACCTGTGCTACCAGTAAGAGGGGAGCGAGCCACACAGGGACCACCAGCAGGGAGCAGCGCGCCTATGGTCAGATCGAGCCTGTGCTACCAGTAAGAGGAGAGCGAGCCACACGGGGACCACCAGCAGGAAGCAGCACACCTATACACCTGTGCTACCAGTAAGAGGGGAGCGAGCCACACAGGGACCGCCAGCAGTGAGCAGCGCACCTATACGTGCCTGTGCTACCAGTAAGAGGGGAGTGAGCCACACAGGGACCGCCAGCAGTGAGCAGCGCACCTATACGTGCCTGTGCTACCTGTAAGAGGGGAGTGAGCCACACAGGGACCGCCAGCAGTGAGCAGCGCACCTATACGTGCCTGTGCTACCTGTAAGAGGGGAGTGAGCCACACAGGGACCGCCAGCAGCGAGCAGCAAGCCTATGGTCAGAGTGAGGGGAGCGAGCCACACAGGGACCACCAGCAGCGAGAAGCACCTATGGTCAGAGCGAGCCTGTGCTACCAGTAAGAGGGGAGTGAGACACACAGGGACCGCCAGTAGCCACAACTTCCCTCACACTAGGATCGCACAGTTGACATTCAATGTGCTTGATCCGACATCATGAAGGTCAAACCACAGCAAAGTGCAAAGCCGGCATAAGGGTGGCATCAGAGTTGTGTACTGTCTGCTGTGGAACTACAAGTCCCAAAGAACTGATGTAACTCGCAGAAGGTCTGGACAGATTGAATGAAGTGACGTAAATTACCTGGAGACTGCAGAGGAGGAGAGCAGCTGATGGAGCGGATTGCTGAAAGACAAGGAGCACAATCACAAATGGCTGCCCAATGCAAACTGCAGGCCTGGCAGGGGAGAGAAGGGGCTGCCAGACACAGGTGATGCAATGCATGCTGGGAAAAATTATAGGACCGGACCCGAACAGTGGCCAAACACACAAGATCAGCCACCAGCTCGGTCGACCTCATACCATACCCACCACTGTGTTGCGCTGCATTGTGGGAGATGTAGTTTTTTTTCCGCTAGTGTTTGCCATTAAAGTTACATCTCCCACAATGCAGTGCAGCACGAGCCACAGAGTAAATATGGCGGTGTCCTCACCTAGTCTGGACGTCGTGGGCAGGAACCGGACACTTTCTCTCAACATGAAGGCCATTGTGAATCCTGCAAGAGGAGAGAGAAGGAGGTCAGAGAATACAGCGTTCCTGCGGGGCATGCTATGTACACACTGTGGGGGGAATGGAGAAGAGGAGCCAGCACTATCTGTGATGGTTAAGTGCAGCCCGCTCCGCTCTATGAGGACACAGAGCGCCAGGTCACCATGTGCTATGTACTCCTCTCCCAGCACATGAAGGGTTAATGGTGTCAGGAATGGACGACGTCTCCCCTCCCCCAGCCGGGATTATAATTCCTCCACTCTCTCCATAACCTTTCCCCTAATTCCAGGAGGATCTGCGGCTGCACGTGGGGCACTAATTGTGCAAGGACGGCGGGAGGCAAGGTCAGTGTGCTGTACCCACTGCTACCTAAGGGCAGGCACAACCCCCCGGGCACCCCCTGCCACTCCCGATGTACACAGGCACGCCACCTTGGGCACCAACCAGCACGCCCTTACACCCAGAGGCACGCCACCCCCTGCCGCACACAGGTACAGCCCCCCGGGCACCCCCTACCACTCCCGATGCACACAAGCACGCCACCCTGTCGCACACAGGCACAGCCCCCCCGGGCACCCCCTGCCACTCCCAATGCACGCAGGCATGCCACCTTGGGCACCAACAAGCACGCCCTTACATCCAGAGGCACGCCACCCTCTGTCGCACACAGACACAACCCCCCGGGCACCCCCTGCCACTCCCGATGCGCACAGGCACAACCCCTCAGGCACCCCCTGCCACTCCCGATGCACACAGGCACGCCACCTTGGGCACCAACAAGCACAACCTTACACCCAGAAGCATGCCACCCCGTCGCACACAGGCACAACCCCTCAGGCACCCCCTGCCACTCCCAATGCACACAGGCACGCCACCTTGGGCACCAACAAGCACGCCCTTACACCCAGAGGCACGCCACCCCCCTGCCACACACAGGCACAGCCCCCCGGGCACCCCCTGCCACTCCCGGTGCACACAGGCACGCTACCTTGGGCACCAACAAGCACGCCCTTACACCCAGAGGCACGCCACCCCTTGCCACACAGGCACAGCCCCCCGGGCACCCCCTGCCACTCCCGATGCGCACAGGCACGCCACCTTGGGCACCAACAAGCACGCCCTTACATCCAGAGGCACGCCACCCTCTGTCGCACACAGACACAACCCCCCGGGCACCCCCTGCCACTCCCGATGCGCACAGGCACAACCCCTCAGGCAACCCCTCAGGCACCCCCGATGCACACAGGCACGCCACCTTGGGCACCAACAAGCACAACCTTACACCCAGAGGCATGCCACCCCCTGTCGCACACAGGCACAACCCCTCAGGCACCCCCTGCCACTCCCAATGCACACAGGCACGCCACCTTGGGCACCAACAAGCACGCCCTTACACCCAGAGGCATGCCACCCCCTGCCGCACACAGGCACAGCCCCCCGGGCACCCCCTGCCACTCCCGGTGCACACAGGCACGCCACCTTGGGCACCAACAAGCACGCCCTTACACCCAGAGGCATGCCACCCCCTGTCGCACACAGGCACAACCCCTCAGGCACCCCCTGCCACTCCCGATGCACACAGGCACGCCACCTTGGGCACCAACAAGCACGCCCTTACACCCAGAGGCACGCCACCCCCTGCCGCACACAGGCACAGCCCCCCGGGCACCCCCTGCCACTCCCGGTGCACACAGGCACGCTACCTTGGGCACCAACAAGCACGCCCTTACACCCAGTGGCACGCCACCCCTTGCCACACACAGGCACAGCCCCCCGGGCACCCCCTGCCACTCCTGGTGCACACAGGCACGCCACCCCAGGGACCCACAGACATACCACCGTGTGCACCCACTCTGAGGGCATCTTAAAAGGAACTCACAGGTCACCCTCAGTGTTGTACCATTACCCTCCTGTGAGCGCTGACACCGGGCTGTGTGACCCCCGCGTTATCACTGTGGGGTCATTCTCTCCGCTTGCTATCAGTGAATGACAATTTTGCTTTCATCCAGAGAATAAAAACCTGCACAGACCGGATACATCTCCCAACTGAGGGTTTGTTACAATGCATCTGTGCAGACATCACACACCTCCTGTTATGACACTTCTGACATGTGGGAGGAATGTAAATACGAGTGACCCAACCAGGGGGATGAGACCCCACGTCACATGACCGGCAGGAAGCAGAACCTTTCCCCTACATATGGGAGCAGACGCCAGGCAGAGCGCCAGGAGAACGCCCGGCCCACACCAACGTCACAGCTGCAGCTCCGCTACACTAGCATGAAGACAGCCGACCTTCAGGAAATGGAAAGAACTCATCAGAGGACGGTGGCCCCCCCCTGCACACTACATCACCCCCATGCTCACTCACCACCTGCTGCAAAACCACAAATACCAGCATGTCCTGACAACCTGCTAGGAGTTGTGTCAGCCCCAGAGGGAGCGCCCGGGGGGGGGGGGGCAACAGTCAGCCCCAGAGGGAGCGCCCGGGGGGGGGGGGGGGCAACAGTCAGCCCCAGAGGGAGCGCCCGGGGGGGGGGGGGGGGGCAACAGTCAGCCCCAGAGGGAGCGCCCGGGGGGGGGGGGGGGGGCAACAGTCAGCCCCAGAGGGAGCGCCCGGGGGGGGGGGGGGGGCAACAGTCAGCCCCAGAGGGAGCGCCCGGGGGGGGGGGGGGGGGCAACAGTCAGCCCCAGAGGGAGCGCCCGGGGGGGGGCAACAGTCAGCCCCAGAGGGAGCGCCCGGGGGGGGGGGGGGGGCAACAGTCAGCCCCAGAGGGAGCGCCCGGGGGGGGGGGGGGGGGCAACAGTCAGCCCCAGAGGGAGCGCCCGGGGGGGGGGGGGGGGGGCAACAGTCAGCCCCAGAGGGAGCGCCCGGGGGGGGGGGGGGGGCAACAGTCAGCCCCAGAGGGAGCGCCCGGGGGGGGGGGGGGCAACAGTCAGCCCCAGAGGGAGCGCCCGGGGGGGGGGGGGGCAACAGTCAGCCCCAGAGGGAGCGCCCGGGGGGGGGGGGCAACAGTCAGCCCCAGAGGGAGCGCCCGGGGGGGGGGGGGCAACAGTCAGCCCCAGAGGGAGCGCCCGGGGGGGGGGGGGGCAACAGTCAGCCCCAGAGGGAGCGCCCGGGGGGGGGGGGGCAACAGTCAGCCCCAGAGGGAGCGCCCGGGGGGGGGGGGGCAACAGTCAGCCCCAGAGGGAGCGCCCGGGGGGGGGGGGGCAACAGTCAGCCCCAGAGGGAGCGCCCGGGGGGGGGGGGGCAACAGTCAGCCCCAGAGGGAGCGCCCGGGGGGGGGGGGGGCAACAGTCAGCCCCAGAGGGAGCGCCCGGGGGGGGGGGGGCAACAGTCAGCCCCAGAGGGAGCGCCCGGGGGGGGGGGGGCAACAGTCAGCCCCAGAGGGAGCGCCCGGGGGGGGGGGGGCAACAGTCAGCCCCAGAGGGAGCGCCCGGGGGGGGGGGGGCAACAGTCAGCCCCAGAGGGAGCGCCCGGGGGGGGGGGGGGCAACAGTCAGCCCCAGAGGGAGCGCCCGGGGGGGGGGGGGCAACAGTCAGCCCCAGAGGGAGCGCCCGGGGGGGGGGGGCAACAGTCAGCCCCAGAGGGAGCGCCCGGGGGGGGGGGGGCAACAGTCAGCCCCAGAGGGAGCGCCCGGGGGGGGGGGGGCAACAGTCAGCCCCAGAGGGAGCGCCCGGGGGGGGGGGGCAACAGTCAGCCCCAGAGGGAGCGCCCGGGGGGGGGGGGCAACAGTCAGCCCCAGAGGGAGCGCCGGGGGGGGGGGGCAACAGTCAGCCCCAGAGGGAGCGCCGGGGGGGGGGGCAACAGTCAGCCCCAGAGGGAGCGCCGGGGGGGGGGGGCAACAGTCAGCCCCAGAGGGAGCGCCGGGGGGGGGGGGGCAACAGTCAGCCCCAGAGGGAGCGCCGGGGGGGGGGGGGCAACAGTCAGCCCCAGAGGGAGCGCCGGGGGGGGGGGGGGGGCAACAGTCAGCCCCAGAGGGAGCGCCGGGGGGGGGGGGGCAACAGTCAGCCCCAGAGGGAGCGCCGGGGGGGGGGGGGGGGGCAACAGTCAGCCCCAGAGGGAGCGCCGGGGGGACTGTTGGTGAATAAATGAGTCCACAATGGAGCAAAAGTGCCCCTGGTAGTCAGTGACTGCTGTTTCGGATGCTAGGCAACATGGCCATCCCGGAGTGACAAGGTAGGAAGGTTATGGGGCCATCGTGCTCTGCAGCTTTGTAAGATAATTAGCTACAATTCCTTATCAGACACATGGGAGCTGTCAGTGACAAGACATTCGTAGTCACATCTGCCAGGACCCCACAGTCGCTGCTGCTCTCTCGGTCTGATATGAAGCCCACCTTATGACTGAGTTTCATACGAGAACAATGAGGCTATATGCCCACGTTGCAGAAATGATGCGGAATTGTCCACAGCATTTCCGCAACTCCCCACCGAGGGTAAAACGCATGTGGAATTGGCATGCGTTTTCCCGCAAAACACAAGCGTTTTCAGCTTGCAGAATGCTTGCGCTTTTCCAAGCGATCTGTAGCATCACTTGGAAATGTGATTGACATGTTGGTCACACTTATCAAGCATTGTGCCTGACAACTGTGACCAAGTTTTTACTATTGATGCTGCCTATGCGGCATCAATAGTAAAAGATAGAATGTAAAAAATAATAAAAAAAATAAAAAATATGGATATATTCACCTCCGGCGGCTCCCAATCTCCTCAGATCTCGGTCCTCAGCAGCGCTGCTGGCAAGTTCTGTTCCCAGGCGTGCTTTGCGAGAATGACCTCTGATGACGTAGCGGTCACGTGACCGCTACGTCATCAGAGGTCATTCTCGCAAAGCATGCCTGGGAACGGAACTTGCCAGCAGCGTTGCTGAGGGCCAGGACGACTCCAGGGGCCGATAGAAGGTGAGTATATCACTATTTATTTTAATTATATTTTTTACAGGAATATGGCACCCAGGGCATGGGGGACAGTCTCCTCTCCTCCAGACCCTGCGCACCATCCGCACATGAAGCGCTCACTTTACGCATGGTGGGCATAGCCACTTGTGTAAAGTAAGCGTTTCAATGCAATCCTACGGCGGCGGCATCGCCGCGATTCCGCAGAAATAATGAACATGCTGTGGATTTTTCCGCTATGCGATTCCGTAGTGGAGAAATCCGCAGCATGGGCACAGCAACTGCGGAATCCCATAGGATTGTATGGGGATGCGGTTTTTTAAGCATTTCCACAGCGGCGGAAACGCTTAAAAAACGCAACATGGGCACACAGCCTAACTCTACACGCTGCGATAATGGGGTACAAGTGTACATCGAGCAAGTGATCAAACAACGCAGGGTCAAGTCTCAGAGGGGAAAGGAACAAACAAAAGAATTTAACCAGAACTGTTGATTTATCAGTTGCTGCAGCCCTGAGAGAAGACGCTGCACGGACCCCAACATGGCAGCAAAGAAGACCGCGGACCACCCAGCAACACACAAAGGGGAAACACCCCACGCACCCTACACAGGGGCCACACAAATGTACAAAAAAAAGCAGATAGAACTTTTTTCTTTACCACTAAAACATAAACCCCCTCTCCCCAACTTTGGTGTCTCTGATCGGGGTGTCGGGCGTCAGACGGTTCAACGCCCAGCGATCGCCATAAAACAAAAACCTGATATTTTCTCCCCATTTTTCATCCACAACTCGCCCCCCAATAATTAGGACTCACAGAGCCCCCCCCCCCCGATGAGGCCTCAGCGAGCCCCTCCCCCCCGATAATGAGGCCCCACACTTCCCCCCCCCCCGATAATGAGGCCCCACACTTCCCCCCCCCCGATATTGAGGCCTCACACTCCCCCCCCCCGATAATGAGGCCTCACAGAGCCCCCCATAATGAGGCCTCACAGAGTCCCCCCCCGATAATGAGGCCTCACACGTCCCCCCCGATGAGGCCTCACAGAGCCCCCCATAATGAGGCCTCACAGAACCCCCGCGATAATGAGGCCTCACAGAGCCCCCGCGATAATGAGGCTCACAGAGCCCCCGCGATAATGAGGCCTCACAGAGCCCCCGCGATAATGAGGCCTCACAGAGCCCCCGCGATAATGAGGCCTCACAGAGCCCCCCCCATAATGAGGCCTCACAGAGCCCCCCCCCATAATGAGGCCTCACAGAGCCCCCCCCATAATGAGGCCTCACAGAGCCCCCCCATAATGAGGCCTCACAGAGCCCCCCCCCATAATGAGGCCCACACGACCCCCCCGATAATGAGGCCCCCCACCCGATGAGGCCTCACAGAGCCCCCCATAATGAGGCCCACACGACCCCCCCGATAATGAGGCCCCCCCACCCGATGAGGCCTCACAGAGCCCCCCATAATGAGGCCCACACGACCCCCCCCGATAATGAGGCCCACACGACCCCCCCCCGATAATGAGGCCCACACGTCGTCCCCCCCCGATAATGAGGCCCACACGTCGTCCCCACCCCGATAATGAGGCCCACACGTCGTCCCCCCCCCCGATAATGAGGCCCACACGACCCCCCCCCGATAATGAGGCCTCACAGAGCCCCCCCCCCCCGATAATGAGGCCTCACAGAGCCCCCCCCCCCCGATAATGAGGCCTCACAGAGCCCCCCCCCCCGATAATGAGGCCTCACAGAGCCCCCCCCCGATAATGAGGCCTCACAGAGCCCCCCCCCCGATAATGAGGCCTCACAGAGCCCCCCCCCCCCGATAATGAGGCCTCACAGAGCCCCCCCCCCCCCGATAATGAGGCCTCACAGAGCCCCCCCCCCCGATAATGAGGCTTCACAGAGCCCCCCCCCCGATAATGAGGCCTCACCCGACCCCGGGGGGGGGGGGGGTGTCGGAGTTACAGAACTTGGAAAAGTAGAAAAAAATTTTTAACAGCCCCCCCCGGGTCTTTACAGGGTTGACAACTAATTAACATCCTGCACCAACTGTCATGGCGGCCCAGAAGAGAGGCGTGGCCTCCTGTCACCGGTCACGGCCCCGTGGGGCATGCCTGAGGCCCGTACACACTGCTCGGACGCGTGCTGCCGGTATCTCCGCCCCGTTCCTCCCTGGTTACCCGCGGTCTCACTCGTGTCTCCGGCCCCGCGCTCTCCTGCACAGTCCCGGCTCTTCTCCGCAGGAGTCTGTCAGAGGCTGGTGACGTCACTCAGGCTCAGGCCCCCGAGTCTCCTCCTTCTCAGGCTGTCCGCCGCGCGCCTGTGTGTCCTCGCCGTCCCCACAGACGGTCTCTCGCCCTGCACGTGGCGGTGGTATCCATCATTGTCCCGTACCCGGGTTTATCTCTCGGTCCGCCTGCTTCTATCAGGCACTTTGCGTCAGGCAGTGCAGCGGACACCCCGGCGGCTGATAGGAGGAGGCCCGGCGGCAGCTCGCGGCCCGTCAGTGTCACCCAGGACAACATGGCGGCTGTGAGGAGCGTGGGAGCG
Source organism: Dendrobates tinctorius (assembly GCF_039654945.1). Taxonomy (NCBI): domain Eukaryota; kingdom Metazoa; phylum Chordata; class Amphibia; order Anura; family Dendrobatidae; genus Dendrobates; species Dendrobates tinctorius. Next base: position 12,466,622 of record NW_027361998.1, on the reverse strand, counting down.
CTGGCCCGGCTGGGCGGGAGCACAGGTACCCCGGGGGGCGCAGGCACCGGGGACGGCGGGCGGGATAGATGGGCCGACAAAGCTCACCCCACTACACCGCGTCCTGCCGGTCACCATTGGCCCCAGCAGCGGGGGCCTCTACTGCAGCCGGCTCTGAGGAGGCGTCACTCTGCAGGAGGGCTGTGTACCCTCCAGAGAGGACCCTCCACGGTGCCCCCTGCTGGCCTCTATATGCTCCCTATGACAACCCTTCCTGTCACATCTTGTCTGGCAGTGCCATAGGAACAAACCTCACTGATGCTGAGGAGATGACCAGAAGTGTTGTCATAGGGTCTGCACGTAGAAGACAACTCCGGATTAGAGGTGATGATTTGTGCTGTAGATCTCTTAGGTGGTGATACGGGGTCACGGACCGCGGCCGTCAGATTATAGGGAATCCGTCAGCAGGCTTCACTGTGTAATCTGAGGGCAGCATGATGTCGGGGCAGAGAGCCTGATTCCAGACGTGTTACTTGCAGGACTAGTTGTCCTGTGCCTCCTGGTCCAACCACATCCCCACCACCGATAGTGTGCGCAGGAGGCGGCCAATCGGTGGTGTGGGGGCGGGGTTATACACAGCTCAGCATTCTGAGCACCGCCTGATCTGCAGCAGAATGCGTTTTCTCGATCACAGCTGCTGCAATCAGGGTCTCTGCCCCCACATTGGGCTGCTGTCGGATTACATAGCACAACCTGCTGACAGATTCCCTGTAATCCAGTCTGCGGCACCATTCGCATCAGCTGACTACAACTCCCAGCATCTAGACCGAGCAGAGGATCAGATCGGTGACTTCTCTGGTGACCTGACGGGGGTTGTCGGCCTCCTCTGTCCTCATCTGTGACATTGCTGAGTGGTCAGCGGCAGGAGCTGCGCTGCCCCCTGCAGGCAGCAAGTGAAATGGATAAGAACCATTATCGCTTCCATTTCTGAGAACATTTATTAGGCTATGTGCCCACATCGCAGAAATGCTGCAGAATTGTCCGCCGCATTTCCGCAACTCGCCGCCACGGGTAAAACGCATGCGGAATTTGCATCCGTTTTCCTGCAAAGTACAAACGTTTTTAGCTTGCAGACTGAGCATTCCACGTGATTTGGAGCATAAGTTGGAAAAGTGATTGACAGGTTGGTTACACACAAGCATATGCCTGACGAGTGTGACCAACCATTTACTATTGATTAGGCGGCATAAATAGCAAAAGATAGAATGTAAAAAATAATCGGGATATACTCCCCCTCTGATGCCCCCGGAGTCCTCCGCGGCGCTGACAGCATCTCCGTTCCCAGGGATGCCTTGCACGAATGACCTTTGTGATGACGCGGTCGCTTGATGCTGTCATCAGAGGTCATTTATACATATTTTACAGGATTATGGTACCCACAGCCCGGAAGACAGTCTCCTCCTGACCCTGGGCACCAGCCGCACATGAAGCGCTCACTTTACACATGGAGGACATAGCCACATGCGTAAACTGAGCGTTTCAATGCAATCCTATGGTGGCGGAGTAGTCACGATTTCGCAGAAATAATGGACATGCTGCGGATTTTACCGCTATGCGATTCTGCAGCGGAAATATCTGCAGCATTGACACGGCAACTGCGGAATCCCATAAGATTGTGTGGCGGAACTGTGGCGAAAACGCGTAAACACAGCGTGGGCACACGGCCTGACCTTCCAGCACTTCTTCCTCACCGGCCTAAAACTTTAGTACAGAATTATAGATGAATAATTTCCAGTTCAGGACCGCTGAGCCCCGGACCCCCCCATGTTATGGGACCGCTGAGCCCCGGACGCCCCCCCCCCTCTTCTCTGCCCCCGCCTTCTCCTTGGCTTCTGCTGTGGCGGTGCAGCGAGTGTGTGCTACTGTTTAGCCTGCAGGGGGCGTCTACTCCTGTATGTAGAGGAAAGGTCCTGCTTCTCACATGGCGCGTTCCTCCTGGCTCCCCGGTATTATCGGCTCTGCTGTGCCCTCCAGGGCAGAGTGCAGCTGTGTGCGTCACCTGCTGTATGACAGAGGGCAGAGTACAGCCGGGACTGGGGGCAGCGCATCCGTGATCTACAAGCTCCGTGACTTCTGAGGAGGTGCGCCCCCTGCTGGCGGTGATTGCTGCTTCTTGTATCTGTCACTGATAATGGGGGCTGACCGGGGCATAGATCAGAGAGCGGTGACTGCACCGAGCGCGGAGGATGATGGGGGCTGACCAGGGCATAGATCAGGGAGCGGTGACTGCACCGAGCGCCGAGGAGAAGCTTCTATAACATCTTTCTGTTTTGCAGGTTTCACATCCAGGTCTTTCTCCATGTCTTCCGCCGTGCTGTGTAAGTAACGTCACCTGTCAGAGCGCAGCTTCTGCTCCAACTTATTCCCACTCGCCGTACAGATCCAGAGATCCGCGCCTTTATATTCAGTGCTTCATTTGTCTTTATCAAGGGGGCAGTGCAGCCTAGAGACATGACCCCTTCATAAAGAAAGGGCGTATGTATGTACAATGAGTGCAGCACTGGGGTATAATACAGGAGATAACTCAGGATCAGTATTGTATGTACACAGTGACTGCACCAGCAGAATAATGAGTGCAGCTCTGGGGTATAATACAGGATGTAACTCAGGATCAGTAATGTAATGTATATACACAGTGACTGCACCAGCAGAATAGTGAGTGCAGCTCTGGGGTATAATACAGGATGTAACTCAGGATCAGTAATGTATGTACACGGTGACTGCACCAGCAGAATAGTGAGTGCAGCTCTGGGGTATAATACAGGATGTAACTCAGGATCAGTAATGTATGTACACAGTGACTGCACCAGCAGAATAGTGAGTGCAGCTCTGGGGTATAATACAGGATGTAACTCAGGATCAGTAATGTAATGTATGTACACAGTGACTGCACCAGCAGAATAGTGAGTGCAGCTCTGGGATATAATACAGGATGTAACTCAGGATCAGTAATGTATGTACACAGTGACTGCACCAGCAGAATAGTGAGTGCAGCTCTGGAGTATAATACAGGATGTAACTTGGGATCAGTAATGTATGTACACAGTGACTGCACCAGCAGAATAGTGAGCGCAGCTCTGGATTGTAATGGAACACGATGGTGACCTGCTGTATTGATTGATCAGTTGTGATGCTGGCAGTCGGACCACAACATGTCTGTAATTTGTGGTCTGTGTCCTTGGGGTTTTCTGATCAGTGTCACAGTTCCAGATTTCATCTTTTTGTGTCTTTGCAGCGAGGACTCACGTGAACTACGAGGTGAAGAAAGATGTCGCCGTTGTCCGATTCAACTCCCCAAACTCTAAGGTTCGTTCCTAGTTCACTCTTGAACAAATGTACCCAGGAATTCACCCTGCTCTGGGCTTGTATACTTGTGCCTTGGTCACTGGACCTCCCTGCGTGGGGTGCATATACTTGTGCCTTGGTCACTGGACCTCCCTGCGTGGGGCGCATATACTTGTGCCCCAGTCACCGGACCTCTCGCTTCTGCTCCCTACAGGTGAACACATTGTCCCGACAGCTGCAGAGCGAGTTCACCGATGTGATGAACGAGATTTGGGCAAATGACGCGGTGAAGAGCGCCGTCCTCATCTCCGCCAAACCCGGCTGCTTCATCGCCGGAGCCGATATCAAGTGTGTAATACCGTGCAATAACCTGGGCGTTTAACCCCTTCCTGCTCGCGGTTTGTGCCCCGTGTGGTCTGAGCAGCTCAGACAATGACTTTTCTCTCCCCCCAGCATGATCGAGGCGTGTACGACATCCCAGGAGGTGACACTGCTCTCACAGTCCGGACAGAAGATGTTCGAGAAGCTGGAGAAGTCCCCGAAACCCATCGTGGCTGCAATCAATGGCACCTGCCTGGGCGGGGGGCTGGAGGTGCGTGCCTGGGGAGGGCGGGGGGCTGGAGGTGCGTGCCTGGGGAGGGCGGGGGGGGCTGGAGGTGCGTGCCTGGGGAGGGCGGGGGGGGCTGGAGGTGCGTGCCTGGGGAGGGCGGGGGGGGCTGGAGGTGCGTGCCTGGGGAGGGCGGGGGGGGCTGGAGGTGCGTGCCTGGGGAGGGCGGGGGGGGCTGGAGGTGCGTGCCTGGGGAGGGCGGGGGGGGCTGGAGGTGCGTGCCTGGGGAGGGCGGGGGGGGCTGGAGGTGCGTGCCTGGGGAGGGCGGGGGGGGCTGGAGGTGCGTGCCTGGGGAGGGCGGGGGGGGCTGGAGGTGCGTGCCTGGGGAGGGCGGGGGGGGCTGGAGGTGCGTGCCTGGGGAGGGCGGGGGGGGCTGGAGGTGCGTGCCTGGGGAGGGCGGGGGGGGCTGGAGGTGCGTGCCTGGGGAGGGCGGGGGGGCTGGAGGTGCGTGCCTGGGGAGGGCGGGGGGGCTGGAGGTGCGTGCCGTGCCTGGGGGGGGCTGGAGGTGCGTGCCGTGCCTGGGGAGGGCGGGGGGGCTGGAGGTGCGTGCCGTGCCTGGGGAGGGCGGGGGGGCTGGAGGTGCGTGCCGTGCCTGGCGAGAGCAGGGGGCTGGAGGTGCGTGCCGTGCCTGGCGAGAGCAGGGGGCTGGTGGTGTGTGCCGTGCCTGGGGAGGGCGGGGGGCTGGAGGGTTGTGACATGCCTGGGAGGGGCGTGCCCGGGGAGAGGGCTGGAGTTGTGCCCCTTTGGAGAGGGGCGTGCCCGGGGAGAGGGCTGGAGTTGTGCCCCTTTGGAGAGGGGTGTATGGTTGGCCGGAGGCGCAGGCCTGGAGGCGAGAGGGGCTGGAGGTGCGTGCTTGAGCTATGGTACCTAGTTTTGGGGGGGTTTAATGACAGCAAGCAGAGATTTTACGTGTCCTGTCTCGTTTCCAGGTGGCCATCGCCTGCCAGTATCGTGTGGCTACGAAAGATAAGAAGACTGTCCTAGCGACCCCAGAGGTGCTGTTGGGTCTGCTGCCTGGGGCGGGGGGCACACAGAGGCTCCCTAAGATGGTGAGTGGTCTCCGGTGAGACCCCCGCCTGCTCCGCTCATGGGTCCGGTTCTCATCTCCTCTTTCCCCCTGCAGTTGGGTCTTCCATCTTCCTTCGATATGATGCTGACCGGCAAGAACATCCGTGCTGATCGGGCCAAGAGGATGGGTCTGGTGGACCAGCTTGTGGACCCCCTGGGTGAGGGACGCAGAGCCGTGAGGCACAGGGAATGAGGAAGCTGACGGACGAGCTGAATGTCTTCTGTAACCGACAGGTCCCGGCCTGAAGAGCCCTGAGGAGCGAACTATGGAGTATCTGGAGGAGGTGGCCGTCAGCTACGCCCGAGACATCGCCGACAAGAAGATCTCCCTGAAGAAGCCGAAGGGGCTGATGGCAAGTAGGTGTCTCCGCCGGATTATAGGTTGTCTTCTGTATATGCTGCCCCCCCCACAAGGAGATCGCAGCGCTCCCATTTCTTTCCATGGGAGCCTGATGAAAGCCGGCTGTGTACAGCTGTAGCATTGGCACTGCATGGGGCACAGTTGGCTACAGTGGGTACGTCATGTATTCAGACCCTTTACATTTTTCACTCTTTGTTTCATTGCAGGTGAATTTAAAAAAGTTCATGGTTTTTCTCATTAATGTGCACTCTGCACCCCATCCTGACTGAAAAAAAAAAAACAAATGTAGAAATTTTTTCAAATCAAGAAAAACTGAAATCTCGCATGGTCATAAGTATTCAGACCCTTTGCTCAGACTCTCATATGTAAGTCACATTGTGTCCATTTCCTTGTGATCCTCCTTGAGATGGTTCTACTCCTTCATTGGAGTCCAGCTGTGTGTAATTACACTGATAGGACTTGATTTGTAGAGGCGCACACCTGTCTATATAAGACCTCACAGTGCATGTCAGACCAAATGAGAATCAGGAGGCCAAAGGAACCGGCCAAGGAGCTCAGAGACAGAATGGTGGCAAGGCGCAGATCTGGCCAAGGTTACAAAAGAATTTCTGCAGTACTCAAGGTTCCTAAGTGCACAGTGGCCTCCATAATCCTTACATGGAAGAAATTTGGGGCCACCAGAAGTCTTCCTAGACCTGGCCGTCCAGCCAAACTGATCAACCGTGGGAGAAGAGCCTTGGTGAGAGAGGTAAAGAAGAACCCCAAGATCACTGTGGCTGAGCTCCACAGATGCAGTAGGGAGATGAGAGAAAGTTCCGCAAAGTCAGCTATCACTGCAGCCCTCCACCAGTCGGGCCTTTATGGCAGAGTGGCCTGACAGAAGCCTCTCCTCAGTGCCAGACATATGAATCCCCGCATAGAGTTTGCTAAAAAACACATGAAGGACTCCCAGACTATGATGAATAAGATTCTCTGGTCTGATGAGACGAAGAACTTTTTGGTGCTAATTTTATGTGGTATATGTGGAGAAAACCAGGCACTGCTCATCACCTGCCCAATACAATCCCTACAGTGAAACATGGTGGTGGCAGCACCATGCTATGGGGGTGTTTTTCAGCTACAGGGACAGGACGACTGGTTGTAACTGAAGGAAACATGAATGCGGCCAAGTACAGAGATATCCTGGATGAAAACCTCTTCCAGTTGCTCAGGACCTCAGACTTGGCAGAAGGTTCACCATCCAACAAGACAATGACCCAAAGCACACAGCTAAAATAACAAAGGAGTGGCTTCAGAACAACTCTGTGACCATTCCTGACTGGCCCAGCCAGATCCCTGACCTAAACCCAACTGAGCATCTCTGGAGAGACCTGGAAATGGCTGTCCACCATCCAACCTGACGAAACCGGAGAGGATCTGCAAGGAAGAATGGCCGAGGATCCCCAAATCCAGGGGTGAAAAACTTGTTGCATCATTCCCAAGAAGACGCATGGCTGTACCAGCTCAAAAGGTGCTTCTTCTCAACACTGAGCAAAGGGTCTGAATACTTATGACCATGTGATGTTTGTTTTTCTTTTTTAATAAATTTGCAAAAATTTGTACATTTCTTTTTTTTTTTTTTTTTTTTTTTAGTCCAGATGGGGTGCAGAGTGCACATTAATGAGAAAAACATGACCTTCGTTTCATTGCAGCCATTTGGTAAATTCTATAAAGAGTGAAAAATGTAAAGGGGGGTCTGTGCTCCATAGAGTATACAGGACTCCTGAAAGACTATTAGGGCAGGACTGAGACAGACTTCTGGATGCCTCGTTGTCAGCCTGATGGGGCCGGGGATCTTACACACGTTGTGACAGTGCTCCAGACTGGACTCACACTGGACAGTGGTTACTAACACTATGGAGGGGGGGTATGACTGTAGAATGGAGTGGGATCCTGGGGTCTGTATTTCGGGTTATGTGGAGGAGATTCAAAATCAGTTCAAATTGGCGGCTAGTCTGTTATACATTGCACGAGAATTAGTAGGGAGGCACTGAATGAATGAAGGCCCGCCGGCGATACAAGGATTTATTAGACAATCAGACTCTATTGTAAATATGGAAAAAGGTATTTATGCCAAAAGAAAAAGGGGAAAAACGTTCAATTTATTGTGGACACGGTGGGTGGAGAGACGATGATCCCGAAAGGAGGAAGCACGGCCGGCTATGTACAGCTGTAGCGCTGACACTACAGGGGCACGGCCAGCCTATGTACAGCTGTAGCGCTGGCACTACAGGGGCACGGCCAGCCTATGTACAGCTGTAGCGCTGGCACTACAGGGGCACGGCCGGCTATGTACAGCTGTAGCGCTGGCACTACAGGGGCACGGCCGGCTATGTACAGCTGTAGCGCTGACACTACAGGGGCACGGCTGGCTATGTACAGCTGTAGCGCCGACACTACAGGGGCACGGCCGGCTATGTACAGCTGTAGCGCCGACACTACAGGGGCACGGCCGGCTATGTACAGCTGTAGCGCCGACACTACAGGGGCACGGCCGGCTATGTACAGCTGTAGCGCTGACACTACTGTGGCACGGCCGGCTATGTACAGCTGTAGCGCCGACACTACTGTGGCACGGCCGGCTATGTACAGCTGTAGCGCCGGCACTACAGGGGCACGGCCGGCTATGTACAGCTGTAGCGCTGGCACTACAGGGGCACGGCCGGCTATGTACAGCTGTAGCGCTGACACTACAGGGGCACGGCCGGCTATGTACAGCTGTAGCGCTGGCACTACAGGGGCACGGCCGGCTATGTACAGCTGTAGCGCTGGCACTACAGGGGCACGGCCGGCTATGTACAGCTGTAGCGCTGGCACTACAGGGGCACGGCCGGCTATGTACAGCTGTAGCGCTGGCACTACTGTGGCACGGCCGGCTATGTACGGCTGTAGCGCTGGCACTACTGTGGCACGGCCGGCTATGTACGGCTGTAGCGCTGGCACTACTGTGGCACGGCCGGCTATGTACGGCTGTAGCGCTGACACTACAGGGGCATGGCCGGCTATGTACACCTGTAGCGCTGGCTCTACAGGGTTACGGCCGGCTATGTACACCTGTAGCGCTGGCACTACAGGGGCACGGCCGGCTATTCATTAGATAGAGGATCGCTGTGGGTCTGACTGCTTGAACCCCCAGAGATGACGATAACGGTGCTGGCCCTCCCTCCAGTCATTGTGGATGCCAGAAATGGTGGTGCGCTGAGCTCTGCTTTATCCCGCAGTCCCATAGCGCCATGAGAGCGCACACATCCAAGATGGTTCTCAGCATCTCTGGGGGTCTCTGCGGTTGGACCCCCAGTGGTCAGCACATTATCCCCCACGCTGTATATATGGAGTCACTTGCAAGCTTTGGGGACCACTTTATGGGAATATTCTCGGACATTGATGGGTGGGATCCATGGACTGCGTCCCCTTCACACCGAGGGAATTGTGGAAATCCAGTGAGTCGCTCCTCACCCCGTCACCTTCTTTACGCTTCCAGAGATCACAGACTACGTCATGTCCGTCCCATTCGTAAGACAACAAATCTACAAGATGGTGGAGAAGAAAGTGATGAAACAGACGAAGGGCTTGTATCCTGCCCCCTTGAAAATCATCGAGGTACTGGGGCGTTCATACCCGTTGTACAGGGGACTGGTCACACTGGGGGGTCCTATCACATCACTTGTTCTCCCAATGTCCCCTCACAGGTGGTGAAGGCCGGCGTGGAGCAGGGCTCGGAGGCCGGGTACCTGGCGGAGTCTCAGGTATGAATTGTCTATTATGGAGAGTCTCACGTGGCGCCACCTGGTGGCTTCATTGTGCTATTGCATCACTTGGTGAAGATAGAATTTTAGGGCTTAAAATCAGTGCAGAGGTGCACCCCCATGCGTCAGGGCAATGCCCCCGCGATCTGTATCGTATCCTTACCATCGTGTCTCTGGCTCCTCTTTCCCTCTTCCTGGCAGAGGTTTGGTGAACTGGGCATGACCAGCGAGTCCCGAGCGCTCTTCGGCCTCTACCACGGCCAGGTCCAGTGCAAGAAGAACAAGTTTGGGACTCCACAGAGAGAGGTCAAGTGAGTGGATCACGGCAATCTGTTGTCTGTCTTGAAGGGATCTTGCGATCAGATTTATGGGGTGGACAGGGCCGGGTGACCCCTGTACTCTCTGCAGGATTTTATGACTCTTCCAGGAGCGTCATGGGCGGCTATTGCACTTCCTATTTATAGGTGCGCTGTTCCTTTAAGACCTCATCCTGAGATATGTGTACTATGTTGAGGCCATAAGTGATCCTCTGTAGCGCCCACACATACTGCAGCTCTGCACTCCCAGGGGGCCGCAGTCTCCCCAAATCCTCTGTTATTTGCCCCCAGCTCTTCATTTCCCCGACTTTCCTTGCAGGACCCTGGCGATCCTCGGCGCCGGGCTGATGGGGGCCGGAATTGCACAGGTCTCTGTGGATAAAGGTTTTAAGACTATCCTGAAAGACACGACGGTGGAAGGTCTGGGCCGAGGACAGCAGCAGGTGTTCAAAGGGTGAGGACGCTGATTGCTGTCAGTGATTGGAGTCAGTAAAGGCGGCGTCCTGTTTCTCACTGCTGTGATGTATGATGAGCTGCACGTCCCATTAGCTACAGCGCAATGAGTGCTGCAAAAACAGCGTAAAAGCGCGGCCTAATCTCACTACTGTTACTGCAAGTAAAATATACCAACCGGACACAACGGTAAGAAAACGGAGGTCTGACGCTCATGTATCATGGGCACTACAGCGACACAGCCGGCTATGTACAGCTGGGACACAGGCACTACAGCGGCACAGCCGGCTATGTACAGCTGGGACACAGGCACTACAGCGGCACAGCCGGCTATGTACAGCTGGAACACGGGCACTACAGAGGCACAGCCGGCTATGTACAGCTGGGACACGGGCACTACAGGGGCACAGCTGACTATGTACAGCTGGAACACGGGCACTACAGGGGCACAGCCGACTATGTACAGCTGGGACACGGGCACTACAGGGGCACAGCCGGCTATGTACAGCTGGAACACGGGCACTACAGGGGCACAGCTGACTATGTACAGCTGGAACACGGGCACTACAGAGGCACAGCCGGCTATGTACAGCTGGAACACGGGCACTACAGGGGCACAGCTGGAACGTGGGCACTACAGCGGCACAGCTGGCTATGTACAGCTGGGACACGGGCACTACAGCGGCACAGCCGGCTATGTACAGCTGGGACACGGGCACTACAGGGGCACAGCTGACTATGTACAGCTGGAACACGGGCACTACAGCGGCACAGCTGGAACGTGGGCACTACAGCGGCACAGCTGGCTATGTACAGCTGGGACACGGGCACTACAGCGGCACAGCCGGCTATGTACAGCTGGGACACGGGCACTACAGGGGCACAGCTGACTATGTACAGCTGGAACACGGGCACTACAGAGGCACAGCCGGCTATGTACAGCTGGGACACGGGCACTACAGAGGCACAGCCGGCTATGTACAGCTGGGACACGGGCACTACAGCGGCACAGCTGGCTATGTACAGCTGGGACACGGGCACTACAGCGGCACAGCCGGCTATGTACAGCTGGGACACGGGCACTACAGCGGCACAGCCGGCTATGTACAGCTGGGACACGGGTACTACAGAGGCACAGCTGGAAACAGTGGTACTACAGAGGCACAGCCGGCTCTGTACAGCTGGAACACTGGCACTACAGCGGCACAGCTGGAACGTGGGCACTACAGCGGCACAGCTGGCTATGTACAGCTGGGACACGGGCACTACAGCGGCACAGCTGGCTATGTACAGCTGGGACACGGGCACTACAGCGGCACAGCTGGCTATGTACAGCTGGGACACGGGCACTACAGCGGCACAGCCGGCTATGTACAGCTGGGACACGGGCACTACAGCGGCACAGCCGGCTATGTACAGCTGGGACACGGGCACTACAGCGGCACAGTTGGCTTTGTACAGCTGGGACACTGGCACTACAGGGGCACAGCCGGCTATGTACAGCTGGGACACGGGTACTACAGAGGCACAGCTGGAAACACTGGTACTACAGAGGCACAGCCGGCTCTGTACAGCTGGAACACTGGCACTACAGCGGCACAGCTGGAACGTGGGCACTACAGCGGCACAGCTGGCTATGTACAGCTGGGACACGGGCACTACAGCGGCACAGCTGGCTATGTACAGCTGGGACACGGGCACTACAGCGGCACAGCCGGCTATGTACAGCTGGGACACGGGCACTACAGCGGCACAGCTGGCTATGTACAGCTGGGACACTGGCACTACAGGGGCACAGCCGGCTATGTACAGCTGGGACACGGGTACTACAGGGGCACGGCCGGCTATGTACAGCTGGGACACGGGTACTACAGGGGCACGGCCGGCTATGTACAGCTGGGACACTGGCACTACAGGGGCACGGCCGGCTATGTACAGCTGTAGCACTGGCACTACAGTGGTACGGCCGGCTATGTACAGCTGTAGCACTGGCACTACAGTGGTACGGCCAGCTATGTACAGCTGTAGCACTGGCACTACTGTCGCACGGCCGGCTATGTACAGCTGGGACACGGGCACTACAGGGGCACAGCTGACTATGTACAGCTGGAACACGGGCACTACAGAGGCACAGCCGGCTATGTACAGCTGGGACACGGGCACTACAGAGGCACAGCCGGCTATGTACAGCTGGGACACGGGCACTACAGCGGCACAGCTGGCTATGTACAGCTGGGACACGGGCACTACAGCGGCACAGCCGGCTATGTACAGCTGGGACACGGGCACTACAGCGGCACAGCCGGCTATGTACAGCTGGGACACGGGCACTACAGCGGCACAGCCGGCTATGTACAGCTGGGACACGGGCACTACAGCGGCACAGCCGGCTATGTACAGCTGGGACACGGGCACTACAGCGGCACAGCCGGCTATGTACAGCTGGGACACGGGTACTACAGAGGCACAGCTGGAAACAGTGGTACTACAGAGGCACAGCCGGCTCTGTACAGCTGGAACACTGGCACTACAGCGGCACAGCTGGAACGTGGGCACTACAGCGGCACAGCTGGCTATGTACAGCTGGGACACGGGCACTACAGCGGCACAGCTGGCTATGTACAGCTGGGACACGGGCACTACAGCGGCACAGCCGGCTATGTACAGCTGGGACACGGGCACTACAGCGGCACAGCCGGCTATGTACAGCTGGGACACGGGCACTACAGCGGCACAGCCGGCTATGTACAGCTGGGACACGGGCACTACAGCGGCACAGTTGGCTTTGTACAGCTGGGACACTGGCACTACAGGGGCACAGCCGGCTATGTACAGCTGGGACACGGGTACTACAGAGGCACAGCTGGAAACACTGGTACTACAGAGGCACAGCCGGCTCTGTACAGCTGGAACACTGGCACTACAGCGGCACAGCTGGAACGTGGGCACTACAGCGGCACAGCTGGCTATGTACAGCTGGGACACGGGCACTACAGCGGCACAGCTGGCTATGTACAGCTGGGACACGGGCACTACAGCGGCACAGCCGGCTATGTACAGCTGGGACACGGGCACTACAGCGGCACAGCTGGCTATGTACAGCTGGGACACTGGCACTACAGGGGCACAGCCGGCTATGTACAGCTGGGACACGGGTACTACAGGGGCACGGCCGGCTATGTACAGCTGGGACACGGGTACTACAGGGGCACGGCCGGCTATGTACAGCTGGGACACTGGCACTACAGGGGCACGGCCGGCTATGTACAGCTGTAGCACTGGCACTACAGTGGTACGGCCGGCTATGTACAGCTGTAGCACTGGCACTACAGTGGTACGGCCAGCTATGTACAGCTGTAGCACTGGCACTACTGTCGCACGGCCGGCTATGTACAGCTGTAGCACTGGCACTACAACGGCATGGCCGGCTATGTACTGCTGTGAAACGTAGGTTTGATATCCATCTCCTGACGACTTCTTTCCTCCCGCAGCCTGAATGACAAGGTAAAGAAGAAGAGTGTGACCTCATTTGAGCGGGACAGCATCATGAGTAACCTGACTGGTCAGCTGGATTACGGAGGGTTTGGGGCCAGTGACATGGTGGTTGAGGCAGTGTTTGAGGACCTGAAGATTAAGCACAAAGTCCTGCAGGAGGTGGAAGCCGTAAGTGTCTCCTGCAATACCTGCTCCCATACTGTGCATAAGGCCGGGGTCAGACTTGCATAGACATATATGCGGCCGCACGCTCCGGTCCTCAGTGCCGGGTATTGAGATGCGAGACTCGTGCGAGTTTCTCGCAAGTGTGACCCCGGCCTAGCACTGACACAACTCATTCTATAATATATGAGGACTGTTGCAACTAATGGCCAGTTATTGGAGAATGGACAGTGACAGTGAAGAGGGTATGGTATACAGTTGTGCTCAAAAGTTTACATCCCCCGGCAGAATTTTTGCTTTCTTGGCCTCTTTTCAGAGAATAGGAATGATAACATTAAAACTTTTTCTCCACTCATGGTTAGTGGTTGGGTGAAGCCATTTATTGTCAAACTACTGTGTTTTCTCTTTATAAATCATAATGACAACCCAAAACATCCAAATGACCCTGATTAAAAGTTCACATACCCTGGTGATTTTTGGCCTGATCACATGCATAGAAGTTGACACAAATGGGTTTGAGTGGCTACCTAAGGTAACATCCTCACCTGTGACCTGTTTGCTTGTAATCAGTGTGTGTGCATAAAAGCTGAGTGAGTTTCTGGGATCCAGACAGACTCTTGCATCTTTCATCCAGCCACTGACGTTTCTGGATTGTGAGTCATGGGGAAAGCAAAAGAAATGTCAACGGATCTACGGGAAAAGGTAGTTGAACTGTATAAAACAGGAAAGGGATACAAAAAGATATCTAAGTAATTGATAATGCCAGTCAGCAGCGTTCAATCTATGATTAACAAATGGAAAATCAGGGGCTCTGTAAAAACAAAACCACAGTCAGGTAGACAAAAATGTCGTCCACAACTGCCAGGAAAATTGTTGGGGATGCAAAGAAAAACCCACAATTAACATGAGCTGAAATACTGGACTCACTGAAAACTAGCCGTGTGGCTGTTTCAAGATGCACAATAAGGAGGCACTTGAAGAAAAATGGGATGCATGGTCAAGTCGCCAGAAGAAAGTCATTACTGCACAAATGCCACAAAGTATCTCACCTATAATACGCAAAACAGCACAGAGACAAGCCTCAAAACTTCCGGAACAAGGTAATTTGGAGTGATGAGAGCAAAATCGAACTTGTTTGCCACAACCATAAACGTTACATTTGGAGAGAGGTCAACAAGGCCTATGATGAAAGGAACACCATTCCTACTGTAAGGCATGGAGGTGGCTTGCTGATGTTTTGCAGATGTGTGAACTGCAAAGGCACAGGAAACTCGGTCAAAGTTGGAGGAAATATGAATGCAGCATGTTATCAGCAAACACTGGAGGCAATTTGCAATCATCAGCCCAGAAGCTGCGCATGAGACTTACTTGGACGTTCCAACATGACAATAATCCAAAATACAAGACCAAGCCAACCTGTCATTGGCTACAGCAGAACAAAGTGAAGGTTCTGGAGTGGCCATCTGTCTCCTGACCGAAATATCATTGAGCCACTCTGGTGAGATCTCAAGCGCACAGTTCATGCTAGACAGCCCAGGAATCTACAGGAACTAGAGGCTTTTTGCTAAGAAGAGTGGGCAGCTTTACCATCTGAGAAAATAAAGAACCTCATCCACAACTACCACAAAAGACTGCAAGCTGTCATTGATGTTAGAGGAGGCAATGCACGGTATTAAGAAATGGGGTATGTGAACTTTGATCAGGGTCATTTGGATATTTTGAGTTGTCATTATGATTTATAAAGAGAAAACACAGCAGTCTGACAAATGGCTTCACCCAACCACTAACTTGAGTGGAGAAAAAGGTTTGGTGTTATCATTCATATTCTCTGATAAAAGGCCAAGAAAGCAAAAAACACAACTGTATAACCTCCAATTCCAAAGCATGGTGTGTGTACAGTATATGTATATACATAAATATATATATATTTATACAAGCTGCCTGGCGGCCTGGTTCTGGTGGCGTATGTCTTTGAGGGGTGGTTTACAGAACAAAAGGAACAGGACTATTACATTTTATATTTAATCCAGAATGATAAGCAGGGTTTGTACAATCTTTTCTATATTTTTTGTATAAACGGGACAAACCATACAGCATATACAGTTGCATAAAATAGATTCAGAGAAGCGTATTATGCTGGTCAGAGATGGCTCAGCTTAGTAGATGGAAGCTATCCGATTAAAAACGTCTTGTTAACATGGATCTAGCCTACACTGACCTGCATCTTCCTTAGCATTGAAAACCGATCCTAATTCGCCTTGTCCTTTTTATCAGCACCCAAATTACACTCGCGCACCTCCCTGTGATGACTCGCAACAGGGCTGGTCATGGGATGTGGGTTTTGTTTCTTAAAACTGATATTCCCAACATTCATGATATCTTCACTCCTGACGATTGCAGGAGTTCGATATCGCCGCCATATTTTTTTAAAGGGATTTTACCTTTCCATAGATGGTAAATATGGCATGGCTGTTGTCATTGATCTGGCCACTATTGATTTGGGGCTAATAGGCAGGTGTCGCCGTTACGAGAAAATATACATGTTCTTCCCCTATTAGTCCTGAAATTGAAGATTTCTGTCCCATCACTAATCAGATCTATACAAACGCCAATATTCATAACTTTCCATCTGAAAGACAAAGCATGGGGAAGTTCTTTCATCATAGCGGCTGATCCTGGAGGGGCGCCTACTGATCCTCTAATCAGACAAATGCCAGACATCATGTCCGTTCCCACCATAGATGTCCTTCCTTAATTGTTTGTTCACCGTAGGCCATCCTGGCTTAAAAGGGGGTTTAAATTATTTTGTCATTCCCAGCCATATGTAACTTCAGCTTACCTATGTTAAACTAGATAATTCTACTACAAGGAGTGTTCTCTCTTGTCCCTCTATAGCGATTCTGTGTGAGAGAGGAGGGGGGTGAATGCCCCTTTCCTGGAGCGGTCTTGGGGGACTTTTATTTATTTTTTTTATGACAATATGACACTGATACAGCTCTGCTCCTCCTCTCCAGGTCATCCCTCCACACTGTATATTCGCCAGTAACACGTCTGCACTCCCAATCTCTCAGATTGCTGCTGTCAGTAAGAGACCAGACAAGGTAAGCAATGATGATGATTTTTTTTTTTTTTTTTTTTGACGTTTGGTGGTCATGTTGCGTTGCTCCAAGTTTAATCTCCACCTGATCGTTAATTTTTAGCCCCCTTAGTCATCCAGCCATGTACAGGAGTTGTATGGACTCTGCCGCTGCACAGCCGGCCATGTACAGAAGTTGTATAGACTCTTCCACGGCACAGCCGGCCATGTGCAGAAGTTGTATGGACTCTGCAGTTGCACAGCCGGCCATGTGCAGGAGTTGTATGGACTCTGCAGTTGCACAGCCGGCCATGTGCAGGAGTTGTATGGACTCTGCAGTTGCACAGCCGGCCATGTACAGAAGTTGTATAGACTCTTCCACTGCACAGCCGGCCATGTGCAGAAGTTGTATGGACTCTGCAGTTGCCCAGCCGGCCATGTGCAGGAGTTGTATGGACTCTGCAGTTGCCCAGCCGGCCATGTGCAGGAGTTGTATGGACTCTGCAGTTGCACAGCCGGCCATGTGCAGGAGTTGTATGGACTCTGCAGTTGCACAGCCGGCCATGTGCAGGAGTTGTATGGACTCTGCAGTTGCACAGCCGGCCATGTGCAGGAGTTGTATGGACTCTGCAGTTGCACAGCCGGCCATGTGCAGAAGTTGTATAGACTCTTCCACTGCACAGCCGGCCATGTGCAGGAGTTGTATGGACTCTGTAGTTGCACAGCCGGCCATGTGCAGGAGTTGTATGGACTCTGTAGTTGCACAGCCGGCCATGTGCAGGAGTTGTATGGACTCTGCAGTTGCACAGCCGGCCATGTGCAGAAGTTGTATAGACTCTTCCACTGCACAGCCGGCCATGTGCAGGAGTTGTATGGACTCTGCAGTTGCACAGCCGGCCATGTGCAGGAGTTGTATGGACTCTGTAGTTGCACAGCCGGCCATGTGCAGGAGTTGTATGGACTCTGCAGTTGCACAGCCGGCCATGTGCAGAAGTTGTATAGACTCTTCCACTGCACAGCCGGCCATGTGCAGGAGTTGTATGGACTCTGCAGTTGCACAGCCGGCCATGTGCAGGAGTTGTATGGACTCTGTAGTTGCACAGCCGGCCATGTGCAGGAGTTGTATGGACTCTGCAGTTGCACAGCCGGCCATGTGCAGGAGTTGTATGGACTCTGCCGTTGCACAGCCGGCCATGTGCAGGAGTTGTATGGACTCTGCCGTTGCACAGCCGGCCATGTGCAGGAGTTGTATGGACTCTGCCGTTGCACAGCCGGCCATGTGCAGGAGTTGTATGGACTCTGCCGTTGCACAGCCGGCCATGTGCAGGAGTTGTATGGACTCTGCAGTTGCACAGCCGGCCATGTGCAGGAGTTGTATGGACTCTGCAGTTGCACAGCCGGCCATGTGCAGGAGTTGTATGGACTCTGCAGTTGCACAGCCGGCCATGTGCAGGAGTTGTATGGACTCTGCAGTTGCACAGCCGGCCATGTGCAGGAGTTGTATGGACTCTGCAGTTGCACAGCCGGCCATGTGCAGGAGTTGTATGGACTCTGCAGTTGCACAGCCGGCCATGTGCAGGAGTTGTATGGACTCTGCAGTTGCACAGCCGGCCATGTGCAGGAGTTGTATGGACTCTGTAGTTGCACAGCCGGCCATGTGCAGGAGTTGTATGGACTCTGTAGTTGCACAGCCGGCCATGTGCAGGAGTTGTATGGACTCTGCAGTTGCACAGCCGGCCATGTGCAGGAGTTGTATGGACTCTGCCGTTGCACAGCCAGCCATGTGCAGGAGTTGTATGGACTCTGCAGTTGCACAGCCGGCCATGTACAGAAGTTGTATAGACTCTTCCACTGCACAGCCGGCCATGTGCAGGAGTTGTATGGACTCTGCCGTTGCACAGCCAGCCATGTGCAGAAGTTGTATGGACTCTGCAGTTGCACAGCCGGCCATGTGCAGGAGTTTTACAGACTTGTTCTCCAGATAGTAGATCTCCACCTATAGTAAAAGTACAACTCTCAGAATGCAGTTATAGACTGAGTGCACACTGAGCGTATTACTGGTATTCGACAGCTTGCATAACTCCTGTCCTCTCCTTCCAGGTCGTAGGAATGCACTACTTCTCTCCTGTGGATAAGATGCAGCTATTGGAAATCATCACCACAGATAAGACGTCTCAGGACACGGCGGCCTCAGCTGTAGCTGTTGGGCTCAAGCAGGGGAAGGTCATCATTGTGGTCAAGGTAAGTTTCCCTGAAAATGAGGATGGATTTGAGATCGGCCAACAGGTCTAAGCTCCAGGCGCCTGCAGATGTGCAGTAACCCTTTACCTCCCCATGGTGGAATAGTACTGTGATAAGGCTCCTGTCTCTCCTCTTACAGGATGGGCCAGGATTTTACACCACCCGGTGCTTGGCTCCTATGATGGCGGAGGTTGTGCGCGTCCTGCAGGTAAGTGACATCACAGCACCTACTTGGATATCACCTGTGGGTTATACACCTGATCAGTGGGGCTCTACTCTGTTTTTAGGAAGGTGTAGCGCCAAAGAAGCTGGATGCCCTCACCACTGGCTTTGGGTTCCCAGTGGGCGCCTCCACTCTGGCTGACGAGGTGGGCATTGACGTGGCTGCCCATGTGGCCGAAGACCTGGGCAAGGCTTTCGGGGAGAGGCTCGGAGGAGGCAATGTTGACTTCCTGAAGGCAATGGTGCAAAAGGGATTTCTGGGTGAGTGGTTGGGAAACTAACAGTGCGGATGTGGACACTCGGTCATCCCTCCATCTGTTGCTCCCGGTTATCAGCCATTTCTCTTTCAGGAGAGGCTGATTGGGTCCCTGCACATTTAGGAGATGTGCCTCTGCTTGAAATTTTGAACGTTTTTCTTTTTTCAGGACGTAAATCTGGGAAGGGTTTCTACGTGTACCAGCCGGGGCAGAAGGAAAGAACTGTGAACTCTGGAGCCGAGGAGATCCTGGAGAAATACAAGCTGCAGGCCAGACCTGATGTGTAAGTGCTCTGCAGGTGGGAGCGTCCATCGCCCGTCCTACACACCAGAACGTTTTCATTCACTGACTGCAAGCATAGATTTTAAGAATGGAAAATTGAAGTTATAAAAAAAAGACCTCCTTACTTGTAGCTCACATTGCGGGCCGTATGACTGCTACTATTGGCATTATTTTGGCAAGACGTGGTCAGGGCTCGTACTTCCATGCAAGAAGTCACCCTGTTTGCATTCGATGCTGTGTGTCACGTAACTTTCTCGTTTTGGGTACGCAGTTCCTCTGATGAAGACGTCCAGATGCGTCTGGTCACCCGATTTGTGAATGAAGCCGTCCTATGCCTGCAGGAGGGGATCCTTAGTAACCCGGTGGAGGGCGACATCGGAGCAGTGTTTGGGCTCGGCTTCCCGCCGTGTCTTGGAGGTGAGTGGATCGCCCACGAGTTGATCGGCTCCAGACAAGATCACCAAGTTGCCGCATGTGGGGCCGAATTAATTTAAGAAAGTTGCATCTCTTAGAGCGACAACAAATATCGATCACCGTTCTGCTTTTCGTCTGTCGGATTCCTCCGTGGCTTTTGTTCTGTTTTCTTGCTCCAGTTTTCTGTCCTCTCCTCGTCTCATAGGTCCCTTCAGATACACCGACTTTTTGGGGGCAAATCGCATTGTGGAGAAGATGAGGAAGTATGAGAGCGTGTATGGGAGCCCCTTCACCCCCTGCCAGCTGCTGCTGGACCACGCTAAGGACCCCAGCAAGAAGTTCCACCACTAGTCCCCGCCGCCGCTCCCCGGTGTTGGAGCACTGTGAGACCGGAGAATGTACAGAGGAGTAGCGGCGGTCTGCATCGCCTCGTGTGCCTTAGAACTACATTGGCACGGAGTTCCCGCCATGTCGACGCTTTCGTGAAGAGTTTATTTTTTTGCACTTAACGCTCAGAGACTTTTTAACTCTTTAATGTCCCGTGGACAAGCAGACAGCGCTGCAGCAGCGCAACCATTCCTCTGTCACATGGATGTCATCAATAAACTGTTTTCAGACATCTGTGTCGCTGCCATGTAGTTTTTTATAGAGTGTGTGTGTGTGTATATGTGTGTGTGTGTGTATATGTATGTGTGTATATATATATATATATATATATACACGCACATACATACGCTGAAGAGCCCGGCGCTGCCCGGGCATAGTAACTAACTATGGTTAGTTGTAGCAAATTATAATTATCCTCCATCCCATAGTCCAATGCCCATATTCCCATCATACATATCCTCCATCCCATAGTCCCGTGCCCATATACCCATCATACATATCCTCCATCCCATAGTCCCGTGCCCATATACCCATCACACATCCACCATCCCATGCCCATACACCCATCATATTCGCCATCCCATAGTCCAGTGCCCATATACCCATCATACATCCTCCATCCCATAGTCCCATGCCCATATACCCATCATACATATCCTCCATCCCATAGTCCCATGCCCATATATCCATCATACATATCCTCCATCCCATAGTCCCGTGCCCATATACCCATCACACATCCACCATCCCATGCCCATACACCCATCATATTCGCCATCCCATAGTCCAGTGCCCATATACCCATCATACATCCTCCATCCCATAGTCCCATGCCCATATACCCATCATACATATCCTCCATCCCATAGTCCAGTGCCCATATACCGTCACACATCCTCCATCCCATAGTCCCGTGCCCATATACCCATCACACATCCACCATCCCATGCCCATATACCCATCACACATCCACCATCCCATGCCCATATACCCATCATACATATTCGCCATCCCATAGTCCCGTGCCCATATACCCATCATACATCCTCCATCCCATAGTCCCATGCCCATATACCCATCATACATATCCTCCATCCCATAGTCCCGTGCCCATATACCGTCAAACACATCCTCCATCCCATAGTCCCATGCCCATATACCCATCACACATCCACCATCCCATGCCCATATACCCATCATACATATTCGCCATCCCATAGTCCCGTGCCCATATACCCATCATACATCCTCCATCCCATAGTCCCATGCCCATATACCCATCATACATATCCTCCATCCCATAGTCCAGTCCCCTTATACCGTCAAACACATCCTCCATCCCATAGTCCCATGCCCATATACCCATCACACATCCACCATCCCATGCCCATATACCCATCATACATATTCGCCATCCCATAGTCCCGTGCCCATATACCCATCATACATCCTCCATCCCATAGTCCCATGCCCATATACCCATCATACATATTCTCCATCCCATAGTCCAGTGCCCATATACCCATCATACATCCTCCATCCCATAGTCCCATGCCCATATACCCATCATACATATTCGCCATCCCATAGTCCCGTGCCCATATACCCATCATACATCCTCCATCCCATAGTCCCATGCCCATATACCCATCATACATATCCTCCATCCCATAGTCCAGTGCCCATATACCGTCAAACACATCCTCCATCCCATAGTCCCATGCCCATATACCCATCACACATCCACCATCCCATGCCCATATACCCATCATACATATTCGCCATCCCATAGTCCCGTGCCCATATACCCATCATACATCCTCCATCCCATAGTCCCATGCCCATATACCCATCATACATCCTCCATCCCATAGTCCCATGCCCATATACCCATCATACATATCCTCCATCCCATAGTCCCGTGCCCATATACCGTCAAACACATCCTCCATCCCATAGTCCCATGCCCATATACCCATCATACATATCCTCCATCCCATAGTCCCATGCCCATATACCCATCATACATATCCTCCATCCCATAGTCCCGTGCCCATATACCGTCAAACACATCCTCCATCCCATAGTCCCATGCCCATATACCCATCATACATATCCTCCATCCCATAGTCCCATGCCCATATACCCATCACACATCCTCCATCCCATAGTCCCATGCCCATATACCCATCACACATCCTCCATCCCATAGTCCCATGCCCATATACCCATCACACATCCTCTATCCCACAGTCAACATGAGCGGCGGCGGGGCTTGCGACCTATGATGACATCAGCGTCGCCATGGCAACCGTTGTGACATCCTAATGAGGGGCGGGGCTTGACACGCACACACTTTTTCCCCAGTATGTAGATAGGTCCCGGACATACACACACACACCCCCCACACACGATGGCATCTGGGATTCATCACACCAGGCCGTAGTGGTCTAGTGTCCCGTAGGTCTAGTTTTGATGCTCGTGCCCATTGTAGGGGCTTCCTCTAGCGTATATGGGGTGTAAGGTAGCACTTATTGTTCGTGCTGGGGGACACTCGGCAGCAGATTAACAAGGTCCGGCATGGTTTTTTCACATAAATAGTCCATACGGTTTATTTTTATACGGCATAAGCCATGGAAGCATGAAGAAAAGTCAGTCTTAGACAGAAGAATGTTCATACTAGAGCTCCGCTCTTAGCCCTGTGGTTACACAGGCTCTGCTATGTCCAGCAACCT
Organism: Dendrobates tinctorius; assembly: GCF_039654945.1. NCBI lineage: Eukaryota > Metazoa > Chordata > Amphibia > Anura > Dendrobatidae > Dendrobates > Dendrobates tinctorius. The sequence goes on along the minus strand of NW_027361998.1, from coordinate 12,443,436 downwards.
GGCTCTATAGCCTCAGCACAGTTATTTCACCCTGTCCGGGGTTACGTCTTAGGAGCTCCTTATTCAGGATGTCCGTCCAACACACACACAGGCCTCACCGTGTCCAAAGTCTCGCCACGTTCTCCAGGGATCCGATCCTCCTTCCAGGATCTCCCAGCACAGGCCTTAGAGGACCTTGCAGTCTGCACCATTCAGGTACACACACACTCTCCATGTGACCCACCCTGGTCACATTATATGGTCCATAACCACACCCACAGGTGAGATATGGATCACATGGTCATGACCTCACTAAAGGTCCTATTCAACACAGCCACACACATACAGGCTTTACTTTGGGCGTTCAGACACACACCCCTGGGTGGGTTTGTAGGTGACTGGTCCCACCCATCTCAGTCACCTGGAAGCTTCCCTATTGTAAACAGAAACCATCAGCAGTACCTCTGCTGATCAATACACATTCCAGCTTCCGTCACAGGGACACCAACCCTGTGATACATATCGGTCATTTAAAAATCCTGCCGCTCATAATTTCCCCATCACAATAATGGAAACGCCTGTATGCATGTCCTGGGAGGCCCATACAGCGCCCCCTAGCTGTCACAGGGGTCACTGCACCACAGGGGTCAGTATGATCTTTCTAACTATGCTGTGACTAGACAGCCTCAAGCTCTGTCCTGACCCCCCTACAGTGGCAAAACTGACGCTCTACGCGCCCTGACCCTTTTCTGTTGCTGCTCCGCACACCCTGTCCTTTTTTTTTTTTTTTTTGCCTATCGCCATCCTGCGTGCTGACCTGCCCGTCACCGCTCTGCATGCTGACACTTTTTTTTCTGCTTGTCGTTGCTCTGCGTGCCCGACCCTTTAGCCTGTCACCGTTCTGCATGCCCTTACTTTTTTTTCTCCTGATGCCGCTCTGCGCGCCCTGACCCTTCTGCCTGTCACCTCTCCGCGCCCTCACCAATTTTTTTTCTTGATGTCACTCTTCACACCCTGACCCATTTGCCTGTCGCCGCTCTGTGCATCCTGCCCTTTGGCCTGTCTCCTCTCTGCGCGCCCCCGACCCTTTGGCCTGTCTCCTCTCTGCGCGCCCCCGACCCTTTGGCCTGTCTCCTCTCTGCGCACCCCCGACCCTTTGGCCTGTCGCCACTCTGCGCACTGTCATTCTGTGGCATCAGACCAGAAACCCTTCACCCTCTTTGGATGGTGACGGCCTTCGGTGATTTTCTGTCTGTTCTTTTTTTTTTTTTTTTTTTGAGGGGGAATATCTTTTTCGTTGGTTAGACCCCAAATACCGTATGGCCCGCCGCTGTAAATGCTTTCATGCTTGTCAGTTACTCAATTTTCTGCTCCAAACCCTAGAAATTCTAATGTTCTGTCACCTGGGTAACTGCCCTCAGCCCCTGGCATCCATGCCTGCCCCTCAGGCACCTGGGTGTTCCTCTTCAGACCCTGGCACCTGTACCCTCCCTCACTCGGGCACCTGGGACATAATTGCTGGGGAACTTCAGTTTTTCTGCACACTTTGCCTTCAGCACTTTCAGCTCTTGTCCTTATGTTACTTCTACATTGTCACCTACAGGCACTTCCCACTGTGCGACTTGCGTACAACCTCTATTTATGTCGGCTGAGGCCAGAGAAGCGAGTGCGATTGTGTATACCAGTAGTTGTGACACCTGCCCACCTGTGTACTGATGTCAGTGATGGGTAAGGGGCCATTAACAACCTTTGTTCCTCCCTGCAGGGGCTGGAGTCTGCCTGTGACATGGCCTCTCCTGGGCGTTCATGCACACTCTGAGATGACTTGTATGTGGCCAGACATCCCCCGTGACGTCCGGCCGGGCCCCTTGGGACCTCGGAGCTACTGCAGGCATCATGCTGTGACAATAGAAGTGTAACGAGGCAAATTCATGATAAAACATAAGACGTGAGTTGACCCCGAGCTGTGAATTTATACATTTATTACTCAGCTCCCATACTAAGCTTTCCAGCAGATCATCACGGGACCTTAGTGTTATAACTCTGTGCAAATTGTGCTATGTGAAGTGTGGACGGGATCTATCCAGAATCGAAAAGAAACCCAAAAAATAGAGAGTTCATGGATTGATAAAAAATAACCCTGAAGTCTCTGGCGCAGGCTCATCTTCTCAGACCTCAGGCACTTGCCTTCGATCGTTAGATCTTCGGCCTCCAACCTTTTATGAACTGCATAATCTTCTTGACTTGGAGCTTGGTCAGCTTGAAGTCGTCCAAAAGGATCTCCTCCGTCAACTGTACAAAGATGCTGCCGTCTATACGTTCCCTAACGAAGAAAGTCACTACGTCTTCCGAAAGACCAATGAACCTGAGACACCTTGAGACCTCTTCTACAGACAGAGCCGAAAGATCAGGAGGAGGGTGCCATGCACTAGGGTCTCCCACCAGTCCCCTGGGACCTCCAGGTGTGTGAGGAGAAGAGGCATCTATGGTGCTTCTGGATGAGATTGGTGGCACCTCAATGACTCCTTGTGTGAGGTATACTCTGGTGATGCCACCTTCTGCCCCCCGTACAATGGTGGGTGATAATGGGGTTGTGCTTCTGATTACAATATTCTCAGTCTCAAACCCTTTGGTCTGTCGGGGTGTAGGGGCCGGACACGTCCCTGTTCCTCCACCACTTTTGAATATGGACTCGGGCATGAACCGCAGCTCAGACCCAATGGAGGAGGAATCTGGAGATGTGCCTTGACTGTTAGTAACATCAAAGGGGTCAAGAACATCAGAGACGGGGGATGAGGATGATTTTAGCTGCTCTGGTGGGTCTAACCAATCCCCGGAAGATGAGGGAGTGGAAGCGAAGGCCGCGTTGGCAAATGGGTTCAAGGCTCCGAATGGGGCAAAGCGTTTTTGGGTATGAGGAGGCTTCAACCTGGGACAACTGTAATAAGTCTTAATGGTGGTGTCTGTGCTGAGAAGAGGAGTGGAGTGCCCAGTGGCCACACTTTGCCCCTTGTCCGCGTAGGCCCAAGAATCTGACCAAGACGTCTGGGTGGGTTGAGCTGTGGAGGCCATACTGCTAGACATCTGACGAGTCGATGCGTCTCCAGATTTGCAGTCTCCCCATGTACAAGGATAGCAATATAAGGAGTAGGAGTCTGGGGAGGGGGAGCAGCTGCCACTGCGGTTTCCTGATCTGTAAGGAAGAGAAGATCGTGAGAGGAGACTGCGTGGTCGGAGGTGTCATGTCCCAGCATAGGAACGTAGTTCCAATGGGTGTAATCTAGGAGCCTCATGTAACTGGTGAGAATAATCTCTAGATTATGATTCACTAACGGGCACTTTACAGATCTTAACCAAAAATGGAATAAGTTCTGCACGTTAGGTTTCATTTTTTACTATTTTTTATTAGATCCGCGATTGCTCTCAGGAAATTACTTACATGTCATGGAGTCCCGATGAGTAGTAGGACAGACCTGAGCTCGGAGTTTGAGTTTGAGGGAGCTGGGATTTCGGGAGGCGAGGCGGGACTGGTGGGCTGGAAGATGAAGAAAAGTATCTGCCACCACGAGGAGGAACAGGAGGGGCATTGAGGAGACGACATTCCTCCCTCACCTGCAAGACACAAAAGCTACTATCATCCAGGGGCGAGCAATCACCAGTTATTGGCTATAGAGTCTCAGTGACCCATTTATCCAGAACTCCCCAGTCCACAGAACTTGTTCCACCACTAAATGCTACATGTAGCAAAGATTTCCCTCTGAGCACCAGGTCAGACTGGAATACCCAGGCTCCACACATAATGTCATGGCCCTGCCGTGTGGGGCCCACTGAACGTGACGAGTTGTTGAGGGCGGGCGAGGAAATCTCCTCTTCAAAATTCTACTTCCTATCAATATTGACTTTAGATTGTGAGATATTATAATCTCCAACCCAACTCCGCCAGGGAATGTCTACCTACAAATATTCATAATCTGCACCCACCCCTGAGGTCTTAAGTCCAATCCCATATTTGCTTATTTTCTTACTGACCTAATACTGAAGCATCACCGAATCTGAAGAACCACAACACCTCATTTCAAAGAACTTGTAAAACCTTTTACGTTACTTTTGATTATAGAATTTCCATATAACAAAACATTGTTCCTGGATATTCCCCGGCCCTCAGAGTGAGAAAGAACCCACCTTTCTCAAGCATTTGAAACTCCTGTACCCTAGCAATCTGCAAAGACTCTGGACTGGATGGTCCTGTAGTGATGGAGATTATAGGGAGCAGAAGGTGCAGATCCTGATGAAGGTCTGGACTTACCGCTTCTGATTTGGGCGGAACTGGTGGCGGTGTGTCTGTCTTTGCTTCTTCAATAGTTAAGGCTGGAGGAGGAGAACATGATTTCCCCTCTAAGGGAGAAGGAGAGGAGGCGAAGCAGATGAGGTCTTGCTGAATTTTGTTGCCACTTTCTAAGCCAACGGGCTTACTGCTGGGCTCGGAATAGTTCTCAAAGTTCTGGTTTGTCCAAAGCTCTTCATACGGTATCTCTAATTGTTCCTGAGTCCTAAAATCATGGTCCAGCCAATCTGGGGTCATGTACTCTCTGTCTAAGTCTGAGTTATCTGAAGAGGACCCCAAGACTTGGGTTGAAAGCTCGTTGGGGCTCGTGTCCCCAGGGATGGTCCCACTGTAAACACACAAGGAAAGTCGCTGTAGACCTTGGCTGAGCTCCTCTCGGGTGTAGTTGATGGAGCCGGCTGAGAAGCCTTGCAAACAGACACGGATTTTCCGTGGACTGGCGCACTCCTCTGTAAAATCTGTCTTGGTCTCTCGGACGGCCTTGGAATAATCATCAGGGTTGAATCTTTGCTCTTGGCAGTAATGAGCACAATCTCTCACAAGCTTGTCAAAATGAGGGTCTCCACACAGAAGACCCTCGGGTAGAGAGAATCGAGGCATGTCTGTCAGTAGCAGAAAGTGGAAGGGGTTCACCTCCTCCTTACGTAGAAGACAACACAGAACCACAGTCTTTGAAATGATACTGACCAGCTTGTACCGATGTCCTTCACGGATAACATGAAGGTCGTAGGGGTTGCGAGGAGGACGGGTGGGGACCACAACATTGACGGGTAGGCGCACCTTCTCGATGATGCTTCGGATGGTGTGCTCTCCCTCCTGCATCTGAAGCTCCAGGGGGCTGCGCGTACTAAAGCTGCCCTTACACTGGAAGGGGAGGCTCAAGCTCTCGTTTGTGCGGTGGTTCATGCAGATGAGGCAGGGCATTTTACCCTTCACCTGCTTGCCCAGGGTGCCGGTTTTACCTAGCTTTCTCAGGATAGTGTTAAATCGCGATTTCTCCTTGACAGTCTTAGCGCACAGGATCTCTGCCTGTCCCATAAGCGTCAGTTCATCCCCAGTATGGAGGGTGAAGTTATACACTTCGCTGTCCTCACTGAACTCCCCCGAGACCACCTAGAATGAAAAGACACAAAATACCAGATTAGAGATACCCACTACTATTAATCTGTGAGTTTCAAAGTCAATTCATTTAATGTATGTTTCATCTGCCATTAGATCCTGTCTGCAGTCACGACTATAGGGAGCTCCCTGTACACAGAGATACTTGATAAGATCCTGTCTGCAGTCACCACTAGGGGGAGCTCCCTGTACACAGAGATACATGATAGGATCCTGTCTTCAGCCACCACTAGGGGGAGCTCCCTGTACACAGAGATACTTGACAAGATCCTGTCTGCAGTCACCACTAGGGGGAGCTCCCTGTACACAGAGATACATGATAAGATCCTGTCTGCAGCCACCACTAGGGGGAGCTCCCTGTACACAGAGATACATGATAAGATCCTGTCTTCAGCCACCACTAGGGGGAGCTCCCTGTATACAGAGACACATGATAAGATAGATCCTGTCTGCAGCCACCACTAGGGGGAGCTCCCTGTATACAGAGATACATGATAAGATCCTGTCTGCAGCCACAACTAGGGGGAGCTCCCTGTATACAGAGATACATGATAAGATTCTGTCTGCAGTCACCACTAGGGGAGCTCCCTGTATACAGAGATACATGATAAGATCCTGTCTGCAGCCACCACTAGGGGGAGCTCCCTGTATACAGAGATACATGATAAGATCCTGTCTGCAGTCACCACTAGGGGGAGCTCCCTGTATACAGAGATACATCTACCTATTGTACCTATACCTGACCCCATCTCTTCCAGCCGTTCCCCATTACAGACCCCAATTCTGACCTTAACACTGAATGTGATCGCTTCCATAACAAAGATCCGATCTGGGAAGACACTCGCCACCTCCTCCACACTGCTGAAGTACTGCACCGGCTCCCGCACGTCTCGGTCCTGATCCAGAAGTTTAAACTTCCCTGGAGAGAAGAGGAAAATAACGTCACTGACCATCGGGTCACACAGATCACGGCACGGATTACTACTGAGCCCGAAAGCAGAGTAGCACCGGCTGCAGAGCAACCCCGGGGGCAAGAGCAGCACCGGCTTCCAGAGCAGTACCATCCGCCAGAGCAACATCCGACGCCAGAGCAGTACCGTACGCCAGCGCAGCATCGGACACCAGAGCAGCATCGGACGCCAGAGCAGCATCGGACACCAGTGCAGTACCGGACACCAGAGCAGCACCGTACGCCAGAGCAGCATCGGACGCCAGAGCAGCACCGTACACCAGAGCAGCACCGTATGCCAGAGGAGCATCGAACGCCAGAGCAGCATCGGACGCCAGAGCAGCACCGTATGCCAGAGCAGCATCGGACACCAGTGCAGCATCGTACACTAGAGCAGCACCGTATGCCAGAGCAGCACCGTATGCCAGAGCAGCATCGGACGCCAGAGCAGCACCGTACGCCAGAGCAGCATCGGACGCCAGAGCAGCATCGGACGCCAGAGCAGCACCGTATGCAGAGAGCAGCATCGGACGCCAGAGCAGCATCGGACGCCAGAGCAGCACCGTATGCCAGAGCAGCATCGGACACCAGTGCAGAATCGTACACTAGAGCAGCACCGTACGCCAGTGCAGCACCGTACGCCAGAGCAGTATCGTACGCCAGAGCAGCACCGTACGCCAGATCAGCATCGGACGCCAGAGCAGCACCGTACGCCACAGCAGCATCGGACGCCAGAGCAGCACCGTACGCCAGAGCAGCATCGGACGCCAGAGCAGCACCGTATGCCAGAGCAGCACCGTATGCCAGAGCAGCATCGGACGCCAGAGCAGCATCGGACGCCAGAGCAGCACCGCCAGAGCAGCACCGTACGCCAGAGCAGCATCGTACGCCAGTGCAGCACCGTACGCCAGAGCAGCACCGTACGCCAGAGCAGCACCGTATGCCAGAGCAGCATCGTACGCCAGAGCAGCATCAGACACCAGAGCAGCATCGGACGCCAGAGCAGCACCGGACGCCAGAGCAGCACCGTACGCCAGAGCAGCATCGTACGCCAGAGCAGCATCGGACACCAGAGCAGCACCGCATGCCAGAGCAGCATCGGACACCAGAGCAGCACCGTATGCCAGAGCAGCATCGGACGCCAGAGCAGCACCGTATGCCAGAGCAGCATCGGACGCCAGAGCAGCACCGGACGCCAGAGCAGCACCGTACGCCAGTGCAGCATCGGACACCAGAGCAGCACCGTACGCCAGAGCAGCACCGTATGCCAGAGCAGCATCATACGCCAGAGCAGCATCGGACGCCAGAGCAGCACCGTACGCCAGAGCAGCATCGGACGCCAGAGCAGCATCAGACGCCAGAGCAGCACCGTATGCCAGAGCAGCACCGTACGCCAGAGCAGCACCGTACGCCAGTGCAGCACCGTACGCCAGAGCAGCACCGTATGCCAGAGCAGCATCGTACGCCAGAGCAGCATCGGACACCAGAGTAGAATCGGACGCCAGAGCAGCACCGTATGCCAGAGCAGCATCGTACGCCAGAGCAGCATCGGACGCCAGAGCAGCACCGTACACCAGAGCAGCACCGTATGCCAGAGGAGCATCGGACGCCAGAGCAGCATCGGATGCCAGAGCAGCACCGTATGCCAGAGCAGCATCGGACACCAGTGCAGCATTGTACACTAGAGCAGCACCGTATGCCAGAGCAGCACCGTATGCCAGAGCAGCATCGGACGCCAGAGCAGCATCGGACGCCAGAGCAGCACCGTACGCCAGAGCAGCATTGGACGCCAGAGCAGCATTGGACGCCAGAGCAGCACCGTATGCCAGAGCAGCATCGGACGCCAGAGCAGCACCGTATGCCAGAGCAGCATCGGACGCCAGAGCAGCACCGTATGCCAGAGCAGCATCGGACGCCAGAGCAGCACCGTATGCCAGAGCAGCATCGGACACCAGTGCAGAATCGTACACTAGAGCAGCACCGTACGCCAGTGCAGCACCGTACGCCAGAGCAGCACCGTACGCCAGAGCAGCATCGTACGCCAGAGCAGCACCGTACGCCAGATCAGCATCGGACGCCAGAGCAGCACCGGACGCCAGAGCAGCATCGGACGCCAGAGCAGCACCGTATGCCAGAGCAGCATCGGACGCCAGAGCAGCATCGGACGCCAGAGCAGCACCGTATGCCAGAGCAGCATCGGACACCAGTGCAGAATCGTACACTAGAGCAGCACCGTACGCCAGTGCAGCACCGTACGCCAGAGCAGCATCGTACGCCAGAGCAGCATCGTACGCCAGAGCAGCACCGTACGCCAGAGCAGCACCGTACGCCAGAGCAGCATCGTACGCCAGAGCAGCACCGTACGCCAGTGCAGCACCGTACGCCAGTGCAGCACCGTACGCCAGAGCAGCACCGTACGCCAGAGCAGCACCGTACGCCAGAGCAGCATCGGACACCAGAGCAGCATCGGACGCCAGAGCAGCACCGTATGCCAGAGCAGCATCGTACGCCAGAGCAGCACCGTATGCCAGAGCAGCATCGGACACCAGAGCAGCACCGTATGCCAGAGCAGCATCGGACGCCAGAGCAGCACCGTACGCCAGAGCAGCACCGTATGCCAGAGCAGCATCATACGCCAGAGCAGCATCGTACGCCAGAGCAGCATCGGACGCCAGAGCAGCACCGTACGCCAGAGCAGCACCGCCAGAGCAGCACCGTACGCCAGAGCAGCATCGTACGCCAGTGCAGAATCGTACACTAGAGCAGCACCGTACGCCAGTGCAGCACCGTACGCCAGAGCAGCACCGTACGCCAGAGCAGCATCGTATGCCAGAGCAGCACCGTATGCCAGAGGAGCATCGGACGCCAGAGCAGCATCGGATGCCAGAGCAGCACCGTATGCCAGAGCAGCATCGGACACCAGTGCAGCATCGTACACTAGAGCAGCACCGTATGCCAGAGCAGCACCGTATGCCAGAGCAGCATCGGACGCCAGAGCAGCACCGTACGCCAGAGCAGCATTGGACGCCAGAGCAGCATCGGACGCCAGAGCAGCACCGTATGCCAGAGCAGCATCGGACGCCAGAGCAGCACCGTATGCCAGAGCAGCATCGGACGCCAGAGCAGCACCGTATGCCAGAGCAGCATCGGACGCCAGAGCAGCACCGTATGCCAGAGCAGCATCGGACACCAGTGCAGAATCGTACACTAGAGCAGCACCGTACGCCAGAGCAGCACCGTACGCCAGAGCAGCATCGTACGCCAGAGCAGCACCGTACGCCAGATCAGCATCGGATGCCAGAGCAGCATCGGACGCCAGAGCAGCACCGTATGCCAGAGCAGCATCGGACGCCAGAGCAGCATCGGACGCCAGAGCAGCACCGTATGCCAGAGCAGCATCGGACACCAGTGCAGAATCGTACACTAGAGCAGCACCGTACGCCAGTGCAGCACCGTACGCCAGAGCAGCATCGTACGCCAGAGCAGCATCGTACGCCAGAGCAGCACCGTACGCCAGAGCAGCACCGTACGCCAGAGCAGCATCGTACGCCAGAGCAGCACCGTACGCCAGTGCAGCACCGTACGCCAGTGCAGCACCGTACGCCAGAGCAGCACCGTACGCCAGAGCAGCACCGTACGCCAGAGCAGCACCGTATGCCAGAGCAGCATCGGACACCAGAGCAGCATCGGACGCCAGAGCAGCATCGGACGCCAGAGCAGCACCGTATGCCAGAGCAGCATCGTACGCCAGAGCAGCACCGTATGCCAGAGCAGCATCGGACACCAGAGCAGCACCGTATGCCAGAGCAGCATCGTACGCCAGAGCAGCACCGTACGCCAGAGCAGCATCGGACACCAGAGCAGCACCGTATGCCAGAGCAGCATCGAACGCCAGAGCAGCACCGTACGCCAGAGCAGCACCGTATGCCAGAGCAGCATCATACGCCAGAGCAGCATCGTACGCCAGAGCAGCATCGGACGCCAGAGCAGCACCGTACGCCAGAGCAGCATCGGACGCCAGAGCAGCACCGGACGCCAGAGCAGCATCGGACGCCAGAGCAGCACCTTACACCAAAGCAGCATCAGATGCCAGAGCAGCACCGTAAGCCAGAGCAGCATCGTACACCAGAGTAGCACCGTAAGCCAGAGCAGCATCGTACACCAGAGCAGCATCGTACACCAGAGCAGCATCGTACACCAGAGCAGCATCGTACACCAGAGCAACATCGGACGCCAGAGCAGCATCGGACGCCAGAGCAGCACCGTACACCAGAGCAACATCGGACGCCAGAGCAGCACCGTACGCTAGAGCAGCACCGTACGCCAGAGCAACATCGGACGCCAGAGCAGCACCATCCGCCAGAGCAGCACCGTACGCCAGAGCACCATCGGATGCCAGAGCAGCACTGTACGCCAGAGCACCATCGGATGCCAGAGCAGCACCGTACGCCAGAGCAGCATCGGACGCCAGAGCAGCACCGGACGCCAGAGCAGCATCGGACGCCAGAGCAGCACCTTACACCAAAGCAGCATCAGATGCCAGAGCAGCACCGTAAGCCAGAGCAGCATCGTACACCAGAGCAGCACCGTAAGCCAGAGCAGCATCGTACACCAGAGCAGCATCGTACACCAGAGCAGCATCGTACACCAGAGCAACATCGGACGCCAGAGCAGCATCGGACGCCAGAGCAGCACCGTACACCAGAGCAACATCGGACGCCAGAGCAGCACCGTACGCTAGAGCAGCACCGTACGCCAGAGCAACATCGGACGCCAGAGCAGCACCATCCGCCAGAGCAGAACCGTACGCCAGAGCACCATCGGATGCCAGAGCAGAACCGTACGCCAGAGCACCATCGGATGCCAGAGCAGCACTGTACGCCAGAGCAGCACCGGACGCCTGAGCAGCATCGGACGCCAGAGCAACGTCGGACGCCAGAGCAGCATCAGATGCCAGAGCACCACCGTACGCCAGAGCAGCATCGTACACAAGAGCAGCATCGGACGCCAGAGCAGCATCGGACGCCAGAGCAGCATCGGACGCCAGAGCAGCATCGGACGCCAGAGCAGCACCGTACACCAGAGAAGCATCGTACGCCAGAGCAGCATCGTACGCCAGAGCAGCATCGGACGCCAGAGCAGCATCGTACGCCAGAGCAGCATCGTACACCAGAGCAACATCGGACGCCAGAGCAGCATCAGACGCCAGAGCAGCATCAGAGGCCAGAGCAGCACCGTACGCCAGAGCAGCACCAAACACCAAAGCAGTATTGGATATAGAGCAGCACCACCCACCAGAGCAGAACTATCCGCCATAGTAGCACCATTCGCCAGGGATGCAACAACCATCATCCACCCGAGAAGCCGACAGCAAGCAGCGATACAATGTAACATCCCTCATCTGCCCGAGACACTGACAGCAAGCAGAGATACAATGCATAACCATAATCCACCCGAGACGTCGACAGCAAGCAGAGATCCGCCTGAGACGCCGACAGCAAGCAGAGATACAGTGTAACAACCCTCATCCACCCGAGACACTGACAGCAAGCAGAGATACAGTGTAACAACCCTCATCCACCCGAGACACTGACAGCAAGCAGAGATACAGTGTAACAACCTTCATCCGCCCGAGACACTGACAGCAAGCAGATACAGTGTAACAACCTTCATCCGCCCGAGACGCTGACAGCAAGCAGAGATACAGTGTAACAACCCTAATCCACCCGAGACACTGACAGCAAGCAGAGATACAGTGTAACAACCTTCATCCGCCCGAGACGCTGACAGCAAGCAGAGATAGAGTGTAACTACCTTCATCCACCCAAGACACTGACAGCAAGCAGAGATACAGTGTAACAACCATCATCCTCTTGAGACGCTGACAGCAAGCAGAGATACAATGTAACAACCTTTATCCGCCCGAGACACTGACAGCAAGCAGAGATACAATGTAACAACCATCATCCATCCGAGACACTGACAGCAAGCAGAGATACAATGTAACAACCCTCATCCACCCGAGACGCCGACAGAAAGCAGAGATACAATGCAACAACCCTCATCCACCCGAGACACCGACAGCAAGCAGAGATACAATGTAACAATGCTCATCTGCCTGAGACACTGACAGCAAGCAGAGATACAGTGTAACAACCATCATCCTCTTGAGACGCTGACAGCAAGCAGAGATACAATGTAACAACCTTCATCCGCCCGAGACGCCGACAGCAAGCACAGATACAGTGTAACAACTTTCATCCACCCGAGAAGCTGACAGCAAGCAGAGATACAGTGTAACAACCTTCATCCGCCCGAGACACCGACAGCAAGCAGAGATACAATGTAAAACCCTCATCCACCCGAGACGCTGACAGCAAGCAGAGGTACAATGTAACAACCCTCATCCACCCGAGACACCGACAGCAAGCAGAGATACAGTGTAACAACCTTCATCCGCCCGAGACCCCGACAGCAAGCAGACATACAATGTAACAACCTTCATCCGCCCGAGACGCCGACAGCAAGCACAGATACAGTGTAACAACTTTCATCCACCCGAGAAGCTGACAGCAAGCAGAGATACAGTGTAACAACCTTCATCCGCCCGAGACACCGACAGCAAGCAGAGATACAATGTAAAACCCTCATCCACCCGAGACGCTGACAGCAAGCAGAGGTACAATGTAACAACCCTCATCCACCCGAGACACCGACAGCAAGCAGAGATACAGTGTAACAACCTTCATCCGCCCGAGACCCCGACAGCAAGCAGAGATACAATGTAAAACCCTCATCCACCCGAGACGCTGACAGCAAGCAGATACAATGTAACAACCATCTTCCACCCGAGACAGTGACAGTGACAGCAAGCAGAGATACAATGTAACAATCCTCATCCACCCGAGACACTGACAGCAAGCAGAGATACAATGTAACAACCCTCATCCACCCAAGACGCTGAGAGCAAGCAGAGATACAATGTAACAACCCTCATCCACCCGAGACAGTGACAGCAAGCAGAGATACAGTGTAACAACCCTCATCTGCCCGAGACGCTGACAGCAAGCAGAGATACAATGTAACAACCCTCATCCGCCTGAGACGCCGAAAGCAAGCAGAGATACAGTGTAACATCCCTCATCCGCCTGAGACGCCGACAGCAAGCAGAGATACCGTGTAACAACCTTCATCCACCCGAGACACTGACAGCAAGCAGAGATTAAATGTAACAACCCTCATCCGCCCGAGACGCTGACAGCAAGCAGAGATACAATGTAACAACCTTCATCCACCCGAGACACTGACAGCAAGCAGAGATACAATGTAACAACCCTCATCCACCCGAGACACTGACAGCAAGCAGAGATACAGTGTAACAACCTTCATCCACCCGAGACGCTGACAGTAAGCAGAGATACAATGTAACAACCATCATCCACCCGAGACACCGACAGCAAGCAGAGGTACAATGTAACAACCCTCATCCACCCGAGACACTGACAGCAAGCAGAGATACAGTGTAACAACCTTCATCCACCCGAGACGCTGACAGTAAGCAGAGATACAATGTAACAACCATCATCCACCCGAGACACCGACAGCAAACAGAGGTACAATGTAACAACCCTCATCCACCCGAGATACCGACAGCAAGCAGAGATACAATGTAACAACCCTCATCCGCCCGAGACACCGACAGCAAGCAGAGATACAATGTAAAACCCTCATCCACCCGAGACGCTGACAGCAAGCAGAGATACAATGTAACAACCCTCATCCACCCGAGATACCGACAGCAAGCAGAGATACAATGTAACAACCCTCATCCGCCCGAGACACCGACAGCAAGCAGAGATACAATGTAAAACCCTCATCCACCCGAGACGCTGACAGCAAGCAGAGGTACAATGTAACAACCCTCATCCACCCGAGACACCGACAGCAAGCAGAGATACAGTGTAACAACCTTCATCCGCCCGGGACCCCGACAGCAAGCAGAGATACAATGTAAAACCCTCATCCACCCGAGACGCTGACATCAAGCAGAAACAATGTAACAACCATCTTCCACCCGAGACAGTGACAGCAAGCAGAGATACAATGTAACAATCCTCATCCACCCGAGACACTGACAGCAAGCAGAGATACAATGTAACAACCCTCATCCACCCGAGACGCTGAGAGCAAGCAGAGATACAATGTAACAACCCTCATCCACCCGAGACAGTGACAGCAAGCAGAGATACAGTGTAACAACCCTCATCTGCCCGAGACGCTGACAGCAAGCAGAGATACAATGTAACAACCCTCATCCGCCTGAGACGCCGAAAGCAAGCAGAGATACAGTGTAACATCCCTCATCCGCCTGAGACGCCGACAGCAAGCAGAGATACCGTGTAACAACCTTCATCCGCCCGAGACACTGACAGGAAGCAGACATACAATGTAACAACCCTCATCCACCCGAGACACTGACAGCAAGCAGAGATACAATGTAACAACCCTCATCCACCCTAGACACCGACAGCAAGCAGAGATACAATGTAACAACCCTCATCCACCCTAGACACTGACAGCAAGCAGAGACAATGTAACAACCCTCATCCACCCGAGACATTGACAGCAAGCAGAGATACAGTGTAACAACCTTCATCCGCCCGAGACACTGACAGCAAGCAGAGATACAATGTAACATCCCTCATCCGCCCGAGACACTGACAGCAAGCAGAGAGACAATGTAACATCCCTCATCCACCCGAGACACTGACAGCAAGCAGAGATACAATGTAACAACCCTCATCCACCCGAGAAACCGACAGCAAGCAGAGATACAGTGTAACAATCATCATCCGCCCGAGACACTGACAGCAAGCAGAGATACAGTGTAACAACCTTCATCCGCCCGAGACGCTGACAGCAAGCAGAGATACAGTGTAACAACCATCATCTGCCCGAGACACTGACAGCAAGCAGAGATACAATGTAACAACCCTCATCGACCAGAGACGCCAACAGCAAGCAGAGATACAGTGTAACAACCTTCATCCGCCCGAGACAGTGACAGCAAGCAGAGATACAATGTAACAACCTTCATCCGCCCGAGACGCTATCAGCATGCAGAGATACAATGTAACAACCCTCATCCACCCGAGACGCCAACAGCAAGCAGAGATACAGTGTAACAACCTTCATCCGCCCGAGAAACTGACAGCAAGCAGAGATACAGTGTAACAACCTTCATCCGCCCGAGACAGTGACAGCAAGCAAAGATACAATGTAACAACCTTCATCCGCCTGAGACGCTGACAGCAAGCAGAGATACAGTGTAACAACCCTCATCCACCCGAGACGCCAACAGCAAGCAGAGATACAATGTAACAACCTTCATCCACCCGAGACACTGACAGCAAGCAGAGATACAATGTAACAACACTCATCCACCCGAGACACTGACAGCAAGCAGAGATACAATGTAACAACACTCATCCACCCGAGACACTGACAGCAAGCAGAGATACAATGTAACAACCCTCATCTTCCCGAGACGCCGACAGCAAGCAGAGATTCAGTGTAACAACCTTCATCCGCCCGAGACGCTGACAGCAAGCAGAGATACAGTGTAACAGCCTTCATCCGCCCGAGACAGTGACAGCAAGCAGAGATACAATGTAACAACCCTCATCCACCCGAGACACTGACAGCAAGCAGAGATACAATGTAACAACCCTCATCCACCCGAGACACTGACAGCAAGCAGAGATACAATGTAACAACCCTCATCCACCCGAGACGCTGACAGCAAGCAGAGGTACAATGTAACAACCCTCATCCACCCGAGACACTGACAGCAAGCAGAGATACAATGTAACAACCCTAATCCGCCCGAGACACTGACAGCAAGCAGAGATACAGTGTAACAACCCTCATCCACCAGAGACACTGACATCAAGCAGAGATACAATGTAACAACCCTCATCCACCCGAGACACTGACAGCAAGCAGAGTTACAATGTAACAACCTTCATCCACCCGAGACACTGACAGCAAGCAGAGATACAGTGTAACAACCCTCATCCACCCGAGACACTGACAGCAAGCAGAGATACAGTGTAACAACCCTCATCCACCCGAGACACTGACAGCAAGCAGAGATACAATGTAACAACCTTCATCCACCCGAGACACTGACAGCAAGCAGAGGTACAATGTAACAACCCTCATCCACCCGAGACACTGACAGCAAGCAGAGGTACAATGTAACAACCTTCATCCATCCGAGAAACTGACAGCAAGCAGAGATACAATGTAACAACCCTCATGCGCCCGAGACACTGACAGCAAGCAGAGGTACAATGTAACAACCTTCATCCTCCCGAGACACTGACAGCAAGCAGAGATACAATGTAACAACCCTCATCCTCCCGAGACACTGACAGCAAGCAGAGATACAGTGTAACAACCCTCATCCACCCGAGACACTGACAGCAAGCAGAGATACAATGTAACAACCCTCATCAGTCCGAGACTGACAGCAAGCAGAGATACGATGTAACAACCTTCATCCACCCGAGACACTGACAGCAAGCAGAGATACAATGTAACAATCCTCATCCGCCTGAGACACTGACAGCAAGCAGAGATACAATGTAACAACCCTCATCAGCCCGAGACTGACAGCAAGCAGAGATACGATGTAACAACCTTCATCCACCCGAGACACTGACATTAAGCAGAGATACAATGTAACAACCCTCATCCGTCTGAGACACTGACAGCAAGCAGAGATACAATGTAACAACCTTCATCCATCCGAGACACTGACAGCAAGCAGAGATACAATGTAACAACCCTCATCCACCCGAGACACTGACAGCAAGCAGAGATACAATGTAACAACCCTCATCAGTCCGAGACTGACAGCAAGCAGAGATACGATGTAACAACCTTCATCCACCCGAGACACTGACAGCAAGCAGAGATACAATGTAACAATCCTCATCCGTCTGAGACACTGACAGCAAGCAGAGATACAATGTAACAACCCTCATCAGCCCGAGACTGACAGCAAGCAGAGATACGATGTAACAACCTTCATCCACCCGAGACACTGACAGCAAGCAGAGATACAATGTAACAACCCTCATCTGCCTGAGACACTGACAGCAAGCAGAGATACAATGTAACAACCTTCATCCATCCGAGACACTGACAGCAAGCAGAGATACGATGTAACAACCTTCATCCACCCGAGACACTGACAGCAAGCAGAGATACAATGTAACATCCCTCATCCACCCGAGAAACTGACAGCAAGCAGAGATACAATGTAACAACCCTCATCCGCCCGAGAAACTGACAGCAAGCAGAGATACAGTGTAACAACCTTCATCCACCCGAGACACTGACAGCAAGCAGAGATACAATGTAACAACCCTCATCCACCCGAGAAACTGACAGCAAGCAGAGATACAATGTAACAACCCTCATCCACCCGAGACACTGACAGTAAGCAGAGATACAATGTAACAACCCTCATCCACCCGAGACACTGACAGCAAGCAGAGCTAAAATGTAACAACCCTCATCCACCCGAGAAACTGACAGCAAGCAGAGATACAATGTAACAACCCTCATCCGCCCGAGACACTGACAGCAAGCAGAGATACAATGTAACAACCCTCATCCGCCCGAGACACTGACAGCAAGCAGAGATACAATGTAACAACCTTCATCCACCCGAGACACTGACAGCAAGCAGAGATACAATGTAACAACCCTCATCCACCCGAGACACTGACAGCAAGCAGAGATACAATGTAACAACCCTTATCCACCCGCGAAACTGACAGCAAGCAGAGATACAGTGTAACAACCCTCATCCGCCCGAGACACTGACAGCAAGCAGAGATACAATGTAACAACCCTCATCCGCCCGAGGCACTGACAGCAAGCAGAGATACAGTGTAACAACCCTCATCCACCCGAGACACTGACAGCAAGCAGAGATACAGTGTAACAACCCTCATCCACCCGAGACACTGACAGCAAGCAGAGATAGAATGTAACAACCCTCATCCGCCTGAGACACTGACAGCAAGCAGAGATACAGTGTAACAACCCTCATCCACCCGAGACGCTGACAGCAAGCAGAGATACAGTGTAACAACCTTCATCCGCCCGAGACACCGACAGCAAGCAGAGATAAAATTTAACAACCCTCATCCACCCGAGAAACTGACAGCAAGCAGAGATACAATGTAACAACCCTCATCCGCCCGAGACACTGACAGCAAGCAGAGATATAATGTAACAACCTTCATCCGCCCGAGACACTGACAGCAAGCAGAGATACAGTGTAACAACCCTCATCCACCCGAGACACTGACAGCAAGCAGAGATACAATGTAACAACTCTCATCCACCCGAGACACTGACAGCAAGCAGAGATACAGTGTAACAACCTTCATCCGCCCGAGACACTGACATCAAGCAGAGATACAATGTAACAACCCTCATCCAACCGAGACACTGACAGGAAGCAGAGATACAGTGTAACAACCTTCATCCGCCCGAGACGCTGACAGCAAGCAGAGATACAGTGTAACAACCTTCATCCACCCGAGACACTGACAGCAAGCAGAGATACAATGTAACAACCCTCATCCACCCGAGACACTGACAGCAAGCAGAGATACAATGTAACAACCCTCATCCACCGGAGACATTGACAGCAAGCAGAGATAAAATTTAACAACCCTCATCCACCCGAGACACTGACAGCAAGCAGAGATACAATGTAACAACCCTCATCCACCCGAGACACTGACAGCAAGCAGAGATACAATGTAACAACCCTCATCCACCCGAGACATTGACAGCAAGCAGAGATAAAATTTAACAACCCTCATCCGCCCGAGACACTGACAGCAAGCAGAGATACAATGTAACAATCTTCATCCACCCGAGACACTGACAGCAAGCCGAGAAACAATGTAACAACCCTCATCCACCCGAGAAACTGACAGCAAGCAGAGATACAATGTAACAACCCTCATCCGCCCGAGACACTGACAGCAAGCAGAGATACAATGTAACAACCCTCATCCGCCCGAGACACTGACAGCAAGCAGAGATACAATGTAACAACCCTCATCCGCCCGAGACACTGACAGCAAGCAGAGATACAATGTAACAACCCTCATCCACCCGAGAAACTGACAGCAAGCAGAGATACAATGTAACAACCCTCATCCGCCCGAGAAACTGACAGCAAGCAGAGATACAATGTAACAAAACTCATCCACCCGAGACACTGACAGCAAGCAGAGATACAATGTAACATCCCTCATCCACCCGAGAAACTGACAGCAAGCAGAGATACAATGTAACAACCCTCATCCGCCCGAGAAACTGACAGCAAGCAGAGATACAGTGTAACAACCTTCATCCACCCGAGACACTGACAGCAAGCAGAGATACAATGTAACAACCCTCATCCACCCGAGAAACTGACAGCAAGCAGAGATACAATGTAACAACCCTCATCCACCCGAGACACTGACAGCAAGCAGAGATAAAATGTAACAACCCTCATCCACCCGAGAAACTGACAGCAAGCAGAGATACAATGTAACAACCCTCATCCGCCCGAGACACTGACAGCAAGCAGAGATACAATGTAACAACCCTCATCCGCCCGAGACACTGACAGCAAGCAGAGATACAATGTAACAACCTTCATCCACCCGAGACACTGACAGCAAGCAGAGATACAATGTAACAACCCTCATCCACCCGAGACACTGACAGCAAGCAGAGATACAATGTAACAACCCTCATCCACCCGAGAAACTGACAGCAAGCAGAGATACAGTGTAACAACCCTCATCCGCCCGAGACACTGACAGCAAGCAGAGATACAATGTAACAACCCTCATCCGCCCGAGGCACTGACAGCAAGCAGAGATACAGTGTAACAACCCTCATCCACCCGAGACACTGACAGCAAGCAGAGATAGAATGTAACAACCCTCATCCGCCTGAGACACTGACAGCAAGCAGAGATACAGTGTAACAACCCTCATCCACCCGAGACGCTGACAGCAAGCAGAGATACAGTGTAACAACCTTCATCCGCCCGAGACACCGACAGCAAGCAGAGATAAAATTTAACAACCCTCATCCACCCGAGAAACTGACAGCAAGCAGAGATACAATGTAACAACCCTCATCCGCCCGAGACACTGACAGCAAGCAGAGATACAATGTAACAACCTTCATCCACCCGAGACACAAACAGCAAGCAGAGATACAATGTAACAACCCTCATCCACCCGAGAAACTGACAGCAAGCAGAGATACAATGTAACAACCTTCATCCATCCGAGACACTGACAGCAAGCAGAGGTACAATGTAACAACCTTCATCCATCCGAGACACTGACAGCAAGCAGAGATACAATGTAACAACCCTCATCCACCCGAGACACTGACAGCAAGCAGAGATACAGTGTAACTACCCTCATCCGCCCGAGACACTGACAGCAAGCAGAGGTACAATGTAACAACCGTCATCCACCCGAGACACTGACAGCAAGCAGAGATACAATGTAACAACCCTCATCCGCCCGAGACACTGACAGCAAGCAGAGGTATAATGTAACAACCTTCATCCGCCCGAGACACTGACAGCAAGCAGAGGTACAATGTAACAACCTTCATCCATCCAAGAAACTGACAGCAAGCAGAGATACAATGTAACAACCCTCATGCGCCCGAGACACTGACAGCAAGCAGAGGTACAATGTAACAAACTTCATCCTCCCGAGACACTGACAGCAAGCAGAGATACAATGTAACAACCCTCATCCGCCCGAGACACTGACAGCAAGCAGAGATACAGTGTAACAACCCTCATCCACCCGAGACACCGACAGCAAGCAGAGATACAATGTAACAACCTTCATCCACCCGAGACACTGACAGCAAGCAGAGATACAGTGTAACAACCCTCATCCACCCGAGACACCGACAGCAAGCAGAGATACAATGTAACAACCTTCATCCACCCGAGACACTGACAGCAAGCAGAGATACAGTGTAACAACCCTCATCCACCCGAGACACTGACAGCAAGCAGAGTTACAATGTAACAACCTTCATCCACCCGAGACACTGACAGCAAGCAGAGATACAGTGTAACAACCCTCATCCACCCGAGACACTGACAGCAAGCAGAGATACAGTGTAACAACCCTCATCCACCCGAGACACTGACAGCAAGCAGAGATACAATGTAACAACCTTCATCCACCCGAGACACTGACAGCAAGCAGAGGTACAATGTAACAACCCTCATCCACCCGAGACACTGACAGCAAGCAGAGGTACAATGTAACAACCTTCATCCATCCGAGAAACTGACAGCAAGCAGAGATACAATGTAACAACCCTCATGCGCCCGAGACACTGACAGCAAGCAGAGGTACAATGTAACAACCTTCATCCTCCCGAGACACTGACAGCAAGCAGAGATACAATGTAACAACCCTCATCCTCCCGAGACACTGACAGCAAGCAGAGATACAGTGTAACAACCCTCATCCACCCGAGACACTGACAGCAAGCAGAGATACAATGTAACAACCCTCATCAGTCCGAGACTGACAGCAAGCAGAGATACGATGTAACAACCTTCATCCACCCGAGACACTGACAGCAAGCAGAGATACAATGTAACAATCCTCATCCGCCTGAGACACTGACAGCAAGCAGAGATACAATGTAACAACCCTCATCAGCCCGAGACTGACAGCAAGCAGAGATACGATGTAACAACCTTCATCCACCCGAGACACTGACAGCAAGCAGAGATACAATGTAACAACCCTCATCTGCCTGAGACACTGACAGCAAGCAGAGATACAATGTAACAACCTTCATCCATCCGAGACACTGACAGCAAGCAGAGATACAATGTAACAACCCTCATCCACCCGAGACACTGACAGCAAGCAGAGATACAATGTAAGAACCCTCATCAGTCCGAGACTGACAGCAAGCAGAGATACGATGTAACAACCTTCATCCACCAGAGACACTGACAGCAAGCAGAGATACAATGTAACAATCCTCATCCGTCTGAGACACTGACAGCAAGCAGAGATACAATGTAACAACCTTCATCCACCCGAGACACTGACAGCAAGCAGAGATACAATGTAACAACCCTCATCTGCCTGAGACACTGACAGCAAGCAGAGATTTAGTAAATATTCAGGATTGGGAGACATTTGTGCCATTTTCTGCTCCGTTTTCCTCCATTTGTGGATTTTTCGGCTCTTTGCGCCGGTTTCGGTGTTTCTGCGGCTTCGTCCGTTTTCTGATCATTTTTTTTTTGCTCTAGGTTCATGAATCTGCAGTTTGAAGAATTTAGTGCGAAAAATTGCAACAAGTACAAAAATGGGAAAGAAAAACTCAGAAATGATGAATCTGAATCTTCTATCAGAAAGTTGCAGAAATGTTTTGTATAATGATGATGAAACTTCCCACAACCCTGGCTGTGCTGCATTTCCCCATGCAACCACCGGGGGGCGCAGCGGTTCCTGTGCTCGGGTTGGCGCTGTCCTTCAGCACCAGTCACTGATCAGACAGGGCTGAATCTGGGGGTGAAGGCTCTGACTGTGTCCGGGGGCGGATGCCTGCCTGACATGGGGGGCAGCGCACATCCATCTTCCTACAAGCCGATGCTACAAATCACAGGCCGTCTCCGCCATTCAGCCCCAGGACAAGGGGCCCCATTGTCGTCGTCCCCTTCTTGGCCGCTTCCCCCGCTGTCGCTGTGATGCATTTGGAGCAGGTATTGAGCAAACCCCTCATTAGAGAGACCCCAATTACTGCAGCCTGGCAACCAAGTCGTGTTTTCAGCACCGCTCATCCTGCTCCTCCTGGTTCACGAGTGGAATATGACCGAATCAGTAACTGGCACCCAGTAACGTCCCTTACATTGAACTGGTGGTCGCAGTATCATTTCCCCCACTGTAGCACACAATGGCCTCCATATTCCCTCCACGCCCACTGTAGAACCACAAGTCCCAGCAGGATCCAGAGATGCTCTTCAGACCCTGAGAACAGTAACGCAGAGGCGGGTGAGATATTTCACGCCCCCCCTATACATGCCCACACCTGACACTATGGAGAGATCTCTGATCCCCCCATTATGTATCAGTCTTCTGGAACTCTACTCATGAAGCAGGGGGCTCAGGATGAGCCGTGATGGGCTGCATCGCTGCTGACATTGGGGTCCCTCCGGCTGTGATCTATAGGAGTTTATCCGTCAGTTCCCGCTGCCCCCCATATAATCGGCACACTCCAGTATATCCCCGGCCCGGGCTCCTGCCACCCCCCATGGAAGACAATACTCAGCCCCGGGGGTCTCAGTGTGAGGGGCGACGTCACCTCATTCATGGGGGTACAATAACCCCCCCAGCACGGGGCCCCTGGCGGGTCCATGAAAGGTCAGACACCCGCTGTGTCTGCCAGCGAGCAGCCGTCAGGGCTTCGTCAAGCAGCGGAGGACACTGCGGGGGCGTCCTGTAGGGCTCGCACAGTTTTGTGAGGTTGTCAAAAATGGTCACTTTTCCTAGTGGAGTTTTCTGGTTTCCTGCAGAGTTTGTGAAAGTTTTTGGACTTTTTTTTGTAGAAGATCGTCTGCAGCGTTTTGATCGGATGGCGCCTGCTCGGGGACTCTCCTGCAGGACCCTCTTTACGGACCGAGCGGCACTTGTCTTTGTCCCATAGAGATGAGTGAAGACATTTCCAAGAGTTCTTCAAGAAGTTTTTTTTCTGGAGGATTTTGGAGAAGATCTGATTTGAAAATCTGGGTATGTAAGACCCCTCACACAACGACGGACCCCAGCAATAACACGGAGAGGTCGCCTCCTCCTTGTCCCGGTGGGAGGGGGGCCATTTACAACCAGACAGCGATTGCCAGGAAGCGCCCCCTCCCCCACCCGCTGTATGGACGTGAAGTGTCATAGACGATCCCGGCCACTCAATCAATCTGTTTCCGATCAGCTGCAGGCCGGACCCCCGGGAGACCCTCGGGGCCGCCGATAATGGAGTCTCCTGGCCTCTGCTCTATTACGGAATAGGAAGGCGAATCTGCAGACACATTAATCCTCCGCCAATATAAAGACATGGCGGTGTTAACCCCTTATACACTGGAGGGGGAGGAGGGCGGCCGCCGGTCAATATTAGGGTCAATAAACTTTCACTTAGGCCCCTTCACACGTCCATTTTTAAAGGGCCGCCAATACGGACACATTGTACTCAATGGTGGTGCGCACAGGTCCGGTTCTCACATAGACCGCGCGCCATTGTGAATACCCCGCAGACATGCTTCCTGCACACGTGAACCCTGATAGCGCACGGATGACACACATCAGTGCCTGGGAGGAAGCGGTACAATTTTCGCTGATCCCAGGCGCCGGCTGCTGAAGGCCGCACTCATCATTGTCATCCGTGACATCAATGTGACCAGGAGACAATGATGGGAGATGTATTCGGCACCCGCTGTCTACATCGTGCGTAAAATAAAGAATTACATTTTAAAAAATCGGCGTTGGCTTCTGCGTTATTTTTTTGAACCAGCAGAGGAAAAGCCAACAGCTGGAGAGGAAGGGGCCAATATCCATAATTGTTCCCAGGCTATCAATGCTCACAGCTGTTTGTTTAGCCATTACTGGTTATTATACGGGGTCCCCCTATAATCCAAAAACAGCAAATGATAACAACCAGGGGAGGAGTCGGGAGGAGATAAGTGAAGAGTCTCCGCGAGCTCAAAGAACACTGGATTCTGGCCGTTGCAGCTGAAAGGAGGACGTCGGTAAACCGTGCGCCAAATTTTGGCACGTTTTTCACAGCTTTCATATCTCTTTAACAAGAAGAACAAGGAAGTAGCCATTTGGTGAGCTGCATTTCATGCTACATGTTCACAGACTTACCAGTGGAAAAGCCAAACTTCACATGCCACAAATGCAAGCTTGTGTCCCTGCTGGAGGAAAAGTTGCAAAATCTCGAAGAGAGGTTAGCTACGTTGAAGATCATTAAGGAAGGTGAAGACTTCTTGGACAGAGCAGAATTATCTCTTCATGTTACAGAAAGAGAAGAAATTCGAAGTGCACCTGAAGAAACAGAGGAATGGAGACATGTGACCCAGAGAAGCAGGAGGATCAGGAGGCAGTCAGCACCCATACTGCTCAGGAACCAGTACCAGGCTCTCACGCAGGAAAATGATGAAGAAATACATCAGGATAAGACTTTGCCAACAAACAGCAACCTTGTACGCCCTCAGAGTCCTCCTGGACGGAGAAAGAAAAATGTTGTGAAGAAGAAACGGAGAGTGGTGGTCATGGGGGATTCCCTGCTGAGAGGAACTGAGGCCGCTATCTGCAGACCGGATATAACTTCAAGAGAAATGTGCTGTCTTCCAGGTGCAAAAATTAAAGATGTGTCTGACAGGATATCAGGACTCTTCAGACCTACAGATGACTACCCATTCCTGCTACTACATGTGGGGACAAATGACACCGCAAGAAACGACCTGGAAACCATCTGCAGAGACTTTGAAGACTTAGGCAAGAAAGTGAAAGAACTGGGAGCGCAGGTGGTCTTCTCTTCCATCCTCCCAGTGGATGGCCATGGAACAAGGAGGTGGAATAAGATTCTGCAGGTGAACAACTGGCTACGTCGATGGTGCCGTCAGCAACGATTTGGATTTCTGGATCACGGAGTGAACTACTTATACGATGGACTACTTGCTAGAGATGGGGTGCACCTTACGAAGACTGGAAAGCAGGTATTTGGAAGTCGCCTTGCTACACTTGTAAGGAGAGCTTTAAACTAGAACAACATGGGAAGGGAAGCAAAAGACCAGAAAAAGCCATACACCTGATAAATGCTACTGAGAACTCTGCTATTAGAAGTGGAAAGGAAGAACAAAGACGAAAGAATCTAATTAATAAAAATATTGGAGAAAGAGAAACCAATCACAAACTAAAATGTTTCTATACTAATGCACAAAGCATGGGCAACAAACAAGGAGAATTGGAACTACTAACACAGGAAAAGAAATATGATGTCATTGGAATCACTGAAACTTGGTGGGACAATACACATGATTGGAATACAAGACTAGAAGGCTACAACTTATTTGCAAGAAACAGACTTGATAAACGAGGAGGGGGTGTCGCATTGTATGTTAGAAACGCGTATATCTGCACAGAGACTGAAGCTTCAGAGACTGGGAGTTCTGTGGAAACTGTTTGGGTAAGAATACAAGGACAGAACAATGGAAAGGACACCATTGTAGGCATTTACTACAGGCCGCCTGTGCAAGCCGAAGATATGGATGAACTCTTTATGCATCAAATGGCCAAGTTCTCCAAAAAATATGACATAGTTGTCATGGGAGATTTCAACTATCCTGACATTTGTTGGGAATCTCTCTCAGGCAAAACTAACAGGTCAAGGAAATTCTTATCCTCTCTTGCTGACAACTTTATCTTCCAAAAGGTAGGGGAGAAAACAAGGGGAACTGCTACCTTGGATCTAATCCTTATAAACAGGGAGGAAATGGTTGAGGAGGTAAAAGTGGCTGGGACCCTAGGAGGTAGCGACCATGCTATTTTAGAATTTTGGATAACTAGAGGCAGAAGACCTGTGAAGACTCAGACGTCAAGGTTAGATTTCAGAAAGGCAGATTTTAAGGGATTCAGAAAGAGAATTGGAGGGATCCAATGGCTGGATATCCTTAAAGACAAAAACGTCCAGGAAGGATGGGAAATCTTGAAAAATGAAATTCTCAAAGCACAGTTGTTAACAATTCCGAAAAGAGGGAAGAATAGGAAGCATTTAAGGAAGCCCGGATGGATGAACACTGAACTTAAGCACATGCTAAAAAGGAAGAAAAAAATGTTTATAAAATGGAAAGAGGGAGGCATATCTAAAGAAGAATATAATGCTGTCTGCAGAACCTGCAGGGCACAAATCAGATTAGCTAAAGCTGACAATGAATTGAGGCTTGCAAGAGATGTCAAAAGCAATAATAAAGGATTTTGGGGATATGTCAAAAGTAAAAGAAAAGTCAAAGATGCTATAGGATTTGTACAGGATGAAAATGATGAAATGGTAAGACAGGATGTTGAGAAGGCCGAACTTTTACATTCCTATTTTGCATCAGTATTCTCTCAGAAAGGAAATGTAACATCAACTGTTCTTCACTGTCCTATTAAGGGAATAGAAGAATCCAGGATATCTATAAACAGAAAGATAGTGAGGAAACATTTAGCTAACCTAAATGAATTCAAGTCTCCACGTCCAGATGTATTACACCCCAGAGTACTGAAGGAGATAGCAGAAAAATTTAAAATTATGTTCTTGTACATAGGAGCAGTATTATAGTAGTTATATTCTTGTACATAGGAGCAGTATTATAGTAGTTATATTCTTGTACATAGGAGCAGTATTATAGTAGTTATATTCTTGTACATAGGAGCAGTATTATAGTAGTTATATTCTTGTACATAGGAGCAGTATTATAGTAGTTATATTCTTGTACATAGGAGCAGTATTATAGTAGCTATATTCTTGTACATAGGAGCAGTATTATAGTAGTTATATTCTTGTACATAGGAGCAGTATTATAGTAGCTATATTATTGTACATAGGAGCAGTATTATAGTAGTTATATTATTGTACATAGGAGCAGTATTATAGTAGTTATATTCTTGTGCATAGGAGCAGTATTATAGTAGCTATATTCTTGTACATAGGAGCAGTATTATAGTAGCTATATTCTTGTACATAGAGGGCAGTATTATAGTAGATATATTCTTGTACATAGGAGCAGTATTATAGTAGATATATTCTTATACATAGGAGCAGTATTATAGTAGTTATATTCTTGTATATAGGGGCAGTATTATAGTAGTTATATTCTTGTACATAGGGGCAGTATTATAGTAGTTATATTCTTGTGCATAGGGGCAGTATTACAGTAGTTATATTCCTGTACATAGAGAGCAGTATTATAGTAGTTATATTCTTGTACATAGGGGCAGTATTATAGTAGTTATATTCTTGTACATAGGAGCAGTATTATAGTAGTTATATTCTTGTACATAGGAGCAGTATTATAGTAGTTATATTCTTGTACATAGGAGCAGTATTATAGCAGTTATATTCTTGTACATAGGAGCAGTATTATAGTAGTTATATTCTTGTACATAGGAGCAGTATTACAGCAGTTATATTCTTGTACATAGGAGCAGTAATATAGCAGTTATATTCTTGTACATAGGGGCAGTATTACAGTAGTTATATTCCTGTACATAGAGAGCAGTATTATAGTAGTTATATTCTTGTATATAGGGGCAGTATTATAGTAGTTATATTTTTGTACATAGGAGCAGTATTATAGTAGATATATTCTTGTACATAGGAGCAGTATTATAGTAGTTATATTCTTGTACATAGGGGCAGTATTATAGTAGTTATATTCTTTTATATAGGGGCAGTATTATAGTAGTTATATTTTTGTACATAGGAGCAGTATTATAGTAGATATATTCTTATACATAGGAGCAGTATTATAGTAGTTATATTCTTGTATATAGGGGCAGTATTATAGTAGTTATATTCTTGTACATAGGGGCAGTATTATAGTAGTTATATTCTTGTGCATAGGGGCAGTATTACAGTAGTTATATTCTTGTGCATAGGGGCAGTATTACAGTAGTTATATTCCTGTACATAGAGAGCAGTATTATAGTAGTTATATTCTTGTACATAGGGGCAGTATTATAGTAGTTATATTCTTGTACATAGGAGCAGTATTATAGTAGTTATATTCTTGTACATAGGAGCAGTATTATAGTAGTTATATTCTTGTACATAGGGGCAGTATTATAGTAGTTATATTCTTGTACATAGAAGCAGTATTATAGTAGTTATATTCCTGTACATAGGGGCAGTATTATAGCAGTTATATTCTTGTACATAGGAGCAGTATTATAGTAGTTATATTCTTGTACATAGGGGCAGTATTATAGTAGTTATATTCTTGTACATAGGGGCAGTATTATAGTAGTTATATTCTTGTACATAGAAGCAGTATTATAGTAGATATATTCTTGTACATAGGAGCAGTATTATAGTAGTTATATTCTTGTACATAGGAGCAGTATTATAGTAGTTATATTCTTGTACATAGGGGCAGTATAATAGTAGTTATATTCTTGTACATAGAAGCAGTATTATAGTAGTTATATTCCTGTACATAGGGGCAGTATTATAGCAGTTATATTCTTGTACATAGGAGCAGTATTATAGTAGTTATATTCTTGTACATAGGGGCAGTATTATAGTAGTTATATTCTTGTACATAGGGGCAGTATTATAGTAGTTATATTCTTGTACATAGAAGCAGTATTATAGTAGTTATATTCTTGTACATAGAAGCAGTATTATAGCAGTTATATTCTTGTACATAGGAGCAGTATTATAGTAGTTATATTCTTGTACATAGGGGCAGTATTATAGTAGTTATATTCTTGTACATAGGGGCAGTATTATAGTAGTTATATTCTTGTACATAGGGGGCAGTATTATAGTAGTTATATTTTTGTACATAGGAGCAGTATTATAGTAGATATATTCTTGTACATAGGAGCAGTATTATAGTAGTTACATTCTTGTACATAGGAGCAGTATTATAGTAGTTATATTCTTGTACATAGGGGCAGTATTATAGTAGTTATATTCTTGTACATAGAAGCAGTATTATAGTAGTTATATTCCTGTACATAGGGGCAGTATTATAGTAGTTATACTCTTGTACATAGGGGGCAGTATTATAGTAGTTATATTTTTGTACATAGGAGCAGTATTATAGTAGATATATTCTTGTACATAGGAGCAGTATTATAGTAGTTACATTCTTGTACATAGGAGCAGTAATATAGTAGTTATATTCTTGTACATAGGGGCAGTATTATAGTAGTTATATTCTTGTACATAGAAGCAGTATTATAGTAGTTATATTCCTGTACATAGGGGCAGTATTATAGTAGTTATATTTTTGTACATAGGAGCAGTATTATAGTAGATATATTCTTGTACATAGGGGCAGTATTATAGTAGTTATATTCTTGTACATAGGGGCAGTATTATAGTAGTTATATTCTTGTGCATAGGAGCAGTATTATAGTAGTTATATTCTTGTACATAGGGGCAGTATTATAGTAGTTATATTCATGTACATAGGAGCAGTACTATAGTAGTTATATTCTTGTACATAGGAGCAGTATTATAGTAGTTATATTCTTGTACATAGGGGCAGTATTATAGTAGTTATATTCTTGTACATAGGAGCAGTATTATAGTAGTTATATTCTTGTACATAGGAGCAGTATTATAGTAGTTATATTCTTGTACATAGGAGCAGTATTATAGTAGTTATATTCTTGTGCATAGGAGCAGTATTATAGCAGTTATATTCTTTACATAGGGGCAGTATTATAGTAGTTATATTCTTGTACATAGGAGCAGTATTATAGTAGTTATATTCTTTACATAGGGGCAGTATTATGGTAGTTATATTCTTGTACATAGGGGCAGTATTATAGTAGTTATATTCTTGTACATAGGAGCAGTATTATAGTAGTTATATTCTTGTACATAGGAGCAGTATTATAGTAGTTATATTCCTGTACATAGGGGCAGTATTATAGTAGTTATATTCTTATACATAGGAGCAGTATTATAGTAGTTATATTCTTGTACATAGGAGCAGTGTTATAGTAGATATATTCATGTACATAGGAGCAGTACTATAGTAGTTATATTCTTGTACATAGGGGCAGTATTATAGTAGTTATATTCTTGTACATAGGAGCAGTATTATAGTAGTTATATTCTTGTACATAGGGGCAGTATTATAGTAGTTATATTCTTGTACATAGGAGCAGTATTATAGTAGTTATATTCTTGTGCATAGGAGCAGTATTATAGTAGTTATATTCTTGTACATAGGGGCAGTATTATAGTAGTTATATTCTTGTACATAGGAGCAGTATTATAGTAGTTATATTCTTGTACATAGGAGCAGTATTATAGTAGTTATATTCTTGTACATAGAAGCAGTATTATAGTAGTTATATTCTTGTACATAGGAGCAGTATTATAGTAGTTATATTCTTTACATAGGGGCAGTATTATAGTAGTTATATTCTTGTACATAGGAGCTGTATTATAGTAGTTATATTCTTTACATAGGGGCAGTATTATAGTAGTTATATTCTTGTACATAGGGGCAGTATTATAGTAGTTATATTCTTGTATATAGGGAGCAGTATTATAGTAGTTGTATTCTTGTACATAGGGGCAGTATTATAGTAGTTATATTCTTGTACATAGGGGGCAGTATTATAGTTGTTATATTCTTGTATATAGGGGGCAGTATTATAGTAGTTATATTCTTGTACATAGGGGCAGTATTATAGTAGTTATCTTCCTGTATATAGGGAGCAGTATTATAGTAATCTTCCTGTATATAGGGAGCAGTATTATAGTAATCTTCCTGTATATAGGGGCAGTATTATAGTAGTTATCTTCCTGTACATAGGGGGCTGTGTACATTCTCGCTGTCAGACACCAGTTCTACGTTGCTTTCCTCATTGCCATGACGCAGTATGGTTTCGGTGTTAGTTATTAGCACCGCCTGTGCACAGCTGTGCTGTCGCTCTCGTCTCGCTGTGGTCACGTTATTATATGACCCTTACTGGTTATTTGCACAGATCTTCATTATATTCGCGGTTCAGAGACCGCTTTCTCCTTGGTTACTGATTCTGTCGTCTCCATCCTTCTCTTTTTCATTCTCGCCATATCCCTGTCTTGCAGATGTTTTCACACCCATGATGGACTCCGGGTCATTATAACTTGTGTTGATTTAGACGTGAAATGTCTTCTTTCCTGACACAAAGATTGGGGTGATAATGGAAGATGAGATTTATCTGGAGGCCCAGAGACTTGGCTGGTGAAATGTTGTGTTACCGTGACAATGAGCCGGGGGCCTAACAAGCAGGGGCTGCCGTCGCTTCTAATATACTCTGGGCCTCAATTGTCAAAACTGTCAGTTGCCCACAGCAACCAATCAGAACTCAGCTTTCATTTCTAAAACCGGTCTGGAGAAATGGAAGCTGAACTCTGATTGGTTGCTACGGGCAACAGAGACCACTTTGAAGTTTTAATAAACCAGGCCTAAATTTATCTTCTATTTTCGAGATCTCGGCTTCCTGTCATTGACAGGGAACATTGTAGATTGCCTGTAGAGGTATTTACATCGCCCTCCGTCTACGGCAGCCATCGATACGCCCCAGCTTCATCATTAATCAGCCCTCTCGGAGCATCCAGAGGCCAAAACATTTACCGACAGGGTCTATGTGCCGGGAGATGGGTATACCGGGAACGTCAACCCTCACACATCATGGCATAGGACGGATGAGGAGTATCCCCCTCAAAATACTCCAAGTAGATAGAAATCAGTGTGCTTTCCTTTTCTTTTGCTAAGAAAGATGAGTGACCATTAATATGGCCGCCATTAGTGTATCTCCATACTTATTGAGCCTCTTCTGTGGACGTTCATGGTGATTTCCAACATGGGCATCTTGTTACCTCCATAAATTTGAGATGGTGCTTGAGGCCAATGTCCGGTCCGCCATTTCCAGGGCCCCCTGTACTGAATGAGACTATGGTATAGGGGCTGGTATACTATTGGTGCACCCTGTGTAGCCGCAAAGGGGTCCAAGAGGTAAGGGGGCTACTACCATATCCAAAGCAGAAGACAGCTCCAGTCAACTACTGGACTGCAAAGGTCCCATAAATTGTTCTTGCACAGGGGCCCTCTTCTGTCTGTGTCCACCCTTGCTATGGTGGTCTCCTACAGGGGGCATATTTGTTCTGGTGCTCGGGGCCAGTGTCCAGCTACCAAACGAGACGCACCCTGTACTCTATGAGTCTTTGATGGTCCCCAGCAGGGCATATTTGTTCTGGTACTCGGGGCCAGTGTCGGCCCCCATACCCAAAGCCCCCCTGTGCTCTGAGCCTTTGGTGGTCTCCAGCAAGGGGCTCTTCCTCCATATATTCAGACTGGTGCAGTGTGTCCCCTCATACCTAGGCCCCCTGCACTATGTGAGTCCATGGTGGTCTCCAGCAGGAGGCTCTTCCTCCATATATTCAGACTGGTGCAGTGTGTCCCCTCATACCTAGGCCCCCCTGTACTATGTGAGTCTATGGTGGTCTCCAGCAGGGGGCTCTTCCTCCATATATTCAGACTGGTGCAGTGTGTCCCCTCATACCTAGGCCCCCCTGTACTATGTGAGTCCATGGTGGTCTCCAGCAGGAGGCTCTTCCTCCATATATTCAGACTGGTGCAGTGTCCCCTCATACCTAGACCCCCTGTACTATGTGAGTCCATGGTGGTCTACAGCAGGAGGCTCTTCCTCTATATATTCAGACTGGTGCAGTGTCCCCTCATACCTAGACCCCCTGTACTATGTGAGTCCATGGTGGTCTACAGCAGGAGGCTCTTCCTCTATATATTCAGACTGGTGCAGTGTCCCCTCATACCTAGGCCCCCCTGTACTATGTGAGTCCATGGTGGTCTCCAGCAGGAGGCTCTTCCTCTATATATTCAGACTGGTGCAGTGTGTCCCCTCATACCTAGACCCCCTGTACTATGTGAGTCCATGGTGGTCTCCAGCAGGAGGCTCTTCCTCCATATATTCATACTGGTGCAGTGTCCCCTCATACCTAGACCCCCTGTGCTATGTCAGTCCATGGTGGTCTCCAGCAGGAGGCTCTTCCTCCATATATTCATACTGGTGCAGTGTCCCCTCATACCTAGACCCCCTGTACTATGTGAGTCTATGGTGGTCTCCAGCAGGAGGCTCTTCCTCCATATATTCAGGCTAGTGCAGTGTGTCCCCTCATACCTAGGCCCCCTGCACTATGTGAGTCCATGGTGGTCTCCAGCAGGAGGCTCTTCCTCTATATATTCAGACTGGTGCAGTGTGTCCCCTCATACCTAGGCCCCCTGTACTATGTGAGTCCGTGGTGGTCTCCAGCAGGAGGCTCTTCCTCTATATATTCAGACTGGTGCAGTGTCCCCTCATACCTAGACCCCCTGTACTATGTGAGTCCATGGTGGTCTCCAGCAGGAGGCTCTTCCTCTATATATTCAGACTGGTGCAGTGTGTCCCCTCATAACTAGGCCCCCTGTGCTATGTGAGTCCATGGTGGTCTCCAGCAGGAGGCTCTTCCTCTATATATTCAGACTGGTGCAGTGTGTCCCCTCATAACTAGGCCCCCTGTGCTATGTGAGTCCATGGTGGTCTCCAGCAGGGGGTCTTAATCCATATATTCAGACTGGTGCAGTGTCCCCTCATACCTAGGCCCCCTGTACTATGTGAGTCCATGGTGGTCTCCAGCAGGAGGCTCTTCCTTCATATATTTAGACTGGTGCAGTGTGTCCCCTCATACCTAGACCCCCTGTACTATGTGAGTCCATGGTGGTCTCCAGCAGGAGGCTCTTCCTCCATATAGTCAGACTGGTGCAGTGTGTCCCCTCATACCTAGGCCCCCTGTACTATGTGAGTCTATGGTGGTCTCCAGCAGGAGGCTCTTCCTCTATATATTCAGACTGGTGCAGTGTCCCCTCATACCTAGACCCCCTGTACTATGTGAGTCCATGGTGTTCTCCAGCAGGGGGTCTTCCTCCATATAGTCAGACTGGTGCAGTGTCCCCTCATACCTAGACCCCCTGTACTATGTGAGTCCATGGTGTTCTCCAGCAGGGGGTCTTCCTCCATATATTCAGACTGGTGCAGTGTCCCCTCTTACCTAGACCCCTTGTACTATGTGAGTCCATGGTGGTCTCCAGCAGGGGGGCTTCCTCCATATAGTCAGACTGGTGCAGTGTCCCCTCATACCTAGACCCCCCTGTGCTATGTGAGTCCATGGAGGTCTCCAGCAGGAGGCTCTTCCTTCATATATTCAGACTGGTACAGTGTCCCCTCTTACCTAGACCCCCTGTACTATGTGAGTCCATGGTGGTCTCCAGCAGGAGGCTCTTCCTCCATATATTCAGACTGGTGCAGTGTCCCCTCTTACCTAGACCCCCTGTACTATGTGAGTCCATGGTGGTCTCCAGCAGGGGGTCTTCCTCCATATATTCAGACTGGTGCAGTGTCCCCTCATACCTAGACCCCCCTGTGCTATGTGAGTCCATGGTGGTCTCCAGCAGGAGGCTCTTCCTCCATATAGTCAGACTGGTGCAGTGTCCCCTCATACCTAGAGCCCCCTGTACTATGTGAGTCCATGGTGGTCTCCAGCAGGAGGCTCTTCCTCCATATATTCAGACTGGTGCAGTGTCCCCTCATACCTAGACCCCCTGTGCTATGTGAGTCTATGGTGGTCTCCAGCAGGGGGCTCTTCCTCCATATATTCAGACTGGTGCAGTGTCCCCTCATACCTAGGCCCCCTGTACTATGTGAGTCCATGGTGGTCTCCAGCAGGAGGCTCTTCCTCCATATATTCAGACTGGTGCAGTGTCCCCTCATACCTAGGCCCCCTGTACTATGTGAGTCCATGGTGGTCTCCAGCAGGAGGCTCTTCCTCCATATAGTCAGACTGGTGCAGTGTCCCCTCATGCCTAGGCCCCCTGTACTATGTGAGTCCATGGTGGTCTCCAGCAGGAGGCTCTTCCTCCATATAGTCAGACTGGTGCAGTGTGTCCCCTCATGCCTAGGCCCCCTGTACTATGTGAGTCCATGGTGGTCTCCAGCAGGAGGCTCTTCCTCCATATAGTCAGACTGGTGCAGTGTCCCCTCATGCCTAGGCCCCCTGTGCTATGTGAGTCCATGGTGGTCTCCAGCAGGAGGCTCTTCCTCCATATAGTCAGACTGGTGCAGTGTGTCCCCTCATGCCTAGGCCCCCTGTGCTATGTGAGTCCATGGTGGTCTCCAGCAGGAGGCTCTTCCTCTATATATTCAGACTGGTGCAGTGTGTCCCCTCATACCTAGGCCCCCTGTACTATGTGAGTCCATGGTGGTCTCCAGCAGGGGGCTCTTCCTTCATATATTCAGACTGGTGCAGTGTCCCCTCATACCTAGGCCCCCTGTACTATGTCAGTCCATGGTGGTCTCCAGCAGGAGGCTCTTCCTCCATATAGTCAGACTGGTGCAGTGTGTCCCCTCATACCTAGGCCCCCTGTACTATGTGAGTCCATGGTGGTCTCCAGCAGGAGGCTCTTCCTCCATATAGTCAGACTGGTGCAGTGTGTCCCCTCATGCCTAGGCCCCCTGTGCTATGTGAGTCCATGGTGGTCTCCAGCAGGAGTCTCTTCCTCCATATAGTCAGACTGGTGCAGTGTGTCCCCTCATACCTAGGCCCCCTGTACTATGTGAGTCCATGGTGGTCTCCAGCAGGAGGCTCTTCCTCCATATAGCCAGACTGGTGCAGTGTGTCCCCTCATACCTAGGCCCCCTGTACTATGTGAGTCCATGGTGGTCTCCAGCAGGAGGCTCTTCCTCCATATAGTCAGACTGGTGCAGTGTGTCCCCTCATGCCTAGGCCCCCTGTGCTATGTGAGTCCATGGTGGTCTCCAGCAGGGGGCTCTTCCTCTATATATTCAGACTGGTGCAGTGTCCCCTCATACCTAGGCCCCCTGTACTATGTGAGTCCATGGTGGTTTCCAGCAGGGGGCTCTTCCTTCATATATTCAGACTGGTGCAGTGTCCCCTCATACCTAGGCCCCCTGTACTATGTGAGTCCATGGTGGTCTCCAGCAGGAGGCTCTTCCTCCATATAGTCAGACTGGTGCAGTGTGTCCCCTCATGCCTAGGCCCCCTGTGCTATGTGAGTCCATGGTGGTCTCCAGCAGGAGGCTCTTCCTCCATATAGTCAGACTGGTGCAGTGTGTCCCCTCATGCCTAGGCCCCCTGTGCTATGTGAGTCCATGGTGGTCTCCAGCAGGAGGCTCTTCCTTCATATATTCAGACTGGTGCAGTGTCCCCTCATACCTAGGCCCCCTGTACTATGTCAGTCCATGGTGGTCTCCAGCAGGAGGCTCTTCCTCCATATAGTCAGACTGGTGCAGTGTGTCCCCTCATGCCTAGGCCCCCTGTGCTATGTGAGTCCACGGTGGTCTCTAGCAGGAGGCTCTTCCTCCATATAGTCAGACTGGTGCAGTGTGTCCCCTCATGCCTAGGCCCCCTGTACTATGTGAGTCCATGGTGGTCTCCAGCAGGAGGCTCTTCCTCCATATAGTCAGACTGGTGCAGTGTCCCCTCATGCCTAGGCCCCCTGTGCTATGTGAGTCCATGGTGGTCTCCAGCAGGAGGCTCTTCCTCCATATAGTCAGACTGGTGCAGTGTGTCCAGTCATGCCTAGGCCCCCTGTGCTATGTGAGTCCATGGTGGTCTCCAGCAGGAGGCTCTTCCTCTATATATTCAGACTGGTGCAGTGTGTCCCCTCATACCTAGGCCCCCTGTACTATGTGAGTCCATGGTGGTCTCCAGCAGGGGGCTCTTCCTTCATATATTCAGACTGGTGCAGTGTCCCCTCATACCTAGGCCCCCTGTACTATGTCAGTCCATGGTGGTCTCCAGCAGGAGGCTCTTCCTCCATATAGTCAGACTGGTGCAGTGTGTCCCCTCATGCCTAGGCCCCCTGTGCTATGTGAGTCCATGGTGGTCTCCAGCAGGAGTCTCTTCCTCCATATAGTCAGACTGGTGCAGTGTGTCCCCTCATACCTAGGCCCCCTGTACTATGTGAGTCCATGGTGGTCTCCAGCAGGAGGCTCTTCCTCCATATAGTCAGACTGGTGCAGTGTGTCCCCTCATACCTAGGCCCCCTGTACTATGTGAGTCCATGGTGGTCTCCAGCAGGAGGCTCTTCCTCCATATAGTCAGACTGGTGCAGTGTGTCCCCTCATGCCTAGGCCCCCTGTGCTATGTGAGTCCATGGTGGTCTCCAGCAGGAGGCTCTTCCTCTATATATTCAGACTGGTGCAGTGTGTCCCCTCATACCTAGGCCCCCTGTGCTATGTGAGTCCATGGTGGTCTCCAGCAGGAGGCTCTTCCTCCATGTAGTCAGACTGGTGCAGTGTGTCCCCTCATACCTAGGCCCCCTGTGCTATGTGAGTCCATGGTGGTCTCCAGCAGGAGGCTCTTCCTCTATATATTCAGACTGGTGCAGTGTGTCCCCTCATACCTAGGCCCCCTGTGCTATGTGAGTCCATGGTGGTTTCCAGCAGGGGGCTCTTCCTTCATATATTCAGACTGGTGCAGTGTCCCCTCATACCTAGGCCCCCTGTACTATGTGAGTCCATGGTGGTCTCCAGCAGGAGGCTCTTCCTCCATATAGTCAGACTGGTGCAGTGTGTCCCCTCATGCCTAGGCCCCCTGTGCTATGTGAGTCCATGGTGGTCTCCAGCAGGAGGCTCTTCCTCCATATAGTCAGACTGGTGCAGTGTGTCCCCTCATGCCTAGGCCCCCTGTGCTATGTGAGTCCATGGTGGTCTCCAGCAGGAGGCTCTTCCTTCATATATTCAGACTGGTGCAGTGTCCCCTCATACCTAGGCCCCCTGTACTATGTCAGTCCATGGTGGTCTCCAGCAGGAGGCTCTTCCTCCATATATTCAGACTGGTGCAGTGTCCCCTCATGCCTAGGCCCCCTGTACTATGTGAGTCCATGGTGGTCTCTAGCAGGAGGCTCTTCCTCCATATAGTCAGACTGGTGCAGTGTGTCCCCTCATGCCTAGACCCCCTGTACTATGTGAGTCCATGGTGGTGTCCAGCAGGAGGCTCTTCCTTCATATATTTAGACTGGTGCAGTGTGTCCCCTCATAACTAGGCCCCCCTGTACTATGTGAGTCTATGGTGGTCTCCAGCAGGAGGCTCTTCCTCCATATATTCAGACTGGTGCAGTGTCCCCTCATGCCTAGACCCCCTGTACTATGTGAGTCCATGGTGGTCTCCAGCAGGGGGCTCTTCCTTCATATATTCAGACTGGTGCAGTGTCCCCTCATACCTAGGCCCCCTGTACTATGTCAGTCCATGGTGGTCTCCAGCAGGAGGCTCTTCCTCCATATAGTCAGACTGGTGCAGTGTGTCCCCTCATACCTAGGCCCCCTGTACTATGTGAGTCCATGGTGGTCTCCAGCAGGGGGCTCTTCCTTCATATATTCAGACTGGTGCAGTGTCCCCTCATACCTAGGCCCCCTGTGCTATGTGAGTCCATGGTGGTCTCCAGCAGGAGGCTCTTCCTCCATATATTTAGACTGGTGCAGTGTCCCCCCTCATGCCTAGGCCCCCTGTGCTATGTGAGTCCATGGTGGTCTCCAGCAGGAGGCTCTTCCTCCATATAGTCAGACTGGTGCAGTGTGGCCCCTCATGCCTAGGCCCCCTGTGCTATGTGAGTCCATGGTGGTCTCCAGCAGGAGACTCTTCCTCTATATATTCAGACTGGTGCAGTGTCCCCTCATACCTAGGCCCCCTGTGCTATGTGAGTCCATGGTGGTCTCCAGCAGGAGTCTCTTCCTCCATGTAGTCAGACTGGTGCAGTGTCCCCTCATACCTAGGCCCCCTGTACTATGTCAGTCCATGGTGGTCTCCAGCAGGAGGCTCTTCCTTCATATATTCAGACTGGTGCAGTGTGTCCCCTCATACCTAGACCCCCTGTACTATGTGAGTCCATGGTGGTATCCAGCAGGGGGCTCTTCCTCCATATATTCAGACTGGTGCAGTGTCCCCTCATACCTAGGCCCCCTGTACTATAAGAGTCCATGGTGGTCTCTAGCAGGGGGTCTTCCTCCATATATTCAGGCTAGTGCAGGGTCCCCTCATAACTAGGCCCCCCTGTACTATGTGAGTCCATGGTGGTCTCCAGCAGGGGTCTTCCTCCATATATTCAGACTGGTGCAGTGTGTCCCCTCATAACTAGGCCCCCTGTACTATGTGAGTCCATGGTGGTCTCCAGCAGGAGGCTCTTCCTCTATATATTCAGACTGGTGCAGTGTCCCCTCATACCTAGGCCCCCTGTACTATAAGAGTCCATGGTGGTCTCCAGCAGGGGGCTCTTCCTCCATATATTCAGGCTAGTGCAGGGTCCCCTCATAACTAGGCCCCCCTGTACTATGTGAGTCCATGGTGGTCTCCAGCAGGGGTCTTCCTCCATATATTCAGACTGGTGCAGTGTGTCCCCTCATAACTAGGCCCCCTGTACTATGTGAGTCCATGGTGGTCTCCAGCAGGAGGCTCTTCCTCTATATATTCAGACTGGTGCAGTGTCCCCTCATACCTAGGCCCCCTGTACTATAAGAGTCCATGGTGGTCTCTAGCAGGGGGTCTTCCTCCATATATTCAGGCTAGTGCAGGGTCCCCTCATAACTAGGCCCCCCTGTACTATGTGAGTCCATGGTGGTCTCCAGCAGGGGTCTTCCTCCATATATTCAGACTGGTGCAGTGTGTCCCCTCATACCTAGACCCCCTGTGCTATGTGAGTCCATGGTGGTCTCCAGCAGGAGGCTCTTCCTCCATATATTCAGACTGGTGCAGTGTCCCCTCATACCTAGGCCCCCTGTACTATAAGAGTCCATGGTGGTCTCTAGCAGGGGGTCTCCCTCCATATATTCAGGCTAGTGCAGGGTCCCCTCATAACTAGGCCCCCCTGTACTATGTGAGTCCATGGTGGTCTCCAGCAGGGGTCTTCCTCCATATATTCAGACTGGTGCAGTGTGTCCCCTCATAACTAGGCCCCCTGTACTATGTGAGTCCATGGTGGTCTCCAGCAGGGGTCTTCCTCCATATATTCAGACTGGTGCAGTGTGTCCCCTCATAACTAGGCCCCCTGTACTATGTGAGTCCATGGTGGTCTCCAGCAGGGGGCTCTTCCTCCATATATTTGGGCTCAGCTGCTGCAGCACGTTCCCGTCGCCATGATGACTTATTTATCAGCTCTTCATTCACTATTGATGACTTGGACGAGTAAAACCCCCCAAATCCCGTCTCTGAACAGATGGGGCCCCGTAATAAGGGAAGCGGCTGTGACAAGCACAGATAGAGTGGGGCCTAAGGCCACAGCAACATGCGGATCCCATCGCCTCCACCACTCCCTGGCAGTGAATGGGTTAAGCGTGGAGGCGTTATTTTACATCCAGGAGGGTCTTCTTGAGCCGTGACGGTGCCATCGGTAAATTCTGGTTGCTCCGGACGGTCCTCCTCAGTCCCATGGTACCAAGCAACGCTCTGCAGATTTCTGGCCATTTTTCTCATCTTTCTTTATTACGCACTGGTGGATTTTGTTCCAAGTTTCTGTTTCATGAATTTGGCACAAATGCAAAGATTTTTTTTTTTTTTGCTTTTTAACTTTATTTTTGACTACTTTTAATTACATTTTCAAACATTTATCTGCAGCTCGTGCAAAAATAATAAAATAAATATTTTGTTCTCCACTAGAGAATTCATGAACGGAAGCACAAAAATTTGCGACATTTCGAAGAGTCTGAAATGCTGAATTTGCCGAAAAAAACTCAGGTCCATTGTCGAGCAAACCGAAATATGACAAGGAATGAAAAAAAACAACAAGAAAATGGAGCAAAAGCCTCGGGCACAATTGTAAAAATGCCTAAAAAAGTAGGGCAGAAAAACAAGGATGATTTGGGGGCCACAGTCATTCCGTTTCCTTACACTTTCGAGATCTCTGCTTGCAGCCTGAGACGGGACCAGTCTCACAGCTGAGGGACTGTTACACTGTGTCTAGTCTAGTCAGTCCTTTAGGATCTGAGCATTTCAAACACTACCAGAGCAGACATGATGTGAGGATTGCCCAGACTGGATACAATGTAGCAAACACTCAGCTGTGAGGACACTCTGATAACGAGGAGAATCAGACTATCTGGACAGCAGGATGGCAGCTACAAAGAAAAGCACATTCATGTGGCACACGTTACAAAATATATCTAGAAGCGGGGCCCCTCAAGATCCCCCCAGCCCCCTGTAAGGCCAAAGTAACGGCTGTTTGCTGCTCAGTTCCTTCAATCACATGCCACTGGTCATTTTCTAGATGTAAGGCCTACCTAACCCCTCTCCTGAAGCCACGCTCAAATCACACTCCTGCTTACCCAAGCCACACCCTAATCACAGCCCTGCTTACCCAAGCCACACCCTAATCACAACCCTGCTTACCCAAGCCACACCCTAATCACAAACCTGCTTACCCAAGCCACACCCTAATCACACCCCTGCTTACCCAAGCCACACCTCAATCACAACCCTGCTTACCCAAGCCACACCCTAATCACAACCTGCTTACCCAAGCCACACCCTAATCACAACCCTGCTTACCCAAGCCACACCCTAATCATAGCCCTGCTTACCCAAGCCACACCCTAATCATAGCCCTGCTTACCCAAGCCACACCCTAATCACAACCTGCTTACCCAAGCCACACCCTAATCACAACCCTGCTTACCCAAGCCACACCCTAATCACAACCATGCTTACCCAAGCCACACCCTAATCATAGCCCTGCTTACCCAAGCCACACGCTAATCACACTCCTGCTTACCCAAACCACACCCTAAACACAACCCTGCTTACCCAAGACACAATCTAATCACAGCACTGATTACACAAACCACACCCTAATCACACCCCTGCTTATCCAAGCCACACCCTAATCAAAACCCTGCTTACCCAAGTCACACCCTAATCATTACCCTGGTTACCCAAGCCACACCCTAATCACACTCTTGCTTACCCAAGCCACACCCTAATTACAACCCTGCTTACCCAAGGCACACCCTAATCACACCCCTGCTTACCCAAGCCACATCCTAATCAAAACCCTGCTTACCCAAGACACAATCTAATCACACCCATGCCCAAGCCACACCCTAATCACACCCCTGCTTACCCAAGCCACCCCTTATGCACACCCTGCTTACCAAAGCCACACCTGAATCACACCCCTGCTTACCTTGGCCACGCTCTAGTCCAGCCCCTGCTTACTCTGACCTCGCCCATGCTTTCTTTGACCCCACTAACAGCACCCATTTTTACCCTCACTACACATTTTTACCCCACCCCTAATTACCCTGACTACACACTAAACCCACCTCGGCCTCCCGCTGATCCTGCCCCTGCTTACCCTGGTCACACCCTCAAAGCAAATACTGGCCCCCAAGACAGAGTCCTAAGAATTGACGGTCCAATGATGAGTCACTTGGTGCCCGCGCGGCATCCCCACATTGGAGGTATTCGCCGTTTTAGTGGTCACGCGGCAGTGAAGGCTTTATAGTAATGTCACAACATTTTCCCAACTACAGAGAGAAACACAAGGACCTGTGCCGCCGCTGTAGTCCCAATCACACATGTGCCACAGGCATTTGGCTTGTCCGTCTTTCAATGCGGCAGATTGGCTACCCCACAGTAATAGTGATGCCCCCCGGGGATGATGCATGTGCCCGCGGGTGGACGCTGCACGTGTCCCTGCTTACCACCGGTACGATGCCAGGGAGGCGCAGTGCACAGGCAGCTCCTTCACGGCTTCCATGGCATCGATTCACTTCCACCCACTGATGAATTTCCATTAATTATAAAGCTGGTCGTCACATCGCAGCTTCCTGTTCTCAGTGACTGTGCCCGGGTCTGACAGGCGACGACCAGAGCTCGATAACTGGTGGAATGTAATTAATAGGCAGCCATTGAGTCGGGCGCTGCGATTAATTACTGTGATTCGGAGCATGTGGCGCTTTGTGCTGACTGTACCGGGGACGCGGATATGGCAAAATCTGGTGCCAAGTGAATCCGGGCCAGGTGATCACCCACGTCTGCTGTGAGACCTGTAGAGGGCGCACTGTTCTAATGTGACATACACTAATAGGCAATGTACCGCTGGGTGGGTTATGGGGGGGGGGCAATGGCTTCTCTGCCGCACAAGTAAGCACTGGTGTTGTGAATGGCCCATGGTAGGAGGGGGACAGTTGCAGATCTCACATTGAGGCCCAGGAATGGTGCACGTTGGACTGGTTACGAGCTGTCCATCAACCATGCAGAGGTCTGGGGTCACTCAGCGAAGAATGCTCCAGCCATAATGGAGACATGCACGGGGGTCACTCTCCATTGGAATGGATGGAAGATGCAGAAATGATTCGTAGAC
Organism: Dendrobates tinctorius; assembly: GCF_039654945.1. Classification (NCBI taxonomy): domain Eukaryota; kingdom Metazoa; phylum Chordata; class Amphibia; order Anura; family Dendrobatidae; genus Dendrobates; species Dendrobates tinctorius. The sequence goes on along the minus strand of NW_027361998.1, from coordinate 12,398,760 downwards.
CAGGGCTCTGGTGTCCCCCAGCGGTCAGACCCCAGGGATTGGCAACCTACCACCTGTCCTTCTTCTTAAGAGTCAATTCCTTCAACCATCATTAAGAATAGTTGGCCATAATGCCGGTCTATGTTTAGGGCAGGATAGGCCAGTCTCATAAAGATGGGCCAAAATTCAGAAAATTGCCTCTATGGAAAACCCAGATCCTGGCACCACAGATGGAAACTGCAATGTCCATGGGCAATATCTCAGTGGGAAGAGACGGCATCCGCCGGGCCCATGGTGGGGCCCTAATGACCCCAATTATACCCAGAATTCCCAGCTGGGCCCCGGATAGAGGAGATGCCGTCTCCCGCCATCACTGGGCAGAATCTGGAGATTCCGGATTGTCTCCATCAGTTTGGGCCCGGAGCTGAGCGCAGAGATACAACGCACCTCCTCCCTGGATTGCAGCTGTTTCTTCCTGTGACCCCGGCCTCTTCCCCTCCCCCATGGTTTTACCTGCTCCAGCAATTATCCTGCGCCCTCCCCTGGGGATCCTGTAATAATCCCGCTATCATCTGTCTTCCTTCCGGAGTAAATATTGGATTTTACTGAGCTCACATCCTCTGGATGTCTGCACTCTGCCTTCCCCGAAGACCAGGGATCCTCCAGTGTAAGGGACACGTCCCGCAGACTCAGGGACATCGGGCCCCAGAGGGACCTGCTCAGAGAGGAGGACGACCACCCCCAGTATACAGCAGTGCCATGAAAAGAGCGGACATGTTCTCCAAGACTTTGTGGTCCCATCCATCTCTGCTTGCTGACTGTGAATGGCACATACTCGTCTAAATCCAGAGACTGAAAACCCATCTGACAGATGCAAAGGCTGCTACAGTTATATCCCATCCCACAACCCTATGTGACATGGATGCAGACTGACCCACTGTAACAAACCAGAGAAACGAGGAGGAGAGTGAACACAACTCCACTGAGGGAAGATGCTGGCTTCTAATGCTGTCAGTTAATCCCTGTGGTGGGTGCTGGTAATATTAGAGGATTTCAATGGTGGGTGCCAGGAACCTCAGTGGATCCTTATGGTGGGTACCGATAACTTCAGGAGATTCCTATGGTGGGCGCAAGTGACCTCAATGGATGTCTATGGTGGTTGACAGTGACATCAGTGGATTTCTCCAGTAGGTGTAGGTGACTCAGTTGATATCTTTTGGGTGCTGGTGACCTCTGTGGATCTCCATGGTGGGTGCTTGTGACCTCTGTGGATCTCTATGGTGGGTTATGCTGACCTCAGTGGATCTCCATGGTGGGTGCTGGTGACCTCAGTGGATCTCCATGGTGGGTGCTGGTGACCTCAGTGGATCTCCATGGTGGGTGTTGCTGACCTCAGTAGATCTCTATCGTGGGTGTTGCTGACCTCAGTGGATCTCTATGATGGGTGTTGATGACCTCAGTGGATCTCTATGGTGGGTGTTGATGACCTCCGTGGATCTCTATGGTGGGTGCTGGTGACCTCCATGGATCTCTATGGTGGGTGCTGTTGACCTCTGTGGATCTCTATGGTGGGTGCTGGTGACCTCAGCATATCTCTATGGTGGGTGCTGGTGACCTCCGTGGATCTCTATGGTGGGTGCTGGTGACCTCCGTGGATCTCTATGGTGGGTGCGGGTGACCTCCGTGGATCTCTATGGTGGGTGCTGGTGACCTCCAAGGATCTCTATGGTGGGTGCGGGTGACCTCAGTGGATCTCTATGGTGGGAGCTGGTGACCTCCGTGGATCTCTATGGTGGGTGCTGGTGACCTCCGTGGATCTCTATGGTGTGAGCTGGTGACCTCAGTGGATCTCTGTGGTGGGTGCTGGTGACCTCAGTGGATCTCTGTGGTGGGTGCTGGTGACCTCAGCATATCTCTATGGTGGGTGCTGGTGACCTCCGTGGATCTCTATGGTGGGTGCTGGTGACGTCCGTGGATCTCTATGGTGTGTGCTGGTGACCTCAGTGGATCTCTGTGGTGGGTGCTGGTGACCTCTGTGGATCTCTATGGTGGGTGCTGGTGACCTCAGTGGATCTCTGTGGTGGGTGCTGGTGACCTCTGTGGATCTCTATGGTGGGTGCTGGTGACCTCAGTGGATCTCTATGGTGGGTGCTGGTGACCTCCAAGGATCTCTATGGTGGGTGCTGGTGACCTCCAAGGATCTCTATGGTGGGTGCTGGTGACCTCCAAGGATCTCTATGGTGGGTGCTGGTGACCTCCAAGGATCTCTATGGTGGGTGCTGGTGACCTCCAAGGATCTCTATGGTGGGTGCTGGTGACCTCCAAGGATCTCTATGGTGGGTGCTGGTGACCTCAGTGGATCTCTATGGTGGGTGCTGGTGACCTCAGAATATCTCTATGGTCGGTGCTGGTGACCTCAGTGGATCTCTATGGTGGGTGCCAGTGACCTTGGTGGATCTCTATGGTGGGTGCTGATCATATTAGAGGATCTCTATGGTGGGTGCTGGTGACCTCAGTAGATCTCTATGGTGGGTGCTGGTGACCTCCAAGGATCTCTATGGTGGGTGCTGGTGACCTCAGTGGATCTCTGTGGTGGGTGCTGGTGACCTCCGTGGATCTCTATGGTGGGTACTGGTGACCTCCGTGGATCTCTATGGTGGGTGCTGGTGACTACATAGGATTTCTGTTGGGTGCCAGTGACCTTGGTGGATTTCTATGGTGGGTGCTGGTCATATTAGAGGATCTCTATGGTGGGTGCTGGTGACATCAGTGGATTGGGAGGGGTAGAGGTATAATCCAGCACCACTGCTTGGTCCACCTCTGGTCCTCACTCTGCAGCTCTGGATGTAACTGGAGTAGAAGACTTCATATTGTGCAGAGTGTGGGCTGCAGCCAGGGACGCGTATATATCCTTGGCGCTCCTGACTCCCGGTTGTGGGGGCTGCTCTGGAGCGCAGAGCCACGTATGACTGGCTGGAGGTTTCTGAATGAGAGGATGGGGTGAGGTTAACACGTTCTCCTGGTCGCGGCCTCGCAGAGCGCAGCACATCCCTTTCAGGATACAATTCACATTAGTAATTCATGAGGGCGAATCAATGTCAGAATGAAATACTCTAAGAACCTTCATTAAGTCCCCGCTCAGTGGAGATGATCTCAGATCCCTTAACTACCAGAGGCGACGGGCAGACAGCGATCCGAGCTAAGTAACCCTCATCCCAGAAAGCGATGAGTCCACAGGACGGGCGGCGGTGGCCTCACATCGCCTCTTCCTGCGGCTGGGCGGTTAATATCGGAGGCTGGATAGTAAAGGGACCAGAGGCTGAAACTCTTCTTACACCTCCAGGATTTCTGCTCCTTTCTAGCTGATACATTGTGTAAACTTTCATTATTCCCTTTCCCCTCACGATACACAGTGAGGGAGTCATCCGGGACTTGAATTTTGATGACGTATTGAGCCTCACCTGTCCTCTCTGCCCGAGGTCTCTCCCATCACCTCCTCCCGGGGCTCTCCCATCACCTCCTCCCGGGGCTCTCCCATCACCTCCTCCCGGGGCTCTCCCATCACCTCCTCCCGGGGCTCTCCCATCACCTCCTCCCGGGGCTCTCCCATCACCTCCTCCCGGGGCTCTCCCATCACCTCCTCCCGGGGCTCTCCCATCACCTCCTCCCGGGGCTCTCCCATCACCTCCGTCCCTAGGTCTCTCCAGTCCCCTCCGCCCACGGTCTCTCCCGTCCCCCTCCGCCCACGGTCTCTCCCGTCCCCCTCCGCCCACGGTCTCTCCCGTCCCCCTCCGCCCACGGTCTCTCCCGTCCCCCTCCGCCCACGGTCTCTCCCGTCCCCCTCCGCCCACGGTCTCTCCCGTCCCCCTCCGCCCACGGTCTCTCCCGTCCCCCTCCGCCCACGGTCTCTCCCGTCCCCCTCCGCCCACGGTCTCTCCAGTCCCCTCCACCCACGGTCTCTCCAGTCCCCTCCACCCACGGTCTCTCCAGTCCCCTCCACCCACGGTCTCTCCCGTCCCCTCCGCCCACGGTCTCTCCCGTCCCCCTCCGCCCACGGTCTCTCCCGTCCCCCTCCGCCCACGGTCTCTCCCGTCCCCCTCCGCCCACGGTCTCTCCCGTCCCCCTCCGCCCACGGTCTCTCCCGTCCCCCTCCGCCCACGGTCTCTCCCGTCCCCCTCCGCCCACGGTCTCTCCCGTCCCCCTCCGCCCACGGTCTCTCCAGTCCCCTCCACCCACGGTCTCTCCAGTCCCCTCCACCCACGGTCTCTCCCGTCCCCTCCGCCCACGGTCTCTCCCGCTCCCCCCCACGGTGTCTCCCGCTCCCCCCCCCCCCACGGTGTCTCCAGTCCCCTCCGCCCACGGTCTGTCTTGTTCCTTCTGCCCACGGTCTCTCCAGTCCCCTCCACCCACGGTCTCTCCAGTCCCCTCCACCCACGGTCTCTCCAGTCCCCTCCACCCACGGTCTCTCCAGTCCCCTCCACCCACGGTCTCTCCAGTCCCCTCCACCCACGGTCTCTCCCGTCCCCTCCACCCACGGTCTCTCCAGTCCCCTCCACCCACGGTCTCTCCAGTCCCCTCCACCCACGGTCTCTCCAGTCCCCTCCGCCCACGGTCTCTCCCGCTCCCCCCCACGGTGTCTCCCGCTCCCCCCCCCCCCACGGTGTCTCCAGTCCCCTCCGCCCACGGTCTGTCTTGTTCCTTCTGCCCACGGTCTCTCCCGCTCCCCCCCCCCCCCCCACGGTGTCTCCAGTCCCCTCCACCCACGGTCTCTCCAGTCCCCTCCGCCCACGGTCTCTCCCGTCCCCTCCACCCACGGTCTCTCCCGTCCCCTCCACCCACGGTCTCTCCAGTCCCCTCCACCCACGGTCTCTCCAGTCCCCTCCGCCCACGGTCTCTCCCGCTCCCCCCCACGGTGTCTCCCGCTCCCCCCCCCCCCACGGTGTCTCCAGTCCCCTCCGCCCACGGTCTGTCTTGTTCCTTCTGCCCACGGTCTCTCCAGTCCCCTCCACCCACGGTCTCTCCAGTCCCCTCCACCCACGGTCTCTCCAGTCCCCTCCACCCACGGTCTCTCCAGTCCCCTCCACCCACGGTCTCTCCAGTCCCCTCCACCCACGGTCTCTCCCGTCCCCTCCACCCACGGTCTCTCCAGTCCCCTCCACCCACGGTCTCTCCAGTCCCCTCCACCCACGGTCTCTCCAGTCCCCTCCGCCCACGGTCTCTCCCGCTCCCCCCCACGGTGTCTCCCGCTCCCCCCCCCCCCCACGGTGTCTCCAGTCCCCTCCGCCCACGGTCTGTCTTGTTCCTTCTGCCCACGGTCTCTCCCGCTCCCCCCCCCCCCCACGGTGTCTCCAGTCCCCTCCACCCACGGTCTCTCCAGTCCCCTCCGCCCACGGTCTCTCCCGTCCCCTCCACCCACGGTCTCTCCAGTCCCCTCCACCCACGGTCTCTCCAGTCCCCTCCACCCACGGTCTCTCCAGTCCCCTCCACCCACGGTCTCTCCAGTCCCCTCCGCCCACGGTCTCTCCAGTCCCCTCCGCCCACGGTCTCTCCAGTCCCCTCCACCCACGGTCTCTCCAGTCCCCTCCACCCACGGTCTCTCCAGTCCCCTCCACCCACGGTCTCTCCAGTCCCCTCCACCCACGGTCTCTCCAGTCCCCTCCACCCACGGTCTCTCCAGTCCCCTCCGCCCACGGTCTCTCCAGTCCCCTCCGCCCACGGTCTCTCCCGTCCCCTCCACCCACGGTCTCTCCAGTCCCCTCCACCCACGGTCTCTCCAGTCCCCTCCACCCACGGTCTCTCCAGTCCCCTCCACCCACGGTCTCTCCAGTCCCCTCCGCCCACGGTCTCTCCCGCTCCCCCCCACGGTGTCTCCCGCTCCCCCCCCCCCCCACGGTGTCTCCAGTCCCCTCCGCCCACGGTCTGTCTTGTTCCTTCTGCCCACGGTCTCTCCCGCTCCCCCCCCCCCCCCCACGGTGTCTCCAGTCCCCTCCACCCACGGTCTCTCCAGTCCCCTCCGCCCACGGTCTCTCCCGTCCCCTCCGCCCACGGTCTCTCCCGCTCCCCCCCACGGTGTCTCCCGCTCCCCCCCCCCCCCACGGTGTCTCCAGTCCCCTCCGCCCACGGTCTGTCTTGTTCCTTCTGCCCACGGTCTCTCCATTTCCTCCCACATTTTACTCCCTAGCTTTCATGGATCAGGCACTACACTCACTGTAGGGTAAAACTTAATGGTCTGAGCTTGAGGTGCACAGAATGGGGTGCGGGAAGGACTCTGCCTCTCACCAGAACCTGGGTGACCTGGTGACTAACATAAAGCTCCATAGCTGATGGAAATGGCTGCTGTAACTGAGCTAATCATTGGGAAAGGCTACAAGAGAAAGATTAGGAAAAGAAATGGCTACCCAATGGAGAACACAGAAGAGATTTCTATGACTTTAGCGCTAATAAGTCGGCTCCTCTGGAGGTTCTTGTTATCCCATCATCCTCTGGAGGTTCTTGTTACCCCATCGTAAAATAGAAGAGAAAGAGAACCAGCCATGTTTGTACCTTCACTTTCCAAGGGCTCCACCATGTCTACATGCCTCTATAGTATGTAGTGATAACTAAAGCAGATCCCTCATAGTAAAGACACAACAAAGGACAATCATCTTCTATGGCTGCTTCTTGAGCATAGGAGGGGCTTGGTAAACTGCTAATCTTCAATCCCGCCCCTGCTTATTTCCTGTATTTACATATAAAATATCCTATAGTTAAACACAAACGTTCCAGGACAATCATCAGGGCGTGGGATGAGGGTGGTGACGAGATGTCACACAGGGGTAGTGCCGGTGGATGCGCTAGACTCAGAGCAATCATGGGGCCGGTATTCCGCTCAGTGAATGAGAATATTCGGGAACGTCACGTTTATGGCCGCGGCTTCGACAACTGTTCCCGTTCTGTTTCTCCAACATAAAACCGTCTCCTGGGTAGAAGATTAACAGCGATAATATGATTTTTATTATGTCACAGTTGGAAGGTGTAATTATCGGGGGCGTCCGTGTCGAGCGCCCGGCACAGCCTGTAATTACTGTCACTGGAGCGACTGCCGCTGTAAAGCTTCCTTCCCATGAATCAGAATATAAAGCGGCAGAGTTCAGGGATGGGGTCTACAGAGACATAAAGTCATCAGCACAGTAAAGGACAAATGGAGGTAAAACAGGATGAAGGATTATAGAAATGGAGACTGTGCCTCATGGGGAGCTGTCGGGGCGTCAGAGGGGGAAGTCGCAACCTGACACCAGAGCCTAAATGTCAAATACAGGGCACCAGAGCCTAAATGCAACATACAGGGCACCAGAGCCAAAATGTCACATACAGGGCACCAGAGCCTAAATGCAACATACAGGGCACCAGAGCCTAAATGTCACATACAGGGCACCAGAGCCAAAATGTCACATACAGGGCACCAGAGCCTAAATGCCACATACAGGGCACCAGAGCCAAAATGTCACATACAGGGCACCAGAGCCTAAATGTCAAATACAGGGCACCAGAGCCAAAATGTCACATACAGGGCACCAGAGCCTAAATGCAACATACAGGGCACCAGAGCCAAAATGTCACATACAGGGCACCAGAGCCTAAATGCCACATACAGGGCACCAGAGCCTAAATGTCAAATACAGGGCACCAGAGCCTAAATGTCACATACAGGGCACCAGAGCCTAAATGCAACATACAGGGCACCAGAGCCTAAATGTCACATACAGGGCACCAGAGCCTAAATGCCACATACAGGGCACCAGAGCCTAAATGTCAAATACAGGGCACCAGAGCCTAAATGTCACATACAGGGCACCAGAGCCTAAATGTCACATACAGGGCACCAGAGCCTAAATGCAACATACAGGGCACCAGAGCCTAAATGCCACATACAGGGCACCAGAGCCTAAATGCCACATACAGGGCACCAGAGCCTAAATGTCAAATACAGGGCACCAGAGCCTAAATGTCACATACAGGGCACCAGAGCCAAAATGTCACATACAGGGCACCAGAGCCAAAATGTCACATACAGGGCACCAGAGCCTAAATGTCACATACAGGGCACCAGAGCCAAAATGTCACATACAGGGCACCAGAGCCTAAATGCCACATACAGGGCACCAGAGCCTAAATGCCACATACAGGGCACCAGAGCCTAAATGCCACATACAGGGCACCAGAGCCTAAATGTCACATACAGGGCACCAGAGCCTAAATGTCACATACAGGGCACCAGAGCCAAAATGTCAAATACAGGGCACCAGAGCCTAAATGCAACATACAGGGCACCAGAGCCAAAATGTCACATACAGGGCACCAGAGCCTAAATGCCACATACAGGGCACCAGAGCCTAAATGCCACATACAGGGCACCAGAGCCTAAATGTCAAATACAGGGCACCAGAGCCTAAATGTCACATACAGGGCACCAGAGCCTAAATGTCAAATACAGGGCACCAGAGCCTAAATGCAACATACAGGGCACCAGAGCCAAAATGTCACATACAGGGCACCAGAGCCTAAATGCAACATACAGGGCACCAGAGCCTAAATGCCACATACAGGGCACCAGAGCCTAAATGCCACATACAGGGCACCAGAGCCTAAATGTCAAATACAGGGCACCAGAGCCTAAATGTCACATACAGGGCACCAGAGCCAAAATGTCACATACAGGGCACCAGAGCCAAAATGTCACATACAGGGCACCAGAGCCAAAATGTCACATACAGGGCACCAGAGCCAAAATGTCACATACAGGGCACCAGAGCCTAAATGCAACATACAGGGCACCAGAGCCAAAATGTCACATACAGGGCACCAGAGCCTAAATGCAACATACAGGGCACCAGAGCCAAAATGTCACATACAGGGCACCAGAGCCTAAATGCCACATACAGGGCTCCAGAGCCTAAATGCCACATACAGGGCACCAGAGCCTAAATGTCAAATACAGGGCACCAGAGCCTAAATGTCACATACAGGGCACCAGAGCCTAAATGTCACATACAGGGCACCAGAGCCAAAATGTCACATACAGGGCACCAGAGCCTAAATGCCACATACAGGGCACCAGAGCCTAAATGCCACATACAGGGCACCAGAGCCTAAATGTCAAATACAGGGCACCAGAGCCTAAATGTCACATACAGGGCACCAGAGCCAAAATGTCACATACAGGGCACCAGAGCCTAAATGCCACATACAGGGCACCAGAGCCTAAATGCAACATACAGGGCACCAGAGCCTAAATGTCAAATACAGGGCACCAGAGCCTAAATGTCAAATACAGGGCACCAGAGCCTAAATGCAACATACAGGGCACCAGAGCCTAAATGTCACATACAGGGCACCAGAGCCTAAATGCAACATACAGGGCACCAGAGCCTAAATGCCACATACAGGGCACCAGAGCCTAAATGCAACATACAGGGCACCAGAGCCTAAATGTCAAATACAGGGCACCAGAGCCTAAATGTCAAATACAGGGCACCAGAGCCTAAATGTCAAATACAGGGCACCAGAGCCTAAATGTCAAATACAGGGCACCAGAGCCTAAATGTCACATACAGGGCACCAGAGCCTAAATGCAACATACAGGGCACCAGAGCCTAAATGTCACATACAGGGCACCAGAGCCTAAATGCCACATACAGGGCACCAGAGCCTAAATGCCACATACAGGGCACCAGAGCCTAAATGTCAAATACAGGGCACCAGAGCCTAAATGTCACATACAGGGCACCAGAGCCAAAATGTCACATACAGGGCACCAGAGCCTAAATGCCACATACAGGGCACCAGAGCCTAAATGCAACATACAGGGCACCAGAGCCTAAATGTCAAATACAGGGCACCAGAGCCTAAATGTCAAATACAGGGCACCAGAGCCTAAATGCAACATACAGGGCACCAGAGCCTAAATGTCACATACAGGGCACCAGAGCCTAAATGCAACATACAGGGCACCAGAGCCTAAATGCCACATACAGGGCACCAGAGCCTAAATGCAACATACAGGGCACCAGAGCCTAAATGTCAAATACAGGGCACCAGAGCCTAAATGTCAAATACAGGGCACCAGAGCCTAAATGCAACATACAGGGCACCAGAGCCTAAATGCAACATACAGGGCACCAGAGCCTAAATGCAACATACAGGGCACCAGAGCCTAAATGCCACATACAGGGCACCAGAGCCTAAATGCAACATACAGGGCACCAGAGCCTAAATGTCAAATACAGGGCCCCAGAGCCTAACTGTCACATACAGGGCAGCAGAGCCTAAATGTCACATACAGGGCCCCAGAGCCTAAATGCAACATACAGGGCACCAGAGCCTAAATGCAGCATACAGGGCACCAGAGCCTAAATGTCACATACAGGGCACCAGAGCCTAAATGCAACATACAGGGCACCAGAGCCTAAATGTCAAATACAGGGCCCCAGAGCCTAACTGTCACATACAGGGCACCAGAGCCTAAATGTCACATACAGGGCACCAGAGCCCAAATGCCACATACAGGGCACCAGAGCCTAAATGCCACATACAGGGCACCAGAGCCTAAATGTCACATACAGGGCACCAGAGCCTAAATGTCACATACAGGGCACCAGAGCCTAAATGTCACATACAGGGCCCCAGAGCCCAAATGTCCCATACAGGGCCCCAGAGCCCAAATGTCCCATACAAGGCACCAGAGCCTAAATGTCACATACAGGGCACCAGAGCCTAAATGCCACATACAGGGCACCAGAGCCTAAATGCCACATACAGGGCACCAGAGCCTAAATGTCACATACAGGGCACCAGAGCCTAAATGCCACGTACAGGGCACCAGAGCCTACATGCCCCGTACAGGACACCAGAGCCTAAATGTCACATACAGGACACCAAAGCCTACATGCCCCATACAGGACACCAGAGCCTAAATGCTACATACAGGGCACCAGAGCCCAAATGTCACATACAGGGCACCAGAGCCTAAATGCCAAATACAGGGCCCCAGAGCCCAAATGTCCCATACAGGGCACCAGAGCCTAAATGTCCCATACAGGGCACCAGAGCCTAAATGCCACATACAGGGCACCAGAGCCTAAATGCCACATACAGGGCACCAGAGCCTAAATGTCACATACAGGGCACCAGAGCCTAAATGCCACATACAGGGCACCAGAGCCTAAATACCACGTACAGGGCACCAAAGCCTACATTCCCCATACAGGACACCAGAGCCTAAATGCCACATACAGGGCACCAGAGCCCAAATGCCACATACAGGGCATCAGAGCCTAAATGTCACATACAGGGCACCAGAGCCTAAATGCCACATACAGGGCACCAGAGCCTAAATGCAACATACAGGGCACCAGAGCCTAAATGTCAAATACAGGGCACCAGAGCCTAAATGTCACATACAGGGCACCAGAGCCAAAATGTCACATACAGGGCACCAGAGCCTAAATGCCACATACAGGGCACCAGAGCCTAAATGCAACATACAGGGCACCAGAGCCTAAATGCAACATACAGGGCACCAGAGCCTAAATGTCAAATACAGGGCACCAGAGCCTAAATGCAACATACAGGGCACCAGAGCCTAAATGTCACATACAGGGCACCAGAGCCTAAATGCAACATACAGTGCACCAGAGCCTAAATGCCACATACAGGGCACCAGAGCCTAAATGCAACATACAGGGCACCAGAGCCTAAATGTCAAATACAGGGCCCCAGAGCCTAACTGTCACATACAGGGCAGCAGAGCCTGTCACATACAGGGCCCCAGAGCCTAAATGCAACATACAGGGCACCAGAGCCTAAATGCAGCATACAGGGCACCAGAGCCTAAATGTCACATACAGGGCACCAGAGCCTAAATGCAACATACAGGGCACCAGAGCCTAAATGTCAAATGCAGGGCCCCAGAGCCTAACTGTCACATACAGGGCACCAGAGCCTAAATGTCACATACAGGGCACCAGAGCCTAAATGCCACATACAGGGCACCAGAGCCTAAATGCCACATACAGGGCACCAGAGTCCAAATGTCACATACAGGGCACCAGAGCCTAAATGTCACATACAGGGCACCAGAGCCTAAATGTCACATACAGGGCCCCAGAGCCCAAATGTCCCATACAGGGCCCCAGAGCCCAAATGTCCCATACAAGGCACCAGAGCCTAAATGTCACATACAGGGCACCAGAGCCTAAATGCCACATACAGGGCACCAGAGCCTAAATGCCACATACAGGGCACCAGAGCCTAAATGTCACATACAGGGCACCAGAGCCTAAATGCCACGTACAGGGCACCAGAGCCTACATGCCCCATACAGGACACCAGAGCCTAAATGTCACATACAGGACACCAAAGCCCACATGCCCCATACAGGACACCAGAGCCTAAATGCTACATACAGGACACCAGAGCCCAAATGTCACATACAGGGCACCAGAGCCTAAATGCCAAATACAGGGCCCCAGAGCCCAAATGTCCCATACAGGGCACCAGAGCCTAAATGTCCCATACAGGGCACCAGAGCCTAAATGTCCCATACAGGGCACCAGAGCCTAAATGCCACATACAGGGCACCAAAGCCTAAATGTCCCATACAGGGCACCAGAGCCTAAATGCCACATACAGGGCACCAGAGCCTAAATGTCACATACAGGGCACCAGAGCCTAAATGCCACATACAGGGCACCAGAGCCTAAATGCCACGTACAGGGCACCAAAGCCTACATTCCCCGTACAGGACACCAGAGCCTAAATGCCACATACAGGGCACCAGAGCCTAAATGCCACATACAGGGCATCAGAGCCTAAATGTCACATACAGGGCACCAGAGCCTAAATGCCACATACAGGGCACCAGAGCCTAAATGCCACGTACAGGGCACCAGAGCCTACATGCCCCATACAGGACACCAGAGCCTAAATGTCACATACAGGACACCAGAGCCTAAATGCCACATACAGGGCACCAGAGCCTAAATGCCACATACAGGACACCAGACCCTAAATGTCACATGCAGGGCACCAGAGCCTAAATGTCACATACAGGGCACCAGAGCCTAAATGCCCCATACAGGGCACCAGAGCCTAAATGCCCCATACAGGGCACCAGAGCCTAAATGCCCCATACAGGGCACCAGAGCCTACATGCCCCATACAGGACACCAGAGCCTAAATGCCACATACAGGGCACCAGAGCCTAAATGCCCCATACAGGGCACCAGAGCCTAAATGTCACATACAGGGCACCAGAGCCTAAATGTCACATACAGGGCACCAGAGCCTAAATGCCCCATACAGGGCACCAGAGCCTAAATGCCACATACAGGGCACCAGAGCCTAAATGCCCCATACAGGGCACCAGAGCCTAAATGTCACATACAGGGCACCAGAGCCTAAATGCCCCATACAGGGCACCAGAGCCTAAATGTCACATACAGGGCACCAGAGCCTAAATGTCACATACAGGGCACCAGAGCCTAAATGCCCCATACAGGGCACCAGAGCCTAAATGTCACATACAGGGCACCAGAGCCTAAATGTCACATACAGGGCACCAGAGCCTAAATGTCACATACAGGGCACCAGAGCCTAAATGTCACATACAGGGCACCAGAGCCTAAATGTCACATACAGGGCACCAGAGCCTAAATGTCACATACAGGGCACCAGAGCCTAAATGCCACATACAGGGCACCAGAGCCTAAATGTCAAATACAGGGCCCCAGAGCCTAAATGCCCCATACAGGACACCAGAGCCTAAATGCCCCATACAGGACACCAGAGCCTAAATGTCACATACAGGGCACCAGAGTCTAAATGCCCCATACAGGGCACCAGAGCCTAAATGTCAAATACAGGGCCCCAGAGCCTAAATGCCACATACAGGGCACCAGACCCTAAATGTCAAATACAGGGCCCCAGAGCCTAAATGCCCCATACAGGACACCAGAGCCTAAATGTCACATACAGGGCACCAGAGCCTAAATGCCACGTACAGGGCACCAAAGCCTACATTCCCCATACAGGACACCAGAGCCTAAATGCCACATACAGGGCACCAGAGCCTAAATGCCACATACAGGGCACCAGAGCCTAAATGTCACATACAGGGCACCAGAGCCTAAATGTCACATACAGGGCACCAGAGCCTAAATGCCACATACAGGGCACCAGAGCCTAAATGCCCCATACAGGGCACCAGAGCCTAAATGCCACATACAGGGCACCAGAGCCTAAATGCCCCATACAGGGCACCAGAGCCTAAATGTCACATACAGGGCACCAGAGCCTAAATGCCCCATACAGGGCACCAGAGCCTAAATGTCACATACAGGGCACCAGAGCCTAAATGCCACATACAGGGCACCAGAGCCTAAATGTCAAATACAGGGCCCCAGAGCCTAAATGCCCCATACAGGACACCAGAGCCTAAATGCCCCATACAGGACACCAGAGCCTAAATGTCACATACAGGGCACCAGAGTCTAAATGCCCCATACAGGGCACCAGAGCCTAAATGTCAAATACAGGGCCCCAGAGCCTAAATGCCACATACAGGGCACCAGACCCTAAATGTCAAATACAGGGCCCCAGAGCCTAAATGCCCCATACAGGGCACCAGAGCCTAAATGTCACATACAGGGCACCAGAGCCTAAATGCCCCATACAGGGCACCAGAGCCTAAATGTCACATACAGGGCACCAGAGCCTAAATGCCACATACAGGGCACCAGAGCCTAAATGTCAAATACAGGGCCCCAGAGCCTAAATGCCCCATACAGGACACCAGAGCCTAAATGCCCCATACAGGACACCAGAGCCTAAATGTCACATACAGGGCACCAGAGTCTAAATGCCCCATACAGGGCACCAGAGCCTAAATGTCAAATACAGGGCCCCAGAGCCTAAATGTCACATACAGGGCACCAGAGCCTAAATGCCACATACAGGGCACCAGACCCTAAATGTCAAATACAGGGCACCAGAGCCTAAATGCCCCATAGAGGGCCAGCGGCTTTGGTGGTAGAGCTGACAGCTCATCTGGCCGGCAGTTGGGGGTCTCAACTCCCCCAGATTTCTCCTGCACACAATATCTAGTGATTCACAAGAGGGGTCCGGACGGACGCAGTACCTGGATACTGCAGCGGAATATCGATCTTGGGCCCAATCACGTAGTGTCCCTCCTCCAGGCTGTGCGCTGTCACCGTCGTCCATTGTCGGCAGGAGTGAATCAGGATGACATCTTGGTCGCTGACTCCATCCACGTACTCCCCTGCGAGGAGACAGAGAGTTAGGGGCTCTATCAGCGATACACCATTAACACTGATTGCAAAAGCTCTAGAGCCCATGAAGAAATAATCAGCCTGACAGGAGCCAGGACGCCACAGACCACCAACAGTACTCATCAGATGCCGGGTGCACTACTACTGCCCCAACATGGAGCAAGGGGACCCAGGTACAAATATGGGTGAGGTCCCCCTCAGGTTGTTGGTAACACAATGTCCATAGACAGAGGGCAAAGGACGGGTCACAGTGAGAGGCCGAGCGCAGGCGGCATTACCAGAGCCCCCCAACACCCGAGCACCCCAACACTAGAGCCACACAGCACCCCAGTACTGGAGACCCCGAGCACCCCATGACCGGAATTCCCCAATACCCGAGCACCCCAACACCAGAGCCACACAGCACCCCAGTACTGGAGACCCCCATCACCCGAGCACCCCAAGACCAGAATCCCCCAATACCAGAGCTCCCAACACCAGAGCCACGCAGCACCCCAGTACTGGAGACCCCGATCACCCGAGCACCCCAAGACCAGAATCCCCCAATACCAGAGCCCCCAACACCAAAGTTTCTTGGAAAAGACCCAAAATATTCACAGTGGAGCAGAGAAGAAAGTGCAACGAGAAAATAAGAAATAGAAGAATTCACCAGAGACTGAGACTAGTGTAATGTAGTAGATGTCACCAGCAGTCCTATGTATCACCACAGATAACACAGTGATAACTCTCTGACTACAGGTAATGTAGTGGATGTCACCTGCAGTCCTATGTAACACCACAGATAACACAGTGATAACTCTCAGAGTACAGGTAATGTAGTACTGTATATGTCACGTGCAGTCCTATGTAACACTATTGATGACTGGGTACTGGGAGGGCAGACAGATTAGATGGAGAGTAGATATACATGGGGCCCATCTCTCCTCGGTGTCCGGACCGTCTCTTCCTCCTTCCATTAGTCGCTGACTGTCTGCTG
Source organism: Dendrobates tinctorius (assembly GCF_039654945.1). NCBI lineage: Eukaryota > Metazoa > Chordata > Amphibia > Anura > Dendrobatidae > Dendrobates > Dendrobates tinctorius. The sequence continues at coordinate 12,382,479 of NW_027361998.1, read as the reverse complement.
GACACAATATTTGATCTGTCACATTACTGACGTATCATTCCATGAATAAAGAGAGGAGATAAATCTCCCGGAATCCTCGCCGCAGTCTGCAGCATTACACTGTGGATCTCATTCACTGACCGGTCAGTACTGGTGGGATTCTGCCCTCACCCATCTCGTGTCATTCACATGGTCGGTGTCCCCCAGTTTGGTGTTGGGGCTCAGGAGCCACGTGGGACAGACCCGAGTGCGTGTACACCGCCGGATAAAAATCTGTGAGAAAAAGTTTCTATTTGGAGCTTAAAGTTCTAGAAGAATAAATGAGAGTCCGTAGAATAAATAGGGCACAATTCTAACATGGAAGCGCAGCATTCCGAGATAAGAGATACAATCAAACTAAGAATCCAGAGATCGCAAAAGATAAAAAAAATACAATTCCTAATAAAAGTTAAAATGCTAAAATGGATAAATCAGAATGTTAAGGAAAAGTCAAACATCAGGAGGTAAAGAAGTGAAAAACAAGGCTAGCCATAGTCCTAGAGGACCAAACATGGGGAGAAATGTGATCCATGAGAACCATACATGGGGAATAGATAAGAAGCGTGGTCCATGAGGACCATACTTGGAGGAATTGATGAGAGAAGCATTGTCACAAGGACCCTGTATGGTGAAAAACAAGGACAAGTATAGTCCATGACAACCAAGCATGGGGAATAGGTGAGGAGAAGCGTGGTCCATGAGGACCATGTATGGTGAAAAACAAGGACAAATATAGTCCACTAGCAGAAGATCCCGATGTTGCCCGGGCATAGTAACTAATTGCCGTCCCGTTCTCTCCCGCCAGAGCCCTGCTCTCCACTCGCTGTCCCGCTCTCTCCCTCTGAAACCCAGCTCTCCACCCGCCATCCCGCATTCTCCCTCAGCAGCCCCGCTCTCCATCCACTGTCCCGCTCTCTCCCTCCGCAGCCCTTGACTCCACTGGCCGTCCCGCTGTCTCCCTCCGCAGTCCAGCTCTCCATCCATCGTCACGCTCGCTCCTTCTGTATCCCCACTCTCCAATCGCCATCCTGCATTCTCCCTCCACAGACCCGCTCTCTCCCTCAGCAGCCCGTCTCCACTGGCCATCCCACTCTCTCCCTCCACAGCCCCGCTCTCCGCTGGCCATCCCACTCTCTCCCTCCATATCCTTGCTCTCCAGTCTCTCCCTGCGCAGCCCGTCTCCACTGGCCATCCCTCTCTCTCCCTTAACAGCCCCGCTCTCCACCCGCCATCCCGCTCTCTCCTTCTGCAGCCCCGCTCTCCATGCCCCGTCCCGTTCTATCCCTCCGCAGCCCCATTCTTTGTCTGTGTCCCGCTCTCTCCCTCCACGAGCCATCCCGCTCTGTCTCTTCGTAGACCCGCTCTCCATCCGTGTCCCGCTTTCTCCCTCACAGCTCCGCTCTCCACCCGCGTCCTGCACATTCCCTCTGCAACCCCGCTCTCCACCCACTAGTGGGTGGGGCTATGTGGAGTGGGCGTGGCTTGCTACATACACACTCACACATAAATACATTCAGCTTTATATATATAGATGAGGATCAAGCATGAGGAATAGAAGAGAAGTGCAGTCAAAAAGACCATGTGTGGTGAAAAACAAGGACAAGTATAGTCCATCGGGACCAAACATGGGAAATAGTTGAAATGAAGCGTGGTCCATGAGGACCGTCAATAGGGAATAGATGAGGAGAAACGTGGTCACAAGGACCATGCATGGTGAAAGACAAGGCAAGTATGGTACATGAGAACCAATCATGAGGAGTGGATGAGAAGTGTGGCCACAAGGACCATGTATGGTGAAGAACAAGTACAAGTGTAGTCTTGAAGACCATACATGGGGAATAGATGAGAAGTGTGGTTCACAGGGACCATGTATTGTAAATAAATTAGGAAAAATGTGGTCCACATCCTCCAAGATCAGAGACAGCCATCACATATCATCTAACAGCCGCTCCATCATCCAAGATCAGAGAAATTCATAACTAATCATCTGACAGCCGCTCCATCTTCCAAGATCAAAGATCAGAGACAGTCATCACCTATCATCTGACAGTGGCTCCATCCTCCAGGATTAGAGACAGCCATCACCTATCATCTGACAGTGGCTCCATCCTCCAGGATTAGAGACAGCCATCACCTATCATCTGACAGTGGCTCCATCCTCCAAGATCAGAGACAGTCATCACCTATCATCTGACAGCCGCTCCATCCTCCAGGATTAGAGACAGGCATCACCAATCATCTGACAATGGCTCCATCCTCCAGGATTAGAGACAGCCATCACCTATCATCTGACAGTGGCTCCATCCTCCAGGATTAGAGACAGCCATCACCTATCATGTGACAGTGGCTATATCCTCCAAGATCAGAGACAGTCATCACCTATCATCTGACAGCCGCTCCATCCTCCAGGATTAGAGACAGGCATCACCTATCATCTGACAGTGGCTATATCCTCCAGGATTAGAGACAGCCATCACCTATCATCTGACAGCCGCTCCATCTTCCAGGATCAGAAACATCCATCACCAATCATCTGACAATGGCTCCATCCTCCAGGATTAGAGACAGCCATCTCCTATCATCTGACAGCCGCTCCATCCTCCAAGATGAAAGATCAGAGACAGCCATCACCTATTGTGACGACTCCTGGAGTGGACCCTCTGGGTCGAGGCACCAACCCTCCCAGGGCGAGCTGGCCTAGTGAGGACCACCCCCTATACAGGGAGTGTCAGGGGCAAGCCCCAGGGGGTAAGGTACCACGGCTGCTGGCACCAGGTGGCCGGCTCACCAATCATCTCACAGCCGCTCCATCCTCCAGGATCAGAGACAGCCATCACCTATCATGTGACAGCCGCTCCATCCTCCAGAGACATGTATCACCAATATTTTGATTAACAGAAGACAGAGAATATGAGACCCTCTGCTGACTGGACATATTGGGGGGCCCTGGCCTTTTTCTGATAGTAAAGTATGTACACCCCCCGCCTCCCATTTGGATGTGACCGCAGTCATGAATATATAGATGTGCACTGCAATAAAGGATGTGAGAAGGCGGGTGACAGCTAATTCGGACACCAAATGAGCCCTGACAACCAAAGGAAAGCTCGGTAACAGCCATTGCAGGAGTTGTAGCGTCAGCCCTATTAGTGTCACCCAGCTTTCCCAGAAACAGATGGTAAGAAACGTCTGAAGGGTTAAAGATGGAAGGACGGGTAGAAGTTTGCACTTTGTAAACGTGAAGGGAACGGCTGGAGGTTCATCCCTGTGCTCCTGCAGAATGACCCAGCTTTCCCGAGGCCAGACAACCTCTCCGGCTGGATTTCCGCAGATTATCGCGTCCGTAGTTTCAGCCTTACTGGATTTTATTTCTATTGATTTTCTACTTCTAAAAAGTCCCGAAGCCAACTTCAGAGAGTCACCATGGCAACGAGCGGAGCCCGCGGTACCCGGTGTCACCGCGCCAGGCAGCGCAGCCGGCCGAGCACATGGGGGAGGGGCGAAACACTGTACATATAGATCTTTTATCCTCCCATCATGCACCGCTGCGATGGCCACGACGCGCTGCTGCTGCTGCAGAACATACTCTTTCTACAAGTCCAAGGACTTACAATCATTACTGACCTAATTCTGCTCACAGCTGAGGGTTTGGTACAGTCGTATCTGGTCTGGATTCCAGACATTTTATCTGCACCAGTGGCATGTAAAAGTTTGTGCACCCATGGTCAAAATTACTGTTATTGTGAACAGTTGAGTACACTGAAGATGAAATGATGTAACAGGACTACAGTTACATTTCCTTCGTACTTTAGGCAAAAAATATATACGGTAGATATTGTTATCTTTTATATATAAAACATTACAAAAAGGAAAATGGGCTGATGCACAAGTTTTGGCACCCTGCATGGTTAGTAGGTAGTAGCATCTCCTTGTGAAAGTATCACAGCTTGTAAACACTTTTCGTAGCCAGACGACAAGAGCCTTTCAGTTCTTGTTTGAGGTTATTTTCCTCCATTCTTCCTTGGAGAATTTATCCAGTTCTGTGAGATTCCTGGGTTCCATCCTCCGCTACATTCATTGTGGCCAGAGAGTTCTATTCTAACCTCATCGGTCCACAGAACTTGTTTCCAAAATGCATTGTGCTTATTTAGATGTTCTTTTGCATACTTCTAATGCTGAATTTAATGGTGAGGACGCAGGAGAGGTTTTCTTCTGATGACTCTTCAATGAAGGCCATATTTGTGCAGGTGTCTCTGAACAGAAGAACAATGTACCACAACTCCAGAGTCTGCTAAATCTTTCTGAATGTCTTCTGCAGTCAGGGGGGTTCTGATTTGCCTCCCTAGCAATCCTAATAGCAGCTCTGACTGAAATATTGCTTGGTCTTCCAGAACTTATTTTGACCTCCACTGTTCCTGGTAATAGCCATTTCTTAATTACATTTGGAACTGATGAAAGGGAAACTTGAAAACACTTTGCTATCCTCCTGCTTTGTGGGCCTCCACCATTTTCATTTTCAGAGTGCAGCTGCATAGAAGATCTCATGGCTGCTGTTTTTTGGCACAAGGTTAAAGGAGGCTGGGTTTTTATAAAGCCGGATAAATTTCATCACCGGACTTTTCCAAATGATTATAGTGAACAAGTCATAACCCTAACAGGCTAATTAAGGGCTGAAACCTTGGTCAAAGTTATATGAGCACACAAATCTCCCAGGGTGCCAAAACTTTTGCATCGGCCTACTTTCCTGTTTATAATTTTTAAAATGTAAAAGAAGAAAAAAAAATATAGTGTAAATATATGAGAGATATATATATATATATATACACATATATATATATATATATATATATATACACACAGTATATATATATTTATTTGCCTAAAATACTAAGGAAATATGACATATTTATAACTTTAGGACTTTTAGAGATCGTTCCATCTTCAATTTACTTAGCTTAACTTTACAATAACAGTAATTTTGACCAGGGGCGCCCAGACTTTTACATTCCACTGTATCAGGGTTGCAGAGAACTTTGTGTGGCTCCCATAGGAATGTCCAGGCTGGATACAATGTATCCGGTCAGGGAATGTGTCTGGGATTGGGGTTAATACATAGCAGACTGCTACCTGCACGAGATACACGGAAACAAACCCTCAGCTGTGAGTCACTGTTACATCCACTATCATCAGCTCTGGATGGTGATTTATACTGATGGATCCTGCTCCAGATAATAAAGGAAAAAAGGAAACCTGATAGATTCACATCGGAAGTCGTTACCCCGCAGAGGAATAATGATCCCCCGCCTGCTGTGACCGCGACAAAAATAACCACTCACTCCCACACAGGAGGAAGAAGCAATAACCACTGGCAAAGACCCCCTAATACAGCTCTACAGCATGAATGGGCAGAGAGATCCCCCATAAAGCGCCCCCATACACAGGCTCCATACAGCGACCCCTTACAGCACCCCCATACAGAGCCTCCATAGAGCAACCCCATACAGTGACCCCACACAGCGCCCCTATACAGAGCCTAACAGAGACCCCATACATTGCCTCCATACAGCGCCCCTATACAGAGCCCCCATACAGAGCGACCCCATACAGAGCCTCCATACAGCGCCCCTATACAGAGCCCCCATACACAGGCTCCATACAGAGACCCCATACAGAGCCTCCATACAGCGTCCCTATACAGAGCCCCCATACAGAGCCTCCATACAGAGACCCCATACAGAGCCTCCATACAGAGCCCCTATACAGAGACCCCATACAGAGCCTCCATAAAGAGACCCCATAAAGCACCCCCATACACAGGCTCCATACAGCGACCCCTTACAGCACCCCCATACAGAGCCTCCATAGAGCAACCCCATACAGTGACCCCACACAGCGCAGAGCCTCCATACAGCGCCCCTATACAGAGCCTCCACACAGAGACCCCATAAAGCATCCCCATACACAGGCTCCATACAGTGACCCCTTACAGCACCCCCATACAGAGCCTCCATAGAGCAACCCCATACAGTGACCCCACACAGCGCAGAGCCTCCATACAGCGCCCCTATACAGAGCCTCCACACAGAGACCCCATAAAGCATCCCCATACACAGGCTCCATACAGTGACCCCTTACAGCACCCCCATACAGAGCCTCCATAGAGCAACCCCATACAGTGACCCCACACAGCGCCCCTATACAGAGCCCCCATACAGAGCCTCCACACAGAGACCCCATAAAGCATCCCCATACACAGGCTCCATACAGTGACCCCTTACAGCACCCCCATACAGAGCCTCCATAGAGCAACCCCATACAGTGACCCCACACAGCGCCCCTATACAGAGCCTAACAGAGACCCCATACATTGCCTCCATACAGCACCCCTATACAGAGCGACCCCATACAGAACCTCCATACAGCACCCCTATACAGAGCGACCCCATACAGCACCTCCATACAGCGCCCCTATACAGAGCCTCAATACAGAGACCCATACAGCAACCCCATACAGTCTCCATACGGCGCCCCCAAACAGCACACCCATACAGAGCTTCCATAGAGCGCCCCCATACAGAGCCTCCATGCAGAGACCCCTTACAGAACCCCCCATGCCAGGCGAAAATGATTACATGTGTTGTGATCAATAAATTATAAAACACTGACCTCTCTATTCTCCTGAAACTTTTCTGCATAGTAGAGGAATATCAACAGATCAGGACTGTGGGGCGTCCATTTATTATAGTAATTCTTCACCTTTTATCATTCTACATTGTGTGCTGATATTTACAGTGGGGAAGCAATGACCTGATACAGAGCTCCAAACCAAACACCACTAGGGGAACCCCCTGCATAGAGAGACAAATGATAAGATCCTGTCTGCAGCCACCACTAGGGGGAGCTCCCTGTATACAGAGATACATGATAAGATCCTGTCTGCAGCCACCACTAGGGGGAGCTCCCTGTATACAGAGATACATGATAAGATCCTGTCTGCAGCCACCACTAGGGGGAGCTCCCTGTATACAGAGAAACATGATAAGATCCTGTCTGCAGTCACTGCTAGGGGGAGCTCCCTGTATACAGAGATACATGATAAGATCCTGTCTGCAGCCACCGCTAGGGGGATCTACCTGTATACAGAGATACATGATAAGATCCTGTCTGCAGCCACCGCTAGGGGGAGCTCCCTGTATACAGAGATACATGATAAGATCCTGTCTGCAGCCACCGCTAGGGGGAGCTCCCTGTATACAGAGATACATGATAAGATCCTGTCTGCAGCCACCACTAGGGGGAGCTCCCTGTACACAGAGATACATGATAAGATCCTGTCTGCAGCCACCACTAGAGGGAGCTCCCTGTATACAGAGATACATGATAAGATCCTGCCTGCAGCCACCACTAGGGGGAGCTCCCTGTATACAGAGATACATGATAAGATCCTGTCTGCAGTCACCACTAGGGGGAGTTCCCTGTATACAGAGATACATGATAAGATCCTGTCTGCAGCCACCACTAGGGGGAGCTCCCTGTATACAGAGATATATGATAAGATCCTGTCTGCAGCCACCACTATGGGGAGCTCCCTGTATACAGAGATACATGATAAGATCCTGTCTGCAGTCACCACTAGGGGGAGTTCCCTGTATACAGAGATACATGATAAGATCCTGTCTGCAGTCACCACTAGGGGGAGTTCCCTGTATACAGAGATACATGATAAGATCCTGTCTGCAGCCACCACTAGGGGGAGCTCCCTGTATACAGAGATACATGATAAGATTCTGTCTGCAGCCACCACTAGGGGGAGTTCCCTGTATACAGAGATACATGATAAGATCCTGTCTGCAGTCACCACTAGGGGGAGCTCCCTGTATACAGAGAAACATGATAAGATCCTGCCTGCAGCCACCACTAGGGGGAGCTCCCTGTATACAGAGATACATGATAAGATCTTGTCTGCAGTCACCACTAGGGGGAGTTCCCTGTATACAGAGAAACATGATAAGATCCTGCCTGCAGTCACCACTAGGGGGAGCTCCCTGTATACAGAGATACATGATAAGATCCTGCCTGCAGCCACCACTAGGGGGAGCTCCCTGTATACAGAGATACATGATAAGATCCTGTCTGCAGCCACCACTAGGGGGAGCTCCCTGTATACAGAGAAACATGATAAGATCCTGTCTGCAGCCACCACTATGGGGAGCTCCCTGTATACAGAGATACATGATAAGATCTTGCTTGCAGTCACCACTAGGGGGAGTTCCCTGTATACAGAGATACATGATAAGATCCTGTCTGCAGCCACCACTAGGGGGAGCTCCCTGTATACAGAGATACATGATAAGATCCTGTCTGCAGCCACCACTAGGGGGAGCTCCCTGTATACAGAGACACATGATAAGATCCTGTATGCAGCCACCACCAGGGGGAGTTCCCTGTATACAGAGATACATGATAAGATCCTGTCTGCAGCCACCACTAGGGGGAGCTCCCTGTAAACTGTATATACATTTAGCTCTATAATAACTGTATGCAGAGAGCTTCCCCTAGTGATAGCAGCAGGTACTTAGAATTCTGTAGAGTGCACATATACCCAGAGATGCTGCGGTCCCATGGGTGGTGTAGAGCAGACACTGGCTGGAGAATGTTTTACTCTGCAGCACTTTGGGGACTAGAAGTATCAGCTGTCAGGTTCTATTTATGTCTTTATGTCGTTTGTGATTTCGTCTCCACCATCTCTAGGCTCTTCCCATCCTGCCCCGGTTTTGTCTGGGACCAGGTGGACTTGTGCTGCAGATGGACGAGGCTCAGAGAGGAGGACGCTGCCCCTGTCAGTCAGTGTGCGGGGTCCGGCCATCGCCTCGTCCTATCACCCAGTCCTATATTGGGCTCCGCTATCCCCTGTGATATATAAAGCAATGATCAGCCGCAGGTGGGAGGCGGCAATTATGGAGTCAACGCTGCTTGTCAGGAAGGTGTCAGACTGGTGGGGGCTGTAATTACAGCAAAGGAAGCGGAGAAGTAGGTCAGAGCGGGAGCAGCCCCCATATGAGTGTCAGCTCCTGCGCACACTGCGGCGGGGGCACCGTGGATATCACTGTTATTATGGGGGACACTGTGGATACCGCTGTTATTATGGGGACACTGTGGATATTACTATTATGGGGGCACTGTGGATATCGCTGTTATTATGGGGGCACTGTGGATATCGCTGTTATTATGGGGGACACTGTGGATATTACTATTATGGGGGCACTGTGGATATCGCTGTTATTATGGGGACACTGTGGATATTACTATTATGGGGGCACTGTGGATATCGCTGTTATATGGGGGCACTGTGGATATCGCTGTTATTATGGGGGACACTGTGGATACCGCTGTTATTATGGGGGACACTGTGGATATCACTGTTATTATGGGGGCACTGTGGATATCGCTGTTATTATGGGGGCACTGTGGATATCGCTGTTATATGGGGGCACTGTGGATATCGGTGTTATTATGGGGGCACTGTGGATATCGGTGTTATTATGGGGGCACTGTGGATATCGCTGTTATTATGGGGGCACTGTGGATATCGCTGTTATTATGGGGGCACTGTGGATATCGCTGTTATTATGGGGGCACTGTGGATATCGCTGTTATATGGGGGCACTGTGGATATCGCTGTTATATGGGGGCACTGTGGATATCACTGTTATTATGGGGGACACTGTGGATACCGCTGTTATTATGGGGGCACTGTGGATATCACTGTTATTATGGGGGCACTGTGGATATCGCTGTTATTATGGGGGCACTGTGGATATCGCTGTTATATGGGGGCACTGTGGATATCGCTGTTATTATGGGGGCACTGTGGATATCGCTGTTATTATGGGGGCACTGTGGATATCGGTGTTATTATGGGGGCACTGTGGATATCGCTGTTATTATGCGGGCACTGTGGATATCGCTGTTATTATGGGGGCACTGTGGATATCGCTGTTATTATGGGGGCACTGTGGATATCGCTGTTATTATGGGGGCACTGTGGATGTCTGGCGAATAGGGGCAGGGCTCCTGGGAATATTGAGGCGTCACAGAAACTTCCTGTATTTGTCAATAAGTGTAAACCTTCTGTAAACCTAAGTCGTCAGTTACCATAGGAACGTTTGTGAGTTTCTTCCCTTTGTTCTCAGTGTGCACAGTCCTCCATCACCTCCTTTTGTGACACTTCTGACTGCACTGACAAAGAGTAACAAACACTCCGGACAGGGTGGGTTTGCGCTGCTGATACTTCCGCTCTGTGTTCCACGATAGTTTTCCCTTTTTGCATTGGATTTAGAATCCGCTCAGCCCGATCGCCCACCAGCCGCAGCACCCGCGCTTCCAGTAATCGCCCCCTGGAGCACATTAGCGGCCCCCTCCTCAGGACCTGAATTTCTGTAAGAGCAAACCACTAACCTAATAAGAGAGCGCAGCAGTGACCGGGCAGTGATGGGTCTGGGGGGCACAGACGGCCCGGGATCATCGGGAAAATACATTGTCTGCTTTTCTATTGAACTGTCCCTGAGTGACGGCGTCCTGCACCGGACAATGGTGGGAGCAACGGCCTGTGGGAACAGACTGCACGCGCAACGCACTAAGCATGGGCGGGGACTCTCAGGACGTGGGCGGGGACTCTCAGGACGTGGGCGGGGACTCTCAGGACGTGGGCGGGGACTCTCAGGACGTGGGCGGGGACTCTCAGGACGTGGGCGGGGACTCTGACAGATGATAAATCTCCCTCTGTAAGGAGAGACAGCGGCTGCTCCCCTGTAGACTGTGAGCCCTCGCGGGCAGGGTCCTCTCTCTTCCTTGTTTTGCTCATGTTTATTATATTTGCCCCTTTCACATATAAAGCGCCATAGAATAAATGGCGCTATATAAATGTATAATAATAATAACAACAGAGAGGCATAGGATGGAAGCTCCTAAGTAATAGTTAACCCTCTGCTGGCCCATTTTGTGGATGAGCGGGCGTCCTCTGGTCATAGTTTTTCTCCTACTTATCCTGAGTCGGTCAGGGCATTCTGGGAGTTGTAGTTTTGCATCAGCTGGAGATCAGTGCATTCCCTGCATGTCCAGATCTGTAATAACGAGCTGCCAGGACCCCACACCAGGAATCACTCCCAGACACTGCAATAATGATCCCATTAGGAGCCCTCCTCCTGTCACTGCCCCTCTCTCCTCCCAAGACTGCCTACTTCTCCCATCACTTTCCCCTACCCTCCTTCTGGCACTGCCCTCCCCCCATCACTGCACTCCTTTCCTCCTCCTGGCACTGACCCCAATTACTTCCCTCCTCCTGGCACTGCCCCCCCTTCACTAGTCCTGGCACTGCCTCCATCACTCCCCCCCTTCACTAATCCTGGCACTGCCTCAATCACTCCCCCCTTTCCTCCTCCTGGCACTGCCCCCCCTTCGCTCCTCCTGGCCCTGCCCATCTGAATGGATTCTGGATTTAGTAATGGTGATGTCAGCTCTGTGCCCCTTGGAGCAGATAAGTGCCATCTTTGTGGGCAGCTGGCGCCTTCAGTGTGGGGGAAGATTCACACAACACATCCCGCCCCGCAGTCCTCAGTGCAGCAGACATTGACCGCCAAGAAGAGCTGCACTTCACATACTGACCTGTACTCTGGTGAGATCCAGAGCTGCATTCACAGTTCTGCTCCCTCCCTGCCGAGCAGGACACAGCAACACAGCTCAGTCCTCAGTAACTGTATGGTCACTGTATAATAAGGAGAAGTTCTGCAAATCTCTAACATGTTCTACTCCAATCCCCAAAACATACAGAGCGAACACTTCTAGTCATGGATGTATTCATACAATGTTATCAGCCTGGAGCTCAGGTCAGGAGAAGAAGCTTTGTTACAATGTGTCAGTCCAGAGCCAAGACCACGTCATCTCATAGATCAATCTCTGGATGGAAACAATTGTCCTATATGCCATGGGCCCTCAATGGGATCTGTGTCTCCTGATGAATCCTGTCACCAGCAGGGAGGAAACGCATCGAGACTGGGAGCCAAGACTGGAACCAGGGACATGAAGCCAAGACTGGGACCCCGAGACTGCGAGCTGTCACAGGAAGCCGAGACTGGGAGCCGAGACGGGACCGGAGACTGGGAGCCGAGACGGGACCGGAGACTGGGAGCCGAGACGGGACCGGAGACTGGGAGCCGAGACGGGACTGGAGACTGGGAGCCGAGACGGGACCGGAGACTGGGAGCCGAGACGGGACCGGAGACTGGGAGCCGAGACGGGACCGGAGACTGGGAGCCGAGACGGGACCGGAGACTGGGAGCCGAGACGGGACCGGAGACTGAGAGCTGACACTGGGAATGGGGACTGGAAGTAAGACTGGACCGGAGACTGGGAGCCGAGACTGTACCTGAGACTGGGAGCAGACACAGGAAGCTGAGGAGACTGGGACTCCGAGACTGGGAGCCAAGACTGTACCTGAGACTGGGAGCCGAGACTGGGAGCTCGAGACTGGGAGCCAAGACTGTACCTGAGACTGGGAGCCGAGACTGGGAGCTCGAGAGTGGGAGCTCGAGGCTGGGAGCCAAAACTGTACCCAAGACTGGGAGCCGAGACTGGGAGCTCGAGACTGGGAGCCAAGACTGGACCGGAGACTGGGAACCGAGACTGGACTGGAGACTGGGAGCCGAGACTGGACCTAAGACTGAGAGCTGACACTGGGAATGCGGACAGGAAGTAAGACTGGAAGCCGAGATTGGACCTAAGACTGGGAGTGGGGACTGGACCTAAGACTGGGAGTGGGGACTGGACCTAAGACTGGGAGTGGGGACTGGAAGCCGAGACTGGACCTGAGACTGTGACCCTGAGTCTGTGACCCCGAGACTGGGAGCCCTTCTATATGGACTGAGCTTTTCCATTGAGGGCTTTATCAGTGTCCACACGCTCAGTGTTCCCTGCTTTTCTGATGTATGTTTTCTGCTGATAATACCATGTTGGGTGATACTTAGGGTTGTGTATGGGGGCAGCCATCGGTGAGTGGGGGCGCCATATCGATCAGTAGGGCGCCCGCCTCCATGGTTAGGCAGGGAGAGAGTATTAGGGCTGAACTAAGGTCATTATATTGGTTCCCCGTCCCACTCCTCGTCCTTATATTTGTGCCTCTTCCGGTATTGGATCTTTGAGCTCCTCACTCCCCTCCCACTCTGCGTTACGTCACCGTTGCGCTCTTCTTCTATGGGGGGGGGTTGCTTTAAATGAATAAAATGAAATAATATTTATAAGATCTTTCTGTACGGACTCCGGACAGATACGATGTGACAATGATACAATGTGGGCAGCGTGCGGAGCTGGGTCAGGGGTTCAGATCTGCATGGAGTTTGTATGTTCTCCCCCAAGTGACGGGTGTCTCAATATGGAAACTGCTGCTGGTACCAACCCATTGCGCAGTACCAGCACCACAACACAGTCGCACCACACACACACTTTACACGCCGTACACACCACACACACAACTTCTTGCGCAGTACCACCAGCGGAACACCGTCACACCACACACACACTCTACACGCCGTACACACCACACACACAACCTCTTGCGCGGTACCACCAGCGGAACACCGTTCCACTGCGCCTGTGCAAATTCCGCGCAGGCGCAGTGAATCATTCGGCTGATCCCGGCGGCAGATGTGCGACGTGTCTACAGGCAGAGGAAGCCGGTCACATTAAAGGGGTTTTGCCACAAACAAAAGTTCATTTTAAAAACTGTCTGTGTGTCACCGTGTACGGAGCATACCACAGCTCCTGGGCAGGGGAGGAAGCAAAAGACAATACTGACATTACAGCAGGAGATCGCAGAGGAGACATTTTGTGAGGTAAAATATTTTACTGACTGTTTTTAAACAATATTTTACCTCACAAAATGTATCCTCTGCGATCTCCTGCTGTAATGTCAGTATTGTGTTTTGCTTCCTCCCCTGCCCAGGAGCTGTGGTGTGCTCTGTACACGGTCAGACACAGGGGAGAGAGACAGAGCACAGGGGGAGACAGCTCAGACGGGACAGCACATGAGGGGAGAACACAGCACAGGACGGAGAGAGACAGCAGACAAGGAGGAGAGCACATGGGGGGAGAGAAAGCCTGCCCCCATCGTGACATTACCGCCGCATCCGGCCTCCATCTAGTAAATAAATAACAAAGCCTCAATTACAATGTGTGGCGGCTGCTCTGGATGTGACTAGAGCTTTAGCCATGATATAATAGCAGAATTGTGAGCGCAGCTCTGGACGTGATTAAAGAATGACACTGCACAGCATGTTTGATAGCAGCTCTGGATGTGACTGGAGGACAGGACAAGCAGATGTTGGCGGCTCAGAACCCTGGAGATAGCAGCTCTGGATGTGACTGGAGGACAGAACAAGCAGATGTTGGAGGCTCAGCACCCTGGAGATAGCAGCTCTGGATGTGACTGGAGGACAGGACAAGCAGATGTTGGCAGCTCAGCACCCTGGAGATAGCAGCTCTGGATGTGACTGGAGGACAGGACAAGCAGATGTTGGAGGCTCAGCACCCTGGAGAGCGGAGGACGATCATCAGATCAGGCGGAAAGGATACAGGATCTACAACCGGATGACAGAATCAGGCTCCACTTCTCCCCACATTCACTATGTGTGATACTGACTGCTGAGCCGTGTATCTAATCCTATCCTGTGTGATACTGACTGCTGAGCCGTGTATCTAATCCTATCCTGTGTGATACTGACTGCTGAGCCGTGTATCTAATCCTATCCTGTGTGATACTGACTGCTGAGCCGTGTATCTAATCCTATCCTGTGTGATACTGACTGCTGAGCCGTGTATCTAATCCTCTCCTGTGTGATACTGACTGCTGAGCCGTGTATCTAATCCTATCCTGTGTGATACTGACTGCTGAGCCGTGTATCTAATCCTATCCTGTGTGATACTGTCTGCTGAGCCATGTATCTAATCCTCTCCTGTGTGATACTGACTGCTGAGCCGTGTATCTAATCCTCTCCTGTGTGATACTGACTGCTGAGCCGTGTATCTAATCCTCTCCTGTGTGATACTGACTGCTGAGCCGTGTATCTAATCCTCTCCTGTGTGATACTGACTGCTGAGCCGTGTATCTAATCCTCTCCTGTGTGATACTGACTGCTGAGCCGTGTATCTAATCCCCTCCTGTGTGATACTGACTGCTGAGCCATGTATCTAATCCTATCCTGTGTGATACTGACTGCTGAGCCGTGTATCTAATCCTATCCTGTGTGATACGGACTGCTGAGCCGTGTATCTAATCCTATCCTGTGTGATACTGTCTGCTGAGCTGTGTATCTAATCCTCTCCTGTTTGATACTGACTGCTGAGCCGTGTATCTAATCCTCTCCTGTGTGATACTGACTGCTGAGCCTTGTATCTAATCCTAACCTGTGTGATACTGACTGCTGAGCCGTGTATCTAATCCTCTCCTGTGTGATACTGACTGCTGAGCCGTGTATCTAATCCTCTCCTGTGTGATACTGACTGCTGAGCCGTGTATCTAATCCTCTCCTGTGTGATACTGACTGCTGAGCCGTGTATCTAATCCCCTCCTGTGTGATACTGACTGCTGAGCTGTGTATCTAATCCTCTCCTGTGTGATACTGACTGCTGAGCCGTGTATCTAATCCCCTCCTGTGTGATACTGACTGCTGAGCCGTGTATCTAATCCCCTCCTGTGTGATACTGACTGCTGAGCTGTGTATCTAATCCTCTCCTGTGTGATACTGACTGCTGAGCTGTGTATCTAATCCCCTCCTGTGTGATACTCTCAGAGAAGCAGGGTACTATATTCCCATCAGGTGATGTTTCGGGCCTCCGGGGGTTAATATCCCCCCATTCCCAGGCTGAGTGGTGCAGGGGGCTGGGGCTGAGGATAAAGGTTTGGGAGGAGGGGAGCGATGAACAGGGGTCCTGTGTGTGGGGATAATGCCAGTGATGCCAGCTGCTCGCTGCTCCTGCATGCTAATGAGGCGGCACCATAGGAGCGGGCACCGAGGACCAGCACCAGCCACAGGGGGTCCGAGACCTGATTCTCCACCACAGACCCCCAGCCTGGACATGGAGGCTTGTTATTAAAAAGCCTACAGAAAATTTGTCCTACAGGGGGCGCACTCACAGCACAGAAGGGTCCGAAGATGATGTGGGGGAGGGGAGAATCCCACCATGTGTAGCCCCAGAACAAGACCCCCCCACACCTCCATGTGCAGCCCCAGCACAGGACCCCCACACACCTCCATGTGCAGCCCCAGCACAGGACCCCCCACACCCCATGTGAAGCTCCAGCACAGGACCCCCCACACCTCCATGTGCAGCCCCAGAACAAGACCCCCACACACCCCATGTGTAGCTCTAGCACAGGACCCCCCACCCCTCCATGTGCAGCCCCAGCACAGGACCCCCCCACCCCTCCATGTGCAGCCCCAGCACAGGACCCCCCCACACCTCCATGTGCAGCCCCAGCACAGGACCCCACCACACCTCCATGTGCAGCCCCAGCACAGGACCCCCCACACCCCATGTGAAGCTCCAGCACAGGACCCCCCACACCCCATGTGAAGCTCCAGCACAGGACCCCCACACCCCATGTGAAGCTCCAGCACAGGACCCCCCCACACCTCCATGTGCAGCCCCAGCACAGGACCCCCCACCCCTCCATGTGCAGCCCCAGCACAGGACCCCCCCACACCTCCATGTGCAGCCTCAGCACAGGACCCCCCACCCCTCCATGTGCAGCCCCAGCACAGGACCCCCCCACACCTCCATGTGCAGCCCCAGCACAGGACCCCCCACCCCTCCATGTGCAGCCCCAGCACAGGACCCCCCACACCCCATGTGCAGCCCCAGCACAGGACCCCCCACACCCCAAGTGAAGCTCCAGCACAGGACCCCCCCACACCCCATGTGAAGCTCCAGCACAGGACCCCCCCACCCATCCATGTGCAGCCCCAGCACAGGACCCCCCCACACCCCATGTGCAGCCCCAGCACAGGACCCCCCACCCATCCATGTGCAGCCCCAGCACAGGACCCCCCACACCCCATGTGCAGCCCCAGCACAGGACCCCCCACACCCCATGTGCAGCCCCCCACTTCCGCTGCAGACACAGGACCCCTTTTCTGCCTCCTCTGTAGATGTAACATCTCAGTTTTCTTTCGTTTTTACAGGATATTATTACACCTGGAAACAGTCATCAAGTTGCTTTTGCTGGATCTGATGCACACGTGGTGATAACTGTGGGCACCGCTCGTGTAATAAGACAAAAAGCCACAATGGTGACAGAAATAACTTGAATCTGACAAAAGTAATAATAAATGAGAAATCTATGAAAATCTATCTTGCGGCTAGCAGTGAGTGAGAGCAGTGAGTGCAGTGAGAGTAGTGAGTGAGAGCAGTGAGTGCAGTGAGAGTAGCGAGTGCAGTGAGTGAGAGCAGTGAGCGCGGGAACAGTGAAAGCAGTGAGTGAGAGCAGTGAGTGCAGTGACGGCGAGAGCAGTGAGGGCAGCGAAGGCGAGTGCAGGGACAGTGAAAGCAGTGAGCGCGGGGCCAGTGAGAGAAGTGAGCGCGGGGCCAGTGAGAGAAGTGAGCCCGGGGCCAGTGAGAGAAGTGAGCCCGGGGCCAGTGAGAGAAGTGAGCCCGGGGCCAGTGAGAGAAGTGAGCCCGGGGCCAGTGAGAGAAGTGAGCCCGGGGCCAGTGAGAGAAGTGAGCCCGGGGCCAGTGAGAGAAGTGAGCCCGGGGCCAGGGAGAGAAGTGAGCCCGGGGCCAGGGAGAGAAGTGAGCCCGGGGCCAGGGAGAGAAGTGAGCCCGGGGCCAGGGAGAGAAGTGAGCCCGGGGCCAGGGAGAGAAGTGAGCCCGGGGCCAGGGAGAGAAGTGAGCCCGGGGCCAGGGAGAGAAGTGAGCCCGGGGCCAGGGAGAGAAGTGAGCCCGGGGCCAGGGAGAGAAGTGAGCCCGGGGCCAGGGAGAGAAGTGAGCCCGGGGCCAGGGAGAGAAGTGAGCCCGGGGCCAGCGAGAGAGGTGAGCCCGGGGCCAGCGAGAGAGGTGAGCCCGGGGCCAGCGAGAGAAGCCAGCGCGGGGACAGCGAGAGCGGCCAGCGCGGGGACAGCGAGAGCGGCCAGCGCGGGGACAGCGAGAGCGGCCAGCGCGGGGACAGCGAGAGCGGCCAGCGCGGGGACAGCGAGAGCGGCCAGCGCGGGGACAGCGAGAGCGGCCAGCGCGGGGACAGCGAGAGCGGCCAGCGCGGGGACAGCGAGAGCGGCCAGCGCTGGGACAGCGAGAGCGGCCAGCGCAGGGACAGCGAGAGCGGCCAGCGCTGGGACAGCGAGAGCGGCCAGCGCAGGGACAGCGAGAGCGGCCAGCGCAGGGACAGCGAGAGCGGCCAGCGCAGGGACAGCGAGAGCGGCCAGCGCAGGGACAGCGAGAGCGGCCAGCGCAGGGACAGCGAGAGCGGCCAGCGCAGGGACAGCGAGAGCGGCCAGCGCGAAGACAGTGAGAGCAGGGACAGTGAGAGCAACGAGCGCAGGGAGTGCTAGGCCAGAGAGCGCGGGGACAGTGAGAGCAGTGAGCGCGGGCACAGTGAGAGCAGTGAGCGCGGGCACAGTGAGAGCAGTGAGCGCGGGCACAGTGAGAGCAGTGAGCGCGGGCACAGTGAGAGCAGTGAGCGCGGGCACAGTGAGAGCAGTGAGCGCGGGCACAGTGAGAGCAGTGAGCGCGGGCACAGTGAGTGCAGGGACAGTGAGAGCAATGAGCGCAGGGAGTGCTAGGCCAGAGAGCGCGGGGACAGTGAGAGCAGTGAGCGCGGGCACAGTGAGAGCGGTGAGCGCGGGCACAGTGAGAGCGGTGAGCGCGGGGACAGTGAGAGCGGTGAGCGCGGGGACAGTGAGAGCGGTGAGCGCGGGGACAGTGAGAGCGGTGAGCGCGGGGACAGTGAGAGCGGTGAGCGCGGGGACAGTGAGAGCGGTGAGCGCGGGGACAGTGAGAGCGGTGAGCGCGGGGACAGTGAGAGCGGTGAGCGCGGGGTCAGTGAGAGCGGTGAGCGCGGGGTCAGTGAGAGCGGTGAGCGCGGGGTCAGTGAGAGCGGTGAGCGCGGGGTCAGTGAGAGCGGTGAGCGCGGGGACAGTGAGAGCGGTGAGCGCGGGGACAGTGAGAGCGGTGAGAGCGGGGTCAGTGAGAGCGGTGAGAGCGGGGACAGTGAGAGCGGTGAGCGCGGGGACAGTGAGAGCGGTGAGCGCGGGGACAGTGAGAGCGGTGAGCGCGGGGACAGTGAGAGCGGTGAGCGCGGGGACAGTGAGAGCGGTGAGCGCGGGGACAGTGAGAGCGGTGAGCGCGGGGACAGTGAGAGCGGTGAGCGCGGGGACAGTGAGAGCGGTGAGCGCGGGGACTGTGAGAGCGGTGAGAGCGGGGTCAGTGAGAGCGGTGAGCGCGGGGTCAGTGAGAGCGGTGAGTGCGGGGACAGTGAGAGCGGTGAGTGCGGGGTGAGCGCGGGGTCAGTGAGAGCGGTGAGTGCGGGGACAGTGAGAGCGGTGAGCGCGGGGACAGTGAGAGCGGTGAGTGCGGGGTCAGTGAGAGCGGTGAGCGCGGGGTCAGTGAGAGCGGTGAGCGCGGGGACTGTGAGAGCGGTGAGAGCGGGGTCAGTGAGAGCGGTGAGCGCGGGGTCAGTGAGAGCGGTGAGTGCGGGGACAGTGAGAGCGGTGAGTGCGGGGTCAGTGAGAGCGGTGAGTGCGGGGACAGTGAGAGCGGTGAGCGCGGGGACAGTGAGAGCGGTGAGCGCGGGGACAGTGAGAGCGGTGAGCGCGGGGACAGTGAGAGCGGTGAGCGCGGGGACAGTGAGAGCGGTGAGCGCGGGGACAGTGAGAGCGGTGAGCGCGGGGACAGTGAGAGCGGTGAGTGCGGGGTCAGTCCCAGATGTCAGCCCGGGGTCCCCGCTCCCTCTGACTATACACATCATGGACAGTGGGGTCGGGTCGGGGCAGGAGGGGCCCCAGTAATGTTCTCATCGACCCTGGAGACCCCACATGGAACCATCCATCAGGACCGGCACCTGCGCGAGTCTCGGCCGATCAGAGCAGACTATTCACAGGTCGCACACCGATGACTGGACGATCGCCCGCAGCCCGGACTCCTCTCCCGCCGTCTCTCCACCGCTCGTGCTTTACCTTTTCCCAGTTTCACCAGTGTCGGCAGCCGGAATTTACTGACGATCACATCCAGGGGCAGCGCCGCCGCGCTCCAGCCGAGCCCCGACACTCCGGGCGCCGCTTTCTCCATGCCCGCCCCGGGAGCTCCGCATAGCCGTCCACACCGCGGAGCCTCAGGGGTCCCGAGGTCCCAGGACGACCCCCATCATCTGCTGCAGAGACCCGAGCGGCGCCCAACAACTCCGCACCGAGGACGGGAGAGAAGCGAGCGGAGCATCCGCGGCCCCGGGGAGACCATCCTGCCGGTCCCCGAGCTCCTCCCCCGCCGGAGCCGCCACCGGGAGCTGCTGCTACAGAGCAGGAGGAGGAAGAGCGCCCCCTGCAGGAGCCGAGCCGCAGCCACTGTATCTAATCCTATGCGATACTGAGCCGTGTATCTAATCCTCTCCTGTGTGATACTGACTGCTGAGCCGTGTATCTAATCCTCTCCTGTGTGATACTGTCTGCTGAGCCGTGTATCTAATCCTCTCCTGTGTGATACTGTCTGCTGAGCCGTGTATCTAATCCTCTCCTGTGTGATACTGTCTGCTGAGCCCTGTATCTAATCCTCTCCTGTGTGATACTGTCTGCTGAGCCCTGTATCTAATCCTCTCCTGTGTGATACTGTCTGCTGAGCCGTGTATCTAATCCTCTCCTGTGTGATACTGTCTGCTGAGCCCTGTATCTAATCCTCTCCTGTGTGATACTGTCTGCTGAGCCGTGTATCTAATCCTCTCCTGTGTGATACTGACTGCTGAGCCCTGTATCTAATCCTCTCCTGTGTGATACTGACTGCTGAGCCGTGTATCTAATCCTATCCTGTGTGATACTGACTGCTGAGCCGTGTATCTAATCCTCTCCTGTGTGATACTGACTGCTGAGCCGTGTATCTAATCCTCTCCTGTGTGATACTGACTGCTGAGCCGTGTATCTAATCCTATCCTGTGTGATACTGTCTGCTGAGCCGTGTATCTAATCCTATCCTGTGTGATACTGTCTGCTGAGCCCTGTATCTAATCCTCTCCTGTGTGATACTGTCTGCTGAGCCGTGTATCTAATCCTCTCCTGTGTGATACTGACTGCTGAGCCCTGTATCTAATCCTCTCCTGTGTGATACTGACTGCTGAGCCGTGTATCTAATCCTATCCTGTGTGATACTGACTGCTGAGCCGTGTATCTAATCCTCTCCTGTGTGATACTGACTGCTGAGCCGTGTATCTAATCCTCTCCTGTGTGATACTGACTGCTGAGCCGTGTATCTAATCCTATCCTGTGTGATACTGTCTGCTGAGCCGTGTATCTAATCCTATCCTGTGTGATACTGACTGCTGAGCCGTGTATCTAATCCTCTCCTGTGTGATACTGACTGCTGAGCCGTGTATCTAATCCTATCCTGTGTGATACTGACTGCTGAGCCGTGTATCTAATCCTATCCTCTGTGTGATACTGACTGCTGAGCTGTGTATCTAATCCTCTCCTGTGTGATACTGTCTGCTGAGCCGTGTATCTAATCCTATCCTGTGTGATACTGACTGCTGAGCCGTGTATCTAATCCTCTCCTGTGTGATACTGACTGCTGAGCCGTGTATCTAATCCTAACCTGTGTGATACTGACTGCTGAGCCGTGTATCTAATCCTATCCTGTGTGATACTGACTGCTGAGCCGTGTATCTAATCCTATCCTGTGTGATACTGACTGCTGAGCCGTGTATCTAATCCTCTCCTGTGTGATACTGACTGCTGAGCCGTGTATCTAATCCTCTCCTGTGTGATACTGACAGCTGAGCCGTGTATCTAATCCTAACCTGTGTGATACTGACTGCTGAGCCGTGTATCTAATCCTATCCTGTGTGATACTGACTGCTGAGCCATGTATCTAATTCTATCCTGTGTGATACTGACTGCTGAGCCGTGTATCTAATCCTATCCTGTGTGATACTGACTGCTGAGCCGTGTATCTAATCCTATCCTGTGTGATACTGACTGCTGAGCCGTGTATCTAATCCTCTCCTGTGTGATACTGACTGCTGAGCCGTGTATCTAATCCTCTCCTGTGTGATACTGACTGCTGAGCCATGTATCTAATCCTCTCCTGTGTGATACGGACTGCTGAGCCGTGTATCTAATCCTATCCTGTGTGATACTGACTGCTGAGCTGTGTATCTAATCCTATCCTGTGTGATACTGACTGCTGAGCCGTGTATCTAATCCTCTCCTGTGTGTTACTGACTGCTGAGCCGTGTATCTAATCCTCTCCTGTGTGATACTGTCTGCTGAGCTGTGTATCTAATTCTATCCTGTGTGATACTGACTGCTGAGCCGTGTATCTAATCCTATCCTGTGTGATACTGACTGCTGAGCCGTGTATCTAATTCTATCCTGTGTGATACTGACTGCTGAGCCGTGTATCTAATTCTATCCTGTGTGATACTGACTACTGAGCCGTGTATCTAATCCTATCCTGTGTGATACTGACTGCTGAGCCGTGTATCTAATCCTATCCTGTGTGATACTGTCTGCTGAGCTGTGTATCTAATTCTATCCTGTGTGATACTGACTGCTGAGCCGTGTATCTAATCCTATCCTGTGTGATACTGACTGCTGAGCCGTGTATCTAATTCTATCCTGTGTGATACTGTCTGCTGAGCTGTGTATCTAATTCTATCCTGTGTGATACTGACTACTGAGCCGTGTATCTAATCCTATCCTGTGTGATACTGACTGCTGAGCTGTGTATCTAATTCTATCCTGTGTGATACTGACTGCTGAGCCGTGTATCTAATCCTCTCCTGTGTGATACTGACTGCTGAGCCGTGTATCTAATCCTCTCCTGTGTGATACTGACTGCTGAGCCGTGTATCTAATCCTATCCTGTGTGATACTGACTGCTGAGCCGTGTATCTAATCCTCTCCTGTGTGATACTGACTGCTGAGCCGTGTATCTACTCCTATCCTGTGTGATACTGACTGCTGAGCCGTGTATTTAATCCTATCCTGTGTGATACTGACTGCTGAGCCGTGTATCTAATCCTCTCCTGTGTGATACTGACTGCTGAGCCGTGTTTCTAATCCTCTCCTGTGTGATACTGACTGCTGAGCTGTGTATCTAATCCTATCCTGTGTGATACTGACTGCTGAGCCGTGTATCTATTCCTATCCTGTGTGATACTGACTGCTGAGCCGTGTTTCTAATCCTCTCCTGTGTGATACTGACTGCTGAGCTGTGTATCTAATCCTATCCTGTGTGATACTGACTGCTGAGCCGTGTATCTACTCCTATCCTGTGTGATACTGACTGCTGAGCCGTGTTTCTAATCCTCTCCTGTGTGATACTGACTGCTGAGCCGTGTATCTAATCCTATCCTGTGTGATACTGACTGCTGAGCTGTGTATCTAATCCTATCCTGTGTGATACTGACTGCTGAGCCGTGTATCTACTCCTATCCTGTGTGATACTGACTGCTGAACCGTGTATCTAATCCTATCCTGTGTGATACTGACTGCTGAGCCGTGTATCTAATCCTATCCTGTGTGATACTGACTGCTGAGCCGTGTATCTACTCCTATCCTGTGTGATACTGACTGCTGAGCCGTGTATCTAATCCTCTCCTGTGTGATACTGACTGCTGAGCCGTGTATCTAATCCTATCCTGTGTGATACTGACTGCTGAGCCGTGTATCTAATCCTATCCTGTGTGTTACTGTCTGCTGAGCCGTGTATCTGATCCTCTCCTGTGTGATACTGACAGCTGAGCCGTGTATCTGATCCTCTCCTGTGTGATACTGACTGCTGAGCCGTGTATCTAATCCTCTCCTGTGTGATACTGACTGCTGAGCCGTGTATCTACTCCTATCCTGTGTGATACTGACTGCTGAGTCGTGTATCTAATCCTCTCCTGTGTGATACTGACTGCTGAGCCGTGTTTCTAATCCTCTTCTGTGTGATACTGACTGCTGAGCCGTGTATCTAATCCTATCCTGTGTGATACTGACTGCTGAGCCGTGTATCTAATCCTATCCTGTGTGTTACTGTCTGCTGAGCCGTGTATCTGATCCTCTCCTGTGTGATACTGACAGCTGAGCCGTGTATCTGATCCTCTCCTGTGTGATACTGACTGCTGAGCCGTGTATCTAATCCTCTCCTGTGTGATACTGACTGCTGAGCTGTGTATCTAATCCTATCCTGTGTGATACTGACTGGTGAGCCGTGTATCTAATCCTATCCTGTGTGATACTGACTGCTGAGCCGTGTTTCTAATCCTCTCCTGTGTGATACTGACTGCTGAGCCGTGTATCTAATCCTATCCTGTGTGATACTGACTGCTGAGCCGTGTATCTAATCCTATCCTGTGTGTTACTGTCTGCTGAGCCGTGTATCTGATCCTCTCCTGTGTGATACTGACAGCTGAGCCGTGTATCTGATCCTCTCCTGTGTGATACTGGCTGCTGAGCCGTGTATCTAATCCTCTCCTGTGTGATACTGACTGCTGAGCCGTGTATCTACTCCTATCCTGTGTGATACTGACTGCTGAGTCGTGTATCTAATCCTCTCCTGTGTGATACTGACTGCTGAGCCGTGTTTCTAATCCTCTCCTGTGTGATACTGACTGCTGAGCCGTGTATCTAATCCTATCCTGTGTGATACTGACTGCTGAGCCGTGTATCTAATCCTATCCTGTGTGTTACTGTCTGCTGAGCCGTGTATCTGATCCTCTCCTGTGTGATACTGACAGCTGAGCCGTGTATCTAATCCTCTCCTGTGTGATACTGACTGCTGAGCCGTGTATCTAATCCTATTCTGTGTGATACTGACTGCTGAGCCGTGTATCTAATCCTCTCCTGTGTGATACTGACTGCTGAGCCATGTATCTAATCCTATCCTGTGTGATACTGACTGCTGAGCCCTGTATCTAATCCTATCCTGTGTGATACTGACTGCTGAGCCGTGTATCTAATCCTATCCTGTGTGATACTGACTGCTGAGCCGTGTATCTAACCCTATCCTGTGTGATACTGACTGCTGAGCCCTGTATCTAATCCTATCCTGTGTGATACTGACTGCTGAGCCCTGTATCTAATCCTATCCTGTGTGATACTGACTGCTGAGCCGTGTTTCTAATCCTCTCCTGTGTGATACTGACTGCTGAGCCGTGTATCTAATCCTATCCTGTGTGATACTGACTGCTGAGCCGTGTATC
Organism: Dendrobates tinctorius; assembly: GCF_039654945.1. Taxonomy (NCBI): domain Eukaryota; kingdom Metazoa; phylum Chordata; class Amphibia; order Anura; family Dendrobatidae; genus Dendrobates; species Dendrobates tinctorius. Next base: position 12,357,026 of record NW_027361998.1, on the reverse strand, counting down.
TAATCCTATCCTGTGTGTTATTGTCTGCTGAGCCGTGTATCTGATCCTCTCCTGTGTGATACTGACAGCTGAGCCGTGTATCTAATCCTATCCTGTGTGATACTGACTGCTGAGCCGTGTATCTAATCCTATCCTGTGTGATACTGACTGCTGAGCCGTGTATCTAATCCTATCCTGTGTGATACTGTCTGCTGAGCCGTGTATCTAATCCTCTCCTGTGTGATACTGACTGCTGAGCCGTGTATCTAATCCTATCCTGTGTGATACTGTCTGCTGAGCCGTGTATCTAATCCTATCCTGTGTGATACTGTCTGCTGAGCCCTGTATCTAATCCTATCCTGTGTGATACTGATTGCAGCTCTTTTGTAATTCTGTCATGTGGTACAGTTGCTGAGCTGGTGTATCTAACCAGATCAGGTGTGATACAGTCCAGTCTCAGCACTCCTTCCCCATCCTCGCTGGCAGCATGTTGCGAGTTAACCCCTTCCCTACCGGCTGCCTTTGGAAACTCCTTAATGATCCAGTATGGTGGTCTTGTTGGGGGTCTGTAGATAAGGTAAGTGGCTGCTCTCAGGTTTATGTACAGATCCTGTGTCAGCTAATTGCTCGACCTGAGGATGCAGATGGCGAATGTCTAAAGGGGGCTTCTGTGAGGGTCTAACCCACTTAAAGGCCCAATCTGAGCGTATGAAAGATTTATTAGTACCTACACACACATTAGTAGCTGCATCCTTTGCTGTGCATGGAGTATATCGGATTGGTTAACACACAGGCACGAGCATACAGAGTAGCCTGGGGGTCTACTACTGGGACCAACCATCACCCACCATGTAAATGATGGGGCCCTTTGTGGAATCTGCTCGAGGGCCATCAGTGAAATAGATTTAACTGCTTACCCCTTCATTACCACAGCTACTAAAGGTGTGATTGACAACTGCCCCCTGCGCCTGCTTCCATCCCTTTATGGACCTAAACATCGTCAGCCAGTACACGGTAACAGAAAGTATTACCGGCAAGGTAACGTCAGATGTGGGATCACACTGAAGTCTCTTTCCCATAGAAAGTGCTTGTTTGCATTGTCAACCAATATCTCCACAAGATGGGCACCGCCATGGGCACCGCTGCCATCCCTACAACAAATATCACCTCTCTGACTCATGCCTCTATCAGAAATTCCAGGGGCTGTAAATACATACTCTACCTTCATAGGAACACCCTCCTTCCACAAATGAGCATCGTCATGAGGACCTCCTCCACCCCTAATACTAAGGATATGTGCATGCAATGCCTTGTTTTTTTTAACTTGGGCCTTCTCAAGAATCTGACAAAAAATGCCCTTAAAAAATACTAAAATTCTGGAACTTATGCACTGTCATATAAAAATGAATGGCTATGCACACGTTTTCCTTTGAAAGTATACAGCACCTTGGCAGTTAATTGTGTTTTGCTACCTCACAAACTAGAGTTTGCATCTGGTCATGTAAAGAACATGCAGACAACTCTGAACATTTGGTTTTGGGGTTTTTTTTGTGATGCAAACAATAAGACAATATAGTTGAAAAATTCAGTGTGCACAACTGTTCACCCTCCTAAAGTCAGTACTTTATAGAGCCTCCTTTTGCGACAATTACAGCTGCAAGTCTCTTTGGATAAGTCTCTATGAGCTTCTCACATCTCGTCACTGGGATTCTTGCCCACTCCTCAAGGCAAAACTGCTCCAGCTCATTCACATTAGATGTTTCCGCTGGTGAACAGCGATCTGCAAGTCTGACCACAGATTGTCCATTAGATTAAGGTCTGGGATGTAACTCGAACACTCCAAAACATTCACACATTTCCCCTTACACCATTTGAGTGTTGCTTTATCAGTATGCTTTGGGTCATTGTCTTGTTAGAAGGTGATGAACCTCCGTTCTAGTCTCAGATCACTGACAGACAGCAACAGGTTTTGTTCAGGAATACTCTTGTGTATTTCGCACCATCCATCTTCCCCTCGACTTGGACTATTTTCCATGTCCCTGCTGCCAAAAAACACCCCACAGCATGATGCTGCCACCACCATGCTTCATTGTGGGGATGGTGTTCTTGTTGTGTTAGTTTGGTACCAGACATTGTGTTTACCTTGGTGGCCAAAAAGCCACGTCTCTTTATGGGAACTGTGCAGCTCCTTCAGGGTTGGTTTTTGTGCCGCCTCTCTGATTAATGCCCTCCTTGCCCGGGCTGAGAGTTTTGATGGGTGCCCTCTCTTGGCAGGTTTGTTGTGGTACCAGGTTCGTTCCATTTGATGGTAATGGATTTGATGGTGCTCCGGGGATCATCAGAGATTGGGAGATTTTTGATAACCCAACCCTGATTTGTACTCCTCAACAACTTTGTCCCTGACTAGTTTGGAGATCTCTTTGGTCTTCATGGTGTTGTTTAGAGATCTCATTTGTCTTCATGGTGGTGTTTGGAGATCTCATTGGTCTTCATGGTGTTTGGAGTTCTCCTTGGACTTTGTGGTGTTGTTCGGTTAGTGGTGCGTCTTGTTAATGATATTGCAGCCTCTGTGGCCTTTCAGATAGGTTATAATGTATATACTGACACATGTGATACTTAGATTGCACCACAGTTGGACGTCCTGTCACTAAGCATGGGACTTATGAAGGGAATTACTTAAACCAGAAATTTTGGGGGGTTTCATAGCAAAAGGGGTGAATACATATTCACAAACCAATCTTTATTTATTTTATCCCATAAATGTAATGTTTGACCATATTTTTGTACTTCACTAACTTAGACTATGTAGTGTTGATGCCTCATACACAAATTACAAAAATATTTAAGCATAGGTTGTAATGTAACAAAATAGGTAAAATACCATGAGGTTGAATACTTTTGCAAGCAACTGTATGTGTAGCCTTTTCAACGTCATTTAAACCACATCAGGTTTCAAAAGACGCAACTTGGATAAAGTGACCTGACAATTTTTCAATAGCTGCTCGGTCATAGAATGATAGAATGGTAGAGTTGGAAGGGACCTCCTGGGCCATCTGGTCCAACCCCCTGCTCAAAGCAGGATTCGCTAAATCATCCTAGTCAGATGTCTGTCCAGCCTCTGTTTGAAGACTTCCATTGAAGGAGAACTCACCACTTCTCGTGGCAGCTTGTTCCACTCATTGATCACTCTAACTGTCAAAAAGTTTTTTCTAATATCTAATCTGTGTCTCCTCCCATTCAGTTTCATCCCATTGCTTCTAGTCTTTCCTTGTGCAAATGAGAATAAAGTTGATCCTTCTACAATGTGACAGCCCTTTAGATATTTGTAGACAGCTATTAAGTCTCCTCTCAGTCTTCTCTTTTGCAAACTAAACATTCCCAAATCCTGCAACCTTTCCTCATAAGACAGGGTTTGCAGACCGGTCACCATTCTGGTCGCTCTTTTCTGAACTTGCTCCAGTTTGTTGATGTCTTTTTTAAAATGTGGTGCCCAAAACTGGACACAATATTCCAGATGAGGTCTGACCAAAGAGGAGTAGAGGGAAATAATGACTTCACGTGATCTAGACTGTATGCTTCTGTTAATACATCCTAGAATTGCATTTGCCTTTTTTGCTGCTGCATCACACTGTTGACTCATATTCAGTCTGTGATCTATTAGTATACCCAAGTCTTTTTCACATGTGCTGTTGCTTAGGCCTATTCCTCCCATTCTGTATATGCTTTTTTCATTTTTATTGCCCAGATGTAGTACTTTGCATTTTTCCCTTTTAAAAACCATTCTGTTAGTTGCTGCCCACTTCTCCAGTTTAATTATATCTTTTTGAATCCTCTCTCTCTCTCTCTCTCTTCTCTAGTATTAGCTATCCCTCCTAGCTTTGTTTCATCAGCAAATTTAATCAGTTTACCAGTAATCAGTAATTTAATCAGTAGTTTAGTCTATATCAAAATGTAAATAAAAAAAAAAGCAAGAGAAAGACACTTCAGGACAAAAGACATTGGTGGGTCTTGAAGCATCTTCATCTTACAAAACTCAGTGGTGCACAAACTCTAAGAATTACTTATCTGATTCCCTCATCTAGTATTAAACACAGGGGTAGTAAAGACAATCTCCGCTCTCTGAAAAAAACCTTCACTTATTCCCCTACATGGGCACTGCCATGGGCACCTCCTCAATCCCTGACATTAAGAATTTCTTCTCTGACTCCTGGCCTCAAGCATTAAACCCAGGGACAGTAAACACATACTCCACTCCTACAAGAATACTTTCACTTATTACACTACATTGGCACTGCCATGTGCACCTCCTCCAACCCTGACATTAAGAATTTCATCTTTGATTCCTGCTTCTAGCATTAAACCCAGGGACAATAAACAGATACTCCACCGCTACAAGAATACCTTCACTCCTTCCACTACATGGACACCTCCTCCACCCCTGGCACTAAGAATTTTTTTTTCTGATTCCTGCCTCTAGCATTAAACCCATGGGCAGTAAAGACATACTCTACCTCCACAATAAAACCTGCACTCCTTCCTATACATAGGCACTGCCATGGACACATTCTCCCCTTGACTCTAAGAATTTATTCTCTGATGCCTGCCACTAGCATTAAACTCAGGCCAGTAAAGAAATACTCCACCCCAACAAGAATACCTTTGCTCTTTCCACTACATGGACACCTGCTAAGAATTTGTTTTCAGATTTTTTACCTCTAGCATTAAACCCAGGGGCAGTAAAGACTTATTCTATGCCCACAAGAACACCTTCACTACATGGGCACCGCCATGGGCACATACTCTACCCTGTAATTAAGAATTTATTATCTGATTCCTGCCTCTAGCATTAAACCCAGGGGCTTTAAAGACATACACCACCCCTACAAGACTGCCTTCACTACATGGGCACTGCCATGTACACTTCCTCTACCCTGACACTAAGAATTTTTTCTCTGACTACTGTCTCTAACGGGAAACCCCGGGCAATAAAGCAATCATAAGGACTGATTTAGTCACGCTCAGAGGCACACAATATTCTATGGAAAGACTATCATCCTTCTACATTGGGTCCTGCTGTGTCATTTCACTTCTAGGACACAACCCAAGAGGGACATATATTAAATCCAGTGGTTCCGATTCATCCAGATGGAAGTTTTGTTCTATAGCCTTTATGGCGAGTGTGCAGGAGTAAGAGGCATAAATTATGATGATGCCTCCTCCTGGACAAGCATTGGCCCCTTTAAAGTCTTCAAAAAAGCTTGTTGCCATAAAATCATCCAGACTTATAGAGGCACAGGCTTGCTGTGTGTGCACCAGAAAAATCAAAACATAGATTTGCTTTATGATTTCTGCACTTTCAGCTATAAATTATAATGTAGTGGGCCGTGTGAGGACCCTCCGCTGCCCCCCTGAACATTCCGTCTCTGGAGCTTACCGCTCGGTCTCTCAAGCTGCACCCATCCTCATAGACCCTGAGCTCTGAGCTCCCCCAGTGGACTGGACTCTGTCTCCATCTAGTGGTGATTGCAGTCATGACAGGGATCTGATAAGGGTATATAGCCGTATTCGCCTTACTAAATATTAATCAGCAGAGCGCGGAGCTGCACAATGATCCAACCTCTCTCGGGGGGGGGGGGGATTACCGGGGTCTGTGCATTAAGTGGAGACTGTGGCCTCTTATGGGGGGGGCTGTAAAGCTTTGTGTCACCTGATGAATTGGATAAGGTTCATTAAAAGAATTTTTAATTAATGTGTGTTTTTTTAACTCTTTCCTACTCTGGGGTTAATAATGGATCGGTGTCTTATTGAAATCTCTCCATTATTAACCCGGCTTAATGTCACCTTCCAATAGCAAGGTGACATTAACCCATTATTATTAACCCATCAGCCACCACTAAAGGCAATGAGAATAGAGAGGCTAAGTGCCGGAATTGGCGCATCTTATAGGTGTGTTTCTGGGGTGGCTGGGGGAAGATGTTTTTTAGCCGGGGGGGGGGGGCAATAACAATGTTCCCTCTCTAGGCTATTAATATCTGCCCTCACTCACCTGCTTTCCCTCTCTGGCGGAGAAATTACTGCGGGAGCCCACGCAATTTTCTTCATCGAATTAACCCCTTAATTTAACACCTACACCTCCCAAATTTTACACACAAACCCTCATCTAATTACTAGTGAAAGACATATAATCCTCAGCCAGTATAATGCGGCCAAGAAAAAATTGGCTGATGGGAGCTGCTCCATAGAGAAACATTGGGACGAGTGAATTGTGATTTTTTTCTCGCATAGCACTCGTCTGTATTTCTCACTAGTGTGACTCCAGCCTAATACTCCTGATGATCCAGTGTACTTATTATTCCTGGTGGCTCAGTGCATCTAATAATAATACTCCTGGTGGGCCAGTGTACTTACTAATATTCCTGGTGGCTCAGTACACCTAATAATACTCATGGTGGTCCAGTGTACTTACTACTATTCCTGGTGGTCCGGTGTACTTACTTTTAATGATACTATTACTACTATATAAATGGATGATTCGCTCTTCTATCAGTCGATATTAGACATTGGGGACATCTGGGGAGGACCGGTAACTTGGAACAGTCCCTGGTCGGTCCTACACAGCTGACATGGAGGCAGCCGCAGTCCCTGATAGGACCCTAATGTCACCTGTAGCAGACATGTATACAGCGGGGTCTCACATGAGCTATTGGTGGGGTCCCAGACTATGTTCCTGTTTCGCAGTGACCGGACTCTGCATTTCTGCCCACCGCATATACAGGAAGACCCCTAAACAGTCACTCATCTCAAGAGTCTTCAGCATTGGATGCCTCGTCCCTCTGTGACGTTTTCAGGGTCTTCCTGTACATTTGGGGGGCAGTCTGCAGTTTTAGGGGCACTTTGTAATAGATGTGTTTTGTTTCCTGTCCTCTGCTTCTTCAGGTGATGAGACCACCATGGTCACACCACAGACTGGCCACATCTCACCATTGTACCCCCCTATGGGGGAGCCCCCCGCACTGTCCGCAGGCGCTGATACATTGTAACAGAGGACGGTCCCACAGATGATCTTTCGGGACTTTGTAACAACCGTCCTGAGGTTTCACTACAATGATTGTCTCCCCCCATACCACCAGGGGTACTGGTCGAGGGTCGCTCTGTGTAATGGGGCTCTGTGATGACCGAGCTGATGGCTATCGGTGGTCCTCTCCTTCCTGGCAGAGTCTGAATTCGCACCGCCTGTTGTCCATTATCCCACCACCGGCTCCATGATCCTTACACATCTACTGGGGGGATGAATGGCTTCTCGGGGAGACAGCACAGACATGGGGAGGGCAGAGCGTCCTGGGTGACATCAGCCAGACAATGAGGGCATCATGTGAGTCAGCTCAGGGTCAGGAGGTGGCAGCACAGCACAGAGATCAGTGTCAGGAGGTGGCGGCACAGCTCAGAGATCAGTGTCAGGAGGTGGCGGCACAGCACAGAGATCAGTGTCAGGAGGTGGCGGCACAGCTCAGAGATCAGTGTCAGGAGGTGGCGGCACAGCTCAGAGATCAGTGTCAGGAGGTGGCGGCACAGCTCAGAGATCAGTGTCAGGAGGTGGCGGCACAGCTCAGAGATCAGTGTCAGGAGGTGGCGGCACAGCACAGAGATCAGGGTCAGGAGGTGGCGGCACAGCTCAGAGATCAGTGTCAGGAGGTGGCGGCACAGCTCAGAGATCAGTGTCAGGAGGTGGCGGCACAGCACAGAGATCAGTGTCAGGAGGTGGCGGCACAGCTCAGAGATCAGTGTCAGGAGGTGGCGGCACAGCTCAGAGATCAGTGTCAGGAGGTGGCGGCACAGCTCAGAGATCAGTGTCAGGAGGTGGCGGCACAGCACACAGATCAGTATCAGGAGGTGGCGGCACAGCTCAGAGATCAGTGTCAGGAGGTGGCGGCACAGCTCAGAGATCAGTGTCAGGAGGTGGCGGCACAGCTCAGAGATCAGTGTCAGGAGGTGGAGGCACAGCTCAGAGATCAGTGTCAGGATGTGGCGGCACAGCTCAGAGATCAGTGTCAGGAGGTGGCGGCACAGCTCAGAGATCAGTGTCAGGAGGTGGCGGCACAGCACAGAGATCAGGGTCAGGAGGTGGCGGCACAGCTCAGAGATCAGGGTCAGGAGGTGGCGGCACAGCTCAGAGATCAGTGTCAGGAGGTGGCGGCACAGCTCAAAGATCAGTGTCAGGAGGTGGCGGCACAGCACAGAGATTAGTGTCAGGAGGTGGCGGCACAGCACAGAGATCAGTGTCAGGAGGTGGCGGCACAGCTCAGAGATCAGTGTCAGGAGGTGGCGGCACAGCACAGAGATCAGTGTCAGGAGGTGGCGGCACAGCTCAGAGATCAGGGTCAGGAGGTGGCGGCACAGCACAGAGATCAGGGTCAGGAGGTGGCGGCACAGCTCAGAGATCAGGGTCAGGAGGTGGCGGCACAGCACAGAGATCAGTGTCAGGAGGTGGCGGCACAGCACAGAGATCAGTGTCAGGAGGTGGCGGCACAGCTCAGAGATCAGTGTCAGGAGGTGGCGGCACAGCTCAGAGATCAGTGTCAGGAGGTGGCGGCACAGCTCAGAGATCAGTGTCAGGAGGTGGCGGCACAGCACAGAGATCAGTGTCAGGAGGTGACGGCACAGCACAGAGATCAGTGTCAGGAGGTGGTGGCACAGCACAGAGATCAGTGTCAGGAGGTGGCGGCACAGCTCAGAGATCAGTGTCAGGAGGTGGTGGCACAGCACAGAGATCAGTGTCAGGAGGTGGTGGCACAGCACAGAGATCAGTGTCAGGAGGTGACGGCACAGCTCAGAGATCAGTGTCAGGAGGTGGCGGCACAACTCAGACATCAGTGTCAGGAGGTGGCGGCACAGCCCAGAGATCAGTGTCAGGAGGTGGCGGCACAGCTCAGAGATCAGTGTCAGGAGGTGGTGGCACAGCACAGAGATCAGTGTCAGGAGGTGGTGGCACAGCACAGAGATCAGTGTCAGGAGGTGACGGCACAGCTCAGAGATCAGTGTCAGGAGGTGGCGGCACAACTCAGACATCAGTGTCAGGAGGTGGCGGCACAGCCCAGAGATCAGTGTCAGGAGGTGGCGGCACAGCACAGAGATCAGGGTCACTCTGACGTCATCTGTAATAATTCCAATGCAGGGAGGGAAATAATCTGAACACAGGATGGGATGATGGTGATTATTATTGCTGATACTATTATTAGCAGAGAGCAGGAATATAATAGTGAGACTCCCAGACTCCAGACGGTCACACAATCCCAGCCGGACGCCCACTAATCTGGACCCTCTGGACCACCAGGACCACGTGTGTGCCATCAATGACGTTATAAGAGGCCGGAGATGCCGGCAGGTAGGAGGCTGCTCTCAGGGAGCACAATGGTGGCACTTGGTAGACCCTTCTGATCTCTTGTAGCCACCGCTGTTGTCTCCACTTTAAAAGAAAAGGTTCTGGAACTAAAACGGAGACAATGATTGATCTCAGCCCGGGAAATAAGGAAATTCACTGGCAACTTCTACTATCGGTGTACGGAAGAAAGAGAAGGGACGCCGTCACAGACGAGACATCAATGGAATCCGGTGCAGAGTGCGTGACGCGTTTCAAGCCCCAGATCCCGAATCAGAACCATGGAATGGAGCCACAAGCTGCAAGTCCTGTAGCTGCCACCAGAGGGCGGTAAAACATAAGGTTTATCCAGTGCTGATCACATCTGATGGACGGATCCCCATCATACAGCAAGTACTGGAGGAATCCCACAGCCAAGTGCTGAGATTGGGACACAACATGGGAGATCACGGGAAGACTGACAGCTAGAACTCCTCTTGTGCCGAGTCCTGCAGCTGTGTGATGACGCACTGTTATGGGGGATCTGTGGAGGACACGCTGTTATGGGAGATCTGTGGATGACGCGCTGTTATGGGGGATCTGTGGATGATGCGCTGTTATGGGGATCTGTGGATGACGCGCTGTTATGGGGGATCTGTGGATGATGCGCTGTTATGGGGATCTGTGGATGACGCGCTGTTATGGGGATCTGTGGATGACGCGCTGTTATGGGGGATCTGTGGATGACGCGCTGTTATGGGGGATCTGTGGATGACGCGCTGTTATGGGGATCTGTGGATGACGCGCTGTTATGGGGGGATCTGTGGATGACGCGCTGTTATGGGGATCTGTGGATGACGCGCTGTTATGGGGATCTGTGGATGACGCGCTGTTATGGGGATCTGTGGATGACGCGCTGTTATGGGGATCTGTGGGTGACGCGCTGTTATGGGGGGATCTGTGGATGACGCGCTGTTATGGGGATCTGTGGATGACGCACTGTTATGGGGATCTGTGGATGACGCGCTGTTATGGGGGGATCTGTGGATGACGCGCTGTTATGGGGATCTGTGGATGACGCGCTGTTATGGGGATCTGTGGGTGACGCGCTGTTATGGGGATCTGTGGATGACGCGCTGTTATGGGGATCTGTGGGTGACGCGCTGTTATGGGGATCTGTGGATGACGCGCTGTTATGGGGGGATCTGTGGATGACGCGCTGTTATGGGGATCTGTGGGTGACGCGCTGTTATGGGGGATCTGTGGGTGACGCGCTGTTATGGGGGATCTGTGGATGACGCGCTGTTATGGGGCATCTGTGGATGACGCGCTGTTATGGGGATCTGTGGGTGATGCGCTGTTATGGGGGATCTGTGGATGACGCGCTGTTATGGGGGATCTGTGGATGACGCGCTGTTATGGGGCATCTGTGGATGACGCGCTGTTATGGGGCATCTGTGGATGACGCGCTGTTATGGGGGATCTGTGGATGACGCGCTGTTATGGGGCATCTGTGGATGACGCACTATTATGGGGGATCTGTGGGTGACGCGCTGTTATGGGGGATCTGTTGGTGACGCGCTGTTATGGGGATCTGTGGATGACGCGCTGTTATGTGGGATCTGTGGATGACGCGCTGTTATGGAGGATCTGTGGATGACGCGCTGTTATGGGGCATCTGTGGATGACGCACTATTATGGGGGATCTGTGGGTGACGCGCTGTTATGGGGGATCTGTTGGTGACGCGCTGTTATGGGGGATCTGTGGATGACGCGCTGTTATGGGGATCTGTGGATGACGCGCTGTTATGGGGGATCTGTGGATGACGCGCTGTTATGGGGGATCTGTGGATGACGCGCTGTTATGGGGCATCTGTGGATGATGCGCTGTTATGGGGCATCTGTGGATGACGCACTATTATGGGGGATCTGTGGGTGACGCACTATTATGGGGGATCTGTGGGTGACGCGCTGTTATGGGGGATCTGTGGATGACGCGCTGTTATGGGGGATCTGTGGGTGACGCGCTGTTATGGGGATCTGTGGATGACACGCTGTTATGGGGGATCTGTGGATGACGCGCTGTTATGGGGGATCTGTGGGTGACGCGCTGTTATGGGGATCTGTGGATGACGCGCTGTTATGGGGATCTGTGGATGACGCGCTGTTATGGGGGATCTGTGGATGATGCACTGTTATGGGGGATCTGTGGATGATGCACTGTTATGGGGATCTGTGGATGACGCGCTGTTATGGGGATCTGTGGATGACGCGCTGTTATGGGGGATCTGTGGATGATGCAGAGAGCAGGAGGCAATCTAAAATGTTCTCTGATAAAGGTCCTATGTTTGACCGAAAACGTTTAGAATAATTATTTTTCTGGATGCCAATAAAATTGATTTTCTTTTTCATCCTAAATTGAGTGCCAAGCTCATTATCGCTTCTACATATGGGCTGGATACTCTACTTGTGCACCAACCCGAGACTTACTATTGTTTGAGTGCCTTGTTGTTTCTACTAAGAGAACAGGCGGGGGGCAGAGACTGTGCCTGTCATCCTGCTATATATATATATATCCCCCATCCTGGTATATATATATCCCCCATCCTGGTATATATCTCCCCCATCCCGATATGTATACTCCCCCATCCTGGTATATATATATCCCCCATCCTGGTATATATATATCCCCCATCCTGGTATATACAGCATGTCCCCCATCCTGGTATATACAGCATGTCCCCCATCCTGGTATATATCTCCCCCATCCTGGTATATATATGTCCCCCATCCTGGTATATACAGCATGTCCCCCATCCTGGTATATATCTCCCCCATCCCGATATGTATACTCCCCCATCCTGGTATATATATATATCCCCATCCTGGTATATACAGCATGTCCCCCATCCTGGTATATATCTCCCCCATCCCGATATGTATACTCCCCCATCCTGGTATATATATGTCCCCCATCCCGGTATATACACTGTACGTCCCCCATCCTGCAGGCGCCACTGTTGTTCATCATATATTTAAAAAAATCACAGTAAACTCTAATCACCTTCCTTCCGTGCCGGTGTTGCGCCTCCTTCTGACTTCAGCGTCCAAGCGATGGGTGCACATGACATCACTGACCTGCGCCCACTCACGTGTACACCGACGTCCGCTGCTGACCTAGGATTAACCAGCAGCGTGTATTGCTGCGCAGGGACCGGCTACTTCAACCGGATGTGTGTCCGAGGATGCTGATCCAGCTGAACTGGAAGATGGCGTCGCATGCCATAAGTTTGCCACCACTGGTCTATAGCATAAATTTAACTATCACTGTGGATATATAGATACCATGTCCATAAACTATAGGCCGTAATTATTAGTAATATTGCACCCTCGCCCATATGGAACCAAATAGCAGTCACCAGGACAAAAGAACAGAGCCCCAATGTACATTTCGCGTGGCGTTTACAGCTTCCTCAGGGGGATATTGAAGAAAAAGCTTTCACAGCTTGTTTTGGAGTGTCGAGGAGGATGCCTTTTGTGCATGAGACAGACGAATATACATTGGACAATTGGTTAAGACAGGAGGGGGTCTTTAAAGAGGGATCGAACAAAGGTACCTATGTTTACACATAGATAGAGACATGGAAGAGTCTCTTTTTACACCCTAAACTGTAAAGTGCTGCGGAATATGTTGCGCTATTTAAAGATTATTATTTTTATCCTGAATTTCAATGACACATGGGTTCCCTCAGAGGAAATGTTATACATTTACAATAGATGGCTGTCTCAGTAAAAAAAACAACTGAATATTAGAGTTTGTTTAGATCCTATGATGATGGGATATACATTTTCTGGTTCAGGGCTAATCAGGGAAGATAATGCATGTTTTTCATAACAGTAACCCCTGCCTATAAGCCCCAAATACATGGTGGCTAGATAACTGACAACAGCTATGTCCTGCTTAGGCTCTGGGTAACGATGAAATCCCGAAAAAAATATGGCAGTGATCTCGAACTTCTGCGATCATCAGGAGTGAAGTTATCACATAAGGTTAGGAATTTCATAAAATCCTGAAGAGTCTGAGGACATCTCACAATCAGGCTCACGTGGGGGTCACTCAGGTGCAGATAAAATAGACACATTATGATTTGTGTTCAATGCTGATGAAGACACATACCAGTGTAGGCGTGATCCCGTTAACTAGACGTTTCAATTGGATTGCTTCCATCCACTAAGCGGAATCATTTCTGCTACTGGCGTAGTAAGTTCTTTTGTTAATCCCTTTTAGTTTCTGTAAGTTTATATGCTGTTTTGTCCCCTTTATAAAAAACAATATACAAAAGATTTTACAAACACTGCCTATCTGTTGGATTAAATATAAAATGTATTCTTTCTGTTCTTTTTGTTCTGTAAACCGCACCCCAAAGCCATACGCTACCTGTCAGGCACACTGTCAGCCTCTATAAACGACTGGTGGTGGCACCGATTAGTTCTTGGGATATTGTGGAGTTCGCAGTGACTGTACTGAAGGTATATATACATATTCCATGTGTCGGAATCAGAGGTGTATATAGCATACGCTCACTGTTAGTTCCTGATAACCGGCCTATTCGTGGAAACAGCATGCGTGCCGATTAACCAAGCTATTATTGGCTGATCGTGGGCAAAGGACTACAGGTTCTGGAAGATAAAATGAGCATGAAAAGTCCTTTTTCTTCAATATCCCCCTGAGGAAGCTGTAAATACCACGCAAAACGCGCATTGAGGCTTTTGCCCTAGTGACTGCTATTTGGCTCCATATAGGTAAGGGTGCAATATTAGGGACATGACTTATTGATAATTACGGAATACGTTTTTTGTATATGGTCGCTATATATCCACAGCGGTCGTTATAATGCTATGGCCTGTGCCGATTACGCAGTTTTCACCCCGCTAATCGCTTTTTTCGCACTTTACTCCTTTGGGACCTACACTTTTGTCACACTTAATTCTTTGAAGTGGCTTTAGTATGCACCCCCATTTTGGGGTCTTCTATCCGGACTTAGGTGGACTTTTTGCAAAATTGTATCTAGTGAATCTACTGCTATTGATTTATGTCTTGCAGCTGTTGGCCCTGGTGCTTCTTGTGGTGCTGCGGGCTCACGCCTCGGTGAGCTTCTCCCACTATGTTACACTGAGTGGCCCGGAAGGACGAGACTGCGCCTCAGGTTCCCAGCAGCATCTGCACCCTCACACTGCGCGGAGGAGCTGTGTACACTAAACGACTACATGCAAAAATGCAAATGAAGCACAAGCAACCAGAGAAAGCTGCCAAGATGCAGAAGACACTGCTAACGGGATACGGAAGCGGATGTTCCTGACAACCAAGGAGTCCACAGAAGTGCTGACAACTCCACCATCTTCATCCTCACCAATTCTGCACGTGATCTGGGAAATCACTGTCAGCTCTGGACAGTCACTCACTCATGGAGGACAGATTAGTGGACGGCCGCAGGTACTGTAAGCTGGAGTCTGCCAGAAAGGGGGCGCCCCTCCTCTACAATGTCTATAAAGCCGGATACAGGACCCCTCTAAGCCGTGTGTTCAGTAGGTTACAGGCTGCTGTCGGCAAACTCTGATATGACATGTTATAGAGGGGTTCCCTGCAGACACATCGGTACTGGCCCCGGACCACCAGAAGCACCGGGTATTCTCTCACGGTGGTAGGAGCATTTAATACCATGGTACAGGTGGGATCCTCAGTCTGCGCGCTGCCCGATCCTCTGCAGCCGCCCCGGCCTCCTGCACCAGTCCAAACCATTACAACCTAACCGATCCTCTGCAGCCGCCCCGGTCTCCTGCAGCAGTCTAACCGATCCTCTGCAGCCACCCCAGCCGTCCAAACCTTTACAACCTAACCGATCCTCTGCAGCCACCCCGGCCTCCTGCAGCAGTCTAACCGATCCTCTGCAGCCACCCCAGCCGTCCAAACATTTACAACCTAACCGATCCTCTGCAGCCACCCCGGCCTCCTGCAGCAGTCTAACCGATCCTCTGCAGCCACCCCAGCCGTCCAAACCTTTACAACCTAACCGATCCTCTGCAGCCGCCCACGCCTCCTGCAGCAGTCCAAACCATTACAACCTAACCGATCCTTTGCAGCCGCCCCGGCCTCCTGCAGCAGTCTAACCGATCCTCTGCAGCCACCCCAGCCTCCTGCAGCAGTCCAAACCTTTACAACCTAACCGATCCTCTGCAGCCGCCCCAGCCTCCTGCAGCAGTCTAACCGATCCTCTGCAGCCGCCCCGGCCTCCTGCAGCAGTCTAACCGATCCTCTGCAGCCACCCCAGCCTCCTGCAGCAGTCCAAACCTTTACAACCTAACCGATCCTCTGCAGCCACCCCGGCCACCTGCAACAGTCCAAACCTTTACAACCTAACGGATCCTCTGCAGCCACCCCGGTCTCCTGCAGCAGTCTAACCGTTCCTCTGCAGCCACCCCAGCCGTCCAAACCTTTACAACCTAACCGATCCTCTGCAGCCGCCCCGGCCTCCTGCAGCAGTCCAAACCTTTACAACCTAATCGATCTTGTACAGCAGCTCCATCCCCCTGCAACCGCCCTGGCCCCTGTAACCTAACCTATACTCTGCAGCCACCCCAGCCTCGTCCAGCAGTCCAAACCTTTACTTCCGCCCTGATCCTCTGCAGCCACTCTGGCCCCATCTCCTGTAGCCGTCCTGGCCCTTCCAGCCCATCCTATGCTCTGCCGCCTGCTCGGCCCCACATGCTGCAGTTTATAACAACCTGCAGATGAAAACAGAGAAAAGCAAGTTCAAACAACTGCGGGCGCCGGTGACTAACACGGAAACTTTGTGTGCGAGCAGAGACATTAACCCTGCAGAGAATACGAGAAAATCCCAGCATCTCCAAAGAGAGAGGCGGTGCCACCGCCGAGGATATGTGCAGGCCATAGAGCGACTTGTCACCCAATAACTGACCCTTCACTGTCAATAAAGGGTCAACTAAGTCACCGCTGCACTCAGTGTTTGTTACTCAGCAGCTCGCACATTCAATTCTGCTGGAGGGGCTGAGCTCAACATGGTATCACTGCCAAGAGCAGACGAAGAACCTCAGCAGTGGGACCAGGATCTTTTTTTTTTTTTTTTTTTTTTTTAAACAAATTTGTACGGAAACCCAGAAAATCTTATTCTTACTATTTGGAATCAAATTAGACATATTTAGACTAATGTTCATGCCGGGAGCTCCCCCTAGTGGTGGCTGCAGACAGGATCTTATGCATCTCTGTATGCAGGGAGCTCCCCCTAGTGGTGGCTGCAGACAGGATCTTATGTATCTCTGTATACAGGGAGCTCCCCCTAGTGGTGACTGCAGACAGGATCTTATCATGTATCTCTGTATACAGGGAGCTCCCCCTAGTGGTGACTGCAGACAGGATCTTATCATGTATCTCTGTACACAGGGAGCTCCCCCTAGTGGTGGCTGCAGACAGGATCTTATGTATCTCTGTATACAGGGAGCTCCCCCTAGTGGTGGCTGCAGACAGGATCTTATGTATCTCTGTATACAGGGAGCTCCCCCTAGTGGTGACTGCAGACAGGATCTTATGTATGTCTGTATACAGGGAGCTCCCCCTAGTGGGGGCTGCAGACAGCTATCATGTATCTCTGTATATAGGGAGCTCCCCCTAGTGGTGACTGCAGACCCGATTTTATGTATCTCTGTACACAGGGAGCTCCCCCTAGTGGAGGCTGCCGAGAATCATAATTGGCTTTGGGTGAGACTACTTTACATTCCAAGCGTCTGAAATAAACAAAGCAATCGTGGCTGATATCGAGTGATATATTTGCAGATTCAGGTTACAGCAGCCATTTGTGTACAGCTCATATACAACAAACCCTTCCCCAAGAAAATTCATAACAAAAGAAAAAAAACAAATAGAAGGCAAACGTTCCAGGTCTGAAGGCGGACCTGTGGGGTGTCATCGGAGGAGCGCGGCCCCCCGACCCTCCCCTCCCACCCCATTATGGATACAGATTAGTGACTCATTCTATCTTTTATTGTGGTACACATCATTTATCCAGAACAGTAGAGCAGAATTCGCCGCACGCGTTTTCATCTCGCACTTTTTTCTCTCTTTTCAGTGATAATAGAACGAAGAGGAAAAGAGGGCAGGAGGGGCATCGGGTACAACCAAAATGTAGTGACGGGTTCAGGGGGTGCGGAGGGGGATGGGGGCTTTAAAATGATATATGTCATACACTTGATGTCACTGAACTCACTCCCGGGCCGACGGTCATCGTCACCAGCCGCCGCTTGCTCTTACACGGGTGAGACACCGGCAAGCACTCATATAGATGGATGTTAATGAGAGGAAGGGGACATTCATGGGGAGGGGGGAGGGGGGTTAAAATGGAGGGTGTCAGGGGGAAGTGGTTTATGCTGCGAGGGGGGAGGGAGGGTGAGGAGGGGGCAGTGACCATGAATGGCGCAAAGAAAAGACTCAGCAACATTTGCTCTTCCAGCCTGTGACGCCTCCACCGCTGCTGATATCTACATTCTCACTGTTGGGTTCTTTCACTGGAGTCTGAAAGACAAGAGAGGCCGCCATTACACACAGCGGGGGCCGGAGAACCCCCGGAATGTACTCCGGAGCAGAACTCACTACTCTGCAGGTGCAGTCACTGTGTACATACATTACATTATTGATCCCAAGTTACCTCCTGTATTATACCCCAGAGCTGCGCTCACTATTCTGCTGGTGCAGTCACTGTGTACATCCTGAGTTACCTCCTGTATTATACCCCAGAGCTGCGCTCACTATTCTGCTGGTGCAGTCCCTGTATACATACATTACAGATCCTGATTTACATCCTGTATTATACCCCAGAGCTGCACTCACTATTCTGCTGGTGCAGTCACTGTGTACATATATTACATTACTGATCCTGAGTTACATCCTGTATTATACCCCAGAGCTGCACTCACTATTCTGCTGGTGCAGTCACTGTGTACATACATTACGGATCCTGAGTTACATTCTGCATTATGTTCCGGAGCTGCACTCTGATGATAGCATGTATATACACAGAAATCCTCCATTCTTTACACTTCAGGCTGCATTCAGAGGTCTAGCTGTGATGTGACACTTGAATGGTCGGACACTTTTCTCTCTCAGCAGTAAATACCCGCCATCTTGAGGCTGTCCGCCATGCTTTACCTTTCGGAGTATGTCTTCTGCTAACGTGAGGAATGCCTTCTCAATGTTTATGTTTGATTTCGCGCTTGTCTCAAAAAACCTAATTCCGTGTTCTCGAGCGATCTGAAACAAAGCGTGAGTCACTAATTAGCAGGTGTCACATCCAGAGCTGCGCTCTTAAATCTGCTGGCTTGTTAGGAGAGTGCAGAGGTCTGCTGTGGGGCAGCAGTGCGCACGCAGCTCTGGATGTGACTGGAGCACATGACGAGGATGTGCAGCTGTGGATTACGATAGTCTGAGAGTTTCGGTGACGAATGTTGGTCTTTATGGTGCCGGCATCCAGAGCTGCAAACATACAGGAGCGCCTGCTGCATATGCTTATGTTATAGCGTTTACACAGCCATGCAGTAATGTATACGCCTGGATGCGTCATCTGCAGGCGGCCCCCCAACTACAGGACACACTGCCGCCAGGGCACGATAGGGGGGTGGTAGAGACACTGCAGGCGGGGGGGGGGGGGTGTCATCACAGCATTACAGACCCGGACAGTGCACAGACCCCTATACAGGGGGAGGGGAGGCAGCGCCAGACCCGGCCCCCGCCACCTTACCTGCTCTCCTTTTGCTTTGAGCACCACTCGCTTGTCCTCCATGTCACACTTGTTTCCTAGCAGCATCCGCTCCACGTCTTCGTTGGCATGCTGCAAGAGGAAAGCGGAAGGGGTTAACTGGCCCCGACCACCGCAGCAGAGGGGGCGCTTACGGTGCAGTGATGGCGGCCAGGATACGGCTCTTCCCATTTCACTGACTGCAAGCAGAGATCCTGCCCGGGGGACGAGCTCAGTAACGCTTCACAGCTGAGGGTCTGTCACAGTTGCGTCCAGTGCAGGCTGATGGGGCCGCAGCGGCTCTTACGTTACAATGTGTCAGACTGATGGATGCAGCGTAACAAGTCCTCACCCGGAAAAAATAAACGTCACGCTCCTGGAGGACATTGTGGTGCGAAAAGGAAGTGAGGACAGGGGTCTCAGAAAGCAAGCGGGGGTCTTACAAAGGGTGAAATGTGAGGCCCCATGGAGCGCTGCAGTCAGTGTGTGGGGCCACGGTGCAGGATCTGCAGGGGTACGGCAGCGCTCGTCATCTGGGCTCCTGACATTACCCAGGCCGTAGTGCTGGGTCACCCCCGCTGCAGCACATGCACAGGGGCGGACACACGGGGGCTATTTTGGGACATGGCAGCGATTTAGATATGGAACAGATGACGACACCACGGGGTATCTGTGTCCTGCAGAGAGTGACCGCTCTGGAGGGTGACGGCGGCCACGATCCAGCACGAGTCACCCCGGCCTCACTACCAGACACAAACTCTGATCACCCAGAATCAGTGCCGGATTACAGGATATGCAGAAAACACACACACAGTGCAGGGTAGTGACCCTTTAAGAGGGGGGGGGGGGGGGCTCTGACTCATGAACTCTCATTCTGCTCGCAAGACACAACTTGTAAGCCAAACGCCCGAACCGCACACCCTGCCTTCTGCCAGCAGGGGGCAGCAGAGGCGGCTGTCACTGCAGATGACAGGCGGCTGCAGGATGGTCACTCCCAGGATTAGTCATCGCTCTGAGCATTCCTCAGCACACAGACAATTGCACAACCGGCGGGAAAGGGATAGTGGCAGGCTGGGGAAGAACGGTGGACTGCCAGTGCAGACAGGCCGGGCCACAGCGGCGGATAAGGGAGAGTGGCAGGCCGGGCCACAGAGGCGGATAAGGAAGAGTGGCAGGCCGGGCCACAGCGGCGGATAAGGGGCAGGCCGGGCCACAGCGGCGGATAAGGGGCAGGCCGGGCCACAGCGGCGGATAAGGGGCAGGCCGGGCCACAGCGGCGGATAAGGGGCAGGCCGGGCCACAGCGGCGGATAAGGGGCAGGCCGGGCCACAGCGGCGGATAAGGGGCAGGCCGGGCCACAGCGGCGGATAAGGGGCAGGCCGGGCCACAGCGGCGGATAAGGGGCAGGCCGGGGAAGAGCGTCGCATTGTTAGTGCTGATGGGTCGGGGAAGAGCGGAGGATGGCCAGCGCCAAAAGGCCGGGTAAGAGCGGCGAACACCATCATTCTCTATTCCCACCCCGACGACGGGAGCTCTGCCGTATCATCCCCCTCACAACAGAAAAGGGGCTCTGCCGTATCATCTCACCACCCCCATAGAATAGGGGAACTGAAGTATGATCCCGGTCCCCCCCTAAATAGAGGCTCTGCCCTCTCAGCCCCACCCCCCCCCGGGGCAGAGGCTCTGCCCTCTCAGCCCCACCCCCCCCCGGGGCAGAGGCTCTGCCCTCTCAGCCCCACCCCCCCCCGGGGCAGAGGCTCTGCCCTCTCAGCCCCACCCCCCCCCGGGGCAGAGGCTCTGCCCTCTCAGCCCCACCCCCCCCCGGGGCAGAGGCTCTGCCCTCTCAGCCCCACCCCCCCCCCGGGGCAGAGGCTCTGCCCTCTCAGCCCCACCCCCCCCCGGGGCAGAGGCTCTGCCCTCTCAGCCCCACCCCCCCCCGGGGCAGAGGCTCTGCCCTCTCAGCCCCACCCCCCCCCGGGGCAGAGGCTCTGCCCTCTCAGCCCCACCCCCCCCCGGGGCAGAGGCTCTGCCCTCTCAGCCCCACCCCCCCCCGGGGCAGAGGCTCTGCCCTCTCAGCCCCACCCCCCCCCGGGGCAGAGGCTCTGCCCTCTCAGCCCCACCCCCCCCAGGGCAGAGGCTCTGCCCTCTCAGCCCCACCCCCCCCAGGGCAGAGGCTCTGCCCTCTCAGCCCCACCCCCCCCCGGGCAGAGGCTCTGCCCTCTCAGCCCCACCCCCCCCAGGGCAGAGGCTCTGCCCTCTCAGCCCCACCCCCCCCCAGGGCAGAGGCTCTGCCCTCTCAGCCCCACCCCCCCCAGGGCAGAGGCTCTGCCCTCTCAGCCCCACCCCCCCCAGGGCAGAGGCTCTGCCCTCTCAGCCCCACCCCCCCCAGGGCAGAGGCTCTGCCCTCTCAGCCCCACCCCCCCCAGGGCAGAGGCTCTGCCCTCTCAGCCCCAACCCCCCCCAGGGCAGAGGCTCTGCCCTCTCAGCCCCACCCCCCCCAGGGCAGAGGCTCTGCCCTCTCAGCCCCACCCCCAACTACAGTAGGACACGACAGGGGGTCGTAGCCAGATGGCAGGCTTGTGGTCTTTACACATCAGACACATCTTGCGTCACCCTCATCATTGTGGAGCTGTAGTCGTGGACCCCGTGTGCCCCTCTCACCTCATCTATGTTTCTGAGCCACTTGCTGATGTTCTCGAAGCTTTTGGCGTTGGTGATGTCATAGACTAACATGATCCCCATCGCCCCCCTGTAGTAGGAGGTGGTGATCGTGTGGAATCGCTCCTGTCCGGCTGTGTCCCTGCAAAAACAAACAGAGGGGTCATTATCTGCAGCGGGCACAGACAGTGTGGGGGGCTAATAGTTTGGTCACAACTCTACGGCCCATTATTGACAACACTCAGCAAGCTTCACCAGACGCCCCTCTAATAACACCCCCCAACCACAACCTGAGAAATTTTCTATGTTCCAGGATTATACAACTCTGCTCTCTGCACAACCCAAGGAAAACTCAGAATCTACTGGTTTCCTGTTACCAGATCCCCTGTCACTTGACCACAAATCACTCCACCGCAGGACCACCTGTCACCTCGCCAGGAACGCCACAAGACCACCCACCACAAACGCCACAGGACCAACCTCCATCCACTGCAACACCCATCACTCCACCGCAGGACCACCTGTCACCTCGCCAGGAACGCCACAAGACCACCCACCACAAACGCCACAGGACCAACCTCCATCCACTGCAACACCCATCACTCCACCGCAGGACCACCTGTCACCTCGCCAGGAATGCCACAAGACCACCCACCACAAACGCCACAGGACCAACCTCCATCCACTGCAACACCCATCACTCCACCGCAGGACCACCTGTCACCTCGCCAGGAACGCCACAAGACCACCAATCACAAACGCCACAGGACAAACCTCCATCCACTGCAACACCCATCACTCCACTGCAGGATCACCTGCCACCTCGCCAGGAATGCTACAAGACCACCCATCACAAACGCCACAGGACCAACCTCCATCCACTGCAACACCCATCACTCCACCGCAGGACCACCTGTCACCTCGCCAGGAATGCCACAAGACCACCCACCACAAACGCCACAGGACCAACCTCCATCCACTGCAACACCCATCACTCCACCGCAGGACCACCTGTCACCTCGCCAGGAACGCCACAAGACCACCCATCACAAACGCCACAGGACCAACCTCCATCCACTGCAACACCCATCACTCCACTGCAGGATCACCTGCCACCTCGCCAGGAACGCAGGACCACCCACCACGAACACCCCAGGACCACCCCCATCTTCTGCAGCACCCACCACCTCGCCAGGAAAGCCATAGGAGCACCCGCCACGACCCCTTTAGGCTCCAAGCGGAGGGGGTTGAATGACACTTCATCCTGTGGGAGAGGGGTTGCTCGGCGTCACAGGGGTCCAGACCAGAGGACCTCCAGCTGGGTCTCAGCCTCTGGGTGAAAACATTCACTGACAGCAAGCAGAGCAGTACGGAGGTAGCGTGTGACCAGTTCATCCATGTCAGGCTGTGATAAGGCGGCCGCTACTCACACATCAGCGGTGCCACCGCCGCCCTCCACCAACACAGATAATAAATATTGACACGGCAGCACCCTGCGATCAGTGCCGCACTGTGCCAAGGGGACGGCAGGTGCCAGCGGCCGCAGAAAAGTGGAGCTATTCAGGCCGCTGCAGCTGGAGGGAGGATAATCGGGGGCTGTATGTGAGCGGGGGACGTGTGGGGAAGGGGCTCCAGTGCCCGGGGGGCTGAATCAGGAGGCTCTGCTGTTCCCTAGACTCCGTGCTCGCCACCCGCTGGACGGCTCAGAGGACCCCAGTGTTACTGATCGCAGGGGACCGGTCAATGGCGGGAGCTGCACTGCACTCCCACACTGGCTCAGGCTTACGTATGAAGCGCTTATATTAGGAAACTGCTTAACCAGCAATTCCCCCACGTCACGCACTGCCCGCAGCTATTCCGCATCTACTCCCGCTCCACCTGCGCAGACGCTGCTCACCAGATCTGCAGCTTGATCTTCTTTCCTTGTAATTCCACAGTTTTGATCTTGAAGTCAATTCCTGCGAGAGATAAAGAGAGAACAGTAAGTCGCCACATTCATCCCATGGGACGCGTCCGCAATCACTGCCACAGCCACTGGAAGGTGTCACGTCCACAGCCACCGAGTCTAGTAACTGCTGGCCGGGAAAAGAGACCCTGTATGACCGCAGCTCTGGAGGTGACTTGTGAACAGCATGAGGAAACCCCAAAAAAGATATAGGAATAGGTCTGATATACTAAAAGACCCCCACCGGGGACCCAATCAACCCAACCCCCCCCCCCCCCCACAAGACCCAGCATACACCGTGAAACCCCACACATACACTAGTGAAAAATCCACAAGACCAGCCGTACACCGGGGAACCCCCCACATTTTCGTCCATATACCGGGGAACCCCCCACAAGATCGGCTACACACCGGACACCCTCCCCCCCACAAGACCAGCCGCCGTACACCGGACACCCTCCCCCCCCACAAGACCAGCCGCCGGACACCCTCCCCCCCACAAGACCAGCCGCCGGACACCCTCCCCCCCCACAAGACCAGCCGCCGGACACCCTCCCCCCCACAAGACCAGCCGCCGGACACCGGACACCCCCCCCACAAGACCAGCCGCCGGACACCGGACACCCCCCCCACAAGACCAGCCGCCGGACACCGGACACCCCCCCCACAAGACCAGCCGCCGGACACCGGACACCCCCCCCACAAGACCAGCCGCCGGACACCGGACACCCCCCCCCCCAAGACCAGCCGCCGGACACCGGACACCCCCCCCCCCAAGACCAGCCGCCGTACACCGGACACCCCCCCCCCCCCCAAGACCAGCCGCCGTACACCGGACACCCCCCCCCCAAGACCAGCCGCCGTACACCGGACACCCCCCCCCAAGACCAGCCGCCGTACACCGGACCCCCCCCCCCCCAAGACCAGCCGCCGTACACCGGACCCCCCCCCCCCCCAAGACCAGCCGCCGTACACCGGACCCCCCCCCCCCCCCCCCAAGACCAGCCGCCGTACACCGGACCCCCCCCCAGCCGCCGTACACCGGACACCCCCCCCAAGGACAGCCGCCGTACACTGGACACCCTGCCCCCACAAGACCCGCCATACACCGGGGACCCTCCCCCCACAAGACCAGGCACCATACACCAATGACCCTCCCCCACAAGAACCCCTGCCGTACACCGGGAGCCCTCCGCAGACATAAAAATAGGCCCCATCTGATACTAAGAGCCCCCCCAACAAAATCCGCCACCGTACACTGGGAGCCCCCAAAGATATAAGAATAGGCCCCATCTGATACTAGGAGCCCCCCACAAGACATGCCATTTTGGAGACGCTCTGACCCAGTTCACATATCACATCCCGCTGCACTCGCCCATTTTTTCCTGGTTTTGACACCTCGGCTTCAATACCTAACTGACCTCCTCTGGGATGACATACTCTACCCCGAAAACCCACCATTGTCACCAGATAATCAGTGCTGAACCCTCTCCGTGATCAGTGCACACACATGTAGCAGAGCTGAATGCATCATTTTCCAGCATCTCATCGGAGCACAAGTGATGCAGGAGAATCACTGGTCATAGGGAAAAGACGCAAACTCTGCTCTGCTACATCTGCGCGTCCACCAACACCAGCACTTACTGTGTCATCGGCATCTGAGCTCCCACAATGCACTGCTCCCTGGTAACAGGAAACCACACAAATCGCGAAGGCAGCGACTGTGGATATCGAGTGTCAGCAACCAGCCAGAATGCGAGAACGTCTCGTCATGTGCAGATCCGATCAACACAAAAGAGTGCAAAATCCTACAGCCCAAGGTAGTCACATCACCGCTCCTCTCCGCTACAGCCCCAGGTAATCATGTCACCGCTCCTCCCCGCTACAGCCGCAGGTAATCATGTCACCGCTCCTCCCCGCTACAGCCACAGGTAATCATGTCACCGCTCCTCCCCGCTACAGCCACAGGTAATCATGTCACCGCTCCTCCCCGCTACAGCCACAGGTAATCATGTCACCGCTCCTCCCCGCTACAGCCGCAGGTAATCATGTCACTGCTCCTCCCCGCTACAGCCCCAGGTAATCATGTCACGCTCCTCCCCGCTACAGCCCCAGGTAATCATGTCACCGCTCCTCCCCGCTACAGTCGCAGGTAATCATGTCACCGCTCCTCCCCGCTACAGCCGCAGGTAATCATGTCACCGCTCCTCCCCGCTACAGCCCCAGGTAGCCGCGTCCCTGCTCCTCCCCGCTACAGCCCCAGGTAGCCGCGTCCCAGCTCCTCCCCGCTACAGCCCCAGGTAATCATGTCACTGCTCCTCCCCGCTACAGCCCCAGGTAGCCGCGTCCCTGCTCCTCCCCGCTACAGCCCCAGGTAGCCGCGTCCCTGCTCCTCCCCGCTACAGCCCCAGGTAGCCGCGTCCCTGCTCCTCCCCGCTACAGCCCCAGGTAGCCGCGTCCCTGCTCCTCCCCGCTACAGCCCCAGGTAGCCGCGTCCCAGCTCCTCCCCGCTACAGCCCCAGGTAATCATGTCACTGCTCCTCCCCGCTACAGCCGCAGGTAGTCACGTCACTGCTCCCCGCTACAGCCGCAGGTAATCATGTCACCGCTTCTCCCCGCTACAGTCGCAGGTAGTCGCGTCCCAGATCCTCCCCGCTACAGCCCCAGGTAATCATGTCACTGCTCCTCCCCGCTACAGTCGCAGGTAGTCACATCACTGCTCCTTCCCGCTACAGCCCCAGGTAATCATGTCACCGCTCCTCCCCGCTACAGTCGCAGGTAGTCGTGTCCCAGCCCCACCCCGCTACAGCCCCAGGTAATCGTGTCCCAGCTCCTCACTACAGCCGCAGGAAGTCACGTCACCGCTCCTCCCCGCTACAGCCGCAGGTAGTCACGTCCCAGCTCCTCCCTGCTACAGCCACAGGTAGTCGCGTCCCAGCTCCTCCCCGCTACAGCCCCAAGGAGTCACGTCCCAGCTCTTCCCCGCTGCAGCCCCAGGTAGTCACGTCCCAGCTCCTCCCAGCTACAGCCCGAGGTAGTCACCGCTCCTCCCCGCTACAACCCCAGGTAGTCACATTACCGCTCCGCCCCGCTACAGCCCCAGGTAGTCACACGTCACCGCTCCTCCCCACTACAGCCCTAGGTAGTCACCGCTCCTCCCCTCTACAGCCCCAGGTAGTCACATTACCGCTCCTCCCCAGGTAGTCACATTACCGATCCTACCCACTACAGCCCCAGGTAGTCACATTACCGCTCCGCCCCAGGTAGTCACATTACCGCTCCGCCCCAGGTAGTCACATTACCGCTCCTCCCCGCTACAGCCCCAGGTAGTCACATTTCCGCTCCTCCCCGCTACAGCCCCAAGCAGTCATTTCACAGCTGTCATGTAAAAAAAAAGGGGGGGGGGGGGTGTCACTTCCAGCTTCAGCCACTTACAGGACGGATGACCACACTGCAAGTTCTATTCATGGACAGCAATCAGATGTAAAAGCGATGAGCACTTCATCTACAATACACACTATACTGTATGTATACTGATCTCTTCTGTGACGGGAGACTATGAAGCCGGCACTACAGACAGTGCGGCCGCCGGCTCAGTGAGCACAGTACTCCTCTAGACGGACACTGCTAACACCACAGGAGTGCTGTCTGCCTCCAGCTTCTCAGACAAGACCATGGCTGGGCGAGGAGAGTGCACGCATCCAGCCATGACATCAGGAGCAGCCACTGCACCCCAAAACTGCTTCCAGATAATCCTTATTGTTCAGCAAGGCAGGAAAGGAGCGAGGAGCCCAGCGGCCCAACACCTTGCCAGGCCCGGGAGCGAGGAGCCCAGCGGCCCAACACCTTGCCAGGCCCGGGAGCGAGGAGCCCAGCGGCCCAACACCTTGCCAGGCCCGGGAGCGAGGAGCCCAGCGGCCCAACACCTTGCCAGGCCCGGGAGCGAGGAGCCCAGCGGCCCAACACCTTGCCAGGCCCGGGAGCAAGGAGCCCAGCGGCCCAACACCTTGCCAGGCCCGGGAGCAAGGAGCCCAGCGGCCCAACACCTTCCCAACCTCCTGCATTGAGCTTTCTACATGGAGGAGCTGCAGGAGATGCACCACACAGGCCAATACACAGTCACCATCTCAGTTGCTGCTGCCAGTGAGGGAACCCAACTGACACTTATCACAGCAGAGTGTTTGTTACAGTGTATCCAGTCTGGACAATCCTCTGTGAGCAGTCGCATCAGTATCCAGTGCAGGTACACAGCAAACAGACAGTCCGAGCAAAACACAGGAGGTGGGCGCAGAGCGATGAGCCATCACCATGCCCCTGGTACTCTGACAGCAGTCACACACCCTGCAGATATCTGGACCCAAAACCACAATGTCCTTTCCCGCACAGAACGCCCCCTGCAGGTTACACACTGTACAAGACTGGAGCCGCTGCCTCGCCCAAATACAGTATGGCACAGCAAAGAGCAACAGACTGTCCTCCTGAAACACTCTGTGCTGCTGGGGAACATCAGCAAGGACTGGACGGTGAAACACATGGCCGATAATCTCACTCTGGATGCTGAGCGTGAAAAGTGGAGAGATGGAAATGGTGCAGATAAAATAGCTCCCATGTCGCCCTCACATTGTAGAGGGAGCGCTCCTTAGTGCTGCACCGCTGCATCCACTCTGCCCGCTAGGACTCCACACTCTCCACCGAGAGGGCAGAAACCTCATCATTCACAAGGGACAGGATCCTTCCCCAGCACCAAACAAGGAATGCTGGGAGATGTAGTCCAGCGATGGCATCATACACAGGCACATGTAACAAGGGAGACAATTACTACAAATCCGTGATTGCTGTAGGAGCATGCTGGGGGGGGGGTTGTAGTTTCACTACTGCTTTACAGGCCCCTGACTCAGCAGGCAGCGATGTCCAGCACATTCAGGGCACTGGTGGCGGCACCAAGGAGCGGGCACTGGCAGGGGGACGCTTCCCAGGGGAAGAGGAACAACTTACAGAAAGACACAAAGGAATGAAAGAGCGGACAACAAAGGGCAGCGGGGCCAGATTCCTGCCCTCCATTCACTGCCCAGGCTGCAATCAATGGGCACTTGTCACCGCGAGTCCCCAGCCACGGCGCACGTCACTACTGCAAGCGGGCCTGCGGCTCCTACCCCTCACAGGGTCAACAACTCTGCTGAACGTTCCTGACACAAAACGGGTCCATTCCAGACATCACTGAGCGCCCCACACCAGGAGGAGACACTGTCGGGCCACGGAAGAGACCGCTCACAGGAGCCGACACTGGATACAACCGTAGCAAAACCATCAGTTTAAGGGTGGATTATTAGCGTCTGGATATGAAAAATGCACCGATGCATTGTAACAAACTATAAGGACAGGAGAGATTAATGTACTCCGCTCACAGAGCGCCATCTCTGACACTGAGCGGAGCAGCTGCCCGCTAGTCACCCGCCACCGATGGCTCCCCATAGAAGTACAGCCCACCAGGACCGCAGAGCCCATTACACCCTCACACCAGCCTGGACGCTGAGCAGCGCTGCTCCTGACAAGGGCCACGTTTACTATGTGAATAGCAGCTTTTCCTGAGCAGACAGCGCCTCTCCGGGGACAACGAGTCACCGAAGCTTGTCATGTAACTAGTGATGTCCACACACAACTGGAAGAAGGCGCAGGCTTCATTCACGTGATACAAAGCAAAATCCACCCAAACACATGCAGATCTCTCTGCAAATATCCGTAAGCCCACTGTCCGGATCTTACAGCATCTCATGCTCCAGTCACACCCAGAGCTGCGAGCAGGATGGCAGCCACATGGAGCCCAGCATCAATCCGCTGATAGGCGGCGGCTCTGGAGGTGACACAAATAAAGGTTTAAGGGTGTGTGCACACGCTGCGGATTCTGCTGCGGATTTGGCCGCTGCGGGTCTGCAGCAGTTTTTGCTGCGGTGTACAGTACCATTATTCCCTATGGGAATAAAAAACGCAGTGCAGACGGTGCGGATTTTTCCGCGTGGTTCTGAAACCGCAGAAAAAATTGACATGTCAATTCTTTCTGTGGATTCCACTGCGGTTTGCCATCTCCTCCATTGTGGAGATGCAAAACCGCAGGTCTTTTCACCTGCAGATTTACCTCCGGATTTTACAAAATCCGCGCAACCAAATCCGCACCCCAATCCGCAGCGTGTGCACACAGCCTAAGTATGGTGGGTACAAAAGACAAAAGCTTTAGTCCTGAGGATGAGGCAGAGCTGGACCCTCATTGTCCTGGAGCCTGGATACGGCAGGAATGCGAGGGTCCGTCACCTCCAACATTCCCGAGGCATGAGATCAGCGCAGATCACCAGGAGTCCCATGTCAGCCACCAAGTACTGCTCCCTCTCTATAACAGGGAGGTCATCCCCGACAGAGTGACTGCTCCCAAACTCCAGACCGTGAGGAAGATGGAGGAGAGCCGGGAGTATCATCTCGTCACAATCTGCAACTGAGCCAAAACTACTAAATCAAGATCTTGAGGATAATTGGGCCTTGGTAGGATACATATATATTAACAGGGTGGGGAGAACCCCAGAAAAAACCCTCACTAAAAAGACTATAACTAATGGTAGGGGAGGATGAAAGGAAAGGACTGTCCCTAATCTGCCTACTACTAACTATGGAAAATAGATGTCACCAGCAGTCCTATGTAACACCACAGACAACAGTGGTCACTATGGGTACAGATAATGTAGTAGATGTCACCTGCAGTCCTATGTAACACCAGTGATATGGGAGTACAGGATATATACATATGAGGCGGTGTGATCAATGGAGGACATGTGATGGGGCCAGTGCCGCCGCTTCTCACCGGGGTGGGACTTCTCACATCTCTGCAGAATGAGACACATGAAGGAGCAGCGGGGACAAGTCTGAACAGGGCGGCAGCACATACATATAATTAGTGAGTGACGCCGGCAGTAACAATGGTGCAGTGAAGCCGGAGAACAATCACAGGCCTCATCCTGGAGCCGCTGCACCCTGGCACCGAGCGAGCAGGAGCCAGCACCCCCCAGAGCAGCCAGCACCCCCCAGAGCAGCCAGCACCCCCCAGAGCAGCCAGCACCCCCGACAATCGATCGCCTTCGTAGAGGGTCGGGTGCCCAGGAGCTGCACTCGAACCTTCAAACTTTTCAACATTTCCATTCAGTGACAGCAAGAAAAGATCTTGAAGTAAAAAGACAAGGACAAAGCCGTGTTTTTTCTCCTTCCTCGACTTCCAATGGCTGATAACAGCTAGCAGCAGCACAGCTAGCAACCCGATGTCTGACAGGTCGCGGCGTCTCGGGTGTCAGGACTCGGCCTTTGTCTCTTTACTCTCCCGCTATCAATTTTATATGAGCGAAAATCATAGAACAGTCGCCGTCACCCGACACGGGCGAGCAAGTAATAACAGCCGTAATGTGGAGGAGGGGTGATAACCGCGGGCGACCCCGGCGTACTACCCTCTGGACGGACACCTCTCGGCTCACCTGCCGTGTACCACTGATGATACAGAAATGTTCCCCATAGTCTGCCGAATTATCAGAAGTCCTGGACGTCCCCGTATCCATAGTCGGTCTCCCAGGTATTAGCGGCTTCACGTTCCGGCCCTTTAAGATGTGACACAGACCTCAGTGAATGCCGAGCCATCATATAAAATAAGCAGGAGTATCACCGAGCGAACTGATAAAGCTTAAGGTCAGCATTGGGGAGAGGCGCAGATGCTGCGGCACCTCGTATACCGTGACCAGCAGCAGATTCTACCATCGGGATAAATTCCGGCTCTTCTCCATCCCGTGTACAGCATGACCAGCTCCACTCCATTAGGGAGTACAAGAATCAGAGGCTCGGGCTCAGTGGCATTGTCTACAGGGGTCTAAGGTGGTCCGAAAGCCTGTACTACAACATCAGGTCACAGCTGTGTCCCACTAGAGGGCTGCGCTGTCTACAGAGATACTGAATAAGCATGTTCAGTTCTCCGCCATGCTTTACACTGCTACTCTTCCCAAGAGCACTGCACAATGATAAATGAAGTCTGCGTCTACGCAGCAGATTCCAGCAGCCGCACATGACGGGCAGCATCTACCTGCCGCTCACAGCAGTCCATGCCCTGCACCCCGCAGACGAGCCCGGCCACGTGTGCAGCGTCACAGGTTATTTTTATGCCATGAACACATTCCCCCATTCTGCTTGGAAGGTCTTCAGAGCAGCGTGCACAGGCCGGTGTTATCTGCACGTCACTGCGGGCACATCACGGAGCCAGGGCAACAGCGCTCCGCTACCCGGACAGGACGCCTGCATGGGGGGGAAGCCTGACGCTGGCACATACTGCTCTGCAAGATGAGACAAGCGGCCTGTGCTCCGCCTGCGGCACAGCATGGTTCATCCTTCATCTAACCCCCACCAGAAAAGAGCCGAAAATACAACCGGCACAACTGAGGGAGGGACAACAGCAACCCGACCTGTAATATCACCCTGTATTGTAATACCGCTACGTAATCTCAGCATAAGCACACACTGACCGAGGTACAGTCTGTGTTATACCCCAGAGCTGCACTCACTATTCTGCTGGTGCAGTCACTGTGTATATACATTACATTACTGATCCTGAGTTACATCCTGTATTATACTCCAGAGCTGCACTCACTATTCTGCTGGTGCAGTCACTGTGTACATACATTACTGATCCTGAGTTACATCCTGTATTATACCCCAGAGCTGCGCTCACTATTCTGCTGGTGCAGTCACTGTGTATATACATTACTGATCCTGAGTTACATCCTGTATTATACTCCAGAGCTGCACTCACTATTCTGCTGGTGCAGTCTCTGTGTACATACATTACTGATCCTGAGTTACCTCCTGTATTATACCCCAGAGCTGCACTCACTATTCTGCTGGTGCAGTCACTGTGTACATACATTACATTACTGATCCTGAGTTACCTCCTGTATTATACCGCAGAGCTGCACTCACTATTCTGCTGGTGCAGTCACTGTGTACATACATTACATTACTGATCCTGAGTTACCTCCTGTATTATACTCCAGAGCTGCATTCACTATTCTGCTGCTGCAGTCACTGTGTACATACATTACATTACTGATCCTGAGTTACATCCTGTATTATACCCCAGAGCTGCACTCAGTATTCTGCTGGTGCAGTCTCTGTGTACATACATTACTGATCCTGAGTTACATCCTGTATTATACCCCAGAGCTGCACTCACTATTCTGCTGGTGCAGTCACTGTGTACATACATTACATTACTGATCCTGAGTTACCTCCTGTATTATACTGCAGAGCTGCACTCACTATTCTGCTGGTGCAGTCACTGTGTACATACATTACATTACTGATCCTGAGTTACCTCCTGTATTATACTCCAGAGCTGCACTCACTATTCTGCTGGTGCAGTCACTGTGTACATACATTACATTACTGATCCTGAGTTACCTCCTGTATTATACTCCAGAGCTGCATTCACTATTCTGCTGGTGCAGTCACTGTGTACATACATTACGGATCCTGAGTTACATTCAGGTGGGTGCCGTGTGGTGTTGTGCCCCACTAGGGTGACATGAGGAGAGGGCACTTTTTGGCCAGGCAGACTCCAGGATCTGGTGGTGAGAGCTCGGTTACACAGAGCATATTCTGCCACCCCTGCAAACGGGGGCTTCAGGTGGGGTCGGACCACCATTGCCTGATCTTTAGCATTTAGAGACC
Organism: Dendrobates tinctorius; assembly: GCF_039654945.1. Classification (NCBI taxonomy): domain Eukaryota; kingdom Metazoa; phylum Chordata; class Amphibia; order Anura; family Dendrobatidae; genus Dendrobates; species Dendrobates tinctorius. The sequence continues at coordinate 12,323,542 of NW_027361998.1, read as the reverse complement.
AGTGTAATGCCCAGAGCAGAGTCACCCACAGGATCCGGCAGCAGCAGCTCCACCCTTATTGGCCGGGACACGGCTCTGACTGTCCTCAGCTCTGAACCTTGCTCTGTTTATCTGCATTAGTGGAGATGGTAAACCAGGGGGCCCGACCCGAGCATCCATGGGCACCCCGACAAGACACTGCGGAGTGACGGGCAGGAGAGTCGGGGGGGGTCACCATCCATCACAACATCTGCACGGCTACCAGGAGCCCGGTGGATAGTCTGCCGACCAGCAATGTACTGGGGGTTACAATCCAACATCCCAAGTCCAGAAATGTAGCAGGTGTGACATTTGTGTAACGCAGGGCAAGTCACCAGGGTCTTCTAGATTCCAGAGCGTTCTCTGCACAGGGTGCAAAACGCGTCAGCGCTGTGCAAATCCTCTAAGACACAGGCGTCATAACTGCCCAGTGCGAGCCCACCTCAGACCAGAAGATGAAAGACCACCGGGAGGGCAGAGATCGCGCACGCAGGATGGGGACGATGCATGCAGGGAGCCAGTGAAATGCAGACATGTCCTCCCAGCGCACCGATCCCCGCCCCGACGGAGCCGACACTGGGGGTCATTGGAAGGAGCATTATAAATGTCAGGAATGGAGGTGAGAGGAGGAGACACCGCAGAGACGTCACTGCTCTCAGGCACCGGAGATAACTGACCACAGACCCCCAGCTGCCATCCTGGACACCCCCTGACCAAGGCTACTGGTCATCAGGGGTACACACAACGTGACGTGTTGTCATGGGGTCTCCAACATTAATGTACAGTAAGGGTGGTCCATGTCCCCAGTCCGCCCTCCCTCACTGATCATCAGTCTCCAGAGAATAAGCCCCTTGGCGCCTCCTCCATCCAGGATGTTACGCCACACTAAACTCCCAAAACTGGATCTACAAGTCACAGCGATGTCTCCAGCAGACGACTTCCTGCTGTCAATCACCGGCCCGAGGCTGAAACCACCAGACCAGAAACACAGGCAGGACGGCCGAGGAGGCGCCCCAACTCCGACCCCCACCAGCCCCCTCCCCATTATCCGCAGAGTCCACCAGCCCCCTCCCCAATATCCGCAGAGTCCACCAGCCCCCTCCCCAATATCCGCAGGGTCCACCAGCCCCCTCCCCAATATCCGCAGGGTCCACCAGCCCCCTCCCCCATATCCGCAGAGTCCACCAGCCCCCTCCCCAATATCCGCAGAGTCCACCAGCCCCCTCCCCAATATCCGCAGAGTCCACCAGCCCCCTCACCAATATCCGCAGAGTCCACCAGCCCCCTCACCAATATCCGCAGAGTCCACCAGCCCCCTCACCAATATCCGCAGAGTCCACCAGCCCCCTCACCAATATCCGCAGAGTCCACCAGCCCCCTCACCAATATCCGCAGAGTCCACCAGCCCCCTCACCAATATCCGCAGAGTCCACCAGCTCCCTCACCAATATCCGCAGAGTCCACCAGCCCCCTCACCAATATCCGCAGAGTCCACCAGCCCCCTCACCAATATCCGCAAAGTCCACCAGCTATCACCACTGGACTCACAGTCCAGGAGCAAGAGGCCCCCCATCAGCAGACCCAGACAGGAGGTTACCCCAATACTGAGCACCCCGTCCAGGTATCACTAAGTGGCACCCCCATTACACCCTTCTTTTGATATTACTACAGGTGTACAATGGACTTTGTACAATGTCAGAAGGCAGTGTGGCCCCCAGGGCCCCTGAATGATCATGTCTGGGTACCTCAGGCAGCAGCGTGGCGCCCGGGGACTGTGTATAGCCTGGGTACCTTAGGCCACAGTGTGGCACCAGGGGCCCCTGTATAGATGTGTCTGGATACCTCTGGCCAAAGTGTGGCCCCTGTATAGTCATATGTGGGTGTCTCAGGCCGCAGTGTGGCCCCCGAGGCCAATGTATAGTAAGGTCTGGGTAAAAAAAGGCTGCAGTGTGGGCCCCAGGATCCCTGTATAGTAAGGTCTGGGTACCTCTGGCCGCAGCGTTATTCCCTTGTATAACTATAGCTCTTTACCTCAGGCTGCAGTGTGGCCCCTATATAGTAGGGTCTGGGTGTCTAAGGCCACAGTGTGGCACCAGGGGTCCCTATATAAATATGTCTAGTGTCTCAGGCTGCAGTGTGGCCCCCGGGGTCCCTATATAAATATGTCTGGGGTCTCAGGCTGCAGTGTGGCCCCCGGGGTCCCTGTATAGTCTTGTGTAGGTGTCTCAGGCCGCAGTGAGGCCCCCGTATAGTCATGTGTGGGTCTCAGGCCACAGTGTGGCCCCTGTATAGTCATGTGTGGGTCTCAGGCCACAGTGTGGCCCCTGTATAGTCATGTGTGGGTCTCAGGCCGCAGTGAGGCCCCCGTATAGTCATGTGTGGGTCTCAGGCCACAGTGTGGCCCCTGTATAGTCATGTGCAGGAGTCTCAGGCCACAGTGTGGCCCCTGTATAGTCATGTGCAGGAGTCTCAGGCCGCAGTGTGGCCCCTGTATAGTCATGTGCAGGAGTCTCAGGCCGCAGTGTGGCCCCTGTATAGTCATGTGCAGGAGTCTCAGGCCACAGTGTGGCCCCTGTATAGTCATGTGCAGGAGTCTCAGGCCACAGTGTGGCCCCTGTATAGTCATGTGCAGGAGTCTCAGGCCGCAGTGTGGCCCCTGTATAGTCATGTGCAGGAGTCTCAGGCCACAGTGTGGCCCCTGTATAGTCATGTGCAGGAGTCTCAGGCCACAGTGTGGCCCCTGTATAGTCATGTGCAGGAGTCTCAGGCCACAGTGTGGCCCCTGTATAGTCATGTGCAGGAGTCTCAGGCCACAGTGTGGCCCCTGTATAGTCATGTGCAGGAGTCTCAGGCCGCAGTGTGGCCCCTGTATAGTCATGTGCAGGAGTCTCAGGCCGCAGTGTGGCCCCTGTATAGTCATGTGCAGGAGTCTCAGGCCGCAGTGAGGCCCCTGTATAGTCATGTGCAGGAGTCTCAGGCCACAGTGTGGCCCCTGTATAGTCATGTGCAGGAGTCTCAGGCCACAGTGTGGCCCCTGTATAGTCATGTGCAGGAGTCTCAGGCCGCAGTGTGGCCCCTGTATAGTCATGTGTAGGTGTCTCAGGCCGCAGTGTGGCCCCTGTATAGTCATGTGTAGGTGTCTCAGGCCGCAGTGTGGCCCCCGGGGTCCCTGTAGAGTCATGTGTAGGTGTCTAAGGCCGCAGTGTGGCCCCGGGGTCCCTGTAGAGTCAAGTGTGGGTCTCAGGCCGCAGTGTGGCCCCTGTATAGTCATGTGCAGGAGTCTCAGGCCGCAGTGTGGCCTCCTGTATAGTCATGTGTGGGTGTCTCAGGCCGCAGTGTGACCCTCGGGGGTCCCTGTATAGTCATGTGCAGGAGTCTCAGGCCGCAGTGTGGCCTCCTGTCTAGTCATGTGTAGGTGTCTCAGGCCGCAGTGTGGCCCCGTCTAGTCATGTGTAGGTGTCTCAGGCCGCAGTGTGGCCCCCTGTCTAGTCATGTGTAGGTGTCTCAGGCCGCAGTGTGGCCCCCGGGGTCCCTGTAGAGTCATGTGTGGGTCTCTCAGGCTGCAGTGTGGCCCCCGGGGCCCCTGTATAGTCATGTGTGGGTCTCTCAGGCCGCAGTGTGGCCCCTATATAGTCATGTGCAGGAGTCTCAGGCCGCAGTGTGGCCTCCTGTATAGTTATATGTGGGTGTCTCAGGCCGCAGTGTGGCCCCCGGGGCCCCTGTATAGTCATGGTGGGTGTCTCAGGCCGCAATATGGCCTCCTGTCTAGTCATGTGCAGGAGTCTCAGGCCGCAGTGTGGCCTCCTGTATAGTCATGTGTGGGTGTCTCAGGCCGCAGTGTGACCCTCGGGGTCCCTGTATAGTCATGTGCAGGAGTCTCAAGCCGCAGTGTGGCCCCTGTATAGTCATGTGCAGGAGTCTCAGGCCGCAGTGTGGCCTCCTGTCTAGTCATGTGTAGGTGTCTCAGGCCGCAGTGTGGCCCCCTGTCTAGTCATGTGTTGGTGTCTCAGGCCGCAGTGTGGCCCCCGGGGCCCCTGTATAGTCATGTGTGGGTCTCTCAGGCCGTAGTGTGGCCCCTATATAGTCATGTGCAGGAGTCTCAGGCCGCAGTGTGGCCCCTGTATAGTCATGTGCAGGAGTCTCAGGCCGCAGTGTGGCCTCCTGTCTAGTCATGTGTAGGTGTCTCAGGCCGCAGTGTGGCCCCCGGGACCCCTGTATAGTCATGGTGGGTGTCTCAGGCCGCAATGTGGCCTCCTGTCTAGTCATGTGTAGGTGTCTCAAGCCGCAGTGTGGCCCCCGGGGTCCCTGTAGAGTCATGTGTGGGTCTCTCAGGCCGCAGTGCGGCCCCCGGGGCCCCTGTATAGTGGGGTCTGGGTCTCTCAGGCCGCAGTGCGGCCCCCGGGGCCCCTGTATAGTGGGGTCTGGGTCTCTCAGGCCGCAGTGCGGCCCCCGGGGCCCCTGTATAGTGGGGTCTGGGTCTCTCAGGCCGCAGTGCGGCCCCCGGGGCCCCTGTATAGTGGGGTCTGGGTCTCTCAGGCCGCAGTGCGGCCCCCGGGGCCCCTGTATAGTGGGGTCTGGGTCTCTCAGGCCGCAGTGCGGCCCCCGGGGCCCCTGTATAGTGGGGTCTGGGTCTCTCAGGCCGCAGTGCGGCCCCCGGGGCCCCTGTATAGTGGGGTCTGGGTCTCTCAGGCCGCAGTGCGGCCCCCGGGGCCCCTGTATAGTGGGGTCTGGGTCTCTCAGGCCGCAGTGCGGCCCCCGGGGCCCCTGTATAGTGGGGTCTGGGTCTCTCAGGCCGCAGTGCGGCCCCCGGGGCCCCTGTATAGTGGGGTCTGGGTCTCTCAGGCCGCAGTGCGGCCCCCGGGGCCCCTGTATAGTGGGGTCTGGGTCTCTCAGGCCGCAGTGCGGCCCCCGGGGCCCCTGTATAGTGGGGTCTGGGTCTCTCAGGCCGCAGTGCGGCCCCCGGGGCCCCTGTATAGTGGGGTCTGGGTCTCTCAGGCCGCAGTGCGGCCCCCGGGGCCCCTGTATAGTGGGGTCTGGGTCTCTCAGGCCGCAGTGCGGCCCCCGGGGCCCCTGTATAGTGGGGTCTGGGTCTCTCAGGCCGCAGTGTGGCCCCCGGGGCCGCTGTATAGTGGGGTCTGGGTCTCTCAGGCCGCAGTGTGGCCCCCGGGGCCCCTGTATAGTGGGGTCTGGGTCTCTCAGGCCGCAGTGGGGCCCCTGTATAGTGGGGTCTGGGTCTCTCAGGCCGCAGTGGGGCCCCTGTATAGTGGGGTCTGGGTCTCTCAGGCCGCAGTGTGGCTCCCGGGGCCCCTGTATAGTGGGGTCTGGGTCTCTCAGGCCGCAGTGTGGCTCCCGGGGCCCCTGTATAGTGGGGTCTGGGTCTCTCAGGCCGCAGTGTGGCTCCCGGGGCCCCTGTATAGTGGGGTCTGGGTCTCTCAGGCCGCAGTGTGGCCCCCGGGGCCCCTGTATAGTGGGGTCTGGGTCTCTCAGGCCGCAGTGCGGGCCCCCTGTATAGTGGGGTCTGGGTGTCTCAGGCCGCAGTGCGGCCCCCGGGGCCCCTGTATAGTGGGGTCTGGGTGTCTCAGGCCGCAGTGCGGCCCCCGGGGCCCCTGTATAGTGGGGTCTGGGTCTCTCAGGCCGCAGTGTGGCCCCTGTATAGTGGGGTCTGGGTCTCTCAGGCCGCAGTGCGACCCCCAGGGCCCCTGTATATTGGGGTCTGGGTCTCTCAGGCCGCAGTGTGGCCCCTGTATAGTGGGGTCTGGGTCTCTCAGGCCGCAGTGTGGCCCCTGTATAGTGGGGTCTGGGTCTCTCAGGCCGCAGTGTGGCCCCTGTATAGTGGGGTCTGGGTCTCTCAGGCCGCAGTGTGGCCCCTGTATAGTGGGGTCTGGGTCTCTCAGGCCGCAGTGTGGCCCCTGTATAGTGGGGTCTGGGTCTCTCAGGCCGCAGTGTGGCCCCTGTATAGTGGGGTCTGGGTCTCTCAGGCCGCAGTGTGGCCCCCGGGGCCCCTGTATAGTGGGGTCTGGGTCTCTCAGGCCGCAGTGTGGCCCCCGGGGCCCCTGTATAGTGGGGTCTGGGTCTCTCAGGCCGCAGTGTGGCCCCCGGGGCCCCTGTATAGTGGGGTCTGGGTCTCTCAGGCCGCAGTGTGGCCCCCGGGGCCCCTGTATAGTGGGGTCTGGGTCTCTCAGGCCGCAGTGTGGCCCCCGGGGCCCCTGTATAGTGGGGTCTGGGTCTCTCAGGCCGCAGTGTGGCCCCCGGGGCCCCTGTATAGTGGGGTCTGGGTCTCTCAGGCCGCAGTGTGGCCCCCGGGGCCCCTGTATAGTGGGGTCTGGGTCTCTCAGGCCGCAGTGTGGCCCCCGGGGCCCCTGTATAGTGGGGTCTGGGTCTCTCAGGCCGCAGTGTGGCCCCCGGGGCCCCTGTATAGTGGGGTCTGGGTCTCTCAGGCCGCAGTGTGGCCCCCGGGGCCCCTGTATAGTGGGGTCTGGGTCTCTCAGGCCGCAGTGTGGCCCCCGGGGCCCCTGTATAGTGGGGTCTGGGTCTCTCAGGCCGCAGTGTGGCCCCCGGGGCCCCTGTATAGTGGGGTCTGGGTCTCTCAGGCCGCAGTGTGGCCCCCGGGGCCCCTGTATAGTGGGGTCTGGGTCTCTCAGGCCGCAGTGTGGCCCCCGGGGCCCCTGTATAGTGGGGTCTGGGTCTCTCAGGCCGCAGTGTGGCTCCCGGGGCCCCTGTATAGTGGGGTCTGGGTCTCTCAGGCCGCAGTGTGGCCCCCTGCATAGTGGGGTCTGGGTCTCTCAGGCCGCAGTGTGGCCCCCGGGGCCCCTGCATAGTGGGGTCTGGGTCTCTCAGGCCGCAGTGTGGCCCCCGGGGCCCCTGCATAGTGGGGTCTGGGTCTCTCAGGCCGCAGTGTGGCCCCCGGGGCCCCTGTATAGTGGGGTCTGGGTCTCTCAGGCCGCAGTGTGGCCCCCGGGGCCCCTGCATAGTGGGGTCTGGGTCTCTCAGGCCGCAGTGTGGCCCCCGGGGCCCCTGCATAGTGGGGTCTGGGTCTCTCAGGCCGCAGTGTGGCCCCCGGGGCCCCTGCATAGTGGGGTCTGGGTCTCTCAGGCCGCAGTGTGGCCCCCGGGGCCCCTGCATAGTGGGGTCTGGGTCTCTCAGGCCGCAGTGTGGCCCCCGGGGCCCCTGCATAGTGGGGTCTGGGTCTCTCAGGCCGCAGTGTGGCCCCCGGGGCCCCTGCATAGTGGGGTCTGGGTCTCTCGGGTCTCTCAGGCCGCAGTGTGGCCCCCGGGGCCCCTGCATAGTGGGGTCTGGGTCTCTCAGGCCGCAGTGTGGCCCCCGGGGCCCCTGCATAGTGGGGTCTGGGTCTCTCAGGCCGCAGTGTGGCCCCCGGGGCCCCTGCATAGTGGGGTCTGGGTCTCTCAGGCCGCAGTGTGGCCCCCGGGGCCCCTGCATAGTGGGGTCTGGGTCTCTCAGGCCGCAGTGTGGCCCCCGGGGCCCCTGCATAGTGGGGTCTGGGTCTCTCAGGCCGCAGTGGGGCCCCCGGGGCCCCTGTATAGTGGGGTCTGGGTCTCTCAGGCCGCAGTGGGGCCCCCGGGGCCCCTGTATAGTGGGGTCTGGGTCTCTCAGGCCGCAGTGGGGCCCCCGGGGCCCCTGTATAGTGGGGTCTGGGTCTCTCAGGCCGCAGTGGGGCCCCCGGGGCCCCTGTATAGTGGGGTCTGGGTCTCTCAGGCCGCAGTGGGGCCCCCGGGGCCCCTGTATAGTGGGGTCTGGGTCTCTTAGGCCGCAGTGGGGCCCCCGGGGCCCCTGTATAGTGGGGTCTGGGTCTCTCAGGCCGCAGTGTGGCCCCCGGGGCCCCTGTATAGTGGGGTCTGGGTCTCTCAGGCCGCAGTGTGGCCCCCGGGGCCCCTGTATAGTGGGGTCTGGGTCTCTCAGGCCGCAGTGTGGCCCCCGGGGCCCCTGCATAGTGGGGTCTGGGTCTCTCAGGCCGCAGTGTGGCCCCCGGGGCCCCTGCATAGTGGGGTCTGGGTCTCTCAGGCCGCAGTGTGGCCCCCGGGGCCCCTGCATAGTGGGGTCTGGGTCTCTCAGGCCGCAGTGTGGCCCCCGGGACCCCTGCATAGTGGGGTCTGGGTCTCTCAGGCCGCAGTGTGGCCCCCGGGGCCCCTGCATAGTGGGGTCTGGGTGTCTCAGGCCGCAGTGTGGCCCCCGGGGCCCCTGCATAGTGGGGTCTGGGTGTCTCAGGCCGCAGTGTGGCCCCCGGGGCCCCTGCATAGTGGGGTCTGGGTCTCTCAGGCCGCAGTGTGGCCCCCGGGGCCCCTGCATAGTGGGGTCTGGGTCTCTCAGGCCGCAGTGTGGCCCCCGGGGCCCCTGTATAGTGGGGTCTGGGTGTCTCAGGCCGCAGTGTGGCCCCCGGGGCCCCTGCATAGTGGGGTCTGGGTCTCTCAGGCCGCAGTGTGGCCCCCGGGGCCCCTGTATAGTGGGGTCTGGGTCTCTTAGGCCGCAGTGTGGCCCCCGGGGCCCCTGTATAGTGGGGTCTGGGTCTCTTAGGCCGCAGTGTGGCCCCCGGGGCCCCTGTATAGTGGGGTCTGGGTGTCTCAGGCCGCAGTGTGGCCCCCGGGGCCCCTGTATAGTGGGGTCTGGGTCTCTCAGGCCGCAGTGTGGCCCCCGGGGCCCCTGTATAGTGGGGTCTGGGTCTCTTAGGCCGCAGTGTGGCCCCCGTATAGTGGGGTCTGGGTCTCTCAGGCCGCAGTGTGGCCCCCGGGGCCCCTGTATAGTGGGGTCTGGGTCTCTTAGGCCGCAGTGTGGCCCCCGGGGCCCCTGTATAGTGGGGTCTGGGTGTCTCAGGCCGCAGTGTGGCCCCCGGGGCCCCTGTATAGTGGGGTCTGGGTCTCTCAGGCCGCAGTGTGGCCCCCGGGGCCCCTGTATAGTGGGGTCTGGGTCTCTTAGGCCGCAGTGTGGCCCCCGTATAGTGGGGTCTGGGTCTCTTAGGCCGCAGTGTGGCCCCTGCATAGTGGGGTCTGGGTCTCTCAGGCCGCAGTGTGGCCCCCGGGGCCCCTGCATAGTGGGGTCTGGGTCTCTCAGGCCGCAGTGTGGCCCCCGGGGCCCCGCCGCTGTCCAGCACTCACCGATGGTGGAGATGAAGGTGGTGTTGAAGGCATCATCCGAGAAGCGGAACAGCACGCAGGTCTTCCCCACCCCCGAGTCTCCGATAAGCAGCAGCTTGAAGAGCAGGTCGTACGTCTTCTTCGCCATGGGCCCTGCGTCTCCTCCGGGGACCCCTCTCCTGTCAGTCACGGCCGCCGCTCGGCGGTCTCGTCATACACGGCCCCTCCCCAGTACCGGGCACACCCGCCGCTGACAACAGGCCGCTCCGTATCGCTGCCGGGCTCTCCGCCTCCTCCCTGTGTCTCTTCTCCCGCAGACTCCTCCTCCAGGGCCTTGCCGGGACAAAAATGGCGGCCCCACCCCCAGTGCGCGCCCCCTGCCGCAGCGACGCCTGCACGTGAACGCGCACGCACGTATTACGACATCACGCATGCGTCATTTTTTTTTTTTCAAATGTAACTTTATTGCAGAAAACAATTTTCACAAAACAAATTATAGTCACACTAGAGACAAATACGGACGCGTGTGAAGCGCGCAGCTGAGGAATTCGCCGCGTGCTGCACCGTATTACACCCATAAAACGCCAATGCAAGTTTATGGGGGCGAGAAAAATACGGATCTGTGGCGCCCCTGAGGCTCACTCGCCGCAGAGGTACTGCACCTCCTCCTGAGGTGTGGTGCCCCACCATCTGGGTAGGGTGGGGGCTCCTGACCACACTCCAACACCTGCACCCCACACACCAGGGTAATTCTGCACAACCACATTGCGGCTCCTTGTTCGGAGGGGAGCAGAGCGCCTCTGGTGGTTCCCTGCTTGGAACACTGGAGGTGCTGGGAGGTGGGTGGAGTTCAGAACATATATATGAGTTACAGTCAGTCAAGAGAGTCTGACAGGAGGTCAGTGAGGAAGGAGGCCACTCGGGAGGAGTGAGGATCCCTGGAAGAAGGGATGGAGGAAGGAGTGCTGCAGCTGCCTCAGTGATCTGAACCAGCTGGCACGGGAAAGGAAAAGAAGGAGAAAGTCGTAGACCTGCAACCTAAGCTTCCATAAGAGAGAGAAGGAACAGCGCGGAACGAAGGAGTAGGAGAACAGAGAGGAGACGTGGGTTGGAAGAGGAACCCTGCCTATAGGATCTCAGCGCAAGGCTGGGGCCCGGTCCCCGAGGTTGTATGGACCCTAATGGCTCTGCAGCAGACACCGGTGGAGTAGTGGGCTGTAAATGCACTACTTCTATCCAAGACTTGGGGGCACAACAGCAACACGGATAGCGAGCCGGGACTTAGGAGTAGAGAGTCCCCGAAGCAGGCTACAGCTGTCTGCCGTGCAAGTAGAGTTCTTGGGAACATCTGTCAGGAGGAACTCCAGCGTACCACGGTACTGGAGATCTTCACATTTAAAGGCGCTATAGAGGAGACGTTCAGAAAAGGCACATAAGTTGGCGGAGTGTGGAAGGTAGCATTCCATCTTGCCTGGAGGTTGACTGAGTCCCTGACCCGGAGGACACGGCACAGAAGCGGACACTACAGACTGTGAGTAAAGCGTTGGAACTACATGCCCTGGTGTCCTCCATTCCTTCCTGCGTCCGTCTGCCTGATACTGCTACATCCCCTGCGCCAAATACTACACCACCTAAGTGTCACCACATCTACACTGCCCTGGGACTACAGCCCTGCCTGTGGAGGGCTATACCATCCTTGCTGCACCACACCATCTGTCCCGGAGGATCTGTCTGCAGCGTCGGCTTAACACCTCCCTTGCCGAACACCACAGGTGGCGTCACGAACTATTCACCATTAACATATCTCCATATTGCTTCGGCGCCCCGGGCTGCGGTCCGGGTCACCGCTGCTGTGACACATCCCACTGACACCGGCCCGATACCGAGTACCCCACAGCCCTGTGAGGGCGACCCAACTTGGCGTCATGAACAGGATGACGAGATCCGATGCCATCGGGTTCTGTGTGCCTGAGATTTGTTGGACTTAAAACTTTTGAGAATGTGCAGAAGACCCAGTTTAATAGACTGTGAAATGAACCTTAAAAATGGCCGTTGGTGTGGAGAAGAAGGGCGTGAAGATATGGGAGGTCCTAGAAAAAGACCGCGAATAGTCTTGGGCCTCCCCTGCCTGAATTACTATGTAACAGCAACATGGCCCACCCCCCGAGGGGTTCGTATACTGGCTTGGTATGGAGGCGCTGGAAGAAGATGCCGCCCCCGGAAGGAGGGGCAGAAGCCAGTGGCGGGAAAGGGGCCGAGAGAGGAGGGAGAAGAATGCCAGAACGCCTTCTTGGAGAGAGATGGAAGGAGGCCTGCGGAGCGTGGGGAAGCGGATCTCCCCGGCGCCATGGCTGAAGGCTCCAACCCTGTAGCAGAGATGAACCGTCAGCAGCTGGAGGACGAAATCGCCCGGTTGACCCATTGTTTGCGGCTGAGGCAGGAGGCCTTGTGGAGGTTGAAATGACGGTGCGCCCAGGAGGGGCCTACATCTGCGGTGACCGCCGCCGCCGCTGCACCGGAGCTTCCCCAGGCAGATTCAATGGAGCCTGCCGTCGCATCACCGGCAGCATCCGAAGCCCTTTTGCTGCAGTCACAAGAAGACCTATATGAAGCCCCGGGAGCTGAGATGGAAGAAGAGAAGCTCCCGCCTGAACCTGACGCGGCTGTGCAGGTCCCACCAGAGGCCCCTGCGGACCCAGAGCCACTACCCGCTGCCACCGGCCCGCTTCCACCGGCACCGGAGCAGAGACCACGCCGCCAGGAGTCCCCAGGCACGTCCGATGCCCCGACACCTGGGGAGGCCCTGGGGTGCACCACAGTCGCAGCGGCTGGCCAGGTCGTGCTAGATCTGGTTTGGGACTGGGATACCAGTCCCCGGGGGAGAACACCGGAACCCCTGGAAGTGGCACCGCAGTACCAGACCAGTCTGGATCGGTCCTGGGAGGAGCAAGAGTATGATGAACACTGGGCTAGGTGTCAAGCCACCATCCGGCAGCTGAACACCGGGAGAGGGAGCAGCGCCGGCAAGCAGTACTAGGCCCAGATTTGGACCGGAAGGAGCGGGTCCGTGCCGGTCATTTCGGTCCCAAAGATGTGGCAGGTTGGGGCCACGTCCTAAACGTGAACCATGAGAGGGGGTTCGGCTTTATTCATGACCCTAGCCGAATCTCCAATATATTTTTCAACCGGAGGGATGTGGAGCCTCACTTGAGGAAGGGACACCCTGCCAGGAACCTGAGCCAAGGAGACAAGGTGACCTTTACCAGACATGAAGGTCTCAGAGGCTGGTACGCTATGAATATCAGGCGAGTCCCAGAGGATCTCATCCAGACTTGCAGGCAGAGACCACCTACTGCCCCCATGTGCCAAGATGTGCCATAGGTACAGAAAGCCACAGGTTTCACCCCACTGGAAGAGGAGTACTTGAGAACTGCCCATGCATTCCTTTCATCTGGTAGCAGTACCCCAGCAACAGCTTCCAGAACCCCAGGAGGGGACCAACACTAATAATTTGCACTAACTCTCGTGACCCAGGAGGGTTTATTTGCACCGTTGTGCCTTGTTTTATTTTTGACCATCATGGTTAGTTTTTGTTTTCCCAGTGTTGCCCTGTGTTGTTGGCAGCCTTCATATTGAACTAGCGATCATGAACTTGGAGTGATCCAAAAACTTTTACTTGTAAATAGTTGCACCTCTTTAGGTGCCCTCTCTTGGTTTTACATATGGACACTTTGCGAAGATTAAGTCTACCTCATTGGAGCATGACTCCAATCAAAGGACACTGCAAGAGATCCCGGCTGGGAGCGGTGTCCAGCACTTACAAGAATTATTGTTGAAAGTTTTAATGTGAAGTATTTCATAATGTGTCTTATGATAGCTTTTATATAGCATGAGAAATGTTTTGATACAGGGATGAGAGATGTGAATAAAGAATTGGAAACGTATATGATGAACCAGGCATCACAGTTATCACTTGAAAGAAAGTAGAAAATGTGCAGTAGAGAGAGAAAAGAAATGTGTACTAGAGAAGGAATGATGAAGAACACTGAAGTGATAGTGAGTAACAGATAATAGCACTTAGAATTACGTAAAGTATGAAAAATTGCACTTTTTTACTTAGAATTGTAGGTAGTTAATAACTGTTTGCAACATTCAAGAATGAGTGCCTCCCATATTGGGAAGTATAGTATTAGAAATGTTTATTCAGCATTGCAAAAAAATTTGTATGTTCCTGTGCTGTCAACTTTGTTTGCCTTGCAGCCCGCGGACGTGCTGTGTTTAACGGAGGGGTATGTGGCACCCCTGAGGCTCAGTCGCCACAGAGGTACTGCACCTTCCTCTCTCCTAAGGTATGGTACCCCACCATCCAGGTAAGTTGGGAACTCCTGACCACGCTCCAACACTCGCACCCCACACAATAGAGTAGTTCAGCATAACCACGTTGTGGCTCCTTGCTTAGGCTACTTTCACACATCGGTTTTTTTTAAATCCGGCACGATGCGGCTAAATTTTTTCACATAGAATGTAATGATTGCCGCATCGTGCCGGATGGACATGCGGCGCCTCCGGGTTTTGCCGGATACGGCAAACATGCGCTGTCCGGCGTCTGCAAAAAACGATGGCTGCAACGTTTTTTTGCAGCGCCGAACTGGCTTTTTATATATTTATTCGGCATCTCATAGTCGAGTGCCCACACACCCATCACACATCATCTCATAGTTCCATGACCATATACCCATCATACATATCCTCCATCCCATAGTCCCGTGCCCATATACCCATCTGTTATGAGTTCATTTTCCCCTTCACCATTGAGGTCTGATGAACTCCCTTTTCTGGTGAAGGAAGGTAGTGAGGCTGATTACCAAGCACCTGAGCTGGGAGAGGATGACTGGGTGACGGGGATCTCTGACTGGATATAAGGCAGCCAACGCCCATCTGCCTCACTGGTGATTTCTCTGTGGAATTCTAGGAGACCAGTCTGATTCCTGCTCCTCAAAAGCTAAGTTTTCTGCTTTGCCTTTTTGCATTTGTGTTTTGGTTTTAGCTTGCCTTGCTTTTCTGGATTCTGCCATTCCCTGCTGGGGTGAGCTGAATTCCTTTTTGTCGGTTTGCTCTGTCTTCAGAAAATACCTGAGTGCTGATATAGTGTTTTTGAAGCCTAGCGTCTTCAGGGCCTTTTTCCCTGTCAGTCTGTTGGCCCTTGTTTTGATAGGGTTTTTTGCAGATTGCAGTCAGCAGCTTTCCTATCCTGTCCTATCTAGTTAGCTTGGGCCCCATCATTTGCTCAGCCTATCTTTCTATCTGTGTTAGTGTTTTTTCTTCTTGCTTCACCGTCATTATATGTTGGGGGCTGCCTATTGCTTTGGGGTCTGCTCTGGGGCAGTTTAGATTTCCCTTTCTGTCTTTAGGCTAGGCAGTTCTCCGGCTGTGATCGAGGGGTCTAGGGCATCGTAGGAACCCCCCACGGCTACTGCTAGTTGTTGTTGATAGGTTCAGGGGTCTGCAATCCGATAGCTGCCAACTTCTCTGGTTTTCTGGACTTAGCTAGCATTTCTGTTTTTGCCTCCTACGGTGACTCATTCATAACACCCATCATACATATTCGCCATCCCATAGTCCCGTGCCCATATACCCGTCATACATATCCTCCATCCCATAGTCCCGTGCCCATATACCCATCACACATCCTCCATCCCATTGTCCCGTGCCCATATACCCGTCATACATATCCTCCATCCCATAGTCCAGTGCCCATATACCCATCATACATATCCACTATCCCATAAGCCCGTGCCCATATACCCATCATACATATCCTCCATCCCATAGTCGAGTGCCCATATACCCATCACACATCCTCCATCCCATAGTCCCATGCCCATATACCCATCACACATCCTCCATCCCATAGTCCCGTGCCAATATACCCATCATACATATCCACCATCCCATAGGCCCGTGCCCATATACCCATCATACATATCCTCCATCCCATAGTCGAGTGCCCATATACCCATCACACATCCTCCATCCCATAGTCCCATGCCCATATACCCATCATACACATCTACCATCCCACAGGCCCGTGCCCATATACCCATCATACATATTCGCCATCCCATAGTCGAGTCCCCATATACCCATCACACATCCTCCATCCCATAGTCCCATGCCCATATACCCATCACACATCCTCCATCCCATAGTCCCGTGCCAATATACCCATCATACATATCCACCATCCCATAGGCCCGTGCCCATATACCCATCATACATATCCTCCATCCCATAGTCGAGTGCCCATATACCCATCACACATCCTCCATCCCATAGTCCCGTGCCAATATACCCATCATACATATCCACCATCCCATAGGCCCGTGCCCATATACCCATCATACATATCCTCCATCCCATAGTCGAGTGCCCATATACCCATCACACATCCTCCATCCCGTAGTCCCGTGCCCATATACCCATCATACATATCTACCATCCCACAGGCCCGTGCCCATATACCCATCATACATATTCGCCATCCCATAGTCGAGTCCCCATATACCCATCACAATCCTTCATCTCATAGTCCCATGCCCATATACCCATCACACATCCTCCATCCCATAGTCCCATGCCCATATACCCATCACACATCCTCCATCCCATAGTCCCATGCCCATATACCCATCATACATATCCACCAACCCATAGTGCCATGCCCATATACCCATCATACATATCCTCCATCCCACAGTCGAGTGCCCATATACCCATCACACATCCTCCATCCCATAGTCCCATGCCCATATACCCATCACACATCCTCCATCCCATAGTCCCATGACAATATACGCATCATACATATTCACCATCCCATAGTCGCGTGCCCATATACCCATCACAATCCTTCATCTCATAGTCGAGTGCCCATATACCCATCACACATCCTCCATCCCATAGTACCATGCCCATATACCCATCACACATCCTCCATCCCATAGTCCCGTGCCCATATACCCATCATACATATCCACCATCCCACAGGCCTGTGCCCATATAGCCATCATACATATCCTCCATCCCATAGTCGAGTGCCCATATACCCATCACACATCCTCCATCCCATAGTCCCATGCCCATATACCCATCATACATATCCTCCATCCCATAGTCCCATGCCCATATACCCATCATACATATCCACCATCCCATAGTCCCATGCCCATATACCCATCACACATCCTCCATCCCATAGTCCCATGCCCATATACCCATCATACATATCCACCATCCCATAGTCCCATGCCCATATACCCATCATACATATCCTCCATCCCATAGTCGAGTGCCCATATACCCATCACACATCCTCCATCCCATAGTCCCATGCCCATATACCCATCACACATCCTCCATCCCATAGTCCCATGCAATATACCCATCATACATATTCACCATCCCATAGTCGAGTGCCTATATACCCATCACAATCCTTCATCTCACAGTCGAGTGCCCATATACCCATCACACATCCTCCATCCCATAGTCCCATGCCCATATACCCATCACATCCTCCATCCCATAGTCCCGTGCCCATATACCCATCATACATATCCACCATCCCACAGGCCTGTGCCCATATACCCATCATACATATCCTCCATCCCATAGTCGAGTGCCCATATACCCATCACACATCCTCCATCCCATAGTCCCGTGCCCATATACCCATCACACATCCTCCATCCCATAGTCCCATGACAATATACCATCATACATATCCACCATCCCATAGTCCCGTGCCCATATACCCATCACACATCCTCCATCCCATAGTCCCATGCCCATATACCCATCACACATCCTCCATCCCATAGTCCCGTGCCCATATACCCATACCCATCACACATCCTCTATCCCACAGTCCCATGACAATATACCATCATACATATCCTCCATCCCATAGTCCCGTGCCCATATACCCATCACACATCCTCCATCCCATAGTCCCATGCCCATATACCCATACCCATCACACATCCTCTATCCCACAGTCCCATGACAATATACCATCATACATATCCACCATCCCATAGTCCCATGCCCATATACCCATCACACATCCTCTATCCCATAGTCCCATGACAATATACCATCATACATATCCTCCATCCCATAGTCCCGTGCCCATATACCCATCACACATCCTCCATCCCATAGTCCCATGCCCATATACCCATACCCATCACACATCCTCTATCCCACAGTCCCATGACAATATACCATCATACATATCCACCATCCCATAGTCCCGTGCCCATATACCCATCACACATCCTCCATCCCATGCCCATATACCCATCACACATCCTCCATCCCATAGTCCCGTGCCCATATACCCATCACACATCCTCCATCCCATAGTCCCGTGCCCATATACCCATCATACATATCCACCATCCCATAGTCCCGTGCCCATATACCCATCACACATCCTCCATCCCATAGTCCCGTGCCCATATACCCATCAGAAAGTTCATTGGCTCTTGAGGAAGCAGCTGCTATTCTCGTGTGTCAGCCTTGTTTCTTGGTCTTCACATTTTTCATTGGCCTGTAATGCAGCTTTTCTTTTTGCATCTGCTGACCTTCGTGCCATGGACTTCCTTTTCTGATGAGGCATTATTGTTTTAAAAATAATCTATTATACCCACAGCCCATATACCCATCACACATCCTCCATCCCATAGTCAACCATTTTGACATCGTAATGAGGGGCGGGGCTTGATACGCATACACTGTTTCCCCATTATGTAGAGAGGGGCAAAATTGTTTGGTGAATTGGAACGCGCGGGGTTAAAATTTCGCCTCACAACATAGCTTAGGACGCTCTCGGGGTCCAGACGTGTGACTGTGCCAAATTTTGTGGCTGTAGCTGCGACGGTGCGGATGCCTATCCCGGACATACATGCATACAGTACATACACACATACACACACACCTCTCCAGTCCATCCTTAACTCTGCTGCCCGACTAATTAATCTCTTTCCTCGCTACACTCCTGCTTCCCCTCTTCGCAGATCTCTTCACTGGCTCCCAATTTCCCAGCGTATCTAGTTTAAACTACTAACACTGACCTACAAGGCCATCTACAGTCATGGCCAAAAGTATTGACACCCCTACAATTCTGTCAGATAATACTCAGTTTCTTCCTGAAAATGATTGCAAACACAAATTCTTTGGTATTATTATCTTCATTTAATTTGTCTTAAATGAAAAAACACAAAAGAGAATGAAGCAAAAAGCAAAACATTGATCATTTCACACAAAACTCCAAAAATGGGCCGGACAAAAGTATTGGCACCCTCAGCCTAATACTTGGTTGCACAACCTTTCGCCAAAATAACTGCGACCAACCGCTTCCGGTAACCATCAATGAGTTTCTTACAATGCTCTGCTGGAATTTTAGACCATTCTTCTTTGGCAAACTGCTCCAGGTCCCTGATATTTGAAGGGTGCCTTCTCCAAACTGCCATTTTTAGATCTCTCCACAGGTGTTCTATGGGATTCAGGTCTGGACTCATTGCTGGCCACCTTAGAAGTCTCCAGTGCTTTCTCTCAAACCATTTTCTAGTGCTTTTTGAAGTGTGTTTTGGGTTATTGTCCTGCTGGAAGATCCATGACCTCTGAGGGAGACCCAGCTTTCTCACACTGGGCCCTACATTATGCTGCAAAATTTGTTGGTAGTCTTCAGACTTCATAATGCCATGCACACGGTCAAGCAGTCCAGTGCCAGAGGCAGCAAAGCAACCCCAAAACATCAGGGAACCTCCGCCATGTTTGACTGTAGGGACCGTGTACTTTTCTTTGAATGCCTCTTTTTTCTCCTGTAAACTCTATGTTGATGCTTTTGCCCTAAAAGCTCTACTTTTGTCTCATCTGACCAGAGAACATTCTTCCAAAACGTTTTAGGCTTTTTCAGGTAAGTTTTGGCAAACTCCAGCCTGGCTTTTTTATGTCTCGGGGTAAGAAGTGGAGTCTTCCTGGGTCTCCTACCATACAGTCCCTTTTCATTCAGACGCCGACGGATAGTACGGGTTGACACTGTTGTACCCTCAGACTGCAGGGCAGCTTGAACTTGTTTGGATGTTAGTCGAGGTTCTTTATCCAACATCCGCACAATCTTGCGTTGAAATCTCTTGTCAATTTTTCTTTTCCGTCCACATCTAGGGAGGTTAGCCACAGTGCCATGGGCTTTACACTTCTTGATGACACTGCGCACGGTAGACACAGGAACATTCAGGTCTTTGGAGATGGACTTGTAGCCTTGAGATTGCTCATGCTTCCTCACAATTTGGTTTCTCAAGTCCTCAGACAGTTCTTTGGTCTTCTTTCTTTTCTCCATGCTCAATGTGGTACACACAAGGACACAGGACAGAGGTTGAGTCAACTTTAATCCATGTCACCTGGCTGCAAGTGTGATTTAGTTATTGCCAACACCTGTTAGGTGCCACAGGTAAGTTACAGGTGCTGTTAATTACACAAATTAGAGAAGCATCACATGATTTTTCGAACAGTGCCAATACTTTTGTCCACCCTCTTTGTTATGTTTGGTGTGGAATTATATCCAATTTGGCTTTAGGACAATTCTTTTTGTGTTTTTTCATTTAAGACAAATTAAATGAAGATAATAATACCAAAGAATTTGTGTTTGCAATCATTTTCAGGAAGAAACTGAGTATTATCTGACAGAATTGCAGGGGTGTCAATACTTTTGGCCATGACTGTATAACCTGTCTCCTCCATATATTTCTGAACTAATCTCCCGATACCTTCCCCCACGTAATCTCCAGTCCTCCCAAGACCTCCTTCTCTCCTCCACACTTATTCGCTCCTCACCCAACCGCCTCCAAGACTTCTCCCGAATATCCCCCGTCCTCTGGAATTCTGTGCCCCACCACGTCCGGTTATCCACCACATTTGGATCCTTCAAACGGAACCTGAAAACCTATCTCTTCAAAAACGCTTACAACCTATAATGACCACGCGGCCACCTCAACACCATCGGAGCTTCTGCAACCCCGACCTACTGTCTCCTTCCCAACCATCCTGTAGCATGTAAGCCCGAAAGGGCAGGGTCCTCTCCCCTCTCTATATCAGTCTGTGATTGTTAGTTTGCTTACTGTAATTGATATCTGTACTTTGTATGTTACCCCTTCTCATGTGCAGCACCATTGAATCAATGGTGCTATAGAAATAAATAATAATATGACTGTTTGTCTGTGTGACCATGAGTCCGTATGTCCATGTTACCATATGTCCGCGTGACCATGGCTTCATGTGACCATATGTCCGCGTGACCATGGCTTCATGTGACCTTATGTCCGCGTGACCATGGCTTCATGTGACCGTATGTCCGTGTGACCATGGCTTCATGTGACCGTATGTCCGTTTGACCATGGCTTCATGTGACCGTATGTCCGTTTGACCATGGCTTCATGTGACCTTATGTCCGCGTGACCATGGCTTCATGTGACCGTATGTCCGTGTGACCATGGCTTCATGTGACCGTATGTCCGTGTGAAAAACCCACAGACACATCAGTATGTCATCCAGAGCAGGTCCTGAAGGCCAATCTCATGATTGTCGCCTGATGTCCCTGAGATCAGCGCGACCAGGAGACGATGATGAGAATTGTATTCAGCACCCGCTGTGTATATCATGTGTAAAATTAAGAATTAAATAAAAACAATGTTGTGGGCTCCCGTGTAATTTTGATAATCAGCAGAGGAAAAGTCGATGGCAAGGGGCTGATGTTAATAGTCTAGGAAAGGGGACAATACCCCAAAAGGTTCCAGGCTATTACTAACCGCTCATATCTGTTTGCTTAGCCTTTACTGGTTACTTTATGGGAGACCCCAGAAATTAATGACGTTGGTTTCCCCCATAAATTCTGACCAGCAAAGGTTAAACAGACAGATGTGGGCTAATAATAGGCTAGGAAGGAACCACAGATATTGCCCCCCACCCCCAGGCTACCAACATCATCCCTCAGCCAGAAATGACGCATCCATAAGACTGGCCAAATCTGGCGCTTATCCTCACTCTTCCCTCTTGCCCTGGTGCAGTAGCAATTGGGGTGCTAGTTGTGGGGTTGATGTCACCTTTGAATTGTTAGCTGACATCAATCCCACTGACGCGATGTTCTCAGCAGCTCATTGTCTCTTGGATTTCATGCGACTGTTCAGTTTGAAAACCAGATGTTGTAGACATGGATTATGGCGTGGGATAGAGTGGATTATCAGCACGTTGGACAGGTGAGGGATATGGTTGTTTATTATTTTCTGTCTTTTACAGGTGACATGGGCTTCCATGAAATAGGAGTAAGGTGAGCATAACTTTGTATCTTATTTTTTAATAAATGTGTAAAGAGGATGTTTTATTCTATTTCATATAAAGGATTTTATTCTTGCTGCGAGTTTATTTCACTACTTACTATGGGGTTAGTAATGGAGGTGTCTTATAAAGGTCTCTCCATTACTTATCTCTGGGCTTTATGTAAGCTGACATTACAATGGTGACATCCACCCCAATACTATTACCACACTTGCCACCACACCAGGGCAAGTGGGAAGAGTGAGGCTAAGCGCCAGATTTGGCACATCTTATTGATGCGCCATTTTTGCGGTGGCTGAGAGCCGATGTTGGTAGCCTGGGAGGAGTCAATATCTCTGACCCCTTTCCATTCTATTAGTATCAGTCTGCAGCTATCTGCTTAGCCTTTGCTGCTTAGAATTTATAGGGGGACACTATGTCATTGATTTCTGGGTCCCTCCCATAAACTAACCAGCTTAGACTAAGAAAACAACTGTGAGCTATTATTAATGACCTGGTAACCTTATGGGGTATTGTCCCTTGTCCCAGATTATTAACATCAGCACCCAGCCGTCGGCTTTCCCTCTGCTGGTTATGAATAATCGGAGGGAAACCACGCAGATTTTTTAATTTAATTCTTAATTTCACACAGAAGGTACACAGAGAGGGCTGAATACAACTCCCAATATTGTCTCCTGGTCATGCTGATCGCAGGGAGACCAGGAGACAATGATGAGAGCGGCCGTCAGCAGCCGGCGCCAAGGATCAGCACGAACTGAACCGATTCTTCCCAGGCACCGTTATGTGCCACATGGACAGCAGACAGATACACGGATGTCATATATGTCCACACAGATAGCACATGCAGACATGGACCGCGGATCTCACCAGGACTGGTATTTCCAGTACAGGAAGGTCCAGTACCGGTAAGAGTGAGATTCATGGTCCGTGTCCATGTGCCATCCGTATGTACATATGTGACATCCGTGTATCTGTCTGCTGTCAGTGTGACAAGTACGGAATGAAATGCAGCAAAAACATTAAAGAGTTTTATGTATTAAAAATGTTGATAGAAATAGTGATGAGGAATGTCAGGAAAATACGAGTTATTTCCGGATATCCCAGGTACACATCCATAGAGATGAATTGCTGCCCTTCCCCTGGCCAGGTAAATGCGGGTTTTCCCACTATGATGTCTTTTGTCCATTCCAGGTCAAATTTAATAACACACAATAATCCAAGAGAAAGGAAAATTATACTTCCAGAATCAGTATCATTAAAGCTACGCACGGCAGCGTTTTCCAGCTTCCAGAGTCCTCAGGAACTGGAGAAATCGTTTCTGCGCCCCAGTAGCCCACAGACACGGCATATTTGGTCTCAAAAGAAAGATAATCTCTTAAGAGAAAATTTAATCCCTCTGTCGTCACTCTGTGAGCCCCCCAGGTAGAGATATGGCAAGGAGAAGTTTTAATAACTTTTCAAAAGGGGAGTACGTCCTCTGTCAGAACCCACCAAGTGAGGTCAGCAAGGGAGGAGCCCCTAAGTCTATGGGCAAACTATACAACAGGAACAACCAATTTGCGAGTGTTCAGAACCTGGGGAGGACAGCGAACATCCAGGCTGTGGACTGAATCTGCTCTTTGGGAACCCCGCTCCCCTTATCGACACGTCATGTCTGTGGCTGAGATAGAGTAAGTTTCTTATTATAATCCCTTTTATTTGTAACTCTCTGTACATATTGTATATCGTCTACTTTTGTAATATCTTTGTATTTTTGTAAACACTGCCGATATTATCTGGAGTAACCCTATAACTTTACTAGCTTCGCTCTCCTTGCTCTATGACTGAAGTGACACGTACTCCGCGTCAAATCACGCTACCAGGGGTTAATACGTGACCCGAAATAGGCTTTAGTATCAAACGAGGACCTGCTGGCAGCAAAGCATCCTGGTGGTATTGGGGAACTCTGGCAGTGACGGACCGGAGGTTTGTGCGTGTATTCCCGGCCTGGGACTGGTGATACACATACCGCCCTCACTGCAGCGCGTGCCCGATAGCCAGTACGCGAAAAGGCAGCCTTTCCGGCAACTACTTATCCTAGGTGCAGTACCCTGACTGACCTGAAGGTATGGGGGCGCCAAAGAGCCCCAAGTTCCTAAGCAAAATAGAAACAAAAGTGGTGTGGTTATAAATCACACGACCTATATATATATGATATAAAAATTCAGAGACAAGGAACAAGATAGATGATAGAGCCACAGATCCCCCATAACAGTGCGTCATCCACAGATCCCCCATAACAGCGCATCATCCACAGATCCCACATAACAGCGAGTCATCCACAGATCCCCCATAACAGCGTGTCACCACAGATCCCCCATAACAGAGCGTCATCCACAGATCCCCCATAACAGCGCATCATCCACAGATCCCACATAACAGCACGTCATCCACAGATCCCCCATAACAGCGCGTCATCCACAGATCCCCATAACAGTGCGTCATCCACAGATCCCCCATAACAGCGCATCATCCACAGATCCCCCATAACAGCGCGTCATCCACAGATCCCCCATAACAGCGCGTCACCCACAGATCCCCCATAACAGAGCGTCATCCACAGATCCCCCATAACAGCGCGTCATCCACAGATCCCACATAACAGCGCGTCATCCACAGATCCCACATAACAGCACGTCATCCACAGATCCCCATAACAGTGCGTCATCCACAGATCCCCCATAACAGCGCATCATCCACAGATCCCCCATAACAGCGCATCATCCACAGATCCCCCATAACAGCGCATCATCCACAGATCCCACATAACAGCGCATCATCCACAGATCCCACATAACAGAGCGTCATCCACAGATCCCCCATAACAGCGCGTCATCCACAGATCCCCCATAACAGCGCGTCATCCACAGATCCCCATAACAGCGCGTCATCCACAGATCCCCCATAACAGCGCGTCATCCACAGATCCCCCATAACAGCGCGTCATCCACAGATCCCCATAACAGCTCGTCATCCACAGATCCCCCATAACAGCGCGTCATCCACAGATCCCCCATAACAGCGCGTCACCCACTGATCCCCATATCAGCGCGTCATCCACAGATCCCCATAACAGCACGTCATCCACAGATCCCCCATAACAGCGCGCCGTCCACAGATCCCCCATAACAGCGCGTCATCCACAGATCCCCATAACAGCACGTCATCCACAGATCCCCCATAACAGCGCGTCATCCACAGATCCCCCATAACAGCGCGTCACCCACAGATCCCCCATAACAGCGCATCACCCACAGATCCCCCATAACAGCGCGTCATCCACAGATCCCCCATAACAGCGCGTCATCCACAGATCCCCATAACAGCGCGTCATCCACAGATCCCCCATAACAGCGCGTCATCCACAGATCCCCCATAACAGAGCGTCATCCACAGATCCCCCATAACAGAACGTCATCCACAGATCCCCATAACAGCGCTCCACCCACAGATCCCCCATAACAGCGCATCATCCACAGATCCCCATAACAGCGCATCATCCACAGATCCCCATAACAGCGCGTCATCCACAGATCCCCCATAACAGCGCGTCATCCACAGATCCCCCATAGCAGCGCGTCATCCACAGATCCCCCATAACAGCGCGTCACCCACAGATCCCCCATAGCAGCGCTCCACCCACAGATGCCCCATAACAGCGCATCATCCACAGATCCCCATAACAGCGCGTCATCCACAGATCCCCCATAACAGCGCGTCATCCACAGATCCCCCATAGCAGCGCTCCACCCACAGATCCCCCATAACAGCGCATCATCCACAGATCCCCATAACAGCGCGTCATCCACAGATCCCCCATAACAGCGCTCCACCCACAGATCCCCCATAACAGCGCGTCACCCACAGATCCCCCATAACAGCGTGTCATCCACAGATCCCCATAACAGCACGTCATCCACAGATCCCCCATAACAGCGCTCCACCCACAGATCCCCCATAACAGCGCATCATCCACAGATCCCCCATAACAGCGCGTCATCCACAGATCCCCCATAACAGCGCGTCATCCACAGATCCCCCATAACAGCACGTCACCCACAGATCCCCATAACAGCGCGTCATTCACAGATCCCCCATAACAGCGCGTCATCCACAGATCCCCCATAACAGAGCGTCACCCACAGATCCCCCATAACAGAGCGTCATCCACAGATCCCCCATAACAGAGCGTCATCCACAGATCCCCCATAACAGAGCGTCATCCACAGATCCCCATAACAGTGCGTCATCCACAGATCCCCCATAACAGTGCGTCACCCACAGATCCCCCATAACAGAGCGTCATCCACAGATCCCACATAACAGCGCGTCATTCACAGATCCCCATAACAGTGCGTCACCCACAGATCCCCCATAACAGAGCGTCACCCACAGATCCCCCATAACAGAGCGTCATCCACAGATCCCCCATAACAGAGCGTCATCCACAGATCCCCCATAACAGCGCGTCATCCACAGATCCCCCATAACAGCGCATCACCCACAGATCCCCCATAACAGCGCGTCACCCACAGATCCCCCATAACAGAGCGTCATCCACAGATCCCCCATAACAGCGCGTCATCCACAGATCCCCCATAACAGCGCGTCACCCACAGATCCCCATAACAGAGCGTCATCCACAGATCCCCCATAACAGAGCGTCATCCACAGATCCCCCATAACAGTGCGTCACCCACAGATCCCCCATAACAGAGCGTCACCCACAGATCCCCCATAACAGAGCGTCATCCACAGATCCCCCATAACAGCGCGTCATCCACAGATCCCCCATAACAGCGCATCACCCACAGATCCCCCATAACAGCGCGTCATCCACAGATCCCCCATAACAGCGCTCCACCCACAGATCCCCCATAACAGCGCATCATCCACAGATCCCCCATAACAGCGCGTCATCCACAGATCCCCCATAACAGCGCGTCATCCACAGATCCCCCATAACAGCACGTCACCCACAGATCCCCATAACAGCGCGTCATTCACAGATCCCCCATAACAGCGCGTCATCCACAGATCCCCCATAACAGAGCGTCACCCACAGATCCCCCATAACAGAGCGTCATCCACAGATCCCCCATAACAGAGCGTCATCCACAGATCCCCCATAACAGAGCGTCATCCACAGATCCCCATAACAGTGCGTCATCCACAGATCCCCCATAACAGTGCGTCACCCACAGATCCCCCATAACAGAGCGTCATCCACAGATCCCACATAACAGCGCGTCATTCACAGATCCCCATAACAGTGCGTCACCCACAGATCCCCCATAACAGAGCGTCACCCACAGATCCCCCATAACAGAGCGTCATCCACAGATCCCCCATAACAGAGCGTCATCCACAGATCCCCCATAACAGCGCGTCATCCACAGATCCCCCATAACAGCGCATCACCCACAGATCCCCCATAACAGCGCGTCACCCACAGATCCCCCATAACAGAGCGTCATCCACAGATCCCCCATAACAGCGCGTCATCCACAGATCCCCCATAACAGCGCGTCACCCACAGATCCCCATAACAGAGCGTCATCCACAGATCCCCCATAACAGAGCGTCATCCACAGATCCCCCATAACAGTGCGTCACCCACAGATCCCCCATAACAGAGCGTCACCCACAGATCCCCCATAACAGAGCGTCATCCACAGATCCCCCATAACAGCGCGTCATCCACAGATCCCCCATAACAGCGCATCACCCACAGATCCCCCATAACAGCGCGTCATTCACAGATCCCCATAACAGTGCGTCACCCACAGATCCCCCATAACAGCGCATCACCCACAGATCCCCCATAACAGCGCGTCATCCACAGATCCCCCATAACAGCGCATCACCCACAGATCCCCCATAACAGCGCATCACCCACAGATCCCCCATAACAGCGCGTCATCCACAGATCCCCCATAACAGCGCGTCATCCACAGATCCCCCATAACAGCGCATCATCCACAGATCCCACATAACAGCGCGTCATTCACAGATCCCCATAACAGTGCGTCACCCACAGATCCCCCATAACAGAGCGTCACCCACAGATCCCCCATAACAGAGCGTCATCCACAGATCCCCCATAACAGAGCGTCATCCACAGATCCCCCATAACAGCGCGTCATCCACAGATCCCCCATAACAGCGCATCACCCACAGATCCCCCATAACAGCGCGTCACCCACAGATCCCCCATAACAGAGCGTCATCCACAGATCCCCCATAACAGCGCGTCATCCACAGATCCCCCATAACAGAGCGTCATCCACAGATCCCCCATAACAGAGCGTCATCCACAGATCCCCCATAACAGCGCGTCATCCACAGATCCCCCATAACAGTGCGTCACCCACAGATCCCCCATAAGAGCGTCATCCACAGATCCCCCATAACAGAGCGTCATCCACAGATCCCCATAACAGTGCGTCACCCACACAGATCCCCATAACAGCGCGTCACCACAGATCCCCCCCGCAGATCCCCATAACAACGCGTCATCCACAGATCCCCCATAACAGCGCGTCATCCACAGATCCCCATAACAGAGCGTCACCCACAGATCGCCCATAAGAGCGTCATCCACAGATCCCCCATAACAGAGCGTCATCCACAGATCCCCCATAACAGAGCGTCATCCACAGATCCCTATAACAGTGCGTCATCCACAGATCCCCCATAACAGAGCGTCATCCACAGATCCCCCATAACAGCGCGTCACCCACAGATCCCCCATAACAGAGCGTCATCCACAGATCCCACATAACAGCGCGTCATTCACAGATCCCCATAACAGTGCGTCACCCACAGATCCCCCATAACAGAGCGTCACCCACAGATCCCCCATAACAGAGCGTCATCCACAGATCCCCATAACAGAGCGTCATTCACAGATCCCCCATAACAGAGCGTCATCCACAGAACCCCCATAACAGAGCGTCATCCACAGATCCCCCATAACAGCGCGTCATCCACAGATCCCACATAACAGTGCGTCACCCACAGATCCCCCATAAGAGCGTCATCCACAGATCCCCCATAACAGAGCGTCATCCACAGATCCCCATAACAGAGCGTCATCCACAGATCCCCCATAACAGTGCGTCACCCACAGATCCCCCATAAGAGCGTCATCCACAGATCCCCCATAACAGAGCGTCATCCACAGATCCCCATAACAGTGCGTCACCCACACAGATCCCCATAACAGCGCGTCACCACAGATCCCCCCATAACAGTGCGTCATCCACAGATCCACCATAACAGCGCGTCATCCACAGATCCCCATAACAGCGCGTCACCCACAGATCCCCCATAACAGCGCATCACCCACAGATCCCCCATAACAGCGCGTCACCACAGATCCCCATAACAGCGCGTCACCCACAGATCCCCCATAACAGTGCGTCATCCACAGATCCCCCATAACAGCACGTCACCCACAGATCCCCCATAACAGCACGTCACCCACAGATCCCCCATAACAGCACGTCACCCACAGATCCCCATAACAGCGCGTCACCCACAGATCCCCCATAACAGCACGTCACCCACAGATCCCCATAACAGCCCGTCATCCAGATCCCCCATAACAGCGCGTCATCCACAGATCCCCATAACAGCGCATCACCCACAGATCCCCCATAACAGTGCGTCATCCACAGATCCCCATAACAGCGCGTCACCCACAGATCCCCCATAACAGCGCGTCATCCACAGATCCCCCATAACAGCGCGTCACCCACAGATGCCCCATAACAGCACGTCACCCACAGATCCCCATAACAGCGCGTCACCCACAGATCCCCATAACAGCGCGTCACCCACAGATCCCCATAACAGCGCATCACCCACAGATCCCCATAACAGCGCATCACCCACAGATCCCCATAACAGCGCATCACCCACAGATCCCCCATAACAGCGCGTCATCCACAGATCCCCCATAACAGCGCATCACCCACAGATCCCCATAACAGCGCATCACCCACAGATCCCCATAACAGCACGTCACCCACAGATCCCCATAACAGCGCGTCACCCACAGATCCCCATAACAGCGCATCACCCACAGATCCCCCATAACAGCGCGTCACCCACAGATCCCCATAACAGCGCGTCACCCACAGATCCCCCATAACAGCGCGTCACCCACAGATCCCCATAACAGCGCGTCACCCACAGATCCCCCATAACAGCGCGTCACCCACAGATCCCCCATAACAGCGCGTCACCCACAGATCCCCCATAACAGCGCGTCACCCACAGATCCCCCATAACAGCGCGTCACCCACAGATCCCCATAACAGCGCGTCACCCACAGATCCCCATAACAGCGCGTCATCCACAGATCCCCATAACAGCGCGTCACCCACAGATCCCCATAACAGCGCGTCACCCACAGATCCCCCATAACAGCGCGTCACCCACAGATCCCCCATAACAGTGCGTCACCCACAGATCCCCATAACAGCGCGTCATCCACAGATCCCCATAACAGCGCGTCACCCACAGATCCCCATAACAGCACATCACCCACAGATCCCCCATAACAGTGCGTCACCCACAGATCCCCATAACAGCGCGTCACCCACAGATCCCCATAACAGCGCGTCACCCACAGATCCCCATAACAGCGCGTCACCCACAGATCCCCATAACAGCACATCACCCACAGATCCCCATAACAGCACATCACCCACAGATCCCCCATAACAGTGCGTCACCCACAGATCCCCATAACAGCGCGTCACCCACAGATCCCCCATAACAGCACATCACCCACAGATCCCCCATAACAGTGCGTCACCCACAGATCCCCATAACAGCACATCACCCACAGATCCCCATAACAGCACATCACCCACAGATCCCCCATAACAGTGCGTCACCCACAGATCCCCATAACAGCGCGTCACCCACAGATCCCCATAACAGCACATCACCCACAGATCCCCCATAACAGTGCGTCACCCACAGATCCCCATAACAGCGCGTCACCCACAGATCCCCCATAACAGTGCGTCACCCACAGATCCCCATAACAGCGCGTCACCCACAGATCCCCATAACAGCACATCACCCACAGATCCCCATAACAGCGCGTCACCCACAGATCCCCCATAACAGCGCCTGATATAATGTTTGTACACTGTGCTCTCTGCGGTTTCTGCACGCGGTACCGCACACGTGTAATCTGTCACTTAGGTTACATTTGCCCCTTGTATGTCGCCACATGGCACAGCCCGACTGCGGGAGCGCGCGTTCAGGGCGTGTCCAATAAACGCGCGGGAGAACAGATACACGCACTGTGACGTCACTTCGTATCCTGCCGTATGTTAGGAATGGCAGCGCGTCCGACGGCCATCTTTAATGTGGGCGCGCATGCTCTGTACCAATGAGAGGAACAGTTCTCTGCCTTATTATCCCAGTGGCCACAGGAGGGCGCGCCGAGCACGTTCTATCAGCGGTTCCGCAAGAATATCACAGCTGAAGGTCCTTTCTATACAGCAGAACTGCGGCTCCGAGCACCATAGATAAGAGGAGGAGGCGGTGGAACTACCGGTCTGTACCATAGAGAGAGGGGGAGGACAGGACACTGCACAGTGACCACATATAGTGACTGGTGCCTCATAGAGAGAGGGGGGAGGACAGGACACTGCACAGTGACCACATATAGTGACTGGTGCCTCATAGAGAGGGGGAGGACAGGACACTGCACAGTGACCACATATAGTGACTGGTGCCTCATAGAGAGGGGGAGGACAGGACACTGCACAGTGATCACATATAGTGACTGGTGCCTCATAGAGAGAGGGGAGGACAGGACACTGCACAGTGACCACATATAGTGACTGGTGCCTCATAGAGAGAGGGGGAGGACAGGACACTGCACAGTGACCACATATAGTGACTGGTGCCTCATAGAGAGGGGGAGGACAGGACACTGCACAGTGACCACATATAGTGACTGGTGCCTCATAGAGAGAGGGGAGGACAGGACACTGCACAGTGACCACATATAGTGACTGGTGCCTCAAGAGGGGGAGGACAGGACACTGCACAGTGACCACATATAGTGACTGGTGCCTCATAGAGAGGGGGAGGACAGGACACTGCACAGTGACCACATATAGTGACTGGTGCCTCATAGAGAGAGGGGGAGGACAGGACACTGCACAGTGACCACATATAGTGACTGGTGCCTCATAGAGAGGGGGAGGACAGGACACTGCACAGTGATCACATATAGTGACTGGTGCCTCATAGAGAGAGGGGAGGACAGGACACTGCACAGTGACCACATATAGTGACTGGTGCCTCAAGAGGGGGAGGACAGGACACTGCACAGTGACCACATATAGTGACTGGTGCCTCATAGAGAGGGGGAGGACAGGACACTGCACAGTGACCACATATAGTGACTGGTGCCTCAAGAGGGGGAGGACAGGACACTGCACAGTGACCACATATAGTGACTGGTGCCTCATAGAGAGGGGGAGGACAGGACACTGCACAGTGACCACATATAGTGACTGGTGCCTCATAGAGAGAGAGGGGGAGGACAGGACACTGCACAGTGACCACATATAGTGACTGGTGCCTCATAGAGAGAGAGGGGGAGGACAGGACACTGCACAGTGACCACATATAGTGACTGGTGCCTCATAGAGAGAGGGGAGGACAGGACACTGCACAGTGACCACATATAGTGACTGGTGCCTCATAGAGAGAGGGGGAGGACAGGACACTGCACAGTGACCACATATAGTGACTGGTGCCTCATAGAGAGGGGGAGGACAGGACACTGCACAGTGACCACATATAGTGACTGGTGCCTCATAGAGAGAGGGGAGGACAGGACACTGCACAGTGACCACATATAGTGACTGGTGCCTCATAGAGAGAGGGGGAGGACAGGACACTGCACAGTGATCACATATAGTGACTGGTGCCTCATAGAGAGAGGGGGGAGGACAGGACACTGCGCAGTGACCACATATAGTGACTGGTGCCTCATAGAGAGAGGGGGGAGGACAGGACACTGCGCAGTGACCACATATAGTGACTGGTGCCTCATAGAGAGAGGGGGAGGACAGGACACTGCACAGTGACCACATATAGTGACTGGTGCCTCAAGAGGGGGAGGACAGGACACTGCACAGTGATCACATATAGTGACTGGTGCCTCATAGAGAGAGGGGGGAGGACAGGACACTGCGCAGTGACCACATATAGTGACTGGTGTCTCATAGAGAGAGGGGGAGGACAGGACACTGCACAGTGACCACATATAGTGACTGGTGCCTCATAGAGAGAGGGGGGAGGACAGGACACTGCGCAGTGACCACATATAGTGACTGGTGCCTCATAGAGAGAGGGGGAGGACAGGACACTGCACAGTGACCACATATAGTGACTGGTGCCTCATAGAGAGAGGGAGGAGGACAGGACACTGCACAGTGACCACATATAGTGACTGGTGCCTCATAGAGAGAGGGGGGAGGACAGGACACTGCACAGTGACCACATATAGTGACTGGTGCCTCATAGAGAGAGGGGGAGGACAGGACACTGCACAGTGACCACATATAGTGACTGGTGCCTCAAGAGGGGGAGGACAGGACACTGCACAGTGACCACATATAGTGACTGGTGCCTCATAGAGAGGGGGAGGACAGGACACTGCACAGTGACCACATATAGTGACTGGTGCCTCATAGAGAGGGGGAGGACAGGACACTGCACAGTGACCACATATAGTGACTGATGCCTCATAGAGAGAGGGGGGAGGACAGGACACTGCACAGTGACCACATATAGTGACTGGTGCCTCATAGAGAGGGGGAGGACAGGACACTGCACAGTGACCACATATAGTGACTGGTGCCTCATAGAGAGGGGGAGGACAGGACACTGCACAGTGACCACATATAGTGACTGGTGCCTCATAGAGAGGGGGAGGACAGGACACTGCACAGTGACCACATATAGTGACTGGTGCCTCATAGAGAGGGGGAGGACAGGACACTGCACAGTGACCACATATAGTGACTGATGCCTCATAGAGAGAGGGGGGAGGACAGGACACTGCACAGTGATCACATATAGTGACTGGTGCCTCATAGAGAGGGGGAGGACAGGACACTGCACAGTGACCACATATAGTGACTGATGCCTCATAGAGAGAGGGGGGAGGACAGGACACTGCACAGTGACCACATATAGTGACTGGTGCCTCATAGAGAGGGGGAGGACAGGACACTGCACAGTGACCACATATAGTGACTGATGCCTCATAGAGAGAGGGGGGAGGACAGGACACTGCACAGTGACCACATATAGTGACTGGTGCCTCATAGAGAGAGAGGGGGAGGACAGGACACTGCACAGTGACCACATATAGTGACTGGTGCCTCATAGAGAGAGAGGGGGAGGACAGGACACTGCACAGTGACCACATATAGTGACTGGTGCCTCATAGAGAGAGGGGGAGGACAGGACACTGCACAGTGACCACATATAGTGACTGGTGCCTCAAGAGGGGGAGGACAGGACACTGCACAGTGATCACATATAGTGACTGGTGCCTCATAGAGAGAGGGGGGAGGACAGGACACTGCGCAGTGACCACATATAGTGACTGGTGCCTCATAGAGAGAGGGGGAGGACAGGACACTGCACAGTGACCATATATAGTGACTGGTGCCTCAAGAGGGGGAGGACAGGACACTGCACAGTGATCACATATAGTGACTGGTGCCTCATAGAGAGGGGGAGGACAGGACACTGCACAGTGACCACATATAGTGACTGATGCCTCATAGAGAGAGGGGGGAGGACAGGACACTGCACAGTGACCACATATAGTGACTGGTGCCTCATAGAGAGAGAGGGGGAGGACAGGACACTGCACAGTGACCACATATAGTGACTGGTGCCTCATAGAGAGGGGGAGGACAGGACACTGCACAGTGACCACATATAGTGACTGATGCCTCATAGAGAGAGGGGGGAGGACAGGACACTGCACAGTGACCACATATAGTGACTGGTGCCTCATAGAGAGAGGGGGAGGACAGGACACTGCACAGTGACCACATATAGTGACTGGTGCCTCATAGAGAGAGGGGGGAGGACAGGACACTGCACAGTGACCACATATAGTGACTGGTGCCTCATAGAGAGAGGGGGAGGACAGGACACTGCACAGTGACCACATATAGTGACTGGTGCCTCATAGAGAGAGGGGAGGACAGGACACTGCACAGTGACCACATATAGTGACTGGTGCCTCATAGAGAGAGGGGGAGGACAGGACACTGCACTGTGACCACATATAGTGACTGGTGCCTCATAGAGAGAGGGGAGGACAGGACACTGCACAGTGACCACATATAGTGACTGATGCCTCATAGAGAGAGGGGGAGGACAGGACACTGCACAGTGATCACATATAGTGACTGGTGCCTCATAGAGAGAGGGGAGGACAGGACACTGCACAGTGACCACATATAGTGACTGGTGCCTCATAGAGAGAGGGGGAGGACAGGACACTGCACTGTGACCACATATAGTGACTGGTGCCTCATAGAGAGAGGGGAGGACAGGACACTGCACAGTGACCACATATAGTGACTGATGCCTCATAGAGAGAGGGGGAGGACAGGACACTGCACAGTGATCACATATAGTGACTGGTGCCTCATAGAGAGAGGGGGGAGGACAGGACACTGCGCAGTGACCACATATAGTGACTGGTGCCTCATAGAGAGAGGGGAGGACAGGACACTGCACAGTGACCACATATAGTGACTGATGCCTCATAGAGAGAGGGGGAGGACAGGACACTGCACTGTGACCACATATAGTGACTGGTGCCTCATAGAGAGAGGGGGGAGGACAGGACACTGCGCAGTGACCACATATAGTGACTGGTGCCTCATAGAGAGAGGGGGAGGACAGGACACTGCACTGTGACCACATATAGTGACTGGTGCCTCATAGAGAGAGGGGAGGACAGGACACTGCACAGTGACCACATATAGTGACTGGTGCCTCATAGAGAGAGGGGGAGGACAGGACACTGCACAGTGACCACATATAGTGACTGGTGCCTCATAGAGAGAGGGGAGGACAGGACACTGCACAGTGACCACATATAGTGACTGGTGCCTCATAGAGAGAGGGGGAGGACAGGACACTGCACTGTGACCACATATAGTGACTGGTGCCTCATAGAGAGAGGGGAGGACAGGACACTGCACAGTGACCACATATAGTGACTGATGCCTCATAGAGAGAGGGGGAGGACAGGACACTGCACAGTGATCACATATAGTGACTGGTGCCTCATAGAGAGAGGGGAGGACAGGACACTGCACAGTGACCACATATAGTGACTGGTGCCTCATAGAGAGAGGGGGAGGACAGGACACTGCACTGTGACCACATATAGTGACTGGTGCCTCATAGAGAGAGGGGAGGACAGGACACTGCACAGTGACCACATATAGTGACTGATGCCTCATAGAGAGAGGGGGAGGACAGGACACTGCACAGTGATCACATATAGTGACTGGTGCCTCATAGAGAGAGGGGGGAGGACAGGACACTGCGCAGTGACCACATATAGTGACTGGTGCCTCATAGAGAGAGGGGAGGACAGGACACTGCACAGTGACCACATATAGTGACTGATGCCTCATAGAGAGAGGGGGAGGACAGGACACTGCACTGTGACCACATATAGTGACTGGTGCCTCATAGAGAGAGGGGGGAGGACAGGACACTGCGCAGTGACCACATATAGTGACTGGTGCCTCATAGAGAGAGGGGGAGGACAGGACACTGCACTGTGACCACATATAGTGACTGGTGCCTCATAGAGAGAGGGGAGGACAGGACACTGCACAGTGACCACATATAGTGACTGATGCCTCATAGAGAGAGGGGGAGGACAGGACACTGCACTGTGACCACATATAGTGACTGGTGCCTCATAGAGAGAGGGGGGAGGACAGGACACTGCGCAGTGACCACATATAGTGACTGGTGCCTCATAGAGAGAGGGGGAGGACAGGACACTGCACTGTGACCACATATAGTGACTGGTGCCTCATAGAGAGAGGGGGAGGACAGGACACTGCACTGTGACCACATATAGTGACTGGTGCCTCATAGAGAGAGGGGGAGGACAGGACACTGCACTGTGACCACATATAGTGACTGGTGCCTCATAGAGAGAGGGGGGAGGACAGGACACTGCGCAGTGACCACATATAGTGACTGGTGCCTCATAGAGAGAGGGGGAGGACAGGACACTGCACTGTGACCACATATAGTGACTGGTGCCTCATAGAGAGAGGGGAGGACAGGACACTGCACAGTGACCACATATAGTGACTGATGCCTCATAGAGAGAGGGGGAGGACAGGACACTGCACAGTGACCACATATAGTGACTGGTGCCTCATAGAGAGAGGGGGAGGACAGGACACTGCACTGTGACCACATATAGTGACTGGTGCCTCATAGAGAGAGGGGGAGGACAGGACACTGCACTGTGACCACATATAGTGACTGGTGCCTCATAGAGAGAGGGGGGAGGACAGGACACTGCGCAGTGACCACATATAGTGACTGGTGCCTCATAGAGAGAGGGGGAGGACAGGACACTGCACTGTGACCACATATAGTGACTGGTGCCTCATAGAGAGAGGGGAGGACAGGACACTGCACAGTGACCACATATAGTGACTGATGCCTCATAGAGAGAGGGGGGAGGACAGGACACTGCGCAGTGACCACATATAGTGACTGGTGCCTCATAGAGAGAGGGGGAGGACAGGACACTGCACTGTGACCACATATAGTGACTGGTGCCTCATAGAGAGAGGGGAGGACAGGACACTGCACAGTGACCACATATAGTGACTGATGCCTCATAGAGAGAGGGGGAGGACAGGACACTGCACAGTGATCACATATAGTGACTGGTGCCTCATAGAGAGAGGGGGGAGGACAGGACACTGCGCAGTGACCACATATAGTGACTGGTGCCTCATAGAGAGAGGGGAGGACAGGACACTGCACAGTGACCACATATAGTGACTGATGCCTCATAGAGAGAGGGGGAGGACAGGACACTGCACTGTGACCACATATAGTGACTGGTGCCTCATAGAGAGAGGGGGGAGGACAGGACACTGCGCAGTGACCACATATAGTGACTGGTGCCTCATAGAGAGAGGGGGAGGACAGGACACTGCACTGTGACCACATATAGTGACTGGTGCCTCATAGAGAGAGGGGAGGACAGGACACTGCACAGTGACCACATATAGTGACTGATGCCTCATAGAGAGAGGGGGAGGACAGGACACTGCACTGTGACCACATATAGTGACTGGTGCCTCATAGAGAGAGGGGGGAGGACAGGACACTGCGCAGTGACCACATATAGTGACTGGTGCCTCATAGAGAGAGGGGGAGGACAGGACACTGCACTGTGACCACATATAGTGACTGGTGCCTCTTAGAGAGGGGAGGACAGGACACTGTACAGTGACCACATATAGTGACTGGTGCCTCATAGAGAGAGGGGGGAGGACAGGACACTGCGCAGTGACCACATATAGTGACTGGTGCCTCATAGAGAGAGGGGGAGGACAGGACACTGCACTGTGACCACATATAGTGACTGGTGCCTCATAGAGAGAGGGGGGAGGACAGGACACTGCGCAGTGACCACATATAGTGACTGGTGCCTCATAGAGAGAGGGGGAGGACAGGACACTGCACTGTGACCACATATAGTGACTGGTGCCTCTTAGAGAGGGGAGGACAGGACACTGCACAGTGACCACATATAGTGACTTGTGGTCTTCATCTTCACCATTGTAGTTGTGGAGGCGTCGCGGACGTTATTGTTGGCGGCGGTCCTGTTATGATGGCGGTGTAGACATTTCCGTTATTGGGGTGTTGCGGTCTTCACTATTGTTATGGAGGCAATAACTACGTCGCTGTTATGAGGACAGTAAAGATTTTGGTGTTTGTTTCGGGTGCAGATTTGGCTTTCGTCAGGGCAGTGAAGACTTAGTCTTTGCTCTGGTGGCGCTGCATACGTCGCTGTTGTTATGAGGGCGCTGCGGATGTCTGTGTGCAGATCCCCGGGCCCGCTGTAATCCCCCGGCTGCAGTGATCCCCTCTGGCACTGTAGATGGGTCTGTTTTTGCCACGGACTCAGAAATTCTTGGGATCGGGGCTGCAGGTATCGTCCTGAGAAAGGACACAGTCTACATATGACTGATTCTGGCTGCTCAAACGTCAAGTGGTCGCAATGGCTGAAAAAACACCTGCACCATCAGTTCAAATATACCGTAGCTGCTACCTCTGCTGCTTTCTGTCGTCCTTGCGCTGGCGTTGTGTCGGCTTGGATCCCTCAGGGTTCTGCACAGATCCCCCGGGTCTGCTGCTCATTCATGTGTGAGGCTTTCTCAGGTAAGGCATCGCACAGCAGGTGTCGGCTCATCCTGATTGGTAGACAGTTTGCACTCCCTTTTGGAAGCTGGAAAATTTCCCAAAGTTTTTATTTCATAGCGAAGGTCTGAAATCATGGTCATATAATAGTGATCACTGCTTCATGGTAATAATACGCCTGTCCTCCCACAAAATGAAGAGATTTAAAAGAATCAGTCCTAGCTCAGATCTCTGTGGTACCATACTGCTCCTGGTGCAGATCCCCCATGGAGAACCCACAGTCCTCCACTGCTTCCGATACAGATCCCCATGCTGAATCCACAGTCCCCCCCCACTGCTCCCAGCGCAGATCCCCGCGGTCCCCCTCTGCTCCCGGCGCAGATCCTTGCGGTCCTCCACTGCTCCTGGTGCAGATCCCCATGCAGAACCCACAGTCCCCCCCCCCCCCCCCCCACACTGCTCCTGGTGCAGATCCCTGCGGTCCTCCACTGCTCCTGGTGCAGATCCCTGCGGTCCTCCACTGCTCCTGGTGCAGATCCCTGCGGTCCTCCACTGCTCCTGGTGCAGATCCCTGCGGTCCTCCACTGCTCCTGGTGCAGATCCCTGTGGCCCGCCTCTGCTCCCGGCGCAGATCCCCCCCCCCCGCGGCCCACCTCTGCTCCCGGCGCAGATCCCCCCGCGGCCCGCCTCTGCTCCCGGCGCAGATCCCCCCCCCCCCCCGCGGCCCGCCTCTGCTCCCGGCGCAGATCCCCCCCCCCCCGCGGCCCGCCTCTGCTCCCGGCGCAGATCCCCGCTGTGCCTGCTGCTGACTATATCTCATTTAGAGAATGTACCATTTATGACGACTTTGTTTCCTGTCATTTACCCAGTTGCTTACCCATCTACATACAGTTTC
This sequence comes from Dendrobates tinctorius, assembly GCF_039654945.1. NCBI lineage: Eukaryota > Metazoa > Chordata > Amphibia > Anura > Dendrobatidae > Dendrobates > Dendrobates tinctorius. The sequence continues at coordinate 12,283,609 of NW_027361998.1, read as the reverse complement.
CCCCGCTCTCGGCGTCTGAAGCTTCAGGATAAGGGTTTGCTCACATCGGCGTATATTAAGTAGCTGAGCTCCTCAGCCACAAGAGTTGGATTGTTGGGCGTTTTCTTCCTCGCCTAGCATCCATATGATGTGTGTGCAATCCGTATGGAATCAGCTTGTACATACAGTAACTCTGTCATGTCAGTCTTTTAATCAGTGCTTTGCATATGTACTTTTCTGTATTTGTATTTAGCTAATAAATTACAAAAATGACTTGGGTGGGGGGGGTCCGCCTTGTTTTTATTAACCAGCTGAGGGAAAGCCGATACACACGTAGTCAAAATTGTTGGCACCCCTCGTTTAATGACAGAATAACCCACAATGGTGACAGAAATAACTAAAATCTGACAAAAGTAATAATAAATCAAAAATCTATGAAAAAGAACAAATGAAAGTCAGACATTGCTTTTCAGCCATGCTTCCTCAGAATTGAAAAAACTAAAACTCATGAGATAGGCCTGGACAGAAATGATGGTTCCTTAACTTAATATTTTGTTTCACAACCTTTTGAGGCAATCACTGCAATCAAACGATTCCTGTAACTGTCAGTGAGACTTCTGCACCTCTCGACAGGTATTTTGGCCCACTCCTCAAGAGCAAACTGCTCCAGGTGTCTCATGTTTGAAGGTCGCCTTTTCCAGACGCCATGTTTCAGCTCTTTCCAAAGATGCTCAATAGAATTTAGGTCAGGCCTCATAGAAGTCCACTTCAGAATAGTCCAATGTTTTCCTCTTAGCCATTCTTGGGTGTTTTTAGCTGTGTGTTTTGGGTCATTATCCTGTTGCAAGACCCATGACCTGCGACTGAGACCAAGCTTTCTGACACTGGGCAGCACATTTCTCTCTAGAATCCCTTGATAGTCTTGAGATTTCATTGTACCCTGCACAGATTCTAGACAACCTGTGCCAGATGCAGCAATGCAGCCCCAGAACATCACAGAGCCTCCTCCATGTTTAACTGTAGGGACAATGTTCTTTTCTTGATATGCTTCATTCTTCCGTCTGTGAGCATAGAGCTGATGTGGCTTGCGAAAAAGTTCATTTTTGCCTCATCTGTCCATAGGACATTCTCCCAGACATGTTGTGGCTTGTCAACATGTAGTTTGGCAAATTCCAGTCTGGCTTTTTTATGATTTTTTTTTCAACAATGGTGTCCTCCTTGGTCGTCTCCCATGAAGTCCACTTTGGCTCCTACAACGACGGATGGTGCGATCTGACACTGATGTTCCTTGATGTCACGGGGTCCTTCTCTGGTATCACACAATCAACAGAGCAAGAGGAGAGTGAACAATTCCAAGACATTTATTTAGGCAAAAATATGAAAGGTCCATATTCAGTCCACCACACAAAGGATAAAATAGTCCAGAATCTGAATGCAGTTCAGTAACAGTATAACATGTCCAGGGATATGAGAGTCCAAAATCCAGCTGACAGTGATAACATGTTCCATATATTCTTCTTTCTCTCAGAAGTCCTGTCTTCACACCATGCTCTGCACACAGCAACTCACTTGCCCAGCCCCTGTCCTCCCCAGCCCCCCTCATTATGTCCAGGGAGTCAAAACAGGTTTGGGGCCGGTTTTCAGGCCTCCCAGACTTGACAAAAGGTGCCTGGGGGATTATGACACTACAGGGGGTCATCAAGAGTCAAAGATAAAAGTCAGGCTGCAGACATACAAGGCATCAAGATTAACACTATGCAAATCAGTGAAATAGCAATATACACAAAATGATATCCATATAGCATATCACACCATCACACTTGAGCTTGAAGTTCACCTTTAATCTGTTCAGAAGTTTTTCTGCGCTCTTTTGGTTCCATTCGTATTATCCGTCTCTTTGATTTGTCATCAATGTTCCTCCTGCGGCCACGTCCAGGGAGGTTGGCTACAGTCCCATGGAGCTTACATTTCTGAATAATATGTGCAGCTGTAGTCACAGGAACATCAAATTGATTGGAGATGGTCTTATAACTTTTACCTGTAACATGTTTGTCTATAGTTTTCTTTCTAATCTCCTGAGACAACTCTTTCCTTCGCTTCCTCTGGTCCATGTTGAGTGTGATACTCACTGTGCTGTGTGGTGACACGGTGTGTATCTGTAGCCTCTATATAAGCCACTCGCTGACTCCAGGACTGTAGACACCTGTGATGATAATTAGTGGACACACCGTGATGTAACGTCCCTTTTGTCATATTATTTTCAGCGTTACCATTATTTCTGTCCAGGCCTATTTCATGAGTTTTATTTTTTGTAAATTCTGTGGAAGCATGGCTGAAAAGCAATGTCTGACTTTCATTTGTTCATTTTCATAAATTTTCTATTTCGTTTGTCAGATTCAAGTTATTTCTGTGACCATTGTTGGTTTTTCAGTCATTAAACGTGGGGTACCAACAATTTTGACCATGTGTGTAGCTGATAGCTGGTCTTAATAGTCTGGGAATGTGGTAATAAACATGGAGCTTCCCAGGCTATTATCAGCTCACAGCTGTCTACTTAGTCTTTCCTGATTATTAAAAAAGGAGGGACCCCCCAAAAAATGACGTGGCGTTCTCCCTGGTTTTAGTAACCAGCAAAAGCTAAGCAGACAGCTGCGGGCCGATAGTAATAGGCTGGGATGGAACCATGATATTGTCCCACTCCCAGACTAATAAGGCCAGCCCTCAGCCATCCCAGAAATTGTGCATCCATTAGATGCGCCAATTCAGGCGCTTAACCTCGGCTCTTCCCGATTGCCCTGGTGTCTTGGCAAACGGGGTAACAGTTTTGGGGGTAGATATCAGCTGTGTAATATTCACTGACATCAAGCCCAGGGGTTGGTAATGGAGAGGCATTTATCAGACCCCCCCCTTACTAAATCCATAAGAAGCAAGTGAATCTGGCTGGTGCGAAGGATGCCGACATCAGTAAGGTTATCACAGTTCATAGCCGATGAACTGCGGTAACCTCACTGACGTCACCGCTCGTCACAGCAGCTCGATTCACACGCTACTGTCAATGTGTTCTGGAGGCCATATGGAGTGACCACATTACTGATGTTACCGCTCATCATTACATCTGGATGTAGCCGAGTCATATATTGTCATGGGACCTACTTGTTACCGTATGAATTTACGAGGGACTCCTTTGGATTATTTGATTTTTTTTTTTTTTTAAGGTAAAAATAGGTAAGAGACCCATTACAGTAACTAAAGGACTTTTCTCTTTTTGTGTTTATTTTTTTTTTACTACTTGATTAGTAATGGGGGTGACAGATAATCACCTCTCCATTACTAACCCTTGGGCTTGATGTCAGCGGACATTACACAGCTGACATCAACCCCAAAACTATTACCTCGATTGTCAGTGAACCAGGGCAATTGGGAAGAGCCGATGATGCGCCAATTCTGGCGCTTCGCTAATAAATACGCCATTTCTGAGGCGATTGAGGGGTTTTATTAGTCTGGTAGGGAGTCAATATCCATGGCCCCTTCCAAGCATATTAATATCAGTTCTCAGCTGTGTGATTAGCCTTTACTGGTTATTAAAACTAGGGGGACCCCACTTTTTTATTTGTGTGGGGGGGGGCATTTTTAATAACCAGTAAAAACTACCTAGACTGCTGTGAGCTATTATTAATAGCCTGGTATGCTCAATGGATATTGGCCCCTTCCCAGAATAATAACACCAGCCCCCAGCTGGCTGCTTTCCCTCAGCTGGTTATTAAAAACAAGGGGAACCCCACTCCATTTTTTTATTTTATGTATTTGCTAAATGCATGTGCAGTAAACTACATGCGCACTGCACAAATTGTATGTCTCAATTATATTTCTGTTTATTTATATATCTTTCTATCTGTTCTATTCTGACTGTTCGGGCTGTGAACTTAATGTACTCAGCTGACCAAATGTCGGGTTTCCATAGAGATGGGGGAGTAAAAATTAAACGGAAACGTGTGGTCTTACTGCCTCATCTTCTACATTCACTAAATCAATGTCCTCCTCCTCCACCTGCTCGTCTTCCTTCTGCAATTCCTGTAGAATGTAACCTGGACCTTGAGGGTCCCCAACAGACTCAGGGCGGTGCTGGACTTGGTGCAAATAGCTTTTTCTTCTCCATCCCCTCTTGCATTTGGTGTTTTCCTGATGCGCAGCAGCAATTCTTCTTCCGTGTGACTTTTCTCCCACGGGCTTACAAGCTCACAGTGCTTCGCCTTGCATGAGCGAAAAGATTGAGGGCGCTGCATGATATCAGCGATGTTCCCTGTGCTTGTTGCTGATGAGGTCATGGCAATTGAGCAGGATCCAGAGGAGGTGTAGGACGAAACAGATAACTGTTGCCTATCGGTGGAACTAGACATAACTTCCAATAGTGAAGGCCTCGCCGCTTTTCCCAGATGCGTAGGTACATTGCTGAAAACATTCACCCATTGAGCTGTGAAAGTCATGTACTGTTCCTGGCCATAGTTGCTGCTGCGGATATCTACAGTGCATTGCACTTTGCAGCTCCAAGACAAGTCCAAGGAGCGGCCTAAGTTCTCCTGCACAAGAACAGACTGTTCAGTACCGCAGCTGCATGTGTTGCGGCTGTGTGACAGTCACGATACATGCATGGAGAGCCTGTTTGTTGGGTTCTCCATTCACGGGTTGTGACAGTGAAACAGCTGCGACACATGCGCTGCGGCACCGGACAGCTGCTCAGCTGGAGCGCTCCAGGAAGCCTGGGTCCCTCTGCAGATTATTCAGTAAGAGCTATAGCTTGTCGAATATGCCCTGACCCCATCAAATTTGCTCATCTCTAGCCTTGATGAGGGACATACTGGAGTAAAAACACTCCAGTCATCGATTCAAAAGGGAGCTTCAACAAAAGTATTAGTGTAAGGGTATGTAGATTTATGAAACCACAGCATTTTAGTTCATTTTTCTTTTTACATCTGAAAATATTTCAGATTGTTTCTCAATGGATTCCTACAGTCTATGAGCAACATTTAAGGTGAAAGAATGTGTGAAAGGATTCTTCTATTGTATGTTTTGTTTTTTTTTTTACATGACAAAAACGTGTCGTTTTAACAGAGGTGTGTACACTTAATAGCCATTCTAACTTTGCCTTATATGGTAATAATTATTTTTTTTCTCTGCTCTATTTTCTTAGTGATGTTGGTTTTTCTTGTGTCGTAAATAAATTTTTTTTGCTGTAATATTTTTGCACTTCTTATTTAGGGTCATATTACTTTCATTCCCATGGAACAGCGATGGGATCAGACATGACCCCTCATCTAAGTATGTGTGACTCTATTCTGTTTTGCTTTATACTTTTTTTTTTTTCCCAAGTATTTTTTTTGTTTGTTTTTTTTTTGCATCACAGGATTGTAGACATTTTGAGCCCAACATTTGAAATTATGACCTCTTATAGTGAGGATTATGTGAGCCCAGTATAATAGCATGAATAACATGTGCTATGGGGAGCATAACTCTGTGTTAAAGATGCATTATAAGTAAGTATACTCCCTATAGTAATGATCCGGCCATTCCTTGGGGGCTTCATTATTATTCCGCTGTACTGAAACTTTTAATGGTTGAATTTCTTATATAATACAGTATGGATCATGTGACTAAGTGGGGGCGCCATTGAGCAGGTCAGATGGAGGAGAGTGTTTGGAGGGAAGTTATCCTTCTGCTTTTATCTGAGCACTAGGTGGGCTAGGTACTACTCTACAGGCGCTGTCAGTGATACTCTAGGAGTTGGGCATGAACTAATGCCTAAAGGAGGATGACTTTGTAGAAGTGATCTCAATGCATCACACCTCATATACAATGTATCTTACATGGTCTCATGACGTGATACTCTCTCTCCATTGGTGGATTGCTGCTTGTGTTCAATTACTGGGGCAATTGTAGGAAGAAGACATTAATTAGTCACTAACGAGCGGGCATTCAGAAGAAGCGATGACGTTCCTCGTTAGGTTGGGAAGCGTTCCACGTTACTGACGTCTCTGCCTCTCCCGAATGAATCGCTCATTGTTATAAATGTTTATCCTGATAATTGCAGTTCGTAAATGGAAAAATCACAATGTCAGGAAAAGAGTAACAATGTTTCTCAGGGTCTTTGGATCACTGACATCAATCTCAGACCCCCAGTGATATTCCGTTCACCAGGTGCCCAATTAAAGGAAAACTACTTAAGAAGGATGTTTCACATTATTAAGCAGCTGCAGATTTCAAGTAATATGGGGGGAAAAAAAGGATCTCTGCTGCCGAAAAGTGTCACATAGGGTAACGCCTAGGATATGAAAACATTAGCTATTTTACGAAAACTTAAGCTCAATCCTCATACTATGAAAATAATTTTGCAGATAAAGGCATAATGCGGAAGGTTTCTACCAGGCAAATTCATCGGATTGAGAGAGCAGCTAATAGCATAGCATTACAAAGAGCAGCAAACCGGTAATGGAGCTGCCTGTGCCTCTGGAGTCCGTGAACCTCAAGCTGTCAGATCCTCCAGAGGCTACAGTTGTGTATAAACCTAATATTCATCCATAAACATGGCTCACAAGCAGAGTGGACAAGACATGCCATCAAGAATGATTGTAAACCAGCCATGTTTACTGATGAGGCCATGGCACCCTGGATGGTCCAGATAGATGGAGTAATGGATGGTTGGTGGCTGTCCACCATGTCTCAACAAGGCTGCGACTTCAGCAAGGAAGTGGAGTCATGTTTTGGGCCTGAATCATGGGAAGAGACCTGGTAGCCATTTTGGGGTCCGTGAAAATGACCTCTGCAAAGTATATAGAGTTTCTCACTGTCCACTTTCTAGCATGGTTCAATAAGAAAGAACTGCGCGCCGTCCGTAACAGAATCATCTTGTGCTGACCATGCCCCAGCTCGTGCTGCGAAGGAGACCCGAGGCACTGGCTGCTATGGGAATAAAGGAGGAAACTCGCGGTGTGGCCACCATCCTCCAAAATAGAATTTGTGTAATAATGTGGAGCGAGGTGTAGACTCCCCAATATGCGCAGGGGTTGACGCTGTGCCCTGGGTTGTCCTCATGGTCAACTAATACAGAAAGATGCAACACTGGTCAAATCTCTTGGTTCCTTTTATTTGGAGGGGACGGACATGATGTGACGTCAGAGACCCCGGATTAGATGGTAGAAGTGACATTACAGGGAGCAGGTAACAAGGCAGAGGGTGCAGGGGGCATTCACAATCCGCGATGGTAAGAGGACAGCAAATGGCCCGAATTATTATAAATATCGTCTTATTCGCCTGCCTGTCGTCCGTCCAACGTCTCTGCAGAAGATACAATATATAAGGTTAGAGAACTGAAGGTGAAAAATGTGGGCGACAACAGTCTTCTGGGGGACAGCTGTGGGGGTGACATCAAGCTCAATAATAAGCACAGGTAGCAGATGTTAATTACCCCCCACAGTAACCAATACATCACACCTTACCAGTGCAAGCTGAATTAGCCTCAGCCGGTTACTACAGATGCCTATAGAACAAAGAAATGGAGTAAAAAATTGGCTCAATAAATGTGCACACAAACCAATTATACCTGAAAAAAAACGCAATTTTACATTACTGATCCTGAGTTACATCCTGTATTATACTCCAGAGCTGCACTCACTATTCTGCTGGTGCAGTCATTGTGTACATACATTACATTACTGATCCTGAGTTACATCCTGTATTATACTCCAGAGCTGCACTCACTATTCTGCTGGTGCAGTCACTGTGTACATACATTACATTACTGATCCTGAGTTACATCCTGTATTATACCCCACAGCTGCACTCACTATTCTGCTGGTGCAGTCACTGTGTACATACATTACATTACTGATCCTGAGTTACATCCTGTATTATGCTCCAGAGCTGCACTCACTATTCTGCTGGTGCAGTCACTGTGTACATACATTACTGATCCTGAGTTACATCCTGTATTATACTCCAGAGCTGCACTCACTATTCTGCTGGTGCAGTCTCTGTGTACATACATTACATTACTGATCCTGAGTTACCTCCTGTATTATACTCCAGAGCTGCCCTCACTATTCTGCTGGTGCAGTCACTGTGTACATACATTACATTACTGATCCTGAGTTACATCCTGTATTATACTCCAGAGCTGCCCTCACTATTCTGCTGGTGCAGTCAGTGTACATACATTACATTACTGATCCTGAGTTACATCCTGTATTATACTCCAGAGCTGCACTCACTATTCTGCTGGTGCAGTCAGTGTACATACATTACATTACTGATCCTGAGTTACATCTCGTATTCTACTCCAGAGCTGCGCTCACTATTCTGCTGGTGCAGTCACAGTGTACATACATTACTGATCCTGAGTTACATCTTGTATTATACCCCAGAGCTGCACTCGCTATTCTGCTGGTGCAGTCACTGTGTACATACATTACATTACTGATCCTGAGTTACCTCCTGTATTATACCCCAGAGCTGCACTTAATATTCTGCTGGTGCAGTCCCTGTATACATACATTACATTACTGATCCTGAGTTACATCTTGTATTATACCCCAGAGCTGCCCTCACTATTCTGCGGGTGCAGTCACTGTGTACATACATTACATTACTGATCCTGAGTTACATCCTGTATTATACTCCAGAGCTGCACTCACTATTCTGCTGGTGCAGTCACTGTGTACATACATTACATTACTGATCCTGAGTTACATCTTGTATTATACTCCAGAGCTGCACTCACTATTCTGCTGGTGCAGTCAGTGTACATACATTACATTACTGATCCTGAGTTACATCCTGTATTATACCCCAGAGCTGCACTCACTATTCTGCTGGTGCAGTCACTGTGTACATACATTACATTACTGATCCTGAGTTACATCCTGTATTATACTCCAGAGCTGCACTCACTATTCTGCTGGTGCAGTCAGTGTACATACATTACATTACTGATCCTGAGTTACATCTCGTATTATACTCCAGAGCTGCACTCACTATTGTGCTGGTGCAGTCTCGGTGTACATACATTACACTACTGATCCTGAGGTACCTCCTGTATTATACTCCAGAGCTGCACTCACTATTCTGCTGGTGCAGTCAGTGTACATACATTACATTACTGATCCTGAGTTACATCTTGTATTATACCCCAGAGCTGCACTCGCTATTCTGCTGGTGCAGTCACTGTGTACATACATTACACTACTGATCCTGAGTTACATCCTGTATTATACTCCAGAGCTGCACTCACTATTCTGCTGGTGCAGTCAGTGTACATACATTACATTACTGATCCTGAGTTACATCTCGTATTATACTCCAGAGCTGCACTCACTATTCTGCTGGTGCAGTCACTGTGTACATACATTACATTACTGATCCTGAGTTACCTCCTGTATTATACCCCAGAGCTGCACTCACTATTCTGCTGGTGGAGTCACTGTGTACATACATTACTGATCCTGAGTTACCTCCTGTATTTTACTCCAGAGCTGCACTCACTATTCAGCTGGTGGAGTCACTGTGTACATACATTACTGATCCTGAGTTACCTCCTGTATTATACTCCAGAGCTGCACTCACTATTCTGCTGGTGGAGTCACTGTGTACATACATTACTGATCCTGAGTTACCTCCTGTATTATACTCCAGAGCTGCACTCACTATTCTGCTGGTGCAGTCAGTGTACATACATTACATTACTGATCCTGAGTTACCTCCTGTATTATACCCCAGAGCTGCACTCACTATTCTGCTGGTGCAGTCCCTGTATACATACATTACTGATCCTGAGTTACATCTTGTATTATACCCCAGAGCTGCCCTCACTATTCTGCTGGTGCAGTCACTGTGTACATACATTACATTACTGATCCTGAGTTACATCCTGTATTATACTCCAGAGCTGCACTCACTATTCTGCTGGTGCAGTCATTGTGTACATACATTACATTACTGATCCTGAGTTACATCCTGTATTATGCTCCAGAGCTGCACTCACTATTCTGCTGGTGCAGTCACTGTGTACATACATTACTGATCCTGAGTTACATCCTGTATTATACTCCAGAGCTGCACTCACTATTCTGCTGGTGCAGTCTCTGTGTACATACATTACATTACTGATCCTGAGTTACCTCCTGTATTATGCTCCAGAGCTGCACTCACTATTCTGCTGGTGCAGTCACTGTGTACATACATTACTGATCCTGAGTTACATCTCGTATTATACTCCAGAGCTGCACTCACTATTCTGCTGGTGCAGTCAGTGTACATACATTACATTACTGATCCTGAGTTACATCTCGTATTATACTCCAGAGCTGCACTCACTATTCTGCTGGTGCAGTCTCTGTGTACATACATTACATTACTGATCCTGAGTTACATCCTGTATTATACTCCAAAGCTGCACTCACTATTCTGCTGGTCCAGTCAGTGTACATACATTACATTACTGATCCTGAGTTACATCTTGTATTATACCCCAGAGCTGCACTCGCTATTCTGCTGGTGCAGTCACAGTGTACATACATTACATTACTAATCCTGAGTTACCTCCTGTATTATACCCCAGAGCTGCACTCACTATTCTGCTGGTGCAGTCCCTGTATACATACATTAAATTACTGATCCTGAGATACATCTTGTATTATACCCCAGAGCTGCACTCACTATTCTGCTGGTGCAGTCACTGTGTACATACATTACATTACTGATCCTGAGTTACATCCTGTATTATACTCCAGAGCTGCACTCACTATTCTGCTGGTGCAGTCACAGTGTACATACATTACATTACTGATCCTGAGTTACCTCCTGTATTATACTCCAGAGCTGCACTCACTATTCTGCTGGTGCAGTCAGTGTACATACATTACATTACTGATCCTGAGTTACATCTTGTATTATACTCCAGAGCTGCGCTCACTATTCTGCTGGTGCAGTCACAGTGTACATACATTACTTTACTGATCCTGAGTTACCTCCTGTATTATACCCCAGAGCTGCACTCACTATTCTGCTGGTGGAGTCACTGTGTACATACATTACTGATCCTGAGTTACCTCCTGTATTATACTCCAGAGCTGCACTCACTATTCTGCTGGTGCAGTCAGTGTACATACATTACATTACTGATCCTGAGTTACCTCCTGTATTATACCCCAGAGCTGCACTCGCTATTCTGCTGGTGCAGTCACTGTGTACATACATTACATTACTGATCCTGAGTTACATCCTGTATTATGCTCCAGAGCTGCACTCACTATTCTGCTGGTGCAGTCACTGTGTACATACATTACTGATCCTGAGTTACATCCTGTATTATACTCCAGAGCTGCACTCACTATTCTGCTGGTGCAGTCTCTGTGTACATACATTACATTACTGATCCTGAGTTACCTCCTGTATTATACTCCAGAGCTGCCCTCACTATTCTGCTGGTGCAGTCAGTGTACATACATTACATTACTGATCCTGAGTTACATCCTGTATTATACTCCAGAGCTGCACTCACTATTCTGCTGGTGCAGTCAGTGTACATACATTACATTACTGATCCTGAGTTACATCTCGTATTATACTCCAGAGCTGCGCTCACTATTCTGCTGGTGCAGTCACAGTGTACATACATTACTGATCCTGAGTTACATCTTGTATTATACCCCAGAGCTGCACTCGCTATTCTGCTGGTGCAGTCACTGTGTACATACATTACATTACTGATTCTGAGTTACCTCCTGTATTATACCCAAGAGCTGCACTTACTATTCTGCTGGTGCAGTCCCTGTATACATACATTACATTACTGATCCTGAGTTACATCTTGTATTATACCCCAGAGCTGCCCTCACTATTCTGCGGGTGCAGTCACTGTGTACATACATTACATTACTGATCCTGAGTTACATCCTGTATTATACTCCAGAGCTGCACTCACTATTCTGCTGGTGCAGTCAGTGTACATACATTACATTACTGATCCTGAGTTACATCCTGTATTATACCCCAGAGCTGCACTCACTATTCTGCTGGTGCAGTCACTGTGTACATACATTACATTACTGATCCTGAGTTACATCCTGTATTATACTCCAGAGCTGCACTCACTATTCTGCTGGTGCAGTCAGTGTACATACATTACATTACTGATCCTGAGTTACATCTCGTATTATACTCCAGAGCTGCACTCACTATTGTGCTGGTGCAGTCTCTGTGTACATACATTACACTACTGATCCTGAGTTACCTCCTGTATTATACTCCAGAGCTGCACTCACTATTCTGCTGGTGCAGTCAGTGTACATACATTACATTACTGATCCTGAGTTACATCTTGTATTATACCCCAGAGCTGCACTCGCTATTCTGCTGGTGCAGTCACTGTGTACATACATTACACTACTGATCCTGAGTTACATCCTGTATTATACTCCAGAGCTGCACTCACTATTCTGCTGGTGCAGTCAGTGTACATACATTACATTACTGATCCTGAGTTACATCTCGTATTATACTCCAGAGCTGCACTCACTATTCTGCTGGTGCAGTCACTGTGTACATACATTACATAACTGATCCTGAGTTACCTCCTGTATTATACCCCAGAGCTGCACTCACTATTCTGCTGGTGGAGTCACTGTGTACATACATTACTGATCCTGAGTTACCTCCTGTATTTTACTCCAGAGCTGCACTCACTATTCTGCTGGTGGAGTCACTGTGTACATACATTACTGATCCTGAGTTACCTCCTGTATTATACTCCAGAGCTGCACTCACTATTCTGCTGGTGGAGTCACTGTGTACATACATTACTGATCCTGAGTTACCTCCTGTATTATACTCCAGAGCTGCACTCACTATTCTGCTTGTGCAGTCAGTGTACATACATTACATTACTGATCCTGAGTTACCTCCTGTATTATACCCCAGAGCTGCACTCACTATTCTGCTGGTGCAGTCCCTGTATACATACATTACATTACTGATCCTGAGTTACATCTTGTATTATACCCCAGAGCTGCCCTCACTATTCTGCTGGTGCAGTCACTGTGTACATACATTACATTACTGATCCTGAGTTACATCCTGTATTATACTCCAGAGCTGCACTCACTATTCTGCTGGTGCAGTCATTGTGTACATACATTACATTACTGATCCTGAGTTACATCCTGTATTATGCTCCAGAGCTGCACTCACTATTCTGCTGGTGCAGTCACTGTGTACATACATTACTGATCCTGAGTTAAATCCTGTATTATACTCCAGAGCTGCACTCACTATTCTGCTGGTGCAGTCTCTGTGTACATACATTACATTACTGATCCTGAGTTACCTCCTGTATTATGCTCCAGAGCTGCACTCACTATTCTGCTGGTGCAGTCACTGTGTACATACATTACTGATCCTGAGTTACATCTCGTATTATACTCCAGAGCTGCACTCACTATTCTGCTGGTGCAGTCAGTGTACATACATTACATTACTGATCCTGAGTTACATCTCGTATTATACTCCAGAGCTGCACTCACTATTCTGCTGGTGCAGTCTCTGTGTACATACATTACACTACTGATCCTGAGTTACCTCCTGTATTATACTCCAGAGCTGCACTCACTATTCTGCTGGTCCAGTCAGTGTACATACATTACATTACTGATCCTGAGTTACATCTTGTATTATACCCCAGAGCTGCACTCGCTATTCTGCTGGTGCAGTCACAGTGTACATACATTACATTACTAATCCTGAGTTACCTCCTGTATTATACCCCAGAGCTGCACTCACTATTCTGCTGGTGCAGTCCCTGTATACATACATTAAATTACTGATCCTGAGTTACATCTTGTATTATACCCCAGAGCTGCACTCACTATTCTGCTGGTGCAGTCACTGTGTACATACATTACATTACTGATCCTGAGTTACCTCCTGTATTATACCCCAGAGCTGCACTCACTATTCTGCTGGTGGAGTCACTGTGTACATACATTACATTACTGATCCTGAGTTACATCCTGTATTATACTCCAGAGCTGCACTCACTATTCTGCTGGTGCAGTCACAGTGTACATACATTACATTACTGATCCTGAGTTACCTCCTGTATTATACTCCAGAGCTGCACTCACTATTCTGCTAGTGCAGTCAGTGTACATACATTACATTACTGATCCTGAGTTACATCTCGTATTATACTCCAGAGCTGCGCTCACTATTCTGCTGGTGCAGTCACAGTGTACATACATTACTTTACTGATCCTGAGTTACCTCCTGTATTATACCCCAGAGCTGCACTCACTATTCTGCTGGTGCAGTCACTGTGTACATACATTACATTACTGATCCTGAGTTACCTCCTGTATTATACCCCAGAGCTGCACTCACTATTCTGCTGGTGGAGTCACTGTGTACATACATTACTGATCCTGAGTTACCTCCTGTATTATACTCCAGAGCTGCACTCACTATTCTGCTGGTGCAGTCAGTGTACATACATTACATTACTGATCCTGAGTTACCTCCTGTATTATACCCCAGAGCTGCACTCGCTATTCTGCTGGTGCAGTCACTGTGTACATACATTACATTACTGATCCTGAGTTACCTCCTGTATTATACCCCAGAGCTGCACTCACTATTCTGCTGGTGCAGTCACTGTGTACATACATTACATTACTGATCCTGAGTTACCTCCTGTATTATACCCCAGAGCTGCACTCACTATTCTGCTGGTGGAGTCACTGTGTACATACATTACTGATCCTGAGTTACCTCCTGTATTATACTCCAGAGCTGCACTCACTATTCTGCTGGTGCAGTCAGTGTACATACATTACATTACTGATCCTGAGTTACCTCCTGTATTATACCCCAGAGCTGCACTCACTATTCTGCTGGTGCAGTCCCTGTATACATACATTACATTACTGATCCTGAGTTACATCTTGTATTATACCCCAGAGCTGCCCTCACTATTCTGCTGGTGCAGTCACTGTGTACATACATTACATTACTGATCCTGAGTTACATCCTGTATTATACTCCAGAGCTGCACTCACTATTCTGCTGGTGCAGTCATTGTGTACATACATTACATTACTGATCCTGAGTTACCTCCTGTATTATACTCCAGAGCTGCACTCACTATTCTGCTGGTGCAGTCACTGTGTACATACATTACTGATCCTGAGTTACCTCCTGTATTATACCCCAGAGCTGCACTCACTATTCTGCTGGTGCAGTCTCTGTGTACATACATTACATTACTGATCCTGAGTTACCTCCTGTATTATACTCCAGAGCTGCACTCACTATTCTGCTGGTGCAGTCAGTGTACATACATTACATTACTGATCCTGAGTTACATCTTGTATTATACTCCAGAGCTGCACTCGCTATTCTGCTGGTGCAGTCACAGTGTACATACATTACATTACTGATCCTGAGTTACCTCCTGTATTATACCCCAGAGCTGCACTCACTATTCTGCTGGTGGAGTCACTGTGTACATACATTACATTACTGATCCTGAGTTACATCCTGTATTATACCCCAGAGCTGCACTCACTATTCTGCTGGTGGAGTCACTGTGTACATACATTACATTACTGATCCTGAGTTACATCCTGTATTATACTCCAGAGCTGCACTCACTATTCTGCTGGTGCAGTCAGTGTACATACATTACTTTACTGATCCTGAGTTACATCTTGTATTATACCCCAGAGCTGCACTCGCTATTCTGCTGGTGCAGTCACTGTGTACATACATTACATTACTGATCCTGAGTTACCTCCTGTATTATACCCCAGAGCTGCACTCACTATTCTGCTGGTGCAGTCACTGTGTACATACATTACTGATCCTGAGTTACCTCCTGTATTATACCCCAGAGCTGCACTCACTATTCTGCTGGTGGAGTCACTGTGTACATACATTACTGATCCTGAGTTACCTCCTGTATTATACTTCAGAGCTGCACTCACTATTCTGCTGGTGGAGTCACTGTGTACATACATTACTGATCCTGAGTTACCTCCTGTATTATACTCCAGAGCTGCACTCACTATTCTGCTGGTGCAGTCAGTGTACATACATTACATTACTGATCCTGAGTTACATCTTGTATTATACCCCAGAGCTGCACTCGCTATTCTGCTGGTGCAGTCACAGTGTACATACATTACATTACTGATCCTGAGTTACCTCCTGTATTATACCCCAGAGCTGCACTCACTATTCTGCTGGTGCAGTCCCTGTATACATACATTACTGATCCTGAGTTACATCTTGTATTATACCCCAGAGCTGCACTCACTATTCTGCTGGTGCAGTCACTGTGTACATACATTACATTACTGATCCTGAGTTACATCCTGTATTATACTCCAGAGCTGCACTCACTATTCTGCTGGTGCAGTCAATGTTTACATACATTACATTACTGATCCTGAGTTACATCTTGTATTATACTCCAGAGCTGCACTCACTATTCTGCTGGTGCAGTCAGTGTACATACATTACATTACTGATCCTGAGTTACATCCTGTATTATACCCCAGAGCTGCACTCACTATTCTGTTGGTGCAGTCACTGTGTACATACATTACATTACTGATCCTGAGTTACATCCTGTATTATGCTCCAGAGCTGCACTCACTATTCTGCTGGTGCAGTCACTGTGTACATACATTACTGATCCTGAGTTACATCCTGTATTATACTCCAGAGCTGCACTCACTATTCTGCTGGTGCAGTCTTTGTGTACATACATTACATTACTGATCCTGAGTTACCTCCTGTATTATACTCCAGAGCTGCACTCACTATTCTGCTGGTGCAGTCACTGTGTACATACATTACATTACTGATCCTGAGTTACATCCTGTATTATACTCCAGAGCTGCACTCACTATTCTGCTGGTGCAGTCAGTGTACATACATTACATTACTGATCCTGAGTTACATCTTGTATTATACCCCAGAGCTGCACTCGCTATTCTGCTGGTGCAGTCACTGTGTACATACATTACATTACTGATCCTGAGTTACATCCTGTATTATACCCCAGAGCTGCACTCACTATTCTGCTGGTGCAGTCACTGTGTACATACATTACATTACTGATCCTGAGTTACATCCTGTATTATACCCCAGATCTGCACTCACTATTCTGCTGGTGCAGTCACTGTGTACACACATTACATTACTGATCCTGAGTTACCTCCTGTATTATACTCCAGAGCTGCACTCACTATTCTGCTGGTGCAGTCACTGTGTACATACATTACATTACTGATCCTGAGTTACATCCTGTATTATACCCCAGAGCTGCACTCACTATTCTGCTGGTGCAGTCACTGTGTACACACATTACATTACTGATCCTGAGTTACCTCCTGTATTATACTCCAGAGCTGCACTCACTATTCTGCTGGTGCAGTCACTGTGTACATACATTACATTACTGATCCTGAGTTACCTTCTGTATTATACTCCAGAGCTGCACTCACTATTCTGCTGGTGCAGTCACTGTGTACATACATTACATTACTGATCCTGAGTTACATCCTGTATTATACTCCAGAGCTGCACTCACTATTCTGCTGGTGCAGTCACTGTGTACATACATTACTGATCCTGAGTTACATCCTGTATTATACCCCAGAGCTGCACTCACTATTCTGCTGGTGCAGTCACTGTGTACATACATTACTGATCCTGAGTTACATCCTGTATTATACCCCAGAGCTGCACTCACTATTCTGCTGGTGCAGTCACTGTGTACACACATTACATTACTGATCCTGAGTTACATCCTGTATTATACCCCAGAGCTGCACTCACTATTCTGCTGGTGCAGTCACTGTGTACACACATTACATTACTGATTCTGAGTTACATCCTGTATTATACTCCAGAGCTGCACTCACTATTCTGCTGGTGCAGTCACTGTGTACACACATTACATTACTGATCCTGAGTTACATCCTGTATTATGCTCCAGAGCTGCATTCACTATTCTGCTGGTGTTATTGGAAGCGGCAGCAGTCTTTTGGGAAGGCATATTGGTTTGACTGAGCTGGTATAATGTGGGACACAGTTAGTTTTTCTTGTACAATGCAGGGTGAGTTCAGCTCTGAAGCCTGTAGGATTGCTACTGAAGCTGTGTGGTGGTGATCGCTCAGGTTGTGCTGCCATGTCTGTTGGTATTGCTCTTACCGCGCTGCTGTTGCTGGTGGTGGAGGAGGAGGATTTCTTTAGCAGATATTTCTTCACAAGGCGCATGTCCTAGAACACAGCGAGGATGTTACTCTAGAACTCCAATAGTTTTTATTTTCAGCAGTTTTTCTTTTTTTTTTAACTATTGAAGTTTATTGTATTGGTGCCAAAAATCTGAGCCCATATCACTAAGGGAGGCGGTCAATATCTTATTATCCAAAGATGTAAGTCTCCCCCCCCCCATACACAGATCACATAATGCTGCCATATAGAGCTCAAATAATACTTCCATATGAAATGTAGTATAGTTTTTCTGATTCACTATGTCTCTTTCCTCATGTGCTGGCTTTGCAGGACCTTAGGTATCCATGGTTACAACCACCAGAATCTAGCTGTCATTTTATCAGTGGAGGTAACCATGGATACCTAAGGTCCTGCAAAGCCAGCACATGAGGAAAGAGACGTAGTGAATCAGACAAACTATAGTTTCTAATTGGAGGTATATATTATTACTTTTTTTCTCCACCGTAATAATAATATTTAGTCAGCCACCAATTGTGCAAGTTCTCCCACTTATAAAGATGAGAGCTGCCTGTAATTGACATCATAGGTAGACCACAACTATGAGAGTCACAATGAGAAAACAAATCCAGAAAATCACCTTGTCTGATTTGGAAATATTTATTTTGCAAATTATGGTGGAAAATAAGTAATTGGTCACCTAAAAACATGGAAGATTTCTGGCTCTCACAGACCTGTATCTTCTTCTTTAAGAGGCTCCTCTGGCCTCCACTCATTACCTGTAGTAATGGCAGCTGTCTGACCTTGTTATCAGTATAAAAGACACCTGTCCACAACCTCAAACAGTTACACTCCAAACTCCACAATGGTGAAGACCAAGGAGCTGTCGAAGGACACCAGAAACAAAACTGTAGCCCTGCACCAGGCTGGGAAGACTGAATCTGCAGTAGGCAAGCAGCTTGGTGTGATGAAATCAACTGTGGGAGAAATAATAAGGAAATGGAAGACATACAAGACCACTGATAATCTCCCTCGATCTGGGGCTCCACACAAGATCTCACCCCGTGGGGTCAAAATGATCACAAGAACGGTGAGCAAAAATCCCAGAACCACACGGGGGGACCTAGTGAATGACCTGCATAGAGCTGGGACCACCATAACAAAGACTACCATCAGTAACATACTACAGCGCCAGGGACTCAGATTCTGTAGTGCCAGACGTGTCCCCCTGCTTAAGCCTGTACATGTCCGGGCCCGTCTGAAGTTTGCTAGAGCGCATTTGGATTATCCAGAAGAGTATTGGGAGAATGTCATATGGTGCGATGAAACAAAAGAACTGTTTGGTGAAAACAACTCATCATGTTTGGAGGAGACAGAATGCTGAGTTGCACCCAAAGAACACCATACCTACTGTGAAGCATGGGGGTGGCAACATCATGTTTTGGGTCTGTTTCTCTGCAAAGGGACCAGGACGACTGATCCGTGTACATGAAAGAATGAATGGGGCCATGTATCGTGAGATTTTGAGTGCAAACCTCCTTCCATCAGCAAGGGCATTACAGATGAAATATGGATGGGTCTTTCATCATGATAATGAACCCAAGCACACCGCCAGGGCAACGAAGGAGTTGCTTCGTAAGAAGCATATGAAGGTCCTGGAGTGGCCTAGCCAGTCTCCAGATCTCAACCCCATAGAAAACCTTTGGAGTGATTTGAAAGTCCGTGTTTGCCAGCGACAGACCCAAAACATCAGTGCTCTAGAGGAGATCTGCATGGAGGAATGGGCCAACATACCAACAACAGTGTGTGGCAACCTTGTGAAAACTTAAAGAAAACGTTTCACCTCTGTCATTGCCAACAAAGGATAAATAACAAAATATTGAGATGAACTTTTGTTAATGACCAAATACTTATTTTCCACCATGATTTGCAAAATAAATATTTCAGACAAGGTGATTTTCTGGATTTGTTTTCTCATTGTGACTCTCATAGTCGTGGTCTACCTATGATGTCAATTACAGACCGCTCTCATCTTTATAAGTGGGAGAACTTGCACAATTGGTGGCTGACTAAAGACTTTTACTGTATTACTCCTACTACATATTGGGATAGGATCTTGGAGGTGGGAATACCCCTTTAAGTGCTATTTCTTTAGGCTCTTGTCATCCTGTACAGGTTTGGTGCTCGTCTGGTCGGACATTGTAGAGCACCTCACATGGAAACATGCGTGGTCGGTGGGAGGGATTACTACGGTGCGCATTAAAGTTTATCAGGAGGTGTCTCATTTTGTTGTGCGGCTCGGTGCCGTGGTGGTACGGCACCGCAAATTGGAGGCCCCTTCTCAGTAGTTTTTGAGGTTGGATGGTGTAACAACCCTGCTGGCATCACTGCATGGCCTCCAATTCCCCACACACCAACTTACTGCTCCAGGCCTTGCTGTGATTTCTGTCTCCTGCCAGCTCCATGCTCTGTGCCTCTTGTCTCCTATCTGCTCTGTGCATGTTTCCTGTGTGCATAGGGGCGGTGCCAGAACTCTATGGTTCTTATGGAGTCAGGGTGCACCTGTCTAATGTGTCCCTGACCAATTACCAAGAGCCCTCTAGTATTTAGGGCAGCTCCATCCGGTGGAACCTTGCCATGGAATGTGTTTACTCAGTTAGTGTCTTGCTACTGAGCTGCCAGGTCTTGCTCTGTGTTCCTCCTTCTCTGGAGGCTTTACTCCTAGCTTTGCTTGGTACGTCTCTGTCTGCTCTCCAGGAGGCAGAATATCCTGGTCTCTGTGTCTTTGTTCTAGCCTTGCTTTGTACCTGTGTATACTCTGGTGCCTGTGTCCTTGGCCCTGTCTCATACTGTTGCCCTGTCTGAACTCTGTCCTACCTTTGTCTGTCTGTCTCCTTGTCTGTGGCTTCTTTCCTTGTGTCCTCCCTGTCTGCTTGTGTTCTGCACTCTTGCGGCTCTGTTCATGCTCCGCTCTCTTGCGACTCTGACTGCGCTGTACTCTTTAGGTTCTGCCTGTGCTCCGTACTCTTGCAGTTCTGCTTGGTTCTGGTTCTGCTGTTGCAGAACCTCTTGCTGCTCTGCTACTCTTCTCCGCAGTCTTGCGGTTCTGCTCGTGCTCTGCTCTTTTGCAACTCTGCCTGCTCTGTACTCTTTAGGCTCTGCCTTTTCTCCGTACTCTTGCGGTTCTGCTTGGTTCTGGCTCTGCTGCTGCAGAACCTCTTGCTGCTCTGCTACTCTTCTTCACAGTCTTGCGCCTCTGCCTGCTCAGTACTCTTTAGGCTCTGCTTGTGCTCCATATTCTTTAGGCTCAGCTTGTGCTCCGTACTCTTGTGGTTCTGCTGCTGCAGAACCTTTCGCTGCTCTCCAGCTCTTCTCCGCAGCCTTGCGGTTCTCCTCCTGTGTGAACAGGTCCAAACCTGATCCGTCACACTCCACTCTTTCCTGTCAGTACCCGTACTTGCTCCTCCTGTGTGAACAGGTCCAAACATGTTCTGTCATACTCCACTCTTTCCTGTCAGTACCCGTACCTGCTCCTCCTGTGTGAACAGGTCCAAACCTGATCCGTCATACTCCACTCTTTCCTGTCAGTACCTGTACCTGCTCCTCCTGTGTGAACAGGTCCAAACCTGTTCCGTCATACTCCACTCTTTCCTGTCAGTACCAGTTCTAGCACCCGCTGTACCTGTTCCTTCTCACACCACACCTGCCTGCCCTGTGTCTCAGCCGTGCCTGCCTGTCCTGTGTCTCTGCCATGCCTGCCTGCTAGTGTGTCAGCCGTGCCACCATCTCCCCAAGTGGGATCAGCAGCCACAGCCAGACACCACCCTGGAGTGGCACCTGGCAGTTGCCTGCCACACAAGCCTGACCTCACCATTGGAGGCTCCAGAGAAGACCAAGGCAGCTGTCCTAGTCACACCCCTTCCAGGGTAGTCTGGTTTGTGACACAGTGGGGCCACAACCCCCTGGCTCACGCCCACCAGTCAGGGCGTGAGCATGACAGATGGAGTTCCTCTAAACTCAGTTGGCAGAGATTTTTGGGCTTTGGCACTAATGGAAGATGTTGAGAAGGCTTTAGGTCTGTGGCGGGACTTGCATACATAAAGAGTCATGCCTGCTTGCTGTGGCGGAAAAAGACAGGGTCTTGGAAGGTGGTGGACTGCCCAGAAGGACATGGGAGAACCATAAGCATGGGTGACCCCCATGTGGGGCAGTGTCATTACTGAAATTATAAGTGGGTCCCCACTGGGCTTAGGTCTCAGCGGGACATCTGGTGAGGACATCATGCAGCTGGGGGCCCTCAAGCCGGCGCGGTGCAGCATAGAGGAGCTGTGGTCACAATTCCACGCCAGCCTCCTTTTTTAGGCGGTTATACTATTTATTATTGTGATTTTGATGTTGTTTTTTGTTATTTTAATAAATGAGGTGGTTGTGGCCTTCTTACACCCAACGTCACCCAGTGGTGGTTTATTTTAGGTAGGAGGATGGGATAGGGTTAATTGTGGGGCCTCATCTTTAAGGTCGGGCCATTTAGTCATACAATTCCAGAGTCGTGCATTCCGGATGCTTTAAGGGTTTTCCCATTTCCATTTTTTTTTTCTAGAATGTATCCTCAGACTAGAGGCAGACGATGAAACTTGATGGTCGGAGGAGCTGAACCTGTCCAGCAAAACTGACCGAATTATTAAAAACACCGAGTCTACACAGACATCACATGGTGGAACAAGGGCCTATAAAAGGGTCCATGAGCACTGCGGGACGGGTCCAAGGACCCACGCGGTGACACATACCCTCCTTCATGTATGTGGGTGAGAGAGCGGCTCACTAGGATATCACCGAGAGATTACTGACCTTATTATCCAGCAGACACCCGAAGAGCAGGAGAAAGACGCCCTGCGGGGAAATGGAAGCATCGTTAGCACCCCACCACTTAACGTGTCACCAGTGAGATGACATGAGGGTATCTAGGGAAGATTAAATAGTCTGGGCTCGTGGCTGCTGTATGACGCTTCTAATGAGATCGCACGGTGGGACTGCTGTAGGGAAAAACTGGACTTCCCAATTAAAGGGTTGACTAGAATTAGGGACAAATGGCTGCTTCCTTCCAAAGATGGCGCCATCCCTGTTCTGCATCTGGAGGTTCTCTGCTTTGGTTAATTTACTTCTGCGATCCCCAGCGATCAGGTATATTACCCTGGTGACTCCGAATGCAGGTGTACACTTTCCACGCAGAGACTGGAGCAGCGGGAGAACGGGCAGAGGTGAGTATTTATTTTTTAATGTGGGGCCATTATACTGTATGCAGCACTACAGTATGTGGGGCCATTATACTGATTTCAGCACTATGTGGGGCCATTATACTGTATGGAGCACTATGTGGGACCATTATACTGTATGCAGCACTATGTGGGGCCATTATACTGTATGGAGCCGTATGTGGGGCCATTATACTGTATGGAGCACTATGTGGGGCCATTATACTGTATGGAGCAGTAAGTGGGACCATTATACTGTATGGAGTACTATGTGGAGCCATTATACTGTATGGAGCAGTAAGTGGGGCCATTATACTGTATGTTGCACTATGTGGGGCCATTATACTGTATGTTGCACTATGTGGGGCCATTATACTGTATGGAGTACTATGTGGGGCCTTTATACTGTATGGAGCAGTAAGTGGAACCATTATACTGTATGGAGCACTATGCGGGGCCATTATACTGTATGGAGCAGTAAGTGGGGCCATTATACTGTATGGAGCAGTAAGTGGGGCCATTATACTATATGGAGTACTATGTGGGGCCATTATACTGTATGGAGCAGTAAGTGGGGCCGTTATACTATATGGAGTACTATGTGGGGCCATTATACTGTATGGAGTACTATGTGGGGCCTTTATACTGTATGGAGCAGTAAGTGGAACCATTATACTGTATGGAGTACTATGTGGGACCATTATACTGTATGGAGCAGTAAGTGGGACCATTATACTGTATGGAGCAGTAAGTGGGGCCATTATACTGTATGGAGCAGTAAGTGGGGCCATTATACTGTATGGAGCACAATGTGGGGCCATTATACTGTATGGAGCACAATGTGGGGCCATTATACTGAATGGAGCAGTAAGTGGGATCATTATACTGTATGGAGCAGTAAGTGGGACCATTATACTGTATGGAGCAGTAAGTGGGGACATTATACTGTATGGAGCACTATGTGCCTCATTGTACTGTATGGAGCACTATGTGGGGCCATTATACTCTATGCAGCACTATGTGGAGCCATTATACTGTATGGAGCAGTAAGTGGGACCATTATATTGTATGGAGCAGTAAGTGGGACCATTATACTGTATGGAGCAGTAAGTGGGACCATTATACTGTATGGAGCAGTAAGTGGGACCATTATACTGTATGGAGCAGTAAGTGGGACCATTATACTGTATGGAGCAGTAAGTGGGGCCATTATACTGTATGGAGCAGTAAGTGGGGCCATTATACTGTATGGAGCAGTAAGTGGGGCCATTATACTATATGGAGTACTATGTGGGGCCATTATACTGTATGGAGTACTATGTGGGGCCTTTATACTGTATGGAGCAGTAAGTGGAACCATTATACTGTATGGAGCACTATGTGGGGCCATTATACTGTATGGAGCAGTAAGTGGGTCCATTATACTGTATGGAGCAGTAAGTGGGGCCATTATACTATATGGAGTACTATGTGGGACCATTATACTGTATGGAGCGGTAAGTGGGACCATTATACTGTATGGAGCGCTAAGTGGGACCATTATACTGTATGGAGCAGTAAGTGGGGCCATTATACTGTATGGAGCACTATGTGCCTCATTGTACTGTATGGAGCACTATGTGGGGCCATTATACTGTATGGAGCAGTAAGTGGGACCATTATACTGCATGCAGTACTATGTGGGGCCATTATACTGTTTGGAGTACTATGTGGGGCCATTATACTGCATGGAGCAGTAAGTGGGGCCATTATACTGTATGGAGCACTATGTGGGGCCATTATACTGTATGCAGCACTATGTGGGGCCATTATACTGTATGCAGCACTATGTGGGGCCATTATACTGTATGCAGCACTATGTGGGGCCATTATACTGTATGCAGCACTATGTGGGGCCATTATACTGTATGCAGCACTATGTGGGGCCATTATACTGTATGCAGCACTATGTGGGGCCATTATACTGTATGCAGCACTATGTGGGGCCATTATACTGTATGCAGCACTATGTGGGGCCATTATACTGTATGGAGGACTATTTGGGGCCGTTATACTGTATGGAGGAGTATGTGGGGCCCATTATACTGCATGGAGCAGTGTGGTGCTGATCATGACCTCATTCTTCTCATAGCTGAAATTTTCCATATATTGCATCCGATCCAGATAATCTTCCAGCTCCATGGTCTTCAAACTGACACATTGTAACGAGGACAGGAGAATTATTGGTCCTGAAAATGTGTTTCGCTCACACAGATTTAACGAGAGTGCATACAAGAAATCTTCAGCTGTGAGAACTATTAGGACTGCACAGGTTCTGATTGTTAGCTGCGATGTTTCAATATACTGACAGCAAACAGAGATCTTGAAAACGTTGAGTAGTGGGAACCCAAAGTCTTGTAGAATATTTCAGAACCATAGCTTGGTCATCCATATCTGATCAATGGAGGGCACCAACTACAGCCACAGCACCTTACATAGAGTTGTGGCTGTTCTTTATACTGCAGCTCAGTCACATGCAAAGGAATGCCAGTAAGAAGACCAGCGACAACCATGATTGCAGAGCCGTGCCTGGTGGAAAGTGAAGGAGATGGAGTAAAGAAGAGCAAATCGATTTACAGGACCCTGATCCAAGCGCTGAGTCAGGAATCTGTGGTCGCTGGATGGGAGACCTGCAAACCGCCTCCTATCTGCCGACATTCCTTGCTCCACTTTTAAATAGCCGGCCTGACATGACATAAGCATTGCGGTTTTATGCCGCAGTGCCACACCAGGCCAGCTAATAAAAAAATGAGCTGAACCAGGCAGAAGGTTGCTGGGCCCGAGTCCTGCAAATTGATTCCCTCCTCTCTAAGACTTAACACATCGGCCCCTTTATTCGTCAGATCAATGAGGGTCTGGGGTTAGGACAAGCTATTTCTATTAGGGCACAGCCAGACGGCGGTATACATCGAACCGAAATCTGCCATTAATGCACGGACTGGCTGGCTGCTCTCTTGAGACAAATGTGACAGGTGAATATAAATATATGCAGCTGTCACACTCCGCTGAGGAGAGCCTCCAGCCAGTCCGTGGAGGAGAGCCTCCAGCCAGTCCGTGGAGGAGAGCCTCCAGCCAGTCCGTGGAGGAGAGCCTCCAGCCAGTCCGTGGCGGAGAGCCTCCAGCCAGTCCGTGGAGGAGAGCCTCCAGCCAGTCCGTGGAGGAGAGCCTCCAGCCAGTCCGTGGAGGAGAGCCTCCAGCCAGTCCGTGGAGGAGAGCCTCCAGCCAGTCCGTGGAGGAGAGCCTCCAGCCAGTCCGTGGAGGAGAGCCTCCAGCCAGTCCGTGGAGGAGAGCCTCCAGCCAGTCCGTGGAGGAGAGCCTCCAGCCAGTCTGTGGATTGCGGGCAGATTTTGGTCGGTCCTTACAGTCCTAGACTAAAAAAAGTTGTAAGATGTATTTTTTTTTTAAAACTGATTTACCTGTAAAGGGTTTAGCAGATCAAAAAGGTAGTGTAGCCATTCGGCATTATGATTTGTAAGTATAGGGATCCCGACTGCCCATGTCAGGCCAAACTGTGGTGTGCAGAAGAGGACGGCCTTAGCCACTTTCTTCACCACCGCTTCATCCTCTGTCTTCCCCTCAGAAATCGATGGCCGGAGCAGTTTACGGATCACGACTATAAGAACCAGAACGTTCAATGATATGACGATGATGGTGGGGATGGTGAAGCTCATTGAGGCACCAGAATCGTTGTCCAGCCAGCATGCCTTGGTCCTCCTGTAATGATGGTGGTAGTAAGCCAAAAAGGTGCCTAAAGACACAGCCAAGGGGCAGAGATATCCCAGCACCACCGACAAAACCACAAATTCTGTCATGGTCACATGGTGAAAAACGAAAACTAATCGAAGAATTAAAGATGTTCCCTGAACCAAAGTCCAACCGAAGAAACCCAAGAGGAATAGGTGAGTGCAGAAAGTGAGGGCCACGCAAAACGTCTGCTGAACCTCAGGTTCAATGAAGCATGAAGCTAAGAAGGAGACATGGCTACCTAGAAGGAATGCGGACATGTGGAGGATGGCAACGTGCCGATGGAAGGCCATGCCATTACTGGTCCGTCTCAGCAGGAGCACTTGGATTGAGATACAAATGAGCAGGGACACTATGGACACTGGAAGTCCAATCTTAGTCATATAATCCAGAGCTGAAGAATTTGCTATACTTTCGGGTAGAGAGCCTGACATTAGAATTGAGAATGATGTCAGATGGTGGCACAGGCAACTGGTGACTCCATACTTGACTTGGGTCCTACAACCATTTGATAGCCACTTATTGAGCTGGATATCCCAGAAGACACATACTGCAGTCTGGTCACACATCCTGTTCCCACACGTGAAGGTCATGTTGACATCGGCCACGTGGTGGGTTGTATCGTTTAGCTTCAGAATGTGCATCTGTATGGCACTGGCCAAGGAGTAGGAACAGATTTGATCTCCGCTGCAGTCGTACCGGCTGTTGAAGCTTCCAGTCTTGGGTCTGTATGTCACAGAGAACATGTTCACCAGACATCTAGGGGAATAATCAGTATCATCGCCAGGCAGTGATACCGTGGTCCCTGAATCCAGGCTCAAGATCCCATTATCTTCCAGAACCTCACAGGAGGTCACAGAGCAGTGCAGGTCAAAATATCTAAAGAATAAAGTGAAGGAATGTTCTGTGGTGGCCATGCTTGATAGAAGATTCTCCAGACAGGTCAGTAGCTGAGGACCCAAGTTCTTCTCCAGACTGAGTGACGGCTCGGAGGAGATGAGATTGAGCAGCTGGTTGGTGATTACAAGCACTTTCTAGAATGGAAGAAAAAACATTTTGTACATCTGAGTCCTGGTGGTAATTAGTCATGGTAACAAAGGATTAAAAATCTATTCACTTTAGCTAGTTCTATAGATATTTTGGACTAAAAATAATTGTTGCAATTTTTATTTTATAATTGGTGGTGGGTGTGCCGTAAACGGCGGCGGATACTATACAGTGAACGGAGCTGCACAGCTCTGCAACTGAGCACTACCAACCAGGGCCGGACTGGTCATCCAGCAATTCTGGCAAATGCCTGATGGGCTGGTCCAGTCATTGGACTCATCATCTGCTATGCTGTTAACAGTATCAGCGTCCTCAGGGTGCCGTTGAGACGGAGTATCGGAGGCAGGAACAACATGAGCCTATGTTCTTTCAAATGCCAGGGCTGAGACTCACTCCCATTCGGTCCTTGTTACTGGCTGACACCGGGAAAAGCTGTTTTGTGGGGATGCAGAGTGTCGTACCCCACCGATCAGACATTAATGACCTATCCAAAGAACAGGCCATCATTGTTAAAGTCCTAGACAACCCATTTAATCCATTCTGCGGCCCGCAGTGTGCAGAGCAACCAAAAATCTGTTTGCAGTATATATGACATTAGATGACGCAGTGGAGAAGACATCCATTATTTTGCTTACTTTCACCGTGTCCTCATCTATACGCAGACTTTGTAGCTGAGCATATCTTGTGATGTTACCTAGAACATAGAGGACTAATGGAAGATCTTTCTGCTGAAACCCAGCGGAGGAGATTGTGATGAAACT
Organism: Dendrobates tinctorius; assembly: GCF_039654945.1. Lineage (NCBI taxonomy): Eukaryota > Metazoa > Chordata > Amphibia > Anura > Dendrobatidae > Dendrobates > Dendrobates tinctorius. The sequence continues at coordinate 12,254,505 of NW_027361998.1, read as the reverse complement.
GGCCAATGACTGCAGGACGCCGCCCCCCGCGGAGCTCAGGAGACCCTGGAAATGCCGATTGAGACATTACTAGATGTACTCAATGTAACACGGTCCCCAGAGGAAGGACACAGAGACCCACCTGAGAGATCTGCTCCATCAGTGCCTGCACACTGGTCCCAGTAGTAGATGGTGGATCAGATCCTGGTTCAAGACAGAATATGAGCACAACACATGGTCAGCATCAGTGGTGGAAAGCCTAAAGATTGCAAAGTCATGGAAAAGATCTGTAAATCACCCCCTCTGGCCAAACCAAGGAGGACACCCGTAAAGCTGCACTTGTCTGCTCTGAGCACCATCTATGGGACATCAGTGTGCTTCTATAGTGTGTGGTGAGATAGACAATCTGTCATTGTGGTCTCTTTCTCTTCTCCTATATGGGTGGCAGGTCTCCTACACCCAGGACAGTCACAGAGACCATCTTTCACTGGGGGCAGCAAACAAGTCAAAATGTTTCCTCTACTTATCTGCTAGCCAGTAACATGGTTGTTGCTCATTACACAGACCCTCTGTAACTGATCCTGACCCTCTGTAACTGACCCAGGACCTCTGTAACTGACCCAGGCCCTCTGTAACTTACACAAACCATCTGTAACTGACCCTGGCTCTCTGTAACTTACCCTGACCCTCTGTAACCGATCCTGACCCTCTAACTGACCCTGACCCTCTGTAACTGGCAATCACTCTCTGTAACTGATCCTGACCCTCTGTAATTGACACAGGCCCTCTGTAACTAACTTTGACCCTCTGTAGCTGACTCTAACCTTCTGTAACTGACATAGACCATCTGTAACTGACCCTGGCTCTCTGTAACTGACCCTCTGTAACTGACCCTGGCCCTCTGTAACTGACCCTGGCCCTCTGTAACTGACCCTGGCCCTCTGTAACTGACCCTGACCCTCTGTAACTGACCCTAGATCTCTGCAACTGACCCTGACCCTCTGTAACTGACCCTTACCCTCTGTAACTGACCCTGACCCTTTGTAACTGATCCTGACCCTCTGTAACTGACACAGGCCCTCTGTAACTAACTTTGACCCTCTGTAACTGACCCTGGCCCTCTGTAACTGATCCTGACCTTCTGTAATTGACCCTGACCCTCTGTAACTGACCCTGACCCTCTGTAACTGACCCTGACCCTCTGTAACTGACCCTAGCTCTCTATAACTGACCCTGACCCTCTGTAACTGATCCTGACCCTCTGTAACTGATCCTGACCCGCTGTAACTGACACAGACCATCTGTAACTGACCCTGACCCTCTGTAACTGGCACTCACTCTCTGTAACTGATCCTAGCTCTCTGTAACTGACCCTGACCCTCTGTAACTGATCCTGACCCTCTGTAACTGACTCAAGCTCTCTGTATCTGACCCTCTGTAACTGTCACAGACCATCTGTAACTGACCCTGACCCTCTGTAACTGACCCTGACCCTCTGTAACTGGCACTCACTCTCTGTAACTGACCCTGACCCTCTGTAACTGACCCTGACCCTCTGTAACTGACCCTGACCCTCTGTAACTGGCACTCACTCTCTGTAACTTACACAGACCATCTGTAACTGACCCTGACCCTCTGTAACTGATCCTGACCCTCTGTAATTGACCCTGACCCTCTGTAACTGACCCTGACCCTCTGTAACTGACCCTAGCTCTTTGTAACTGATCCTGACCCTCTGTAACTGATCCTGACCCTCTGTAACTGATCCTGACCCTCTGTAACTGATCCTGACCCTCCATAACTGACACAGACCATCTGTAACTGACCCTTACCCTCTGTAACTGACTCTGACCCTCTGTAACTGGCACTCACTCTCTGTAACTTATCCTGACCATCTGTAACTGACCCTGACCCTCTGTAACTGACCCTGACCCTCTGTAACTGGCACTCACTCTCTGTAACTTATCCTGACCCTCTGTAACTTACACAGACCATCTGTAACTGACCCTGACCCTCTGTAACTGATCCTGACCCTCTGTAATTGACCCTGACCCTCTGTAATTGACCCTGACCCTCTGTAACTGACCCTAGCTCTTTGTAACTGATCCTGACCCTCTGTAACTGATCCTGACCCTCTGTAACTGATCCTGACCCTCCGTAACTGACACAGACCATCTGTAACTGACCCTTACCCTCCATAACTAACCCTGACCCTCTGTAATTGACCCTCTCCTTCTTCAGCAGACCTTGGCCCTCTGTAAATGACCTTGGCCGTTTGTAACTGATATTCAGCAAAAAATCAGAAAATGTAACTGATCATAATAAACCTTCCCAATGAGGTACGATTATTTCCCTTGACCTGCTGAAATTTAAAGTCAAACATAACTTTTAATAAATAGCTAAAACGTTATCAGCCAATGTGTACTCAAGACAGACAAACAGTAATTTTACAAAGTGCAAGTGCTCATGTTCAGCAGTGCTCAAATTAGAAGATTGGTTTGGTCTCACCAACACAGTTTCTCACTTCTCTCCGTTGCAGATCGACAATTGAAAAGAAGAGGGGCGATTTTTAGTCTGAGTAATGGGGGATAGAAAAAAGGGGGCGGGTATGTTCCAGTTTCTTTAACACTCCTTGTCATGCCCCTGCATTACTCCTGCCCTGACAAGGGTAGTACCCAAGTATAAACCTGTTCACCAGTTACCCATAATGAAAGTGTAGCTACGACAAGGAGTATTCAAGGGATCGGAACATACCCTCCCCCTTTTTTCTATCCCCATTTCTCAGAAAGACTAAATATCGCCCCTCTTCTTTTCAATGGTCGATCTGCAACGGAGAGGAGGAGTGAGAAACTGTGTTGGTGAGACCAAACCAATCTTCTAATTGGAGCACTGCTGAACATGAGCACTTGCACTTTGTAAAATTACTGTTTGTCTTGTGTACACATTGGCTGATAACGTTTTAGGTAATTATTAAAAGTTATATTTTAATTTATTTCCCGTGACCTGCTGAAATTCTGTTTTTAACTGACCTTGACCCTCTGTAACCAACCTTGACCATCTGTAACTGACCTTGACCCTCTGTATCTGACCTTGACCCTCTGTATCTGACCTTGACCCTCTGTATCTGACCTTGACCCTCTGTATCTGACCTTGACCCTCTGTATCTGACCTTGACCCTCTGTATCTGACCTTGACCCTCTGTATCTGAGTCTAGCCCTCTGTAACTGACCTTGGCCCTCTATATCTGAGTCTAGCCCTCTGTAACTGACCTTGGCCCTCTGTAACTGACACAGACTCTCTGTAAGTGATACAATGGTTGGAACAGACAATTAAATCCTAGACAAGTGGACTGAATGTGAGTCCATGTAGGGTCTGGAAGTACATAAATCTCACAGGTCTTCATCTTCTTCTGGCAGTGCTATTGCCTGGCAATAAAATACAATGGCATATAGAAGCATACAGTGCAAAACAATATTGCAAAATCATAGGGGCAACACGTCCGACATAATAAAAGCCCAACTGGTAGGAGGGAGGCTACTGATCTACTCACTGTCACTGGTTGTAGAGGTGTCCAAGGTGAAGACTGACGAGGACAACGTTTCTCCCGGTGTTGTACCTCCCAGTGTTGTACCTCCGAGGGTACTAATGGCCACTGATGAACTATTGGTGGATGATGGCGTTGTAGTTAACGTTGTGGATGATGGCGTTGTGGTTAATGTTGTGGATGTTGGAGTTGTGGTTAACGTTATGGATGTTGAAGATGTGGTTAACGTTGTGGATGATGGCGTTGTGGTTAACGTTGTGGATGATGGCGTTGTGGTTAACGTTGTGGTTGATGGCGTTGTGGTTAACGGCGTTGTGGTTAATGTTGTGGATGTTGGAGTTGTGGATGATGGCGTTGTGGTTAACGTTGTGGATGATGGCGTTGTGGTTAACGTTGTGGATGTTGGAGTTGTGGTTAACGTTGTGGATGATGGCGTTGTGGTTAACGTTGTGGATGATGGCGTTGTGGTCAATGATGTTGTCGTGGATGAGCCATTGGTTGTGGATGATGAGGCTCGCCCTGATGTTGATGTATTAGGAGTTGTACTTGACACTGTGGGAGTTGTAGTCACAGAGGTTGATGTCCCCGAGGCTGCGGAGAAAGAACCTGGGATTATACCTCTTATCTTCATGCATAGTGGGGTAACTGACATCTGCAGACCCTCCACCTCCCATGTGTCCTTATAATACTGGGGTCTTCTAATGCGGCGGAGAGACCTTGGAACCCATGGAGACATCGGTGCCGGCTGTGACTGCAGCCCCTCCACCCCGAATGGTTGGGACTTACTTGGAGCATTGCAGTACACCTGTGTGTACCCGCTGTAGTACGTCCAGGAGGGCGTGCAGTAGATGGACGCCAACAGCGTCCCTATGGCATCATTAGGATTGATAAGGCAGAGAGAGTAGCTTTTATTAGAGGAGTACACAGGACTGCACTCAGTGAGCCCAACGATGCCTACAATAAACCAGAGACACATTGACATTCGGCCTCGGCGGAGGATAGATGATACAGCAATATAGGACATGGAAGGAGACTGTACCTGGTCCAGCGCAGAATCCCCAGAGGACGTCCATGTCCACGTTGGCGCTGCGCCCGCACCAGTAAAAGTGCATCCCCCCGTCACTGGTGCATTGATTATAGACCACACCATTAAACGTAAATGGAAAAGTGCAAAGACCAAAATACACAGATGGCGCCGGATACACAACTAAACATGGAGAAAAATCACATAGAAATCAGAAGGGCTTCTCGAGAAAGTGGAAAACGAGTTCAATTCGGGTCCACGTGCAGCCCCCCATAGGGACGACTAATGGGACCCCATATACAGACTCAGCAGAGGGATTCATGTATACAGAAAAATAAAATCTCCCCCCTGTATGATTGATAGCAGCGGTGGCCCCCAGTGAGAACGTAGCGTGATGGGGGTCCAGTCACCAATGGCATGTTACCAGAGAGCTCCCTAATCCGCAGGGCTCCCAGACCATCCGTCACTGGGGACACGAGCCATCTCTATTACACACTGCGGGGACACGATCCCCGGTCGCCATCTCTATTACACACTGCGGGGACACGATCCCCGGTCGCCATCTCTATTACACACTGCGGGGACACGATCCCCGGTCGCCATCTCTATTACACACTGCGGGGACACGATCCCCGGTCGCCATCTCTATTACACACTGCGGGGACACGATCCCCGGTTGCCATCTCTATTACACACTGCGGGGACACGATCCCCGGTCGCCATCTCTATTACACACTGCGGGGACGCGATCCCCGGTCGCCATCTCTATTACACACTGTGGGGACGCGATCCCCGGTCGCCATCTCTATTACACACTGCCGGGACGCGATCCCCGGTCGCCATCTCTATTACACACTGCGGGGACGCGATCCCCGGTCGCCATCTCTATTACACACTGCCGGGACACGATCCCCGGTCGCCATCTCTATTACACACTGCCGGGACACGATCCCCGGTCGCCATCTCTATTACACACTGCCGGGACACGATCCTCGGTCGCCATCTCTATTACACACTGCCGGGACACGATCCTCGGTCGCCATCTCTATTACACACTGCCGGGACACGATCCCCGGTCGCCATCTCTATTACACACTGCGGGGACACGATCCTCGGTCGCCATCTCTATTACACACTGCCGGGACACGATCCTCGGTCGCCATCTCTATTACACACTGCCGGGACACGATCCCCGGTCGCCATCTCTATTACACACTGCGGCGATGTGGTAGGGGGCCAGATTGGGGGGTGGTCCACTGCTTACCACGACCGGACGATGCAAAGACGAGACGGAGGCAGAATTCAGTTGTAACAGATCCGGGTTTATTTGCCGTCCTCCTGACGACCTTAGCCATGCACCGCAGTTCCTTTACAGCTCTCCGTTTCCAGGCCGGTTCCCGACTAGCCTAGCCTCTCTGGAACCCCAACCAGTCCTATTTATCCCCTCTCTCACTGTGAATTCCCCTCCTGGGTTCCTATCTCCCCGCCCCCCATGACTAAGCAGTTTCTATAGCCCTAAGCTGATGTTAAGTCCTGAACTACACTCCCCCCTGCCATCTTGTGGTCAAATTTCGGTACTGCACTCCCTTTTCTGTCTCTCCCTGCTGTTACCTTTCTGTCATTGCCAATCTTCGTCTGTAGTGCACAAACCGTCCCCTCTTACTTCCAGTCAAGTCTGTCCGTTAAGTCACCTTCCCCACACGGACACGATCCCTGGTCGCCATCTCTATTACATACTCCAAGTGCTCAGAGGTGACCACCTGTTAGAGCAGCAGTCTGTGCCCCAGAGCTGCGCTTCCTGCTCTATCTGGGGACAGACGTGCAGGATCTTATGTAACTCTGGGTCTACGCTGGGGATATAGATATTCAGTACCTGATCTCCGGCCGCGGCCTCCGAACTTCTGCTGGATGTTCTCCCACGGATCAGAGCCCACCTGCCAAAGCCAAGAAAGACAGAATGAGCGTGGAGGTCGCCACCAGTCCATTTCCTACAGACGCCCCGGTGGGCTCCTATTTCACTTTTTCCTTTTTTGCCTTTGAAGACCTAAAACTTTTTTATTGTTTGGAGTTGTATCGGGGTTTCTTCTTTTCGGGTACGAGCCGTACTTTGTATCATTACCATTTTTTGGTTTATATGACTTTCTGATCCTTTTTTATTCCATTGTTTAGGAAGTAATGTCAGTGGTCTGATCGCATCAGTTACTCAGGTGCTGGCTGTACAGCATTGTATGGAGTGAGTGCAGCTCCTGAGCCTGCACACATACATGTACAGCACAGCTGGCCCCAGCGTTGTATGGAGTGAGCACAGCTCCTGAGCCCGCACACATACATGTCCAGCACAGCTAGCCCCAGCTTTGTATGGAGTGAGCGCAGCTCCTGAGCCCGCACACATACATGTCCAGCACAGCTGGCCCCAGCTTTGTATGGAGTGAGCGCAACTCCTGAGCCCGCACACATACATGTCCAGCACAGCTGGCCCCAGCTTTGTATGGAGTGAGTGCAGCTCCTGAGCCCGCACACATACATGTCCAGCACAGCTGGCCCCAGCGTTGTATGTAGTGAGCGCAGCTCCTGAGCCCGCACACATACATGTACAGCACAGCTGGCCCCAGCGTTGTATGGAGTGAGCGCAGCTCCTGAGCCCGCACACATACATGTCCAGCACAGCTGGCCCCAGCGTTGTATGGAGTGAGCGCAACTCCTGAGCCCGCACACATACATGTCCAGCACAGCTGGCCCCAGCGTTGTATGGAGTGAGCGCAACTCCTGAGCCCGCACACATACATGTCCAGCACAGCTGGCCCCAGCGTTGTATGGAGTGAGCGCAACTCCTGAGCCTGCACACATACATGTCCAGCACAGCTGGCCCCAGCGTTGTATGGAGTGAGCGCAGCTCCTGAGCCCGCACACAAACATGTCCAGCAGGCGGATGCCCCTCGTTGACTCCCAGGCAGAGTACCGCCAGATCCTGGCACTGTCCCTGCTCCTCACATGGCACTGTATGAGGAAGCATTGACTACTACACCTGTCCACACAAATAACCCTCATCATCATCCATTCCCCTACTCCGGCCCTTTGCTTGTATCTGTGGCCTGGAGCCTGTGCCGTATCCCGTGCACCCTGCTCCCCTAATTACCCGTATCTCTAGTTACCCGCGGAGCAGGATCGGGTGTATTCTTTACATACAGACATTGACATATAATACAGGACGATGGATGCAGTGCAGGAATCCTAAACCATTCAAATCTTGGCCGGTCCTTCTGTGGAGACATTTGCAAATGAAAATATGGAAAGCCGGACATATAGTGGGAGATGTAGGGGAATGCGTGAATATTCCTCCTGGAAAGTTCTGTTTAACAATCTAGAGTTTTTGGTCTTTTCGGATTATGATTTGGCCTCATACGATATATTCCTTCTTCCTATCACCAGGGAATATCACTGGATTATCTCCACATAATCACAGATCTCCAGCCGCAGCCGGTGTAGCAGGCCATAGTATACCCCGAGTACCGACTATACCCCAGGGTAGGCTGATTATACCCCGGGTATATTATGGCCTAGGCCATTTCATACCCCCTCATGCCAGAATATACCTGTCATGGGGCAGTTGAGGGAAAACGGGACAAGGAACCTGGGACCCTGAACTGCCCCTCAGGCTAAACGGGTGCCCTGACTTTCCTTAACTTGGTGGTACACTTAATGGTAGTGAGGCCCCAGTCTCTGACCTGTCCCTATCTCCTGTTTAGCCCCAGGAGGTGAGACAGGGAAAACCGTGAACTGTACCACAAACCAAATGAAAGATAATATAGACACCTCGGGGTTCAATAAACTAAAAAACAAAACTTAGCTTTCTCTCCTGCAATGCACCAAGCAGCAGAGTAAGGCTCCATGTGATGGTGTGATATGTTATGTATATATCATTTTGTGTATATTTCTATTTCACTGATTTTCATAGTGTTTTTCTTGTTGCCTTGTATGTCTATAGCCTGACTGTATCTGTCTCTTGATGACCCCCTGCAGTTCCTTAATCCCCAAGGCTCCTTTGTCTCCTCAACCTGTCTGACTACCCCTGGACATAAGGAGGGGGTTGGCAAGGACAGAAACTGTACACAAGGATGGGGGTGGGGAGGAGAGGAGGTGGACAAGTCAGTTCCTGTGTCAAGAGCTTCGTGAAGACTGCACCCCAGAGAGAAGGACCCATTTTATCCTCTGGTGCTAGAGTTTTGGACTCTCATCTCCAAGGACATTTTATCCTGTTACTGGACTGCATTCTTGTTCTGGACTATTGCATCCTCAGTGTGGTGGATTGTTTATGGACCTTCTAATTTTGCCTGTAATAAAGGTTTTGGGATTGTTCACACTTCCCTCGCTGTTGATTATGTGATACCGGAGAAGGACCCTGTGACAACTGGTGCCAACAGTGGGATCAACAGAGCGTCACCCAATGGAGAACCACCCACAGAGCGAGTACAGAAATTGGACTGTATCTAGTTTACAGGAGAGAGCCAGAGACCTGGGCCTGAACTACCAGGGACTGACTAAAGAGGCCTTCATCGATCTACTGGTGGGCACTAGCCCGGCCACCTCCTCCCAGATGTCTGAAGGACGAGCACTGGAGACAGGGATCCCCATCCAGAAAAGGCAGTGGTTGGTGTGGTATGAAGAAGAGATGGCGGTTCTGGGCCCCGGCGTCTCTCAGGAGTACAAGGAGGAGGCTGCCCACCGGGCACAGCGGAGACAGGAAGCAATGGAGCTTGAAAAAGGGAGTAACGCAATGTGGAGTGTAACCCCAACAATCCGGGAGCCTGTATGGATCACCCGGACAGAGTTTAAGCCATTTGATGAGGCTTCTGGAGATGTGGAGGGGTTCTTCAAAGACTTTGAGCAGCAGTGTGCTGTGATGGAGGTGCCCCACTCTAGCTGGATGCGTTTGTTAGTGGGGCTCCTGAACGGTAGCATGGCGGGGGCTTACCGAACCATTGATGCACTGCGGAATCGGGATTATAACACTGTAAAGCGGACTATCCTGGATTACCATGCTATCACCCCGGACTCATATAGGGCCAAGTTCGGAGACCTCCCATGCACCACGGGGGCAGAGACGTATCTAGGCTTCCTGGTACCCGGGGCAAGAATTTGGTTCGGCGCCCCCCCCCCCCCCCAAGTACATATGCGACTTGCACACTTAGCCATGTACCCACGAGCTGCTCTCCCTAATGCTCTCAATGTTCAGTAAAAAAACTGAGAAGCTCATTGTCACAGGACCATAACTATGAAAATCGCATATGAGTGAAGTGTCTGTGTGATGACACTGGAACCTGCAGAGCTGAATCCTGACATTGCAGCTTCTGAATTCTCACAATGAATGCACTGCACACTTTTAGGATTCTCCCTTGCCGATATACAGTCATGTCAGCACAAGTATGTGATTTATATACTTCTGGCCACATTCCGACTAGACGTGCCCGGCCTCGCTCCGTTCATTTTCATTGAGTGAGGCCACACATGTCTAGTCAGCATGTGACCGCATGTATGTAAATTACCGGCACGAGAGAATCCTGACAGCGTTCAGTGAGCACTGTGAGAATTCAGAAGTCTGCAGTCACATAGAAAGACAGCAGACTCAGCACAGACCTGGACAACACCTTTAATGCTCCTAACAAATAAAAACATGAGAATTAGTCAGTAGCACAAATAATATATACATTCAGGTACCTTATAGATGACGTCGTCTCTGCAGTCGTTCTTTTCTTCTTCTTGTCCTGACCCCATGATGAGTTTTCTCATCCACAGCCGTCTCTGCAGACTTCCGTCTTCTCCGGTCTTCTGCAGCAAATCTTCACACGATGCCCTTAAAGATAGAAGTGTCATTATAATGCCCCTAAATACAAATATCTGCAATATACTGTCGCCTCACGCTATTCCCCTCCCTCCTCATACTGTCTCCTCATATATTTACCCCCTCACTCTCTATACTGTCTGCTCACACATATCCCCGACTCCCCATACTGTGTCCACACACATTCACCCGTTCGCACCCCTTACTGTCTGCACCCATCCCCCATACTGTTTCCTCATACATACGCTTCATTTTGTGTCCTCAAATCTCCCCACACACATTAAATACCATCCCCACTCCAAATCCCCCCCCATCCCCAATCCCCCCACACATTATGTACCCCCACTCCAAATCCCCCCACACATTAACCCCCATCCCCACTCATTAACCCCTCCACACATTAACCCCCATCTCCACTCATTAATCCCCCCACTCAGTAACCCCCATCCAACCCCCATCTCCACTAATTAACTCCCACACTCATTAACCCCATCTCCACTCATTAACCCCCCAATCATTAACCCCCATCACCACATCAATCCCATCTCCACACATTAACCCCCATCTCCACACATTAACCCCCATACATTAACCCCCATCCCCACATTAACCCCCATCTCCACCCATTAACCCCCATCTCCACTCATTAACCCCCATCCATTAACCCCCATATCCACTCATTAACCCCCATACATTAACCCCCATCCCCACATTAACCCCCATCTCCACTCATTAACCCCCATACATTAACCCCCATCCCCACTTTAACCACCATCTCCACTCATTAACCCCCTGGCCCCATCCCCACATTAACCCCCATCTCCTATCTTCGGTGGTTCTTCAGCTCCACAGAGGAGCACACTTACCACCAGCGTTCGCTCTGGGCGCCGGGGAGTGACGTCAGCAGCGTGATCACATGACCTGATCACTCTGCTGACGTCGCTCTGACGGCGGTCAGAGCTTCAATTGTACTGGCGTCTGTATAGACGCCAGTACAATTGCTGCCTGGGAGTCGGCGCGGCCTCCTCTGCGTCGGCTGTCAGCTTGACAGCTGACACAGAGAACAGCCGACACACAGGACAGTGGGCGGCAGAACGCAGCCGCCGGGGGGAGACTCTGCCGACCGCTGCAAGGCTGCCGGGTAGCCCGACTGCGCCCCCCTGCTGCCTGCGCCCGGGGCAACTGCCCCGGCTGCCCCCCCTGGATACGCCACTGCACGGGGGATTGTTTAGGATGTATGCACATAAGATGTCCGAGGCATGTCGGAGATGGCTGGAAGCAGAAAACGCCTTTACTGTGGAAGATGTTATACAGGCGTTCCTTAAAGAACAATTTCTTGCCAAGTGCCCTGCAGAGGTACGGGAATGGGTCCGGGAGCGCATGCCGTGTACCGTGGATAGAGCTGCAGCCCTGGCCGATGGAGCCCTTACTATCCGGCCGCAATGGAGGAGGCTTCTGGACAATGAACCACGGCCTGCTCCCGCGCCCCGTCCCCCTCCAATTATATCTGCCCTTCCACCTAGTCACAAGCCGATGACAATCACGCCTCACAATCCTAGGCCCCAACAGTTCCGACCACGACCTGGGGGTATCACAGAGAGGAGGTGTTATGGGTGTGGGCAACCTGGACATTTGCAGTCTGGCTGTCCCTCCAGGATTCGGAGGGAGCCCCACGCAGCCCCACCTCATCCAGTACACTCCACCACACCTGAGGAAGAGCTACCACCACCCCCACCAGAGTGGACCACCGACCACGGCACCATAGATACCCCTCCTGGAGTGTACGGACTCCGGCCTCTGTCCTTTAGCTACTCAGAGCGACGGCAACGCCACCTGCAGGATGTCTTTATTGATGGATACAAAGTGTCAGGATTTAGAGACACGGGGGCATTCCTGACTATCGCTGACCCCGGTGTGGTTCGACCCGAGGCAATTTACCAGGGTCCGGGAATTCCCATTGTCCTGGCGGGCGGCCCGCAAATATATACAGCGAGCTTCTGTGCGTTTGGATTATGGTTGTGGAGAAAAACTGTGTTGGATTGGAGTTATGGGAGGACTTCCTGCAGATATCCTCCTTAGGAACGACATTGGGGAGTTACAGTGCCAATTTGTGGGAGCAGTCACCCGACTACAGGCCCTTCAAGCACTACGTCATCCGGACCCCACCGGGGAGCAACTACCACGAACCGCATCAGAGTCGGTAAGCAATACTTTCGCTGCTACTACATTGTGAGAGTCTTGGGACAGAGAGGAGTTTAGGAGAGAAATAGAGGGTGACACTACCTTAGCAGCCCTTAGGCGAAAGGCAGAAACTGGGCACATGGGAGATAATGGGGATGGCTTCACTCGAGAAAACGGACTGTATTATCATGTAACAAAGGGCAGTGACCAGGGCAACCCTGACGCAACGACCAGGCAACTCATTGTCCCTCAGAAGTACAGGTCACAGCTACTTCAACTGGCCCATGACATCCCCTTGGCTGGGCATCAAGGGAGAAAAAGGACTGAAAAGAGACTCCCCCAAAGTTTTTACTGGCCGGGCGTCTCGCAGTCGGTAGCCCATTATTGCCGCACCTGCGATGTGTGCCAGCGAATGCGGCATCCAGGAGCTCGACATAAGGTACCCCTGCAATCCCTGCCCATAATTGAGGAACCATTCCAACATGTAGCTGTTGACATCATAGGTCCTCTGGCCCACCCCAGCAGGTCAGGGAAAAAATATATCCTGACCGTGGTGGACTATGCCACTAGGTATCCTGAAGCTGTGGCCCAGTCCAGTATTACAGCAGTAAAGGTAGCCGAGGCCCTTGTTACCATCTTTACCCGGGTAGGGTTTCCTAGTGAAATATTGTCGGATCCAGGCACTCAGTTCATGTCAGATCTGGTCCAGTCCCTATGGCATACCTGTGCTGTTCGAGCCATTCGCACCACCTCATACCACCCGCAGACCAACGGACTATGTGAACGCTGTAATGGAACCCTAAAAAATATGGTGAGGGATTTTGTTGACATTGAGAAAGACTGGGAAAAGTATCTGCCACATCTCCTCTTCGCCTATCGGGAGGTTCCCCAAGAGTCCACAGGGTTCTCTCCCTTCGAACTACTGTTTAGCCGGAAGGTCCGTGGGCCTCTCACTCTTCTGAAAGAACATTTGGAGGGAGACATCTCAGATACCGGAATGCCCATCGTTCCCTATGTTCTAGAGCTCAGAGACCGTCTCGCCCAGCTAGCTACCTTCGCTAAAGAACATCAGCGAATGGCCCAGTCCAGACAAAAAACCTGGTATGACCGTAATGCTAGGAACCGGGAATTTATGGAAGGACAGCAAGTGCTCATGATTACTGCTTCCCCTGCCAACAAGCTTCAAGCAGTGTGGGAAGGCCCTTATCAGGTTGTCAAGAAAATTAATGACACTAACTATGTTATTGCCCTGGACTCTAGTGGTCGACGACAGAAAACCGTCCACATTAACATGCTGAAAGACTACCACGACCGATCTCTGCCTGTTCTAGCTGTCTGCCACCCCCCCTAGTGATACCGCCGCCGACTAGTATCTCCCAGATCTCCTCCAGGTTGCCCAAGCGGGAAGATCACTGGAACAAGTGCCCCTGGGATCCCATTTATCGGATATACAAAAGGACGATATTGTCGCCGTACTAAGGCCGAGGGCTGCTGCTTTCTCCTCAAAGCCGGGGAAGACTACGCTCACCAGCCACCATGTGGAAACCCCCGGACAACGCCCCATCCAGCAGGCTGCCTACCGGGTTCCAGAGGCTGTTCAAGGCATGATAAAGAATGAACTGGAGGAGATGAAACAGCTGGGAGTTATTCAGCCATCTCACAGTTCTTGGGCCTCTCCTGTCGTCCTGGTCCCCAAGAAGGATGGTACAACACGATTCTGCGTTGATTACAGACGACTAAATGATGCCACCAAGAGTGATGCTTATCCCATGCCCAGGATTGATGAGCTATTGGATCGTCTGGCCAGTGCCCAATTTGTGACCACGTTAGACTTGAGCAAGGGGTACTGGCAGATACCCCTAACGGAGGACGCTCGGGAGCGCTCAGCCTTCATTACTCCATTTGGGCTTTATGAGTTCCTGGGAATGCCCTTTGGGATGAAAACTGCCCCCGCTACTTTCCAGAGACTGGTGGATCGACTGTTACAACAATGTCAGGACTTTGCCTGTGCTTACTTAGACGATATCGTCATTTTTAGCACAACCTGGGAGGAACATCTTAAACACTTGGGCATAGTGCTGGACTGTATCCTTACTGCAGGACTGACCATTCGCCCTGATAAGTGCCAAATAGGGATGGCTGAGGTGCAGTACCTTGGGCATAGAGTAGGGGGTGGGACACTAAGGCCTGAGCCTGCCAAGGTGGAAGCCATTAGCAACTGGTGTAGACCCCAGACTAAAAAGCAGGTACTTGCATTTTTAGGAACTGCTGGTTACGATCGCAAATTTGTTTCTAACTTCAGCACCTTGGCCAAGCCCCAAACCGACCTGACCCGAAAGAACATGCCTAGGAATGTGACGTGGACGACGGCATGCGAGGATGCCTTTTCAGTGTTAAAGACTGCCCTCGTCACTGCTCCTGTCTTGGCTGCCCCAAATTACAAGCGCAGGTTCCTCGTCAGGGGTGGATTAAGGGTAGCCAGAGCCCGGCGCAGTTCAGACTCTGTGGGCCCCCCTCGTCACGTGACGGGGGTCACGAATCGTAGAGCCACACTCTACATAGAGAATAATGGGGCCTCCAGCACCGACCTCCACCCGCAGAGCCACACTCCACATAGAGAATAATGGGGCCTCCAGCACCGACCTCCACCCGCAGAGCCGCACTCCACATAGAGAATAATGGGGCCTCCAGCACCGACCTCCACCCGCAGAGCCACACTCCACATAGAGAATAATGGAGCCTCCAGCACCTACCTCCACCCGCAGAGCCACACTCCACATAGAGAATAATGGGGCCTCCAGCACCGACCTCCACCCGCAGAGCCACACTCCACATAGAGAATAATGGAGCCTCCAGCACCGACCTCCACCCGCAGAGCCGCACTCCACATAGAGAATAATGGGGCCTCCAGCACCGACCTCCACCCGCAGAGCCACACTCCACATAGAGAATAATGGAGCCTCCAGCACCGACCTCCACCCGCAGAGCCACACTCCACATAGAGAATAATGGAGCCTCCAGCACCGACCTCCACCCGCAGAGCCACACTCCACATAGAGAATAATGGAGCCTCCAGCACCGACCTCCACCCGCAGAGCCGCACTCCACATAGAGAATAATGGAGCCTCCAGCACCGGCCTCCACCCGCAGAGCCACACTCCACATAGAGAATAATGGGGCCTCCAGCACCGACCTCCACCCGCAGAGCCACACTCCACATAGAGAATAATGGAGCCTCCAGCACCGACCTCCACCCGCACTCCACATAGAGAATAATGGAGCCTCCAGCACCGACCTCCACCTGCAGAGCCGCACTCCACATAGAGAATAATGGAGCCTCCAGCACCGACCTCCACCCGCAGAGCCACACTCCACATAGAGAATAATGGAGCCTCCAGCACCGACCTCCACCCGCAGAGCCACACTCCACATAGAGAATAATGGAGCCTCCAGCACCGACCTCCACCCGCAGAGCCACACTCCACATAGAGAATAATGGGGCCTCCAGCACCGACCTCCACCCGCAGAGCCGCACTCCACATAGAGAATAATGGAGCCTCCAGCACCGACCTCCACCCGCACTCCACATAGAGAATAATGGAGCCTCCAGCACCGACCTCCACCTGCAGAGCCCCACTCCACATAGAGAATAATGGAGCCTCCAGCACTGACCTCCACCCGCACTCCACATAGAGAATAATGGAGCCTCCAGCACCGACCTCCACCCGCACTCCACATAGAGAATAATGGAGCCTCCGGCACCGACCTCCACCCGCAGAGCCACACTCCACATAGAGAATAATGGAGCCTCCAGCACCGACCTCCACCCGCAGAGCCCCACTCCACATAGAGAATAATGGAGCCTCCAGCACCGACCTCCACCCGCAGAGCCCCACTCCACATAGAGAATAATGGAGCCTCCAGCACCGACCTCCACCCGCAGAGCCCCACTCCACATAGAGAATAATGGGGCCTCCAGCACTGACCTCCACCCGCAGAGCCGCACTCCACATAGAGAATAATGGAGCCTCCGGCACCAACCTCCACCCGCAGAGCCACACTCCACATAGAGAATAATGGAGCCTCCAGCACCGACCTCCACCCGCAGAGCCACACTCCACATAGAGAATAATGGAGCCTCCAGCACCGACCTCCACCCGCAGAGCCACACTACACATAGAGAATAATGGAGCCTCCAGCACCGACCTCCACCCGCAGAGCCGCACTCCACATAGAGAATAATGGAGCCTCCAGCACCGACCTCCACCCGCAGAGCCGCACTCCACATAGAGAATAATGGGGCCTCCAGCACCGACCTCCACCCGCAGAGCCGCACTCCACATAGAGAATAATGGAGCCTCCAGCACTGACCTCCACCCGCAGAGCCGCACTCCACATAGAGAATAATGGAGCCTCCAGCACCGACCTCCACCCGCAGAGCCGCACTCCACATAGAGAATAATGGGGCCTCCAGCACCGACCTCCACCCGCAGAGCCACACTCTACATAGAGGATAATGGAGCCTCCAGCACCGACCTCCACCCGCAGAGCCACACTCCACATAGAGAATAATGGAGCCTCCAGCACCGACCTCCACCCGCAGAGCCGCACTCCACATAGAGAATAATGGGGCCTCCAGCACCGACCTCCACCCGCAGAGCCACACTCCACATAGAGAATAATGGGGCCTCCAGCACCGACCTCCACCCGCAGAGCCACACTCCACATAGAGAATAATGGAGCCTCCAGCACCGACCTCCACCCGCACTCCACATAGAGAATAATGGAGCCTCCAGCACCGACCTCCACCCGCAGAGCCGCACTCCACATAGAGAATAATGGGGCCTCCAGCACCGACCTCCACCCGCAGAGCCGCACTCCACATAGAGAATAATGGAGCCTCCAGCACCGACCTCCACCCGCAGAGCCGCACTCCACATAGAGAATAATGGGGCCTACAGCACCGACCTCCACCCGCAGAGCCACACTCCACATAGAGAATAATGGAGCCTCCAGCACTGACCTCCACCCGCAGAGCCACACTCCACATAGAGAATAATGGAGCCTCCAGCACCGACCTCCACCCGCAGAGCCGCACTCCACATAGAGAATAATGGGGCCTCCAGCACCGACCTCCACCCGCAGAGCCGCACTCCACATAGAGAATAATGGAGCCTCCAGCACCGACCTCCACCCGCAGAGCCACACTCCACATAGAGAATAATGGGGCCTCCAGCACCGACCTCCACCCGCAGAGCCACACTCCACATAGAGAATAATGGGGCCTCCAGCACCGACCTCCACCCGCAGAGCCCCACTCCACATAGAGAATAATGGAGCCTCCAGCACCGACCTCCACCCGCAGAGCCCCACTCCACATAGAGAATAATGGAGCCTCCAGCACCGACCTCCACCCGCAGAGCCCCACTCCACATAGAGAATAATGGGGCCTCCAGCACTGACCTCCACCCGCAGAGCCGCACTCCACATAGAGAATAATGGAGCCTCCGGCACCAACCTCCACCCGCAGAGCCACACTCCACATAGAGAATAATGGAGCCTCCAGCACCGACCTCCACCCGCAGAGCCACACTCCACATAGAGAATAATGGAGCCTCCAGCACCGACCTCCACCCGCAGAGCGACACTCCACATAGAGAATAATGGAGCCTCCAGCACCGACCTCCACCCGCAGAGCCACACTCCACATAGAGAATAATGGGGCCTCCAGCACCGACCTCCACCCGCAGAGCCACACTCCACATAGAGAATAATGGAGCCTCCAGCACCGACCTCCACCCGCACTCCACATAGAGAATAATGGAGCCTCCAGCACCGACCTCCACCCGCAGAGCCGCACTCCACATAGAGAATAATGGGGCCTCCAGCACCGACCTCCACCCGCAGAGCCGCACTCCACATAGAGAATAATGGAGCCTCCAGCACCGACCTCCACCCGCAGAGCCGCACTCCACATAGAGAATAATGGGGCCTCCAGCACCGACCTCCACCCGCAGAGCCACACTCCACATAGAGAATAATGGAGCCTCCAGCACTGACCTCCACCCGCAGAGCCACACTCCACATAGAGAATAATGGAGCCTCCAGCACCGACCTCCACCCGCAGAGCCGCACTCCACATAGAGAATAATGGGGCCTCCAGCACCGACCTCCACCCGCAGAGCCGCACTCCACATAGAGAATAATGGAGCCTCCAGCACCGACCTCCACCCGCAGAGCCACACTCCACATAGAGAATAATGGGGCCTCCAGCACCGACCTCCACCCGCAGAGCCACACTCCACATAGAGAATAATGGGGCCTCCAGCACCGACCTCCACCCGCAGAGCCCCACTCCACATAGAGAATAATGGAGCCTCCAGCACCGACCTCCACCCGCAGAGCCCCACTCCACATAGAGAATAATGGAGCCTCCAGCACCGACCTCCACCCGCAGAGCCCCACTCCACATAGAGAATAATGGGGCCTCCAGCACCGACCTCCACCCGCAGAGCCGCACTCCACATAGAGAATAATGGGGCCTCCAGCACCGACCTCCACCCGCAGAGCCACACTCCACATAGAGAATAATGGAGCCTCCAGCACTGACCTCCACCCGCAGAGCCACACTCCACATAGAGAATAATGGAGCCTCCAGCACCGACCTCCACCCGCAGAGCCGCACTCCACATAGAGAATAATGGGGCCTCCAGCACCGACCTCCACCCGCAGAGCCGCACTCCACATAGAGAATAATGGAGCCTCCAGCACCGACCTCCACCCGCAGAGCCACACTCCACATAGAGAATAATGGGGCCTCCAGCACCGACCTCCACCCGCAGAGCCACACTCCACATAGAGAATAATGGGGCCTCCAGCACCGACCTCCACCCGCAGAGCCCCACTCCACATAGAGAATAATGGAGCCTCCAGCACCGACCTCCACCCGCAGAGCCCCACTCCACATAGAGAATAATGGGGCCTCCAGCACTGACCTCCACCCGCAGAGCCGCACTCCACATAGAGAATAATGGAGCCTCCGGCACCAACCTCCACCCGCAGAGCCACACTCCACATAGAGAATAATGGAGCCTCCAGCACCGACCTCCACCCGCAGAGCCACACTCCACATAGAGAATAATGGAGCCTCCAGCACCGACCTCCACCCGCAGAGCGACACTCCACATAGAGAATAATGGAGCCTCCAGCACCGACCTCCACCCGCAGAGCCGCACTGCACATACATGGCTGCTCTCAGTGCTGTGTGCACAGGACCTGTGATGAGGTCACAGGAGGGGAGGAGTCAGGGGTCACATGATCGGGGCCCTGACACCTTCCCTCCTGTGATCTCATCACAAGCCTTTGCATGCTACCAGCAGTATCAGCGTTCACGCTACTTGTAGATGCTGCTGGTAGCAGAGCACATAATGCCGCCCCCACGGTCACTCACTTTTAGGTGGGGAGAAGATGGAGTGCCATTGCAGCAGCCAGCAGGAATGTGGTGGGGGCCCCCTTAGAAGCTCTTGTGGTGGGGGCCCCGGGGCTGAAGCCCCGCCTGCCCTGCCTATAATCCGGCCCTGCGCGGTGGCGGATTATAATGGGGCAATTTACTGGCCTGGGCTGTGGGCCCCTTAACCCCACTGGGCCCGGGGCAACTGCCCAAATTGACCTCATTATAATCCGCCACTGTTCCTCGTGCAGACAGATGCATCCACCTTTGGGATTGGGGCAGTACTTAGCCAAGTGAACGCCGCCGGAGAGGAACATCCTGTTGCTTTTGCCAGTCGGAAACTACTGGATCGGGAAGTTGCCTATGCCACTATTGAAAAGGAGTGCCTTTCAGCCCTACTTGTATGGCAGAGACTTTACAATCGTTACAGACCACAACCCCCTCACTTGGCTGGATCGCGTATCAGGGGACAATGGAAGCTTGCTGCGGTAGAGCTTGTCCTTACAACCCTACAGCTTCTCCATCCAATACAAGCGAGGAAGCCAACACCAGAACGCCGATGGACTGTCTCGACAAGAAGAACCATAGGCTCCCCAGGCCGACCTACCCCTGCCACGGTACAATCATCTATAAATAACTGAGCAATGTGGACTAAAGTGAGCAGGCCAGAGGTCTGTGTAGACCTCATGGCGTGCTCACTTATTATGGTGGGGGGGAGAGGTTGTGATGGTGCGATATGCTATGTGGATGTCATTTTTTGTATATTCCTATTTTTCTATTTCAGTTATTTTCACAGTGTTTTTCTTATTACATTGTAAGTCTACAGCCTCACTGTATCTGTCTCTTGATGACCCCCCTGTAGTGCATTAATCCCTAAGGCCCTTTGTTCTCCTCTGGGGGGCCTGGAAACCGCCCCAACTTGTTTGACTTTCCGTGGACAAGGAAGGGGGTGGAGAGAGACCAGGAGCTGGGCAAGTCAGTTCCGGTGTGGACAGGATCGTGTAAGGACTGCATTTCAGAGAGAAGGACCCATTTTATCCTCTGGTGCTAGAGTTTTGGAATCTCGTTTCCCTGGACATTTTATCCTGTTACTGGACTGCATTCTTATTCTGGACTATCTTATCCTTTGTGTGGTGGACTGAATATGGACCTTTTCGTATTTTTGCCTGAATAAAGGTCTTGGAATTGTTCACTCTTCGCTTGCTCTGTTGATTGTGTGATACCAGAGAAGGACCCCGTGACAACCAGGTACTCAAAATGTCCCTCCGGAGTATTAAACCCCGTCTTCCATTCATCCCCGTGCTTGATGCGAATAAAATTATACGCCCCCCCTGAGGTCAAGCTTAGTAAACCAGCAGGCACTCTTAACTCTGGAGAATAAATTAGACGGGTACTGATATTTAACCGTCATCTTGTTAAGGGAACGATAATCAATACACGATCTTAATGAACCAACTTTCTTGGCCACAAAAAAAACAGCACCTAAAGGTGACGAGGATGGTCTAATATGACCCTTCTCCAATGACTCCTTAATATAGGATCGCATAGCATCATGTTCGGGTACTGATAAGTTGAAAAGCCGACCCTTGGGAAATTTACACCCAGGCATCAACTCAATTGCACAGTCATAACTCCTATGAGGAGGCAAAGACGCAGACTTACTCTCAATAAATACATCAGAAAAATCGGCCACATAATCAGGAATATCATGAGACTGAAGAGAGGTGGAGAAAACAGGAGCGTCCCTAAGAACACACTGACAACCCCAACTCACCACAGACCCAGATTTCTAATCCAAAACTGGGTTATGAGTTTGCAACCAGGGAAAACCCAGAACAATAGTATCATGCAAATTATGCAGCACCAAAAATTTACAATTTTCTTGGTGGTCTGGGGCAACTCGCATTATCACCTGGGTCAAAAACTGAGGTTTATTCTCCGCCAACGGAGTGGCATCAATACCCCTCAAAGGGATAGGCGTCTGCAGAGGCGTCATGGACAAACCACAACGTTTAGCAAAGTCCAAATCCATCAGATTCAACGCTGCTCCTGAATCCACAAAAGCCTTAGTGGAAAATGTGGACAAGGAGCAGATCAGAGTAATTGCCAAAAGGAACTTAGGTTGTATACTGCCCACAGCAAATGTGTGTGCAAATCATTTCTCTCGTTTAGGGCAGACAGAAATAGTATGAGAGATGTCTCCACAGAAAAAACACAGCTTATTACGCCTTCTAAACTCCCGACATTGCGCCCTAGACAAAACCCCATCACATTGCTTAGGTTCAGACGCTTGTTCAAAAGGTGGCAGCGCCTCCCGTGTAGTTTTACGTTCACGTAAATGTCGATCAACTTGAATGGCTAATGACATAGAATCATCCAGACCAGAGGGAACAGGAAATCCCACCATAAAATCTTTTACGGTCTCTGATAAACCCTTCCGAAAGAGAGCTGCCAATGCACTATCA
Source organism: Dendrobates tinctorius (assembly GCF_039654945.1). Classification (NCBI taxonomy): domain Eukaryota; kingdom Metazoa; phylum Chordata; class Amphibia; order Anura; family Dendrobatidae; genus Dendrobates; species Dendrobates tinctorius. Next base: position 12,232,023 of record NW_027361998.1, on the reverse strand, counting down.
TTCCATGTAGTAAGGACCGCCCACTTTTGGAATTTTTGACAGTATAACTGCAGAATCCTGACTCTGGTTTAATGCCAACAGGGTTCTCTCAGCTTGATCAACAGCATTAGGCTCATCATACAACAACCCCAAGGCTTAATGCATCCACATTAGTCAGAATAGGATTTTCAGGTGTCAGAGAAAAAGCCCAATCCTGGGGATCGCCACGCAGCAAAGAGATGACAATTTTAACCTGCTGCACAGAGCTCCCCGATGAGTTAGGCTTCAAGGCAAGAAATAATTTACTATTATTGTTAAAATTCACAAATTTAGACCGATCCCCAGAAAACACATCAGGAGTAGGGATCTTGGGTTCAGCAGCATGTGACTGAATGAGGTAGGTGGAAATTCCCTGCACTTCAGCAGCAAGTTGCTCCACATGATCAGACAATTGCTTAATCTCCATTAGGAAAAAAAAAAAAATCCTACGGCCCCAGAGAAAAAAGAGGAAAAAATATATTTAAAAAAAAAAAATCTGACACTTTTTTTTTTTTAACAACTTTTTCCTGCTTTTGAGTACCCTAGAATCTGCGGTATGGCTAGTGATTCTGTTATGAATGGGTCACTGAGGAGAAAAAAGCAAAACAAGCTAAGTCACAGAAAACCAGAGAGGTTGATAACTATGCAGATTGCAGATCCCTGATCTTACTACACAACTAGCAGCAGCCGTGGAGCGTGCCTACGATGATCCTAGACGCTTCATCACAGCCTGAGGACTAAATAAGCTTGAAGCATGAAAAGGGGAAATTAACTGTCCCAGAGCAGACCCCAAAGGAATAGATAGCCCCCACACATGTATTGACGGTGAAACAAGATGAAGGCACAAACACAGGCAGGAAAATAGGCTGAGCAAACGATGGGGCCCAAACTAACTAGACAGGAAAGGAAAGAGAAGACACTGTCTGCAACCTGCAAAAACCCTACAAAAATAATGTCCAACACTTCTGATAGCAAAATTAACCCTGAAGTCACTAGACTTCTCCCACTATATCAGCACTCTGAAATATTCTGAGACAGAGCAAAAAGAGACCAAACTACTAAGGGACAAAAAGCTAATTGGCAAACAGCCGGGGCTGGCTGACCACACAAGAAACTGAATAGACCAACAAAATCAAGTGTGAACATTAGCAGAAAAACTTAGCTTTAGATGACTGGAACAGAGCTGAAAACCAAGAGCTGACAAGCCAGAAGGAATCACCAGCAACTGAATAGGGCGTCGGCTGTCTTAAATCCAATCTGAGACTCCTGAGATCCAATCGTCATCCTCATTCTCAGGTGGCAGATCTCCACCGATCAAATCAACCTCACTACCTCCTGTTACCACCAGAGGGAGTCTGGAAGGAGAGCTCACAACTGGTGAACCAGAGAATGAACTCACAACACAATGCTCTGTGAGCTGCACACATCTCTCTGCTGGTCTGTTACAATGTATCAGTGTAGACAATGCTCTGTGAGCTGCACACATCTCTCTGCTGGTCTGTTACAATTGTATCAAGTGCAGACAATGCTCTGTGAGCTGCACACATCTCTCTTCTGGTCTGTTACAATGTATCAGTGTAGCCAATGGTCTGTGAGCTGCACACATCTCTCTTCTGGTCCTTTACCATGTATCAGTGTAGACAATGCTCTGTGAGCTGCACGCATCTCTCTTCTGGTCTGTTACAATGTATCAGTGTAGACAATGCTCTGTGAGCTGCACACATCTCTCTGCTGGTCTGTTACAATGTATCAGTGCTCTGTGAGCTGCACGCATCTCTCTTCTGGTCTGTTACAGTGTATCAGTGCAGACAATGCTCTGCGAGCTGCAGACATCTCTCTGCTGGTCTGTTACATTGTATCAGTGTAGACAATGCTCTGTGAGCTGCACACATCTCTCTGCTGGTCTGTTACAGTGTATCAGTGCAGACAATGCTCTGTGAGCTGCAGACATCTCTCTGCTGGTCTGTTACATTGTATCAGTGTAGACAATGGTCTGTGAGCTGTACACATCTCTCTCCTGATCTGTTACGGTGTATCAGTGTAGACAATGCTCTGTGAGCTGCACACATCTCTCTGCTGGTCTGTTACAGTGTATCAGTGTAGACAATGCTCTGTGAGCTGTACACATCTCTCTGCTGGTCTGTTACAGTGTATCAGTGTAGACAATGCTCTGTGAGCTGCAGACATCTATCTGCTGGTCTGTTACAGTGTATCAGTGTAGACAATGCTCTGTGAGCTGCACACATCTCTCTGCTGGTCTGTTACAATGTATCAGTGTAGAGAATGCTCTGTGAGCTGCACACATCTCTCTGCTGGTCTGTTACAGTGTATCAGTTTAGAGAATGCTCTGTGAGCTGCACACATCTGTCTACTGGTCTGTTACAGTATATCAGTGTAGACAATGCTCTGTGAGCTGCACACATCTTTCTGCTTGTCTGTTACAGTGTATCAGTGTAGAGAATGCTCTGTGAGCTGCACACATCTCTATACTGGTCTGTTACAGTGTATCAGTGCAGACAATGCTCTGCGAGCTGCCAAAAAAGTTGTCTTTTTTTTCAAATTGTGAAATCTTGGTGAGAGTCTGCAACATTTTCCCCAAAAGTTCACAGTATGTCGTGAATTCTGCATCAATTTCCTCTTCTCCATTTTTCAGAACTCGTCTTGCATTTTATTGTAAACTTTTAGTACTAAATCCAGATCAGAAATGTGAGGACTGGAGACCCTGGAGCATAAAACAGGGATACCGAGAAGAATCCAGACTGCGGTGTATGAAGTGTAACCATCAGCATGAGAATATGTATTGCTCGTGTAGAAGAAGAGCCATAAAGAGGAAAACATAGCTACGAGCATACATATACCATGTGGAGGAAAGTATGTGCCCCCCACATTCTCCTCCTGGAGCTTTTCTAACCTCCTTTTCTAAATCCATAGACATTAATACATTAAGATGAACTCTCTTCTCTACAGACATAACAGCCACCTCACCAGAGGCAGATAGGTGTGATCCGTCACTGTACAGTGGTGCAGCTTTACACCACTCCATCCGACGCTCGGCATTGTGCTTGGTGATGTACGGCTGCATGAAGCTCCCTGCGGGGGGCGCAGTGTTAGCGCTGATACCAGATTAGGTCTTGACTCTGCAGTTATGGGGTCAACAGACTTTTCTGCCCTCTGTAGCTAGAGAGACACAGGTTGAAGACCCTTGGTGTAGATAAAGACCACCCAGTATATATGGCTAATGGTAAACATACTTCCTATAGTAAGGACTAGCGGCATCTCTGCTTCTCCCGTACATTTCTATTCTGCGGACTCTTGTACTCACATCTGACGGTTCTTCTGTGACGTCTTCCGGATGGACCCAGGAGGTCACCAGTATGGAGAGAGTAATGAGGCATCGCAGCACGGTCCGCGGCCTCTCCATCCTCCGCCGTCTCCGCGTCACCCTCACAGCCTTATATAGGACAGTCCATGCAAATACACATCCATCAGCCGATCTCAGAAAATGCTTCCTCTGACTGCAGAGATTATTTCACAGCTCGTGATTCTATTGTTTATGTCGCCATTTAGTTTCTATTTTGTAACAAAGTGAAAAAAAAAAATCGATTTTAATTTTCAGCATCGGGAGCCCACAACCTGCAGTACAGTGGCTTGTAAAAGTATTCACCCCCCCTTGACATTTATGTTCTGCTACTTCACAACCTGGAATTTCACTGGTCTTTTCAGGGTTTGTATCAGTTCATGTAAAGAACATGCCGACACTTGTGAACATTTGGTTTTGTTTTTATTGTGAAGCAAACATCAAATAGGAGAAAATAACTGAAAACTTCAGTGTGCATAACTATTCACCCCCTAAAGTCTCATTCATTTAAGATGTTTCCTCTGGTGAATAGCGATCTTCTCGTCTGACCACAGATTCTCCATTGCATTAAGGTCTGGGCTTTGCCTTGGACGCTCCAGAACAGTCACACATTTCCCCTTACACCACTCGCCTGTGACTTTAGCAGTATGTTTTGGGTCATTGTCTTGTTGGAAGGTGAACCTCCTTCCCAGTCTCAAATCACTGACAGACGGAAACAGGTTTTGCTCAAGAATATCCCTATATTTTGCACCAGCCAGCATGATGCTGCCACCACGATGTTTCACTGTGGGGATGGTGTTCTTGGGGTGATGAGCTGTGTTAGTTTGTTGCCAGACATAGCGCTTACCTTGGTGGCCAAAAAGCTCAATTTGGGTCTCCTCTGACCACAGCACCTTCTTCCATACATTTGGGCAGTTTCCCACATGTCTTTTGGCAAACTAAAAATGAGCCTTAGGCTGGAGTCACACACAACGTATAAAAATACGGTCCGTATTTTACGATCAAAAAACGCAGAAATGTTCCCTGAACAGTGATCCGTATGTCATCCGTTGGCAATGCTAGGATGTGATGTTTGCGCATGTAAGCATCCGTGTGACATCCGTATTGCATCCGTATGCCGAGATTTTCTCGCCAGCTTGCAAAATGGACATATAATGGAGTCAAATGACAGGTTAAAGGGAACCTGTCGCCCCCCCTGGGCGTTTTTAAGTAAAAGAGCCACCTTCAGCAGCATTAAGGCTGCATTCTGTGCTGTCGTCTGTGCCCCGCCTCCCATAACCGTCCATCATGCCCCTGTGCTGCCATCTGTGCCCCGCCTCACATAGACATCCATCATGCCCCTGTGCTGCCGTCTGGGCCCCACCTCCTTCTGTCTCCTTCAGCCGGCGCCTGCGCTATGAAAACAGTTCTCGGGCATGCGCAGTGCGCACTGCTCGTGAACGGACATCAGGCGATCACGCCTGCGTGTTGTGGAGGCCCCAGATCCTGCCCCGCAGTGTGAATACATCATAACACACACACTGTGGGGCAGGATCTGGGGCCTCCACAACACGCAGGCATGATCGCCTGATGTCAGTTCACGGCCGGGCGCATACTGCGCATGCCCGAGAACTGTTTCCACTTTTTCCCATGCTGTCAGATCACTGTGGGTCAGGCGGGGAGTCTGCGCAGCCTCAGTGACTACCGCTGACATCACTGAGGCTGCGCGGAGTCCTCGGCTGGCCTGAGGTGAACTCAGGAGCGTGGGAAAAAGTTCAGAAACTTTCCCAAGCTAATCAGTTCATCCCTGGTCAGTCAGGGCGCCTGCGCATACATGATTACATTCATTCTGCAGTGGGTTACAGACAGGCCGGTAGCATTAGCACTGGTCCCAGTTGTAAACTAGTTAACCCCTTGTGATGGATTGCAGCGGGAGACCTGACTGATCTGCGGAGAGGTATGGATACTGTTGTTTTTTTATTTTATTTTTTTACAGGACAAGGGCTTTTGTTGGATTGGCAGCATAATAAATTTTGTCAAAAACTTGGTGTGATTATTTCATTAAAAGACTTTAATTAATGTGTGTTTATTTTTTAACCCTTTACTACTATAGGATTTATAATGGATAGGTGATTTATTAACACCTCTCCATTATTAACCCGGCTTAAAGGGAATCTGTCACCCCAGCTGCAGCCAGGATCATATTCCTCACCAATCGTTACACCGATGCCTCTACCTTGTGCCAGTCATTACACTGGCTACCTATCCACTCCAGAATTCAGTATAAACTTATTACCCTCACCCACAAAGCCCTCCATGGCTCAGCACCACCCTACATCTCCTCCCTTGTTTCAGTATACCACCCTACCCGCGCCCTCCGTTCTGCTGATGACCTGAGGTTAGTATCCTCAATAGTCAGAACCTCCCACTCCCGTCTCCAAGACTTTACACGTGCCACGCCAATTCTTTGGAATGCACTTCCCAGGTCAATACGATTAGTCCCCAATCCCCACAATTTTAAGCGTGTCCTGAAAACGCATTTATTCAGACTGGCCTATCGCCTCAACACATTAACCTAACCTATCCCTGTGTGGCAGAGCCAAAAGTTTTACCATAACCAGGTTCCCAGCATCATGTTCCCACATGCTTTATGCATCCATTAGCCCTCTGTGTCTGTACTGTTACACACTTAACATTATGGCTGGTCCATACAATCAGGGCAACTGTTACCACCCACCTTTCGTGTCTCCCTCTTTCCTCATAGACTGTAAGCTTGTGAGCAGGGCCCTCACTCCTCTTGGTATTTGTTATAATCTACTGTATGTGATTATTGTTATGCTGTAATGTCTATTGTCTGTACAAATCCCCTCTGAAATGTAAAGTGCTGCGGAATATGTCGGCACTATAAAAATAAAATTTATTATTATTTATTATTATTATTACCCCTTTTTCGAATATGAGCTGCCGGCACCGCCATCAGGGGCTTATCTACAGCATTCTGTAATGCATTATGTAATGCTGTAGATAAGCCCCCGATGTAACCTGAAAGAGAAGAAAAAAGAGTTAGATTATACTCACCCGGGCGTCCGTTCCGGTCCGATGGGTGTCGCCGTCCGGTCCGGCGCCTCCCATCTTCATACGATGCCGTCCTCTTTCTTTCCTGTCATGGCTCCGGCGCAGGCGCACTGCTCTGCCCTAGTAAGGGTGGAGCAGAGTCCTGCAGTGCGCAGGCGCCAGGAGAGGTCCGGCACCTACGCACTGCAGTATTCTGCTCTGTCCTCAACAGGGCAGAGCAGTGCACCTGTGCCGGAGCCACGACAGGAAGGGAAGAAGAGGAAGGCATCGTATGAAGATGGGAGGCGCCGGACCGGATGGCGACACCCATCGGACCGGAACGGACGCCCGGGTGATTATAATCTAACCATTTTTTCTTCTTTTTCAGGTTACATCGGGGGCTTATCTACAGCATTACAGAATGCTGCGATTTTCTCAGCACGTATAATACGGCCGAGAAAAAAATTGGCTGATGGGAGCTGCTCCATAGATTAACAATGGGACGAGTGCAATACGTTTTTTTTTGTGCATAGCACTCGTCCCTATCTTTCTTTTCTGCCCACTCTTCCATAAAGGCCACCTCAATGAAGTGTACGGCTTATTGTGGTTATATCAACAGATACTCCAATCTCTGCTTGGGAACTCTGCAGCTCCTTCAGGGTTACCTTTGGTCTCTGTGCTGCTTTTCTGATCAATGCCCTCCTTGCCCAGACTGACAGTATTGGTGGGCGACCTCTTTTGGCAGGTTAGTTGTTGTACCATGTTCCTTCCATTTGATGATAATGGATTTGATGGTGCTCCAAGGGATCATCAGAGATTTGGATATATCTTTATAACCCAATCCTGATTTGTACTTCTCAACAACTTTGTCCCTGATTGTTTGGAGATATCATTGGTCTTCATGGTGTTGTTCAGAGATGTCCTGGTGTTCTTGGTGCTGTTCGGAGATATCCTTGGTCTTCATGATGGTGTTGTTTCAAGATCTCTTTATTTATTTATTCTTCATGGTGTTGTTTGGAGATCTCCTTGGTCTTCATTGTGGTGTTTGGAGATATCCTTGCTCTTTATGGTGTCGTTTGGATATCTCCTTGGTCTTCATGATTGTGTTGTTTCGAGATCTCTTTATTTATTCTTCATGGTGTTGTTTGGAGATCTCCTTGGTCTTCATGGTGGTGTTTGGAGATCTCCTTGGTCTTCATGGTGGTGTTTGGAGATCTCCTTTGTCTTATTGCTGGTGTTTGGAGATCTCATTGGTCTTCATGGTGGTGTTTAGAGATCTCCTTCTAGATGTTATTGTTTGGAGATCTCCTTGATCTTTATGATGCTATTTGGAGAACTGCTTGATCTTCATGGTGTTGTTTGGAGATCTCTTTGGTATCCATGGTGTTGTTTGGAAATCTCCTTGGTCTTCATGGAGGTGGTGTTTAGAGATCTCCTTGGTCTTCATGGTGTTTGGTGAGTCGTGCCTCTTGTTGATGGTGTTGCAGTCTCTGTGGCCTTTCAGGAAAGGTAAAGTGTATATAGTGACAGACATGTGATACTTAAATTGCACACAAGAGAACTTCCTTTCCTCCTATTGAAGCCCTAGATTGCCCTTTCATGGCCCCCCATAAAGTATGATACAACAAAAATGCCTCCCAAAAGCAATATAACACCCCCTCAGTGAATTACTCCACAATAGCCACTGTACACAGTATGATGACCTTACACTACCTCTGCAAGTATGATACACCACAGTGACCCCAATACTACAATGGCCCCGCAAAGTGATCTCAAAGTGATACCCCTACAGCCATTTTCTCCACACCACAGCAAGATGACCTTACTGAACACCTACAAAGTATGGTGCCCCAACTGTGTCCCCATCACAGCACTGCAAACAGTATAGTGGCCCCACATAACCCTAAAAAGAGCAAATATTGAGCAAAAACAATTGTTACCCATATCTGATTGAAGTGATACACCGACATCTATCCCCAACGTGAGTTTCACATTTCCTCAGAGGACGTTGTTTTAATATCCACATGATCCCTTAAATGATGCGCAGATCCCATCAACTGATCGCAATTCAGCCTATTACAGTGCCATATGTGGCACGTGCGCATTGGGGTTCGTAGGCGCCAGAGTTCTCCCCCATTAGTCATCCATAAAGTGCATGCCTACGGCGTCTGGCAAATAACCACATACGAGGCACGGGCAATTGGCATAGTGACATCAGAGGAGACTCCAGAAGACACATGAGATCAATGCACACAGACCATGCATATGTATATTGCATCTATTTACATATGCAGTATTATAGTAGTTATAATCTATTACATAGGAGCAGTATTATAGTAGTTATATTCTTGTATATAGGAGCAGTATTATAATAGTTATATTCTTGTACATAGGAGCAGTATTATAGTAGTTATATTCTTGTATATAGGGGGCAGTATTATAGTAGTTATATTCCTGTACATAGGGGCAGTATTATAGTAGTTATATTCTTGTACATAGGAGGCAGTATTATAGTAGTTATATTCTTGTACATAGGAGGCAGTATTATAGTAGCTATATTCTTGTACATAGGGGCAGTATTATAGTAGTTATATTCTTGTACATAGGGGCAGTATTATAGTAGTTATATTCTTGTACATAGGGGAAGTATTATAGTAGTTATATTCTTGTACATAGAAGGCAGTATTATAATAGTTATATTCTTGTACATAGGGGCAGTATTATAATAGTTATATTCTTGTACATAGGGGCAGTATTATAGTAGTTATATTCTTGTACATAGGAGCAGTATTATAATAGTTATATTCTTGTACATAGAAGGCAGTATTATAATAGTTATATTCTTGTACATAGGGGCAGTATTATAATAGTTATATTCTTGTACATAGGGGCAGTATTATAGTAGTTATATTCTTGTACATAGAAGGCAGTATTATAATAGTTATATTCTTGTACATAGGGGCAGTATTATAATAGTTATATTCTTGTACATAGGGGCAGTATTATAGTAGTTATATTCTTGTACATAGAAGGCAGTATTATAATAGTTATATTCTTGTACATAGGGGCAGTATTATAATAGTTATATTCTTGTACATAGGGGCAGTGTTATAGTAGTTATATTCTTGTACATAGTAGCAGTATTATAATAGTTATATTCTTGTACATAGGGGCAGTATTATAGTAGTTATAGTCTTGTACATAGGAGCAGTATTATAATAGTTATATTCTTGTACATAGAAGGCAGTATTATAATAGTTATATTCTTGTACATACAGGCAGTATTATAATAGTTATATTCTTATACATAGGGCAGTATTATAATAGTTATATTCTTGTACATAGGGGGCAGTATTATAGTAGTTATATTCTTGTACATAGGAGCAGTATTATAGTAGTTATATTCTTGTATATAGGAGCAGTATTATAGTAGTTATATTCTTGTATATAGGGGGCAGTATTATAGTAGTTATATTCTTGTATATAGGGGGCAGTATTATAGTAGCTATATTCTTGTACATAGGGGCAGTATTATAGTAGTTATATTCTTGTACATAGGGGCAGTATTATAGTAGTTACATTCTTGTACATAGGGGGGCAGTATTATAGTAGTTACATTCTTGTACATAGGGGCAGTATTATAGTAGTTATATTCTTGTACATAGGGAGCAGTATTATAGTAGTTATATTCTTGTACATAGGGGCAGTATTATAGTAGTTATATTCTTGTACATAGGGGGCAGTATTATAGTAGTTATATTCTTGTACATAGGGGCAGTATTATAGTAGTTATATTCTTGTACATAGGGAGCAGTATTATAGTAGTTATATTCTTGTACATAGGGGCAGTATTATAGTAGTTACATTCTTGTACATAGGGGGGCAGTATTATAGTAGTTACATTCTTGTACATAGGGGCAGTATTATAGTAGTTATATTCTTGTACATAGGGAGCAGTATTATAGTAGTTATATTCTTGTACATAGGGGCAGTATTATAATAGTTATATTCTTGTACATAGGGGCAGTATTATAATAGTTATATTCTTGTACATAGGGGCAGTGTTATAGTAGTTATATTCTTGTACATAGTAGCAGTATTATAATAGTTATATTCTTGTACATAGGGGCAGTATTATAGTAGTTATAGTCTTGTACATAGGAGCAGTATTATAATAGTTATATTCTTGTACATAGAAGGCAGTATTATAATAGTTATATTCTTGTACATACAGGCAGTATTATAATAGTTATATTCTTATACATAGGGCAGTATTATAATAGTTATATTCTTGTACATAGGGGGCAGTATTATAGTAGTTATATTCTTGTACATAGGAGCAGTATTATAGTAGTTATATTCTTGTATATAGGAGCAGTATTATAGTAGTTATATTCTTGTATATAGGGGGCAGTATTATAGTAGTTATATTCTTGTATATAGGGGGCAGTATTATAGTAGCTATATTCTTGTACATAGGGGCAGTATTATAGTAGTTATATTCTTGTACATAGGGGCAGTATTATAGTAGTTACATTCTTGTACATAGGGGGGCAGTATTATAGTAGTTACATTCTTGTACATAGGGGCAGTATTATAGTAGTTATATTCTTGTACATAGGGAGCAGTATTATAGTAGTTATATTCTTGTACATAGGGGCAGTATTATAGTAGTTATATTCTTGTACATAGGGGGCAGTATTATAGTAGTTATATTCTTGTACATAGGGGCAGTATTATAGTAGTTATATTTTTGTACATAGGGGATGTATTATAGTAGTTATATGTCATGGGAAGCCTAGGTAACTTTAGGCTGAAACCCCGGGGCCCCTGCGATGTCCCTCAGACTAGGGGAAACCCTGTCTGTCCCTCATCCCAGGGTTTACACTGAAGGTGTGCCTGCCTGGGCCTCCACCCTGTCCTTGTCTCCTGTCCAGCCCTAAGCTGAACCCACCACCCTTCACCCAGTGAGGAGACCAAGCACCAGACCCCACAAATAAGTAAGGACAGGGGTAACGGAAATGCACCACAGCGCGTACACACAGGGGAATACAGTAATGTGCAAGGGCAACCAAATAATACAACACAGGGGGGCAAAATGACAACAATGGAATATACTACACCAGCAACCGTATGCTCCTTAGACCACCACTCCAGACCGGTAACGCTTAGCACAAGGCAAGAGCTATAGTCAGCGACTCCCATAGTCACAAAGGGCAATTTAAAGATAGAGGGCATGGCTAAGCCCTCAGCCAGAATGACAGCCTGGTTAACCCAATCCAAGCTGGATCAGAAGACCAACCAGCGCCGCTGAGAACCATGTGGTAGGATGGGGTATTACCGCTGCCTGCCGGACACCCTGGTGCGAACAGTGTCCGACATGACAGTACCCCGCCTTCTACGAGGGACCCCAGGAACCTCACAATGTCGAGGACCCGGCTTGTCTGGATGGCGGCGATGAAACACTGTAATCAGTCGGTCCGCATGTATGTCCAAGGCCGGCACCCAAGTCCTCTCCTCAGGACCATAGCCACGCCAGTGGACTAGGTACTGTAGAGTGTGACGCACTACCCGAGAGTCAACCACCTTGGACACCTCAAACTCCAACGTGCCATCCACCAAGACGGGAGGTGGTGGCACGGGAGAAACATCAACAGCACCCACGACTTTCTTAAGTAACGCCCTGTGAAACACATTATGTATCTTGTATACGGCAGGTAACTCTAAACGAAATGCCACAGGGTTGATAATTGCGGAGATCCTAAATGGACCAATGAACCTGGGCCCCAACTTAAGAGATGGTATTTTGAGTTTGATGTTCCTTGTAGACAACCACACCCAATCACCCACACACAGGTCTGGACCAGGCACACGTCTACCGTCAGCCACACGTTTATACCTAGAACCTACATTCAGCAAGCGCTGCTTTACTCTCCTCCAAACGGATGACAATTGTGCTCCCAACTGGTCCTCCTCAGGGAAACCCGCAGAGCTCCCTTGGTGCAAGGTACAGAATTGGGGATGTTGACCATAAACACAAAAGAAAGGAGATTCCCCAGACGATTCCTGATAATGATTGTTTATCGCGAATTCAGCCAGAGGAAGAAACGCTGACCACTCTTTCTGATTGTCAGACACAAAACAGCGTAAGTATTGTTCCAGGTTTTGGTTCATACGCTCAGTCTGCCCATTCGACTGAGGATGGAAAGCCGATGAATGAGACAATTTAATCCCTAGGCGTGAACAAAAAGCTTTCCAAAATTTTGCCACAAATTGTGTACCTCTATCAGATACAATGTCAGACGGGACACCATGAAGTCTGACCACCTCACGAATAAATACCTGAGCAAGGGTCTTCGCATTGGGCAAAGATGGCAAAGCAATGAAATGCGACATTTTAGAGAACCGATCAACTATTACCAGAATGACCGTGTTCCCAGCCGAGGAGGGCAAATCCGTAATGAAATCCATGGAAATCTCAGTCCATGGCTTACTGGGCACACCGAGAGGATGCAATGTGCCAGCAGGACGGGAGCGTGGTGTCTTGGCCCGTGCGCACGTGGTACAGGCTGACACATATGAGGCCACGTCCTGCCGGATTTTGGGCCACCAAAAACGACGTGATACAAGTTCCAGAGTGCCCTTAACTCCTGGGTGACCCGCCAGGACAGTATCGTGATGTTCCCCTAACACTTTTAAGCATAGGTGTAGTGGCACAAATGATTTATTAGGAGGCAGATCCGGCGGTACCTCCTCCTGAGCATCAGCAATCTCTGCCTCAACCTCTGTCGTGAGAGCCGAGACCACAACTCCCTTTTGGAGGATAGGCACCGGATCCTCACGTGGCTCTCCACCTGGAAAACATCTGGACAAGGCGTCCGCCTTAGTATTCTTAGAACCTGGTCGGTATGTCACAAATAAATTGAACCGGGTGAAGAATAACGCCCAGCGAGCCTGTCTGGGGGACAGGCGTTTAGCAGACTCTAAATAAAGCAGATTCTTATGGTCTGTTATAACAGTAATCTGATGGACAGCCCCCTCCAAGAAGTGTCGCCATTCCTCAAATGCCAACTTGATGGCCAACAATTCCCTGTTACCAATATCGTAATTACGCTCGGCCGGCGACAGTTTCTTGGAGAAGTAGGCACACGGATGCAATTCGCCCAAGGATGGACCCTGAGACAGTACCGCCCCCACTCCAACCTCAGATGCATCCACCTCCACGGTAAATGGTAGGGAGACATCAGGCTGAACCAGGATGGGAGCTGAAGCAAAACTGTTTTTGAGGAATTCAAACGCGCGCACAGCAGCCTCAGACCAGTCAGAAAAGTTGGTACCTTTTTTAGTCATGTCGGTGAGCGGTTTAGCAATTATCGAAAAATTCTTAATAAATTTCCTATAATAGTTGGAGAAGCCCAGGAACCGCTGAAACGCCTTGAGATTATCAGGCCGATCCCACTGCAGCACCGCTTGCACCTTAGCGGTGTCCATTTTAAACCCTGAGGCGGAAATTACATAACCCAAAAAAGGTAATTCTTGGACGACAAATACACATTTCTCAAGCTTGGCATAGAGCTTGTTCTCCCTGAGCAACTGCAACACCTGCCTAACATGCTCTATGTGGGCATCACGGTCGCGTGAGTAAATAAGAATGTCATCAAGGTATATAATAACAAATTTCCCCAAGAGATGAGAAAAGACATCATTTATGAAATGTTGAAATACTGCTGGCGCGCTCGTCAACCCAAATGGCATCACCAAATTCTCAAAATGACCCTCAGGGGTATTAAATGCCGTCTTCCATTCATCCCCTACTCTTATGAGATTGTACGCCCCCCTGAGGTCAAGCTTGGAAAACCATTTGGCACCAGACACCTGGTTGAACAAATCGGGTATCAGTGGCATCGGGTATGGGTCACGAACCGTGATCTGGTTGAGTTCCCTGAAATCCAGACATGGACGTAATCCGCCATCTTTCTTCTTGACAAAGAAGAACCCCGCCGCCAATGGAGATGATGAAGGCCTGATGTGCCCTTTGCTTAGACTTTCTGCAATGTATTCTTTGAGAGCTTGCCTCTCAGGACCTGAGATATTAAACATCCAGGCTTTCGGTAACTTGGCCCCCGGTTTTAACCTAATAGCACAGTCATAGGGTCGGTGCAGTGGCAGCTCTGACCAACCTCTTTCAGAAAATACATCAGCAAAGTCCAGCAGTGGCTCCGGGATGCTGGGAGTCACCGCGGAGATAGACGTGGCCAGACAACTCTCCTGGCAGTATCTGCTCCACTGGATTATGTCCTGGGTTTTCCAATCAATCACCGGATTGTGCATAGACAACCATGGAAACCCCAGAACTATCTGAGCAGGTAAATTACTGAGCACCTTACATGTTAGGCTATGTGCACACGTTGCGGATTCTGCTGCGTTTCCGCAGCGTTTTTGCCGTTGCGGAAACGCAGCAATTCCGCAGACCAAGTACAGTACAATGAAACCCTATGGGGTTTCAAAAACGCTGTGCTGACGGTGCGGATTTTTCCGCGCGGTTTTGCTGCGGTTTTTTTTCCGCAGCATGTCAATTGTTTCTGCGGATTCCGCTGCAGTTTCACACCTTTAACATAGTAGAGGTGTGAAACCGCAGGGCAAAACCACAGACCAAACCGCAGGTCACTTTACCTGCGTTTCCGCGCGGAAAAAAACGCAGCGGAATCCGCAACGTGTGCACATAGTCTTACCCGCTCAGAGTGTAGGACCCCAATGTGGAGTTTTACATCAGCCACAAACTCTTTAATCTCCCCTTGTGAGAGAGGGGAGGCATTGATGGTAACCACCCGGATAGGATTAGGCAGCGTCTCCACCTTAAATCCCGCTGTACGCGCAAACTTTTCATCAATGAGATTAGCGGCTGAACCACTATCTACAAATACAGTAATCGACAGCTCTTGGTCCCCGACTACTACCTTGGCAGGGAGCATACACTGGGAGACCACCACGGAGGATATGCAAAGGCTCAGACTAGACACCTCCAAACCCTCTGAGCCTAGCAGTTTTCCGCCGGCGCGTCTTTCTTAGGTACCAGGGGGCAAGCATTAATAAAATGTCCTTTTATGCCACAAAAAAACAGACCCCTTGCTTTCTGGGCAAGGGACCTTTATGCTTGTCATTATGTGTATGTGATATACCAGCGATCTGCATAGGTTCCACGGATTCACCTGAGGCGACCTCACCAGAGACTGCCCCCCCCACAGGCAATGTCTCCTGCGACCTCTGACGAAAGTGGCGATCAATGCGTACTACAAGCACCATAGCATCCTCCAGAGAGGCGGGAGTCTCATACATTAGCAGAGCTTGTTTAACCCTTTCAGAAACCCCATGCAAAAATTGACTCCTTAGTGCAGGGTCATTCCATTGCGTGTCCACCGCCCAGCGACGGAATTCCGTACAATAATCCTCCGCCAGTCGCTCACCCTGGAGTAGAGAGCGGATTTTAGACTCTGCTAACGCCAGTCTGTCAGGATCGTCATAGATTAAACCCAGAGCAGAAAAAAAAAAGTCTACGGACTCAAATGCAGGTGAATCAGAAGGTAGTGAAAAGGCCCATGCTTGTGGGTCACCACCCAGCAAGGAAACTACCAAGCCCACACGCTGAGCCTCATATGGACGCATATGAAAATACAATTTGCAGGATTCACAAAATACAATGAACTTACAGCGATCACCAGAAAATCGTTCAGGGAGAGGTAACTTAGGTTCAGCTGCCCTGACTGCTGCCTCAGTTTGCACAGCAGGAGCTGACAGGCCTTGTTGCTGGAGCGCCCCCCTCAGTTCAGTGACCTGTATGGACAGAGCCTCCAGCTGCTTGGTTATGGAGACTATAGGATCCATGGAAAATAATTACTTTTTTTTTTTTTTTTGGGCCGACTATAATGTCATGGGAAGCCTAGGTAACTTTAGGCTGAAACCCCGGGGCCCCTGCGATGTCCCTCAGACTAGGGAAAACCCTGTCTGTCCCTCTACCCAGGGTTTACACTGAAGGTGTGCCTGCCTGGGCCTCCACCCTGTCCTTGTCTCCTGTCCAGCCCTAAGCTGAACCCACCACCCTCCACCCAGTGAGGGGACCAGACACAAGACCCCACAAATACGTATGGACAGGGGTAACGGAAATGCACCACACCGCGTACACACAGGGGAATACAGTAATGTGCAAGGGCAACCAAAAAATACAACACAGGGAGGCAAAATGGCAACAACGGAATATACTACACCAGCAACCGTATGCTCCTTAGACCACCACTCCAGACCGGTAACGCTTAGCACAAGGCAAGAGCTATAGTCAGCGACTCCCATAGTCACACAGGGCAATTTAAAAACAGAGGGCGTGGCTAAGACCCCAG
The DNA here is from genome assembly GCF_039654945.1 of Dendrobates tinctorius. Taxonomy (NCBI): domain Eukaryota; kingdom Metazoa; phylum Chordata; class Amphibia; order Anura; family Dendrobatidae; genus Dendrobates; species Dendrobates tinctorius. Next base: position 12,215,223 of record NW_027361998.1, on the reverse strand, counting down.
CCAGAATGACAACCTGGTTAACCCAATCCAAGCCGGATCAGAAGACCAACCAGCGCCGCTGAGAACCATGTGGTAGGATGGGGTATTACCGCTGCCTGCCGGACACCCTGGTGCGAACAGTGTCCGACATGACATTATATTCGTGTACATAGGTGCAGTATTATAGTAGTTATATTCTTGTATATAGGAGCAGTATTATAGTAGTTATATTCTTGTACATAGGGAGCAGTATTATAGTAGTTATATTCCTGTACATAGGAGCAGTATTATAGTAGTTATATTCTTGTACATAGGAGCAGTATTATAGTAGTTATATTCCTGTACATAGGGGGCAGTATTATAGTAGTTATATTCTTGTACATAGGAGCAGTATTATAGTAGTTATATTCTTGTACATAGGAGCAGTATTATAGTAGTTATATTCCTGTACATAGGCACAGTATTATAGTAGTTATATTCTTGTACATAGGGGCAGTATTATAGTAGTTATATTCTTGTACATAGGAGCAGTATTATAGTAGTTATATTCTTGTATATAGGAGCAGTATTATAGTAGTTATAATCTTGTACATAGGAGCAGTATTATAGTAGTTATATTCCTGTACATAGGAGCAGTATTATAGTAGTTATATTCTTGTACATAGGAGCAGTATTATAGTAGTTATATTCTTGTACATAGGAGCAGTATTATAGTAGTTATATTCTTGTACATAGGAGTAGTATTATAGTAGTTATATTCTTGTACATAGGAGCAGTATTATAGTAGTTATATTCTTGTATATAGGAGCAGTATTATAGTAGTTATATTCGTGTACATAGGAGTAATATTATAGTAGTTATATTCTTATACATAGGGGCAGTATTATAGTAGTTATATTCTTGTACATAGGAGGCAGTATTATAGTAGTTATATTCTTGTACATAGGGGGCAGTATTATAGTAGTTATATTCTTGTACATAGGAGCAGTATTATAGTAGTTATATTCTTATACATAGGGGCAGTATGATAGTAGTTATATTCTTGTACATAGGAGGCAGTATTATAGTAGTTATATTCTTGTACATAGGAGCAGTATTATAGTAGTTATATTCTTGTACATAGGGGCTGTATTATAGTAGTTATATTCTTGTACATAGGGGCAGTATTATAGTAGTTATATTCTTGTACATAGGAGCAGTATTATAGTAGTTATATTCTTGTACATAGGAGGCAGTATTATAGTAGTTATATTCTTATACATAGGAGGCAGTATTATAGTAGTTATATTCTTATACATAGGGGCTGTATTATAGTAGTTATATTCTTGTACATAGGAGGCAGTATTATAGTAGTTATATTCTTATACATAGGAGGCAGTATTATAGTAGTTATATTCTTATACATAGGGGCAGTATTATAGTAGTTATATTCTTGTACATAGGGGCAGTATTATAATAGTTATATTATGGTACATAGGAGCAGTATTATAGTAGTTATATTCTTGTACATAGGGGCAGTATTATAGTAGTTATATTCTTGTACATAGGAGGCAGTATTATAGTAGTTATATTCTTATACATAGGGGCAGTATTATAGTAGTTATATTCTTATACATAGGGGCAGTATTATAGTAGTTATATTCGTGTACATAGGGGGCAGTATTATAGTAGTTATATTCGTGTACATAGGGGGCAGTATTATAGTAGTTATATTCTTGTACATAGGAGCAGTATTATAGTAGTTATATTCTTGTACATAGGAGCAGTATTATAGTAGTTATATTCTTGTACATAGGGGCTGTATTATAGTAGTTATATTCTTGTACATAGGAGCAGTATTATAGTAGTTATATTCTTGTACATAGGAGCAGTATTATAGTAGTTATATTCTTGTACATAGGAGCAGTATTATAGTAGTTATCTTCTTATACATAGGGGCAGTATTATAGTAGTTATATTCTTATACATAGGGGCAGTATTATAGTAGTTATATTCGTGTACATAGGGGGCAGTATTATAGTAGTTATATTCTTGTATATAGGAGCAGTATTATAGTAGTTATAATCTTGTACATAGGAGCAGTATTATAGTAGTTATATTCCTGTACATAGGAGCAGTATTATAGTAGTTATATTCTTGTACATAGGAGCAGTATTATAGTAGTTATATTCTTGTACAAAGGAGCAGTATTATAGTAGTTATATTCTTGTACATAGGAGTAGTATTATAGTAGTTATATTCTTGTACATAGGAGCAGTATTATAGTAGTTATATTCTTGTATATAGGAGCAGTATTATAGTAGTTATATTCGTGTACATAGGAGCAGTATTATAGTAGTTATATTCTTATACATAGGGGCAGTATTATAGTAGTTATATTCTTGTACATAGGAGGCAGTATTATAGTAGTTATATTCTTGTACATAAGGGGCAGTATTATAGAAGTTATATTCTTGTGCATAGGGGGCAGTATTATAGTAGTTATATTCTTGTACATAGGAGCAGTATTATAGTAGTTATATTCTTATACATAGGGGCAGTATGATAGTAGTTATATTCTTGTACATAGGAGGCAGTATTATAGTAGTTATATTCTTGTACATAGGGGCTGTATTATAGTAGTTATATTCTTGTACATAGGAGGCAGAATTATAGTAGTTATATTCTTATACATAGGGGCAGTATTATAGTAGTTATATTCTTGTACATAGGGGCAGTATTATAATAGTTATATTCTTGTACATAGGAGCAGTATTATAGTAGTTATATTCTTGTGCATAGGGGCAGTATTATAGTAGTTATATTCTTGCACATAGGAGGCAGTATTATAGTAGTTATATTCTTATACATAGGGGCAGTATTATAGTAGTTATATTCTTATACATAGGGGCAGTATTATAGTAGTTATATTCGTGTACATAGGGGGCAGTATTATAGTAGTTATATTCTTGTACATAGGAGCAGTATTATAGTAGTTATATTCTTGTACATAGGGGCTGTATTATAGTAGTTATATTCTTGTACATAGGAGCAGTATTATAGTAGTTATATTCTTGTACATAGGAGCAGTATTATAGTAGTTATATTCTTGTACATAGGAGCAGTATTATAGTAGTTATATTCTTGTACATAGGGGCAGTATTATAGTAGTTATATTCTTGTACATAGGAGGCAGTATTATAGTGGTTATATTCTTATACATAGGGGCAGTATTATAGTAGTTATATTCTTGTATATAGGAGCAGTATTATAGTAGTTATAATCTTGTACATAGGAGCAGTATTACAGTAGTTATATTCCTGTACATAGGAGCAGTATTATAGTAGTTATATTCTTGTACATAGGGGGCAGTATTATAGCAGTTATATTCTTGTACATAGGGGCAGTATTATAGTAGTTATATTCTTGTACATAGGAGCAGTATTATAGTAGTTATATTTTTGTACATAGGAGCAGTATTATAGTAGTTATATTCTTGTACATAGGGGCAGTATTATAGTAGTTATATTCTTGTACATAGGGGCAGTATTATAGTAGTTATATTCTTGTACAGAGGGGCAGTATTATAGTAGTTATGTTCTTGTACATAGGTGCAGTATTATTGTAGTTATATTCTTGTACATAGGTGCAGTATTATAATAGTTATATTCTTGTACATAGGGGCAGTATTATAGTAGTTATATTCTTGTACATAGGAGCAGTATTATAGTAGTTATATTCTTGTACAGAGGGGCAGTATTATAGTAGTTATGTTCTTGTACATAGGTGCAGTATTATTGTAGTTATATTCTTGTACATAGGTGCAGTATTATAATAGTTATATTCTTGTACATAGGGGCAGTATTATAGTAGTTATATTCTTGTACATAGGAGCAGTATTATAGTAGTTATATTCTTGTACATAGGAGCAGTATTATAGTAGTTATATTCTTGTACATAGGAGCAGTATTATAGTAGATATATTCTTGTACATAGGGGGGCAGTATTATAGTAGTTATATTCTTGTACATAGGGGGCAGTATTATAGTAGTTATATTCTTGTACATAGGAGGCAGTATTATAGTAGTTATATTCTTGTACATAGGGGCAGTATTATAGTAGTTATATTCTTGTATATAGGGGGCAGTATTATAGTAGTTATATTCTTGTACATAGGGGCAGTATTATAGTAGTTATATTCTTGTATATAGGGGGCAGTATTATAGTAGTTATATTCTTGTACATAGGGGCAGTATTATAGTAGTTATATTCTTGTACATAGGGGCAGTATTATAGTAGTTATATTCTTGTACATAGGGGCAGTATTATAGTAGTTATATTCTTGTACATAGGGGGCAGTATTATAGTAGTTACACTATATTCTTGTACATAGGGGCAGTATTATAGTAGTTATATTCTTGTACATAGGGACAGTATTATAGTAGTTATATTCTTGTACATAGGTGCAGTATTATAGTAGTTATATTCTTGTACATAGGAGCAGTATTATAGTAGTTATATTCTTGTATATAGGGGGCAGTATTATAGTAGTTATATTCTTGTACATAGGGGCAGTATTATAGTAGTTATATTCTTGTACATAGGGGCAGTATTATAGTAGTTATATTCTTGTACATAGGGGCAGTATTATAGTAGTTATATTCTTGTACATAGGGGCAGTATTATAGTAGTTATATTCTTGTACATAGGAGCAGTATTATAGTAGTTATATTCTTGTATATAGGGGGCAGTATTATAGTAGTTATATTCTTGTACATAGGGGCAGTATTATAGTAGTTATATTCTTGTACATAGGGGCAGTATTATAGTAGTTATATTCTTGTACATAGGGGCAGTATTATAGTAGTTATATTCTTGTACATAGGGGGCAGTATTATAGTAGTTACACTATATTCTTGTACATAGGGGCAGTATTATAGTAGTTATATTCTTGTACATAGGGACAGTATTATAGTAGTTATATTCTTGTACATAGGAGCAGTATTATAGTAGTTATATTCTTGTACATAGGAGCAGTATTATAGTAGTTATATTCTTGTACATAGGGACAGTATTATAGTAGTTATATTCTTGTACATAGGGACAGTATTATAGTAGTTATATTCTTGTACATAGGTGCAGTATTATAGTAGTTATATTCTTGTACATAGGGGCAGTATTATAGTAGTTATATTCTTGTATATAGGGGCAGTATTATAGTAGTTATATTGTTGTACATAGGGGCAGTATTATAGTAATTATATTCATGTACGTAGGAGCGGTATTATATTACTAGGATATTTTCTTGCAGGACAGGATTGGTGTTGTAGTGCTACTTTGTTTCCTGTAAATGCTATCTATCCATATAATGTAATCTTTAAATACCCAAATTAAAAGATTGTAAGCCTGTAAAGTCAGATTCATACAACTGATTTTCTTTATTTTTCTGATATTTCACATCAAATTAAATAGGTGGAAATCATTAAAAAATGTTATTTAATAAAAATGAAAGAAAAAAATAAAAGTAATTTTGGAGTTTCGTTTGTGGAATGCCAACCAATAAGGCTATGTGCACACGATGCAGATTTCCTGCGGATCCGCAGCGGATTTTTCCGCGCAGAAACGCTGCAGATCCGCACTGTGATTTACAGTACAATGTAAATCAATGGAAAAAAAAACCCGCTGTGCACACACTGCGGTTTTTTCCGCGCGGTTTTTGTGCGGTCCAAAAAAAGCAGCATGTCACTTCTTTTGTGCGGTTTTCCACCTGCTCCATTCTCCAAATCCGCAGGGGGAAAACAGCACAAAAACCGCAATAAAAAAGAAATCCGTAGGAAAATTGCAGGTCATTAGACCTGCGGATTTCGTAAAATCTGCGCGGAAAAATCCTTAGGACGAAAATCTATGTGTGCACTTAGCCTAAGACATTGATGTTGTGAGATAAAGGTGCGCCATAGTCTGGAAAAATCGTCCTAATGTCTGTATGTAACGTATTAATTTCCCATCTTCAAGTTATTATTTCAGTGAAGAATCTGAGATGTTGGTGACGTCCTCCAGACAACCAGGGATCATATCTTCTGACCAAGCAATGCGACCCTGCAGGAAGGGAAAAACCAGTATAAGTCTCTTATATTGTGAGATCTTCCACCTTTTTCCTTGAGGACACTGGATTACAGCTTTAAGAACAGAGATTGTGGTGTTACATTGTGACATGATTGTATGGAGTTCCAGGGGTTTTACAAATCTGTATCTAGACATCAATTTCAAGAGAGAGCGGCTTGTTGGTGTTCCTTGAGGAGCTCATCCCAGCCTCATACCTCTCCTGTAAAGTGAGCAAGTCTGAGCTGCAATACTGCAGACAACCTGTGGGCAGGTGGGCGCTGTTTTCAGAAGTCACCACTTTATTTCATTGCAGCCATTTGGTGAATTCAAAAAAGTTCATTTATTTTTCTTATTAATGTGCACTCTGCACCCCATCTTGACTGAAAAAAACAAATGTAGAAAGTTTTGCAATTTATTAAAGAAAAACTGAAATATCTCATGGTCATAAGTCTTCAGCCCCTTTGCTCGGACACTCATATGTAAGTCCCATGCTGTCCATTTCCTTGTGATCCTCCTTGAGATGGTTCTACTCCTTCATTGGAGTCCAGCTGTGTGTCATTAAACTGATAGGACTTGATTTGTAGAGGCGCACACCTGTCTATATAAGACCTCACAGCTCACAGTGCATGTCACACCAAATGAGAATCATGAGGCCAAAGGAACTGGCCAAGGAGCTCAGAGACAGAATGGTGGCAAGGCACAGATCTGGCCAAGGTTACAGAAGAATTTCTGCAGTACTCAAGGTTCCTAAGAGCACAGTGGCCTCCACAATCCCTTACATGGAAGAAGTTTGGTACCACCAGAAGTCTTTCCTAGACCTGGCCGTCCAGCCAGACTGAGCAATCGTGGGAGAAGAGCCTTGGTGAGAGAGGTAAAGAAGAACCCCAAGATCACTGTGGCTGAGCTCCACAGATGCAGTAGGGAGATGGGAGAAAGTTCCACAAAGTCACCTATCACTGCAGCCCTCCACCAGTCGGGCCTTTATGGCAGAGTGGCCTGACAGAAGCCTCTCCTCAGTGCCAGACAAATGAAAACCCGCATAGAGTTTGCTAAAAACCACATGAAGGACTCCCAGACTATGAGGAATAAGATTTTCTGGTCTGATGAGACGAAGAACTTTTTGGTGCTAATTCTAAGTGGTATGTGTGGAGAAAACCAGGCACTGCTCATCACCTGCCCAATACAATCCCTACAGTGAAACATGGTGGAGGCAGCATTATGCTATGGGGGTGTTTTTCAGCTGCAGGGACTAGGATGACTGGTTGTAACTGAAGGAAACATGAATGCGGCCAAGTACAGAGATATCCTGAATGAAAACCTCTTCCAGAATGCTCAGGACCTCAGACTTGGCCAAAGGTTCACCTTCCAACAAGACAATGACCCTAAGCACACACCTAAAATAACAAAGGAGTGGCTTCAGAACAACTCTGTGACCATTCCTGACTGACCCAGCCAGAGCCCTGACCTAAACCCAACTGAGCATCTCTGGAGAGACCTGAAAATGGCTGTCCACCAACATTCACCATCCAACCTGACGGAACTGGAGAGGATCTGCAAGGAAGAATGGCCGAGGATCCCCAAATCGAGGGATGAAAAACTTGTGGCATCATTCCCAAGAAGACTCATGGTTGTACTAGCTCAAAGGGTACTTCTACTCAATACTGAGCAAAGGGTCTGAATACTTATGACCATGTGAGATTTCAGTTTTTCTTTCTTAATAAATTTGCAAAAATTTCTAGATTTTTTTTTTTCAGTCAAGATGCGGTGCAGAGTGTACATTAATGAGGAAAAATGAACTTTATAGAATTTACCAAATGGCTGCAATGAAGCAAAGAGTGAAAAATTTAAAGGGGTCTGAATACTTTCCGTACCCACTGTATATTCATATAAAAATATATCTAAAAATGTTTTTATTTTTCAATCCCATAAGCGTGCAGTAAATATAATTGTTAAGGACGGCGGAACGCACTAAATATTAAATAACGGAAAGTGCGTTCGCCGCCCGGGGTCCACCGTGCAGAAGGTGTTAACACTGCTGCTAGATAATGGCGCACACTAAATATGGCGGTATTATTGCACGCAGGTTGGACGTCAACCGGTGTGCGCTGGGCGTACTCTGTTAGCTTCACAGAGATGCCTAAGGTATAAACATAAATGCTGAGCCTGTTGGACTCACGGGTCTCAGAGAAGTGCACGTACGGTATCTGGTCACAGGAGCTGGGCCCTAGGCAGAGGGTCAGCGTCCGTCTAGACCTACCGTGCATGCGGCGTCGCAACTGCGGACGCCAAGGGGAACTGCAGACTGCAGGAGTACTGTCGGACGCTAGCACTGTGGAGGATGCTAGTGTGACCTGTAGCGCGCCACAGACTGGCACTGACTCTAAGCCTAAGTCCCTGTACACACTCGTAATATCAAAGGGAGGGGAGTCATTCGCAGGTTCATACATCCATCATCATTCGCACAGTAGCAACTAGAGGCTATACTAGCGCATGGCCGAGCGGCCATACGAACCTTTAATAGCCAGGACCTTCCGGAAGCTTCCAGATCCCTGAGATGGACCAATCAGATCACGAGAAGGACCTGGGCATGTGACTCCCGATCTCCAATGGGAGATCGTCTCGTGAGCATGCCCAGTAGAGCGACGGAGGGACTTAGCCTCTGCAGCGATTTGCTGCAGAACAGCCTGCATTGCTATTGCTGACCCAAAGGTGGCAGCAACAGCCAGACCCACAGAGCAGGTCTGGGCAGAGCGTCTGGGACGCTGAGCAAGCTCCTCTGCGGTCCATGGATAATGGGAGACCGCAGAATGTGAGGCTCTGGATCCCTGCTGAGCTGCTGCAGGAGCCCGATGCCAAACAATAACACAGTAGTGTGTGACGTCTCTTTACTTACCACTTATGAGGGCACAAGAATCAGACGCTGCTCGTTGTTGTCATCTACAAGATAATGAACAGATGCTGTATACAGCGAGTGACACAAAATACGCGCTTATAGATAACAAGGGGCATAGACCACAGACCTATGAAGTTATGTTACAGTGGGGCAAAAAAGTATTTAGTCAGTCAGCAATAGTGCAAGTTCCACCACTTAAAAAGATGAGAGGCGTCTGTAATTTACATCATAGGTAGACCTCAACTATGGGAGACAAACTGAGAAAAAAAAATCCAGAAAATCACATTGTCTGTTTTTTTTTCATTTTATTTGCATATTATGGTGGAAAATAAGTATTTGGTCAGAAACAAAATTTCATCTCAATACTTTGTGATATATCCTTTGTTGGCAATGACAGAGGTCAAACGTTTTCTGTAAGTCTTCACAAGGTTGCCACACACTGTTGTTGGTATGTTGGCCCATTCCTCCATGCAGATCTCCTCTAGAGCAGTGATGTTTTTGGCTTTTCGCTTGGCAACACGGACTTTCAACTCCCTCCAAAGGTTTTCTGTAGGGTTGAGATCTGGAGACTGGCTAGGCCACTCCAGGACCTTGAAATGCTTCTTACGAAGCCACTCCTTCGTTGCCCTGGCGGTGTGCTTTGGATCATTGTCATGTTGAAAGACCCAGCCACGTTTCATCATCAATGCCCTTGCTGATGGAAGGAGGTTTGCACTCAAAATCTCACGATACATGGCCCCATTTATTCTTTCATGTACCCGGATCAGTCGTCCTGGCCCCTTTGCAGAGAAACAGCCCCAAAGCATGATGTTTCCACCACCATGCTTTACAGCAGGTATGGTGTCTGATGGATGCAACTCAGTATTCTTTTTCCTCCAAACACGACAAGTTGTGTTTCTACCAAACAGTTCCAGTTTGGTTTCATCAGACCATAGGACATTCTCCCAAAACTCCTCTGGATCATCCAAATGCTCTCTAGCAAACTTCAGACGGGCCCGGACATGTACAGGCTTAAGCAGTGGGACACGTCTGGCACTGCAGGATCTGAGTCCATGGTGGCGTAGTGTGTTACCTATGGTAGGCCTTGTTACATTGGTCCCAGCTCTCTGCAGTTCATTCACTAGGTCCCCCCACGTGGTTCTGGGATTTTTGCTCACCGTTCTTGTGATCATTCTGACCCCACGGGGTGGGATTTTGCGTGGAGCACCAGATCGAGGGAGATTATCAGTGGTCTTGTATGTCTTCCATTTTCTAATTATTGCTCCCACAGTTGATTTCTTCACTCCAAGCTGGTTGGCTATTGCAGATTCAGTCTTCCCAGCCTGGTGCAGGGCTACAATTTTGTTTCTGGTGTCCTTTGACAGCTCTTTGGTCTTCACCATAGTGGAGTTTGGAGTCAGACTGTTTGAGGGTGTGCACAGGTGTCTTTTTATACTGATAACAAGTTTAAACAGGTGCCATTACTACAGGTAATGAGTGGAGGAAAGAGGAGACTCTTAAAGAAGAAGTTACAGGTCTGTGAGAGCCAGAAATCTTGATTGCTTGTTTCTGACCAAATACTTATTTTCCACCATAATATGCAAATAAAAGGAAAAAAAAACAGACAATGTGATTTTCTGGATTTTTTTTTCTCAGTTTGTCTCCCATAGTTGAGGTCTACCTATGATGTAAATTACAGACGCCTCTCATCTTTTTAAGTGGTGGAACTTGCACTATTGCTGACTGACTAAATACTTTTTTGCCCCACTGTATATACAGTCATGGCCGAAAGTGTTGGCACCCTTGATATTGTTCCAGAAAATGATGTATTTCTCCCAGATAATTATCACAATTCCACATGTTTTGTTATACACAGGTTTATTTCCTTTGTGTGTATTGGAACAGCACAAGAAAACAGAAGAAAAAATGCTATTTGAGCAAAATGTCGCACAAAACCCTAAAAATGGGCCGAATAACTTTAAGTAATTGCACAATAGCAATAATGTTCTGGGAGAAATACTTCTTTTTCTGGATCAAGTTCAAGGGTGTCAAAACTTCCGGCTGTAATGTAAAATGTCTGTAAAGTATGATGTTTTCTGTAACATGCTATAAATCTCCCATTTCACCCTACTGAGGACATTGTAGCCTGTCACGAGCTTGCAGCATCCTCCTTCCCCCTCCTTAGCAGCTCTGTGCTTGCATTTCGTAACAGGACACCGTCTATTTCCTGTGGTAGAAAGGAAGGTTAATTAAGCTGAGTGAAAGCATTTCTCTGTCTTGGCCAAGAAGCTGGCTACAGGTATAGGAAATATTAAAAGAAACCCTAGTGTGCCCCTCCCTCGTGCCAGAGATATAATAATTACATTTCTGTGATCTGAGTGGACCCGGCTTTGCTACGGTGGCTCTTGCAAAGTTTTCAGACCTCCAGAAGCTGAGATATGGATTGCTCCCAAATGGAGTGTCTTAAGTATGGCATGTCTGATGTTGTCTTGTTAGGTTCGATAAACCACAAACAATGATACCCTTTGTGAGTTTATTCGAGCTTCTGTCGCTAAGACATTGTTATTATAAGTTTTTAGATAAATTGCAGAGAGTAGGGGGGGGGTTGGACGTCACCAGACCGCCCATTTCGTGATGTCACAGACCCAAAGAGATAAGGCATTCCCTCCCAAAATTCAGGCGAGTTTGAGCAGCAGATGCCCTGCTAGAAAGATCTGCCGATGTCTTGGGATGTCTGGTTGCGGCCCATCCCTCAGCCACATGGTCTGCCTAATACCAACTACGCACATGTAAGTGTTACTCTGCCTTTTTTTTCCTTTGTTGTTTTATACTTGTACTGTACATATTTAATGTCTCAATTTATAACAATTTTTATCTGTGTAATCACTGTCCACATTTTGGGAATAAATAATAAAATCTATCAGTCTGCCTTCGTGCTCTAAGAAATGAACTATGCGCCTTTTTAGATGATTACACTACTGTTCGGGTTGGCTTCGAACCCCTCCATTAAGTCTATAACTTAAGTGAAGAAACCAGGAGCTGGTGGCAGCGTGGTGTTTGCGGTTGGTTAGGCTAGTTGGTAGTCCGGAAGGGTCTTATATTGCTGAATGAGGTGCTGCGGCCACAGCATTGATAATTCCCTTACTGCAGTAGTCTAATTGCCCGTGCACAACAAGCAGCCCATCCGGCGACTAATTATCCTAGGTGCAGTTCCCTGACTGACCTGAGGGTAAGGGGGGCACCGGAGAGCTGCGAGTTCCAAAGTGGAACGGAGAAAGTGGGATATACATAAATCCCCGCAGTTCTTGGAAGGTTGTTAGCAGTGGTGGGGCATCCAAAATAACCCCCTGCGTTAAATTGCTAGAGCGAGATTAGCTTGCTGTGTATTTTTGGTCACATCGTGGCAGCAGTGGGATAACTAAGATAAGCCCCACTGTGCCTGTGAAAGCCGTGTGCCGGCAGTGCGTCGCGTCCCTCTGTCCGCTGACATACCGGTGTCAGTGGTGGGATTGTGACATATTGGTGGCACAGGCCGTCCGTTCGTCACACCGGCCATGACTGTATACTCTACAGCTGAACAGCCGGCCATGTGCAGGAGTTGTACAGATCTTTCATCATTACAGCAGAACATGTGCAGGAGTTGTACAAATCCTACAACCCCTGGCAAAAATTATGGAATCACCGGCCTTGGAGGATGTTCATTCAGTTGTTTAATTTTGTAGAAAAAAAGCCGATCACAGACATGGCACAAAACTAAAGTCAATTCAAAGGGCAACTTTCTGGCTTTAAGAAACACTAAAAGAAATCAAGAACAAATAATGTGGTAGTCAGTAATGGTTATTTTTTATAACCAGGCATAGGGGAAAAATTATGGAATCACTCAATTCTGAGGGAAAAAAATTATGGAATCATGAAAAACCAACAAAAATCCCTCCAACACATCACTAGTATTTTGTTGCTCCACCTCTGACTTTTCTAACAGCTTGCAGTTTCTGAGGCATGGACTTAATGAGTGTCACACAGGACTCTTCATCAGTCTGGCTCCACCTTTCTCTGATTGCTGTTGCCAGATCCGCTTTGCAGGTTGGAGCCTTGTCATGGACCATTTTCTTCAACTTCCACCAACGATTTTCAATTGGATTGAGATCCAGACTATTTGCAGGCCATGACATTGACCTCGTGTCTTTTTTCAAGGAATGTTTTCACAGTTTTTGCTCTATGGCAGGATGCATTATCATCTTGAAAAATGATTTCATCATCCCCAAACATCCTTTCAATTGATGGGATAAGAAAAGTGTCCAAAATATCAACTTAAACTTGTACATTTATTGAAGATGTAATGACAGCCATCTCCCCAGTGCCTTTACCTGACATGCAGCCCCATAGCAATGACTGTGGAAATTTGCATGTTCCCTTCAGGCAGTCATCTTTATAAATCTCATTGGAACGGCACCAAACAAAAGTTCCAGCATCATCACCTTGCCCAATGCAGATTCGCGATTCATCACTGAATATGACTTTCATCCAGTCATCCACAGTCCACGATTGCTTTTCCTTAGCCCATTGTAACCTTGTTTTTTTTTGTTTAGGTGTTAATGATGGCTTTCGTTTAGCTTTTCTGTATGTAAATCCCATTTCCTTTAGGCGGTTTCTTTCAGTTCGGTCACAGATGTTGACTCCAGTTTCCTCCCATTTGTTCCTCATTTGTTTTGTTGTGCATTTCCTGCTTTGGAGACATGTTGCTTTAAGTTTCCGGTCTTGACGTTTTGATGTCTTCCTTGGTCTACCAGTATGTTTGCCTTTAACAACCTTCCCATGTTGTTTGTATTTGGTTCAGATTTTAGACACAGCTGACTGTGAACAACCAACATCTTTTGCAGCATTGCGTGATGATTAACCCTCTTTTAAGAGTTTGATAATCCTCTCCTTTGTCTCAATTGATAGCTCTCATGTTGGAGCCATGATTCATGTCATAGAATCATAGAATCATAGAATCATAGAATCGTAGAGTTGGAAGGGACCTCCTGGGCCATCTGGTCCAACCCCCTGCTCAAAGCAGGATTCACTAAATCATCCCAGTCAGATGTCTGTCCAGCCTCTGTTTGAAGACTTCCATTGAAGGAGAACTCACCACTTCTCGTGGCAGCCTGTTCCACTCATTGATCACTCTAACTGTCAAAAAGTTTTTTCTAATATCTAATCTGTGTCTCCTCCCATTCAGTTTCATCCCATTGCTTCTAGTCTTTCCTTGTGCAAATGAGAATAAAGTTGATCCTTCTACAATGTGACAGCCCTTTAGATATTTGTAGACAGCTATTAAGTCTCCTCTCAGTCTTCTCTTTTGCAAACTAAACATTCCCAAATCCTGCAACCTTTCCTCATAAGACAGGGTTTGCAGACCGGTCACCAATCTGGTCGCTCTTTTCTGAACTTGCTCCAGTTTGTTGATGTCTTTTTTAAAATGTGGTGCCCAAAACTGGACACAATATTCCAGATGAGGTCTGACCAAAGAGGAGTAGAGGGAAATAATGACTTCACGTGATCTAGACTGTATGCTTCTGTTAATACATCCTAGAATTGCATTTGCCTTTTTTGCTGCTGCATCACACTGTTGACTCATATTCAGTCTGTGATCTATTAGTATACCCAAGTCTTTTTCACATGTGCTGTCACTTAGCCCTATTCCTCCCATTCTATATATGCTTTTTCCATTTTTATTGCCCAGATGTAGTACTTTGCATTTCTCCCTGTTAAAAACCATTCTGTTAGTTGCTGCCCACTTCTCCAGTTTATTTAAATCTTTTTGAATCCTCTCTCTCTCTTCTCTAGTATTAGCTATCCCTCCTAGCTTTGTGTCATCAGCAAATTTAATCAGTTTACCCTCAATTCCTTCATCTAAATCGTTGATAAAGATGTTGAACAATACCGGGCCCAGGACAGAGCCCTGTGGTACACCACTTGAGACATTCTTCCAACTGGATGTGCAGCCATTTACGACCACTCTTTGGGTCCGATCACTAAGCCAGTTATGAATCCACCTAACAGTTGCCTTGTCCATTCCATACTTAGTCATTTTTTCAATAAGGATTGTATGAGAGACTTTGTCAAATGCTTTGCTGAAGTCAAGATATACTATATCTACAGCATTTCCTTGATCCACCCAATCAGTGATACCGTCATAGAAGGAAATTAAGTTAGTCTGACATGACTTATTAGTTACAAACCCATGCTGACTCTGTTTAATCACTTCATTCTTATCCAGGTATTGACATACATGTTGTTTAATAATTTGTTCAAAGATCTTTCCTGGTATAGTGTCAGTCCACTTGGTGCAACAGCTCTCCAATATGTGCTCACTCCTTTGTAGATACAGACTAACGAGCAGATCTAATTTGATGCAGGTGTTAGTTTTGGGAATGAAAATTTACAGGAAGATTCCATAATTTTTTCCTCAGAATTGAGTGATTCCATAATTTTTCCCCTATACTTGGTTTAAAAAAGTAAACATTACTGACTAACATGGTGATTCCATAATTTTTGCCAGGGGTTGTACATCAGTACAGCCAGCCATGTGCAGGAGTTTTATAGATCCTACATCAGTACAGCTGGCCATGTGCAGGAGTTTTATAGATCCTACATCAGTACAGCCGGCAATGTGCAGGACTTGTACAGATCCTACATCAGTACAGCCAGCCATGTGCAGGAGTTTTATAGATCCTACATCAGTACAGCTGGCAATGTGCAGGAGTTTTATAGATCCTACATCAGTACAGCCAGCCATGTGCAGGAGTTTTATAGATCCTACATCAGTACAGCCAGCCATGTGCAGGAGTTTTATAGGTTCTACATCAGTACAGCCGGCAATGTGCATGAGTTTTATAGATCCTTCATCAGTACAGCCGGCCATGTGCAGGAGTTTTATAGATCCTACATCAGTACAGCCGGCAATGTGCTGGAGTTTTATAGATCCTACATCAGTACAGCCAGCCATGTGCAGGAGTTTTATAGATCCTACATCAGTACAGCCGGCAATGTGCAGGAGTTTTATAAATCCTACATCAGTACAGCTGGCCATGTGCAGGACTTGTACAGATCCTACATCAGTACAGCCAGCCATGTGCAGGAGTTTTATAGATTCTACATCAGTACAGCCAGCCATGTGCAGGAGTTTTATAGATCCTTCATCAGTACAGCTGGCCATGTGCAGGAGTTTTATAGATCCTACATCAGTACAGCCGGCCATGTGCAGGAGTTTTATAGATCCTACATCTGTACAGCCGGCAATGTGCAGGAGTTTTATAGATCCTACATCAGTACAGCTGGCAATGTGCAGGACTCTTATAGATCCTACGTCAGTACAGCCGGCCATGTGCAGGAGGTTTATAGATCCTACATCAGTACAGCCGGCAATGTGCAGGAGTTTTATAGATCCTACATCAGTACAGCCGGCCATGTGCAGGAGTTTTATAGATCCTACATCAGTACAGCCGGCAATGTGAGAAGTTTTATAGATCCTACATCAGTACAGCCGGCAATGTGCAGGAGTTTTATAGATCCTACATCAGTACAGCCGACAATGTGAGAAGTTTTATAGATCCTACATCAGTACAGCCGGCAATGTGCAGTAGTTTTATAGATCCTACATCAGTACAGCCGACAATGTGCAGGACTTTTATAGATCCTACATCTGTACAGCTGGCCATTTGCAGGACTCTTATAGATCCTACATCAGTACAGCCGGCCATGTGCAGGAGTTTTATAGATCCTACATCAGTACAGCCGGCCATGTGCAGGAGTTTTATAGATCCTACATCAGTACAGCCGGCAATGTGCAGGAGTTTTATAGATCCTACATCAGTACAGCCGGCCATGTGCAGGAGTTTTATAGATCCTACATCAGTACAGCCGGCAATGTGCAGGAGTTTTATAGATCCTACATCAGTACAGCCTGCCATGTGCAGGAGTTTTATAGATCCTACATCAGTACAGCCGGCCATGTGCAGGAGTTTTATAGATCCTACATCAGTACAGTCGGCAATGTGCAGGACTTTTATAGATCCTACATCAGTACAGCCGGCCATGTGCAGGAGTTTTGTTGATCCTACATCAGTACAGCCGGCCATGTGCAGGAGTTTTGTAGATCCTACATCAGTACAGCCGGCAATGTGCAGGACTTTTATAGATTCTACATCAGTACAGCCAGCAATGTGCAGGACTTTTATAGATCCTACATCATTACAGCCGGCCATGTGCAGGAGTTTTATAGATCCTACATCAGTACAGCTGGCCTTGTACATATTTTCTGGGAGAAATGCTTCATTTTCTGATACAATTTCAAGGGTGCCAACTCTTTCGGCCATCACTGTGTACACATATCCATTAGAAATGCTCACATTTTGAGCCGAAACATCAACATTTTGTATTATTAAATAGCACCTTTTTTCACCTTTAACTGGAGTACTGCCTTCATTTTTTGAACCTGTCAATCCTCTATACCACCGGCAATAATGATATGAGTCCTTTGCTGCCCTAGATTGCCAGGAACAATGAATTGCATCCTCTAGACCACGATTGATAATGATATGAGCCCTTTATTGCCCTTGATCGACAGGAATACTTTGTACTCCTCACTTCTCTAGACCACCAGGGATACTGACTTGAACATGTTTCTGCTTCAGATCCCGAGGGCTAAGGATATCAACTTCTCACTAACCTAGACTCCAGGGATAATGGCATGAACCCTTTTTGCCCTAGAATACTAGAAATAATTACATAGAACCTCACTGTCCTAGGCCATCAGGTATAAAGACACTAGCCGCTTTTAGTTCTAGACTTGAAGAGATACAGGCATTAAGTCTGTCCTAGAGCATAAGGGATCCTGTCATTAACCCCTTTTTTGCTCTTTACCCCCAAGGATCCTGATATTAAGGGGATTTTCCTCTTTCACCTATATGATATACACACTGATGTGTGCTGTTCATGAGATACCACCACTGCACATAACCAACGGAGATGGGGGATGACAGAGACACATTGCTGGACCTGGGGACAATGAATAAAGCTCAGTTTGTTTCTTTACAACAAAACTGTGCCTCTGGGAAGAAGATCGGTGAAAGAGGAAAAACCACTTCCCACCAGGGATACTAAAATTAACCTCTGAATCATCAGACTCCCAGGTATACTAACTCCTCATCATCTCTAGTCCACCAGGGTTGTTGCCACAAACCCAGTAACTACCCTGGGTAATTAGGGCTAATTTTCTAGAGTGAGGTCTATCCTCTGCTGTGTGGATCACCTTGCCTAGAGGGAGCAGAACCAGTCCCAGATTGTCCCACTCATGAGGCACTACACTGACTGTAAGCAGCCTGCAGCCTACCAACAGCAGCATGCATCTCAGCCCCCTGAACACTCCTCATTAAATGTACCACTCTTGTGTTATCTAAGGTTTGTGTTTTTGGGAAATGTTAGAGCTGGACCCATGATTGCCGCATTGTGCCACTTCCAACTCTGCAACTCTCCCAGCACCTGCTGCTCTCCTCTCCCGGTATCTGACGCTCTCCTCTCCCGGTATCTGACGCTCTCCTCTCCCGGTATCTGCAGCTCTCCTCTCCCGGTATCTGCAGCTCTCCTCTCCCGGTATCTGCAGCTCTCCTCTCCCGGTATCTGACGCTCTCCTCTCCCGGTATCTGAAGCTCTTCTCTCCCGGTATCTGACGCTCTCCTCTCCCGGTATCTGACGCTCTCCTCTCCCGGTATCTGCAGCTCTCCTCTCCCGGTATCTGCAGCTCTCCTCTCCCGGTATCTGAAGCTCTCCTCTCCCGGTATCTGAAGCTCTCCTCTCCCGGTATCTGACGCTCTCCTCTCCCGGTATCTGACGCTCTCCTCTCCCGGTATCTGACGCTCTCCTCTCCCGGTATCTGAAGCTCTCCTCTCCCGGTATCTGACGCTCTCCTCTCCCAGTATCTGACGCTCTCCTCTCCCGGTATCTGACGCTCTCCTCTCCCGGTATCTGAAGCTCTCCTCTCCCGGTATCTGAAGCTCTCCTCTCCCGGTATCTGAAGCTCTTCTCTCCCGGTATCTGACGCTCTCCTCTCCCGGTATCTGAAGCTCTCCTCTCCCGGTATCTGCAGCTCTCCTCTTCCGGTATCTGAAGCTCTCCTCTCCCGGTATCTGCAGCTCTGCTCTCCCGGTATCTGCAGCTCTCCTCTCCCGGTATCTGTAGCTCTCCTCTCGCGGTATCTGCAGCTCTCCTCTCCCGGTATCTGCAGCTCTCCTCTTCCGATATCTGCAGCTCTCCTCTTCCGGTATCTGACGCTCTCCTCTCCCGGTATCTGACGCTCTCCTCTCCCGGTATCTGACGCTCTCCTCTCCCGGTATCTGACGCTCTCCTCTCCCGGTATCTGAAGCTCTCCTCTCCCGGTATCTGAAGCTCTCCTCTCCCGGTATCTGAAGCTCTCCTCTCCCGGTATCTGACGCTCTCCTCTCCCGGTATCTGCAGCTCTCCTCTCTCGGTATCTGAAGCTCTCCTCTCCCGGTATCTGACGCTCTCCTCTCCCGGTATCTGACGCTCTCCTCTCCCGGTATCTGAAGCTCTCCTCTCCCGGTATCTGAAGCTCTCCTCTCCCGGTATCTGACGCTCTCCTCTCCCGGTATCTGCAGCTCTCCTCTCCCGGTATCTGAAGCTCTCCTCTCCCGGTATCTGAAGCTCTCCTCTCCCGGTATCTGAAGCTCTCCTCTCCCGGTATCTGAAGCTCTCCTCTCCCGGTATCTGACGCTCTCCTCTCCCGGTATCTGACGCTCTCCTCTCCCGGTATCTGAAGCTCTCCTCTCCCGGTATCTGAAGCTCTCCTCTCCCGGTATCTGACGCTCTCCTCTCCCGGTATCTGCAGCTCTCCTCTCCCGGTATCTGAAGCTCTTCTCTCCCGGTATCTGACGCTCTCCTCTCCCGGTATCTGACGCTCTCCTCTCCCGGTATCTGAAGCTCTCCTCTCCCGGTATCTGAAGCTCTCCTCTCCCGGTATCTGCAGCTCTCCTCTCCCGGTATCTGTAGCTCTCCTCTCCCGGTATCTGCAGCTCTCCTCTCCCGGTATCTGCAGCTCTCCTCTCCCGGTATCTGCAGCTCTCCTCTCCCGGTATCTGTAGCTCTCCTCTCCCGGTATCTGCAGCTCTCCTCTCCCGGTATCTGAAGCTCTCCTCTCCCGGTACCTGCAGCGCTCCTCTCCCGGTATCTGCAGCGCTCCTCTCCCGGTATCTGCAGCTCTCCCCTCCCGGTACCTGAAGCTCTCGTCTCCCAGTACCTGCACCTCTCCTGGTATCTGCATCTCTCCTCTCCCAGTATCTACAGCTCTCCCCTCCAGGTATCTACAGCTCTCCCATCCCGGTATGGTATCTACAGTTCTCCCGGTATCTGCAGCTCTCCTCTTCTGGGATCTGCAGCTCTCCCAGGATGCACAGATTTAGTTCCATAGTTTGGATATCTTTTCTCTCATTATTTCTTACTGAGCTGCCAGTGACCGGACTCCTCAGGAAATGCTTCTTCAGAAGATCCATCACCTGCAACACAAAGCACAGGAGATCCAGTCACAAACATGTCCTAAGCCCTGGACATCTGGTAAGGAGACCTTATTCTGAGCCCACACAGACAATACTGAGTGCAAAACAATTCACCCCCTACAGTCAGGATTAGTATACGCCTCTTTTGCTTTGCACCTGTGTCCAGTGTAATATCTCCCTGTCCACCTCAGGAACACCAGGGATCTATGTAGTGAATGATCTGCTAATCACTAAGTGATAAATTATAACAAGGGACAAATTCATCACCGTCCACCATGGATTATGTAAGGGATGTACAACTGTCCACCAGGAATCATGTGAAGGATATACCACTGCCCACCAGGGATCATATGCAGGATCTACCACGGCACGCTAGGGATCATGTGCAGGATGTACCACTGCCCACCAGGGATCACATGCAGGATGTACCACTGCCAAAAAGGGATCATGTGTAGAATGTAACACTGCCCACCAAGGATCATGTGATGGATGTAAGAGTGTGTATCAGGGATCATTGTTATGAATGGGTCACCGAGGTGGAAAAACCTAAACATGCTAAGCCCAGAAAAACCAGAGAGATTGGTAACTATGCAGATTGCAGATCCCTGATCCTAACCACACAACTAGCACCAGTCGTGGAGCGTACCTACGATGAACCTAGACGCCTCGTCACAGCCGGAGGACTAAATAAGCCTAAAGCAAGAAAAGGGGAAACTAACTGCCCCAGAGCAGACCCCAAAGGAATAGACAGCCCCCACACATGTATTGACGGTGAAACAAGATGAAAATACAAACACAGGCAGGAAAATAGGCTGAGCAAACGATGGGGCCCAAACTAACTAGAAAGGATAGGAAAGGAAAGACACTGTCTGCAATCTGCCCCAAACCCTACAAAATAATGTCCAACACTTCTGATAACAAAATTAACCCTGAAGTCACTAGACTTCTCCCACTATATCAGCACTCTGAAATATTCTGAGACAGAGCAAAAAGAGGCCAATCTAATAAGGGACAAAAAGCAAATTGGCAAATACAGATAAATAAGTGTGGAAATTCAGCACAGCCCCAGCCGGGGCTGGCTGACCACACAAAAAACTGAATAGAACAACAAAATCAAGTGTGAACATTAGCAGAGAAACTTAGCTTGAGCTGACTGGAACAGAGCTGAGAACCAAGACCTGACAAGCAGAAGGAATCACCAGCACCAGAGTAGGGCGTCGGCTGTCTTAAATCCAATCTGAGATTCCTGAGGTCCAATCGTCATCCTCATTATCAGGTGGCAGATCTCTACTGATTAAATCAGCCTCACTACCTCCTGTTACCACCAGAGGGAGCCCGGAAGAAGAACTCACAACTGGTAGACCAGAAAATGAACTCACAACAGATCATGTTTTGAACGTACCACTGCCCACCAGGGACCATGTGCTGAATACATCACTGCCCACCAGGAACCATGTGCTGAATACATCACTGCCCACCAGGGACCATGTGCTGAATACATTACTGGCCACCAGGGAGCATGTGCTGAATACATCACTGCCCACCAGGGACCATGTGCTGAATACATCACTGCCCACCAGGGACCATAAGCTGAATGCATCACTGGCCACCCGGGACCATGTGCTGAGTACATCACTGGCCACCATGTATCATGTGCAGGATGTACCACTGGCCACCAGGGATCATGTGCAGGATGTAGCCACCAGGGATCATATCCAGGATGTACCAATGGCCACCAGGGATGATGTGCAGGATGTACCACTGGCCACCAGGAATCATTTGCAGGATGTACCACTGGCCACCAGGGACCCTGTGCTGAATACATCACTGCCCACCAGGGACCCTGTGCTGAATACATCACTGCCCATTAACAATGTTTACTTTTATCAATATTAGAAATAATTTGTATCCAGTGTGAGGTGATTACGATTGTTTGCAGATTACTGAGGTTTCTTTTCTCACCTTTTTATCCAGGAGACATGCAAACAGCAGAATGAAGAAGCCCTGAGGGATGAAATCACGATATGGTCAGGAAATGTGCAGAGTATGGCTGCTATAACCTAGGCTTAGATATTATTCTTTATCAGTACTAAGTACAAATACTTGTACAGCTCTACTAATGCAGCGGGAGACCCCCACCCCATTACAAGGGTGGTCTTCTATTTTACACTATGTCACTTCTAATATGGTCTTCAGATAAGAATAATCCAGCTGCTAATTTACCCCATCATGAT
This sequence comes from Dendrobates tinctorius, assembly GCF_039654945.1. Taxonomy (NCBI): domain Eukaryota; kingdom Metazoa; phylum Chordata; class Amphibia; order Anura; family Dendrobatidae; genus Dendrobates; species Dendrobates tinctorius. The sequence goes on along the minus strand of NW_027361998.1, from coordinate 12,192,505 downwards.
GGTAGGGCCGGTTTTAGAGAAAGTGGAGCCCTGGGAAAAGTTTAAAGTGGGGCCCCAAATGCTCCCATATTCCACATCACACAAACATTTCGGTTGTATTTACAGGTGCAGAGTTCAGGCTGTTAAATGAGCGTGATCGACGGCATTCAAGTTGTTCAACGCTTGTTCCCGAGTTTCTTTACACCAGCTGAGGAAGAATGATTGGTACAGAATGTCCTCGATACAGTATAGTGCAGGTCCCATAATGTACATACAGTATAATGCACGCCCCATGGTCCTTGATAGAGTATACTGCAGCCACACACACACACTATAATACTGTGCGTCACCCAGCTTTGCACATAGACTTGCCTCTGCACCTAGCATTCACATGGTATGTCCATCCACCCAGCTCTCCTGCTCTCCTGCTGTCTGTCTATGAAGGACACACAGTGCGTCACCCAGCTTTGCACATAGACTTGCCTCTGCACCTAGCATTCACATGGTATGTCCATCCACCCAGCTCTCCTGCTCTCCTGCTGTCTGTCTATGAAGGACACACAGTGCGTCACCCAGCTTTGCACATAGACTTGCCTCTGCACCTAGCATTCACATGGTATGTCCATCCACCCAGCTCTCCTGCTGTCTGTCTATGAAGGACACACAGTGCGTCACCCAGCTTTGCACATAGACTTGCCTCTGCACCTAGCATTCACATGGTATGCCTTTCAGCTAACCCCAGCTTACCCCAGTGTTATTTATGACCTTGTTTACTCTGGCTTGATCATATACATCTGGTCCACTCTTAATTGTCTGGCCAAGATGAGCAGAGACCACTCCTCTCTGCTTCACACCTGACTGCACTTAGTTGTACATATATTGCAGAGTACAAGTCTGCATAGACTTCAGTCTGCATTGTGATTGCTATAAGTGTGTTCTAGAAGTGTGAAGATTAATTTAAGAATTAAAACCAGAATTGAACCAGAAGGGAACTGAAGGTAACTGGACACAGTCACTGTAAACAATGTTTCTGTTTGTTTTCACTTTCACCCCAATAATCCTTCACTTTCTGCTAATTCCCCTAATCCCTACTCCTAGTAAGGAACTCTTCATCTCTTCTTCAATCCTCCCCATCCACCTCACCTCCGCCTCAAAACTGTTCCTTAACATACAATCCTCTGTCTCCAAACACAGACAGCCCCCTCATGCCCTCTCCTGCTCCCACCTGCTAACACTTTCTCTGCTCCTTCTCACTGCTGGTGATATCTCTCCAAATCCTGGTCCTCCTCACCACATTCCCACAGTCATTTCTACCTCCCATCCACGCTCTATCACAACCTTCCGTAACCTCTCCAACCTTATACCCATTCACCCAGCCCCCGCTTCCCCAGTCCCACTAACAGGAGCTCTGTGGAACGCTCGCTCTGTCTGCAACAAGCTTTCCTACATCCATGATCTTTTTGTTACTACCAAACTCTCCTTCCTCGCCATCACCGAAACCTGGCTCACCCCTTCTGACACAGCCTCTCCTGCTGCACTTTCGTATGGCGGCTTCCACCTTTCTCACACCCCCCGCCCCAGCAGCAAACATGGTGGAGGAGTTGGTTTTCTCCTGTCAGATACCTGCTCCTTCACCCCAATCCCACTGCCACCCTCTGTTACCCTCCCTTCCTTTGAGGTGCACTCTGTGCGCATCTACTCCCCCTCCAACCTCCAACTGGCTGTCATCTACCGCCCCCCAGGGCCAGCCACCACCTTCTTTGACCACTTCACCACCTGGTTACTTCATTTCCTTTCCGCGGACATCCCTACTATCATCATGGGCGACTTCAACATCCCCATTGACACTTCCCTCTCAGCTGCCACTAAACTTCTATCTCTCACTTCCTCCTTCGGCCTCACTCAATGGTCTTCTACAGCCACCCACAAAGATGGCCACACACTGGACCTCATCTTCACCCGCCTCTGCTCCCTATCTAACCTCTCTAACTCACCTCTTCCTCTCTCTGACCACAACCTGCTCACATTCTCTTCCCTCTTCACTCCATGTCTACAATCCCCACCCCACAAACTTTCACACCCTCGCAGGAATCTTAAACACCTTGACCTACACTCATTCTCCGAATCCCTCCTCCCTCTTACAGATATAAGTTCCTTACACAATGCGGATGACGCTGCCGCTCTATATAACACCACAATAGCTGTAGCTTTGGAATCCGCTGCCCCACTTACACATACCAAAACTCGCAAAATCAACAGACAGCCCTGGCACACCAGCCTGACCAAAGAGCTGAGGCGAGCTTCCAGGGCTGCTGAGCGCAGATGGAAAAGATCCCACTCCAACGAGCATTTCATCGCATTCAAACAGTCCCTCACTACTTTCAAGACCACACTCGCCACAGCTAAACAAACCTACTTCTCATCTCTCATATCCTCCCTGTCTCACAACCCTAAACAGTTATTCAACACCTTCAATTCTCTCCTCCGCCCCCCAGCACCTCCTCCCTCCCCACTCATCTCAGCTGAAGACTTTGCCTCATTTTTCAAGCAGAAAATTGATAACATCAGGGACAGTTTTGGTCAACAACCCCCAGAGCCCTTCCTCCCGACTTCCCAGCCCTCCACCTTCAAAACCAACTTCTCCACCATTACAGAAGATCGACTCTCCACTCTACTCTCAAGATCACATCTCACCACCTGTGCACTCGACCCGATCCCATCCCACTTCATCCCAAACCTCACCACAGTCTTCATCCCAACCCTAACCCATCTCTTCAACCTATCACTAACAACTGGTGTTTTCCCCTCAAGCTTTAAACATGCCTCCATCACACCTATCCTCAAAAAGCCCTCTCTTGACCCATCCTCTGTATCTAGCTATCGCCCTATATCACTTCTCCCATACGCCTCCAAGCTACTGGAACAACACGTCTACCTTGAACTGTCCTCCCATCTCTCTTCTTGCTCCCTCTTCGACCGCTTACAATCTGGCTTCCGGTCACACCACTCCACTGAAACTGCCCTTACTAAGGTCACCAATGACCTCTTAACTGCCAAGAGCAAGCGACACTACTCTGTCCTCCTCCTCCTGGACCTGTCGGCTGCCTTTGACACAGTGGACCATTCCCTATTATTACAGACCCTCTCATCCCTCGGCATCACAGACTTGGCCCTCTCCTGGATCTCATCATACCTAACAGACCGGACATTCAGCGTCTCCCACTCACACACCACCTCCTCACCTCACCCCCTATCTGTCGGAGTCCCACAAGGTTCAGTCCTAGGGCCCCTGCTGTTCTCTATTTACACCTTTGGCCTGGGACAGCTCATAGAATCTCATGGCTTTCAGTATCATCTTTATGCTGATGACACACAGATCTACATCTCTGGACCAGATATCACCTCCCTACTAACCAGAATCCCTCAATGTCTGTCCACTATTTCATCCTTCTTCTCCACTAGATATCTGAAACTCAACATGGACAAAACAGAATTCATCATCTTTCCCCCATCTCACGTGACCCCCCCTACGAACCTATCAATTACAGGAAATGACTGCCCACTCTCCCCAGTCCCACAAGCTCGCTGCCTCGGAGTAATCCTTGATGCTGATCTCTCCTTCAAACCACATATTCAAACCCTTTCCACTTCCTGCCGACTTCAACTCAAAAATATTTCACGCATCCGTTCATTCCTCACCCAAGAATCTGCAAAAACCCTAGTCCATGCCCTCATCATCTCTCGCCTTGACTACTGCAACCTCATGCTCTGCGGCCTCCCCTCAAACACTCTCGCACCCCTCCAATCTATTCTAAACTCTGCTGCCCGACTAATCCACCTGTCCCCCCGCTATTCCCCAGCTTCTCCCCTCTGTCAATCCCTTCACTGGCTCCCAATTGCCCAGAGACTCCATTACAAAACCCTAACCATGACATACAAAGCCATCCACAACTTGTCTCCTCCATACATCTGTGACCTCGTCTCCCGGTACTTTCCTGCACGCAACCTCCGATCCTCACAAGATCTCCTTCTCTACTCCCCTCTTATCTCCTCTTCCCACAATCGCATACAAGATTTCTCTCGCGCATCACCCCTACTCTGGAACTCTCTACCACAACATATCAGACTCTCACCTACCATCGAAACCTTCAAAAAGAGCCTGAAGACCCACCTCTTCCGACAAGCCTATAACCTGCAGTAACCACCGATCGACCAAACCGCTGCACGACCAGCTCTACCCTCGCCTACTGTATTATCACCCATCCCTTGAAGATTGTGAGCCCTCGCGGGCAGGGTCCTCTCTCCTCCTGTACCAGTTATGACTTGTATTGTTTAAGATTATTGTACTTGTTTTTATGTATACCCCCCTCACATGTAAAGCGCCATGGAATAAATGGCGCTATAACAATAAATAAATAATAATAATAATAATAATACAGCTCACCTCCACACACAGTGCAGTGCAGCCCCCCCACACACAGTATAGTGCAGCTCCCCCAACACACACACACAGTACAGTGCAGTTCCCCCAACACACACACAGTACAGTGCAGCTCCCCCAACACACACACAGTACAGTGCAGCCCCCCAACACATAGTATACTATAGAGCAGCTCCCCCCAACACACAGTACAGTGCAGCCCCCCTCCACACACAGTATAGTGCAGCTCCCCCAACACACACACACAGTACAGTGCTGCTCCCCCAACACACACAGTATAGTGCAGCCCCCCCATACCCAGTATAATGCAGACCCCAACCACAAACATTATAATGCAGCTTCTCTCCACATCCAGTATAATGCAGTCCCCTCCACACACAGTACAGTGTAGCTCCCCTCCACACACACAGTACAGTGCAGCTCCCCCCCCACACAGTACAGTGCATCTCCCTCACACAAAGTACAGTGCAGCTCCACCCAACACACAGTACAGTGCAGCTCCCCCAATACATAGTACAGTGCAGCTCCCCCCAACACACAGTACAGTGCAGCTCCCCCAATACATAGTATACTATAGAGGAGCTCCCCCAACACACAGTACAGTGCAGCTCCCCAATACATAGTATACTATAGAGCAGCTCCCCCCAACACACAGTACAGTGCAGCTCCCCCAATACATAGTATACTATAGAGCAGCTCCCCCCAACACACAGTACAGTACAGCTCCCCCCAATACATTGTATACTATAGAGCAGCTCCCCCCAACACACAGTACAGTGCAGCTCCCCCCAATACATTGTATACTATAGAGCAGCTCCCCCAACACACAGTATAGTGCGCGCACACACACACACACACACACACACACAATATTGCAGCCTCCACACTCTAACACATACAAACACAATACTCACCTCTCCTCCTTGTTCCTCATGCTGCTGCATGCTCTGCACCGGTCTCAACGGCTCCACTGCTGGCGCAGCATGTCACGCAATGAAGTGACGTCATCGCGCAACTGCTGATTCACAAGCAGAGGGCGAGTGATGGGAGAGGGAGTGTCACATGACTCTCCTCCATCACTGCTTTCAACTGTATTGGCGTCTATGATGCTGATAAGTGGAATCAGCGATGGGGGGCGGTACTGGGAACCATAATGGACGAGTGGTGTGCCGCTATTAACGGCATGCCACTGGCGCAGCTGGGGTCCCCTGGAGGAGCAGGGGCCCTAAGCAGCTGCCTGGTCTGCCTGCCCCTAACGCCGGCCCTTCATGATGGTAGAAATGACTGCAATAAAGGACTAATTTTAGACACATTACCTGCAGAGGACCTAGACACTGCAGTACTTGGAGAGGAAACCTGCAAAGGATCTATACATGTTACCTGAAAAGGATCTACTGAATACGTTACCTGGAGAGGATCTCGACATGCTACAGTATCATTATCTGGTAAGGATCTGGAAGGTTACTTAGAGAGGATCTACTGTATACATTTTAGTGGGAGAATATCTAGACACGTTATCTGGAGAGGATGTAGAAACGCTACTGTAACTGGAGAGGAAACATTATCTGTAGAGGATCTAGACTGGTTACCTGAAGATGATCTAGACTGGTTATCAGGAGAGAATCTAGAGTAGTTACCTGGAGAGGATCTACACATGTTACCTGGAAAGGATCTAGAGCTTCTACATGTTACCTGTAGAAGACCTAGAGACGTTACCTGGTTAGGATCTAGATTATTATCTGGAGAGGATCTAGACAGGCTACCTGGAGAGGATCTACTGTATAGATGCTCCCAGGATAAGAGCTAGACAAATAATCTGGAGAGGCTCTAGACACACTACAGTACCTGGAGAGGAAACATTATCTGTAGAGGATCTAGACTGGTTACCTGAAGAGGATTTAGAAACATTATCTGGAAATAGTCTAAGTAGGTTACTAGGAGAGGATCCAGACATGTTACCTCGAGGGGATCTTTACTTGTTATTAGAAGAAGATTTAGTCATGTTACCTGGAGCTGAGCTAGAAACATTATCTGGACAGAATATTGATATGTTACTAGAAGATGACGTAGACATGTTATATGCACACAATCGAAGCATGTGACTTGGAGAGGAACTACCTGTTACCTCGATAGGATCTATACATCTGACTTGGAAATGATCTAGACACATAACTAGAAGATGATCTAGACATGTTACCTGGAGAGGGTCTAAGTACATTACATGGAGAAGATCTAGAAACATTATCTGGAGAGGATCTTGACATGTTACTAGGAGACAATGTACACATGTTACCTGGAAAGGATCTATACATGTTACCTGGAGAGGATCTTAGCATGCTGCATGGAGGAGATCTTGATATGTTACCTGGAGAGGATCTAGACATGTTACATGGCGAGGATCTATACACTTTATCTGGACAGGGTCTTGACATGTTACTAGGAGAAGATCTAGACATATTACATGGCAAGGATGTAGACATGTTACCTGGAGAGGGTTGAGCAGCACAAACAGGTACTGTAAATATAGGTCTTTTTGGCCAGCAAACATGGGAATCCCAATTGCCCAGGTCAATCCAAATTGGGGTGTACAGAAGATCACAGCTTTTGCCAACTTCTTCACCACCTCTTCTTCTTCCTTATTTCCTTCAGAGATTGATGGTCGGAGAAGTTTATGAATCACGAGGATGAGAATGAGGAAATTTACAACAATAATGATTACGGTCGGGACACTGAAGGCCATGGAAGCTCCAGAGCTTTTATCTAGCCAGCAGGTCTCATTCATCGTGTAATGATGCGGGAAATACACCAGGAAGGTTCCCAAGGAGATGACCAAAGGGCAGACATATCCCAGAACGATGGAGAGGACCAGGAATTCTGTCTTTGTAACATGGTGAAATACAAAAACTAATCGACACACCAAGAATATACCCTGCACCAAGGTCCAGCAGAAGAAACCCAACAGGGAGAAGTGGGAGCTGAAGGTGAAGGCTATACAGAGCTGCTCTTGGATGTCCGGTTTTATGAGGTCAGATGCTAAAAAGGAGATATTGAAAATCAGGAGAAAACTGGAAATGTGAAGGATGGACACATGTCTGTACACCGCCGAGTTCTTGGATTTTCTCAGGAGGATGATTTGTATTGTGATGCAAAGAAGAAGAGACAGACAGGAGAGACAAAGTCCGACGTGTGTGATGCTGCTCAATATGGCGTCATTGTAGCTATCGTCAGATTGAGACTCCATCATCAAGACGGCAAAAGAAGTCAGATGATCAGAGATACATTGGGTGATGCCATCGGTGACTTGGGTTACACAACCCTTCGATGACCACATTTCCAGAGTGAAATCCCAGAACACACAAACAGCGGTCTGATCACAGGTTCTGGGCCTACACGTGAAGCTCATATTCACATTAACCACGTGATAATTCCAATTATTCAGCATCACAACGTTTGTCCTTATGTCACTGGCCAAGTAATACAAGAGACTCGCTGTCCCACCATTGACGTACTGACTGGGGAATGTTCTGTTGTCAGATCTGAGGGTCATGGAGGCTAAGCTCACTCCACAGTCGAAGAAGTAGTCTCCAGGTAAGGAGATGGAGGTGGTGGTGGCATCAAGGTGCACTATGCTGTTATCATCCAGAGAATCACAAGACGTGGAGGCGTACTGGAGGTCTAAGTGCTTGTAAAAGAAGCTTAAAGGCTCAGAGGTGAAGGATATGACCGGGAGAAGCATCTCAAGACACCAAAGAAGACGAGGACCAAGGCGTTCCTCCAAGCTCAGCAAAGGATACAAGGACATGTCACTCATCAGCTGGTCGTCAATGCGGAGAACTTTCTACCAGAGAAAAAATACAAAACATATGTCAGCTTCAGTCTGGAAGATACAATCAGCATGATGATGAATAGATTGTAGTGGCCCATAACGTGGCACCATAAGCAGGAGATAAGAACCATGCCCATAAAACAGTGCAACCATACTGCACTGTGCCGCTAAGTACTGAAAACATACACCGTGTGCAGAAATATTAGGCAAGTTGTATTTGAGAGGATTCTTTTTATTATTGAACAACAACTATGTTCTCAGTCAACCCAAAAGACTCATAAATATCAAAGCTTAATATTTTTGGAAGTTGGAGTGGGTTTTTTTAGATTTGGCTATCTTAGGAGGATATCTGTTTGTGCAGGTAACTATTACTGTGCAGAATTATTAGGCAACTTAATAAAAACCAAATATATACCCATCTCACTTGTTTATTTTCACCAGGTAAACCAATAGAACAACACAAAATTTAGAAATAAACATTTCTGACATTCAAAACCAAAAAAACAAATCAGTGACCAATATAGCCACCTTTCATTACGATGACACTCACCTTCCTTCCATCCATAGATTCTGTCAGTTGCTTGAACTGTTTATGATAAACATTGCAATGTGCCGCAGCCACCACAGCCTCCCAGACACTGTTCCGAGAGGTGTACTGTTTTCCCTCCCTGTAGATCTCACATTTTATGAGGGACCACAGGTTCTCTATGGGGTTCAGATCAGGTGAACAAGGGGGCCATGTCATTCTTTTTCCTTCTTTTAGACCTTTACTGGCCAGCCACGCTGTGGAGTATTTGGATGCATGTGATGGAGTATTGTCCTGCATGAAAATCATGTTTTTCTTGAACGATACCAACTTCTTCCTGGACCACTGCTTGAAGAAGGTGTCTTCCAGAAACTGCCAGTAGGTCTGGGAGTTGAGCTTTACTCCATCCTCAACCCGAAAAGGTCCCACAAGTTCATCTTTGATGATACCAGCCCATACCAGTACCCCACCTCCACCTTGCTGGCGTCTGAGTCGGAGTGGAGCTCTCTGGCCTTTACTGATCCAGCCTCGGGCCCATCCATCTGGCCCATCAAGAGTCACTCTCATTTCATCAGTCCATAAAACCTTAGAAAAATCAGTCTTAAGATATTTCTTGGCCCAGTCTTGACGTTTTATCTTATGTTTCTTGTTCAGAGGTGGTCGTTTTTCAGTCTTCCTTACCTTGGCCATGTCCCTGGGTATGGCACACCTTGTGCTTTTTGATACTCCAGTAACGTTGTAGCTCTGAAATATGGCAAAACTGGTGGCAAATGGCATCTTGGCAGCTTCACGCTTGATTTTCCTCAATTCATGGGCAGTTATTTTGCGCCTTTTTTATCAGCACACTTCTTGCGACCCTGTTGGATATTTGCCATGAAACGCTTGATTGTTCGGTGATCACGCTCCAAAAGTTTGGCAATTTCAAGACTGCTGCATCCCTCTGCAAGACATCGCACAATTTATGACTTTTCGGAGTCCGTCAAATCTCTCTTCTGACCCATTTTGCCAAAGGAAAGGAAGTTACCTAATAATTAAGCACACCTTATATAGGGTGTTGATGTCATTAGACCACACCCCTCCTCATTACAGAGATGCAAATCACCTGATTTACATAATTGGCAGTTGGCTTTCAAGCCTATACAGCTTGGAGTAGGACAACATGTAGAAAAAGGATGATGTGATGAAAACACTCATTTGCCTAATAATTCTGCACACAGTGTATGTTGTCTATCACACATCATAGCGGAGAAGCATCATACTCACATTTACTGTATCTACACTGAGCTGGAGATTAGCCTGCATTACATTACTGGTGATGTTCCCCAATATATACAGAACCAGAGGCAGCTCACTCCCCGAAAATCCAGCAGTGCTAGTGGTGACATAAATCCAGAGGGACTGTAATACTCCAAGTCCTGCAGCTTCCAGCTGATTCTACATGGAAGAAAAAGAGAACTGCTAAAATACTGCCGCCTACAGTATGTACAAAAACACAACTACTATAATACTGTCCCTATATAAAATAATGTATCTACTATAACACTGCCCCCTATGTACAAGAATATAACTACTATAATACTGCCCCCTATGTACAAGAATATAACTACTATAATACTGCTCCTATGTACAAGAATACAACTACTATAATACTGCCCCTATGCACAAGAATATAACTACTATAATACTGCCCCCTATATACAAGAATATAACTACTATAATACTGCCCCTATATACAAGAATATAACTACTATAATACTGCCCCCTATATACAAGAATATAACTACTATAATACTGCTCCTATGTACAAGAACATAACTACTATAATACTTCCCCTATGTACAAGAATATACCTACTATAATACTGCCCTATATACAAGAATATATCTACTATAATACTTCCCCTATGTACAAGAATATAACTACTATAATACTGCCCCCTATATAAAAGAATGTATCTATAACACTGCCCCCTATGTACAAGAATATAACTACTATAATACTGCCCCCTATGTACAAGAATATAACTACTATAATACTGCTCCCTATGTTCAAGAATATAACTACTATAATACTGCCCCTATGTACAAGAATATAACTACTATAATACTGCTCCTATGTACAAGAATACAACTACTATAATACTGCCCCTATATACAAAAATATAACTACTATAATACTGCCCCCTATATACAAGAATATAACTACTATAATACTGCTCCCTATGTACAAGAATATAACTACTATAATACTGCCCCTATGTACAAGAATATAACTACTATAATACTGCTCCTATGTACAAGAATATAACTACTATAATACTGCCCCTATGTACAGGACTATAACTACTATAATACTGCCCCTATATAAAAGAATATAACTACTATAATACTGCACCCTATATACAAGAATATAACTACTATAATACTGCTCCTATGTACAAGAATATAACTACTATAATACTGCCCCTATGTACAAGAATATAACTACTATAATACTGCTCCTATATACAAGAATATAACTACTATAATACTGCTCCTATGTACAAGAATATAACTACTATAATACTGCTCCTATGTCCAAGAATATAACTACTATAATACTGCCCCCTATGTACAAGAATATAACTACTATAATACTGCCCCTATGTACAAGAATATAACTACTATAATACTGCCCCTATGTACAAGAATATAACTATTATAATACTGCTCCTATGTACAAGAATATAACTACTATAATACTGCCCCTATGTACAAGAATATAACTACTATAATACTGCCCCTATGTACAAGAATATAACTACTATAATACTGCTCCTATGTACAAGAATATAACTACTATAATACTGCCCCCTATATACAAGAATATAACTACTATAATACTGCCCCCTATGTACAAGAATATAACTACTATAATACTGCCCCTATGTACAAGAATATAACTACTATAATACTGCCCCTGAATGCAAGAATATAACTACTATAATACTGCTCCTATGTACAAGAATATAACTACTATAATACTGCCCCTATGTGCAAGAATATAACTACTATAATACTGCTCCTATGTACAAGAATATAACTACTATAATACTGCCCCCTATATACAAGAATATAACTACTATAATACTGCCCCTATGTACAAAAATATAACTACTATAATACTGCCCTCTATGTACAAGAATATAACTACTATAATACTGCCCCTATGTACAAGAATATAACTACTATAATACTGCCCCTATGTGCAAGAATATAACTACTATAATACTGCTCCCTATGTACAAGAATATGACTACTATAATACTGCCCCTATGTACAAGAATATATCTACTATAATACTGCTCCTATGTACAAAAATGAAACTACTATAATACTGCCCCTATGTAGTACAAGAATATAACTACTATAATACTGCCTCTATGTACAAGAATATATCTACTATAATACTGCCCCTATGTGCAAGAATATAACTACTATAATACTGCCCCTATGTACAAAAATATAACTACTAAAATACTGCCCACTATGTACAAGAATATAACTACTATAATACTGCCCCCTATGTACAAGACCATAACTACTATAACTACTGCTCCTATATACAAGAGTATAACTACTATAGTACTGCTCCTAAGTACAAGAATATAACTACTATAATACTGCTCCTATGTGCAAGAATATAACTACTATAATACTGGTCCTATGTACAAGAATATAACTACTATAATACTGCCCCTATATACAAGAATATAACTACTATAATACTGCTCCTATGTACAAGAATATAACTACTATAATACTGCCCCTATGTACAAGAATATAACTACTATAATACTGCTCCTATGTACAAGAATATAACTACTATAATACTGCTCCTATGTACAAGAATATAGCTACTATAATACTGCTCCTATGTACAAGAATATAACTACTATAATACTGCCCCTATGTACAAGAATATTACTATAATACTGCCCCTATGTACAAGAATATAACTACTATAATACTGCCCCCATGTACAAGAATATAACTACTATAATACTGCTCCCGTTGTACAAGAATATAACTACTATAATACTGCCCCTATGTACAAGAATATAACTACTATAATACTGCCCCATGTGCAAGAATATAACTACTATAATACTGCTCCCATTGTACAAGAATATAACTACTATAATACTGCTCCCTATGTACAAGAATATAACTACTATAATACTGCTCCTATGTACAAGAATATAACTACTATAATACTGCCCCTATGTACAAGAATATAACTACTATAATACTGCTCCTATGTACAAGAATATAACTACTATAATACTGCCCCCTATGTACAAGAATATAACTACTAAAATACTGCCCACTATGTACAAGAATATAACTACTATAATACTGTCCCTATATACAAGAATATAACTACAATACTGCCTGTATGTACAAGAATATAACTACTATAATACTGCTCCTATGTGCAAGAATATAACTACTATAATGCTGCTCCTATGTACAAGGATATAATTACTATAATACTGCCCCTATGTACAAGAATATAACTACTATAATACTGCCCCTTTGTACAAGAATATAACTACTATAATACTGCTCCTATGTACAAGAATATAACTACTATAACACTGCTCCTATGTACAAGAATATAAATACTATAATACTGCTCCTATATACAAGAATATAACTACTATAATACTGCCTGTATGTACAAGAATATAACTACTATAATACTGCTCCAAAGTAGAAGAATATCACTACTATAATACTGCTCTTATGTACAAAAATATAACTACTATAATACTGCTCCTATGTACAAAAATATAACTACTATAATACTGCTCCTGTGTACAAAAATATAACTACTATAATACTGCTCCTATGTACAAGAATATAACTACTATAATACTGCTCCTATGTACAAGAATATAACTACTATAGTACTGCTCCCTATGTACAAGAATATAACTACTATAATACTGCTCCCTATGTACAAGAATATAACTACTATAATACTGCCCCTATATACAAGAATATAACTACTATAATACTGCTCCTATGTACAAGAATATAACTACTATAATACTGCTCCTATGTACAAGAATATAACTACTATAGTACTGCTCCCTATGTACAAGAATATAACTACTATAATACTGCTCCTATGTACAAGAATATAACTACTATAATACTGCCCCTATATACAAGAATATAACTACTATAATACTGCTCCTATGTACAAGAATATAACTACTATAATACTGCTCCTATGTACAAGAATATAGCTACTATAATACTGCTCCTATGTACAAGAATATAACTACTATAATACTGCCTGTATGTACAAGAATATAACTACTATAATACTGCTCCAAAGTAGAAGAATATCACTACTATAATACTGCTCTTATGTACAAAAATATAACTACTATAATACTGCTCCTATGTACAAAAATATAACTACTATAATACTGCTCCTGTGTACAAAAATATAACTACTATAATACTGCTCCTATGTACAAGAATATAACTACTATAATACTGCTCCTATGTACAAGAATATAACTACTATAGTACTGCTCCCTATGTACAAGAATATAACTACTATAATACTGCTCCCTATGTACAAGAATATAACTACTATAATACTGCCCCTATATACAAGAATATAACTACTATAATACTGCTCCTATGTACAAGAATATAACTACTATAATACTGCTCCTATGTACAAGAATATAACTACTATAGTACTGCTCCCTATGTACAAGAATATAACTACTATAATACTGCTCCCTATGTACAAGAATATAACTACTATAATACTGCCCCTATATACAAAAATATAACTACTATAATACTGCTCCTATGTACAAGAATATAACTACTATAATACTGCTCCTATGTACAAGAATATAACTACTATAGTACTGCTCCCTATGTACAAGAATATAACTACTATAATACTGCTCCCTATGTACAAGAATATAACTACTATAATACTGCTCCTATGTACAAGAATATAACTACTATAATACTGCCCCTATATACAAGAATATAACTACTATAATACTGCTCCTATGTACAAGAATATAACTACTATAATACTGCTCCTATGTACAAGAATATAGCTACTATAATACTGCTCCTATGTACAAGAATATAACTACTATAATACTGCCCCTATGTACAAGAATATAACTACTATAATACTGCAACTATGTACAAGAATATAATACTATAATACTGCCCCTATATACAAGAATATAACTACTATAATACTGCTCCCTATGTACAAGAATATAACTGCTATAATACTGCCCCTATGTACAAGAATATATCTACTATAATACTGCTCCTATGTACAAGAATATAACTACTATAATACTGCCCCTATGTACAAGAATATTACTATAATACTGCCCCTATGTACAAGAATATAACTACTATAATACTGCCCCCATGTACAAGAATATAACTACTATAATACTGCTCCCGTTGTACAAGAATATAACTACTATAATACTGCCCCTATGTACAAGAATATAACTACTATAATACTGCCCCATGTGCAAGAATATAACTACTATAATACTGCTCCCATTGTACAAGAATATAACTACTATAATACTGCTCCCTATGTACAAGAATATAACTACTATAATACTGATCCTATGTACAAGAATATAACTACTATAATACTGCCCCTATGTACAAGAATATAACTACTATAATACTGCCCCTATGTACAAGAATATAACTACTATAATACTGCTCCTATGTACAAGAATATAACTACTATAATACTGCCCCCTATGTACAAGAATATAACTACTAAAATACTGCCCACTATGTACAAGAATATAACTACTATAATACTGTCCCTATATACAAGAATATAACTACAATACTGCCTGTATGTACAAGAATATAACTACTATAATACTGCTCCTATGTGCAAGAATATAACTACTATAATGCTGCTCCTATGTACAAGGATATAATTACTATAATACTGCCCCTATGTACAAGAATATAACTACTATAATACTGCCCCTATGTACAAGAATATAACTACTATAATACTGCTCCTATGTACAAGAATATAACTACTATAACACTGCTCCTATGTACAAGAATATAAATACTATAATACTGCTCCTATATACAAGAATATAACTACTATAATACTGCCTGTATGTACAAGAATATAACTACTATAATACTGCTCCAAAGTAGAAGAATATCACTACTATAATACTGCTCTTATGTACAAAAATATAACTACTATAATACTGCTCCTATGTACAAAAATATAACTACTATAATACTGCTCCTGTGTACAAAAATATAACTACTATAATACTGCTCCTATGTACAAGAATATAACTACTATAATACTGCTCCTATGTACAAGAATATAACTACTATAGTACTGCTCCCTATGTACAAGAATATAACTACTATAATACTGCTCCCTATGTACAAGAATATAACTACTATAATACTGCCCCATGTACAAGAATATATCTACTATAATACTGCTCCTATGTACAAAAATGTAACTACTATTATACTGCTCCCTATGTACAAGGATATAACTACTATAATACTGCCTGTATGTACAAAAATATAACTACTATAATACTGCTCCAAAGTAGAAGAATATCACTACTATAATACTGCTCTTATGTACAAAAATAGAACTACTATAATACTGCTCCTGTGTACAAAAATATAACTACTATAATACTGCTCCTATGTACAAGAATATAACTACTATAATACTGCTCCTATGTACAAGAATATAACTACTATAATACTGCTCCCTATGTACAAGAATATAACTACTATAATACTGCCCCATGTACAAGAATATAACTACTATAATACTGCTCCTATGTACAAGAATATAACTACTATAGTACTGCTCCCTATGTACAAGAATATAACTACTATAATACTGCTCCCTATGTACAAGAATATAACTACTATAATACTGCCCCATGTACAAGAATATATCTACTATAATACTGCTCCTATGTACAAAAATGTAACTACTATAATACTGCTCCCTATTTACAAGGATATAACTACTATAATACTGCCCCTATGTACAAGAATATAACTACTATAACTCTGCTCCTATGTACAAGAAAATAACTACTCTAATACTGCGCCTATGTACAAGAATAAAACTACTATAATACTGCTCCTATGTACAAGAATATAACTACTATAGTACTGCTCCCTATGTACAAGAATATAACTACTATAATACTGCTCCTATGTACAAGAATATAACTACTATAATACTGCCCCTATATACAAGAATATAACTACTATAATACTGCTCCTATGTACAAGAATATAACTACTATAATACTGCTCCTATGTACAAGAATATAGCTACTATAATACTGCTCCTATGTACAAGAATATAACTACTATAATACTGCCTGTATGTACAAGAATATAACTACTATAATACTGCTCCAAAGTAGAAGAATATCACTACTATAATACTGCTCTTATGTACAAAAATATAACTACTATAATACTGCTCCTATGTACAAAAATATAACTACTATAATACTGCTCCTGTGTACAAAAATATAACTACTATAATACTGCTCCTATGTACAAGAATATAACTACTATAATACTGCTCCTATGTACAAGAATATAACTACTATAGTACTGCTCCCTATGTACAAGAATATAACTACTATAATACTGCTCCCTATGTACAAGAATATAACTACTATAATACTGCCCCTATATACAAGAATATAACTACTATAATACTGCTCCTATGTACAAGAATATAACTACTATAATACTGCTCCTATGTACACGAATATAACTACTATAGTACTGCTCCCTATGTACAAGAATATAACTACTATAATACTGCTCCTATGTACAAGAATATAACTACTATAATACTGCCCCTATATACAAGAATATAACTACTATAATACTGCTCCTATGTACAAGAATATAACTACTATAATACTGCTCCTATGTACAAGAATATAGCTACTATAATACTGCTCCTATGTACAAGAATATAACTACTATAATACTGCCCCTATGTACAAGAATATAACTACTATAATACTGCAACTATGTACAAGAATATAATACTATAATACTGCCCCTATATACAAGAATATAACTACTATAATACTGCTCCCTATGTACAAGAATATAACTGCTATAATACTGCCCCTATGTACAAGAATATATCTACTATAATACTGCTCCTATGTACAAGAATATAACTACTATAATACTGCCCCTATGTACAAGAATATTACTATAATACTGCCCCTATGTACAAGAATATAACTACTATAATACTGCCCCCATGTACAAGAATATAACTACTATAATACTGCTCCCGTTGTACAAGAATATAACTACTATAATACTGCCCCTATGTACAAGAATATAACTACTATAATACTGCCCCATGTGCAAGAATATAACTACTATAATACTGCTCCCATTGTACAAGAATATAACTACTATAATACTGCTCCCTATGTACAAGAATATAACTACTATAATACTGCTCCTATGTACAAGAATATAACTACTATAATACTGCCCCTATGTACAAGAATATAACTACTATAATACTGCCCCTATGTACAAGAATATAACTACTATAATACTGCTCCTATGTACAAGAATATAACTACTATAATACTGCCCCCTATGTACAAGAATATAACTACTAAAATACTGCCCACTATGTACAAGAATATAACTACTATAATACTGTCCCTATATACAAGAATATAACTACAATACTGCCTGTATGTACAAGAATATAACTACTATAATACTGCTCCTATGTGCAAGAATATAACTACTATAATGCTGCTCCTATGTACAAGGATATAATTACTATAATACTGCCCCTATGTACAAGAATATAACTACTATAATACTGCCCCTATGTACAAGAATATAACTACTATAATACTGCTCCTATGTACAAGAATATAACTACTATAACACTGCTCCTATGTACAAGAATATAAATACTATAATACTGCTCCTATATACAAGAATATAACTACTATAATACTGCCTGTATGTACAAGAATATAACTACTATAATACTGCTCCAAAGTAGAAGAATATCACTACTATAATACTGCTCTTATGTACAAAAATATAACTACTATAATACTGCTCCTATGTACAAAAATATAACTACTATAATACTGCTCCTGTGTACAAAAATATAACTACTATAATACTGCTCCTATGTACAAGAATATAACTACTATAATACTGCTCCTATGTACAAGAATATAACTACTATAGTACTGCTCCCTATGTACAAGAATATAACTACTATAATACTGCTCCCTATGTACAAGAATATAACTACTATAATACTGCCCCATGTACAAGAATATATCTACTATAATACTGCTCCTATGTACAAAAATGTAACTACTATTATACTGCTCCCTATGTACAAGGATATAACTACTATAATACTGCCTGTATGTACAAAAATATAACTACTATAATACTGCTCCAAAGTAGAAGAATATCACTACTATAATACTGCTCTTATGTACAAAAATAGAACTACTATAATACTGCTCCTGTGTACAAAAATATAACTACTATAATACTGCTCCTATGTACAAGAATATAACTACTATAATACTGCTCCTATGTACAAGAATATAACTACTATAATACTGCTCCCTATGTACAAGAATATAACTACTATAATACTGCCCCATGTACAAGAATATAACTACTATAATACTGCTCCTATGTACAAGAATATAACTACTATAGTACTGCTCCCTATGTACAAGAATATAACTACTATAATACTGCTCCCTATGTACAAGAATATAACTACTATAATACTGCCCCATGTACAAGAATATATCTACTATAATACTGCTCCTATGTACAAAAATGTAACTACTATAATACTGCTCCCTATTTACAAGGATATAACTACTATAATACTGCCCCTATGTACAAGAATATAACTACTATAACTCTGCTCCTATGTACAAGAAAATAACTACTCTAATACTGCGCCTATGTACAAGAATAAAACTACTATAATACTGCCCCTATGTACAAGAATATAACTACTATAATACTGCTCCCTATGTACAAGAATATAACTACTATAATACTGCCCCATGTACAAGAATATATCTACTATAATACTGCTCCTATGTACAAAAATGTAACTACTATAATACTGCTCCCTATTTACAAGAATATAACTACTATAATACTGCCCCTATGTACAAGAATATAACTACTATAATACTGCCCCTATGTACAAGAAAATAACTACTCTAATACTGCGCCTATGTACAAGAATAAAACTACTATAATACTGCCCCTATGTACAAGAATATAACTACTATAATACTGTTCCTATATACAAGAATATAACTACTATAATACTGCTCCCTATGTACAAGAATATAACTACTATAATACTGCTCCCTATGTACAAGAATATAACTACTATAATGCTGCTCCCTATGTACAAGATTATAACTACTATAATACTGCCCCTATGTACAAGAATATAACTACTATAATACTGCTCCCTATGTATAAGAATATAACTACTATAATACTGCCCCTATGTACAAGAATCTAACTACTATAATACTGCTCCTATGTACGAGAAAATAACTACTATAATACTGCCCACTATGTACAAGAATAAAGCTACTATAATACTGCCCCTATGTACAAGAATATAACGACTATAATACTGCTCCTATGTACAAGAATATAACTACTATAATACTGTTCCCTATGTACAAGAATATAACTACTACAATCCTGCTCCCTATGTACAAGAATATAACTACTATAATACCGCTTCTTATGGATGATTATATGTGCCTGCTTTTACATCATGTTCAGAATATCTTGTGTCCACATGTTATATAACAGGAATTCTGTATTGTTTCTTACCTTAGACGCTTGCTCTGCCCACAGCTGCAGATTGAAGATGTTCACTTGCGTTTTGGAATCAGAGACAGAGAGAACTTGAAATTAATATTCAATAAACATTGTGGAGAACTAAACTATATTATATTAAATTAAGAGTGAGACACAGAAAAAACGCACAGTATGACAATCGTGCATGAATACTCTGTTGTAAGATACCGTATATGTAACAGTAAGCAGCAAGTGCTAGTAAAAGATGATAATAGAAACAGGGTATCTAGTTGATACATTTTTTGCTAAAAAATTATACGAAGCCACTCCACCACGTCACGGTAACCCTTCTTGGAGCCGTTCTATCTTATGTATTTAAACCTGATTATGTGAGCAATACCTACATGAGCAGGATTCAGAAAGGCGCTTCACGGTATGGGCACGCAGGGCAAAATGGCTCTTGTGCATGTCCCTCAAGAGAGAGGTGGGGATCTCCCAAAGCTTGCATAAGCAAGAAATTAATCAACTAAATGTATCAACTAAATACCCTGTTTTTATTATCATCTTTTGCTCCGAGAAGGGTTACCGTGACGTGGTGGAGTGGCTTTGTATACATTTTTTGCAAAAAACGTATCAACTAAATACCCTGTTTTTATTATCATCTTTTAGTAGCACTTGCTGCTTACTGTTACATATATCTTAAAAACAGAGTATTCATGCACGTTTGTCATACTGTGTGTTTCTTCTGTGTCTTAGTCTTTGGGTGGTGTGAACAGTTTCTTACTGACCTGTTCATTTTTGTGCATGTCTCATGTGTTTTTAATCCATTATATTAAATCAAGTAGTTCCCCAAACATGCACTATAGTGGATGTTGGCCATTGGATGGTGCGATTGAGACTTTATTTATTTGACATCCAGCATTGATTGTTCACCAGTCTGCAGTAAGATATATACAGTGCCTTGAAAAAGTCTTCAAACCCCGTGAACTTTTCCACATTTTTCACATCACACACACAAACAAATGTATTTTTGTCATGAATGTGCCACATGCTCCTGGGACCTGTGGTACATCTGAGATCAGAAAATTGCATCGTTTAGCTGAACACAGGTCTTCTTTATATCCCCATGGTCATTCATGAGTTGACTGGTTTCTTGAGGCATGCAAAGGGTTTAGATTTCCTTGTGGTCCATTGTGTCAGAGACACCGCACTACACTCGCTCACAGAGCCAGTGCGCGTGTCCTGAGTACGGAAACAGTGCTAAAAGATACCTGTGGAGCAGGGAAACAGAGGTGACAATGCGTGCTTCAAACTATTAGTGTCAGGGTCCAGTCAGCGCCGGAAAGTAAAGATGCACAGGACCTGCAGACACTGAAGTTAGCAAGCTGGCACAGGACCTATGGTCAGATGACTG
This sequence comes from Dendrobates tinctorius, assembly GCF_039654945.1. NCBI lineage: Eukaryota > Metazoa > Chordata > Amphibia > Anura > Dendrobatidae > Dendrobates > Dendrobates tinctorius. Next base: position 12,170,344 of record NW_027361998.1, on the reverse strand, counting down.
CAAGGGGGTGGGGCTTAGCGTCCTGCTTTCAGATATGACAGGACACCATACAACAACTCAGAGTCAGGCAAAACGGAGGTCACACATAGTACGGGCAACGGAGGTACAGGAGGGACAAACAGACGGGTGGTCAGACAAAGCCAATGGTCATACACAAGAGGGCGACGTGGTACCAAGGGGACGAGCAGAGAGAAGTCGGGTCACAAGCCGAGAGTCATACACGAGAGGTAGCACAGTACAAGAGGGGCAGACAGAACTCGTAACAGGGACAGAACCGGATCAAAACCAAACAAGCAAGCAAGATATCAGGCACAAGGCACACATACGCACAAGATCAACTAACTCAGCCGAGGGCAGGAGTATTATTCTCATTTGCACAAGGAAAGACTAGAAGCAATGGGATGAAACTGAATGGGAGGAGACACAGATTAGATATTAGAAAAAACTTTTTGACAGTTAGAGTGATCAATGAGTGGAACAAGCTGCCACGAGAAGTGGTGAGTTCTCCATCAATGGAAGTCTTCAAACAGAGGCTGGACAGACATCTGACTGGGATGATTTAGCGAATCCTGCTTTGAGCAGGGGGTTGGACCAGATGGCCCAGGAGGTACCTTCCAACTCTACGATTCTATGATTCTATGATTCTATAACTGACACCGGACCTAGGTCCAGTGAGCATTAACTAGCCGCCCTCTGCCAGAGAGAGGTGGAACAATTAACCCCCAGTCTGATCAGGACGGGCCAAAGCGAAACCCCGTCCTGGATCATGACAGTACCCTCCTCTTAATGGGGGGCCACCGGACCCCCAGGTCTCTCAGGGTACTTGGCGTGAAAGGCCCGGACCAACCGATCCGCATGGACCGATCGAGCAGGAACCCACGACCGTTCTTCAGGACCGTAGCCTTTCCAATGTACCAGATATTGAAGGGCACGACGGACCAACCTAGAGTCGACGATTCGTTTCACCTCGTACTCCGACTGCCCGTCTACCAAAACCGGTGGTGGGGAAGCTGATGATCCCTCCCCACCGGACCTCACAGTTTTCAAAGCGGCCTTATGGAAAACATTTGGGATCCGCAGAGATGGCGGGACCCGCCATCAAAAAGCCACCGGGTTAACTGCTTCGGTAATTACATAGGGACCTATAAACTTGGGTCCAAGCTTCGCAGAGGGGACCTTGAGCCTTATATTCTTGGTGGACAACCATACCGTATCCCCAATCTGAAACACCGGTCTCGCAGATCGTTTTTTGTCCGCAAAAAACTTAAATTTGTCCTGGGCCTTCATAATGTTACTCTGGACCTCCCGCCATACCTCCCCCAACCGCTGGATCGTCTCATCCACCCCAGGACACCCAGAATTCAAATGGGAAAATTCTCCAAAATGAGGATGAAACCCATAATTACAGAAAAAGGGAGATGTACCCGTAGACTGGTTAATGCGGTTGTTAAATGCAAACTCGGCCAACGGTAACACAGAACACCAATCATCCTGTCGGGCTGAGGTCAAGCAACGCAGAATTTGCTCCAGAGACTGATTGGTCCGCTTGGTCTGCCCATTAGTATCAGGATGATAAGCAGATGAAAAAGACAGACCAATACCCAACCTCTTGCAAAAAGCCCTCCAAAATCTGGAAACAAATTGCACTCCTCTATCAGACACCACATTCAAGGGTACCCCATGCAACTGCACCACATGCTCAATGAACAATCTGGACAACGTTTCCGCATTAGGTAGAGCTGCCAAAGGTACAAAATGTGCCTGCTTACTAAACCGGTCCACCACGACCCAAACGATGGTATTACCCTTGGAGGGGGGAAGGTTGGTGATGAAATCCATGGACAAATGAGTCCATGGTCTCTCAGGAATTGGCAGTGGTACCAATTCCCCGGACAGCCGGTTATGGGGGGTTTTTGCACGGGCACAAACATCACAAGCAGACACATATTCCCCAACATCAGAGGCTAAAACAGACCACCAGAATACTCTAACAATGGCCTTCCAGGTAGCTGAGATCCCTGGATGTCCACCCAGAACTGAGTCATGGAACTCCCGGAGGACCTTGAGGCGAAACTGAGCTGGCACGAAAAGCTTATCCACCGGCTTAGTCGGAGGTGCCAGAGACTGAGCCTCCCAAATCTCCCGTTCCAACATATTATAAATATCTGCCACCACCACCCCAGGCTGAAGAATGGAGGATGGAGGTTCCGGGGAGGACACCGGATCTAGACTGCGTGACAAGGCATCCGCTCTGACATTTTTAGATCCTGGCCGAAAAGTGATCGAGAAATTGATCCGGGAAAAAAAAGTGACCATCTAGCCTGTCTGGGAGTCAACCTTTTAGCTGACTCAATGTAAGCTAGGTTTTTGTGATCCGTAATTACTGTTATAGGATGGACAGCCCCCTCCAAAAAATGCCTCCATTCTTCAAAGGCCAACTTTACGGCCAGAAGTTCTCGATTCCCCACATCATAGTTTCTCTCCGCAGGGGAGAACTTCTTTGAGAAAAAGGCGCAAGGTCTCAAATTGGTCAAAGTGGCGGGTCCCTGGGACAATACCGCCCCCACCTCTGAGGCGTCTACCTCAACAATAAATGGTTCCGACGGGTCCGGTTGAATAAGAACCGAGGCAGACATGAAACATTTTTTTTAAAACTGAAACGCCGCTACCGCTGCGGTTGACCAATTCTTGATATCGGCCCCCTTTTGAGTCATGTCTGTGAGGGGTTTAACCACCTGTGAGAACCCCCTTATAAATTTACAGTAGTAATTGGCAAATCCTAGGAAACGCTTCAGAGCCTTCAAATCACAAGGCTGAACCCACTCGACAATGGCCTGCATCTTCTTAGGATCCATGCGATACCCCTCAGCAGAAACAATGAACCCCAGAAAAGACAGTTCCTGGACAAAAAATAAGCATTTTTCTAATTTAGCAAAGAGACAGTTCTCCCGGAGCCTTTGGAGAATTGCCCGAACATGACCAATGTGAGCCTGTTTATCAGGAGAGTAGATCAATATGTCATCCAAATATACCACCATAAAACGTGCAATGAAATCAGAGAACACATGATTAATGAAATTTTGGAAAACCGCTGGAGCATTGGTCAGACTGAAAGGCATGACCAAGTTTTCAAACAACCCTTCAGTAGTGAGAAAAGCGGTTTTCCACTCATCTCCTTTCCAGACTCGGATAAGGTTATACGCTCCCGGTAGATCTAACTTTGAAAACCACTTAGCTCCGGACAACTGATTGTATAAATCAGGAATAAGTGGAAGGGGATACGTATTCCTCACAGTTATCTTATTTAACTCACGAAAATCGAGACATGGGCGTAAACCACCGTCTTTTTTCTTTACAAAATAGAACCCCGCCGCTATGGGAGAAACAGAAGGACGAATGTGTCCCTTACGGAGACTCTCGGAAATATATTCTTTCATCGCGGCCCGTTCTGGACCCGAAAGGTTATACAAGCGGGCTTTGGGCAATTTAGCACCTGGAACCAGGTCAATGGCACAATCAAATGGGCGGTGTGGTGGTAAAACCTCAGCCTCTTTTTCAGAGAAAACGTCCGTATAGTCTTTCAGGCACTCCGGAATACCTTCCAGACCCACGGACGACACAGACGTCGTAACAAGACATTTTTCAGAACAATAGGGACCCCATTTAACAATCTCCCGATATTCCCAATTAATTACAGGATTATGCAATTGTAACCAGGGGAACCCTAACACCAGTCCCGCAGGCAAGTTGTCTATAACAAAACATGAAATGTGTTCCTGGTGTAAGGAACTCACTTTAAGGAGAAACTCTTCAGTGCGAAACATATTTAATTCTTAACCAGTGGTGTTTTGTCAATGGAAACTATGTGAATAGGAGTCTCCAACCTAACTGTCCCTAACTTACACCTGACCACCAAGTCCGAGTCAATAAAGTTCAATGATGAACCGCAATCCACGAAGGCAGAAGTGGATGTAGAGACACTCCCACAACAAAGTTCCACTTGTAACAACATTTTAGAGAAGGCAGAAAAGGGTACATGAGAGCCTGGGTGACCTCCATGACAATCACACGGGCTCAGTCGCTTGTTGGTCAGTGGACCGGAGGGGCAATCCTTTTTCCAATGTCCAGAATCGCCACAGTGAAAACAGAATTTTCCCATGCGCCGTTGTCTCCTTTCATTTTCTTTGAGGTCGATGGTTCCCATCTCCGTGACTTCCAATGTAGGACTGGCTCCCCTTCCTTGGGAGAATAACAGTCTCTCAATTTGCACCACTCCCCTCGCCCGTAGCCTGCAATCCATTCGGACGGCCTGTGTCATAGCCTCTTCCAGGGAATCAGGCGGAGGGTGGAGAGCCAAGGCATCTTTCAGATGTTCAGACAGGTCTCTACGGAACAAACCCCGGAGGGCGGCGTCATTCCAGCAGACCTCAGCAGCCCAGCGTCTGAACTCTGAGAAAAACCACTCGGCTGAGTGCTTCCCCTGGCACACACTCATCACCATGTCATCAGCCATACGCACTCGATCAGGCTCCTCATAAATATGCCCCAGGACTTCAAAAAATGCATCCACGTTCATACGCTCAGGGGCCGTGGTCGGAAGGGAGAAAGCCCAAGCTGGGGGGTTTCCCCTTAACAGAGACATAATGACCCCCACTCTCTGACCTTCATCCCCAGAAGAGTGTGGTCTCAATGAAAAAAAAAAAGCTTACAGCCCTCCTTGAAAACGCTGAATTCCCTTTTATCTCCAGAAAAGGTATCTGGTAACTTAACCGGAGACTCAGGGGAAACTAATGTAACATCCCGAGCCCCCGATGAGAATACCCCCTGCACAGTGTCAGCGATCAGCTGCTGAGACTGAGCCAGGACTCCTTGTTCTCCAAGGAGTTTCTGAGACATCTGCATCAGGTGCCTCACCTGCTCAGAAAGAGTGTGCACAGGATCCATCACACACACAGGTGAATGGGAGCAGAGAAAAAAAAAATGGTATGGGTCAGTTATAATGTCAGAGACACCACACTACACTCGCTCACTGAGCCAGTGCGCATATCCTGAGTACAGAAGCAGTGCTAAAAGATACCTGTGGAGCAGGGCAGCAGAGGTGACAATGCGTGCTTAAAACTATCGGTGTCAGGGTCCAGTCAGCGCCGGAAAGTAAAGCGGCACAGAACCTGCGGACACTGAAATTAGCAAGCTGGCACAGGACCTATGGTCAGGTGACTGCAAGGGGGCGGGGCTTAGTGTCCTGCTTTCAGATATGACAGGACACCATACAACAACTCAGAGTCAGGCAAAACGGAGGTCACACACCGTACGGGCGAACGAGGCACAGGAGGGACGAACAGATGGGTAGTCAGACAAAGCCAAAGGTCATACACAAGAGGGCGACGTGGTACCAAGGGGACGAGCAGAGAGAAGTCGGGTCACAAGCCGAGAGTCATACACGAGAGGTAGCGCAGTACAAGAGGGACAGGCAGAACTCGTAACAGGGACAGAACCGGATCACAACCAAACAAGCAAGCAAGATATCAGGCACAAGGCACACATACACAAGAGGTCAACTAACTCAGCCGAGGGCAGGAGTCTAACTGACACCGGACCTAGGTCCAGTGAGCATTAAATAGCCGCCCTCTGCCAGAGAGAGGCAGAAACAATTAATCCCCAGTCTGATCAGGACGGATCAAAGCGAAACCCCGTCCTGGATCATGACACATTGGCTGTGCTGCTTAGAGGATCCACACTCTTTCATTATATAAACCTGTGCCTGGCTTCCCTCCTTGCCAGCAGTAGAATCTTCATTTTGTCCTTCGCTGCATTGGAGGTGTTCTGGAGTGTCGCTTTCGTCGTCATGTTGCATGAGGTTTGTAGTGAATACTTCTTCCTTCCCCTTTATGATGTTTCTTCGTGTTGCTTTTTTGTCTCTTTACTGTGCACCCATTTTCCTTTTGTATTTTATCCTGTGTGCCTGTCGTTTGACTGTGCCTTGGTTTTCCCATCTGTCCAGCCTTTGTTACCCATTTTACTCCTACCCCTTTTCTCTCTGGGGGGGGAGTGTGGTAGCAATGTACGAGAACCTGACATTTCCACCTTCAGGAGTAACCCGGGGGTTAGGAATAGACTCGGACCTCCCTGTATTGGGAACAGTACAGGGTCACTCTTCCCTTGCATTCATACCATCACAGTGTGACAATTTTATTGGGATTTTATGTGACACCAACGCAAAGTAACAAGTATTTGTGACATGTAAAGAAAATGATAAGTGGATTTATAATTATGTTAAAGATATAAATCTCATAATTCTGCAAGGCTTTTTTTTTTCAACCCCTGAGTCAGTACTATGTAGGACCACCTTTCTCTACTACAGTGTTTTGGGGTCTGTCTCTCCAGCTTTGCACATCTAAAGGTGACATTTTGCCCCTTCTTTTTTGCACACTCGCTCTCGCTCAGTGAGATTGGATGGAAACGTCTGATCAGGAAATTTCACGTCTGGTCACAAATTCTCTGGGATTTGTGTCTGGATGGTGCTTCGCCGTTCACACAGGTGAATATGCTTTCATCTAAACCCTCCATTGTAGTGCTGGCAGGATGTTGAGGGTCGTTGTCCTGCTGGGATGTGAACCTACACCCCAGTTTCAAGTCTTTTGCTGCCTCTAACAGGTTTTCCTCCAGGATTTCCCTGTATTTGGCTCCATCCATCTTCCCATCACCTCTCTGTCCAGCTTCCCCGCCCCTGCTGAAGAAAAGCCTCCCCACAGAATGATGCTGCTACCACCATATGTGATGGTGGGGATGGTGTTTTCAGGGTGATATGCAGTGTTAGTTTTCCACCACACATAGCGTTTTGCATTTACACAAATATTCTCCTTTGACTCTCTGACCAGAACAGCTCCTTCCTCCACATGCTCGCTGTGTCTCCTAAATGGATTTTTGCTAACTGCAAACGGGACTTTTTATGGCTTTCAAAAATGTCTTCCTCTTACCGCTCTTCCATAAAGGCCAGATTTGCAGAGGATATGACTAATAGTTGTTCTGTGGATAGATTCTCCAATCAGAGCTGTGGATCTCTGAAGCCTCTCCATAGTGACCCTGTGCCTTTTGGCTGCTTCTCTAATCAGTGCTCTCCTTGCTTGGGATGTCGGGTTGGAGGATGGCCATGTCTCAGTAGGTTTACAGTTGTGCCATACTCCTTCCATTTTGGATGATGGATTGCACATTGCTCCGTGAGATGTTCAGAGCTTGGGCAATTATTTATAACCTAACCCTGCTTTCCTCTTCTCCACAACTTTATCCCTGACCTGTCTGGTGGGCTCTTAGGTTTTCTTGATGCTGTTTGATCCCTGATGTTCTCACACAAACCTCTGAGGCCTTCACAGAACAGCTGTAGTTATACTGAGGAGAGCTCACACCCAGGAGGACACAATGTACGAATTATGTGACTTCTGGGGGCGATTAGTCACTCAGGATTTTATATAGGGGGATCAGATAACGGGGGCTGAATACTAATGTTAGTCACAATTTTCAGATTTATATCTTTAGAATGATTAGAAAACCCCATATCATTTCCTTTACGCATCACAAATACTTGTTACTTTGTGTTTGTATCACAGAAAATCACAATAAAATACATTTTATGTTTGTGGGTGTAACGTTCTCGGGGTATGAAGACATTTTCAAGGCTCTGTATATACTAGCTTTGTATGCATAAAAATCATACAGTAAATTGGAAAAAAATAATAACCCAAATAAAGAAGGTTAGTAAGAAAATTAAGATAGAACGGCTGATTTTCGTGTGCACCCATTGTAGATGTCTACATTATACACAGTCCCTTACACACATTTAGCCCGGAATGATATCGCACATCTCCCTAATTTCCCTGCCTCTCCGCCCTCTCCTCGTCCTTTCTCACTTTGCACCTCCTGATCCTGATTTATTATTTCTCCGTGTCCAGTTGCCGCTTCTGAAGTTCAGGGAAGAAGATGACTGTCAGAGTGCCGCACGGTCTCTGATCTCCGTGCTGTGGTGACACTGTACAGGGAGGAAAATAAGTATTTGATACTCTGCCGATTTTTGAAAGTTTTCCCGCCTACAAAGAATAGAGAGGTCTGTAATTTTTAGCATAGGTACACTTCACCAGTGAGAGACAGAATGTAAAAATGAAAACCAGAAAATCACATTGTAGAATTGTTACATAATTAATTTGCATTTTCTGCATGAAATGAGTATGCGATACAATAGAAAAAGAGAACTTAATATTTGGTCCAGAAACCTTTGTTTGCAGTTACAGAGGTCGGACGTTTCCTGTAGTTCTTGACCAGGTTTGCACACACTGCAGCAGGGATATTGGCCCCCTCCTCCATACAGATCTTCTCCAGATCCTTCAGGATTCGGGGCTGCAGAATGGCTCGGCCACTCAAAGACCCTGAAATGCTTCTTAGGGAGCCACTCTGTGTGTTTCAGGTCATTCTCATGCTGGAATAACAAAGTGAGGGATAGGGCGCACTACAATCTAATAGTGCTCTAAATAGGTGCCACATCCAGTAGTAAAACCCTATACAAAGTAGAGAAGAAAAAGCACAAAAAACAAGTAAAGCCTGACCTCCCGGTTCCCTGTGGTACGGACTTTTGGGGAGCGTGCTGATTCAGCGGATAACTGTTTACTCGCTAGTATTTAGATAGACACTTGGATGGTTTATGATATTCATATTTATATGCTCCATCTACAATGGCGTTGTTTACATGTTATCTATGGGATGGAGAGATGGGACCCACATGGTTTTACTGTATGCTAATAAAGTCATTTTGTTATTGCTATATGATTGGCTGTGTGCATATCCTTCAGTAGTGCTTTTCTCTTCTCTAGTCCGTGGTGCTGCAGCGCAGCAGAGTGGAGTCCCCCACACTCCTCCACTCAGCGTGCGTTCCCTCGAACGCCCGCTGAAGTCTGGGAGTCCTTGCCGCACCTGGCCGGGATCTCCACTACGCGGCCTATTTTTCCCTGCAGCCCGGCGCTGGTCCTCACTGACTCCTCTCTCTGGTGGGAAGCCCCTCTCTTTTCCCGCGGAAACCCTTTTATCCCTCTCTGGTCACCACGCCCCTTCTATGTAGGTTAAGGGTCTGTCTGCTCAGTCTCCAGTCTCTTTCCCCCTGCAACAGTAGATGCGGCCCTAGAAGTTCTGGACCCGGTGCCCAGTCAGAATCCACAGCCCGGTCTCCTCCTCTACACCCCTGTTCTCCTTAAACTCGCCATTTAACGGGCGAGAGCTCTCTCACCAGGCGTTCACAATTCTCAACTTCTTGGATGATACGCTGCCAGATGAATTGATCTTGCTGATAGTGGATGGGAGGCACTCCAGCTGTGGTTCGCTCTGCTCGTCGTAATCCGGTTGACTAATGGCAGGCGGGGAGCTACTCTGGTCCAGCGGGCTCACAACTTCCACGGCTTCCAGTATTGGTAACTCGGCGCTCTCCTTGGGAGTGGCAGGCAGTGAAGCATTGGGATCTGGGGGAAGGGCTGACACCCATTCCTCTCCGTCAAAGTCTGGAACCATCAAAGTGGGTACCTCAGTGGTTTCACTGGAACCATCAAAGTGGGTACCTCAGTGGTTTCATCAAAGTGGGTACCTCAGTGGTTTCACTGGAACCATCAAAGTGGGTACCTCAGTGGTTTCATCAAAGTGGGTACCTCAGTGGTTTCATCAAAGTGGGTACCTCAGTGGTTTTCGGCGACTCCTCTCCACTCTCGGGTCCTGTGGACAGGCAGAGCCACAGCATGCTACGGTGGTGTGGAGTAGTTCTGGATTTCTCAATCCGGTATAAACGGTGTAATTCTTCTATCACTCACCCCTGGAAGCAGGTGCCTTGGTCAGAATGAATCCTCTTTGGGCAGCTGTGCACACGGATGAAATCCCGACAGATGACCTGCGCAGCTGACTCAGTGGTCTGGTCTCTGGTCGAGGTCACCACAGCAAACTTTCTGAAATGATCGGTCATTACCAGGCTATGTTCATGGGTCGCCATCCCAGGGCTGTGGGGTACTCGGTATCGGGCCGATGTCATGGGAATGTGTCACAGCAGCGGTTACCCGGTCCGTGGCCCTGGGCGCCCAAGTAATGGGGGAATGTAGTTAATGAAATGGAATAGTTCGTGACGCCACCTGTGGTGTTTGAAAAGGGAGGTATTAAGCCGACGCTGCAGACAGATCCGGTGGGACTGATGGTAGGGTGCAGCAAGGATGTAAAAGCTCCCCACAGGTGAAGCTATAGTCCCAGGGCAGTGTAGAGGTGGTCGGCACGGGATGTAGCAGTGCTGTAAGGGTAGGAAGCAGACAAGTCACAGCGGGGTGCAATTTCTGTACCTTTACTTGATAACTGCAGTCCAGGGTCCTGATTACAGATGGTACCGGAGCAGGCTAGCCTGGAAGCAGCTCAGGATTCTCTCTCAGCAGATGGGCTGTGCAGTCTCCTTCCTAGCGCTTATTTGAATGAAGTACTCCAAGTACTGAGTTACTCTGAAGTTCCTCCTGTCAGGTGTTCCCAAGAACCTTACTTGCACGGCAGACAGCTGTAGCCTCTCTCGGGGACTCCTCTCCTGAGTCCTGGCTCTCTATCCGAGCTGCTGTTGTGCCTCAAGTCTTAGACGGGAGTAGGGCATTTACAGCCTCCTACTCCTCTGGTATCTGCTGTAGGACCGTTAGTATCCGTACAGCTGTGGAGACCAGGCTCCAGTTCTTGCACTCTCACTGCGAGAGAGCTCTCCTTTTCTAGCTCAACCTCCAGCTTCTCACTCCACGTCTGCACACTTCACCCTCCGCAGACTAACTCCTCACTCCTTCCTCTTGGCCCTCAGAGAGCATTCCTCCCCTTAATCCCGGTTCAGAGTTCCCCCTGCTGGCCTGGAGTGGAACTGTGTTGCATGTATGGATTGACTGCGAGAGAGACCCATCATCATACCTCCCAACTTTTAAAGAAGGTAAAGAGGGACAAAGGCGGCGGCGCGCCGTGGCAAATTTTAGGCCATGCCCCTAGCCACACCCATTTTTAAGCCACACCCATTTACTCCTGTGTCCCCTCTGTACTCTTCTGTCCACCCCAGACTCCTCTGTCCCCTTTGTACTCCTCTGTCCATCCCAAACTCCTGTGTCTACCCCAGACTCCTCTGTTCTCCTCTGTCCACCCCAGACTTCTGTGTCCCCTCTATACTCCTCTGTCCACCCCAGACTCCTGTGTCCCCTCTGTACTCCTCTGTCCACCCCAAACTCCTGTGTCTACCCCAGACTCCTCTGTTCTCCTCTGTCCACCCCAGACTTCTGTGTCCCCTCTGTACTCCTCTGTCCACCCGACTCCTGTGTCCCCTCTGTACTCCTCTGTCCACCCCAGATGCCTCTGTCCCTTCTGTCTACCCCAGACTCCTCTGTCCCCTCTAGTCCTCTCTGGACTCCTTTCTCTCCCTCAGACTCCTCAGTCCCCTCTAGACTCATCTGACCCCTCTAGTCCTCTGTCCCTTCTGTCCCCTCTGGACTTCTCTCTCTCCCCCAGACTTGTGTGTCCCCTCTGTACACCTCTGTCCACCCCAGATGCCTCTGTCCCTTCTGTCCACCCCAGACTCCTCTGTACCCTCTAGTCCTCTCTGGACTCCTTTCTCTCCCTCAGACTCCTCAGTCCCCTCTGGACTCCTCTGACGCCTCTAGTCCTCTGTCCCTTCTGTCCCCTCCCTCTGGACTCCTATCTCCCTCAGACTCCACTGTCCCCTCCAGACCTCTCTGTCCCCTCCGGACTCCTCTCTGTCCCCGAGACTCCACTGTGCCCCCCAGACTCAGCGTGTTCCGTGTACCTGAGCGCCTGACCGCGTCCTCACAGCACCAGTCGCTCTCTGGGCACTTGCTGCAGGACGGGGGCGCGTCTCCTTGGTGATATACGGTAGCTGTAGTTCCGGGTTCTTGCTTCCTGGGGCTGGGCTGGAGGTGAGCTCTGTGCTCCCTGTGGATGTGACGCGGCGATCCCCGCACTGTGCTGGCTGGCCTTTGCTGTATTTTGCGGTCATGCGATCGCGGGATAGAAAGCTTCCCGGCCGGGACGGTGGGATAAGGACCAGAAATCGGGTCTGTCCCGCGGGAATCGGGAGGGTTGGGACCTATGCCATCATTGCCTCCAAGCCTGGCATTACCCTCCCCTGGAGGAAGGCAAAGCCACTGTGGCGACCATACTCCTGGGGGGCGCCACATTCATATCCAAGATGTGCCGTGCCTACAGTCAAGTAATCGATCATCAGAACCTCCAAGGAGGCATAAGTCTCGATGGTCTGTATCGGAGCCTGCTGCTCTGGGGGTCTGGCCAGCTCACAGCTCCGACATTGCTGGCAAGCATTCTCCACTGCAGTCCTCAATTGTGGGTGATACACCAGCTTCTGTAACCACCGGAACATTTTCTCTGGACCGAAGTGAACCCCTCGCTCATGAGCCTCCATAGCCACTACTCTGATCAACTTCTCCAGGAGCACTACTTGCCAGGTGACTCCCTCTTCTCGTAGCACCTGTACCTTCCGGTATAACAATCCATCCTCCAAATAGAGCCTTTCCCATTGCCTCAGGATCAAGAAGCAAGGTTACTGGAGACAGGGCATTCCTCTCCCTCTGGCTGGGGAATTGTTTCAGTGCCACCCACTATCGCAGCTGGGCAATCTCCCTATCTGTCTGCTGAAGTTGAACCCAGTCCTCCTGGCGCCGCCCCAGCACCCAGTCTTCAGACTCCTCTCTGATCTGTCCCTGCATTGCCACCAATGATTTGGCAAAGTCCTGGAAGCCAGGGATCTCTTAGTCCTCAAGCTTTTCATCTAGATCACATTCAGGTCACTTGTGAGTTACCCTGGAGAGAGCGTCAGCATGAGTGTTCTCATCGTTGTTCTAGGGCCAACAACTTCGCATTTTCCAGGTGGGCCAGGGGATTATTGTCCGTCATCACCAGGACCTCCGATCCGGACAAGTACTCTGCAAACTTCTCAGACATTGCCCAAACCAGCACCAGCAGTTCCAGCTTGAAAGAGATATCATTGTCTGGGTTCCATTCCGAGTTGTGAAGAGACCGGCTTGAGTAGGCTATCACTCATTGTTTTTCCCTCTGCATTTGGGATAGTACTGCCCCTAGACCATGTAAACTTTCATCTGTATGGAGAATGAAGGGCTTTGAGAAATTTGCATAGCCAAGTACTGGGGCCTCCATCAGGGCTATTTTCAAAGCTCTAAGGGCTTTTTCTTGACGGCTTCCCTACTGAATAGTGTAGTTCTTTGAGCTGGCCGGCACTCCTTTTAGCAGCTCCAGTAATGAGTTGACTAGGTGGGTGAAGTTTTTCACAAATCTTCGATAGTATCCAGTAAGCCCCAGGAAGACCTGATCGTCTTTCACCGTTGTTGGGGTGGGCCACTATTACACAGCTGCCACCTTCTCACGTGCAGATCTCACTCCTTCACCGGACACGACAAGCCCCAAATATTCAATCTGTTTGTGAAAGATATGACATTTTTGTGGCTTCACTTTCAGGCTGTGGCTCTGTAACCGACTTGGCACTTGTTCCAGTCATTCGAGCTGTTCTTCAAAGGTAGCTGCGTAGACGATGATATCATCGAGATAGATCAATGTGGCCTCAAAATTCAAGTCTCCTAAGGCTAGTTTCACACTTGCTTTTTTTTGCAGCGCGTTTTTCCCGCAAAAAAACGCATTGAAAAACGCATACAAACGCATACAGATGCTGCGTTTTTTTCAAGCATTTTTATGAGCATGCATGAAAAAAACGCAGCGTTTTTATGCGTTTGTATGCGTTTTTAGTGCGTTTTTACCGCGTTTGCGTTTTTTTCCAACATTAGGTGGCCCCTCACACTAACCCAAACCATGACTTTACTAACCCTGACCCTAACCCTAACCCTGACCCTAACCCTAACCCTAACCCTAACCCTAACCCTAACCCTTAACCAAACCATACCCTGATCCTAACCCTAACCCTGACCCTGACCCTAACCCTGACCCTAACCCTAACCCTGACCCTAACCCTGACCCTAACCCTAACCCTTAACCAAACCATACCCTGATCCTAACCCTAACCCTGACCCTGACCCTAACCCTGACCCTAACCCTGACCCTAACCCTAACCCTGACCCTGACCCTAACCCTTAACCAAACCATACCCTGATCCTAACCCTAACCCTGACCCTAACCCTAACCCTAAACCCCCTTAACTAACCCTAACTCTAACCCAAATCCCTAAATTCCATTGTCTAAACTAATGGTAAAAAAAAAACGCATGTGCAAAAAAACGCATACATAAGCATGCCAATGCGCACATATGCTCACCATAGACTTATAATGGGTGTCTTGCTGTAAAAAAACGCATTGCGCGCGCATGCGTTTTTTTGAGGCAAGTCGGACGCCCAAAAAATGCAACAGGTTGCATTTTGTGCGCCCGAGCGCATACCGCAAAAAAACGCATGCGCGGTAAAACGCGTACAAACGCATGTGTATGCGCACATAAGCGCATCCCATGCAAAGTATAGGGAAAAAAAACGCATGCGCTATTTAGCGCTAAAATACCGCGAAAAAAAACGCAAGTGTGAAACCAGCCTTAGCATCTCTCCATCAAGCGCTGGAAAGTCCCGGGAGCTTTAGTCAGGCCAAAGCACATACGGTTGAAATCGAATAGTCCCATGGACAATACAAACGCCATCTTTGGCCGGTCATGTTCAGCCATGGGCACCTGCCAGTACCCGCTGGCCAGATCAAGGGAAGAAAAGTACTTCGCCTGTGCCAAGGCAGATAGGGACTCCTCAATTCTTGGCAACGGATAGGAGTCCCGCACCGTACAGGCATTCAGCCATCTGTAATCAACACAAACGTAAGGTCCCGTATTTTTTCCGACCCAGAACAGTGGGTGCTACCCACGTACTCTGACTTTCTCGTATCACTCCACTCTGCAACATGTGGGCTATCATCTCCTTCACTTCTTTGTATATCTGAGGAGGTTTCTGTTGGTATCTTTCCTGAACTGGCGCAGCAAAACCCGCAGGGATTTCATGAGCGATGGTCTGAGTGCAATCGAAGTCATCTTCATGGCGGGCAAAGACCTATTGATAATGCTCTAGCAGATCTTCCACTTACTACACCTGTTGAGATGATAGCCCCGTCAATTCAGCCCACATCTGTTCTAAGATCCTACGAGCCTCCTTCATACTGCCAGGTGGAGGATGTGGCATCATCGTAACTGCTAAAGTCCAGGGATCTCCTCGCACGACAGCCAGTTGTACTGCCTCAGGTTGCATTAACTTTTCTGGCATTCTCAGGATTTGGGCCACTTCACTCTTAGGTAATAGGGTGAGACTGTCTTTCTCCAGGTGGACACACCTTACTACAATGTTGCCATTATGGACTGTGGCTAATGTCTGGGCTACAAACAGTCCAGTGGGTACTTCATCCATGTCGGCTCTATTTGCACTTCCACCCCCTCAAGGGTTGTACAAGCTCATACTGGTAACGTGAGCACTATCTGGCCGGGCAGTAGGGTAAGTTTCGCAGCCGCAGGAACCATCACCTTCTCCAAGACTCTTCCTTCCCCCGACGTCTCCTGAGCGTGGACAGCTTGGATCAGTTGCTGAAACACCTTCCGTTGAGAGGATTGGGAGCTCTACTTGTTCAAAAATGGCTCTTGTGGCTCATTGATCAGCAACTGTCCCATCTCTTTCAGTACATTCATTCCGAGTGTCATTACAGGCCGCAGACGACATTCCAAGCGACCAAAATGTCCCCTTTACGGCCTACATCCTTCATGCACACTCTGATCTCCATCCAGACCATCCAAGCAACCGGAATGGGCAATTGGTTGGCTGCTGTCAATCTAATTACCGGCCTCCACTCTGGCCGTGATACTTCTGAGAAATGTTGTCTGAAGTCCGCTTCCGGCATGTTGGTGACCTGTGACCCGGTGTCAATCAAGCAGTGAACAGCTTGGCCATTTACTTCAGCCCAGACTGTGGGGCTTGCAGAAACTATGCCTTCGGGACTTCCCCCACCTTTCTTTTGTCTTTTAGGCTCCGGGCTGCGTCCCTCAGCCATGGAGCCCACTAGTTTAACAGCTGTCGTGGCAAGGTCCAACCTCGGCTCGCACATCCTCGGGCGTAGTGTCCACATCTATAGCTAGTCAGGTCCCCTTCTACACAACGTTATCTCGCTCCCTGGAGGCACCCAACGGAAGGACATGACCCTACATCACTCCTTTCTCTTGGTGAGGGGCCGCTCTTGCCGGATCTTGGGCTGGAGCAAGGGCTCTTCTGAAGCTAGACCATTCACTCCGCATTTCTTGCATTTCCCTCCAGATCTCTTGGGCCCACTCCGATTCTGCCGCGGGTGGGCTAGGAACCTCATTGCTCTGGACCATCCAAGCTAGGGCTGCCACCCTGTTCCTGCTCTTTCACACGCGCCTCCGCCCCCACTTCTAAGAAGGTCATATGTGGGCTAGTGCGCAGGCATTCTCACAAAGCCTGCTTAAGCGGTGCGTCCCTGAGACTCGACACAAACTGATCTCTCAAAATCCTATCAGGGGCCCCACTCCCATGGTCCCCACATCATCCCTCTTAGCAATGTGCGCATGCACCTCCTGCAATGCATTGATATACTGCGTCACCGTCTCCCCCTCTCGTTGAACACGGTGAAATAATTGCATCCGTAACTCCCCCACATCAGTAGGATCACCATGCATTTCTTCTAGGATCTGCACCACCTTATCCAGCGTATCCTGCCCATGGGGGAGGGGAACATAACAGACTACCGGGCCTCATCATCCAGGGCCATTAAAGCTATCTCAGCCTGCATTGCAAGGGTCATGGGGTGCATCCGCAACATACTCTTAACCCTCTCAGTCCAGTCCCACAGCATCATATTACTCCCCGTGAATTTTGGGCGATTGCTGAGCATGATCCCCAATGGCAAGCTGGACCCTGGGGTACTCATGGTGGACTGATCTGCAGCGTCTGTGTCCAAGGACTGCATCCTGCCGAGTACGCCAAATGTAACACAGGTACTAGGATGCCGTTACACAGAAGCACGGAACAAGGGTTAACAATTATTCATTTTAGAAGTACAAGAGTAACCTTCTTGAAGGGAGCAACAGGGATTAAACAGTTAAATGCTGAGGGGTAAACAGGGAAAGAGTAATTCACAACTGCAGTCAATATATTGATTCCACTTAGCATGACCTTGATTGTCCTGTTCTTTTCCTGTGTCAGATGGTTGGTGGGTTGCCGGCTGAGGCCATAGCTCCCAAGCGTCCCGATTCCCGCGGGACAGTCCCGTTTTTGACACCCCCCTCCCGCATCCCGCCTGGGACGCTATTTTTCCTGCATCGCACTGAGCCGCTACACCACGCCCCCCATCCACCGACGCCAAGCTCGCCGTCCCAGATAGACGCACCGCAGCCTGCAATGATGTGGCTGGGCTGTGTGTGTTCTGTGCACAGAGGACCTGTGAGAGGGGAGGAGTCAGGGGTCACATGATCAGGGTCCTCCTTGTCTGTCAGAAGATTATTTAGAATGGAGAGTCCTCTGAAGATCCATATCTGTCTGCACTCTGCTGTGCTGGTTGTCATGGTGCTGGATGAGGTAAAGTTTATGTGTGGGGTCAGGAGGGTTTTACAGGGTGGATGTAGCAGAGCCGTGTGTGTACGAGGTGTACGGAGCGGAGCCGTGTGTGTACGAGGTGTACGGAGAGGAGCCGTGTGTGTACGAGGTGTACGGAGCAGAGCAGCGCGTGTGTACGAAGTGGAGCCGCGCGTGTACGAGGTGTACGGAGTGGAGCCGCGCATGTACGAGATGTACAGAGCGGAGCCACGCGTGTACTTGGTGTACGGACCGAAGCCGCGTGTGTACAAGGTGTACGGTGCGGAGTCGTGTATGTACTTGGTGTACGGAGCGGAGCCGCGTGTGTACGGAGTGGAGCCATATGTGTACAGGATGTACGGAGCAGAGCCAAGTGTGTACGAGGCATACAAAGCGGGCTTTTCCCATTGACACAGGAGTACACGGCGGGGCCCCGAGGAGCATTTTAAAACTGGCACATGACGTTCCACCAGAAGTGATGTGACGGAACTAGGAATGCTTCAGATCCATCACCGTGTCCTCCTCCGACAGCGCGGACAGCAGGATCGCCTTGGAATCAGGGATGCCGGCCATGTGAGCGGATCTTAATATGTCCTGCACTGGGAGGCTCAGGTGGGCACTAAAATGGGAGCCGGGCTGCTATAGTATCTTTATAGAATCTTTCTCTCTGTTTATTTCTTTCTCTGTTCTTTCTTTCTCTCTGTTTCTTTCTCATTCTCTGTTCTGTCTTTCTAGCTGTAATCTTTCTTTTTTTTCTTTCTCTTTCTCTGTTCTTTCTTTATCTCTCTGTTCTTTCTTTCCTCTCTTTCTTTATGTTCTTTCTTTACTTCTTTCTCTATCCCTGTTTTCTCTGTCCCTCTCTATTCTTTATTTCCCCTTTCTTTCTCTCTCTCTGTTCTTTCTTTCTTTCCCCTCTTTCTTTCTCTCTGTTCTTTCTTTCATTTTTTTTCTCTTTCTTTCTCTCTCTGTTCTTTCTTCCCCTCTTTCTTTCTCTCTGTCTCTTTATTTCTTTCTTTCTCTCTCACTATTCTTTCTTTCTTTAAGTCTCCCTATGTTCTTTTTTTCTGTCCCCTCTTTTTCTCTGTTTTCTTTCCCCTCTTTCTTTCTCTGTTCTCTCTCTGTTATTTCTTTTTTATTTCCCCTCTTTCTTTCTCTCTCTGTTCTTTCTTTCTCACTCTGTTCTTTTTTTCTGTCCCCGCTTTTTTCTCTCTGTTCTTTCTTTTTCTCTGTTCTTTCTTTATTTCCCCCTCTTTATTTTCTCTGTTCTTTCTTTCTTTCCCTTCTTTCTCTCTCTGTTCTTTCTTTCCCCTCTTTCTTTCTCTCTGTTCCTTCTTTCGTTCTCTGTTCTTTCTTTCCCCTTTCTTTCTTTCCCCTCTTTCTTACTCTGTTCTTTCTTCTTTCTCTCTCTCTGTTCTTTCTCTCTCTCGTTCTTCTTTCTCTCTCTCGTTCTTCTTTCTTTCTCTCTCTATTTTTGTTTTTCTCTCTCTCTGTTTTCTTTCTTTCTTTTCCTTAGTACCAGTCAGTGTGCCCACAGTACCAGCCACTGTGCCCATAATGCCAGCCACTATGCCCCTAATAGCAGTCAGTGTGATCAGCATTGCTAAATGGGTGCAACTGGGCGTGGAAATGGCTGTGACTAGTCGCGAAATGGGTGTGGTCGGGGCGTAGCCTAAAATTTGCAGCCTTTGTACCTCTTTCCCTCCTTCAAAAGTTGGGAGGTATGTGAGGCTGGATTCTTCCAGCTTCCCCGCCTAACAAGTCGGTCTCACTTCTGGCAGCAGTGGGCGGTCACCGGTTTTACCCACTGAGCCCCTAGTCTGTTGTGCTGCAGGGCAGCAGAGTGGAGTCCACCGCACTCCTCCACTCGGCATGCGTTCCCTCGCACGCCTGCTGAAGTCTGGGAGTCATCGCCTTACCTGGCTGGGATCTCCACTATGTGGCCTATGTTTCCATGCAGCCTGGTGCTGGTCCTCACTGACTCCTCTCTCTGGCATGAAGCCCCTCTCTTTTCCCGCGCAGACCCTTTATACCTCTCTGGCTTGCCACGCTCCCTCTACACAGGTTAAGGATCTGCTCCTTCTCCAATCTCCTTCCCCCTGCAACAGTAGGTGCGGCCCTATCAGTTTCGGATCCGGTGCCTGGTCAGCATCCACAGCCCGGTCTTCTCCTCTACAACAGCGTAGTGTGTTACTAATGGTAATGTTTGAGACTGTGGTCCCAGCTCTCTTCAGGTCATTGACCCGGTTCTCCCTTGTAGTTTTGGGCTGATTCCTGAGCTTTCTCTGAATTATCCTTACCCCACGAGTCATGGAGCACCAGACTGAAGAATGCTGACAGCCATCCTGTGTTTCTTCCATCTTCTAATAATTGTGCCAACAGTTGCTGCCTTCTCACCAAGCTGCTGCTTATTGCCCTGTAGCCCATCCCAGCCTTGTGCAGGTCTATAATTTTGTCCCTGGTGTCCTTAGACAGCTCTTTGGTCTTGGCCATGATGGAGAGGTTGGAGTGTGATTGAGTGTGTGGACAGGTGTCTTTTATACAGGTAATTAGATCAAACAGGTGCAATTAATTTAATACCAGTAATGAGTACAGAGTAGGAGGTTTCTTAAAGAAAAACTAAGGTCTGTGAGAGCAAAGTTCTTGCTGGTTGCTCGGGGAGCAAATACTTATTTCATGCAATAAAATGCAAATTAATTATGGAAAAATCATACAATATGATTTTCTGGATTTTATTTTTACATTCTGTCTCTCACAGGTGAGGTGTAACTACGATAAAAATTAGAGATCTCTCCATTCTTTGTAGGTGAGAAAACTTTCAAAATAAGCAGAATATCAAATACTTATGTCCCCACTGTACGTTACGTGTGTGTGACATCACTATACACCGGAGGAGCCCGATCATTGGTGGGGAAAATATCACAAGACAGAAGATGACTTAATCAGGAATCATTTTTGATTCATGGATCAATCACACACTGAGAAATAAGAAACGTAAGAAATCTCATAAATCTGCTGTTTTCTCCTAATCCTTCATTCTGAAAAGTCTCAATTCCGGGATAAAATCTGGATTCAGTTGTAACAAGGTGGCACGGGGTGGTAGTCGTGGGCAAGTTCACTAAGCAACAGTCAGTGAGCACCCCGGCACCTTGTACATGAAAAGATAAAGTCCTGGTACTGCTGTACAGTTGGTTATCTCTATTCCATGTTCACTTCTCCTTCCCAGGGCGGCGAAGAGACAATGACACGTCCAATGCTTTTTCTAACGAAAACATTTACTTGCAGAATAGATGTCTTCAGGCACAGGTTATAAGCAGCAGGCAGTCCTTCACATTCAGCACACACTCTGTCCCGGTTGCTGAACCTCCAGTCTTGTCCTAGGACGCTGTGCTACTCGGATATGAATTCTATGCCTTCTCCACAGCCTCTATTCAGGCCTCAGCTGCTGACTCTCTTCTTGTGCACCAGTCTGTGCAATGTCTTGATCCTGTCTTGGCCTCAGGCTGCCGGATACTTGTACTCACGTGACCCTTGAATTAATGTGTACTGGCCTCTTGTCTCAGCGCGCTTACACCATCACTGGTCCACACTGTTCTGTAGTGTTGCTTTGCCTCTACGGGGCGTCCTCAGGAAGATACTCCCAACCACTGACTCTGGTCCCAGAGGTCTGGAATCTTCCTACTCTTGCCCTGTCTCTGCAACTCAGGTTCTATTTACTCCTTGCCCTGGGCATGGCCACCCAGGCCCTGCACTCTATTCACGTCCTGCCCTGGGCATGGCCACCCAGGCCCTGCAGTCTATTCACGTCCTGCCCTGGGCATGGCCACCCAGGCCCTGCACTCTATTCACGTCCTGCCCTGGGCATGGCCACCCAGGCCCTGCACTCTATTCACGTCCTGCCCTGGGCATTGCCACCCAGGCCCTGCACTCTATTCACGTCCTGCCCTGGGCATGGCCACCCAGGCCCTGCACTCTATTCACGTCCTGCCCTGGGCATGGCTGCCCAGGCTCTGCTCCCTGACTTAACTTATCTCCTTGCTCCTGCTTCCAAGTTAACCCATGGCTGCTTGTGGTCTACCACTGCTCCCCTTCTAGTGCCTTTCTTCTGCTGCCACCTAGTGACCGTCCTGTCACAACATTCACTCACATGCACGACACATTCGCAGTATATTAGGACACTCCTGTGGGGATGAGTAGCAGGAGAAGAAGAGGTACCGTACCGCCCCCGTACACAGTGAAGACGGAGGGCGCAGAGGAGGCTCTCGGGGACGTCACATCCGCTCTTCACTGAACACAGAATTCAGACATTTCAGAATGAAGGATCAGGAGGAGAAAGCAGCAGATTTATCAGATCAGCTTTATAAGGTTTCTTATTTCTCAGTGTGTGATTGATTTAGGAAGCAAAAATTAAACCAACAGTTCCCATGTAAACAATTCTCTCTCTTCAAATGTAGCAACATAGATGTAATAAATATATAGAATAAATCTTTTCTTACTGGTGATGGTGCTGAGGAGCGTGCTGGGGACAGTGCTGCTGGTGACGGTGCTGTGGAGCGTGCTGGTGCTTTCAGTGCTGCTGGTGACGGTGCTGTGGAGCGTGCTGGTGCTTTCAGTGGTGCTGGTGACGGTGCTGTGGAGCGTGCTGGGGACAGTGCTGCTGGTGACGGTGCTGTGGAGCGTGCTGGTGCTTTCAGTGCTGCTGGTGACGGTGCTGTGGAGCGTGCTGGTGCTTTCAGTGGTGCTGGTGACGGTGCTGTGGAGCGTGCTGGTGCTTTCAGTGGTGCTGGTGACGGTGCTGTGGAGCGTGCTGGTGCTTTCAGTGGTGCTGGTGATGGTGCTGGGGACGGTGCTGCTGGTGATGGTGTTGTGGAGCGTGCTGGGGACGGTGCTGCTGGTGACGGTGCTGTGGAGCGCGCTGGTGCTATCAGTGGTGCTGGTGACGGTGCTGTGGAGTGTGCTGGGGATGGTTGTCGCAGACAGCAATGTGGGCACTGAAGATATAGTTGATGGTGAAGATGTGGTTAAGGGCAAAGGCTTTACATTTTCAGATGATGATGAAGTTGTTTGATCTATGGTTGATGAAGTTGTAGTTGGTGGAGCTGTGGTTGGTGATGATGGAGTAGTATTTGGTGGATCTGTGGTGGATAATGAAGTAGTTGCTGGAGCTGTAGTTGATGATGAACTATTAGTAGTTAGTGGAGTGGTGGTTGATGAACTAGTATTGCTTGTTAGAGCTGTGGTGGTTGATGATGAAGTAGTTAGCGGAGCTGTTGATGAGCTAGTAATGCTTGTTAGAGCTGTGGGAGTTGATGATGAAGTAATAGTTAGTGGAGTGGTTGATGATGATGTAGTAGTGGTTGTTAGAGCTGTGGTCGTTGATGAAGTAGTAGTTAGTGGAGCTGTTGCTATTGTTGTTGATGATGAATTAGTAGTGCTTGTTGGATTTGTGGTTGATGATGAAGTATTAGTGCTTGTTGGAAATGTGGTGGATGAAGTAGTAGATGATGGAACGGATGTTACTACGGTTGTGGCCGGTGCCATGGAGCTACTTGTTGGGTTTGTGGTCGAGACGGTGGCTGTCGATAGTGGCAATACTGCATAAAATAAAAGAGAGAGATATGTTATCAACAAAACAAAGCACCAGTTGAAGGAACTGACAATATTCTACTCCTCTGTTCATCCTGAGCCTGCTGGTTCATGGTGTCCTGCAGGAATCCTACTGCAGCAGAGCTGTGCGAGGAGTAACCTCACATAGTGCACATCGGAGTGAAATCAGCAAGTAACTTACACGGCCCATAGCAGTACAGTGTGGTGTATTCAGATGTCGAGCTGCTCATGACGCAGGAGTTGTTGGCCACATATTGACTCGCGGTGTCGGGATAGAGTAATTCACATATATCCAGGGTGCGGATGGTCGTATTGGTTGAGATGCAGTTAGAAATTCCAAATATTCCTAGAAAATAGTAAAAAAAAAAGTTAAAATAGCAAAATTTTCAGGAATGTATTGCACAATACAAAACATGAGCTCTTGTGGACAAGTGTCGTCTGTGCATGCCAACACCAAACGCCAAAGAGCAGCGACAAGCAGCAGGCTCAGGTCAGGGGCTGCTAGGGATAACAGGAGTCTAGAACCTCGGGGCAGGAGATTGCCAGAGAACCTCTCTGGACGACAGAGGCGTATCCGGGGGGGTCAGCCGGGGCATTTGCCTCGGGTGCAGTCGGGCCGCCTAATGCGGTGGTCCGCATTGTCTCCCCCTGGCGGTGTGAAGGGTTAATACTAAAATCAGAGCAGAAGTTTCATTTTGTCCATTCTCTGAAGGTTTCGTTTCTCCGTTTTTGTTGACGTAAGATACATTTTGTAATTAGGTAAAAGTTCAAACTGTCATGAAACCAGACTGTTCCCATCAGGTGCAAGATAAGGGAGGCGGGGGTGTAAAACTCTGAAGAATATGCCATTATACTACTTTCTATTTGGATATGGACATATATGTAGTTTCTGGTTTTCTTGCAATATTATTGGCTTACACAGTGAAATGATTTTATTGGTAGTTGAGAACTTTGCATAATTAAGCAAAATGTTATAAAAGAAGTCACTAAAATAAAGGGGACTCCATGTGGTCATTTGAGTTTCTAGCAACACTGGAATAATTTGGACATCACTGGCTCAACCGTGAAGGGTTAATTTAGCCCTCCCTAAATAGCTACCCCGACAGCTTGGCGCCCAACGTGGGGCCCCCGAATAGGGACGCCTCTGCCCCCGGAGGACAACAAGACAAAGGACCCTCGAAGCGGACACGGGTGTTGGAAAATTGGGACTGATCACCTCCCACGGCAACCACTGTAAGTTGGCAGTTATACTGTTCAGACTGGCCGTTGGTGTGGTTTTCCTGTGCTTGTTGCTGCAAAGAGGATCTGAGGTTTGTCCCCTGGTGGGGTGATTCATGGGTGGAATCATATAGAGGTGTAGTCCCGTTGGGGGCCCAGTGCTCGAACCGTACCTCATAAGGGACGGACACCCCGGATTGACCAGTGATTGTGGCTCTCTTTATAGTCAAAATATCCTGAAATTCCCGATCATTATTAGTATTGGGCGTGGTGATGTGATCGAAGATGGGTAGGATACGTAACTCAGGTATATATAGATAGATATATATAACCAGAGGTGTCCGGAGGGATAGTCTGAGACGCCCTCCTCCTTTCACTGAGTACCGTGAATTTTGGGCAATCCCAGAGGGGGATTATTGACCCTGTGGAACAAACGGAGACGGCTGCTCCAGTATTGTGCACAATTTGTCAGGATATTTAGCTCTAATGGAGAGAATTATGTTTCTGTGGAAGAAAAAGAAAAGTTTGGAATTGTGTGAAGGATCAGATACTGTTAGTCTTATGATTCAAAGACGAGGAAAGAAATCTGTCAGGAATGCAGGAAAAATATTTTCGATTTTGGGATTTCCTAAGGGCGGGAGGTTGCAGCCTACGCTATGGGATGAAGGAGTTAAAAATAAAATAAAGGGAGGTTGACTGATGATGGATTACTAAAAGGCGCTGAGGAATTCCGTGGCTTGGCACATGAATTGTATAATGAAGGTTATGTGGAAATTGAACAGCAAGTGAATTCTGTTTTTATTGCTATGTGGAAAAAGGAAAATTGTCTAACACTGTGAAAAAGACTGAAAGTGTTGTGGTACAGGAAAGAATTAAGAATGTGATTAAAGAAGACACTAAGATTGATACTAATGTGTTAGGCAGACGAATAGTTAAAAGTGATGATTTGAAAGAAAAGGTCTCCCTGCTAGATGACAATTGTACAAGGAGACCGGGAGTAGCAGCCCCCACCTTTGCTGACGGTACCTATTATCATCCACCGCTAGCCTCAGTCCCCGCTATGTCTAATATTGCTAGTGGTTATGAGTACACTCCCTTCACCCCATCCCAAATAGACACTGTTTGCAATCAATTACCCGATCCAGAGACTTCCCCCATTGCTTTCTACAGGCAAATGGCAGCAAATCGAGAGATTTATTCCACTCCCCGAAGAGATCTATTACACATACTTCGAGTAAAAGTTGGGGAGGGGTATTTTCCAATTATTGAGGGTGGCATAATGTACAGTCATATGTAAAAGTTTGGGCCCCCTATTAATGTTAACCTTTTTTCTTTATAACAATTTTGGTTTTTGCAACAGCTATTTCAGTTTCATATATCTAATAACTGATGGACTCAGTTATATTTCTGGATTCAAATGAGGTTTATTGTACTAACAGAAAATGTGCAATCTGCATTTAAACAAAATTTGACCGGTGCAAAAGTATGGGCACCCTTATCATTTTCTTGATTTGAACACTCCTAACTACTTTTTACTGACTTCCTGAAGCACTAAATTGGTTTTGTAACCTCATTGAGCTTTGAACTTCATAGCCAGGTGTATCAAATCATGAGAAAAGGTATTTAAAGTGGCCACTTGCAAGTAGTTCTCCTATTTGATTCTCCTGTGAAGAGTGGCATCATGGGCTCCTCAAAACAACTCTCAAATGATCTGAAAACAAAGATTATTCAACATAGCTTTTCAGGGGAAGGATACAAAAAGTTGTCTCAGAGATTTAACCTGTCAGTTTCCACTGTGAGGAACATAGTAAGGAAATGGAAGAACACAGATACAGTTCTTGTTAAGCCCAGAAGTGGCAGGCCAAGAAACATATCAGAAAGGCAGAGAAGAAGAATGGTGAGAACAGTCAAGGACAATCCACAGACCACCTCCAAAGACCTGCAGCATCTTCTTGCTGCAGATGGTGTCACTGTGCATCGGTCAACAATACAGCGCACTTTGCACAAGGAGAAGCTGTATGGGAGAGTGATGCGAAAGAAGCCGTTTCTGCAAGCACGCCACAAACAGAGTCGCCTGAGGTCTGCAAAAGCACATGTGGACAAGCCAGTTACATTTTGGAAGAAGGTCCTGTGGACTGATGAGACAAAGATTGAGTTGTTTGGTCATACAAAAAGGCGTTATGCATGCGCTGTATTGTTGACCGATGCACAGTGACACCATCTGCAGCAAGATGATGCTGCAGGTCTTTGGAGGTGGTCTGTGGATTGTCCTTGACTGTTCTCACCATTCTTCTTCTCTGCCTTTCTGATATTTTTCTTGGCCTGCCACTTCTGGGCTTAACAAGAACTGTACCTGTGTTCTTTCATTTCCTTACTATGTTCCTCACAGTGGAAACTGACAGGTTAAATCTCTGAGACAACTTTTTGTATCCTTCCCCTGAAAAGCTATGTTGAATAATCTTTGTTTTCAGATCATTTGAGAGTTGATTTGAGGAGCCCATGATGCCACTCTTCATAGGAGAATCAAATAGGAGAACTACTTGCAAGTGGCCACCTGAAATACCTTTTCTCATGATTTGATACACCTGGCTATGAAGTTCAAAGCTCAATGAGGTTACAAAACCAATTTAGTGCTTCAGGAAGTCAGTAAAAAGTAGTTAGGAGTGTTCAAATCAAGAAAATGATAAGGGTGCCCATACTTTTGCACCGGTCAAATTTTGTTTAAATGCAGATTGCACATTTTCTGTTAGTACAATAAACCTCATTTGAATCCAGAAATATAACTGAGTCCATCAGTTATTAGATATATGAAACTGAAATAGCTGTTGCAAAAACCAAAATTGTTATAAAGAAAAAAGGTTAACATTAATAGGGGTGCCCAAACTTTTACATATGACTGTATAATGTGGATCTGGATGGGGAAACCTATGAGAGTGGTGTTGATTTTTGCAATGCTTTAAAGGTTTGGGCACAAGATAAATTAGGGGACCAAGCTCTCTCTCTCACAGATGTCACACAGGCCAAAGGAGAGACTGCCGAGAAGTTCTATGGGTGTCTTATGGTAGTATTTAGAGATCTGGGATTCTCACTGTATAATGAAGCCCATACACATCTTTTTGTGGCAGCTTTGATGTCCGGCCTCTGACCCGAATTGCAAGAGGCAATAATTTCAGTTAGACCTGACGTTGAGAATTCCACTCCAGACAATGCATTGAAAGTAATAAAAAGTTTTCAGAAGACTTTAACCCACTCTGTTCAGCAGAGAGAGAAAAAAAAAAAGCAAACTAGCAAGCTAGCAGCTGCAGCTGCTTCAGTACCCCCTCCCATCTTAGCCCACACCATATCCCCCTTCGCCCCCACCGCAGCTGCGAGTACACAGCCAGTCTCTTATCCGTATCACTGGAGCACACAGCAAACTCTGGCCCCCCCTCAGACTTCAGCTACTGGGAACCCTGCTCCTCAGCCCCTCCCTGCTAATGCTGGCGCTGCAGGCGACTTGGTCACTTTCAGAGAGACTGTCACACTCCCACTGATAGATGCTACCCTCAAGTTCTCTCTTCCAATCGTAATCTAAATACTGGGAACCCTAGAGGATACCCCGGTTACGGACAGCCCCAAAATCCTGATAATTGTCCATACTGAAGGGGTGGCCAACCAGAGTCTGCCATCACAATGTCCTCCACCAAACCTGGGGCATGCTCATCCGTCACGTTCCCTGTAGGGGACACCCTTGTTAAGTTCATGGTAGACACTGGGGCGGCCAATTCTATAATGAAGTCATCAGATGTACCTACGGATATCCCTATTCAATTCTCAGATCAAGAGCTTGTTTTAATCGGAGTAGATGGTAGACCCAATTAATATACTTTTATAAACCCCATAAAACCCTTCCCCGAGGTTACTATTCAGTTTGTAATCTCCCCCACATGTCCAGTAAATTTACTAGGGGCAGATTTATTATCACAGTACCGCTCCAGAATACAATTCCAAGATGATGGTCAGATGGTTCTTACGTTATATAATCCCTATGTAGATGAAGACAGAGAAGATAAATCTGTATTTTGCATGCCCTTCCCACGGTTATGATGGCCCTGATAGGCCCAGATCCACCCCCAATATTGCCTGAGGATCAACGCCTCACCCCATACCTCTCAGAGATACCATCTAAACTCTGGTCAAAAGGGCCAAATGATATAGGGAAAATGCCTGTAGAACCAGTAAAAGTGTTTCTCAAACCTGGTGCCTAATCCACATACTCTTTTGTCCCAAATACCCCAGGATGCTGCTTGGCTTACAGTTATTGATCTTACCAACGCCTTCTTTAGCATTCCGTTACACCCAGACTGCCAGTTTCTATTTGCATTCACTTAGCAGGAACGATAGTTAATATGGACAGTTATGTCACAAGGGGCCCAAAACAGTCCCAACCAGTTTGCAAAAAAATATGAGCAGGTGTCTTTTGCCATTGCTGCCACTGTTAGCCTCCTTAAGTATCTAGCAGCACTGAACTGTCGGGTTTCGGCCTCGAGACTTCAGTTCTGCCTTGGTCAAGAGATATTCTTGGGTCACTGTCTCCTTCAGGGTGCCAGACACCTCGCAGAAGAATAATAGCTGTCAGCTCCCTTCCTTTCCCAAAAGATGAAACTGAACTCCAGCATTTTCTTAGGCACTTATTGTCGTCAGTGGATACCGGATGCATCCCGCATAACGCAACCCCTTTACAACGCCTTGAAAGACGGTATAATGAACTATAAGGAAAGATGGCAGTGATGAGGATTACCTCCAACATGATTGTTCCCAACTTCTGACTGAAGAAACAGCTACTCCACCAAATGTCAGTGAGAATCCACTCCCAAATCCTGATCTGGTGTTATACACAGATGGTTCAAGATATGCTGATGAGTTTGGTAGATTCCACACTGGATATGCTGTTACCACAGAGGACACTGTAGTGCACGCAGCTGCACTCCCGCCCTCACAGTCAGCACAAGAAGCAGAACTCCAGGCTCTGTCTACTGCATGTACTTTGGCCAAGAACAGACGGGCTAATATATACACGGACTCACGGTATGCATTTGGAATTGCTCACGATTTTGGGGCTCTATGGGCCAATCGAGGGTTTATTACTACTGCCGGAACCCCAGTGAAAAATGCTGAAGCTGTTAAAACCCTCATGGACTCGATCAAATTACCTACTCAGGTCAAAGTTAAGGCGCACGGTCCTAGGACCAGTCCACAGACTGTTGGCAACACATTTGTGGATATGCAAGCAAAAGCCACCGCTCTCTTACCCGTTGAACCAGCCACGCCAACTATGGTGACCACACGATCTCAGCGTAAACAGTTACAAGAAGCACTGACCCTACAAGAACCTGAGGATCTACAACAGACTGAAGTTTTCTGTCGGACCCCGCGAGACCACTTAATGACAACGCAGAGCATGTCTCCAAAGGAAGAGGTGAAGCAATGGAAGACTGATGGGACACGAATGGATAATGGTCTCTGGAAAAAGGACTGACTCGTGTGTCTCCCTAAGCGGATGTACCCTGCTATTGCCATATGGGCACATGGACCTATATATCAAAGAAAGAATCAGGCCCTCGCACTGGTGCAAAAATTCTACTGGGCCCCGGTTCTCCAGTTGGCCGGAAGCATTCCCTGTTACCAACATGACTGCAAAAACCACAGCGAAGAAACTGGTGATGGAAGTTATATGCAGATATGGGGTTCCAGAAGTTGTTGAAAGTGATCAAGGTTCGGCCTTTTCTTCTCATGTGTACCAAGAAGTTCTGACAATGCTTGGATCCACTTTAGCCCTCCATACTTCGTACCACCCACAATCCAGTGGGAAAGTTGAGGATGAATGCCACACTGAAGGGACAATTGACCAAAATGATGCAGGAGACTACGGCTCCATGGCCAGAGCTCCTACCCATTGTACTATACCCTATCCGTACTACCCCTATTGGAAAGCATGGCCTGTCCCCATATGAGATATTGTTTGGTACTAGACCCCCAGTTGCAAATTTCCAGACCCAGCAGTTATCAGAAGAGACTGACCGTGTTGTTCAATATGTTATTCATCTTAGTAAAAATCTTGCTAACACCTATGCTCTAGTTTCCTCTTCTTTTCCAGATTCAGCAGAAACCGATACCTGTCATAACCTGAAGCCTGGTGATTTGGTAGTCGTGAAGAAGCATGTCAGGAAGCACGGACTAGAACCCTTGTATGACGGTCCCTATCAAGTTCTCCTCATCACCCAACAAGCCAATAGCAAATGAAGGGGCATAATGTTTTGGTTTTTCGCATTTTCCATATTATTATTGGTAGAAGTTAAAAGTTAAAGTTAGAAGATATTCAATGACTCAGAGATCAATATGATAAAGATAATGATCGTAATAAGGACAGTTGGTGGTCAGACACCTTCTCCTTTCTCAATCCAGCCAATTGGTTTAAGGGAATTGGGGGCTGGATAGCTGGAATCTTACCTTACAAAGCTTGTTACACATTGCTGCTTGTATCCTTATTGTATGTGTGATACTAAAACTTGTTCTTTGGTGTATTCCTGTATGTATTAGGAAAGTCTGCACTAAGCCAGCTAATGATGATACCAAAGGTGTCGTTGCCCCTGCTCTTCTCTGCACCGATCTCAAAAGGCTATCTGATGAAGATGTTGAAGCCAAGCACATGGCTACCTACAAAAGATCTCCACCACCATCATCAAAAATTGTTATTCATGAACTGCAGTATACAGGGGGGATGGGTGCGCCGCGACAGCCATGACTGATAACACGGCATCAGTCATGTGAAGACCAGTACCCCTCAAGCTGTTAGCTTGGGATAGCACCTCTGATGCTGCATATGTGTTAACAAAATTTATCTAGGGGGGAATGTGAAGGGTTAATACTAAAATCAGAGCTGAAGTTTCGTTTTGTCCATTTTATGAAGGTTTCGTTTCTCCGTTTTTGTTGATGTAAGATAAATTTTGTAATTAGGTAAAAGTTCAAACTGTCATGAAACCAGACTGTTCCCATCAGGTGCAAGATAAGGGAGGCGGGGTGAAAAACTCTGAAGAATATGCCATTATACTACTTTCTATTTGGATACGGACATATATGTAGTTTCCGGTTTTCTTGCAATATTATTGGCTTACAAAGTGAAATGATTTTATTGGTAGTTAAGAACTTTGCATAATTAAGCAAAATGTTATAAAAGAAGTGACTAAAATAAAGGGGCTTAGTGATCTGTCTCGATCCTCCCGTACAGAGACCCCCGTCTCCGTGTGGTCATTTGAGTTGCTAGCAACACTGGAATAATTTGGACATCACTGGCTCAACCGTGAAGGGTTAATTTAGCCCTCCCTAAATAGCTACCCCGACAGCGGCTGCATTCTGTTGCCCACCGTCCTGGGAACCGGCGGTTCTCTGCTTCAGCTGTCACAGCTGACAGCCGGCACACAGAAGCTGCACACGCGGGCTCCCAGGGAGCAATTGTACTGGCGGCTATACAGACGCCAGTACAATTGAAACTCTGGCCGCCGAGTCAGAGCGACGTCAGCAGCGTGATTAGATCATGTGATCACGCTGCTGATGTCACTCGCCGGCGCCCAGGACACTGGTGGTAAGAGTGCTCCACTGTGGAGCTGAAGAACCACCAAAGATTAAGGGGGGCACTTTATGTATGGGGGGTTATTTAATGGATGGGGGACACTTTATGTGTGTGGGGGGGATTTTGAGTGGGGATGGGGGTTATTTAATGTGTGGGGGGAACTTGGAGTGGGGATTGGGGATTATTTAATATGTGGGGGGTTATTTAATGGATGGGGCACTTTATGTGGGGAGGATGATTTTGAGTGGGGATGGGGGTTATTTAATGGGTGGGGGGATTTAGAGTGGGAAATGGGGGGTTATTTAATGGATGGGGCACTTTATGTGTGTGTGGGGATTTTGAGTGGGGGTGGGGGGTTATTTGAGTGGGGATGGGGGTTATTTAATGTGTGGGGGCACATGGAGTGGGGATGGGGGGATTATTTAATGTGTGGGGGCTTTTGGAGTGGAGATAGGGGGTTATTTAATGTGTGGGGGCTTTTGGAGTGGAGATGGGGGGGATTTAATGTGTTGGGAGATTTGAGGACACAAAATGAAGAGTATGTATGAGGAAACAGTATGGGGGATGGGTGCAGACAGTATGGGGAGCGAATGGGTTAATGCATGTGGACACAGTATGGGGAGTGAGGGTGATGGGATGTGTGCAGACAGCAGACACAGTATGGGGAGTCAGGGGTATGTGTGAGCAGACAGTATAGAGAGTGAGGGGGTAAATATATGAGGAGACAGTATGGTGAACAGGTGGGATGTTAGAGGAGACAGTATGAGGAGGGAGGGGAATAGTGTGAGGAGACAGTATACACTGTATTGCTGATATTTGTATTTCGGAGCATTATAATGACACTTCTATCTTTAAGGGCGTCGTGTGGAGATTTGCTGCAGAAGATCGGAGCAGATGGAAGTCTGCAGAGACAAGATGTGGGTGAGAAAACTCATCATGGGGTCTGGACAAGAAGAAGAAAAGCAGGAGAACGACTCCAGAGACGACGTCATCTATACGGTACCTGGAAGTGTTATCTAAGATATTGACTAATTCTCATGTTTTTATTTATGGTAGGAGCATTACAGGGGTTGTCCATGTTTGTGCTGAGTCTGCAGTCATTCTATGTGACTGCAGACTTCTGAATTCTCACAGTGCTCACTGAACGCTGTCAGGATTCTCTCGTGCCGGTAATTTACATACATGCGGTCACATGCCGACTAGACATATGTGGCCTCACTCAATGAAAATGAACGGAGCGAGGCCGGGCACGTCTAGTCGGAATGTGGCCAGAAGTATATAAATCACATACTAGTGCTGACATGACCGTGTACTCTTGCCACCAGTATGGGAGAATTCTAAATGTGTGCAGTGCATTAGTTGTGAGAATTCAGAAGCTGCAATGTCAGGATTCAGCTCTGCAGGTTCCAGTAGTCATCACATGGACACTTCACTCATATGCGACTTTCATACTTATGGTCCTGTGACACCGAGCTTCTCGAGAGCATTAGGCTGTGTGCACACGGTGCGGATTCTGCTGCGGATGCGCAGCGGTTCTGGACCTGCGGGTCCGCAGCAGATTTTGGTGCGTTGTACAGTACCATTGTTTTCAATGGTAAACTGGAAAATGCTGTGCACATGCTGCGGATTTTTCCTCGCGGTTTTGCTGCGGGTTACAATCCGCAGCATGTCAATTGTTCTGTCCCCACTTAATGGCGATTAAAGGTATGCAGACATGTAAGTGAGAGAAGTTCCTACCTTTGTGTATCCAATAAGCGAGGCAGACATGACCCTTAGCAGCTTCTCAGATAAGCATACACGCGTTGTGATGAAGAACAATGTTGGTTTATTCCGTAGATAACGATCCAAACATTACATTGAATCTCTTGCATGGAGCTTGTCTCTGGAGTCGCTACTTGCGGGTCAAAAGACTTTGCTTCCTCAGCTCATGAGGGAGAACAGTTCTCTCAGGTAAGATGTCTGCCGATGACTGAGCAAACAGGAAGAGAAGAGGCTGAAGAGAAGCCCCTCCCCATAGGCTGAACAAGGAAAGACCGAGGAACTAAATGGTCTGGCCAGTAGATGGCAGCAGAGACAAGCGAAAAAACATAAATACATTTCTTTAACTAGAAACATGCATGGAACAGCACACTCCCCGTCTGGAATTCACTATGGGGATTCCACTATTGTCCATAATAATAATAAACCTAAAAGAAAAGGCATGTTAAATGCAACAATTAAAGTTCAAAAAATCAGAAAAACGGCCAAACTTCGGGTGCAGAACGCTCATCCCGTAGTGGCGCTCTCGATAGGCAGTAAGAGGACGAGTTCATGGATTGGCCTCGCAAAGATCTTCGTCTCACCCTTCCTAAAGACCCTCAGCTCCACCTTCCGCACGTTGCCGTCCTGGCTAGGCAGTGTCCTGGTAACAAGTCCCAGAGGCCAGTCAGTCCTTTCAGTGGTCTGGTCTTTCATGAGGACCAGATCTCCTTCCTTGATATTCGGCTTGGGATGTCGCCACTTCCTTCTCCCTTGAAGAATGGTAAGGTATTCCTTCCTCCATCGGTTCCAGAAGTAGTCGGCCAAATATTGGACTCGTTTCCAGTGTCTTTGGTAGGTGTTGGCATGAGTGAAATCTCCGCTGGGAATTACCGCGTTGTCGATCTTCTGAGTAAGAAGGATGTTGGGAGTCAACATGGTTGGTACCTCTGGATCCATTGACACCGGCACAAGGGGTCTCGAGTTGATGATGGCTGAGACTTCGGCTAAAAGAGTCACTAGAGTCTCGTGCGTGAGTCTCGAGGAGTTGACGTCCTTTAGCATGGAGTTCAGGATGTTGCGTGAGATTCCGATCATCCTCTCCCAGGAGCCTCCCATGTGAGAACTGTGAGGAGAATTGAAGATCCAGGTGCAACCCTTGTCTGCCAGCTGGTCTTGGATTGGCTTGGTGTCGATGTTCAGCTCTCTACATGCACCGACGAAGTTGCTGCCGCGGTCGGACCTCAGCTGCTTTACTGGTCCTCTGATGGCGAGGAATCTTCTCAAGGCGTTAATCAGGCAGGAGGTATCCATGGACTCTAACACCTCGATGTGAACGGCTCGGATGCTCAAGCAGGTGAATAGCACAGCCCACCGCTTACTGTCTGCACGGCTGCTACGAGTTCTGCGTGTGGATACCATCCATGGTCCGAAAACGTCTAGGCCCACATAGGTGAAAGGTGGTTCCATGGAAAGTCTATCTGTAGGTAGGTCGGCCATTTGTTGGCACAGTTGCTTTCCTCTCACTTTGCGACAGTGCACACAATCGTGAAGTATTTGTGCTACACGTCTCTTCATCCCGACAATCCAGAGGCCTGCAGACCGTAGAGTGCCCTCTGTAATTTGCCTGCCTTGGTGTTCAGCCCTTTCATGATGATGACGGATCAGTAAGACTGTAACGTGGTGTTTGTTGGGAATGAGGAGAGGATTTTGCTCTGCGACACCGAAACGAGCCTGGCTTAAACGATCGCCAACCCTCAGTAAGCCGAAGCTGTCCATTACTGGGTTTAAATTGGCGAGGGGGCTTCTTAATGGAATCTGCTGTTTGTTATTTAAGCGCTTCCATTCGGTGGCGAATTCGCTCTGTTGGAGGTGGCGTATAATGAGGGACTCACTACGGGAGATGTCCTCAGCAGAAAGAGGTCTGTGGCATACATGCCAGCGATGACAGTCCTTGTCTTTAAAGTCTGCACGATAACATCTGGCGATGTGCACTAACCTGGCAACAGTCCTGACGAGTCTTAACCAGCTGGAGAAACGTTCAAAACGTTGGCAGCCGAGGTAGGATGTTTTCTCAGCACTGGTGGTCAGGGTATGGACCTCAGTTCGGACATCTGGATCGTTGTCTGGATCTAGGATGCTGAAGTCTTCCTGGACACCTTCTTCTGACCGTCTCAGCAGGAACTCTGGACCTGTAAGCCAAGAAGAGTTAACGAAAGAAGATATAGACATGGGTCTGGTTGCAAGATCTGCTGGATTCAGCTCCGATGGTACGTAACGCCATTGTTCCGGTTTGGAGGATCTCCTGATCCTTTCGATGCGGTTACTGACATACACGTAGAATCGTCTCGATGTATTGTAGATGTAACCCAAAACGACCTTGCTGTCGGTGTAGAATTGGACCTCATCTATTTCGATACACAGTTCTTGTAGTATGAAGTCAGCAATTTCCACTGCCAAGACGGCTCCACAGAGTTCGAGTCTGGGGATGGTGTGGTCGGGCTTCGGGGCTAGCTTCGCCTTGCCGAACACCAATCCGACGTAGCTTTGCCCGCTGGCGTCCATCACCTTCAGGTATGCAACCGCCGCTATGGCTTCTGTGGAGGCGTCTGAAAAGACGTGGAGTTCTTTCCTTCCGCTAGAGGCAAGGGAGATTTTGGTGTAGCATCTCGGGATGTGAATATTGTTCAATCCGCACAACGACTGTTTCCAAGTTTCCCATTTTTTCTCTTTGTTGGTGTCGTTGTCCTTGAACCACAGGAATCTGAGGAAGTTCCGGTGGTCCTCCCTGACTAGGAAACAGTGGAACATCTGTTCGATATCGGCAGTGATGGCGACGAGTTCTTTCCTGAACCTCAGCAACACTCCTACTAAGTTGTTCGTCAGGTTGGGACCTGTGAGGAGGACATCGTTGAGTGATACGCCTCCATGTTTGGCGCTGGAGTCAAAGACAACCCTGATTTGGTTCGGTTTCCGTGGGTGGTAGACACCAAATGAAGGCAGATACCAGCACTCTTCGTTCTTCTTCACGGGAGGAGCGGGTTCCGCGTGGTTGTTGCGAAATATTCTGTCCATAAAGGCGACAATGTGCTCCCTCATTTCAGGTTTGTGGTTCATTGAACGTTGAAGAGAGTTGAATCTGTTCTGAGCTTGGTCTCGGTTGTTTGGCAGTCTTACCCTGGTGGATCGGAAGGGTAATGGAGAGACCCAGTGGTCGGTTTTGTCCTTAGAGAACTCACGGTCCATTATGTCGATGAATTCTCTGTCCTCCACTGACAAGGCTACTTTATCGTCGTCCTTGGTGATGTGAAAGACTGATCTTCCCAAGTTGTCGGTACGCAGAGAAGAAGCGATGTCAGGCAGCTGTATTGAGTCTGGGGGCTTCTCTTTCACTTCATAGTGATGAGGACATGGCCTTAGGCAGGTTGTGCGTCCGTCTCCATGGACATAGGTCCTGAAGGAGTCGATTTCTGATCGATCAACGCACACGTTTCCTATGACTACCCATCCGAGGTCCAGTCTCTGGGCGTATGGTGCGTAGTCAGGTCCGTTGCACTGTTGTCGCACCTTGTGTACCCTCAGGTTGTCTCTGCCGAGCAGGAGTAGAATCTCCGCGTTGTTGTCCATAGGTGGGATGACGCTTGCGAGGTGCTTCAGGTGCGGCTGATGAAGTACAGCTTCTGGGGTAGGAATTTCACTCCTATGGCTGGGTATTTGGTTACATTCAACTAGCGTTGGCAGAGGTATTTCAGTCTTCCCGTTGATAGGAGAAGCGATGAATCCCTGGGCTCTTCTGCCGCTAGTCTCTATGCGGCCTGAGCAGGTGTTCAAGGTGTAGGGCTCTGATGGTCCACTAATTCCGAAGGCTTCAAAGAATTTGGCTCCTGCCAGGGACCGGTTGCTTTGGTCGTCTATGATGGCATACACCTTCATTGCCTTTTCTGGATGTCCTTCGGGGTAAACCTTGATGAGGCATATTCGGGCGCAACATTTCTCCATGCGGCCCTCTCCACATACTTCTGAGCATGAGCAGGAGACAGTTGTGGCGGTGTCGGTCTGATTCTGTGGCTCCCCGCCATGACTTGGAGCGGGAGCGGTGGTGACTGCAGCCGGTGTGTCTCTAGCTATTCGGGTTGAGTGCATGGCTGAAACGTGCTTTTCGCTGTGGCACTCCCCACACTTGACTGTGGATTTGCAGTCCTTGGCCATGTGCTCAAGTGATGCGCAGCATTTGAAGCAAACCCCGAGCTCTGTGAGGATCTCCTTGCGCTCCTGTAGGGTTTTGGATCTAAACCCTTTGCACTTGGTCAACGAGTGTGGCTTCTTGTGGATGGGACATTCACGATTAAAGGATTTATCTCGTGTTGAGACGATGTTCTGTTCGTCTGTGGGCGTTGCAGGTGACGGTAGCTCGGTCTTCCTAATGCTCACAGCTCTCTTAGTGTCTCTGCGTTTGTATGTGGTGTTTTCATACCTTGGCGCAGGAGTTGGTGCGGCTGTCGAAGCGTTGGACTCTAGGAAGTCGAGGCTGGGGTCATTCCTCATCTGGGCCTGTTCATCGATGAACCTGCAGAAGTGGATGAATGGAGGGAAGGTAACGTCGTTCACTCTTTTGTATCTTGATACTGACATTGCCCACCTTTCCTGCAGGCTGTATGGCAGCTTCACCACGATCGGGTTTACTCCATGGGCTGAATCCAGATAGCACAGCCCAGACAGACGAGGGTCTCTTTTGGCGAGCTCCAGCTCCATTAGCAGGTCACTTAGGTCTTGCAGCTTGTGGACGTCTTTAAGGTTGATCTTTTGGAAATCCTGCAGTCTCTTGAATAGGGCTTTCTCTATTGCCTCTGCGCTGCCAAAGGTGCGTTCCAGCCTTTGCCATGCGGCAGCGAGACCTGCTTCTGCTTGTCCCACGTGGACCGCTCTGAGGCTCCTGACGCGGGTTGAAGAGCTTGGACCTAACCACTTTATCAGGAGGTCAAGTTCCTGTTCTTCAGTTAGGTTGAGATTGGCGATGGCTGCCTTAAAGGTTGCTTTCCAGGCCCTGTAGCTCTCTGCACGATCATCAAACTTCGTAAGACTGGTGTTGATTAGCTCTCTGCTCACCATGAACCTGGCGAACTCGGACATATCCGACTTCTCACCACTCGTTGCCACGACGACTCGTGATGCCCCTGGGGCGTATGGGCCGCCTGGTGTGAATGGATGAGCTGTTCCCGGATAGAATGATGTTGCTGCAGGGTTGAGCTGTGGTTTAGCCCTTGAAGAATCTGACGAATACCGCTTGAGCTGTAAAGGTGGGTCAGGAAACACTTGGTTGCCATCTTGTGGTGACTGTGTTTGAGAAGGTATCTCTGGGAGTACGTTGGAGGTTTTGGTGTCGTCGACTTGGACGGTACTGTAGACCGGGGTTGCTACAGGTAGGTGGTTTAGTACATAGTCTTTCGTGCGATTGACTGGATCGTCTGATTCCAGTGGTGGCAAGTTAGCTGCATCAGGACCTTGGATCAACGCCTGCTCAAGTAGTCTCACTTTAGCTAGTGCGACCTCCTCTTCCATCTGTGACCGAAGAATCTTCAGCTGAGCCTCCGCTTCTGCTTCTGCTCTCTTGGCTTCCACTTCTGCCCTTTTTGCTTCCACTTCTGCCCTTTTTGCTTCCACTTCTGCCCTTTTTGCTTCCATGTCTGCTTCTGCCCTTTTTGCCTCTGCCTTAGCTTCTCTCTCAGTGAAAGAACGTCTCACTCTGGATTCCTCTGCCTTTATGCGGGCCTCTAGTATCCTGTCGCTCATGGTTGAACTTCTTGAGGACGATGCCCTGGATGACCGAGAGGAACGTTTAGATGAGGTCGATCGGTGTGACCTGGTTTCTTGCAGGTGAGAGATACGGTGTTCAGCCTTGTTTATGGCATGTTGGACCTTGGCGTCTCTCTCCTTGTCCGTCTCTAGCGCCTCACTGAGGTCTGGAAGAGCTTCATCAGAATTAAAATCTTTTAGAAGAGCGATGTACTTTGCTGATAGTCTCTTGTACCTTTCACGGGCGGTGTTCAGCAGCTCCATGACGGATTGCAAGCTTGCGGCGTTGCCTGATGAGGATTCGAGTCTTGACATATAAGAGGTGACGCATTCCCACTGTTCTTCCAGGTGATCACATAGCTCATCTTTCATATTGTGATAGTTTTCAAGCACCTTTATAGTTGGTTTGGCAGAACGTTTTGGTCGGGTGACTTGGTCTGCTTGAGATGTGGGGTCTGCCTCCTGGGCTTCATCGTGGACGGTATCAGGTTGTATTTGCACTGTTTCATCAGTAGGGACCTGTCCGAGGTCTTTTTCGGCCATTTTGAATAAAGGTGTACTGTCTCTTTAAAAAATTCAACTTTTGAATCGGGGTCCGAAAATCGCTGTGCGGCTCTGCGGGAGGTCCCGGATGAGATTCCCAGAGTGGCTTTGGCGAACTTGGGGGTTCGCGGATCGCTGATGCGCGGTAATGAGGTATGGCGTACTGCAGGCCTTTAGGAGCGATGTGGCCAGAAGGAAACAGCAGGTGCATAGACAGTCCTCATTAACAGTACGGGCAGAGTTATTGCAAGATGTGGCAGGTGGTGGAGCTACTTCTAGGCTTGTCCAGACGTGCACTGCTGCAGGCAGACTGGTGTGCGAGGCTTGTTGCTGGGCAGATTACACATAGGGAGACGGGGCAGATGGAGATCTGTAGCTGGGGTGCTGGGCTATAAGGAGGTTTTCTAGCTGCTTATGAGCTTTAAAAGTAGTCTTCTGACTTGTATGGGCCGGCAAGCTAGTCTTTTGACTTGTATGGGCCGGCAAGCTAGTCTTTTGACTGTTCTGTCCCCACTTAATGGCGATTAAAGGTATGCAGACATGTAAGTGAGAGAAGTTCCTACCTTTGTGTATCCAATAAGCGAGGCAGACATGACCCTTAGCAGCTTCTCAGATAAGCATACACGCGTTGTGATGAAGAACAATGTTGGTTTATTCCGTAGATAACGATCCAAACATTACACTGAGTCTCTTGCATGGAGCTTGTCTCTGGAGTCGCTACTTGCGGGTCAAAAGACTTTGCTTCCTCAGCTCATGAGGGAGAACAGTTCTCTCAGGTAAGATGTCTGCCGATGACTGAGCAAACAGGAAGAGAAGAGGCTGAAGAGAAGCCCCTCCCCATAGGCTGAACAAGGAAAGACCGAGGAACTAAATGGTCTGGCCAGTAGATGGCAGCAGAGACAAGCGAAAAAACATAAATACATTTCTTTAACTAGAAACATGCATGGAACAGCACATCAATTGTTTGTGCGTTTTCCGCAGCGGTTTCACACCTTATCCAGAAAATGTCTGTGTGAGAAAGATGACAGCACCCATCGGTCTCTTCTGTTTCTTCAGATCAGACTCGCTTGTTGAAGTCTATGGGTGTGCAAAAATAAAAAAAAATGGATCCCATATGAATCATCCGATTTTTAATACATAATAATCTTTATATAGCGCTAACATATTCCGCAGCGCTTTACAGTTTGCTCACATTATCATCACTGTCCCCAATGGGGCTCACAATCTACATTCCCTATCAGTATGTCTGGAATGTGGGAGGAAACCAGAGAACCCACGCAAACACGGGGAGAACATACAAACTCCGTGCAGATGTTGTCCTTGGTGGGATTTGAACCCAGGACTCCAGCGCTGCAAGGCTGCAGCGTTAACCACTGAGCCACCGTGCTGCACCTCTGTTACTAACAATGTATAAAAATGGAGGCCATACAGATGAAAATACAGACGGAAACTCGTCTTTTTCCGGATGAAATTAACAATTTTTTTTATACGCTCATGTAAACTTAATCACATAAGCCACTGCTATATATAAAGTGATGAAATTAATATGATGCAGAATTAAGGGTGATCCGAAATCGAAGGTGAATTTCATATTAAATTTAATTCAATAATCTAATC
The DNA here is from genome assembly GCF_039654945.1 of Dendrobates tinctorius. NCBI lineage: Eukaryota > Metazoa > Chordata > Amphibia > Anura > Dendrobatidae > Dendrobates > Dendrobates tinctorius. The sequence goes on along the minus strand of NW_027361998.1, from coordinate 12,128,596 downwards.
ACGTTTCCAATATATTTCAAATAAAAAATTTCTACCTTTCCCTCTCTACATTTTTTTTTTTTTTTTTTTTTACTTCCAATGACATTTTTTTGAGAATCGCAGTGCATTTTGGGGCACTCATACAGGACATCATCAGGGGGCAGAGGATGCGGTCACTGCCACAGCTGCTTTCCCCACCATGAAATAAAACGTCATCTGTTTCAGAGACTGTACTGGTCCCTGCCGGGTCATCTCTTTTCCTTAGAGCCAGCAAGGGAGCGCACTGTCACTGTGTATTCAAAGGAATATAGCACAGAAAACTCATACTGAGTATGCAGCAGAATTTACAACCGACGCATTATCAGGTGAGCAGGACTAGCTGAGCCTCCAAAACAGACATCACTGATGGAGCCTCATTTCAGAGAGGGTGCACAGTCTGTGGCAGTGTCCGCAGCGTCTGCTCCCTGATAATGGCTCATTCGAGTATCCCAGCATGCACTCGTAAATTTCAAACAAAATGTCGTGGGACTTTTAAAAAAAAAAAAAAAAAAAAACGATGTCAGAATATAGATGGTACATTAGGGAATTTTTCATTGAAATATATTAGAAAACTAGATTAGATTATTACACTGAGTAGATATACATTTAATATGAAATTCACCTTTGGTTTTGGACCACCCCTTTAAGTTCAGCCGATTGGTTTGGCCCTCCAACAGCAGTGCCAGTTTCTCTTGCAGCCCCTTGAAAAATTAATTTCCCACCCCTGGGATAGAGGGTCCTGTAGAGGGAAAGACGGTTTGGCAGAGGGATGGAGGGTCCCATGAGGGATATAAAGGGTTCTGTACAGGAATGGAGGGTCCCATGAAAGAGATGGAGGGTCCTGTAGAGGAATGGAGTGTTCTGTAGCGGGATGGAGGGTCCTGTAGAGGGATGGTGGGTCCTGTAGAGGGATGGAGGGTTCTGTAAAGTGATGGAGAGTTCTGTAGAGGGATGGAGGGTTCTGTAGAAGGATGGAGGGTTCTGTAGAGGGATGGAAGGTTCTGTAGAGGGATGGAGGGTTCTGTAGAGGGATGGAGGGTTCTGTAGAGGGATGGAGGGTTCTGTAGAGGGATGGAGGGTTCTGTAGAGGGATGCAGGGTTCTGTAGGGGAATGGAGGGTTCTGTAGAGGGATAGAGGCTTCTCTTGAGAAATAGACGGTTCTGTAGAGTGATGGAGAGTTCTGTGCAGGGATGGAGGATCCTATAGAGGGATGGAGGGTTCTAAAGGGATGGAGGGTCCTGTAGAGTGATGGAGAGTTCTGTACAGGGATGGAGGGTTCTGTAGAGGGATGGAGGTTTCTGTAGAGGGATGGAGGATTCTGTAGTGGGATGGAGGGTTTTGTAGGGGGGTGGAGGGTTCTGTAGAGTGATGGAGGATCCTATAGAGGGATGGAGGGTCCTGTGGAGGGATGGAGGGTCCTGTAGAGGGATAGAGGGTCCTGTAGAGTGATGGAGAGTTTGGCAGAGGGATGGAAGGTTCTGTAAAGAGATGGAGGGTCCTGTAGAGGGATGGAGGGTCCTGTAGAGGGATGGAGAGTTCTGTAAAGTGATGGAGGGTTCTGTAGAATGATGGAGGGTTTGGCAGAGGGATGGAGGGTTCTGTAGAGAGATGGAGGGTTCTGTAGAGGGATGGAGGGTCCTGTAGAGGGATGGAGAGTTCTGTAGAGGAATGGAGGGTTCTGTTGAGGGTTCTGTAGGGGGATGGAGGATTATGTAGAGTGATCGAGGGTTCAATACAGGTAAGGAGGATTCTATAGAGGGATTGAGGGTCCTGTAGAGGGATGGAGGGTCCTGTAGAGGGATGGAGAGTCCCGTAGAGTGATGGAGGGTTCTGTAAAGTGATGGAGGGTTTAACAGAGGGATGGAGGGTCCTGTAGAGGGATGGAGGGTCCCTTGAGAGAGATAGAGGGTTCTGTACAGGGATAGAGGGTTCTGTAGAGTGATGGAGGTTTCTATAGAGGGATGAAGGGTTCTATAGAGGCATGGGGGGTCCTGTAGAGGGATGGAGGGTCCATTAGAGGGATGGAGGGTCCAGTAGAGTGATAGGGGATTCTGTAGAAGGATAGAGGGTTCTGTAGAGTGATGAAGGGTATTGAAGAGTGATGGAGGGTTCTGTAGAGTGATGGAGGTTTTGGCAGAGGGATTGAGGGTCCTGTAGATGGATGGAGGGTCCTGTAGATGGATGGAGGGTCCCGTGAGAGGGATTGAGAATTCTGTAGAGTGATGGAAAGTTCTGTAGAGGGATGGAGGGTTCTGTAGAAGGATGGAGGGTTCTGTAAATTGATGGAGGGTTCTGTAGAGTGATGGAGGGCTTGGCAGAGGGATGGAGGGTTCTGTAGAGAGATGGAGGGTTCTGTAGAGGGATGGAGAGTTCTGTAGAGGGATAGAGGGTTCTGTAGAGTGATGGAGAGTTCTGTAGTGGGATAGAGAGTTATGTAGAGGGATATAGGGTTCTGTAGAGTGATGGAGAGTCCTGTAGAGGGATGAAGGGTTCTGTACAGTGATGGAGAGTCATGTAGAGTGATGGAGAGTTCTGTACAGAGATGGAGGGTTCTGTATAGTGATGGGGGGGTCCTGTAGAGGGATGGAGGGCTCTGTAGAGTGATGGAGAGTTTTGTATAGGGATGTAGGGTTCTGTAGAGGGATGTAGGGTTCTGTAGGGGGATGGAGGGTTCTGTAGAGGGATGGGGGTTCTATAGAGGGATGGAAGGTCCTGTAGAGGGATGGAGGGTCCTGTAGTGGGATGGGGGGGTCCTGTAGTGTGATGGGGGGTTCTGTAGAAGGATGGAGGGTTCTGTAGAGTGATGGAGGTTTTGGAAGAGGGATGGAGGGTCCTGTAGAGAGATGGAGGGTTCTGTAGAGGGATGGAGAGTGTGGCAGCGGGATGGAGGGTCCTGTGAGAGGAATGGAGGGCTCTGTAGATGGATGGATGGTCCTTTAGAGTGATGGAGGGTCTTCCAGAGTGACAGTGGAGCCTACTGAATGATGATGGGTGTTGCAGACTGATGGAGTTTCCTTCATAGTAATGGTAGTTTCTGCAGAGTGATGGAGGGTCTTGCAGAGTGTCAGTGGGTCCTAAAGCGTGATGGAGGGTCCTGTAGAGTGATGGAGGTTTCCGTGAGAGGGATGAGGGGGTTCGGTAGAGTGATGAAGGGTTCTGTAGAGTGACGGAGGGTTCTGTAGAGGGACGGAGGGTCCTGTAGAGTGATGGAGGGTCTTGCAGAGTGACAGTGGAGCTTACTGAATGATGTTGGGTGTTGCAGAGTGATGGAGGGTCCTGCATAGTAATGGTAATTCCTGCAGAGTGATGGAGGGTCTTGCAGAGTGACAGTGGGTCCTAAAGAGTGATGAAGGGTCCTACTTCCTACTATAAGGGGTTATTATCTTACCTTGCCCGCTGCATATGCTCCACAGTAAGTCCATTTCAAAGTTGTAGGTTTGGCTGCACCAGTAGAAGTCGCTTTCTCCGTCGGTCGTGCACTCATAATACATCTTTCCATTGTAAGCAAAAGGAAAATTGCAGTATCCGGTCACTTCAGCTGGAACATGGAAACAAAATATCAGCTCTGCGTAGACAATCAGCAGTGACTGGCTGCCCTACATGGTCAGTGCAAGAGATGCTCCCACAAGTGATGGTGTAGCATTAGGATAAGCTATCATCTACTGGTCAATGGCGGACTGACTGCCGGGACCCCACTGATGCTTTAAATAAAGGGGCCACACTTCTATATGGGTGTGTAGGTCCTAATGAGCTGAATAAAATGATACCTTGATATCTGAGATCAGATGTTTCATTCCAGAGAAATCAACATTGTTCTTAATATGGAAATGAGCGCTTAAGATCTACGGGCCGGACATAGATCTCCCCAATGTTCTGCCTCTAGGGATTATTTTAAATAAAATGTGGAGTTATCAGTGTGAGACATGTAATGACTGACAGTTTGCTCTAATGATCTACATGTCTCACTCTGGTATCTTCCCTTTTATTTAAAATAATCTCTGGAGGCGGAGTCTCAGGGAGATCTACGTCTGGCCCATAGATCTTAACAGCTCATTTACATTTTAAGGAAAATGTGGATTTCTGTGGAATAAGACATCAGATCGAAGTTATCAAGGAATCATTTTATTTCATTTTCCGTATCGACGGCCCTAGCAGGGTGGATCCATCTGACAGATTCCCTTTATAGTAAGAGGATCCCCACGTTTGATCTCTTGTGTGAATAGAACTTTATTCTAGTTTCTAACAGTCCAGAATATCAGATTGTCGGGTTCCGGATTATCAGATACATTATGGTTTGTTTCTGTGCTCTTTCCTTTATTTCGTGTCTCATTGTTTCTTACACAAATCTCTTTTTTTCCGGATTAAATTATTTTCTGAATCGTCTTCATAATACTGGAGATTCATCTGTAAAAGAATCAGAAAGAACATTCCTGAATTAATGATGACGGGAAATAATAATAATAATACCAGTCTATTGGACGGGTCCGGTCGGGACCCCTTAGTTTCTGGTGCTCGGTCCGTCCCTCCGAATCTCAGGATAGTAAATTATCCTGATGATGGAACTCACTATAAGATCCGTCAGCAGCAGAGCTGCTTGCTGATGGTTTCCAGCCAGAACCAGTGGCCATTTGTTTTACATTTTACAGGTTAAAGATGAACTGAAATGAGTCACGAAGTAATGACGGTGGATCTTTTATCATTTTTTATGATCATCAGATGAAAGGCAGTAATTCTACTTTCCAGAAAACCAGACACAATATCAGTTTGTGACTTGAATGATGATGTCTTCCTACAGCTCCGACATATATCCTGACATCTGGCGTAATGCGCAGGTTACGGTGTACGGGTCAGACGCGTCACCTCTGTGCCACGTCATCTCCTCTTCCTCTCGCTGTCGGGGTACCTCAGGGCTCAGTCCTTGGCCCCCTTCTTTTCTCTCTCTACACGGCCCCAATTGGACAGACCATCAGCAGATTTGGCTTTCAGTACCATCTTTATGCTGATGACACACAACTATACACGTCTTCCCCCGACCTTACCTCCGCTGTACTACAGAACTCCAGTGACTGTCCGCAGTCTCCAACGTCATGTCCTCACTCTATCTGAAACTCAACCTCTCCAAAACTGAACTTCTTCTGCTCCCGCCGTCTACTAACCTCCCTAAATCTGACATTTCCCTCTCCGTGGGTGGCACCACAATAACACCCCGGCAGCAGGCGCGCTGTCTGGGTGTTATGTTTGACACCAATCTCTCCATCACATCCCATATACAATCTCTTGCCCGCTCTTGCCGCTTACACCTAAACAACATCTCTAGAATCCGCCCTTTTCTCACCATGGAAACAACAAAACCCCTCACTGTAGCATTGATCCACTCCCGCCTGGATTACTGCAACGCTCTATTAATTGGCCTCCCCGTCACTCTACTTTCCCCTCTCCAGTCCATACTTAATGCAGCAGCCAGGGTCATCTATCTGGCTAATCGGTAATCAGACGCGTCTGCTCTTCGCCAGTCCTTACATTGGCTGCCCATTCATTACAGGATACAATTCAAAGTACTTGTTCTCACCCACAAAGCTCTCCACAGTGCGGCACCCCCCTACATCTCCTCCCTCATTTCTGTATATCGGCCGAACCGACCGCTGCGCTCTGCAAATGACTTTCGACTAACTCTGCCCTAATCCGTACCTCCCACTCCCAACTCCAAGACTTCTCCCGTGCTGCTCCTATCCTCTGGAATGCTCTACCCCAAGAAATTAGGACTAACCCACAATTTGCATAGTTTCAGGCGCTCCCTCAAAATACATTTGTTCAGAGCGGCCTATCACATTCACTAATCACAGTCATTCTATGTATAAGTGTGCGTGTGTAGCCCATTCACTATCTCCATCCATCCCTCACTCCCTCAGGATGGCTGGACCTTCATTGTAAATACACCATTGTAAATACACACCTGTACTCTGTATCTCCCCCACCTCATTGTAGATTGTAAGCTCTCACCAGCAGGGGCGGCTTATTCTGCTTTAATTATTGTATTGCTAACATTATTACTTATGACTTGTGTTTGAAACTGTTAAACTGTAAAGCTGTTATAATAATTGCAATAAAGTTCTTTCTTTTATGTGTATATGTATATATATATATATATGTATGTATCTATATATCTATATACATGTGTGTATGTGTGTGAGTATATATATATATATATACAGTATATACCGTACATGATTGCATATGCCATTTATTATGCTTAGACTGAAACTCTTTTCAGCTGATGTAATACATGGGTGTTACTTTTGGGTGTTACTTTTTGTGAACGTTAGCTGGCTTTCCTTGCCTTGCGTGACTTCTCTGGTAACGTAGATAAGAAGTTCTAACAAGCTAAGCATATTCCATGTACTCTTTTCTGCAAACGCAATATGTTTCAACACCCTTTCGGCTCTGCTATTTAAACTCTTAAGAATATGTATTGAGTTAGACAGAGGACAGCCCACACCTGGTGCGGCCGTCATTCTCTCTCCATGCCGGCATGTCCAATAAAGAAGCATCTTACTTATTCAGGTCTGGACGATTTCTAATTGGAAGACTGAAACTCCCCTGACATTTTGGTGCGTTGGCCGGGAATCCAACACCTTTCCCTCACCGGTGAGTACTGTAAACCGTGCACGGGGGAGTCTGGAACTCCTTAAGTAAGTCCTCCGCCTTGACATTAGGCGTCACCAGGGGCATTAATCAGTTATCCCGGTCTGAGGGAAAGTGACGGATTTCGTATAGTCTAAGAATCTCTGGGAGTCGTCTGTATCTGAATACAGGTAAGAACATTTAATAATTTTCATTATATTCGGTAACCTTGTTAATCCAGTATGAATGTTATTCTTGGAATTGAATGGGAACTGTGATTGTAGACTTTACCAATTGGGGTTTGTGAGAGGCTCCTGTAGATTGGAAGTTTACATGCAATTGGAGTTATAAGAACGCCTGTAAATTGCGAAGCTCCATAGTGTATGGGGTTTGTTTGTTCTTGTAAAATATTCCGAAGAATAATAGTAATCTTTATTTTTTTATTTTTATTTTTGAATGGGATGAATGTTATTTTAGGAATTGAATAGGGAACTGGTAGACTTTTCCAATTGGGGTTAGTGAGAGGCTCCTGTATGTTGGAGGTTTACATGCAATTGGAGTTATAATAACTCCTGTAAGTTGCGAAGCTCCATAGATTTGGGGTTTGTTTGTTCTTTTAAGATATTCCTCTGAATAACAATAATCTTTATTTTTTATTTTTTGAATGGGTACAAAGCCAGTGTGAGAAGGCTACTGTGGAATAAAAAACTCCGTGTGCACGTTAAATTGATCTAGATGGGAGAATCGAGGGAGATTCTCGTTAGATTAACCCCTTAATGACAGCCAGTATATCTTTTTACTGACCTGAGATTTAAGAGAATATCATCCCCACACAGGTGACGATCCAGCAGCTGTCGGCTGTCCACTATAGCTGACAACTTGCTGTATCCTGCTATACCACTTTGCAATAATTCCTGAAAATCACCTGAAGGGTTAATAATCTACCTGACAGAAGTTTTCAATATGTCAGGGGGTGCTGTTATTAAAAAAAAAGAAAAAAAAAGGGCTATTAAGGGGTTAAGGAATCCGGTATAAGATGAATTTTTGCCGGTATTCTGTTTTGTCTTCTGTACTTTGTTGAATGTTGTTTTCTGTTAAGTGTGCTGTTTTGTCTGTCTTTTAAAACTACATAGAACTAAAACGCCATAAATATATGTTTTATGTTACACATGAGACTCCTTGAATGTTATCTTGAGTGAATGTATGAGGATTGCAATATAAAATCCTGACTGTATTAGGGAGTCCAGTAGGCGTGGTCAACAGTCATCTGTGGACTGGAGACAAATCATAGGTTATTATAGTGGTATAAATCACCTAGGTACATGTCACCAGATCCCCATAGAGAATATTCTATGTTGTTTTGTTATGTGTTTTTCTTTTAATAACACAGAGTGACTGAACCCTCCTCGTTTTACTGAGGAGAGTCTGCGCCGGTGGTGCTCTGAATACCTGATATTAAGAATGGGAACGCCTCTGTATATAAAGAGGCGGTGTCATTGGACTTTATCTCAGCACTTCAGGAATAGGAGTACGAGGGAACTTTAATCTCTTGTCTTATGTCTCTGTGTACGTGTGTCTGTCCAGTCCCTATCTGTGAAGATTGTTGTACGTTGTGTGTTTGTACTGTTACACTAGTCAGAAGTCCCTGTGATGTACCATGTCTGCAAGATATGTTTTCTGTTGCAATGTGCTAACAAATCCTCCATCCTAGGACATTGTAAACTCTCAGTAGTAGGAATTCCTTCCCCCCAGGTTTTATCAACCCTGCCACTTCCTCTGGAAGAGCAGGAATGTTAATTAGCTAGACCATCTTCCTCACACCATTTGCCTTCTCTCCTCTTCAGAGCGGGAAAAACTTCTTTGTTTGAAACGAATAAAACTATGAGAGACTATACCATAAGAACCAAATACCCTAGAGATATGAAAATCATATTTTTGTAACCTGAGCGGTCCCAGCTTCGAGACCGCGTATGTTTCGAAGTTCTACCCTGTCCAGAACATGAGATAGGATTTGCGCCCAAATGGACGGTCATATCGCATAGATGTTTGATGTTTTCTTGATGGGCTCATTACGCTGGGAAACATGATACCACTGATGAGTCCATACCAGCTTCTCCCATAAAGTTATAGCTAATCTAAGTTTTGTAGCCAAAACATAACTTGGATAAGAGAGGTGGGATCAACCCAGAATGCACCTCTCTGTGATGTCACATAGGAAAGTCTATAAGGCATTTCCTGGGCAAACCAGCTCAGAACAGCTCAAGTCGTCGTGCTAGAAGGACCCCAATGAGCGGAGAAGTGCAGCTCCGCCTCCACCCACCTTAGCCGCATGGTCTGCCTAAGGAACAATATGGAACTGTGAGTGTAATCTCTTTGTTTTCTCCACTTTTATTTTATACCTGTACTGTACATATTTTATGTCTCAATTTTATAGCAACTTTTATCTGTAATCACTGTCCTCTTTCGGAAAATAAATGAAATTATTTAGATCTGTCTCCATGCTCTAAGAATCGAACTATACGCCTTTGATAGATAATCGCTACTAATTCAAGGGGTTTGCCACGGACCCTCTTAATTTAACACTGTGAATTAAGTAACCGTGACTGGTGGCAGCGCGTTGTGTACGGCTATTACGGCTTGCTGGCAGTCTAGAAGGGTCTTATATTGCTGAGTAAGGGGCTTCAGCCACAGCATTGATAATTCCCTTACTGCAGAAGCCTAATTGCCGGTTCACAACAGGCAGCCCGTCCGGCGACTAATTATCCTAGGTGCAGTTCCCTGACTGACCTGAGGGTAAGGGGGGCGCCGGAGAGCTGCGAGTTCCAAAGTGGAACTGAGAAAGTGGGATATACATAAATCCCCGCAGTACTTGGAAGATTGATAGCAGTGGTGGGGCATCCAAATTAAACTCCCCCTGCGGCAAATTGTAGAGCGAGATTAGCTTGCTGGATATTTTTGGTCACATGGTGCCAGTGTTGGGATAACTAAGATAAGCCCCACTGCGCCTGTGATAGCCGTGTGCCGGCATTGTGTCACGCCCCTCCGTCCGCTGATACACCCGTGTCAGTGGTGGGACTGTGACATAGTGGTGACACAGGGTCCGCTGTCCGTCGCGTTTTGGTGGCAGCGGGACTCCCGTTAGTGTCGCCCGTAAGTGGACGAACAGCGGTGGGCTGTTCGTCACATATTGGTGGCAGCGCGGTGGGATAATCCTAGAGCATTAGTGATTTGGTTTGAGCAATCATTCCTCTCACTAAAAACCTGCATGGTTCCTGCGGGAATCCTGCATCATAGGTTTTGGAGAACAGACTCAGTGGTTACTAGTTCTGAGACATTTGTGTGTACATACAAGTATTCCCTCCCATTTCTTCGTTTTTCTTTTTCTATCTTTTATTTGGCAACCATGGCGGCAAAAGGAGAACCTTGGTACAACCGGCAGACAAAGGAAGTTCTTGCTGGGTTATGCACGTACCAAGGCCTTGACGCCACGAACAAAAACAGAGCTCAAATGATCGCGGCTCTAGTGCAGCTGGACAACGACCAGAATCCAGCGAGCGCAGAAGTTGGCCCAAGTGGCAATGGGGCTGCAGCAGAGGCTCCACTCCTGAGCGCTGGCCCCACATTCAACCAGGACGGGGTGGACCCCTATCTGCAAATGGCCTTGGACGCACTCCCCGCCGAAGACAGTGATGGGCGGGTGAGGCTGATCCAGCAATATCGGCAGGAGGCCCAAGCCGAGCGTCAAGCCCAGGCTGAGAGAGCCGAGCGCCAGGCGCAGAGGGCCCATGAACTGGAGGTACTCCAGCGGGGTGGGAATGCCCTCACAGCCCGAAGCCGTGAGCCCAGCAGCGTCCAGACTCCTAAACCCCGGCCAGAGCATTTTCCCGTGATGGAAAAGGACGGGGACTTGGACACATTTCTGCGAGCCTTTGAGAAAGCCTGCAGACAGTACCAGCTGCCTAGAGACCAATGGGCAAGGTACTTGACCCCAGGGCTAAAAGGCAAAGCCCTGGAGGCATTTGCTTCTCTTCCGCCAGAAGCCGATGATGACTATGACGCCATAAAGCAGGCGCTGATCGCCAAATACCGGCTGACACCTGAGGTATACCGAAAGAAGTTCCGACACCTCCAACGTGGCCCACACGATAGCTACAGTGATGTGGTGCAAGGACTCAGGACCCACTTTGACCAGTGGATCCATGGACTGTCCGTTGAAACCTTTGAGCAGCTACGGGACCTGATGATCAAAGACCAGTTCCTGCATCTCTGCCCAGCTGAGGTCCGACAGTTCATCCTGGACCGCGAACCAACGAACGCGGACAAAGCGGCGCAGATCGCCGACAACCACGAGGCCAACCGGAAGCCCGAGACGCGGAGGCCAGTCGCCACCAGCTGGAAAGGGGGTAAGCCAGCAACCAACCCCAATGCCCCAGCTAGCCGTCCCTCCGGAGGCCCTGTCCCTGTTGCCAACAACAGGCCGGCTACTGACAGTCGCCTGTGTCACCACTGCCAGCGGCCTGGTCACTTCTTTTACACCTGTCCGAACAGGCCGAAGAACCCCCCAGCCAAGGCCCCCGGGCCCAATGCCTCTGTTCTTTTGGTGGGAGGTGTGGTTGGGAGGGCTGACGACAACGTTCAACCTGTTCAGGTGGGGGCCCGTCTTGCTACAGGCCTCAAGGACACCGGGGCTGAACGAACCCTCATCCGTCCTGGACTGGCGGCCCCTGAAGAGTTTGTTGAGGGGAAAACCCTGACTGTCACCGGGATTGGAGGCACCCGTTGTCCCTTGCCAGTGGCACGAGTTTTTCTTGACTGGGGTGCCGGGAGCGGGTTGAGGGAGGTGGGAGTGTCTGAAAATTTGCCCACTGATGTTTTATTGGGGACTGACTTGGGGAGGATGGTTGCATACTATGTCCCTGACACCCTTCCCCAAACTGATAATAAGGGTAACGTTAACCCTGATGATGTTGATGATGGGAAACTGAATGTGTTACCTGCTAATGCCTTGATGAGTAATGATGCAACTAACAACCATTCTTTCCCCAGGTACGATGCTGATGCTGATGTGAATGTACCAAAGCAAACTGATAACCATTCTTCTCCTAGGAAGGATGATGATGATGTTGATGTATCTGTGCCGACTGAACCCGTTAACCCTTTCTTTGAAGCGGTAGATGTGTCCACAGGTACCGAAGTGCTCAGCCCCGTCACTCTGTGGAGTGAGACGGCTGAGGAACCCCTGGCAGGAGTAAGCAACGGTGCTCAAGGAAATGGGGAGGTGCATGGGGACCATGAGGAAGGTAATGCCATGCAGCTGACCAGTGCCACCGAGGAAGGTAACTGGCCCATAAGTAGCACTGCTCCTGAAGTGTTGGGGGTGGATGGGGAGGTAGAGCCCAGGGCAGCACCAGCTGGTGGGTCTGCAGAAATCCCCAGGGAGACAGCATACATAGCAGCTGTCACACGCAGTCAGAGTGCCCAGATCGCAGGTAACGCACTGTCTTCTGGACCCTCTGCTGCTACAGGAGAGACTGAACCAGAGGTGAACCCAGAGCCGGTTCCAGAGGGTCCCAGTAAAGAGGGGACCCTGACGTCACTTCTGGCAGCCTCCAGCATGGAGTTCCAGGCTGCTCTGCACTCAGATGCCAGCCTGGAGAAATTGAGAGGTCTCGCCGAGACGCCCACCTCCAAGTCTGATAAGGAGAGGGTGTTCTGGGAACGAGGAAGGTTGTACCGGGAGACAGTACCCGGAGATCCTAAAAAGGAGTGGTTGAGGGAAAGACAGCTGGTCGTCCCCTATCAGTTCAGAACTGAGTTGTTGCGGATTGCCCATGAGATTCCACTCGCTGGACACTTGGGGATCAGCAAAACAAAGGCACGGCTGTCTCAACACTTCTATTGGCCCAAGATGGGGACAGATGTAACACACTACTGCCGCTCCTGTGCCACCTGTCAAAAAGTGGGTAAGGCGGGGCCTGCTCTTAAGGCTCCCCTTATTCCTTTGCCGGTGATAGAGGAGCCTTTCCAGAGAATCGCGGTGGACATTGTAGGACCGCTGTCCGTCCCCAGCAGCTCCGGAAAGCGATACATTCTCACCGTGGTAGACTACGCTACCCGGTACCCAGAGGCAGTAGCTCTGTCTTCAACCAGGGCAGATAAGGTGGCTGACGCACTGGTGACCATCTTTTCGAGAGTAGGATTTCCCAGGGAGATGCTTACCGATCAAGGGCCCCAATTCATGTCTCGCCTAATGGAGGCTCTCTGTGAGAAAATGCAGGTGACGCAGCTGGTATCGAGTCCGTATCACCCACAGACTAACGGTTTGTGTGAACGTTTCAACGGTACCCTCAAACAGATGCTCCGCATACTGGTTGAGACCCAAGGGCGCGACTGGGAGCGGTACCTCCCACACCTGCTGTTCGCTTACAGAGAAGTTCCGCAGGCTTCGACCGGGTTCTCCCCCTTCGAGCTCCTGTATGGCAGGCGAGTCCGGGGACCCCTTGGGTTGATAAGAGAATCCTGGGAAGATGAGCCAAACCCCACAGAAGTGTCCATCGTGGATTATGTCATGCGCTTCCGTGACAAGATGCAGACCTTGACGCAGTTGGTGCATGACAACATGACGCAGGCTCAGGCTGACCAGAAGCGCTGGTACGACCAGAACGCCCGGGAGCGGACCTACCAGGTGGGTCAAAAGGTGTGGGTGTTGGTCCCGGTACCAACGGATAAGCTTCAGGCAGCCTGGGAAGGCCCGTACGTCGTCCACCAACAGCTCAACCCGGTCACCTACGTGGTCACGCTTGACCATGCTCGGGGTAGGCGCAAGGCCTTTCACGTCAACATGCTGAAGGCGCACTACGAACGTGAAGCTTGCATCCTACCGGTCTGCAATCTGCCAGAGGATGGGGAGGGAGATTCCCTCCTGGACATGCTGGCCCAGGCCAAGGCCAATGGGTCCATTGAGGACATGGAGATAAGTGGTTCGCTCACCGTGTCCCAGCGATTGCAGTTGATGGCCACCCTGGAACTCTTCCGGCCCGTGTTCACCAACCGTCCTGGGAGGACGGAGTTAGCGGTTCATGAGGTGGACACCGGGAATCATGCCCCATTACGGCGAACACCTTATCGGATCTCTGAAACGGTGCAACAAGTCATGCGCCAAGAGGTCGATGAGATGTTAAGGCTGGGAGTGATTCGACGGTCAAAAGGTGCGTGGGCTTCACCTGTAGTCCTCGTGCCTAAAAAGGATCGAACCACCCGGTTCTGCGTGGACTACAGGGGGCTCAACGCCATCACAACCTCTGATGCCCACCCGATGCCGCGCATCGAGGATCTGCTCGAGCGGTTGACAAACGCCAACTACATATCCATCATGGATTTGAGTCTGGGATACTGGCAGATTCCCCTGAGCCCTGAGGCGCAGGAGAAATCCGCCTTTATCACCCCCTTTGGACTGTACGAGTCCACGGTCATGCCCTTCGGCATGAAGAATGCCCCTGCCACTTTCCAGCGGATGGTCAACCACCTGCTTCGGGGACTGGAGGAGTACGCAGTGGCGTACTTAGACGATATTGCCGTCTTCAGTTCCACCTGGGAGGAACACCTTCAGCACCTCCAGGAGGTGCTCAAGCGTCTTCACCAGGCAGGCCTGACCATCAAGCCGGGGAAGTGCCAGATAGGCATGCGCGAGGTCCACTACCTGGGGCACCGGGTAGGCGGGGGTTCCATGAGTCCGGAGCCAGAAAAAGTGGACGCAATCGTGTCCTGGCCCACCCCCAGGACCAAGAAACAGGTGAAGTCCTTCTTGGGCACTGCAGGGTACTATAGGCGGTTCGTACAGGACTATAGCGCCCTTGCCAAACCCTTGACTGACCTCACCAAGCAGAGGCTACCCCAAACAGTCAACTGGACAGATGACTGTGAGGCGGCTTTCCAAGCTTTGAAAGCAGCCCTGTGCAACTCTCCAGTGTTGAGAGCAGTCGACAGCAGTCGCCCGTTTCTGGTACAGACCGACGCCAGCGAGTTTGGCCTCGGTGCTGTGCTTAGCCAGGTCGACTCGGGGGACCAAGAGCACCCCGTGTTGTACCTGAGCCGGAAACTTTTGCCGAGGGAAGTGGCATACTCGACCATCGAGAAGGAGTGTCTGGCCATGGTGTGGGCACTGCAGCGTTTGCAGCCCTACCTGTATGGGCGCGCCTTCACGGTGGTAACCGACCACAACCCACTGAACTGGTTGCACACCGTGTCGGGAACCAATGGAAGATTGCTCCGCTGGAGCCTTGCCCTTCAACAGTACGATTTTACTGTAAAACACAGGAAGGGCAGTGAAAACGGCAATGCCGATGGGTTGTCCCGCCGGGGCGAACCCGCTGAGGTGCGCATGGCCGATTACCGAGAGGTAATGCCTCCTTAGCGCCCTCTTAAGGGGGGAGGTGTGATGTACCATGTCTGCAAGATATGTTTTCTGTTGCAATGTGCTAACAAATCCTCCATCCTAGGACATTGTAAACTCTCAGTAGTAGGAATTCCTTCCCCCCAGGTTTTATCAACCCTGCCACTTCCTCTGGAAGAGCAGGAATGTTAATTAGCTAGACCATCTTCCTCACACCATTTGCCTTCTCTCCTCTTCAGAGCGGGAAAAACTTCTTTGTTTGAAACGAATAAAACTATGAGAGACTATACCATAAGAACCAAATACCCTAGAGATATGAAAATCATATTTTTGTAACCTGAGCGGTCCCAGCTTCGAGACCGCGTATGTTTCGAAGTTCTACCCTGTCCAGAACATGAGATAGGATTTGCGCCCAAATGGACGGTCATATCGCATAGATGTTTGATGTTTTCTTGATGGGCTCATTACGCTGGGAAACATGATACCACTGATGAGTCCATACCAGCTTCTCCCATAAAGTTATAGCTAATCTAAGTTTTGTAGCCAAAACATAACTTGGATAAGAGAGGTGGGATCAACCCAGAATGCACCTCTCTGTGATGTCACATAGGAAAGTCTATAAGGCATTTCCTGGGCAAACCAGCTCAGAACAGCTCAAGTCGTCGTGCTAGAAGGACCCCAATGAGCGGAGAAGTGCAGCTCCGCCTCCACCCACCTTAGCCGCATGGTCTGCCTAAGGAACAATATGGAACTGTGAGTGTAATCTCTTTGTTTTCTCCACTTTTATTTTATACCTGTACTGTACATATTTTATGTCTCAATTTTATAGCAACTTTTATCTGTAATCACTGTCCTCTTTCGGAAAATAAATGAAATTATTTAGATCTGTCTCCATGCTCTAAGAATCGAACTATACGCCTTTGATAGATAATCGCTACTAATTCAAGGGGTTTGCCACGGACCCTCTTAATTTAACACAGTGAATTAAGTAACCGTGACTGGTGGCAGCACGTTGTGTACGGCTATTACGGCTTGCTGGCAGTCTAGAAGGGTCTTATATTGCTGAGTAAGGGGCTTCAGCCACAGCATTGATAATTCCCTTACTGCAGAAGCCTAATTGCCGGTTCACAACAGGCAGCCCGTCCGGCGACTAATTATCCTAGGTGCAGTTCCCTGACTGACCTGAGGGTAAGGGGGGCGCCGGAGAGCTGCGAGTTCCAAAGTGGAACTGAGAAAGTGGGATATACATAAATCCCCGCAGTACTTGAAAGATTGATAGCAGTGGTGGGGCATCCAAATTAAACTCCCCCTGCGGCAAATTGTAGAGCGAGATTAGCTTGCTGGATATTTTTGGTCACATGGTGCCAGTGTTGGGATAACTAAGATAAGCCCCACTGCGCCTGTGATAGCCGTGTGCCGGCATTGTGTCACGCCCCTCCGTCCGCTGATACACCCGTGTCAGTGGTGGGACTGTGACATAGTGGTGACACAGGGTCCGCTGTCCGTCGCGTTTTGGTGGCAGCGGGACTCCCATTAGTGTCGCCCGTAAGTGGACGAACGGCGGTGGGCTGTTCGTCACAGTTATGTGTTTTTCTTTTAATAACACAGAGTGACTGAACCCTCCTCGTTTTACTGAGGAGAGTCTGCGCCGGTGGTGCTCTGAATACCTGATATTAAGAATGGGAATGCCTCTGTATATAAAGAGGCGGTGTCATTGGACTTTATCTCAGCACTTCAGGAATAGGAGTACGAGGGAACTTTAATCTCTTGTCTTATGTCTCTGTGTACGTGTGTCTGTCCAGTCCCTATCTGTGAAGATTGTTGTACGTTGTGTGTTTGTACTGTTACACTAGTCAGAAGTCCCTGTGAGCATATTTATCTCGTTCATATCAGTGACCACATTTATCATCGTGACCCCATTCCTTGGGGACCTTTCACGTTTGTCACACTGTGTTGTCATACTAGGCCCTTACAGGTGTTCATTGGACGGAGATGGCAAGATATAGAGATACAAGCTGGTAAATACCTCGGACATAGTGTAATCAGGGAGGATTATTTAGATCCTGGATATTAGGAGCAGTAATTGATTGGTTTTTTATCTTCTTGTTGACTTATGAATTTCACTGATATTTGTCAAACTTCTTATAAGCGGGTAGAAATCCATTGTGCTCCAGGATTTATATTGTGTATAGTCCTTATCTTGTTTTTTGTCTTTTTCTTGTGTATAAGAATTCTATGTAACATCATTATGGGACTTTATCCCATATATATATATATATATATATATATATATATATATATATATATATATATATTAAGATCTTGTCCTCATTGTAAGGCAGGATTGTTATTGACCATTTCATCTGAAGGCTGGAAAGTTATTAAGATTGTTCCAAGAGGGTATCCCTGGAATGAGACTGGATATGGTCCTTTCTCATCAGGTACCCAGAGAGAACAGTCTTCAGATCAGATGTGCAATGTGTCCTTATTGGTAACTTATAGGCCTACCTCTTACATATTATAACAAATAGAAAGTAAATATTCTATATCGCTGACATTGTCTTTTTAGTCTTGACAAACAAGGAGTAGGCACCACCCAGAGCACACAGTCCTGAGGTGGGGAGATAAGCTGTTAACATGAGGATTGTTGTGGAATGTGGTTGTGGTTTTGAGATAAGAAGGGGCCACTAGGAGAGCTGAGGGTGTCCCCTGACAGATGGGTTGTATTTTATGATAAACTTAGTTTCATAAAATGTGAAAATTTGGTACAAGAAATGTGTAATGAGAGGAAATATTTAATTTGGCTAAAGTAGAAATACATTTATAAAACACTGTATTTCCAGAAGTAACTCTCCTTGTGGGAAGCCATGAGGTCACTTTTCTTGTTGATCCAGGAGCCACTAGAACCTTAGTACATCCAGAAGAGATACCGACTATTAGACTGTCCGCTGCCTGCATAGTGGTAAAAGGAGCAAGTGGTAAGACACAGAGAACCATTGTCTACGCCTGTGGAGACACCGGGCCCTCAGCACAGGTAAAAGTGCAATTACACAAATTATATTATCAGCTGTGTGGGAGGGATATGATGCAAGCCCTGAGCCCGGGAATAATTCCTACTGCTGCCGGACTATAGGTGAAATCCATGGCTGAGACAATGGTGCTCCAGGGGTACGGAGAATCTAGATATTATTACAGTCTAGATCTAATAACTGCAGGACCATCCTCAGTTACTGAGCCCTTCATCAAGGAAGCAATAGATAAAGGTATACAAATGTAGATGTTCTCACACCTGAAGAAGTACACTGCACCATGTACTACAGGTATTTCAGGGGTCCTGATGTAAAATATGAGAATTTCCATGCTCTAGATTGTTCTTTGCACACCATATACTGGAATTATAAAGGGAACTGTGCCGTCAGGTGTAAACTGTCAGAACAAATTAAATTGTTGTTTTTTGCTTTTTAGAGGCACCGAGCCACATGTTTCCCTCTTCAGATGTAAAGGTAGAACATGGAAATTCCTTGGTGATTTTGTTGAAGAGTGTAAGGAAAGTAACAATGGGAG